>NC_057345.1:213537565-214787565 GCF_016509475.1 Prionailurus bengalensis | reverse complement strand
GCAGTGAGCTGAAAAGAGACAACATCTGGGTCTCCCCAGGGCCCCAGTGGCCCAGCTGCTAGCCTGGCCAGCAGCCTCAGGAAATAGCCACCCCTCCCCCCAGGGCTGGTGTCACCCTGATCAGTATCATTTGAGTACTTGCCATCCTTTGAAGCAGGATCCCAAGCTTGGCACCCTCTTATCCCAAGATATTTCATGCAAGAAAGAGCCTCGGGGGCCTGGCTTACAGAGACCCCTGGCCAAGGCCACAACTGTCCCTGTTATAGTGGGTGGCCAGGCAGCTCCTCAAAGGTCTTTGCCACATCAGCCACCAGACCCACAGGGCCAACTCAGCCCCAGACTGAAAGACATTCCGCCCTGAGCCTGGGGAGGGGAGCATGCCACCAACAATCTGTGGGACAAGTGGCCTCAGAGGGGCAGAATGCTGTGCCTTTCATTGGACAGGGACCAAGGGCCCTGGGCTCAGGCAGAGGAGGGCTGGCCTCCAGCCAGGGCCCTGTCCCCAGCACCTGAATGCCACCATGCCCCCCAGGTGCCCAGCCCACTGCTCTCTGTGAGGACACCCAGAGGCCAGGCCACAGGCACTCTTTAGAGCATCTGGGTCTCACTGGGCCTTGTCTGAAGAGCAGGAACAAGCACCGACTGATTTACATATTGAATTCTTGTTTGCATTTCACGCCCAGGTTCTGGCCTTGACCTTCTCCTCCTTCCTCCTTCCCACCTAGGAAAGACTCCTATGGTCTACTCTCTGAGAATCAGAACAATTACCCTTCGGTCAGAATAGCTGGGATCTTAGGACTGAGGGCCAATGAGCACAGTGAGCTGTCCCAAGTCATCCAGCCAGCTAGGGTCAGAGCTGGACCTCAACCCTGCCCCTGAGAATCCATCCAGGCTCTTTCCCTACACGTGCAGCCTGTCTTAGACCCTTAGACCAGAGGGGGTTCCGGGAGCTCCCTCAGGGCCCTCAGACCTGAGGGTCTGAGCCTGAGCGTGAGTACAGGAGCAGGGATGAAGGCACTTGCCCCCCACTCAGAGCCAGCACAGTGGGGAAGGTGGTGGTGCAGTGAAGGTAAGAGCCGGGTGGAGGGCAGCGAATGTGAGGGTGGGGTCTGGGCGTGGGTTCCGCTCTCCTCGGCACATCTGGGCCACGCCAGTGAGCCCTGCGGTATGGGGGCCAAGCTGGCGTCCTGTTGGAGCTAGGTTGAGCCAGTGCCCCAGTGCCCTCCCTGCCCTCCGCCAGGACAGAGCTGAGAGCCTGCAGCCCACAGGAACCAGGAAAGTCACCGTCATGCGGGCCTCTCCTGAGCCTTCCTTTCCTTCTGAGACTCGGGGGAATTTTATCTTCCTTTCAGTTGCCCTGCACTGACCTTGTTGGTTTCTGGGGTTTCCTCTCTGTCAAACAATGATCCTGCAATGGGATCGAGCGGGAGCAAGGCCCCTCCCCCGCCTCGGGCCCCTCCCCCACTGGCCTGGCTCTGCCTGAGCTCCCACCGTTGCACTGCCAGGCGCACGACCACCTGGAATGATGCCTGGGCCCTCCCTGGCTGGCATTTCAGAGGGTGGGCACTCTGTAGCATAAAGTCCCTCTAGGGGAGAAAAACCTCTCTGGGCAGAGGTCCCCGGTCCCCTCCTAGGGGAACTTGGGGAACTCCACCTGCTACCTGCCTTTAGTCTGCAGGTTCAGGGCAGGCCTGATCCCAGCTAGACTCTCAGTCCCCCTGAGGCAGCCTCAGGGCCAGAGCCTCATTTTATCACCCTTTGTCAGATCCACAAACTGATGGCAGGAGGTGTGAGTTTGCCCTGGCCCCAAACTGCAGAGGAGATGGGGGGGTGGGGGTGGCGCAGATGTCCAAAGTGTAGACCCGGCATAGGGTCGCTCCCTGTCTCCTATTCATCCAGGAGTCAGCCAACAAACATGTATTAATCCCCAGCTGTGTGTTCATAGCCACGCTGCACCTATTCAGCTTTGTGAAGGGGCAAGACTGAGCCACAGTATCCAGAAGCCCTGAGACCTTAAGGAGCTCCAATAACTGTGGTCAAGTACCTGACAATTACCTGATAACTGGTCTTAGCTTGGGGTCCTGGTGAGAGCCCCAAAGCCAGGTTTTGCTTGCTGAGCAAAGGGCACACTCTGGCATCTTCTTTGCCCACAACCAGGGTCCTGGCCCTGTAAACAGGTACCATCCAGCAGGACTTGGGCTGCCCATTGCCTAACCTGGCCTCCTGAGATGCTGGTTTGCATCCCAGGCCATGACACTATTTTCATATGCAGCAAGGAGCCCTCTCCTTTGCTAAAACTGTGAAAGTAAAAGCTGTGACCTTTGAGAGAGACACAGCCACAGGGGGACACTAGCAATAAGGCCTCACAGGGTCAGGCTGCACAGGTTGGAACACAGAACACACTACTGCTTGCAAGAAACACTGGATGTGGTAGCCAGGTGGGAAGGATGAAGAGTGTTCTGGAAACAGTGTCATACACGGAATGGTGGGGAAAGCTGGTGTGGCTTAGCCCAGAGCAGATGACACTTCAGTGAGCATTCAGTATTATTTCATCATTCATTCTGACAACACATGCACTGAACACCATGATGCTCTGGGACCCTGGGAGCCTGCCTTCTTAGAACACACGGTCACACAGACCGGGACCATGAAGACGGGCATTGAAGAAATCAGATTTCAATTCTATTGAAGACATAACACACGGAAGAAGTACATTCCCTGCCACTGGAAGTAATCCAGGAACAAAGTAGGGGAGATGTCTGCTTTAGGTGTTGAGGTGACAGAGACGACCACTAAGATCACTTCTAACTTGGGGTGGCCTGGGTGGCTCAATTGATTAAGGTCTGACTTCAGCTGAGGTCATGAACTCAAGTCATGATCTCACGGTTCATGAGTTGGAGCCCCGAAAGCCCACTTCAGATCCTCTGTCTCCCTCTCTCTCTGCCCCTGCCCTGCTTGTGCATGCGTGCACACACTCTCTCTCTCTTTTTCTCTCTCTCAAATAAACATTTAAAAAAATCATTTCTGACTCGAAGATTTGGCCATTTTATCTGTGTATGGATTATAGTATCTCAGGCTTTTGACTGTCCATTTCCCCATCTTCTTTCTTCAGATTCCTTGGGGGGCTTCTCCCCAGTGTGAAAAGAGTCTATCCATTGATGGGCAAGGACGGCCATTGATCTCTTACTGACAGGGTTCTTTACTTCAGCTTCTGGAATCTTATATCCTATAGAAGAGTGGTTTTCTAACTGGGGGTCTTGAATCCTTCTGTCACACTGAACAAGGATGGGTGAGTGGCCTGGGGCGGTGGTGGTGGGGGGGTGGTCTGAGGCTGGAAATGATTTTCTGATGTTGGGGGAGGCAGCTTGGGCATGAGTGCCCCGTGACTCAGAGGCAGACCCCAGGGAGCCAGGAATCTAGGGGCTGCAGAAGGAGGGATGGGAGTCACGGGGAAGCTGGAGAGGAGGGCTGGGAGCCAAGCAGAGTTTTTTCTCCTTCAGCCTGTTGGGGGTGGTGCTGCATGCCAAGGCCTCCAGGACCAGACATATCCCTGAGACGCAGCGTCAAATTATACTCCCTGAAATTAGACCAATTAGAGATTCACTAGGGTGGCAAGCTTCTTGCTGAAAGCCCCACTTAAAAAATATCCCATAGGGAACCTGCCCTATCAGACATTAAAGTTTCCTCAAAGGCTATAATTGGCACAGATACTGGCCTCAGAATCCAGGACAGTTCAGAGGGTCAGGGCAGACAACTCAGAACCTCGGGTGGGGATTGTGTCAGGGCCGGGGTGCCCTAATCAGGCTCTGGAGGCCAGGCTCTGCAGCCAGAAGGCAGCCCGTGGGGCCCACGCTTTGATGCGGAGCGTTCTTGGAGGCTCGGAGCCTGAAGCCCCCCTGAAACAGAAGGCAGCAGGCATTCTGTGATGCCTCTCATCCACTTCCCGCCCCTGGGCCATCCCTCCCATGAGTCACCCTGTTATCCCTCCACGGCCAAATATAGCTCCCGAGGCAAATGAGGGTGCCCCATTGTGCAGATGGACCAAGGAGGCGCCAGGGCGGTGGACCAGGCGAGGGGACCCAGCAGCCGGCCAGGCAGCCCACCCCTCGCCCCTTCCTCGCCCAGACCTGAGAGGTCTCCGCCTTGAACTCCAGATCTCAGGGCTACTTTCCCCACAAACGCAGGGGAAGTCGGCGAGCGGGAGGGTTCTGGCCGACAAACAGTGACCACTTCCTTCTAGGGGAACGTGCGACACGGGCAGGGGGACAGAGAACAGGGCAGGGGGCCTTTCCCCTTGGTTTTGTCCATCAGAGGAGGCCAGGTTCCCGCGCGCAGCGGCGGCCGTGCCAGTGAGCCAGGGTGGCCGCGAGGCCCCGGGCGTGCCCGCCGTCCCCAGCAGCCCCTCGGGCGCCGCCCCGGCCCGCGGAGCCACCACATAAGGAAATGTTTGCGCCCGGGCGGCGCGGCCTCTGGGCAGCGGCCCGCTCGCTCCCGCCCCCCTCCCCGCCTCCCCGCCTCCCCGCCTCCCCGCTCGCCGCCTCCTGGACGGGCCGGGCAGGGGCGGGTGCACCGAGGAGGAGCCGCCCGCGGCCCGGGGAGGCGGACTGGGAGGGCGGCTCGCGGGGTCGGCCGGCCCTGCCGGGCTGGGTGGGACCGGCCGGAAGCCTTCTCCTGCCCCAAGCCCCCTGCGGAAGGCTGGGACCCGGGCTGCCCTGCGGGGGATGGGGGTGGGGGAGAGGACGGGACGCGTCCGGGACCACCAGGGCCCTCCCTGGCTTTGCCATCTCAGACGCTGGGATGTGTGACCCGGGCCCGGAGGGATGGTCCCCCCTGAAGAAATCCCTCCCGCCCATTAGAAGCGGGCACACTCGGCCAACTGTCCCTCTGCGGGAGTCCAGAGCAGTGTCTTATTTCTCTGGATTGGGACCGAGGCATCCTGAGTCCCAGTCACTCCTTAGAGGAGAAACATATTATAACCTGCCTGCTGGCAGGCAAGGTCAGGCTCACGTGGACTGTCTCCCTTCTGGAGTTTTCCATTAAATTATTTACACAGGCCCCAAACAAGCCCACAGACCTCTGCAAGAAGTCGGCAGGCACAAGGTGGTATTTATTCTTCTACAAACGGTCTCATTTCTCCAGGGATACCCCCCCCCCCCCACACACACTTAAATGTGACCCTTGGAGGTAAGAAGCTGCCCAAGGGCGGTGCCTTCAAGGTCTCTGTGGTTTACTTTTGGGAGCTAGATGAATTCCCCACCAGGTGTTTCCTGGGCCGGACCCCACGCCCAGCCCAGCCCAGCATTCAGAGGGGGCAGTTCTGGTCCTCTGCTCAGGGACTGGTGGACCGGGAAGCGTGACTCTGGAGCATACTCCAAAAAGAGCCGTTCAGGGAGGATGATATCACCCAGATCCTTGTGGCCTTTGGAAAAAGTGTGAAATGCAGAGCGGTGATCCAGTACAACCTGCCCGTTCAGCAGGAGAGGGGGTGGGCCCACCTCACCTCTTTCCAGGTTACGTGGATTTGATTTAGATCAGATCTCAGGCTTGGTTTCCTAGGAGGTGCCAGCCTGTGGCCAGCCCTGCTGGTGGATTAAAGTGGTGGCATGTCACCCTTGCCTGAGTGACACTGTTACAGCAGCCATTTATCCCCAAGGCCCCACCTCCCAGGCAGGCAGGGCTGCCCAGAAGTGGCTGCCAAGAGGGCTCGGCAGGATTGCTCCCACCCCTAAAGACAGCCCACAGTGCCCTTGTGAGGAAGGTCCCTAGTGGTTTTTTTCTGCATAAAGTGCCTGGTGCTGCTGATCAGGAGGTCAATTCTCCCTAACCCCAGTAGCAAGGACTATGGACCATGCCCAGGACTGGGGCATATGGGAGAGGGAGGCTATGCTTGGCAAGGTCACCCTCCATGGTAGGGTAGCAGGGGTTGTGCACCCATCCAGTCAGCACCTTCACAGCTCCCCAGTTTTTCTTTTTCCCAAAGATTTTATTTTGAAGTACTCTCTACATCCAACGTGGGGCTCGAACCCACAGCTCCGAGAACAAGAGTCTCATGCTCTGCAGACTAAGCTAGCCAGGTCTGTGAGATGTTTTATTATTTTTTAATGTTTTATTATTTTTTACTTATTTATTTTTATTTTATTATTATTATTTTTTTAAAGACAGAGACAGAGCATGAGTGGGGACGGGGCAGAGAGAGAGGGAGACACAGAACCTGAAGCAGGCTCCAGGCTCTGAGCTGTCAGCACAGAGCCTGACATGGGACTTGAACTCACAAACTATGAGATCATGACCTGAGCTGAAGTTGGACACTTAACCAACTGAGCCACCCAGGCGCCCCAATTTTTTACTTATTTTGAGAGAGAGAGAGAGATAGAGCGTGTGAGCATATGCTCTAGTGGGGGAAGGGCAGAGAAAGAGGGAGAGAGAATCCCAAGCAGGTTCCACGCTCAGCTTAGAGCCCAACATGGGTCTCAATCCCACAACCATGACCTGAGCTGATATCAAGAGTAGGACACTTAACAGACTGAGCCACCTAGGTGTCCCATCCCTAGAGTTTTTTGTTTTGTTTTTTTTTTTAACGTTTATTTATTTTTGGGACAGAGAGAGACAGAGCATGAACGGGGGAGGGGCAGAGAGAGAGGGAGACACAGAATCGGAAGCAGGCTCCAGGCTCTGAGCCATCAGCCCAGAGCCCGACGCGGGACTCGAACTCATGGACCGCGAGATCGTGACCTGAGCTGAAGTCGGACGCTTAACCGACTGAGCCATCCAGGAGCCCCTCATCCCTAGAGTTTTAATCCCAGAGGCACAGGGGCAGCCCAGCGGGCTGTAATCCACATTGCATAGACTTTCAGCATCATATCAGGTGTGACGAAGCTATTTTGCTCTTGGACCCTAGTGTCCTGCAATTTGGGTCTATAAGCTCCTAGAGGCAGGAAGTGTTTGGCTGCTGCAGGGGTGATGAAGTTTTCCCTTCTTCCCTTCTAGTTTCTTTGGCTGGCCTAATAATTAAACTGATACAAGAGAGATTAACAAGAGAAAAACAAACAAAAGCATACATGCGTAATTGAATAAAATCCCCAAATGGCCAAACCCATCATCTTAGATACCATTTTCAGCTAAAGACAAAAGATGCTGGGGGTAGGGATCAATTATAGGAAGTTACCAGCAAAGCACAATAAAAAAAGTGTAAGGTTGTTTTGTAGATTTAAGTCCTTGTCTTCTCCATTGATAAGAGTTTCTAAAGATTTAGAGCCATCCTCCTCTTCTCCGTACAGTGAAGGAGTCACCCTTAGAAATGGAGATTTCCCTTATAAATGTAAATGTTTCTTACAAAAGGGTAACTTCTACTCAGTTTTCAGAGCTTCCCCTGTGTTTGCAGTCTCTGAAAACTAACCAGCCTAAAATAATCGTTATGCTAAAGAGGCATATTTTGGGGTAGTATATTTTGTTCCCCTTCACTGCTATATGCCTAGCCTTAACACAAGCCTAACACACAGCATATGCTCAGAAAATTATCTTTTGGGGAGCACGCACACACACACACACATGCACGCGCGGACCTTCATTTCATATCCTAAAGATCTGGGGCTCATAAGGATAAATTTTTTATGCTTTAAGGCTGTCCTGTGAAGTGTCCTCCATCATGAGACACATTCAAATGATAACACATTGGGGTTGTTGTAGAGGGGTTCTCAATAGGAATGTAGAGGCATGTTAGAGTTGATGTATTTTTATGCCCATAAAATATACCTACGAATAGCAAGCATAACAAGAAAATATTCATAACCGTATGAAATGTATGCTGAAGAGGTGGTTCTTTGATAACAGGACAAGGAGGGTCAGACAAGGAACTTCTAAAGTCAGTCCAGCATAAATGCTAACATCCCATGTTTATTCGGGGTTATTCTTGCTCTGTGCCTGCAGACTTCTCCACTGACATAGGTGCTTGCCCAGGCACCCAGCCAGTAAAGGTCAGCCCTGGGGCTTAAGTCTTTGTCTCTCCCCTAGAGTGAGGAGTGTGCTCAACACAGAAGAGCCTGAAACACCAGGAGGTGTAAACAGCTGGGGAGACCATAGTCCCCCATCCTGTTTTTATACCCCATTCCTTCCCTGGGGAGGCCACTTTCCTTCTGAGCCTGTTCCCACTCTCTTGTCCCTTGGGCCCCACAAACAGTCCTCTTTACCACATACCCTCCTATCACCCGCCTCTTCTCCTTCAACCCCATAGCCTCAAAAGGAATTTGGTGGCATCTCCTGTTTAAATGCCTTCTAGAAAAAACTTCTCAGGCCTGAACAGGAAATTGGGACTTGACCCCTGATTCCCTCTGTAGCCAGGCCCTGGCCTTGGCTCATGCTTTCTCCAAAAAGGTTTTTCAAATCTTTTGGGCCAGGGGACTCCTTCCCAACTTCACCGTGTTGCCCGTAACTGCCCATTTCTTTGTGTTTCTTTCACTAGCTGCCCATCGCTGTCACCGCGTGGCCCCAATGCAAAGTGGGAGGGGCCCAATGAGCTGGAAGGAAAGAAGAAAGATTTAAAAAAAGCTTAAGAATAGCATAGAGTAGCAGGCAGGTGTTTATTCTTCGCATGTAAACTCAGCAAGGGCTAAAGAATCCAAAACAGTCCAGAAACACCATAGTTTTTGAGGGTGCTCCTGACTGAGGGAGGCCGAGCTTGCACTAATGGGTCTGCACACGTCCCAGGGCAAACACAAGTTGGTGCATATACCAGACTCATGCATCCATGCACCTGTGCACATCTCAGGTCCGTGCGAACAGGAATCCGTACACACCCGTACCTCTGTGGGCAGCCATTCGGTGCAAACACAAGTGTGCGCATACTCGTGTGAAAAGCGAATCCTTGAGATCGTGCACAGAGGAAAACGTGGAAACCCACCGGTTCGTGCATATCGGATGGTGCAAACACAAGTCTACGTATACTGGGACGAGTGCACTGTCCCGAGGTTGTACACACGTGGAAAGAGGCACACCCCAGGGTTGTGCACACACGAGGTCCTGCATGCCCCTTGGGCCAACTCTCAGGCCTAGTCCAGAGAAAGTAGAGGCGCCCATTCGACCCAAACTCGGGCACAGCTGTAGGGTCTGGGCGCCATCTTCGCCCCGCGAGCGGCGGAAAGATCAGCAGACCCGGCGGCCCTTGCGCAGGGGCCTTTGTTGTCCCTGCTTCCGGACGTCCATCACGCGGAGTCCGCGCGCGCCGGAGCACGAAATGGCGGTTGGGGGCGGGGCGGGACGGGGCGACCCGGAACAGCGCCCACTCACGACTCCTGGCAAGGCGCGCCGTCCCGCCCCCTTGCGCAGGCGCACGGCACGGCGCGCGTTCCCGCGTTCCCTCCGACGCGCGCCGGGACACAAAGGGCTGGAGGGAAAGCACGGAGCGCGGCCAGCACCTACGGAGCGGCTAGCGGTCCGGAGCGGCCTGGAGCGGACTGCCGGAGCCGGGCTCGCCGGAACCGCGCGCTGGGGCGCCGGGTGGGGCGTTGGGCGGCGCTCCTTCCCCTCCCCTCGCCCTCTTTCAACGGCCGTAACGGCCTCGCGAGCTGGGGTGGGGCGGAGCGGGCCGGCAGGGCGCAGGCGCCGAACTCCCGGCCGCCGCGGGGAGGCCCTGGCGCCTCCATTTTCCGTCGCGCGCCCTAATGGCGGAAGTGGGTGCTTTTCCCCGGGTGCGGAGGGAACGACTCGCCTCTGGGAAAGCCAGAGGCCTTCTCTCCAGATTCTTTGCTCGGTCCGCGCGCTTCAGAGCGGGAGTTGACCGATGTAGCTCTTTATAAAGGTTTGGAATGTGATGTAAAAAAAAAAGAAAAGGCCGACATCTCCGCAAATTACTACAATAGTTTGCAACTTGCTACTTCAAATTGGGAAATAGGGAAGGGGTGAGGATACTAATGCTGAAAAGGTAAAAAATTTTCCGTTATGGGATGTTTGTTAAAAACAATAATAGAACTTTTAAAGGGTATTTTTCATGATGCAAATCCCTCTTCGTAGAAAATCTCGGAAGAAATCATGAAAGCTGGCATTCACTGAATAGTTACATGTCAGACCGTTTTAAGTGCTATAATTTTCCTAACTAGGTACAGATGGAGAAATAAACACAGCGAGGTTAAGCACACAAAAGTACTTACAAGTACAGGAAAGTACGAATAGTGTTAAACCCACCTTTCAAGACAATCACTATTTCATAAACTGGCCTGGTTCCCGCCAGTGTTTTTCTGTCCGTTGAGAATAAGTTTGGTTCAAGTTACATGCAGCCTATGGCCTCTTGATCATCAGGGCCGTGGTCTGGAAAATGAGAAAGGCTCAGAGGGACCAGGCAGTGCCGGTTCCTCAGTTCCTCGCTGTGCCTGGAGCAGCTTGGTCCTGCCTAGTCTGGAGACAGCACTAGCTGATGCCCGAGGAGCACCCCGACTCTAGAATGTTGGCCTCTAGTGATCCTGGAGAATTCACATGACTGGTGACCATTTTTGGGAGTTGGGAGGAAAAGCGTCCTTATTCCTCTCTTTTTTCCGTCCCTTTTTTCCTACTGTAGCATTTTCTCAGGTCATAATTGCCGTACTTTAATTTCCCGAGCCCATTTCAGCCTATGAGGAAGGAAGGTATTTTCCTTGATCAGAGTAAGGTCAGTTTAAGAGAGGGCAGGGCAGGCATATCTCCTCATTTACAGGTGAAGCAGCTGAGATTTATGGCTAGAAGTCTGGACCATGTTCATCAAATAATAGCGGAGAAGTGCTTCATCCAAGTTGAGGCATCTGCCTTGCGAAAACCTCAGTCTGGCAAGTCCTCAGCTTCCGTGGGATCTGTTATGTCCCTGTTTGTCTTTTTATGTCTAACAACTTTGACAATATAGAGATCGCAACACCCAGCTGATAAATGGTAGGTGCTCTTCTTGCTTGGTGAAAGATGGGCTTTTCTTTTTTTTTTTCTTTTAAAAAAATTATTTATTTATTTTTTTAATTTACATCCAAGTTAGTTAGCATGTAGTGCAACAGTGATTTCAGGAATAGATTCCTTAGTGCCCCTTACCCATTTAGCCCATCCCCCCTCCCACAACCCCTCCAGTAATCCTGTTTGTTCTCCATAGTTGAGTCTTGAGTCTCTTATGTTTTGTTCCCCTCCCTGCTTTTAAATTATTTTTGCTTTCCTTCCATTATGTTCATCTGTTGTATCTTAAAGTTCTCTTGTGAGTGAAGTCATATGGTATTTTTCTTTCTCTAATTTTGCTTAGCGTATCACCCTCTAGTTCCATCCATGTAGTTGCAAATGGCAAAATTTCATTCTGTTTGATTGCGGAATAATACTCCATTTATCCATTGATGGATATTTGAGCTCTTTCCATACTTTGGCTATTGTTGATAGTGCTGCTATAAACATTGGGGTGCATGTGCCCCTTTGAAACAGCACAGCTGTATCCCTTGGATAAAAACCTAGTAGTGCAATTGCTGGGTTGCAGGGTAGTTCTATTTTTAATTTTTTGAGGAAGCTCCATACTTTTTCCAGAGTAGCTGTACCAGTTTGCACTCCCACCAGCAGTGCAAAAGAGATCCTCTTTCTCTGCATCCTCACCAACATCTGTTGTTGCCTGAGTTGTTAATGTTACCCATTCTGACAGGTGTGAGGTGGTATCTCATTGTGGTTTTGATTTGTATTTCCCTGATGTTGAGCATTTTTTCACGTGGTGGTTGGCCATCTGGATGTCTTCTTTGGAGAAGTGTCTATTCATGTCTTTTGCCCATTTCTTCACTGGATTGTTTTTTGGGTGTTGAGTTTGAGAAGTTCTTTATAGATTTTGGATACTAACCCTTTATCTGATATGTCATTTGCAAATATCTTCTCCCATTCTGTCGGTTGCCTTGTAGTTTTGCTGACTGTTTCCTTTGCTGTGCAGAAGCTTTTTATTTTGATGTCCCAGTAGTTCATTTTTGCTTTTGTTCCCCTTGCCTCCGGAGACGTGTTGAGTAAGAAGTTGTTGCGGCCAAGGTCAAAGAGGTTTTTGCCTGCTTTCTCCTCGAGGATTTTGATGACTTCCTGTCTTACATTTAGGTCTTTCATCCATTTTGAGTTTATTTTTGAGTAAGAGAGTGGTCCAGGTTCATTTTCTACATGTCGCTGTTCAGTTTTCCCAGCACCGCTTGCTGAAGAGATTGTCTTTATTCCATTGAATATTCTTTCCTGCTTTGCCAAAGATTAGTTGATCATACGTTTGTGGGTCCATTTCTGGGTTCTCTTTTCTGTTCCATTGATCCGAGTGTCTGTTCTTGTGCCAGTAGCATACTATCTTGATGAGTACACCTTTGTAATACAGCTTGAAGTCTGGGAAAGATGGTCTTTTCTTAAAGAGGTGGGGAGGTATGCAGCCAACATATCCCTCTTTACTATTAATCCTTTAAGGACTCATCTGTTTATCAAAATCCTTCTTATCCCATTAAAAAATTTTTTAATGTTTATTTATTTTTTAGAGAGATAAGAGTATGATTGGGGAAGGGGCAGAGAGAGAGAGGGAGACACAGAATCTGAAGCAGGCTCCAGCTGTTAGCATAGAGCCCAATGCGGAGCTCGAACTCAGGCCTTGAGATCATGACCTGAGCCAAAGTTGGAAGCTTAACCAACTGAGCCACCCAGGCACCCCCCCCCCAGCCATAGGCATCTTTAAGTTTATTTGTTTAAGTAATCTTTACACCCAACGTGGGACTTGAACTCAAGACCCTGAGATCAAGAGTCTCATGCTCCACCAACTGAGCCAGCCAAGCGCGCTTCCTGATAATTATTTTGAAATATTCCTAGAAAATCAAGATGCTTGTGTCTGTGAAAAGCTTTCTAGATAATTACCTTTCCTGAACATTGTGTAAAACAAAGTACTTTAATACTTAGTAGCTTGTGGCTTTGCCAAGTACTTATTTCCTGATTCTGTGTTCTCATATGTACAATATGGATAAGAATATGTCCTGGCAGAGTTTTGGGAGGATGATTGGAGATGATGTTTCTAAAGTGCCTTGACCATAATAGGTGCTCAATAAACAAGTGGCAGCTATCGTGTTTGGTTGCTATTCTGTGTTAAGGAAGTATCAGGATTAACTAGCTGGTTGCATTTGAGAAAACATTAATATATAGTTCTCTGTTGAGCACAGCATTTTGCTCAGTTCTACCCTAAAAAACATCCAAGATTGCTCAGAAACAACAAGTGTTGGTGAGGATGTAGAGAAAAAGGAACTCTCTTGCACTCTTGGTGGGAATGGACACTGGGGCAGCCACTGTGGAAAATGGTGTTGGTGGTTCCTCAAAAAATTAAAAATAGAATTACCCTATAACCCAGTAATCACACTACTGGGTATTTACCCAAAAAATACAAAAACACTAATTCAAAGGGATACAGGCACCCCCTACGTTTATCGCACCATTATTTATAATAGCCAATATGGAAGCAGCCCAAATGTCAATCAATAAATGAATGAATAGGGAAGATGTGGTATTTATATACAATGGAATATTATTTAGCCATTAAAAAGAATGAAATCTTGCCATTTGCAATGACATGGATGGGTCTAGAGAGTATAATAGCGAAATAAGTCAGAGAAGGACAAATCCCATATGATTTCACTCATATGTGGAATTTAAGAAATAAATGATCAAAGGAGGAAAGCGAGAAGCCAAGAAACATTCTTGACTATAAAAAACAGACTGAGGGATGCTTGGGTGGCTCAGTCAGTTAAGTGTCCGACTCTTGATTTTGGCTCAGTCATGATCTCATGGTTCATGAGATGGAGTCCCACCTTGAGCATATGACCCTGATGGTGAGTGTAGGATGATGAGGTGCTAACACGAGGTGGCAGTGGCCATGACTTAGGCAGAAGACCAGGAAGGCTTCCTGGATGCAGAGATGCCTCAGCTGAGCTGAACCTTCTCTTAAACTCTGAAGAGAGAAGAGGCACATTAAACTTGAAGAGCTGAACAAGTCCAGAAGGGCCGGGCATGGGAACTAAGGGGTAGGAGAGACAGGAGCTGAGACACAGAAAAAAATCAGACTATGGTGATTCCTCTAGGAGTATAGGAGAAGAAACACAATGTTTTTCCTCTGCCACCTTAAATTATCTGATTGGAGCCTTGTAAATTAGTCTGTCAGACACAGATTACTAAGAGAAAAACAAACACGTTTATTAAAATGTACATCACACAAACACAAGGAAGCACCAGTGGTAAGTAATTCAAAGGAGTGATTAGAACTTGGGCTTCTTATAGCGTGTTAATAAGAGAACAATACATTTTCAGAGAAGTGACAAGACCAAGGTTGCCTGTGTGGCTCAGTTGTTAAGCTTCCAACTTCAGCTCAGGTCATGATATCTTGGTTCGTCAGTTTGAACCCCACATCTGGCTCTGTGCTGACAGCTCAGGGCCTGAAGCCTGCTTCGGATTCTATGTCTCTCTCTCTCTTTTTCTTCCCCTCCCCCTCTCACACTCTGTCTCAAAAATAAATAAACATTAAAAAAAAGTGACAAGACAAAGGAAAAGGACTTTTGAGTTTCTAGAGTGGCAAACCGTGGGAAGGTATGTGTTCAGGGAACTAATGGTAGAGGATGGCTAATTTCTGCAAGGTTTGTTATGTAAGTTCCTCTGGTGCCATCTCCAGGCTGATAAGGGTCTGGAGTTTTCTCTGGTGATTAACTTCTGTCCTTCCTGGTAGAGAGGGGAGTGGGGACATTCTGCAAAGTTATGTCCTGCTTTTAGGCAAATAGGAGGGCAGAGAGTTTTTCTTGGATCTGTTTCTTCTTATTTGCCGTCCACTGAAAATCATCCTTATGCCAATGTAGTATATTTGAGGGCAATGTATTCTACTAGCCTTCTCCAGCTTTCATTGACTAAATTGTTAAATATTCTCAATAGACCAGTTTTTTGTTTGTTTGTGTGTTTTGTGCTTTTTACATATAACTCGCATGCTATAAAATTTCCCCCATTGAAAGTATATAACTCAGGGGCACCTGGCTGGCTCAGTCAGTAGAACATGTGACTCTTGGTCTTGGGATCATGAGTTCAAGCCCCCTGTTGGGTGTAGAGTTTACTTAGTTAAAAAAACATTTTAAAAAGTATATAACTCAATATTTTTAATATATTCACAAAGTTGAGCAACTATCATCACAAATTCCAGACCACTTCATCACCCCAAAAAGAAACCCTAGACTCATTAGCAGTCACTGCTCATCTGCCCCTTCCTCCAGCCCCACCACGAATCTGCTCTGTCTCTGTGGATTTGCCCATTGTGGACATTTCACATCAACAGAATCCAAAATGTGTGCTCATTGTGTGTGGCTTCTTTCACTTAGCATGATGTGGTTTTTTTCTGTTTTAATTTTTTAATGTTTATTTATTTTTGAGAGAGAGACAGAGTGTGAGCACCGGAGGGGCAGAGAGAGAGGGAGACACAGAATCCGAAGCAGGCTCCAGGTTCTGAGCGGTCAGCACAGAGCCCGACATGGGGCTTGAACCCATGAACCGTGAGATCATGACCTGAGCTGAAGTCAGACGCTTACTGACTGAGCCACCCAGGCACCCCTAGCATGATGTTTTTCAGTTCATTAATGTTATGGCACATATCTATTTCCTTCTATGGCTGAAAAATATTCCCTGTGTGGCTCTGCCTCAGAAGACTTTTTTTTTTTAAGTTTATTTATTTTGAGAGAGACAGAGAGAGCAAGAGCACACACAAGCAGGGGAGGTGCAGAGAGAAGGAGAGAGAGAGAATCCCAAGCAGGCTCCATGCCATCAGTGCAGAACCTGAAGTGGGGTTCAAACTCATGATCTGTGAGATCTGAGCCAAGATCGGGTCGGAGGCTTAACCAACTGCACCACCCAGGCTCTCCTGTCTCAGAAGACTCTTGAGAGGAAGGTGTTTGTATATGTTACAGGAGTGAGTGCTTTGCGGCCTGGCCTCAGTGTGAGAAGAGCTGTGCTTTTGTATGACAGTCCACTGCCTGGGCTCTCCCCTCACTGGCTGTGTTACTTTCTGGCAAATCACTTTCTTGGTGCCTCATTTTCCTCTCATAAATGGGGATAACAGTGGTAACACTCATAAAGTTTGTGAATTAAATGAGTTAATACACTGAAAAGGCTTAGAAAAGTTCCTGGTGTAAAAGTCTTGTAGTTACTGGGAAGAAAAATAGGTTGGCGGATGCAGAGCTCTCCACTGACTAGCACAGTGCCCTTTATTCCAGAATCTTCCACATGGCTACATGGCTACTTTATAAAACTTGAAATTACAACAAGGTCTGAGTATGAGGGAATGAATTGAAGACAGCAGTTTCTTCACCTCTCCTAGGTGAAGGGGAACAGAACATGCCACCCCAAAATATGCCGCTTTGGCATGTAGATTATTTTGACCTGAAGGCAATCAAGTCCCAGCAGACTCCAGAAAAAACATTTACCTCTCCCTTAATTGCCTAAAAGAATTTCCATGGGGAGCCTGGCCCAGAAAGAGAGCTATTACCAGAGACAATTCTTTTTTTTTTTTTTTTTTTTTTTTTTTTTTTAATCTGAAAGACTTACCCGCATGGCAGGGCCAACATCTGCTTAGCAAACATTTGCTCTTTTCATCTCCCTGCAGATTGCCCTCCTCCCCTTTGAAGCCCCAGCCCTGTCCTTTTCCTTAGCTGAGGATGGCATGTGAGTCTCAATTGCCTGACTGCCTTTGGGTCTCATATTTTTATGGGGCTCCCATACCTATGAAATAAAATTTGTTTTTCTCCTATTCATCTGTCTCCTGTCAACTTGAGTACTAGACCAGCCAAGGAACTACCCCGACAGTTTGGCGACCTGCAAGGGACCTTCACAGGCCAGACACCGCTTGCTCCAAGCCTGCTGCAGCTGACCGACCTCGGGGCCTCTGACAAGAGCCAGCGGAAGGTAAGAATTCTTACCAAGTCAGTCTCCTGGATCTCCACCTGTAGGGTCCAGTGGAAGCGAGCATGCTGAGAGTCCTTTGTCCTTTTTCTAACTTCAGATTAGCGAGAGAAAATATTTGTGTGAAGTAGTTCCTTGAGTACGGGGACTCTGGTAAAGATTTGTTACGAGGACTCATGCATCTGTTAATCCCTTTTCTCCCAGAGACAGTCACGGTTTCCTCTGGTCTCTGTGTCCTTTGTCATGAGAGGGAGAATCATAGCCCATACGAGGTTTCCTTTCCATCCTGTTCCATGTCTTGAGAGCTCGGCTTTGTGACCGGTGAGAATATTCTCACTGGAAGATGCGTGTACCAGCATGCATAGGGCATACGGCCGAAGAGGCTGCAGGTCTGAAAAGCAGCACTGTCTTCGTCTGACTGTGCCAGCTCTAGGGGGAGCTTAAGGGATCCCCTTTGTCTTAAGGGATTGCGGTCCATAAGGGGCCTTTGTTGTCTTGTTGGTGATGGAAAAGCGCCATATCAGTAGCACCTGCCCAGTGTCACAGATATCAGGTCTCGAACTCAGGTACCCGTGAGATCATGACCTGAGCTGAAACCAAGAGTCTGGATGCTTAACCGACTGAGCCACCCAGGCGCCCCTGTACGGCACCATTCTTACTGCCTGTGTCACTGAAGGTCTTTGCTTTCTTGGATTAGTTATGGGAGTGAACTTTCTGGATTTTGTGAGGACTGAATCCTCTGCACCCTCTTTTGGAATGTTTCTTGCATCCATGGTTAAGCCATAAAAAGACTTACTGGTTGGAGTTACTACTGAGGTGAATATAAGATCCTACTTGTCAATGGCCAGATAATGGACCCTCTGAATTGGCTGTATTTGAAAGTGAGTATTTTAGAGAGCTCTCATCTGCAATTGTCTTACTGGTACCAGTGGAAAAAACAAAGAGAACACAAAGGAATATAATGGTTAGCCTCAGGGACTCCCTTAACTAGATGAAAGAACAGAAATTAGACTTCGATAAAAAACTCAAGCCCACCTTCAACGGAAATCCTGGCCTGTCTCACTGTTTTAGCTTCCCTTTCCCTGTGACAGTTACAGAGAGCATTCTGGCTTGATGTCCAGGCCCAGGGTACTGGTTATCTGTGTAACTGCAGAGGGCCAGGGAGTGAATTTAGAAGAAACACCAAGCTCGGTAATCAGGCTGTACCAGCCTCAGGTCTTCTTATGCAGTGTCCTTTGCTGGAATGTCTTAGGTGCCGACCACAAAGAATTCATGCAACAGAGACAAGCAGCAGATCTTTTAAATTATAAAAATCCTCTTACCTCCACTTTCAGAATATCCTACCAAATTTAGAGAAGTGCTAGAAAGATCACTGGCCGTTCATAGGGTGCCTGGGTGGCTCAGTCAGTTAACCCCCCCGACTCTTGGTTTTGGCTCAGGTCATGATCTCACAGTTCAGGAGTTTGAGCCCTGCATTGGGCTCTACACAGTGCAGAGCCTGCTTGGGATTCTCTCTCTGTCTCTCTGTCTCTCTCTCTGTCAAAATTAATAAACTTTAAAATTTTTTAAAAGAAAGAAAGAACGATCACTGGCCACTCACAACCCCACTCACAGGGACCTGGACCAGCTGCTAAGGGGTGTTCTTCCCGTCCTTAATTATACTGTAGCTAATAGACAAGCCAGATTGGCTCCCTGAGGAAAACCCCCCTCACGGAGTAAACAGATGACCAGAATTTCTCGTAGGCACTGCTATAAATGCTGTTAAGGGACTGATAGAACCAATAGTAAAGATTTTTGCCTCTCAGGTGAATTGGTCCAAGGTTGAATTGTGCCCTCAGAAAGAAAGCCTTTGTTAAAGCACTTTATACAGACTTTTCAAAGGCATATCACATTAAACCCTGAAGCTCTAGAACACAGAAATCTTTTGATTTCCACCTTATCTAGAAATCTTCTCCCTGATAAAAAGAAGCAAATTGAAGATAATGTAGTTGGATGGGTGGATCGGTGCCTCAATATCATTTAGGCTTCAACCCAGTTCTTTGAGAAATTAAAAGCAACTGTCCTTTTCTTACAAATGCAACTCTAGAAATAATTCAAAGTCTGCCTCTCTTTATCACCCCCCAAAGCTCTCCTATTCATCTCAAAATGCTTGCAGATATTGTTTCTATAATATCTGGGACATTGTGTCTATAATATTTGGGACATTGGAAACAGAATTGTCCTACATTTAAGGAAAAACGGAAAAATTTAAATAATAATTTCTCTAGACCTTTGATAAGAGGGAAATATACTCAAAACTTCTTGGAGAAAACTTGGATATTTCCTTTATGCCTTTGTGATACAGATTTTCTACCCCATCTTTTCTAGAATCCGATAGCCAGCCTTTTGAAATGCAAACTTTTAAAAAATATTTTATTTTTTAAGTAAGCTTTACATCCAGCCTGGGGCTCAAACTTAAGACACCAAGATCAAGACTCACATGCTCTACTGACTGAGCCAACCAGATGCCCCCAGCGAGAGGTTTCTTATAAGGAGGACAAGAAAGGAACTATTTATAAATTGGGCTGATGAAAAATCTTGAAGATCCTCTCCACAAATCTTAGTAAAAAGCTTTAGCAGTGGTGCCTGGCTGGCTCAGTCAGTGGAGCACGCAACTCTTGATCTTGGGGGTGTGAGTTTGAGCCCCACATTGGTTGTAGAGATTACCTTAAAAAAAACAAAAAAGAAGCTTATGCCATCTGAGTAGGTGAACTTATTTCAACTGCCAAAATAACATTTGAATCCAACTATTCTTTTATAAATCAGTGGGTTTTGTAATTATCATCCCTGACTCTCAAATTCTAAAATTTTAGAAAGAAAGATATATATAGGGTCTCTGTGTTAGTCTGTATGGTTGTGTGTGTCTATGTTTATATATTGTAGACATGTGATATTTTTCTATTTCCTGATAGTATTGCCAATATTAATTTGTAAAAAAACTCTGTTCATTTGGTTTGAAATAAGTGCTTATATGAATTAAGTATTCCTAAACTCTCAGAAATGTAATAGAAACAAATCCAAGTGCTTTTCCAATTCATGTGATCTGGGAAAATATTCAGTAACTAAAACTGGTTTAAGTTTATTGGTTTAATTAAAATAGACATGTTTTCAGGGGCATCTGGGTGGCTTAGTTGGTTAAGCGTCCACCTCTTGATTTCAGCTCAGGTCATGATCTCACGGTTCATGAGTTTGAGCCCCGCATTTGGCTCTGCGCTGACAGCACAGAGGCTGGGATTCTGTTTCTACCTCTCTCTGCCTTTCTCTCTCTCTCTCAAAATAAATAAATTAATTTAAAAAAATAAACATGTCTTCAGAATTGTCAACATTAAACATAATATAGGCATACAACTTTTATTCTACCTGAGTTTGCTAGTCAAAAAATTCATGTCATCTCTGGGGCACCCAGGTGGCTCAGTTGGTTAAACATCAGACTCTTGGTTTCAGCTCAGGTCATGATCTCAGGTTCTTGAGATCAAGCCCCACCTTGGGCTCTGGGCTGGGCAGCCCAGGGCCTGCTTGGCATCCTCTCTCTCCCTCTCTCTGCCCCTCCCCTGCTCATGCTTTCTCTCTCTCTCTCTCTCTCTCTCAAAATAAATAAATAAACTTAAAAAAAATGATATCATCTCTGTTACAAAATTTGTCAGCAAGAAAATAACTTGGGATGATGGCCGTCTCATAACGCTCTCATGGGTAGTCTAAGCATAATTGTTGGGAACAAGTGACTTAGATATAATTGGAATAAGAACTTTTAGGTGAACTTCTCAGCCATCATTACATTTTATGGTGTGTGTACTTAAAAATACCTTCCAAAATCATTTAATAACTTCCACTATTAGAGTGGTGATGGAAGAGCTAAGTGATGGAAATTCATTGAATATGTAGATCATTTCCAAGTAAGATAAAATCTTGAAACATTAATTACTGAACCTGGGTTTATCTGCTTTTTGCTTCTTATTACAGAGAAACTAAAAGCCATTTGGATGTGTTAGTACTACATTGGAAAATTGCACTAAAAAAAGGGCACATGTTTCTAGAAATTGTGAAATGTATTCATAAATTTGCCAGTCTAAAGAATGCTATATAACAATTTACATTGCTCATTTATTGGTTTTCACTAGAAGTTCAGGTTTGGTAAGGTTAGGAATTCTAACAAATGACGTTAAAACTACAAGAAGTAACAAAGGAAACAACTCTAAAGAAAGTAAGATGTGTTTTTGGTAAGAAGAGGTATGAGATATGAAGATACATTTTGTCGAGGGAAAAAAAAAATAAACTTGTCCTAAAGTAAAACTGGTTATTTCAGATTAGGAAAGAGGATTAAAGGACAAAAAGGTATAGAAGGTCAGGAAGAGAGAGAGAAAAAAGGAGCAAGAATTTGTGTAATCAAGCTGGCTAAAATTGAATTATTATTTTAAGGGTTTTTAAAAAGAAACTTTAATGTTAATGGTGTACTTATGTAAAATGAACTTCTTTTTCTTTCGTCTACTGAAAGGATAAAGTTATCCTGAACTATTGGTCTGGTCTTGATAAGAAGAGATTGTAAAAAGTTTTTCTTTGCCTTTTAAATAATCTGACTGGAAAGCAAAGATTTTGTGTCTTACCAAAATAATTTCCTATGCTTCATGTTGTCTTAATTAGGTCTTTGATTATTTAAGAAAACTAAGTCTTCTCAATATTAAAAGTTCTAAGTTTTGCTTATAACTATGTACACTTTGGTATTTGCCTTCAAAATCTTTTGTCCCTTTAGTTAAAAAAGTTTTTAACCTTTATTCATTTTTGAGAGACAGAACATGAGCAGGGAAAGGGCAGAGAGGGAGGGAGATACAGAATCCAAAGCAGGCTCCAGGTTCTGAGCTGTCAGAGCAGAGCCTGAAGTGGGGCTCAAACCCACAAACTGTGAGATCATGACCTGTGATGAAGTTGGACACTCAACCAAGTGAGTCACCCAGGAGCCCCTGTCTCTTGAGTTAAATAAATAAGTATTGTTTCATAATGATTTGTGATCCTATTTATTTATTTATTTTCTTAATTTTTTTTTCAACGTTTATTTATTTTTGGGACAGAGAGAGACAGAGCATGAACGGGGGAGGGGCAGAGAGAGAGGGAGACACAGAATGGAAACAGGCTCCAGGCTCTGAGCCATCAGCCCAGAGCCCGACGTGGGGCTTGAACTCACGGACCGCGAGATCATGACCTGGCTGAAGTCAGACGCTTAACCGACTGCGCCACCCAGGCGCCCCAGATTTGTGATCCTATTTAGTCAAGTCTTCAAATCCTTTGCCTTTTTAAAAAAAAAATTTTTTTTAACGTTTATTTATTTTTGAGACAGAGAGAGACAGAGCATGAACAGGGGAGGGGCAGAGAGAGAGGGAGACACAGAATCTGAAACAGGCTCCAGGCTCTGAGCTGTCAGCACAGAGCCCGACGCGGGGCTCGAACTCACGGACCATGAGATCATGACCTGAGCCGAAGTCAGACGCTTAACTGACCGAGCCACTCAGGCGCCCCTCCTTTGCCTTTTTTTTAAAGTAAGCTTTACACCCAAAGTGGGGCTTGAATTCACAACTCCAAGATCAAGAGTCACACATTCCACAGACTGAACCAGCCAGGCACCCCTAAAACCCTCAAATCTTTTGATATTTTGGACAAATCTCCAAAAAACAAATTCTAAATGCAATCTTTCTGACCTGCATGTGAGTAACTTTGATTTTCCAGAGGGTTCCTGGAACCTCTCAAAAGATTTATTATCTCTTCTTACACAATGAGAGACATTAAAACTAATTAGGTTTATTTGATATGTTAAATTACATACGAAGCATTGTCAAATAAGAATACTAAACCTTGGGGCACCTGGGTGGCTTGGGCAGTTAAGTGTCCAACTCTTGGTTTCAGCTTAGGTCATGATCTTATGGTTCGTGAGTTCAAGCCCTGCATCAGACTCTGCCATGACAGTGTGTTACCTTCTTGGGAATCTCTCTCTGCTGCTCCCCTGTGCACTCTCTCTCTCAAAAATAAATCAATAAATAAAAATGGACATTACTAAACCTTCTTTACCTTATGTTTGTAAAGGTATATGTTACTATACGTGTTTTAGAAGTTATATAAAATTCTTTATGTCCTGGGATAATGTTAACCAGTCTTAATGCTAGTTATTGTCTTAAAATATCATATGTCATAGAAATAACCACATTTCCTTGTTGATTGCATTATAATGAATTGTTGTTAGATCTTTAACCATGGCCATTATAGGCCTTTGTCATTTACGGAGAGTTACTGTTTTACTCTGATGCTTTCACAAAAGTGTTCTGGCAAAAGTGCTTCTTTGAGGAAATTCATGGAAAGGACTTTGACAAGTATAGGTTTCTGATAACTTTAAGATCATTAGACTGAACTGGGTAAGAGTTTCCAGAACTAATACAAATACTGGATTCAAGCAGAATAAGAATTAACATGGGACTGAATGAACTGAGGAGGACGATTATAGTTTTTTTATGACTTTTTGCTTGAAATGTTGCTGGCTCCTTAATGTTTTATTTCTCCAGATTTAAGGAAACTTTTTTCTCTTTTGCTTCCCCCCCTTTTTTTTAAGGGGTGTGTGTGTGTGTGTGTGTGTGTGTATAATTATTATTATTATTTGTGTGAGAGAGAGAAAGAGCAAGAGCAGGGAAGGGACAGAGAGAGAGAGAATCTTAAGCAGGCTCCATACTCAGCACAGATCTTGTTGTGGGGCTTGATCTCATAACCATGAGATCATGACCTGAGCTGAAACCAAGAGTCAGAAGCTCAACCAGCTGAGCCACCCAGGTGCCCTTTCACTTTTTTCTTAAGCTAACTATGACTTACAGCAATTTGGTAAAGTACACCTTTGTAAACAAAGATGAAACATTTACTTTCTTTCCCTGCCTGATCCTTCCAGTATTGGGAAACTTAGCGAATATTCTTTATGACAGTATATTTATTTGCTTAAGTTCAATAAGAATCTGTTCTCCTGTAATAGGACACAATTGGAAACATTGGTTATAAATTACCAAGGCTTTGACTAGAATGTCATATTTGAGAATAAAAGCATAGGCTCAGATATGATCAGACAGCTTTAAGGAACTAATATTGACTTTATAGAGCCAATAATGCCCTTGAAAAAATTGGTCTGGTATCCTGCTTACAGGCAGAGTTCCCAGCAGTTTTACTACGTAAGTAAAGAAGGTCAATCTCCGGCAGGCTCAGGAACCTTAGAATATTTTGGGGACCTCAAGAAAAAAAGAATACACCCAAATCTATATGTATTGCAGGCAAAGTCTGATGGTGAGTCATTGGCTTGGCTTAGCCTTGAGAGGCTTTTAAAAGTCCAATATGAGATTCCTTATGAAAAGTTCCAGCAAAGCAGATTTGAAAGAGCCTATATGGTAAATCATTATTCTTGCTTCACTTAAGTAAATAATCAGGCCAAGGTTATCCAAACTAGACTTAATTTGCAAACAAATTAGTCTTACTGTGGTTATCTTTGGTAGAAATGGGGCTGACTATAAAGAGAAAATTATGTTTCTGCTGTCAGCACAATCCTCTGTCTCCCCCTCTCTCTGCCCCTTCCCCGCTCACGCTCCGTCTCTGTCACTCTCAAAAATGAATAAATGTTAAAAAAATAAAATTAGAAAAATAGAGAGAAAATTATGTGTCAAAGGAAACTATAGTACACCCATGTGGATATCGGATTCTAGTCCTGCCAATTGTCTCCCAGGTTTTGTTGCGACTTATAAACTGACACGGGTCCTGAATTCTTCTAGTTTCCTCTAATATTTGGCTACAGCTCTTCAAACTAACATTTCCGATTTTTTGACTGTTGAATGTACATGAGAAATCATATTCTTCTACTTTAAAATATATATATATATTTATTTATTTGAGAGAGAGAGAGAGAGGGAGAGAGAGAATAAGTGGGGGAAGGGCAGAGAGAGAAGGAGAGTCTCAAGCAGGCCCCACACCCAGTGCACAGACCAACATGGGGCTTGATCTCAAGACTGAGATTGTGACCTGAGCTGAAATCAAGAGTCAGACACTTATCTGACTGAGCCGCCCAGGTGCCCCTACTTTTTTTCTTTTTTTTTTTTTCAGTTTATTTATTTAACTAAACTCTATATCCAACATGGGGCTTGAAGACAGGTCCCCAAGATCCAGTGGGGCACCTGGGTGGCTCAGTCTGTTGAGCATCCAACTTCCGCTCAGGTCATGATCTCATGATTCATGGGTTTGAGCCCTACTTTGGGCTTTCTGCTGACAGCTCGGGGAGCCTGAAGCCTGCTTCAGATTCTGCGTCTCCCTCTCCCCCTGCCCCTCCCCCACTTGCACTCTGTCTCTCTCAAAAATAAATAAACATGAAAAAAAAAGATTTTATTAAGTAATCTCTACACCCAACATGGGGTTCAAATTTACAATCCCAAGATCACAAGTCACATGCTGTACCAACTGAGCCAGCCAGGGACCCTGCATAGTCTACTTTTTTGACCCTCTGACCTGGAATCATTGAGGACTAAAACTGCTCTTTTCCCAGAGCCACGCAAGCAAGCTAAAGCTGGACAACTTGATATAAACTTCAAAGAAATCACCACAACATGTCATATAAGGACAGTCTTCATGCCTGTATCTGTGTGGCCCCTCAGAAAGACCACCAGAGACATTAAAACTGCCAACCAGAAAAATCTTTCAGGTTGCCGTTACCTGGTCTTACTGCATCTGAAGAGGTTTCCAAACAGATATCTAGAAATCTTCTCAACTGGCTGCCCTCAGAACTCAGAAATCGGGAGTATAATCTTCTCCAATCATTAACTATTGTTTTCCTTTTGTTTCCATAGAAATGCCTCTTATTAAATATCTGATTGCTTGCACAATAGGCCTAATTTTGAGAGCCCACCTGCATTTCTGTCTTAAAATAAGACACAACTGTTTAACTGAACTGGCCTATTCTTGGGCCTAAGAGACTGGTTCAGTGAGATGGGGCAACCTACCAATTCAACTTATGGACTGTGAAGCTTCTTGGGAAAGTTTCAGAGATGGGACCGAACGGGAACAGAACGTGCCACCCCAAAATGTGCCACTTTGGCATGTAGATTATTTTGACCTAAAGGCAATCAAGTCCCAGCAGACTCCAGAAAAACTTTTACCCCTCCCTTCATTGCCGAAAAAAATTTAGATGGTTAGATGGGGAGCCTGACCCAGAAAGAGAGCTATTACCAGACACACACACACACACACACACACACACACACACACACACACACATATCTCCTGAAAGACTTACCTGCATGGCAGGGCCAACACCTGCCTAGGAAACATCTACTCTTCTCATGGTCCTGAAAATTGCCCTCCTCCCCTTCGATGTCCCAGCCCCATCCCTTTCCCTAGCTCAGGGTGGCATGTAAGCCTCAATTGCTTGACTGACATTGGGTCTTGTTTAAAAGAAAAAAAATTTTTTAATGTTTATTTTTGACAGAGAGGGAGACAGAGCATGAGCAGGGGAGGGGCAGAGAGAGAGGAGACACAGAATCCAAAGCAGGCTCCAGGCTCTGAGCTGTCAGCACAGAGCCCGACACGGGGCTCAAACCCATGAACCGTGAGATCATTATCTGAGCCAAAGTGAGACACTTACTGACTGAGCCACCCAGGCACCCCTTGGATCTCATATTTTTATAGGGCTTTTTTATATACAAAATTAAATTTGCTTTTTTTTCCCTGTTTAATTTTCATTTAATTATTAGACTAGCCAAAGAACTTAGAATAGTAGAAGAAAATTTTTTCCACCCTCACATAGGCATTTAGGATCTTGTAGTTGGGCAGACTTTCAAATTTGTTGTTAGTGATGATGAACCCAAGGACTTTTTCCTGTATATGTACTTCTAAGGTTACCTGCTTTTAGAGCAGTTTTCTTTCTTTTTTTTAAGAATATATTTTATTTTGGGGCGCCTGGGTGGCGCAGTCGGTTAAGTGTCCGACTTCGGCCAGGTCACAATCTCGCGGTCCGTGAGTTCGAGCCCCGCGTCGGGCTCTGGGCTGACAGCTCAGAGCCTGGAGCCTGCTTCCGATTCTGTGTCTCCCTCTCTCTCTGCCCCTCCCCCGTTCATGCTCTGTCTCTCTCTGTCCCAAAAATAAATAAACGTTGAAAAAAAATTAAAAAAAAAAAAAAAGAATATATTTTATTTTTTTAAGCAATTTCTACACCCAAGAGTGGGGCTTGGACTTACAACCCTGAGATCAAGAGTCACATGCCTTGCCAACTGAGCCAGCCAGGCACCCCAAAGAATAAACTGCTTTAAACTTTATTTTATTATTTTTTTAATGTTTATTTTATTTTATTTTATTTTATTTTATTTTATTTTATTTTATTTTATTTTTTGAGAGAGAGAGAGAAACAGAGTGTGAGCAGGGAAGGGGCAGAGAGAGAGAGACGGAGACACAGAATCCAAAGCAGGCTCCAGGGTCCACACTGTCAGCACAGAATCTGACGTGGGGCTCAAACTCATGAACTGCGAGATCATGACCTGAGCTGAAGTCAGAGGCTTAACCGACTGAGCCACCCTTAAATTAAAAAAAAATTAAATAATTTTAAACATACGAAAAAGTAGGAGGGGGCTCCTGGGTGGCTCAGTCGATTAAACGTCCAACTCTTGATTTTGGCTCAGGTCATGATCTCAGGATCATGAGATGGATCATGAGATCATGAGATGAAGTTTAAGATTCTCTCCCTCCCTCTCCCTCTGCTCCTCCTCTGCTTGTGTTCTCTCACTCTCTCAAAAAAAAAAAAAAAAAAGTAGAAGAATATGATTCCTCATGTCCTTTCAACAACATTTATTCCCATTTTTCAGTTTTTGACAAATGGTTTTTGTTCCACAACTGGATGGGGGAGGCACACCCTACGGGGAACCATTTTGTAAGGATCCGTTTTGTGAGGAACCATTTTGTAAGGATCTGGGGAAACTGGTTTCATGGGCAGGTTGAGAAATGCACGCTTGCCTAGGCAGCTAAGGCACTTCATGGAAGGTAAAGTTGGGGAGGGAGGGCTGTACCCCACCCCCTGCTCTGCACCTGACCACTCTGCGGGGCTAAGCGTGGGATGAGAAGGCTCACTCTGGGAAGCTGGCACCAGTACCATGATGAAGTTGTGCCCAAACATAGTGACACCAGTGTCCCTCAGGAGTGAGGGATGCAGCAGTCAAGCTCATACTATGGCACCAGGAACTGTCAGCCACATTTTAATGTATGTTGACAGGCTGTGGAGTCAAAGGAGCAAGTTCGAGAGGGTAGAGGGCCTCTAGGTCAAGTACTCCAGAACTTCCCTACTCAAGCAAGGCTGTGGGCCAGGAAGCTGGTTAGAAATGCAGAGTCTTGGGGTGCCTGGGTGGCTCAGTTGGTTGAGCGTCCGACTTCGGCTCAGGTCACGATCTTGTGGTTCACCAGTTCAAGTCCCGCATCAGGCTGTGTGCTGACAGCTCAGAGCCTGGAGCCTGCTTCGGATTCTGTGTCTCCTTCTCTCTCTGCCCCTCCCCCACTCATTCTCATTCTCTCTCTCTCTCTCTCTCTCTCTCTCTCTCTCTCTCTGTCTCTCTCAAAAATAAATAAAATATTAAAAAAGAAAATTTTTTAAAATTTAAAAAAGGAAAGAAATGTAGAGTCTTGGGGCCCCACCCCAGAGCTATTGAATCAGAATCTGCCTCCAGGGCTTCCTGGCACATTTCACATCAGAGAAGTGCTTCTCTAAAGCTCTCAGGTGTGGCTTTTTGGAGGCATAGATTACTCCAAATCTGGAACCTCAACAATTCTGGGTTGCTAGCAGCTGGTCCATCCCTCATCAGAAAATATATCAATTCCTTTGGCAAGACCCCAGAGAGGGAGCCTCGAGATACTCCAGCATCACCTCCGTCCATAGGCCGTTCACTAGCTAGGCAACACCTCTTTCAGGCTTTGGTAAACTACTGTTGGAAGGGCAGGCTGTGGGCTTGGCAAGGAGACTCTTAACTGAAGACCCTGCTGAGAATGTCTCCTTTCTATTGTCCCTGTTGGAAATTCCAAGCCCTCAAGCTAAAGTTTAAGGAAGACTTTTCCTGTGTTAATTATAAACCCATTTTCAGCTCCTGTTCAGTGGGCTGACAGTACTTGAGAAAAAGAAAGTCTTTGAAAAAGACTTTTTCTTATTTTATAATTTTTAATTAAAAAAATTTTAAGTTTATTTATTTATATTGAGAAAGAGAGAGAGAGCATGAGTAGGAGGGGCAGAGGTGGCGGGGTGGGGGGGGAGGGGGGAGGAGGGGGGGAGAGGGAGAGGGAGAGGGAGAGAGAGAGAGAGAGAGAGAGAGAGAGAGAGAGAGAATCCCAAGCAGGCTCCTCACTGCCAGCATGGGCTTAAACTCACAAACCGTGAGATCATGATCTGAGTTGAAATCAAGAGTCAGATGCTTAATGAACTAAGCCACCCAGGTGCCCCTATTTTATAATTTTTTAGAAGTCCAATGGTAGTACATGCTTGTGGTTAAATTTTTTTGAAAAATGCTGACACCTATACAGATAAAATGCAGAAGCCTGTGTCTCATCTCTCTCCCTGCTCCTGCTAACCCCCCGGGCACCTTCAGCATTTGCTATGTATCCTTGCAGATCTATTTCTTGGCATTTAAAAACACTGCACACACGCACACGTGCACGTGCTTCCTGAAGTCTTTCCAATTTATCTCTTCTCCTTCTCAGCCTTTTGCACTCCTTCTTAAGAGATTACTACTTGAGAATTCAACCATCTATTGGCTAAACTTATTAATTGATTTTCAAAACTGGGTGAATCCACCAGGTCAAGCAAAATTATCAGAAGATTGATAATTGTAGAATCTGGTTGGGAGGTAAATGGGCATCCATTTTGCTTATTTTCATGTGGGTTTCAAATTTTTTAAAACACAAGTGAAACTGAAAAGGAATATGCCAAGCCCTGAGACATAAAGTAAGACTGTACCCGGGCTCAGTCGGTTGAGCATGCAACTCTTAATCTTGGGGTTGTGAGTTTGAGCCCCATGTTGACTGTAGAGATTACTTTTTTAAAAAATCTTTTTTTTTTAAATGTTTATCTTAGAGATAAAGATCAAGAGTGAGTGGGGGAGGGGCAGAGAGAGAGGGAGACACAATCCACAGCAGGCTCGAGGCTCTTGAGTTGTCAGCACAGATCCCCATGCAAGGCTCAAACCCACCAACCCACCAGCAGTGAGGTCATGACCTGAGTCGAAGTCAGAGGCTTAACTGACTGAGCCACCCAGGGGCCCCAAAAAATAAAATCTTAAAAAACAAACAAAGAAACAAACAAACAAACTATTGGTAAACTGCACCTGGCTGACCTGTTTTTTAAATAACTTAAAAAAAAATTTTTTTTTAATGTTTATTTATTTTGAGAGAGAGACAGAAACCAAAGCAGCTCCAGGCTCAGAGCTGTCAGCACAGAGCCTGAGGCAGGACTCAAACACACCAACCTTGAGATCCTGACCTGAGCCGGATGCTTAACTGACTGAGCCACTCAGGTGCCCTTGCCCTGTTTTTAGGTTCAGACTGCTAAAGAACAAAAATTCAGCTGAGTAAATCGAAGATCTAATTCAGCAACTGATGAATTGGGCAGTATCCTCTCTAGCAAGTAGAGGGGAACCTCCAAGAGTTGTACAAAATGGAAAGTTTTTATAGGAAGGAGGGTGGGGCGAGGAAGTTATTAGCAAAAGAGAAGAAAGGATTGCTTGAGGCAGAGTCACTTTCCTTTAAGGGAAAGGGCAGGGAAGGTCTTGTTGGGTGGATTATCTCCTGTTCCTTTTGGGGAGGCAGAGGACTCAGGTGACAGGAGTTCGAGCCCTACGTTGGATATAAAGATTACTTTAAAAAAACAATACACTTAAAACACGCCAATTGACAGGCTAAAACTTCCATTCTAGCAGAGGTTGAAACTGCAATCAAGTTAGGTGTTGAGCCCAGTTTGGTGACTTGGCCTGGCCCTGGTGTCGCCATTTTTGGCCTGTGTTTCTCTCTTTTTTTAATTTTTAAAAAATGTTTATTTATGCTTGAGAGAGAAAGAGCACAAGTGGGGGAGGAGCAGAGAGAGAGGGAGACACAGAATCCAAAGCAGGCTCCAGGCTCTGAACTATCAGTGCAGACAGAGCCTGATGCAGGGCTTGAACCCACAAACCGTGAGATCGTGACATGAGCTGAAGTCAGACGCCTAACCCACTGAGCCACCCAGGTGCCCCTGTGCTTCTCTTTTTAGTAAGACTCAGAGTATCTGTTAAGATTGAAGCATGAGCAGAAGGAAGGCCTTCCCCCGGCTTCCTTGCTGTTGGCCATTATTGGGGTGAACTACCTTCCCAAGGGAGGAGGCTCCTGGGGATTTCTTGGCTTCCAGCTCCTCGGGCATGGTCTCTCCAGAAGTGCAGTGGATGGGGTGGCGGAGGGGGGACGTTGGAGGGGAGTTGGAGAAATGAGAGGGAGAGAAACCCTGACGGGTCTTCCCAGCCGGGCCCTGTTTTTCAACTGTCACCAGAGAGCCTGGAGGGGTTGGGTGGGACATCCACCCTCGTAAACTTCGTGCCTGTGTCCAGCTGGGGCAAAGTGTCCTAGCAGAAGCTAGACCAGTCCCCAGACCCCTTTTGTGTCTCTGACATTTTTTTTGGTTTTGTTTCTGACACTCACTTTGTTTTTTAAAAATGTTTTTATTTATTTTTTGAGAGAGAGGGAGAGAGAGAAAGAGAGAAAGAGAGAGAGTGGAAGGGGCAGAGAGAAAGAGGGACAAAGGATCCAAAGCAGGCTCTATTCTCAGAGCAGAGAGCCCGATGTGAGGCTCTAACTCAGGAACCATGAGATCATGACCTAAGCCGAAGTCAGAAGCTTTAACGGCCTAAGCCACCCAGGCGCTGCCTCACTTTGTTTTCCTAAAGTTTATTTTGAAGGAAAGTGTGTGCTGGTATGCACATGGGGAAAATCAGAGACAGAGAGAGAAGGAGAGAGAGAGAGGGAGAGAGAATCCAACAGGCTCCTCTCTGTCAGTGCAGAGCCGGACTCGGGGCTCAATCCCACGAACTGGGAGGTCATGACCTGAGCTGAGGTCAAGAGTCAGACAGTTAACAGACTGAGCCCCCCAGGAGCCCTCGGACACTCACTTTGAAAGGACACACTGGTTTGGAGAGATGGGCTAGAAATCCATCTTTTCTTCCCCACTTGGTACCCCTTCAAACCTTCACTCCTCAGTTTCTTCGCCTGTGATCAAGGTTCTAGGAGTCCATGAATTTGGAAGGGAAATTTTTACATGTCTGTTTTCGTTAATCTTTCATTGAAATCTAGCATTTCCTTCCATTGTGTGTGTAGACATCACATCACATTAGTGCAGGCAGTTATTGGGACTTTGTCCCTACTGGGAGTGACAGCTATTTTCATAACACATCACAGTTGCCAACATTTTGAATATGTACACTCATCATGACTTCAAAATCATAGAAGTTATCAGGCCCACCACTATACTGTATTTCAGAATAACTTGCCTCGTTTGTAATCCTGGGCATTTTACTTTATGCATTTAAAAATCTTACTCTGGCGGTACCTGGATGGCTCAGTTCGTAGAGCATGTGACTCTTGATCTCTGGGTTGTGAGTTAGAGCCCCATGTTGGGTGTAGAGATTACTTAAAAGCAAACAACTAAAAGTCTCACTCTGGGAAGGGTCCAAGGGTCTCACCAGACTCCAGAGTGGCCTATGGAACAGAAGAGATGAAGGGGCCTTCTCAGTCCTGTCCACAGCACCTCCTGCCCTCAGAATCACCCTGCCAGTCCTCTCTCTGGGCATCCAGTCCCCATTCCTGGGTGCTGTGTGTGCCTGGCACCCTTCCTCAGCAGGCCAGCTACATGCTGCCATCTGCTGGGGGTGGCCCACATGACACCCTGGGGGTAATGCCAGCAGGCCAGGTCTGGGGACCCTGGGGTGGGGGGGTCCTGAGGGACCAGCTGAGAGGGTCTCTGGCTGCTCCCAGGATGGAAATCAAACTCAAGCCAGCAGGAGGTAAAAGCAGAGCTTACTGAAGGGAGAGAGCGTGAGCGAGCGTGTACAAGGTGTCTGGGAGGCTCAGAAAGGAAAGGAGAGTCCCTTCTATTTTCCTGGGTCTGGTATATGGGTCGTCTCAGGCATCCAGGACCCAGTTAGAACACAGGGCCCGGGTGTTATTCCTTGGAACCAGTGGGTCTTGGCGGTGAGCTGTGTTGTGCCAGGGTGGCAGGCAGGTTGGGGCGGGCGGTCTGGAATACAGATATGATGTCTTTCTTCAGTCTTTCTCACCTGGTCCTTCCTTAGAGATTACCTGTTCTAGAGTAATCATGAACTCCTCATCCTTTACAAGGAGGACATACGCTATTTGCATTATGAGGCATGTGAAGAGTGGGGCGGGGGTGCAAGTCCTAGCAAGAATAGAAGCAGGAAAAGGAGTGAAAAGCAGACTTTTTTTTTTTTTTTTTTTTTGAGTCCTTCAGTTTCCCTAACCCCATGGCCTTGGTTAGATGCTTGTGGTCCTTCTAGTCTTTCTGGGCATTATGAGGTGTAAGTGAAGATATGGACTGTGCCACAAGTCTTGCTGGAGGACCCTCCGTGCCACTCCCACTCGACACTTGCTCCCTGCCAGGGTCCCTGGGTCCCTGCGCCGCAGATGTGTGGTGCTGCCTGGTCCGTGATGAGGGTTTGGGAGAGGTGAACAGCCCAGCACAGAACTAGGACTTGAAGCCAGAGGCAGGAGCACCTGTGGTGGAGTATCAAGCCAAATGGATTTTTATTATTTTTTTAAATGTTTATTTATTTTTGAGACAGAGAGAGACAGAGTATGAACGGGGGAGGGTCAGAGAGAGAGGGAGACACAGAATCCGAAGCAAGCTCCAGGCTCTGAGCTGTCAGCACAGAGCCCGACGCGGGGCTCGAACTCACGGACCGTGAGATCATGACCTGAGCTGAAGTCGGACGCTTAACCGACTGAGCCACCCAGGCGCCCCCGAATGGATTTTTAAAAACCAATTGTTCTTTGAGCACATGGGCCACTAGTTAAAAGTCGAAATGAGAATGTGGTGGGAAGCTTCTCTCCCTCCCTGTCCCACTGGCCTCAAACTTCACCAGCTTCGTTTTCCTTCCAGAGCCGCTCCCCACATCTAAAGCAAAAATGAACGTGAGCTGGAACCCTGCCTTTTCTTATTTAAATGTTTGGCACCTGGTCTGCACCTGGCTTTTTTGTTTAACAATATTGTCTCGAAAATTGCTTCTATCTACATATAAATACTTCCCTCCTGGTTCTTTCCTTTTTACTTCTCTGGTCATTTCCCAGCAGTCTGTGGAAAAAGAATGTCTTTCCACAGAAACAGGAGTACTCAGATATAGCCAGAAATTGCAGGGTAGTTCTAGAATTCATATACCCACCTACAAAATTCCAAGGATCCTAGGTGAAAGAATTCTGTATTCCTCTTTGGGTGGATTTGCTTTTCAAAAGGGGTCTCACAGGACTATTGTACCTTAACTCCAAAAATGACTACGTGGTAAATTTTGGGCAGGGCTAGGGGTGAGTTGCTCTTTGGGTAGAAGTGTACTTGTGGTGTCCCAAATCCAAGTGCTAGGGTTCAAGATCTCTGTCTATCCAGAGATTAACCTTGTCTTCCCAAGCCAACCATGGGGCTCTATATAATCAATGTCACTCTCCTACTGGCAGCCAACCAGCTCTCCTCCCCAGCTTCTCTCACCAGATATGTCCGCAGGCCAGCAGCCACCGCTGGGAACACCTCAGAACGATGCTAAGAGGTCTAAGTGCTCCCTGGGGGTGGTGCCCTGTGTCCCTGCACTAAGAGCAGTTCCCATTCCAAGTTTATTAGGGTTTACATGCCATTCTCTGAAATAAGCTTTGAGCTGAAGAATGGGTGCTTTCTCCCAACAAACCACACGTCCAGCAGGGGGCTTCTTCTCATTGACATCTGACCCTTTCATCACTTTGGGCCACTGAGATACACCAATAGATTCCAGGCCCACCCACTATACTTCTCATTCTAGTATAGTTTCCTGCCAGACTCACCCAGCAGGAAAGAGAGACCATCCACACCTGCCAACGTAAGCATCCTGTGGGCCAAGCAGGCTTCTCGGCAAAATAGGAAGATAGCATTCTGGTTTTTACATCGGTGCTTGGTGAGTTTGATTAGTGTGAGTCAGTCTTGCCAAAGGGATCCCCTCTGGCCCACAGAGCTAAGGGTTGCACTGCAGACCACAGTGATTTCCCCCAGAGTAAGTGCCCACTTTGCCCTCTTAGGCCAGTGAACCTGCTGCTTGGGGGCAGGGGCTCTTCCTGGTGGGCCTTTTAACTGGAAGCATGTTAGTCAGATTGAGGAAGTAGGTTCCAGTGTCTGTTCGCTCTGTGTGAAAGAAACTCAGTTGCAGAGATCATAGTGACCTTGGATGTACAGTGATCAGATAGCAGAAAAATTAGCACAAATCCATCCTGACTGCTAACAAATGGTCAGGGTCAGCGGGTCCCCTTCCATCTAAAAAATGGCACCACCGGTGTTTCTCCTTCCAGGTTGAACTTGGCATTGTTTGGGAGGAAGACTTTTTTCTGCACGCTCTTAGTTTCAGTTCTTGGGAACATGCAAATTAAACTGGCAAAACACAGATTTGCAAAAGAAGAGATATTTTAAAATTCATATACATACATGTGAGTTCACAGAAAATGTAATTCAAGGAGGTGGTTAGAATTTGGGGCTTCTATACCATCCTCATAGGGGAAGGGGAGGGGGAGCAGGGCATTTACAGGAAAACAAATGGATTTTATTTATTTATTTATTTATTTATTTATTTATTTATTTATTTATTAATGTTATTTATTTATTTTGAGAGAGACAGAGACAGCATGAGCAGGGGAGGGGCAGGATAGAGGGAGAGAGAGAGAATCCCAAGCAGGCTCCGCACGGTTGGTGCAGAGCCCGACCAGGGGGCTCAAACTCACAAAACCATGAGATCATGACCTGAGGTGAAGCCATGAGTCAGATGCTTAACCGACTGAGCCACCCAGGTGTCCCATCAAATGGCTTTTAGGAAAGGTAAGTAGGCCCTTAGGAAAATAGATAGGAAATATGGTAGTCTTGTGACAATACCTGCTTATGTGATTTCTTACTCCGAAGCAGATTTCTCTCCAGTGGAAAGAGCCCATCTCCTGAGGAGGAGACTGGTGACAGCTGAATCCTTCCGGGAGACTCTGCTTTTAGATACTGGGAGTACGGGAAAAACCACTCACAGTGAGAGATTCTGGATCCCTTCAGTATGAATGCTCCTCTTCTCCTTGTCCAAAGGCCAGGCTGGTTGGGGGTGCTCAGGGTCTAGGGGTTTGGTTCAGCATTCCTGAGACTGGCACAGGGAATTCAGTAAGGGCAGAAGGAGCGGGGTAGTCCCCCCAGCAGAGGCTGTGCGAGGGTGGAGGAAAGGGCCAAGTCACTATGGTTGGCGATCCAGGGCATGTGTAGGAGCACAGAGGGCCAGGGTCAAATCCTATGTCCTTGGGCAAGATTCTTAACTTCTCTGGGCTTCATTTTTCTACTTGGGTAAAAACCCTCACAGGACCACAGTAAGGCTAAGATTACTTAACGCATTTAAAGCACATGATACAGTGCCTGGCACAGAGCAAGTGTTCAGTTAATGCAGCCAACTTCCCTAGACGCTGGGGACACGGCAGTGAGCAAAGCCGAGCCCCGCTCTCCTGGATCTTCCATTAAACAAAGGTGTACATGCCATCATCAGATGGCCGGGTACACCAGCAGAAAAGGAAGCAGGTGAGAGGCAGGGAGGGAGAGGTGGGGGCTGGTGTGGTCAGGGAAGGCACATCTGAGCAGAGACCAGAATGAGGTGGCCTCACCGGAATTAGGATGATGTCTCATTGCTGTTCCTCCTGCATGTTCCCTTAATCATTCCTTCTCTTGCCTGAGTTTCCACCAGTCAGTGAACCGGGACTAGGTCGGTTCCCATCTCAGCTGAGCACGTGGCTTCCTCTCCATGACCCTTTCTGGGGGTGGCGTCAGTGGAGCGCGCACACATGGGGGCCCCAGGTTCCGAATGTGAGTTAGGGTGGTGGGTTTCTTCCATTCCTCTGTACCTCCCAATTCCACAGGGCCAGAAGACACGGTGGGGGGGGGGTGCCCTCTCCAGGAGAAAAGCTTACACATTCCGCCCTCTACCTTGTCTGGAGGAGCAGTTGTGCTTGGGGAAACTGGCCAGCTGTATGGCTGCGGGGCGAGGCTGAGCTGCAAGAACCAGAATAGAAGGGCTAAATTTAAACCGGGTCTGGAGGCTTCAGGGAGCCCGCGGGCCTGTGGGCCCTGGGGTGGCTCCGTCCCACCTCCCTCCTCTGCTTCCACCTACCCACTCCCTTCTGCCTCCTCCCCCTCCCCCTCTCCCCTCCCTCCACCCACCCTCTTTCCCCTCCCACCTCCTCCCCCTTCCTCCTCCCACCCACTTCCCTCCTCCCTCCTCCCTCCTCTCCTCCCTCTCAGAATGGAAACTGTTTCTTTCCTGGCTGCCGAGAGCCGGTTTCCTCCCAAGGAAATAATGTCTCACCGCAGCTGAGGCCGGCACTGCCCCCTGGAATTTCCCTGCAGGGGAGAAACACCCCGCTGGCGGAGCTGCTCTGAGCTGGGACACACCTAGAGCCTGCTTGTGCACAACCCAGAGGGGGACACGCCCAGAGACACACACAGAAGTAAACAGAAACAGAAACAGGCTGGGAAAACCCTGGGGGGGGGGGGGTGTGAACCCTAGGATCAGGTTCTTGTCCCAACACTGTCTCCACCTTCCTGTGAGGCAGGAGCAAATCATCTCCTGTTCTGAACTCTTTTTTTTTTTTTACCTCCTTAATATTAAAATAGACCTCTTAAGAATCAAAATAGAACAGAACTCTAAAGGAATCAACCTAGAAAGTGCTTTGATTATTTCAAAGATGTCTCTTTCTTTGTTCAAAATATTTTTAAATCCCCCCTTTTTTTTTCTATCTGAAAAATTCCTTTAAGGACCAGTTTTAGGCACTCATAGGTCTGCCTTGTTACTTTTCCAGACATTTCAGTTTTGCCTAGAGGGATCGCTGCCCACGGTACCAAGAGACTTGGGGCTGGTTCCAAATACTGAGCTCAAAAGATTCCTGCAAGGACAGTGAAAAGGCTGTCAGGTGCCATCACTGTTGCAGAATTCCCCTGATGCCCAAGGCCGGTCCCCAGAGAGGGACGACAGCTGCTGGAGGAGCTCTCAACCCTCAGCCACACGCAGGGTCCTTCTAGAGCCTTCCATAGTCCAACACTCAGACACAGAGGGGTCTGCGCACACACACACACACACACACACACACGGCCAAATGGAAACTTCTAGTTTCAGCTACAATATCCAGAGGTAGCAGTCTGTGAGAACCTGAGCCACGCACCCCTCGTGTTTTTGTGCATGTATTCACTGAGGCTAGACACGGGGGCTGTCACAGACCTGATCAGGTGGGGATGGTCACGGCTCAGACACCCTCCAAGCAGGCTGTGCCCGGAGACTTTAGCAGGAGAGCGAGCGCTGAGGGGACACACCCAGACACATTGGGTTGCCTGGTAACACAGAATGCCAGGCCCAGGGACACACACCCTCTCTGGGATCACACACTCATACTGTTTCCACAGGGGCAGGATCCCACGGAGCCGGCTGGCTGCCCCAGGCACACCCTCTCGCCACCGAGAACTGCCTTCGTTCAGAGATGTGCCTGGTTGGCTCAGTGGGTTAAGCGACCGACCTCCCCACCTTGGATCAGGTCTTGATCTCACAGCGTGAGTTCGAGCCCCGTATTGGGCTCCTTGCTGAAAGCTCAGAGCCTGCTTCAGATTCTCATCTCTCTCTCTCTCTCTGTCTGCGCCTCCCCCATGCACATATTCTCTCTCTCTCAAAATTAAAAAAAAAAAAAAAGGAAAAAACAGCTGTGCAGCTAAAGATCCTGCTCATCGGCACCCCAAAATGCTTACCGGATTTAGAGAGTGCTGAGCAAGCCCCCCAAAACTTCCAGTCCCACTCAGTCACACACACACCGATAGAGTGGTCAGAATCTAGACTCCTCACGTCCTTTTGTTGCCTCTCGGAAAAACTTTGGCTTTTCCATTTTAAGCAGCCAGTGACCAAACAGTCTATTTCTGTAACTTCTTAGTATTAGCCAGAGCCTGTTCTTTTGAAAGTCTACAGTAAGTCAGGAAGAATGCTTCTGACCTTTGTTTTCAAATTCAACTATGCAGAACACTAAACACACAATGTGAAAACACAGAGGCCAATTTTTTTTAAGGGTTTTTTTTGTTTGTTTTTTGTGTTTTGTTTTGTTTTTTTGAGGCCGGGAGGCACAGAGAGAGGTGAAGAGAATCCCAAGCAGGCTCCGACTGTCAGCCTGGAGCCCTATGTGGGGCTTGAACTCACAAACCGTGAGATCATGACCTGAGCTGAAGTCAAGAGTCAGATGCTTAGCTGACTGAGGCACCACTCAGAGAACAATTTTTAAAATTCACAGACAAACCATGTTTGAGGGTTTTTCAGCTTTTTGTGGGAGAAAGGCAAGTTTACTGACTTCAGTGGTTTTTAAAATTCGAACTTGGCAAACAGGAAAACAACTGTGGAGTCTTTGTAAAGTGAGCAACAGGTAAAAGCTCCTTCGGGCAGCACCCCTCACTTCTTAGGGATGGGCAAACTGAGAACTCACCTTTGACCTGGTCTCCCCAGCCACCTTGACCAAGGTCAATCTGACCTTGATTCTGCAGAACTTCCGGTGTGGTGTTTAGACTGCCTGTCCAGGAAACAGCTGTGCCCTCCCTTGGGTCCAAGGACAGCCCCCCGTGTAGGTTCTGTCCCCTTGTCTGGATGTTTCAGACACGGTGTTGGCTTTTGGGATGAGATAATCTGGTTTTCCTGGCCACAGCAGTCTGTTTCCTCCAGTTCCACCCTGGAGACAGGACCACCCTGGAGACATGCTCAGATCTATACACTGGATCTAGCTGGGCCCTCCCCTGCCATACAGGTCCGTCCTTCCTCTGTCCCTTTTCCCCTTTGCCCTTCCCTCCCTCCCTCCCTCCCTCCTCCATCCCTCCATCTCAACCTCTGACAGGAATTCCAGTGTGAACCTGGATCGGCTACAGTGAATAGGGATCTTGCCACACTCAGCCTCTCCTTACGTTATCTCCCTCTCTCAATATTCCTTTTTATTCTTACTATTCATACAGCAGTCCCCCGTTACCCATGGGGAATACTTCCCAAGACCCCCAGTGGATGCTTGAAACTGTGAATGGTACAAACCTTATATATGCTGTTTTTTCCTGTACATCTATACCTATGATTTATTTGATAAGTTTAATTTAGAAATTAGGCACAGTAAAAGATTAACCACAATAACTGATAATAGAACGATTATAAAAATATGCCACAATTTGAAAAAAAAAACATATATATGTTATGTGGATGTATCTCTCTCTTTCAAAGTATCTTATTGTACTGGGCTCACCCTTCATGTGATGATACGAGATGATAAAAAGTCTACATGATGAGATGAAGGGAGGTGAATGACGTAGGCACTGTGACGTTAGCATCAGGCTACTGTTGACCTTCTGATGTTACGTCAGAAGGAGGGTCACCTCCTCCCAGGCCATGGTTGACTGGGTAATGAGGCCCAAAGTGAAATCATGGATAAAGGGGGACTATGGTACCTCATTACCTGAAGTATTGATGAGTGCCACATTCAAGACAGAAATAGAAATAAACAAAACAAATCCTATTAGACTTAAATTTTCTTAAGTTTATATATTTTTTCTTTAGTAATCTGTGCACTCAGCGTGGGGTTTGAACTCATGATGCTGAGATCAAGAGTTCATGCTCTTCCAACTGAGCCAGACTGGCACTCCTAGATCTAATTTTTTAATGAAAAATTTCTATATGTCAAGACCCACAAAACATTTATTTATTAAAAAAAATTTTTTTTAAGTTTATTTATTTATTTTAAGGGAGAGAGAGCGGGGGAAGGGCGGAGAGAGGGAGAGAGAAAATCCCAAGCAGGCTCTGTGCTGTCAGCACCAAGCCTGGTGTGGGGCTCACACTCTCGAATTGTGAGATCATGACCTGAGCTGAAATCAAGTCAGACGCTTGACGGACTGAGCCACCCAGGCGCCCCACCAGCAAAACATATTTAAAGGCAAAAGACACATGTGGAAAATACATTTCCCAGATGTATGTGGCAACAGAGGCAAATACCCTCATCATCAAAGGGCTCTGATAAAGCACATGGCACCAAAGAGATAGATGGATGATGTGAGCAGGGCAGAGGAACCAAAACAATGAAATTGGGGCGCCTGGGTGGCTCAGACGGTTAAGCGGCCGACTTCGGCTCAGGTCGCGATCTCGCGGTCCGTGAGTTCGAGCCCCGCGTCGGGCTCTGGGCTGATGGCTCAGAGCCTGGAGCCTGTTTCAGATTCTGTGTCTCCCTCTTTCTGACCCTCCCCCGTTCATGCTCTGTCTCTCTCTGTCTCAAAAATAAAATAAACGTTAAAAAAAAAATTAAAAAAACAATGAAATAAATGAAATAAGAAGAGAAAATGTTTAATCTCCTTAATACAAAGAAGTCAAAATAAAACCATTTAAAATAACATTTCCCCTTATTACCATCAGATTATAGCAGATCAATGCCCACTATTGGGCAGCAGCTCTCTCCTGAATTATTTCTAGAAATGTGAAAGAATTGGAACAGCCTTTTTGGAGAGAAATCAAGCTTTAAAATTACAAGTATCTTCTGACCTGTCAGTTCTACCTCTACAAGTTATCTGGACGGAATCTTTAAGGTGTCCAAAATATACGGCTACAAAAATGCTCATTGCAGGACTGTTGCTACAAGAAAAAGGGGGAAAAAATGTGTTTCTAATTTTTTTCCTTTTTTTCAGAATTGTAGACCCATGATTGTATTGCTTTTTTTTTCTTAAGATTTTTTTTTTAATTTTTTTTTTCAACGTTTATTTATTTTTGGGACAGAGAGAGACAGAGCATGAACGGGGGAGGGGCAGAGAGAGAGGGAGACACAGAATCGGAAACAGGCTCCAGGCTCTGAGCCATCAGCCCAGAAGAGCCTGACGCGGGGCTCGAACTCACGGACCGTGAGATCGTGACCTGGCTGAAGTCGGACGCTTAACCGACTGCGCCACCCAGGCGCCCCTCCTAAGATTTTTTAAAGGTTTGTTTATTTATTTTGAGAGAGAGAGAGAGAGAGAGAGAGAATGTGAGCAGGGGAGGGGCAGAGAGAGAATCCCAAGCAGGCTCCGCAATGTCAGTATAGAGCCCAACATGAGGCTTAAACTCACAAACCAGGTGGTCATGACCTGAACCAAAATCAGGAGTCGGACGCTCCAATGAGTGAGCCACCCGGTGCCCCTCAAGATTTTTAAAAAAGTAACCTCTACACTTATGGGGCTCCAACTCACAGCCCTGAGATGAAGAGTCCCCTATTCCACCAACTGAGTCAGCCAAGCCCCGCCCCCTCACCTGTTTTATGTTGTATTTATTTAAGTTCTGAACATGCCAAGCTAGACCGTTATTTTGTATTTTACTACCTTATAAAAACTGCAGTTGATAAGAAATATTCTGGGGCGACTGGCTGGCTTAGTCAGTAGAGCGTGCAACTCTTGATCTTGGGGTTATGAGTTTGGGCCCCACACTGGGTGTAGAAATTACTTAAAAATAAAATTTAAAAAAGAGAGAAAGAAAAGAAATATTCTCAGCTGGGGTGAGTCTGAGGGTTAACTCAGCCCCTCCCTGGCCCTGTGACCCATGGAAGGGTTTTCCCCTTCAGTGTTTCATTCTGAGTGTGCGGGACCTTGGGTTGAGTGAGTCTGTGGAGTTGGGTGAGGACGCTGTGTGGAGAGAAGCTGGCAGAAAAGCAGGAGGGAGGCTCTTGGGAAGACGCCTGCAGGTTAGGTCACAGGTAACCAGAGCCATGGTGCTGAGCCACATGTCTGGGGGGAGAAGTCCTTTAGAGGAGGAGATGGTGTCCACAGATCGCATCAGGGTCCGTGTGGGTGACTCAGTTAAGCATCTGACTTTGGCTCAGGTCATGATCTCACGATTCATGAGTTTGAGCCCCGCATCAGGCTCTCTGCTGCCAGCACAGAGCCCCTTCCAGATCCTCTGTCCCCTGCCTCTCTCTGCCCCTCCCCCACTCTCTAAAATAAATACACATTAAAAAAAAAAACCCAAAAATAAAATGGAGTTTGGTAGGGGGGGGGTATCTGGCTGGCTCAGTCAGTAGAACATGTGACTCTTGATCTCTGGGGTCCTGAGTTCGAGCCCCACCTTGGGTGCAAAGATTACTTAAATAAATATAGGGGCGCCTGGGTGGCTCAGTCGGTTAAGCGTCCAACTCGTGATTTGGCTCAGGTCATGATCTCACAGTTTGTGGGGTCAAGCCCTGCATCAGGCTCTGGGCTGAGCATGGAGCCTGCTTGGGATTCTGCCTCTCTCTGCCCCCCCCCCCTGCTCACACTTGATCTTTCTCTCTCAAAATGAATGAATGAATGAATGAATGAATGAATGAAATGGAGTCCTTTGAAATGCAAGGGAATTCCAGAGCCCCTGGAAGGCTTCCTGACTCAGGGGTGAGGGTGGGGGTGGAGTCTGTGCTTTCAAAATGCCTCCCAGAGACCCTGAAGCATCTGATCCTCATCTCCTCAGCTGCCATTTCCTCTCCAGCAGGGTCCTTGCTCTGGCCATGGTGCCTTGAAGCCTCAAGACTTGTTACACGTTCCCTTTACTTCTTCAGCTTTTCCCCCTGAGGGGCCCCTATACTTAGTCTGATCCAGAAACCCCATCCTACCCCTTCGGTGAATCTTACACCTGTCTGCCACTTTTCTGAACAACTAACTATAATATTTATAGGGTTTAATATATTTTGTAATGTTTATTTATTTTTGAGAGAGAGAGAGCGAGTGGGAGCAGGGGAGAGGCAGAGAGAGAAAGAGAGGGAGAATCGCAAGCAGGTTCCACACTGTCAGCGTAGAGCCCGATGTGGGGTTCAAACTCGTGAATGGCGAGAGCGTGACCTGAGCCGAAATCAAAGAGTCCGACGTTTAACGGACTGAGCCACCCAGATGCCCATTGGGTTTCACATATTTAAATTTATTTTTAATTTCACAAGTAGTACAGGAATGCATCTTTACTATAAAACAATTCAAGTGACCCACATGGAGTGAATGCAGCCTCTTGATCGTCCCTTGTCCCCCACTCCCACACCAGGCTGACTCTGGGGTGGGTGGGGTGTCATGTCCTTCCAGACGCTTGTCCATGTCTTCCTCAACCAGTTTCCAGCTCTGGAAAGAGCAGAACCATCTTTCCTCCCACCCAAGATCACTCCTCTGCCGGTGCCATGTTCTGGACCCTCAAGCCTCTTCCACAGCCTTTGGCCTCCACTCCTACACCCCCCAACCGAACATCTCTCCCCCAACAGCCCTCCTACCCATACATGCACACACACACATGCACACAGAGATACCCAGATGTTTCTTTTCCTGAAAACAAGTCTTTCTGGATCCTTTCATGCCCTCAGCCCCCTCTCCTATCAGTCTCTCTTGCAGCCAACCTCTTCAACAAATGGCTCCCTTGGCCAGACTTCACACCTGCACCCATCAGATCTCAGGCAGCAGCCGCCTGCTGAACTCCCCTGGGAGGGCACTGACCCAAGTCGAGGCTCCTGTTAGCACAGTGCTGCTGCCCAGCCCCCTGCGTAAGACTTCTGGCCTTGGAGGGGTGCCTGGCCATCCAACATCTGGAGTCTCCACTCCCAGGCAAAGCCCCTGGGCACTGGCTGCCCTCCCCCTGCCCCCGCAGCCCACGCGGCCTCTGCAGGAGATAGTACAAGGGCCAGGGAGCGTTGGGGGAGCTCCTCACGCAGTGCTCTTGTTCATCTCTGTAGTCACCTCAGGTTTCTGTGGGCTCCTGGCAGCTTTACCTTCCAGGGACGGAGGGAACCGGCTCTGGAAGTTCTCCCGGCGTGTGGCTCACCCCAGAGCTCTGGGCACGTTCTGACAACCAGGGCTTCCAGAAACTCCAGAGGCTGGGGTGGGGAGGGTTCCTCAATGGCTCAACCTCCTCTAAAGGAGGAGGAACAGGAAGACAGGGCCTAGGCTCTACTTTACTGCTCTTCTCCCAACTTACCATCATAAAAGAAAAGCAAGCAAACTTTTGAATTATGAAACAATGTCCCCCAAGACACTGTATTAGTTTTCTGTTGCTGCTATATCAAGTTATCATTAATTTAGTGGCTTAAATCAACACAAATTTATTCCCTTACAGTTCTGGGGGTCAGAGTGCAAAACCAAGATACTGACAGGGCTGCACTTTTTCTGGAACTTCGGGGAAGAATCTGTTTTCTAACCTCTTCTGGTCTCTAGGGGCTGCCTGCATTCCTTGGCTAGTGGCCTCTTTTTCCATCTTCAAAGCACATCCCTCCAACCTCTACAACCACGATCACATCTCCTCTCTCTGACTAACTCTCCTGCCTCCCTAAGGACCCTGGTGATGACATTGGGCCCAGGATAATCTCCCTATTTCAAGATCCTTAACTTACTTATATTTGCGAGGGCCCATTTACCACAGGAGGTAGGATGTGCATGGATTCTGAGGATTAGGGCATGGAGGGACATCTCTGGGACCATTATTCAGTCCACCACAAGTGTGAAATGTAACATAGGTCGACATCTGTAGACAGACACTGAGATTAGACGGATGCTAATATTTTGCCTTATTTATTTATTTATTTAGTTTATTTATTTATTTTAAAGAGATAAAGCTCTACAAAAATAGCTAAATCCCTACGTGGCTTTTCCTTCCTTCTCTCCTCAAAGGTAACCACTTCCCTGAGGTTGGTGAAATTCACCCCATGTATGTTTCTGTCTTTGGTACATATTATAAACACACTAAAAAAATTTTTTTTTAGTGTTTATTTTTGAGAGAGAGAGAGAGAGAGACAGAGCAAAGCCGGGGAGGGACAGAGAGAGAGAAGGAGACACAGAATCCAAAGCAGGCTCCATGCTGTCAGCACAGAGCCCGACGTGGGGCTCGAACCCACAAACCAGGGGATCATGACCTGAGCCAAATTTGAACACTTAACTGACGAGCCACCCAGGTGCCCCTAAAGATTTTATTTTTAAGTAATCTCTGCACCTAATGTGGGGCTTGCACTTGTAACTCTGAGGGCAAGAGTCACATGCTCTACTGACTGAGCCAGCCAGGTGCCTGAAGGGCATTTTTAAACCGAAGAGTACCATTTGTATGTGTTTTGAAACTTTATGTAAAAGGAATCACCGTGTGTACCGTATTGCAACCTGCTTTTCTAATGCAATATGTGTTTGAGATTTTACATGTTGATACATGATGATATAGTTCATTCACTTTAACTGCAGTATGGAATGCCTCCCACGAGCAAGTTAGAGTTCATTTTGTCCATTCTTTTGCCTAGAGACAGATTGTTTTCACTTTTTTTGCTATTACAAACAGTGCTTCAAAAAAAAAAATATCTTTGTGCTTGTTTTCTGGAACACCTGTGCCAAAGACCTCAGTGGGGATACACCCAGGAGCAGCATGGCTGGGTCCCGGGTATGCACACCTTCAGCTTACTGAGGATTGCCACGCGGTCCCAGGGTACCTGCCAACAACAGTGTTTAAAAATACCCATTTCCCACATATCCTCAGCATCTGGTGTTTTCAGATTTACTGTTTTTTAAGATTCATTTTCCTTACCTATTTTCCAGTCAATCTGTTCTATTCCAAATCTTCTTGAATGTTCTGCAGCAGCAACTTTTCCTCCATCTTGACCCTGAATGACAGACCCACCCAGCACCTTCTGTGTTCAGTGTGGTCCACCCCATTCCCTCAATTCTCTCTCTTGTGAGTCCCCCGCTCCAGCCAGCCCTCTGCCCACTATGTTTCATTTGGGCCAGCCTCTAGAAGAGCTGGTATGGTTCTGAAGCTCTCTGCTCTCCCCACAGAATGCCGTGGAATGTGCTGAGATGGTCTACTGGGAGGAACGAAGTCTTCTGCATTACGACCCCTCAGCCTAAGTGAAGGAGTCAATCTAATCCTGGCAATGTGAGCAAATCCGCTTGAGAATTACTCAGTCCTGAACTCCCCCCAAATACATGCTTGTCTATTTTTCCTGTCCCCAAGTGTTCTGAAACATACCTGCCAACGAACTGAACCTGTATCCTGGAAAATGGCAGCATGGAGGAATAAATCCAAAGACTGTGACCTTTCTTCCTCTTTTCTTTATCAGCCTGTGGCTTTTAGGCACCAAATTTTGTGTTCTAAGTTTTTACACCCCCCTTCCCTACTGCCCCAATCCAATTACAGTGGTGGGCTAACTATCTTGAGCTCCTTCAACACAGGGGAGCCATCTCTGAGTTATGTGGCCCTCATAATAATCCATTTCTCCTCTGCTGCTCCCTGAGTAAACTGCAATGGTATTGTCCTTGTGTGTGGATGGTAAGCTGAAGACATTTCTCAGCCATCTGGTTCCAACCTCATAGTCTCTTGAACTTTGTATATTCCTATTAGCTGTCCATACCCATCTTATATATTCCCAAATTCCCATTAGCTATGGCTTCGCCAAAGATATATCCCTGGCAAAGATGGGGCCTGAAGGATTGTTTCCCAAAGGGGATCAGCCACATGCTTCAAAGGGAGCCCCGAGTGCTGCCGGGGGAGTCATCCATAACCTCCTGCTGCACAACCATGGCACGGGGCTACACCCACAGCTCTTTATACACTTGTATGTCTTCGCATTCGGAGTGAAACCCTTCTCAGTTCTAGGTATAAGATGGATACTCTAGAAGATATTGCTTTTCCACAAACTAAACAGTTTGTGGTGCTAGTGCTCAATATGGGTCCCCTTCTCTATTCCTGGGATTTAGGGACAGGAGGGGCTCACACAGGGGTTGAGGGGCCCAAGGGTTACCTGTCATCTGCAGGGTATATGAACCTCCACCTCAACTGTCTGTGAGAAGCAGCTTGCCAGGGACTAAGCCGGACCAACAGAGCCCAGGTGGACACCAGCTGTAATTATCCCCTTTCTGACAAAGATTGCTGGAAGCTCAGAATGCCTGACAGAGGTACCAGGAGGCAGAGGGACGAGCCAACCACAGAGGAAGTCACCCAGAAACCCAGGGAGCTGAAATCCCTTCTCAAGTGCTTGTTTCAAAAAAAAAACCAATGTTTCCTAATGGAACTCAGAGGGAGTCCTGGGCAGCCACCGAAGTGAGTAATTTGGCAGATGTCAGGGCTGGGTTGTCCACAGCTTCTTTAGAAGACCGAGGAAGCCCAAGGTCACATGCCTGCAGGTGACGTCACTCATCTGGCTCTTCTCTCCAGGTTTTTAGATTCCTCAATTCTCTCTAGCTGGGAAATTTGATCAACCCTCTGAAGGTTTTCTTTTTTTTAAGTTTATTTATTTATTTATTTAGAGAGAGCAGAAAAGTGAGCAGAGAGCAGAGAGAGTGGCAGAGAAAGAGGGAGATAGAGGATCTAAGCAGGCTCTGTGCTGTCAGCACAGAGCCCAATGTGGGGCTTGAACTCATGAACTGTGAGATCATGACCTGAGCTGAAGTCGGATGCTTAACCAACTGAGCCACCCAGGAGCCTCAACCCTCTGCAGCTTTTTTTTCTTTTTTAACGTTTATTTATTTTTGAGACAGAGAGAGACAGAGCATGAATGGGGGAGAGTCAGAGAGAGAGGGAGACACAGAATCTGAAGCAGGCTCCAGGCTCTGAGTTGTCAGCACAGAGCCCGACGCGGGACTCGAACTCACGGAGTGCGAGATCATGACCTGAGCTGAAGTCAGACACCCAACCGACTGAGCCACCCAGGCGCCCCATCTCTGCAGCTTTTAAAGAGGTAGGTGAAACTTTTTTTTTTTTTCCTGGCAGTTTAAATTCTGTCCTGAATTAAGGGTTCATTTAACTCCTAAGTAGTCGATTAGAAATTAAGATATTGTTTCTTCAAGATCTACTCAAACCAGGGGTGCCTGGGCGGCTCAGTCGGGTAAGTGACCAATTCTTGATTTCAGTTCAGGTCACGATCTCATGGTTGGTGAGTTTGAGCCCTGCATCCGGCTCCACACAGTGTGGAGCCTGCCTGGGATTCTCTTACCCTCTCTCTCTGCCCCTCTCTCCCCCTCAAAATAAATAAACTTTAAAAAAGATTTACTCAAACCAAAGGGTTTTTATTCTTTTTTATGTTTATTTATTTAGAGAGAGTGGGGGAGGAGTGCAGAGAGAGGGGGAGAGAGAGAATCTCAAGCAAGCTCCACACTGTCAGTGCAAAGTCTGGTGTGGGGCTCGATCCCACGAACTGCGAGATCATGATCGGAGCCAAAATCAAGAGTCGGGAGTTCAACTGACTGGGCCACCCTGGCTCCCCTATTCTTTTTTTTTTTTTCTTTTAAGTTTATTTATTTATTCTGTGAGAGAGAATGCACACATGGGGGTGGGGAGGGGCAGAGAGAGAGAGAGAGAGAGAGACAGAGATTGGGAGAGGGAGAGAATCCCAAGCAGGCTCCATGCTGCCACCTTGGAGCCTGACGTGGGGCCCACAAACTGTGAGATCATGACCTGAGCTGAAACCAGGAGTCTGATGCTCAAATGACTGAGCCACCCAGGTGCCCCCCAAATTGTTATTCTTCAGAAATGACTTCTCACTAATTAGGTTCTTAACATCTCTTACCCCGTAGTTAACCTGATGACCCTTCATGGTTTTCTGCCACAAGCTTCTCCATGACAGACTCTCCCCGTTCTTGTCTCGTGTGAGGAACAGCCCGGTCGATACATTCATTCCCCTGCGGTGCTTGCTATCTGGCTTTGCCCGGGAAGGTGGTTCAGTACAGTGTGAGAAGGCAATGCAGGTGTCCTAGGATTCCGTTTGTGTGTGTCTGGCCGTGTGTTTCATGTGTCTGTGTAACTTTACCACGCAGAGCGGGAGCTGGCTCTCATCCCCAGCGAATCGGGCCTATTTTTTAACCCCGCGTTCACCGACATCCCGTTGGCATCTTGAAATCAGCCATGGTGGGAGCATTTACACCATGAAAAATGGCAAACAGTACAATCAAGGCTTTGTGTTTGGTGGTGGGGACAGGGATGAGGTGGGGTGAGTGCCTAGAAATGTCTGGAAGAAACAAAAAACTCCAAAAATAGTTACCTGTGCAGCCGGGAACTGAAGAACACGGGTATTGGAGAGAATGCACCCCCCCCCCCTTTTTGAATTTTCTGTTATGTGCATAACTATTTTTTAAAGAGACCTTTCTTTTTTAAGAACAAAGACTTCCTGCTGTGTTTATTAATCCCACACCATCAGCTGGAAACTGCCCGGGGCCAAACTGTCTGACTGAGGCAGAGATCAGAGCCTGGAGAGATGTCTTCACTGCGGCCTCAGTGGAGTGACTTCCTGGGACTGGGGTTTGGGGTTGGGCACACACAGAGTGTAGCAGCGGGCAGTCCTTCTAGAATCCCATGCCAAGTCTGCAGGGGGAGAGTCAAAGCAATGCCAGGCCCCCGGCCAAGACGGCAGGCCAAAATTCGGGTCACCAAATTCCAAGGATGAAGCAGAAAAATGGGTATGAAGACAGGAAATCCAAAAACGGTCCAGCTCTAGGGAGGCTGAGGGAGGAGACCTGATAGAAGGGGGCCCTTCACAGGACGGTCTCTTCGATGATGGGGCCCAGGGGCAGCTTTTTAGGCCATTCCTGAGGCCACTTCCTCTGCAGCTTAAATTAAAAGGGGACATCGGCTCTGGCCAGGAGGGAAGGAGGGCAAACTGGGGCAGGGAGGAGACAAGTAGGGACGGGACGGGTTCCTCAGCACAGGGGCGGGGGCGGGGAGGTGGGGGGAGGGGAACGGTTCCTCCCCACGGAGGCCGCAGGCCACAGCAAGCAAGTCCCAGGAATGGAGCAGAACTCTGGTCAGATCCAGGAAGCTCATCAGACTCCAGAAATGATCCCTTGAAGCCCTGGTCTGTGTCTGGGGGTGGGGTGGGGACTCCCACCCCACCCGAGGATTCGGGGCGTGGCTTGGAAACTCTAGGTGGAGATAATGGAGGCCCCAGGTGCAAGACAGGTCACAGCCAGGAAACTCCAAATACACAGCAAGATGCAGCCCCACGACAGGCTGCGAGGTCCCCTCTGATGGGGGGGGGGGACTCAGGGCAGCACCCCATCCTTCCCTGAGGGCCAGGATGCTTGGGGAAGGAGACTCTCCAGGAAATGGAAAACATGGGGCCAAACCTTTGCCCAGGATGGCCAGGAAGTTGGGGGAGGGGGCCCAGGGAAAGGAGGGCATGGGCCGCTCCCCTAACAATAGCCAAATGCCACAGCCTGTGTCCTCCAGGGCCCTCACACTTTTCCAAACTCTGCCTGACGGCATGGGCAGCACCCGTTGAAGTTTTGTCATGTGGGGCTGCCGCTAGTTAGAAGGGAATTGAACACCCCGTATTATAAACACCTAGCGGGGCGGCCTGGCAACAAGAACTAATAGGGCCACGTCTTGGCCCCCTTTCTTTTTAACTGGCTGCTCACGTCAATCAATTTTTAGATAAATTAGGTGCATACACCTCCTATCACTGGCTCAGGAGACCCCTATCTCCCACACTGCGGAGCCTTGAACAACCTTAAAATGCCACTAATTTATTAATGACAGTCAGTCCCCAAAGCCCTATATCAATTACAGGTAAACTAAGTCCGCTTCTGCTGACATCTGCTGCCGACATGTTGCGTGTTACATTACCAAATCGTAATATCCAACTGATTTCAGCTACTTGGGAGCATATTTGACAGTTAACTCACCCCTCAAAGAGGCTGTCACGAGGCCAGGAACGCATCATGAGAGGAAGGCCCACAGAGCCTCAGTCGCTCACTTAACCCACACGAAGACCTGTGGCTGCTGTGTTTGCTGAGCGCCTAGGATGCACTGGCCTTGGGTGGAGGACAGGATGGGCCCGTGACTGAGGGCCTAAGGCCCCAAGGACAGCTCTGTGCTATACTTGTGACAGTATCTCTTGCACCTAACAGGAGGCCTAGCACTTAGCAGATGCTCAGTAAAAAATCAGAAATGAATAATACAATATGATGCCTTTGATAACAAAGATTTGAGGGGCACCTGGGTGGCTCAGTCGGTTAAGCAGCCAACTCTTGATTTCGGCTCAGGTCATGACCTCATGGTTCGTGAGTTTGAGCCCCACACGGGGCTCTACACTGGCAGTGCAATGAGATTCTTTCTCACTCTCCCTCTCACTCTGCCCCTCCTCTACCTGCTCTCTCTCTCTCTCAAAATAAATAAATAAACATTTAAAAAAAATTAAAACATACAGATTTGGAAACTAAAAAGCAAGTGGTTAATTCTGCTAGGGAATTCAAGAAAGCTTTGTAGAAGAGGCTGCCAGTCAAGCTGGTCCTTGAAATGGAGCAGTCAGTGAGCAGAGAAGGGAGAAGAGCCGTCCGGAAGGACAGCAGTGAACAAGAGAGTGCCATGTAGCAAGAGGTCGGGCAGGAAGTAAGGCAGGATGAGGGGGGATCTTGAACTGCAGGTGGGTCCAGGCCTTTCAGACTCTGCACTCTGTTCATAGATTCTATTGTCCATGTGACAAATTCTTAGGTTCAGGAGCCAAGATGCCTGTTTAGAAACATTACTTTCCTTTTGGCAGATAGTGAAATCATGCTGGGTTTCCTTTCTCACCTTGGCTGCCTGGAAGCTCCTCAAGTGCTGGATCCCTTATAATTCTTTGTACCCCATAATATTACTACGTAGGACCTTTCACCTACTAGATCCCGCATTAGTTCTCTGTTGTTGTATATGTAACAACAAATGTAGCATCTCAAAACAACACACATTTATCATCTTGCAGGTTCTCACAGAAGGCTGGGCAAGACTTCAGTCAGGGCTGGGGCCTCACCTGAGGCCTGACTGGGGAAGGATCTGCTTGCAAGCTCATGGGGTTGTTGGCGGAATTCAGTTCCTTGCAGCTCATCAGACAGAGGCCTCAGTTTCTCCCCTGTGTCAGCCAGTATCGCAGTATCCCACCCTCTCTGTAGGCGGTCCACAACATGGCAGCTTGCTTCTTCAAAGCCAGCAAAGAGGAGGTCCTGTGCAAGACGGTCATTGTGGTCTTGTATAATGTAATCAGGTGCACATAATCAGAGCCACCCATCACCTTTGCCTTATTCTATTGGTTAGAACAAGCCCCACCCACATGCAGGGAGGTGCTTATACAAAGACAGGAAGGCCAGGAGGAAGGATCATGGGACCACCTCAGTCCGCTCACCCCTGGTCCTCATGAAATATTAATGGTTAGTTAATTAAATTACTCCTTTTGACAGTTAAAGATATCACCATTAGGAGCACCTGGCTGGCTCAGTCGGTGGAGGCTGTGACTCTTGATCTCGGGGTTATGAGTTCGAGCCTCATGTTGGGTGTAGCGATTACTTAAAATTTAAAGGGGTGGCTCAGTCAGTTAAGTGTCCAACTCTTGATTTCAACTCAGGTCATGACTCACAGTTTGTGAGATAGAGTCCAAGCATCAGGCACTGTGCTGGCAGCTGGGAACCTGCTTAGGATTCTCTCTCGCTCCCTCTCTCTCTGCCCCTCCCCTACTCATGCTCACGCTCTCTCTGTCTCTCAAAATAAATAAATAAACATTAAAAAAAAAAAAGATCAGAACACCTGGGTGGCTCACTTGGTTAAGCGGCTGACTCTTGGTTTTGGCTCAGGTTATGATCTCACGGTTCATGAGTTCGAGCCCTGCGTCGGGCTCCTCACTGTCAGCAAGAAGCCTGCTTTGGATTTTTCTCTCCCTCTCTCTCTGTCCCGCCCCTGCTCACATGCGTGCACATTCTCTCTCTCTCTCTCTCTCTCTCTCTCTCTCAAAATAAATTAAAAAACATAAAAAAAAAAGATATCACCATTACATAGACATATGTATTGTCTCCACAAGAAGGCAGTAAAGTGACTTCTCTGCCCTCCTAAGAATGCTCTCCCTGCCCCCACAGCACCTGCTGCAATGCTGGGTAAAAACAAGTCAATAAATATGAAGTGAAATGTCATAGAATTTATATCACTGCTGGAAGGACCTGGAGTTTTCTACCATCAAGGTAATTATCAGCTTGTCATAAATTTCTCGATTAATATATGTAATTTTTAAAAGCCGTAAAACAATTGTAACAGTCCCAAAGTGGGAACTGGATCAGACATCACCATTATGAATGTGCCCCCCCTAGAAAAATGTCTCCTAACCCCCAACACCCGTGATTTCCCTCTAGTTTACAGAGAACCTGTGTACATGAGTAGTTTCCCAATTCTGCTAGTGCATATATATATAGCATAGTATAAGAGCATGGGGGGGCACCTGGGTGGCTCATCAGTTAAGTGTCCGACTTTGGCTCAGGTCATGATCTCAAGGTTCATGGGTTGGAGCCCTGCATTGGGCTCTGTGCTGACAGCTCGGAGCCTGGAGCCTGCTTTGGATCCGTGTCTCCCTGTCTTTCTGCTCTCTCCCGCTTGCACTCTCTCTCTCTGTCAAAAATAAACATTAAATAAATTAAAAAGAAAAGAAATAAACATAATTTTTTTTTTTTAGAAAATTAGAAAAAAAAGAGCATGGGCTCTGGGACCAGCTGACCTGGGTTGGAATCAAACTCAGCCACTTACTGCGTGACCTCAGAGGAGTCGCTTAACTTTCAATAATGACAGAAAATGTTTGTTTAGTATTTGCTATGTGCCAGGCTCTTTACATATATTAAACCCATATAAATTCATTTAACCCATGTAACCACCTTGGGGAATAGACACCATTTGTATCCCCATTTTATAGATGACTGAACTGAGGGATAATGGTTAAGGCTTGGGATTAAGATTCTTTTTTTTTTTAACGTTTATTTACTTGAGAAAGAGCACACACGTGCACATGAGAGGGGGAGGGGCAGAGAGAGAGAGGGAGAGAGAGAATCCCAAGATTCTCTGACAGGGCCGAGCCAGACACGGGGCTCAGTCTGGCAAACTGTGAGATCATGACCCGAGCTGAAAGCAAGAGTCCCAGGCCTAACCGACTGAGCTGCCCAGGCACCGCGGGGGATTAAGGTTCTTAGCCTGGCCAAGAACAGGGGCAACAAGGGCAAATAGTGGACACACAAGACAGCTGAGGACAAAGGCACCGCAAACAGAACTCTAGGGCCAGCAGATTCTCTTTCTAACCTGCTGTCCCCACCACCAGCTCTGTCTGGACCAGCGGGACTGGTAAGAAGTGTGGTTTACCATCTGAACCACTTACAAGTGGTCTGAGACCCTAAACACAACCTGCACCCCTTTGGGGGTGTGGTGAGAAGAAAGGAGAAGCCAGAATGCCGCCGTTTGGGGAAGTGGGTCACATCCTGCTTACAGCCACCCTTTCAGGGCACTCGGGCTCCCTGCTTACGAAACAAGGTAATACGCCAGGGAAGGAAGAGAGGAGCTGGCACCGGGAGCGCTCAAGGCGCGTCCCGCCTGCCCCCACCAGGGAGAGAGCTCTGGGCCTCCCTGGATCTGGGTGCTCCTTGTCCTTCACCCTCCTCCCAACCCCACCTCTCGATCTTCGGCCAGTTGGGGCCGCCTCCCGTTGAGCTGTGGGGAGGGGCCAGCCAGGGATTCCGAAACCCGCACACAGGCAGACGCCGTCTTATTCCAGAACCCCTTCCCCAGCCCAGATGTCCCCCTCTCCCTATACCCCGGCCTGGAGGCCACCCTGCGAGTCTGGCTTCTGTGGTAGGGTTAGCAAGCCTCACTCGGACGCAAACACAGCGTTTTCTACACTTTTCCCGCCAACATGGCCGAGTAACAGCTGAGAGGCTCCCCAGGGGCATAAAGCCACCGTTGCACAGACACCAAACTGGACGGAGCTCAGCGTGGACTGACTGGGTCCGGCAGTGTGGACAGGACAGGGCTGCGGGCACGCAGTCTCCATGCGGCCCGTGAGGATCCCGTGCCTCGAACACCGCCTTTCTGCCTACCTCCCCCCTTCCTTCCTGATGTCGGAGAGGGGGTTCAGGGCACAGAGGAGTCCCCCGCGCTCTGGCGCTTACAGAGGCGAGTGTGACGTTTCCCGTGGGGGTGGGGACCGCCCGGTGTCTCCCAGCTGTGCCTGGCCGTGTGCGCGCCTGGGTCCCCTCTGCAGTGGGGTGGGCCAGGCCAGGCCTCCTACCGCCCCGACTGCGCCCCCTGCCCCGTGGGAGAAATGTAGAGCCCTTCTACAAGCCGGAGGCAGGGGCGGCCCGGCTCCGGCTCCGGCAACACTGCACCCGTGCGGCCTCCGCGCCACAACGCGCAGTCCGGCGAGGGACCTGGGGCGCCGAAAGCGCTTCCCGAAGAGCGGAGGCGCCGGGCCGGGTGCTCCAACTTTTCGCACAAATGTGGGGCTCGGGGGCGGCAGGCCTTGGGGACAGCAGGGACGAAGCGTTACGTCTGGAGAGGGCTCGGCCTCCCGCAGGGGATCGCGGGGGTCCTTGCGAGGCCGCCGCCCACGCGGGCGCAGGACTCGGCTCCGCCATGCTCCAGTTGAGCCCTGGAAAAACCCCGGCGCGCAGGAGAGAGGCGGGCCAGCTCGTAGGGACGGCGGGAACAAAGGCGGCCCGCGGCCGGATGCAGTCATGGAAAAACCCAACGGGGCGCCGGGGCGGGGGCGGCAGGGGAGAGGCGGTGCGCGCCCCGCAGCCCTGCCACCTTCGCCAGGCGGCCCGGGCGGGGCTGCTCCCGGCCCCCGCCCCGGAGCGCTCCGAGCGGGCGGAGCGGGGAGGCCCGGGAAGACAGAAAATGATGGACCGGGAAAGGAGGCCCGTGCCCGCGGACAGAGAGCCAGTCGCCCGCATGCTCCGGATGCTCTCGGCCGCGAGGCGAGGGAAGGGTGGTCCGGACTGGCACTCTGCACACGCGGCGCTGCACACGGCCACCTGGCAGCTACCGCAGTCGGTGGCGGCCAGCCGGTAGGGGGCGTACACAGGCCCGGGCACTGGCGCCGACGCGTGTGCCGCGGCGCACACGCTCCAGCGCACACATGATCATTTACACGCACGTGCGCACAGACACGCGAGCTGCCCATAGCTCCCAGGGCAGAAGGAAGGAAAGGGGCCGTGCGAAAGGGACCGAAATAGACGTTCGTTAGGGCGGTCCCCGGGTTTAGATACAGAAGCTCAGAAACCGGGGGCGGGGCCTTAGTAGAAGTGGCGGTTGGGCACCTCCCTCCCCTCCGTTTTGCAGGTGCCGGGCTGGGCCACCTGGGCCGACGAGTTGCCCAGGTCCCGCCCCAGGGCTGGAGTTTCCCTCCAGTGCGGGAAGCTTCCTGCCTTGGCCTGGTTTTGTGAACCTGGCTGCAGGCAGGGAGGCAACAAGGCAGGGGGTGGGGGTGGGGAGGGTTATGTAGAGAAGGAAAGTGTTGGCTCAAGTTGGACTTAGTGACTCCTGAGGCCTTTTCCAGCTCTGACTTATTATGAAGAAGGAACTGGACCCAGAGACCATAAAAGGAGTTGGTGGGAGCTGAGGAAAAAAACAAAAAACAAAAAACTTTGGCCCCAACCACAGGCTTTTCTTGGTCAAATGTCCCCGTGTTTATTTGTGCTGCTACCTGCCGTGGGGTGCCAGGGGGCAACGCCTGAACCTGTGGGGTTCCTGGGGTGCGGAAGGAACGTAGAATTTGAGGCTAGGATCAGAGGGTTAAGGATCAGAGGCAACCCAGAATCTGCCAAAATCGGAGGCTGCTGTGTTGGGGTGGCAGATGGGGGTCCCTGAAGGCCAGAGGGCAATGAAGCAGGAGACCATGACTTCAAGTTTCAAGAAAGGGCCTTTTATATGAGGGCTGGCTGTTGGAATTGTTGCCGGAACATAGCCCGGAACAGAGCGAGGTAGTGATTGCGGCCACCAATCAGAATGCAGGGTCAACAGAAGCAGGGACACCAGCGACATGACAGGGTCAGATGAGCTGACACCTACCTGTGGTCCCTTTGGGAACTGAGGTTTAAATCAGATGACCCAGCTCTGCTTCTCCCTAGCTTCCTGATTTGGGGGATCTTATCCAACATCTTTGGACCTCAAATTCCTCATCTGTAAAATGGGAACAAGAGCTCCTGCACCAGAGTGTTTTGGGGTATCGACAGTGTGTAGAAGTCCCCCTTCCACCTTTCCTTTCCTCCTTTTCCACTTCTCAAAGTCCGTGGTGCCTGTTCACGAGGACCCCTTCCAAGTTCTAGTTTCTTGCGAGCAAGTGGGGTCCGGTGGGACGAAGGCTGGGGAGCAGCGCCCTCTAGTGGTCAGCATCAGGAGGGTCCAGTCGGTCCGCGAAGACACGCCCAGGCTAACGTGGTTATTGCCTGGGGTTTCTGGCAAATTAGAGCCTCCCAAGGGCTGATCGTGGGGGCTCTACTCAGGAAGGCCGTTCCTTCTGACTCAGTTTCCCCCTGGAGTAAGCAGAGAAAATGCTGTTTCCCCACCGCAACCTCTCCTCTGACTTCTGGCGGCCCAGCTACTCCAGCTTTAACAGGCTTCTCTCTCTGGAGGAGTCTATGCACTTGGCATTCATACTGGGTTTTATAGCTTGCAAAATACTTTGACACACATTACTTGTCCCCGAGGAGTGCCGTTTCTGGGCGGTGATGGCACTAGATGTATAGAGGATAGTGGTTTAGAGTGTAGCTCCAGCACAGTGGACTAGTTTGGATCCTGCTTCTTCCGTCCAGCTCTGTAACCAGGGCGACGTTCAAAACATTGAATCATCAGTAGGGCAGGCAGGGACCAATCAGAACACACTCTGCCATAAATACCCGGTGCGGACACATGTGTGTATACTTGCTGAAGATTCTGGAATAACGTTAACCTCACCGGGCCTCGGTTTCTTCATCTGCAATATGGGCACGGTGACTGCCATCGTACCACTTTATAGGACTGTTGTGAAGACTAAATGATTAATGCATGGAAAAGATTGAGAAACCAGTGTCTGACGTATAGAAAGCACCAAATAAGTGTGAGCTGTATTACTGGTCCCAGCTCCTCTCAGACTCAGTGACTCAGGGCCATTGCCACTTTTATGGGAGACTTCCCAAGTGAGCCCACTGTGCTCACCTGGGTTCACCTCCTGGCTCACCTCCAGCCCCCCCCCCCCCACCTCCTTGTCTGGCCCTCCAGTTATTCTACTCTTTTTTGTACGAGCTTCTCAAACATTACCATGCCTTCGGATTTCTGGGGGATCTTCTTAAATTGCAGATTCTGATTTAGACGTTTTGGGTGGGGCCTGGGATTCTACCTTCCCTGTAAGCTACCAGATGGGGCACTGATGCTGGTCCGAGAAGCAAGACTCCAGAAGATCACTGCAGACACGAAAGTGTCATCTGGTTGGCCTCTAAATATTTACTGAGCACCTACTCAGTGCAAGGCAGTGTGGGGATCCAAACAAGTCCAAGGACTGGCCTCCAGCAATAGAGAGGCTATTGCGCAAATGGTGGTTAGTAACAATTAGGTCAAAGGGCAAACATGTGCCAAACAGCAGGTGGTTTGTGTAGTGAATCCATTCTCCCCCAGTAGCCAGAGTGATGCTTTAAATAGGTAAAGATCCCATAACTGCCCTGCTTAAAACTGCCCAATGGCTCCCACCTCACTTAGAATAAAAGCTGAATTCTTCTGGATTCTTCTTCCAGGCCCTGCATCATCTGGCCTTGCCTCTGACCTCCTCTTCCATCACTCGGTTTATTCTAGACTCACCTTTTGTTGCTTTGAACCCAACATCCCAACTTCCTACCTGAGAGCCTTTGAATTTGCCTGGTTGATGCTTGTCCTTCAAACTGGTGAGTGCCTGGCCTCTTATTGCCTCCTCAGAGAGAACTTTCTTGACCCAAAGGAAATTTGTTCTAAAGTAGCTGCCCCTGGCTCAGATCAGATATTCTCTACAGTATCATTCTGTTGGCTTTTTAAAATAGAACTTCTAAGTTCTATGTTATGGCTTTGTATTTTTGGTTGCTTTATGTCTGCTCCATGAGGGCACAGGTGTTTGCCTGCCTTATTCTGCTTCACCCCCAGCACCTAGAACAGCATCTGGTGCATAGTAGGTCTTCAGTGAAGGTCTTTGGAATGAATGAAAGAACAGCTGTTATAGGGCATTTAAGTAGGTGGGGGAGGGGGCCCATGGGTGCCTCCCAGGGTGAGAGGAGACTTCATAGACTGGCGTACAGGAAGTTTATCAGGGAGCTCTCCTGGGGTCACATCTGTGGAAGGGTCGGGAAGATGGCAGGAGCAAGCAGAGAGAGAAGAGGGGGTGCAGGTTCAGCTGATCCCCGGGGAGCTCCCACTGCAGGATCTGATCCCAGGGTGAACTAAACCTAATGGGCTGTGGCAGAATTTCCCCCCCCTGGTTCCCTGAGGGCAGAGTGAGATGAATCATGGGCGTGACCTGGACCTTAAGAGGCCGCAAACACACCCTTGACTTCTGTTCTTTTATATTGTTTTAATGTTGCTTAGTGCCAAACCCTCATCAATCAGCTGCTACATTTCATATTTCATCATCTTACAGAGATGCTTATCTATCCTTATCTATTTTTTCAAGAGCAAGCGTTCTTCAGCCGAAAATAGAGAACCAAACATCCAGCATTTGCATAAATGAACATTTCTGGAAGTATTCTATGACTTTGGTCCTTTGATGGGAAAGCAATGGGCACATCCCCATTGCGATATCTGGTGGGCCTGAGGACCCCGTAGGTGCCCAGATTGTGTTGAATGGATGGGTGGGAAAGTGCCCCCGGAAGTAAGTGGCTGGCCGCAGTGTGGGGAGAGGCCAACAGATGGACCTTGACAGAGGGAACAGGTTCTGTGCAGGAAGGAGGTTTACTTGGTGTCTAGGACTTGCCAGCTGGGCGGGGCAGGTTTTGTGAGTGTGCAACCTATGCAGCCATACAGGGCCCCATGCTTGGTCTCATGTCTGTTGTCACCATCTTGACATTAATTTTTTTTTAAGTTTATTTATTTTCAGTGTTTTTTTTTTATTTTTGAGAGACAGAGAGAGACAGACAGAGTATGAGCAGGAGAGGGGCAGAGAGAGAGGGAGACACAGAATCCACAGTAGGCTCCAGGCTCTGGGCTGTCAGCACAGAGCCCGATGCGGGGCTGGAAGCCACAAACTGTGAGATTGTGACCTGAGCCGAAGTCGGAGGCTTAACCAACTGAGCCACCCTGGTGCCCCAAGTTTACTTACGTATTTTTAAGTAATCTCTGCACCTAACATAGGGCTCGAACTCATGACCCTGAGATCAGGAGTCACATGCTCTTTTGACTGAGCCAGCCACACACCCTCCCATCTTGACCTTCTCAACACTTTTTGAACAAGGGGCCTTGCATTTTCACTCTGCCCTAGGCCCCGCACATTATGTCGCCGGTTCTGCTCACCAGCTCTGGTTCCTAGGCCCAGAGCCAGTTCTCAAGGCATCCTCTGGGAGAGTCTGGCAAATCTGGAGGCGAGACTGGGGGAGGGGGCATTCTAGAACCCATCCTGTGTGTGAAACTGGGATTACGGAGCCTGCTTCACAGAGAGGAGGGAAGACAAGGGTTGCAGGCTTTTCTCAAGTGAGGATCAGGTTGTGGGAATTCACTGCCCTGGAAAGAAGGCCTTGCGGCTGCTCTTCAAGAGATACCAGATGCCTCCGGTCCTCAGAGCCCCTGGTCAGCTGTCAGACTGCTGACAAGAAGTGAAGGTTTACAGGGATGGGGCAGATGCCTCCCTTGGGTGGGACAGGCAGAGCATGCCCTGGCTCCTGGGGAAACAGCTGGTCTGGATGTCGATGCATGCACACCCGGTCTCTGAGACCTGGACCTGGATATCCACATCCCCGGGGCCAGCCTGGCCTGGCCCCCCTGCTGGAGGAGGTGATGGTGGCTCCCTGGAGACGGACTGTGAGAGGCTCCATGTTATCCACCGCAACAGGTGCGGTGAGGAAGGGAGAGCCCGAGAGGCCTGGCCAGACTGCACCGCCTTAGTCCGGAGACCCAGTTACAGCGCCCCGACGCCCTGGGGGTCCCCCAGGCAACCTGCTGCCAGCTCTCAGGCCCAGATGTAGGTCACTGCTTTATTTTGTGCACCTGCTGGTCTTTCTGGTCCCGCTGTGTCTTGTCCCTCACTTCTTCCACTCCAGATTTGAACCTTATCCTCTCTCCTCCGTGACTGGGGCCACTTGCCTCAGTTTACCCATGTACTTCCACTCTCTTGCAGTTCGTCCTCAGTGGGCAGGATTGGGGTCTGTTTCCTACATTGTCCCTCAGTCACTTTTGAACAAGGGGCCTCTCACTTTATTTTTGCATCGTGGCCCCCTAACTACGGAGCCGGTCTGCTGATGTGCTCACCAGGGCAAGGAGGACAGGTACCGGGGTGCTCGAGATCAGAACCTGACACGGGGTTGTGAGTGCTGGAGGCGTCTGGCAGCTCCGAAGGGGCAGAATGTCCACAGTCCCATGGGAATGCCGTGCTGAGCGCCTACTGTGTGCAGTGAGGGTGGCGGTGCGGGCCGGGCTGCTGCAAACAGAGGCCCCTTTCTTCCTAGGGTTTACCCAGGGGAGCGTTTAGAAGTAGGACAAAGCCTGGCGGTCCAGGGGCCTCCCCCGCAGGAGTGGGGAGAAAACCGGGGCGGCGGGGAGCGGAGGAGGGGCGTCCTCCCGTAGGGCGCAGACGCCGCCCCGCCTGGGTCGCCGGCTCCGAGAGCTGAAAGGGCCTCTGTGTTCGGTCCCCCGCCTGCCCGCCGGCCAGCAGCGCATTTGCTCCGCTGCGCCAGACCCCGGAGGCTCCGCAGCCCCTCTGGGGACAGACACAAATAGTTCCCGGCCCAGCTGCCCGGCCAGTTACCTTGGGAACCAAACTCAATCGCCTGACGTCACCGGGCCGTTGCGTAGCAACCGGCGTAGACTCACCCTCCGAAGGCCCCCGCCCGGGCGCTGAGGCCTCGGTCGCCAGGGACACGGCGGGGCGGGGCGGTGGCTGTCCTCGCCGCCCCTCGCAGCCCCTCGCCGCCCCTCGCCCGCCGGGCCGCGCCCTCTGTCCCGCCCCGGAGCTGTGCCCACCGCGCGCCCCCGGCGGAAAGGGACCGGCCCCAGCGGAGGAAACGGCGCCGCCCGCGAGGGCCCCGCGTGGCCTGAGTGCGACCCCTCAGCCAGCCGGCGTTTCTCTCGCAGAGAGAGGCCTTTGTTTGCCGTCACCCCGTCTGACTGCCCCAGTTTTCCGCTCGTCTCGTTTCTCACCAGGCCCCACAACCTGGGCTCCTGCTCTGGCCACGAGGAGCAGGTGGCGGTCGGGGCGTTTTCATCCCCCCCTCCCCCCTCGGTCGCCCAGGAAATCTCTCCCTCGCTTGGCCACCTGCCTTGGGGGAGGAGACACTGGGCCCTGCTCACGCCACTCTGCTCCCATCCCTGGTTCGCTCTCCCACTCCCGTGCCTTCCCCTGACGTCCGTGTGACATGCACCTCCTTGCCCTGGCTGCAGTCTGACCGGGCCGCCTCTGGGTGCGGGGAGTGGGGAGGGAGGGGCCTGTCTGAGCACCTTGCGCGGAGTCTGGTGCGGGCCTTGTCAGGCTGCAGCATCTCCCGTCTCTGTTTCACGTCAAGGCAGATAGTACAGTGCTGGAACCCAAAGCCCAGAACCATGCGGGGGCCGGCAGTAACCTGCCACCATGCCCGGACCTGGTCTGCCTCAACCGACCCTCTTTGGCCAAGGGTAATCCCAGCTACCTCCTCTTGCTGGAGGGCCTTGCTTATCTTGTTCAGGTTCGCTGTGGTGAAGGCCATCTGTGGGAGGAGTTTTTCCTCACCCCAAACTGTATTTTGACAAGTCCTAATAACATGCAGGTGGCCAGAAGCAAAATCAGGCGTTGCAAGTGAATCCCTTTTCCTCATTGGTTGATATTTAAAATTTAGAGATGCAAAGGAATTTTTTTTTTTTTTTTAATTCGTAGAGTTAGAGGGAGTACACTTAAGAAGGCCTCAGATCTTTCCAAAGCACATGGTCAAAGGAAACTTGATTGTGGGTCGAAGGGTCACATACTGGTGGGAAAGGTGATTGTAATCTGCTGGGGGCCTTTAGTTGCAGAGCAGTGTGACCTGCAGTGAGGGACCTAGGAGAGGGGACAGGCTTCCTTAGCCTCCTCTCCCTCCTCCTCTCTGGGAGGGACACAGCTCCGGGTGCTCCGGAGGTCCCGGGAACTCTGCGTGAGGAAGGCCTTTCCAACGTGTGATCCAGGCTAGGTTAACCAGAACACTGACCCCTAGGATTTATCAGGCAGGAGCAGGGAAACAGAACTTTCCTCTTAGTCTAGGAAGTACAAGCCTGTGGGACTCCAGGAGCCTCCAGGAGCCATGTTCCCTGCAAGGAGCAAAAGCCTGGAGGAGAGCAGAGTTGCCAGGGGAAGTAGGGGGCATAAGCAATGGACTCCTGGCAGCTTTGAGTCCCTGACACCGGGCATCTCCAAAGCCAGTTCCTTCCTAGCCCTTCTCTACCTAGCCCATCAATCTGTTTGTGCCTAAGTAAGCTACTTGGGGCTGGTTTCTGTCACTTCCAATTAAGAGACTCCCGATCAATACACAGATGATGCAGAAAACCCCACAGAAGGGAGAAAACTGACGTTTGTCACATGCACCCTTAAATGCTATTTTTAAAAAGATGCATTATTGATTTTAGCATCCCTGTGAAGCAAATGGGAGACCCATTTTATAGATGAGGAAACAGGCTGGAAGACAGTGGGACCTTCATCTAGTGCCTCAGGGTCCACTTGAGGGCTCCACAGGGTGGGCCGGCTGGCTTCTAGGTGCAGGTGCAGGGGGTACTGCTCTTCCAGGGACCCCTCAGCCAGGCCCTGCCGTTGAAGGCCTTTGCCATGGTGGGATCCTTTCTGGAGGACTCTGGGCCTTCTGAGGTCTGAGTCCTAGAACACTGTTCTACCAACGTTGCCATGATGTTGGGCTCTGGCAGTGACTCCAGCTGGAGGGTCTGTCCTCCTCTGTCCTCCTGCCTTTGTTCCTAAGATCTTCCTAGGGACACATTTCCAGCCTGAGCTTGATTGTTGGTACCTTAGGGTTTATTCTGAACATTGATATAATAAGAAATATATATTTGGACTCTTCCTCGCCCCTGCCGGCTTCCTGGCAGAGAACTTCTAAAACTCTTGGAATTTCCTGAGTGGTAGGGGTGAGAGGAGCATCTTTTGTTATTCATAATATGCCCCTTTCAGGGGTGCCTGGGTGGCTCAGTCCGTTAAGTGGTAAAGGGTTAAGGAGCTGACTTCACCTCAGGTCATGATCTCAGGGTGAGTTGAGTTCGAGCCCCACGTCAGGCTCTGTGCTGACAGCTCAGAGCCTGGAGCCTGCTTCAGATTCTGTGTCTCCCTCTCTGTCTCTCTGCCCTTCCCCTGCTCATACTATGTTTCTCTCTCTCTCTCTCTCAAAAATAAACATTAAAAAAAAATAAAAACAAATAAACTAAAAAAAAAAAAAAAAGTTGAAACTTTCAGCAACCCCTCCCCTCCCCTGACCTCTGGGGAGAGGAGAGGGACTGGAGATTGGGTTAATGGCTAGTGATTTAACCAGTCATGCCTACATAATGGAACTTCCATAAAAAACTCTAAACAAAAGAGTTTGAAGAGCTTCCGGGTTGGTGAAAACACCACGTGTCAGGAGGGTGGTACACCCTAACTTCTGGGAGACAGAAACTCTTGTGCTTGAGACCCTTCTGGACCTTGCCGTATGTATACCTCTTCATCTGGTCGTTCATTTGTATCCTTTCTTATATCCCTTATAATAAATCAGTGATCCTGTCTTCCTGAGTTCTCTGAGTTATTGTAGACAATTATCCAACCTGAGGAGGGAATGAGGGAATCCCTGATTTGTAGCCACATCAGACAGAAGTGCGGGCACCTCAGGACCCGCTACTTGGGATTGGTATCTGAAGTGGGGCAATCTGGTGAGACTGAGCCCTTAACCTGCAGGGTTTGTGCTAACTCAAGTTAGTGCCAGAATTGAATTGTTGGCCACCCAGGTGGGTGTCTGCAGGGAATTGGAGAACTGCTTCGTGTGGAAAACCCACACATTTGGTGTCAGAAGTGTTGTGAGTGGAGAAAATTTTCTTTTTTTTTTTTTTTTTTAATGTTTTTATTTATTTTTGAGACAGAGAGAGACAGAGCATGAGCAGGGGAGGGGCAGAGAGAGAGAGAGACACAGAATCTGAGGCCGGCTGCAGGCTCTGCGCTGTCAGCACAGAGCCCGACGCGGGGCTCAAACTCACAGACCGTGAGATCATCACCTGAGCCGAAGTCGGACGCTCAACCGACTGAGCCACCCAGGTGCCCCGAGAAAATTTTCTTTTAACCCCCGCTTCGCTCCTGAATGTGTCTCAAATCCCCCAGTGAACATGGTCAAGGCTCAGCTTTGGGCCCTCCGGGCACAGGTCAGTGGTGCCTTCTCTCCAGCAGAGGGCGCACTTCCACTCTTAGGGACTAGAAGCTGAAGATCCAGACAGCCCAACATACGGGGCTTCCTTCCAGCCCAGAGAGGATCCAGTGTTTCATTTAAATAAGTAAATGTGTACTAAAGACCTTAGTTTACCTTTACACCTTGTTACATCCCACTGTGGGAACTGCCCTTATCTATGGTCACTTTCTTTTGGAGACACTCTTTCCTGGATAGAATCTGTGCCTCACCCAGCCAAACCTATAAACTTGACCACAAGCACATGGTGACTTTAACCAGTTAGACAAGTGGCTGTAGACTAAACAATATTATTGTCCTTACAAAACAAGTAAAAGCACTGACAAAGATTTAGCTTTTTTTTTTTTTTACCATTCTCAAGATGGCCTCAAATTTCTTAACTTTTCTTACAATGAAGATTCTTTTTAAAAAGATCTTTGGGGGTACCTCGGTGGCTCAGTCGGCTGAGCCTCTGACTCTTGATTTCAGCTCAGGTCATGATCTCACAGATGGTGAGTTTGAGTCCCACATCTGGCTCTGCCCTGGCAGCCTGCTTGGGATTCTTTCTCTCCCTCTCTCTGCCCCTCCCCTGCTTGTGCTCTGTCTCTTTCTCTCTCTCTCTCAAAAATAAATAAATAAACATAATAAAAAGATCTTTGAACTTTTTCCACAGTTTGAATTTGTAGGTCCTCCCCCACCTCTCCGCAAACGCGCGCGCACGCACACACACACACACACACACACACACACATCTCCGATGGGAAAGAAAACAGCCTGTGGTCACAGGTTGGGTTCTCTGGAACACAGGCTCTGAGCCAGATTGGGCGGAGGGGAATGGAGTCTATAATGCAAACCCCAGCTCACCCCGGCCAGCCCCATGGGCACTCTGGAGCTGGAGTTGGACGGTCAGGCCTTAGATTCTGGCACGGACCTGGCCACGACGATGGGTGGCGGCCCTCTGAAAGGGGGTCAGCACCGAAGGCTGGGCACTGCCAGCGCTCCCAGCAGCTGGGGGGACAAGTCCTTCATTGAAGGAGATTGGGTGGCCCATCACAGTGCCCACCGTGCCCCGGGGAGAGGCCACAGTGTCTCTTATGCCGCCTGCCGGGACTCGTTGGTGCCCTTCCCTTAGCCAAGCCCCTGCCGGGCTCAGATGTCGGGATGTCGTGTCTGCCCCGCCGGCTCTTCGCCCAGCCTAAATGTCTCTTTAAGCAGAACCTCTGCTTACAGACGGGTCTCTCAGTGGCAGCACGCACCCAGAAAGATGGTTGTTGATCCTGGAGAAGCACGGATGGTTGTCAGGTGTTAGCCCCAGCGCATAAATGAGAAAGAGCGAGGGGGCGCTAGCTTTTCAGGGGTGAATTAATAACTTTGTCTATGGCTGAGTCCTCACCATCAAAGAATACATACAGCCACCCCATTATTCTGACGACTACTCATTCTTTTCCCCCTTACACACCACCTTCCGTTCCCTCTCCCTTCCCGGTAGCCCTCTCCTTGTTCAGTTTTCATCCATGGCCGTGATGGGCTGGACCACTCCTGCTTGCTGACCTGTGTCCTAGGAACGGCTTCCTCTTGCCTGTGGAATGGGGCCTTTCCTTTCTCACTCTGGCCATCTTATCCGGAGCTGCGGTGCACCCACTTCCATCCGTGTTGGAGTCCTCAGCCCCCATGTGCAGCCCTGACCTTTTCCCCAGGTGTCTTAGCACCTGGATGCCTGGGGGAGGGGGGTTCCACCTACAGAGGAGACGTGTTGCCAGGAGGATTTGCCAACACAACTGTTTATCCCGCAGCAAAGAGGGAGCTGGAAGGAGCGGGGGAAGTCTGCCCTTGGCAGGAGCTGCACAGAACCCTCTGTCACAATAATCACAATGATTGCTAACACAGAGCGCTCAGCTACGCGCCAGGCGCTGTTCTATGCACTTGACTCCTTAGCTCATGTAATCCTCAGGGCAGCCCGGTGCAGTAGACACTGTTATTGACATTTTACAGATGAGGAAACTGAGGCACAGGGAGACGAGTTAGTGGGACGCAGAGCAGGATTCGAGGCAGCCTGGCCCCCAAGGCCACACTCTTTACAATGCTGCCGGCTCTGACACACAAAACGGGCCCAGCAGCCCTTCCTGTGGGGGAACCTCCGCCACGGGGCTGACCCCGCCTCCCCCGAACCCCACCCCGATGGACGCGAGGCCCAGGCCAGGTATTTCATTTCCAAAGCCTCCATGATTGGTGCGAGAGAGAGCAAGGGAGCCAAGCCGGGCGCTGTCCTCCTTTGGGCCTCTCCTACTGGAGCTTGTGAGAACAAGGGCCTCTGTCTTTCCGGGAAGGAGGTTGAGCCGCCTCTGAATGGAGCCAGCACAGGCGGGCGGAGCTGCAGAGACAGAGCCCTGAGGGCCAGGCTGAGCCCAGGGCCAGCCACGCCCCCTTGGCGCTGGTGTCTTGCATCTAATCCCTTCACCTGATCTGGGTCGAGTTTGGTTTCTGTCCCTTCCAATCTTTCATTCACCTCCGCGGTCTGTCTCTAGCGGTGCCTGCCAGACAGCGGCACTTGCCGGGCTCAACTGTTGCTCTGGGCTCCGGTCAGGTTGAGCTGCTCCCCAGCTAAGCAGGCCTCACACCTGCCCCAGCTTTTGTTCCTCTCCCCTCTGTCGGGGTGGACGCTCCCTTTCCTCTCTTCCCAGGTCCGACTCGGTTGATTCTCCGGAAGACCCTGATTACTGGGATCTGGATCGACAGTCTTCCTCCTCCGAATTCTTTGCTCTCACTATGAGGACATCTCCTAGCTCACCTACAGCACGTGGCAGCTCCTTGAGAAAAGGGGGTAGACACGCCTGGTTTGTCTTGGCATCCCCTTGGGGTCTGGGGTGATCTGCAGGGGCGGGGTGGCAAAGGGGCGCCTCTGGGCTCAGGCAGGTGACATCAATCACGGATGCAGGCCAGGGGTGGTCCCTCTAGACAGGACAGCTTGGCTACTGGTTGCTCTGAAGAAATAAGGCTCTTAGGTTTCTCAAGAGAAGCAGGAATATCTTTTTTTTTTTTTAATTGTTCTTAATGTTTATTTATTTTTGAGAGAGAGAAAGAGAGAGAGAGAGAGCATGAGCGGGGGAGGGGCAGAGAGAGAGAGGGAGACACAGAATCCAAAGCAGGCTCCAGGCTCTGAGCTGCAGCACAGGGCCTGACACGGGACTTGAACTCACGAACTAAAAGATCATGACCTGAGCCAAAGCCTGACGCTTAACTGACTGAGCCACCCAGGTGCCCTGGGGTTTTCCTGGTTTTAAATCTGAAAGTCCCACCTCCCAGGAACCCTCTTAGTTCAGACCAACCCTCAGGCAAACACGGATGGTCGGTCACCCTACTAGATCCCTGTTCCCACCGTGTCCCCAGACCGCTGGAGGATAATCATGGTGGCAGCTGAACTGTGTCAGCTTGTTAAGTGCCAGGCACCCTGTGTTAAGCCCTGCATTGTTCCCCTCATGCCTCATAACCTCTTCACGATGCGGATTCGTTATCCATCCTGTAGGCGAAAATCAGAGGTTCAGAGGGCAAACTGACTTGCCCCGGATCAGTAAGAGCCCTGGCGTGTGAACCCCAGTTCACACTGGTCTGACTCTATTCTCAGTCCCCTTGGAGAGCCCAGCAAGGCCCTGGGGAAGAGTCCGGCCTCACTTCCTCAGGAACACACTTAAGTGGGTGGGGGTCCCTCTAGGATCAATGTTTGTAAGTCTGAGACCCCCACGCCTGGCCCCCCAGCCCTGCCAAGCTCTTCTCTTTCTGGACTTCAACCTCCAGCCCCTGAATCGGACAGCCCGGGAAGCCCTCGGGGGACACCTTTCTGCGCTTAGAAAATAAACGCTCACCAGTGATTTATTGCCTGATCTGGGGAGAGCCAGCCCGGGCAGGGGTGGGCGAGGCAGCAGGGGCATGCGGGTCCCAGGCTCTCGGGAGGTTGCTGAGCCGGTCCTTCGGGGCTCCCTTCGTAGCCTCTAGTCAGGGTCTGGTCTGGCAGGGGCCCTGTGTGGGCTGAGGTGGCTGATCAGGTAGCGCATGGCCGAGCGGATGCCCCCTATAGTCCTCTGCTCCACCGTCTCCAGCATGTGGGTGACAGAGCGCAGGGCCGAGCCAGTCCCTGTCATCAGCCCAGAGGAGAAGGTGTTCCCCAGGATGCTGGAGATGGAGCGCAGGCTGGGCCCGCTGCTCTGCAGCACGTCTGTCGCGGAGCTGTGGCCAGAAGCCAGGAAGGCCGTGGCCATGCCCATGGTGGTCTCAGACCACACTAGGATATCTGCCAGGGAGCTGATGGACCCCTCACCTCCGCCCAGCAGGCTGGTCATGGAGCGCATATAGCTGTTGTCCTCATTGGCCATATAAAGGCTGACATCCAGGGGCCTCCTCCCCGGGGCCACCTCGCGGGGGCCAGGCGAGGGGGGGGCACTGCCTCCTCGTGCGGGCGGGAGCTGCTCAGCCTGCAGATATTCTGAGCCGCCCACCAAATCCTCCTCAGTCCCTCCCTGGGACTCAGCAGTAGTCGAAGCTTCAGTGTCAGAGTTCAAGGTCTCCGGACCCTCAGGTTCCCCCTCAAGAGTCCCTCCTTCAGCGGTGGTGGTGGTGCCCGTGGTCTCAGTGTCCTCCTGACCACCCGAGTCTGCAGAGCTCACAGCGGGCTGAGTGTCCTTTCCGGGGAACTGTGCCTTAGCAGCTGCCATAGTTGGAGCTAATTCTTGGTCACTGTCCGGGGTACCCGACATTTGTAGGGTCTCTTCTTCCCCCAGGGGGTCTCGTTGGGAGGTCTGAGGACTCAGAGACATGCTTGCATTTTGCACCAGTCCCTCCCACGCTGGGTCCTGGGAGCTCGTGGGCATTTGTGGAGCGTTTGAGGCCTGGTGGTCAAGCAGGGCTGTGGCCTCCTTAGGCTCCTGGCTGTCCCCTACGGCAGCGTCATGTTTGTCCTTGTCCCCAGATTCTGATGAGGACTGGGAGGTGACCTGCTCAATGGAGACCTGATCTACATCCTGCTGTTCAGGTGATACGGTGGCACTGTTAGCCGTTGGGACATCTGCAAGGAGTGGGTCCTGACTTTGGGACCCCACTGTTGAAGTGTCTGTGGGCCTGCTGTCACCATGTGTGGGGATGCTGGGAGCTCTGGTCTCCCCCAAGGGTGAGGTGGTCATCTAGGCCCTCTGTCACTTGTGCTGGTTGAGGGAGTGGCCACGGCCCTGCGGGGCCAAGTTGTCCAGGTGGTGAGGTCACAGGGGGCTGGAGGCAGCTGGCGATGTCATAGGTGCTTGCACCGCACGGCTCCTGAGCCTCTGGAGTGGCCGCCCTAGCGAGCTGAGTTTGCAGGAATATGAGGAGAGAAGGGCAAATGTTTTGGGGAAAAAGTGGACGTGTGTCTACAGGTGCAGCTGCTGGCGCCCACAGGAGTCGTGGGACTCAATGTTGTTTAATAAATGTTGTAAGGGGCCCCCCTGGGCGACTTAGTCCATTAAGCGTCCGACTCTTGATTTCGGCTCAGGTCAGGATCTCAGGATTTGTAGGATCTGGCCCTTGTCAGGCTCTGTGCTAACAGCTTGGGATTCTCTCTCTCCTCTCTCTCTGCCCCTCCCTCACTTGTTCTCTCTCTCTGTCTCTGTCTGTCTCTGTCTCTGTCTCTCTCTCTCTCACACACACGCACCCACACACACAGAATAAATAAACTTTAAAAAAGTAAATGAATGTTGCCAGGAGCCACCTCCAGCACCTCTCTGTCCACACTGGTGACTCGGTACCCTGATTTGGCCAGCCTTTCTGCAGAGTGTCAGTTTCCCAGCAGTGGTGAGTAGAAATAAATGAAGGCTAAGGGCCTGGGCAGCTGCTAGCAATGACTGTGTTTGGTTGTGGGGCACCATAGACTGAACATTTGTGTCCCACCCCAAAACTCATAGGTTGAAGGTTATTCCCCAGTGGAATGGTATGTGGAGGTGCGGCCTTTGAGAGGTGCTTAGGTCATGAGGGTGGAGCCCTCGTGAGTAGCATTGGCGCCCTTATCAAAGAGGCCACACGCGGCTGCCGGGCCCCCTTGCTCTATGTGAAACGCAGCAAGAAGGAGGCAACCTACAAACCAGGAAGCAGGTCCTCACCAGACACTGAACCCACCCATCGCTGGATCTTGGACTTCCCAGCCTCCAGAACTGGGAGAAATAAATTTCTGTTAGGGCGCCTGGCTGGCTCAGTCAGTGGAGTGTGTGACCCTTGATCTGTGGGTCGTGAGTTTGAGCCCCACATTGGGCATAGGGTTTACTTAAAAAAAAATCTGTTGTTTGTAAGCACACCCCACTGCCCCAGTCTATGGTGTTCTGTAATAGCAGCCCGAAGGGATTAGACAGAAATTTGCACCGAAAAGTGGGGGGCTGCTGTAGCAAATACCTAAACACGTGGATGCCACTCTGGAACCGGGGAACGGGCAGAGGCTGAAAGAGTCTGAGCCCACGCTCACAAAAGTCTCCACAGCTCTGGAGATCTTTAAGGATGATTCTGGAGAGAGCTCAGAAAGAAAAGGAGAGTTCTGGAGAGAAAGCCTCAGTCTTCCTAGAGAACCCCTCATAATCCTGAACCACGTGTTGGGAAAAATATGGAAGGTAAAGACATTTTGATGAGAGCTCAAGTGGAAACAAGGAACGTGTTACTGGAAACCGGAGGAATGGCGATCCTTGTTATAAAGTGGCAAAGAACTTGGCTGAAGTGTGTTAGGATCTTCTGGAAGGTAGAACTTAACCTGTGAGTGGTGAAATCGGAAGAAATTGAAGCAGTTTCTAAGTAAAGTATTGAAGGTGCAGCTTGAGTCCTCTTACTGTTTAATGTAGAATTCCAAAGGAGAATTGTTAAGCTAAAAAGAACTAGAACTTAAAGATCTGGAAAATTCTCGGTCTATCCATACTGCAAAGAATGAGGTGTGTTTGGATTTTTATGGTTTTGGGTCTCACATTTATTTTTTTCTTCTTTGTTAAGTTTGTTTGTTTGTTTGTTTAGAGAGCACAAGTGGGTAAGGGGCGGAGAGAGAGAGGGAGAGACAGAATCCCAAGCAGGCTCCGTGCCATCAGTGCAGAGCCCAGTGTGGGGCTGGAACTCACCAACTGTGAGATCGTGACCTGACCTGAGATCAAGAGTCTGATGCTTAACTGACCGAGCCACCCAGGTGCCCCTCGGGTCTCACATTTAGATCTTTAACCCCTCGAGTTTATTTCTGTGTATGGTGTCAAAAGGCAGTTCGGTTTCGTTCTTGTGCACGTAGCTGTCCAGTTTTCCCAGCACCATTTATTAAAGACACTGTCCTTTTCCCATCGGATATTCTTGCCTCCTTTGTCGTAGATTAAGGGACTCTGGAAGTATGGCTATATTTCTGGGCTCTCCATTTTGTTGCATCGATCTATTTGTCTATATTTTGTGCCAGTACCGTACTGCTATGATTACTGTAGCTTTGTAGTGTATCTTGAAACCTAGGATTGTGGTACCTCCAGCTTTGTTCTCCTTTCTCAAGATTGCTTTGGTTATTCGGAGTCTTCTGTGATTCCATACCAATTTCATTATTATTGGTTCTGGTTCTGTGGAAAGTGCCATTGGTATTTTGATAAGGATTGCATTGAATCTGTAGATTGCTTTGGGTAGGATGGACATCTTAAGATTTTTAAAATTTATTTTGTTAATTTTTAAAATGCTTACTTATTTTTGGGGGGAGGGGCAGGGAGAGAGGGAGACAGAGGATCTGAAGTGGGTTCCGTGCTGACAGTGGAGAGCCGGATGCAGGACTTGAACTCACAAACCGTGAGATCAAGCCCTGAGCCGAGGTTGGACACTTAACCGACTGGGCCACCTAGGTTGCCCCTATATATTAATTTTTTTTAAACGTTTATTTATTTTCGAGACAGAGAGAGACAGAGCATGAATGGGGGAGGGTCAGAGAGAGAGAGGGAGACACAGAATCGGAAACGGGCTCCAGGCTCTGAGCTGTCAGCACAGAGCCTGACGCGGGGCTTGAACTCACAAACCGTGAAATCATGACCTGAGCCAAAGTCGGACGCTTAACCGACTGAGCCACCCAGGCTCCCCCCCTATATATTAATTTTTTAGTATGCTCTAGGCCCAAGAACTCACGGGGCTTGAACTCACGACCCTGAGATCTAGTCGCATTTTCTACCGACTGAGCCAGCCAGGTGCCCCCATCTTAGCAGTATTCTTCCAATCCACAGGTATGGAACGTCTTTCCGTTTGGAGCAAGTGTGTTTGGGGAACATCAAGGGTGCGGCCAAGCGGTCACTTGATATCATCAAGGCGGTCACTCCCTTCGCCGGCCCAGAGTGGGAGGGCTGGTGATGGTGGGGTGCAGATCAGCACGGGAGGGGCTGCCGGCATGGGACCTGGGCGTAACTGCCGGCCCAGCTGCACCTCGCAGGCTCCACTCCCTTCCTGCGCTCCTCCTGACACAGGATGAACCGTCTCCATCTCCTCCCCGCTCAACTGGGCTGGAAGGGCAGAGGATAACAAAGGATCTATAACCCCCCGAGTACTCTTCGGAAAAGTGCAGACCCGGGTCAACCTACTTGTGCTTATGCTCTTTGTTAAGGAGGCGGTTGGAGTGGAAGCTTCCAGTCTCTTTTATCTGTGCTTCCCCTGGGGTTGCCAGCTCACAGCGACTACTAACAGGCAGGAGAAGGAGCCAAGCATCCAACCCTTCCAACTACCCCATCGTCTCTACGTAGGTAATGCATCTATTGTTACACACATTTTACACATGGGGAAGCTGAGCCTCAGAGGGGACAAATGGCTCATTCAAAGTCACACAGTTAACGAGCACTGAATCTGGGTTTTAAACTCTGTCTGGCTTCAGAACTCAAGCTCTCCTACACCATCTTATACCCTGGAGGGGGGTATTAAAAATATTGGATGACTGGCATGGTAAGGACACTGGATAATGCAGACAGAGGCCTACCGTAATCGCATCGCATCAGTAGGCAACAGCCGTTGTAACTTCTCCTGAGCCCCAGGCTCAGTGCTCATTAAGTATTTCTTCTCCCCATGAATACTCTGCGGCCTTCTCGGAGCTCACAGGGCAAACCCAAGTTTGTTGGGGAGGGAGGGACCAACTGGTACGACCTTGTACCCTGTGAAAGAATCATGGAGAAGACTGCTAGTTGCTCACCCTAGTCACCCTTCTTCTTTAGTATCAGAACCTCCATTTTATTCAGCGTGGCTGTGTGCTCAGCCAAAAGAATATGTACCCCAGCCTTCCCTGCAGCGAGGTAAGAGCTTCTGGCCAATGAGATGTAACAGAAAGTCCTGAGTGGAATTTAGAAGGGATCCTTCGAAAAGCAGAACATCTTTTTTGCTCTTTCCCCATTATGCCATCCTGCTATCAGGTGTGTGAGGGCCGGAGCCCCAGCAGCTGTGTTGGTTCATGAGGTGACCTTGAGATTGGAAGGCCCACACTAAGATGGTGGACCACAAAAATAGAGGGAATCTGGGAGCCACGGTTGGAGCCGCCATACCAGTCACCAGGAGACCTTTGCTAGCCTCCTGAGCTCTTTTATGTGAAGGAAAAGAGTCATATATATGCTCAGACTACTGTTATTTGGTTTTCCTTTTACATGCAGCTAAATTTAATCTCCTCCAGTCCTGAAGGTTATGAGATCCCTGTGGGGCAGTTGTTCAGTGTTCGCCTGAATATCTTCCTGTCCTAAACAGTGAAGACCAGCATACTGCACTGATTGCATTGAGTGCCTGCACTGTGCAGGTGTTATCTCCCCAATTTACAGGTGAGGAGACTGAGACTTAGAGAAACTAAGTGCACAGCACGTTCAATGGCATCTGCCTGACCCTAGAGGCTCCCCCCCTCTACTCCTCCCTGTGCCCTGCTTCTAGTTAGTACGTTCTTGGTTCTTGATGTCACCTTGTGCACAGCCTGTGGACCACTGAAGCTGTCAGGCACTCCTCATAAGACTGAAACCAAGCTCCTTGTCCTCCCCTTCCATTGGAATTCGATTAAAAAATTTTTTTTAAATGTTTGTTTATTTTTGAGAGAGAGAGAGAGAGAGAGTGCTTGTGAGAGTGGGAGAGGGGCAGAGAAAGAGGGAGACAGAGGATCCGAAGTGGGCTCCGTGCCAACAGCAGAGATCCCAATGCGGGGCTCAAACTTGTGAAATGCCAGATCATGACCCAGGACGAAGTCGGACACGTAACTGACCGAGGCACCCAGGGACCCTGGAATTCGATTTTTGATCCTACATGTGGCATTTGACACTTACCCTTGTTAAATCTCACATGCCTTAAAAATCTGAACCAAGGAGGGGTGCTGGGTGGCTCAGTCAGTTGAGTGTCTGACTCTTAACCTCAGCTAGGGTCTTGATCTCAGAGTTATGAGTTCAAGCCCCGCGTTAGGCTCTATGCTGGGCGCAAAGCCTACTTAAAAAAATAAACAAAATGAAAATCTGTGCCAAGGAAAGAAAAGTAGACTGAAGAGGGATTAATGTCAAAGAGTGGAGAGGAGTATTAAGATTTGGGGACAAAATATTGTTTATTTATGCATAAATATTAAATAATATTGGCGTAGAACATCATGTATATTTATTCTGTTATACATAATATATATGTAGGCATATATAAAAGAAAATATATTTAAAAGAGTTGTTCTCCTTAATTTAGTTTGAAAGTTTCTTGCCTTTATTTTATTATATTTTAAAAAAATATTTATTTTGAAAGAGAGAGAGTGAGAGTGGGAGAGGGGCAGGGAGAGAGGGAGAGAGAATCCCACACAGGTTCCATGTTGTCAATGCAGAGCCTGACTAGGGGCTTGAAACCATGAACTGTGAGATCATGACCTGAGCCAAAATCAAGAGTTGTGTGCTTAACTGACTGAGCCACCCAGGCACCCCTTGCCTTTATTAAGCAATGCTCAGAGGAGGAAATTAGTCTAGAAACTGTTGCCTTTGATTTCTTTTCCATTCCTGTCTTGTAGACATGATGACTCTCCTATTAAATAAATAAATATTCTCATTTTAGGGTAAACCCAGTTTGGGGACTATTATGCAACTATATAAAGCCTACATAGACACATGGAAAAATGCTTAAATAATATTACTCTAAAAAGCAGGATACAGTATTTCATGCACACTATGTGTATTTGCCAACACTCTCAGCTGGGAGTAATGGAAACCCAATTCAGACTTGCTTAAGCTGAATAATAATAATATTATTAATAATCATAAAGGCATTTGTTGGTTCACAGAACCTGTAAAGTCTAAGGGAAAATTTCCCTACTGCAGGAGCCCCGTGATAATGTCAAGATTTAGTCTTCTCTCTCCCTTTCTTTCTCTTTCTTTCTTTCTTTCTTTCTTTCTTTTTTTCTTTCTTTCTTTCTTTCTTTCTTTCTTTCTTTCTTTCTTTCTTTCTTTTTTCACTTATATTTGAGAGATAGAGAGAGCACGAGCAGGGGAGGGGCAGAGAGAAAGGGAGACACAGAATGTGAAGCAGGCTCCAGGCTCCGAGCTGTCAGCACAGAGCCCGACGCGGGGCTTGAACCTATGGACCGTGAGATCATGACCTGAGCGGAAGTCGGAAGCTTAACCGACTGAGCCCCCCCAGGCGCCCCTCTGTCTCCCTTTCTTGGCTCCCCTTTCTCACCGAAGCTAGATTTGTAGGGAGCAGTCCTCCGCGTGCAGGCTGCTGGCGGCTGTGGTCAGTGCAGAGACGCTGTAGTTACGGAGTTATGGTGAACCTCAGGCCTGAGCCTTGTGGGCTCCTGTTCCCTTCTCTGACGTGATCTCTATGGCCTGGGGACCACATCCCGGTTGGTCAGGCCTGGAGTGGGGGCATGGGGTCAGCCCCACTGAAGCATAAGGCCTCCAAGTGGTAGCGGAGTGGGTCCCTAAAGGATTTTGGGGTGCTGTAACCAAAAGAAGGCAAATGGATGCCCCACTTGTATGGTGGGGCACTTGTATGGTGAACCCACTTGTATGGGTGAAACCCATACACTTGTATGGTGAAAAACCCACTTGTATGGTGAACACAGACATGTGAAAAAAAAGTCTGTTGGGGAAAAGCCTGGCAGGAAATAAAGCAAATTGCCCAGAAGATATTCTTTTTTTTTTTTTTTTTTAATTTTTTTTTCAACGTTTATTTATTTTTGGGACAGAAAGAGACAGAGCATGAACGGGGGAGGGGCAGAGAGAGGGAGACACAGAATCGGAAACAGGCTCCAGGCTCTGAGCCATCAGCCCAGAGCCTGACGCGGGGCTTGAACTCACAGACCGCGAGATCGTGACCTGGCTGAAGTCGGACGCTTAACCGACTGCGCCACCCAGGCGCCCCCTTTTTTTTTTTTTAAGTTTATTTTCAGATTTTGAGATTTTGAGAGAGAGAGAGAGAGAGAGTGCGAGTGAGCTCACGCTCTTGTGTGTGTGTGTGTGAGTAGGGGAGGGGCAGAGAGAGAGGGAGAGAGCGAAAATCCCAAGCAGGCTCTGCATTGTCAGAACAAAGCCTGACACGGAGCTGGTACCTACGAACTGTGAGATCGTGACCTGAGGCAAAATTAGGAGTCGGATGCTTAATCAACTGAGCCACCGAGGCACCCCCCACTCCCAAAGATACTCTGATTATTGTAACAAAATCAGAAAATACATATCAGAAATAATTAAATAAAAGTAAATAACAGTAAAAAGAAGACTCACCGTGAACCATATGTTGGGCTCAGTGAGTGGGAAGTCTGTTACCCCAGCACATAGAAACTCTCTCACACACCCATCCTTCAAACACACAGAAATGCTGGATTAGACACTGTCCACAAGAGGTTAACTGCGTAACACCGGTAGCGAAAAGGGTGCATAGCAGGGGGAGGGGGTCTGGCCCCAGCCCAACTGTAAGGATGGGCCTGACTATCTAAGCCATTTCCCTGAGGGGGTCCCTGGATCAGGCATAGGCCTTCATGCAATGCTAGCCATGGAGGCATGAGAGCAAGGTGAGTTCTGCTAGAGACCTTGAGAGGTTTCCTCACTCACTAGGAGACCCAGGAAGAGGTAGTCCTCCTCTGCTCTTGTACGTGATCACATTTAGTTTGGCTTCTTGTAACCATGAGGGCACCCGGCCTGAAAAAAAGCCCTACGTAGAGAGTAGTGGAACCATGGAGATTATAGAAAAGTAGAGCCTTGATCAAACTCTACCTGCAGCCACCCAGCCACCAGCTTTCCCATGATGGGTGGTGATTTGTTTCCAAGTTGTTTCAGCAAATTGAGCCAGGGCTTTCTGTTACTAGCCACCAAAAGCGTCTTAAGGAATAACATCCCTAGCCTGAAAGTCATCCAAGGAACTTGAGCTATGAGGCCCCACCAACCCTGCCTCTCCAGAGCACCCTGGGTCCTCTGGCTACCGTGGCCACTGCTCTCCAGTCATATCCCTTCTGCCTAGGCTTCAGACTTCTCCACCCCAAGACTTCTGCCCACACTGATCCAGAAATCACCCCCTAGGGTCCCTCCCACACCTTTCCTTAGATTCCTTCCTGGCTTTGGCACTCATCTAGAGCCACCACCACGGTAGAAACACTGCAGGGCTCGTCAAAAAAGGCAAAAGCCGTCATTTCTCCCCAGAGTCTAACAGAACTATAAACCAATCTAGTCCATGGCCATCCATAGTGGGTTGAATTGTGGGCCCCCCAAAGGTATGTCTTTATCCTAACCCCTGGAACCTGTGAATGTGTCCTTGTTTGGACAGAGAGTCTTTGCAGACATAGTTAAATTAAGGGTCTTGAGATCATCCAGAATTAGGGTAGGTCCTAAATCCAATGGCTAGTCTCTTTGGTTGTTGTTGTTGTTGTTTGGTTGGTTTTGTTTTGATTTTCAATGGCTAGTTTCTTTGTAAGAGAGGAGAAGTGTTCTGTGTTTTCTTAGGTTCTGTAAGTCTGTTTGGCATCTATCAATCACAGGACCACACTATTGGCCAGAGTATTTACCTCTCTCCTGCAGGTCAGTTTGCCAGGAACTCTCCCTTCTGATGCAGGCAGGCTACCTAAGGCTGAGCCCCCACCTACCTTCTGATCTCTTGCACACCAGGCCGACATTGTCCCTGCCCCCAAGTAATCCCAGGGCCAGGTACCTGCAACTGGAGACGCTCCTATAGCCCAAAGCCTGTGGGAATTATTCCAAATAGCCAGTCCTGCAGGGTTTACTCAGCCTTGCCTTGCCTTCCCCTTGCTCCTGTCTTCTGCCTCCTGACCACCACGTTTCCCATGCGGCCCTGTGTGGCGGGGCACGCCCCTTCTCTCGGGAAGTGTAAGTAATGAATTCTTTCGATGGCGTTGACCTCTCTGTGTCATCTCTCGATCACCTCCATAACTTAAAATCCCCCGGGTACAAATGACCCAATACGGGACAAGGAGAAGGGAGAGCACGAGGACACAGGCAAGACGGCCATGTGAAGACAGAGCCGTGAATTGGAGCGATCTGAGGAACACCAGGAACCACCAGAAGCTGCAAGAGGCAAGGAAGGTTCTACCCTAGAGCTTTCAGGGGGCGCGTGTTCCTGCAGACACCATGATTTTGGCCCTCTGGCCTCTGGAACTGTGAGAGAATAGCTTTCTGTTGTTGCGAGGGCCCCAGTTGTGGTGATCTGTGACAGCAGCCCAGGAAGCTAACAGAGCAGCTGACAACGATGAGCAGTGATTGCCTCTTGACTCAACGCACGCACAGCCACTGAGCTACTTACTCCTCCCGACGAGGCCCGTCGTAGGTAGTGTTATCCCATTTCTCGGGTGGGAAAAGCGTGGCTCAGCCGGGGCCAGAGCGGGGATGTGAGCCAGGCCATCTGGCCAAGCCCCCAAGGCTGTGCTGCTAACCACTGGACGATCCTGTGAGCTGAGCTCGTGGAACCACCCTTCAGAGCAGGTCAGAATTTGCCTCCACAAACCTGTGCGTTCACACGGGGACCCCAGTCCTCTCCCTTATCTCAGAGTCCCCAGGGCTGCCACCCACTCTCTACACCTGCTGTGATGGGCACCTTCGCTGTGGTCACCGCTCTGGCTGTTGCCACCCAGGCGTGGCCACTGGGATCTGGCCCACTCCCTGGACTCCCATGGCTGCTCCTGGGAGTGGGGGCCTGGAGGCTTCTGGAGCTCTGCTGCCCTGCCCACGTGTCCCCCATGAGCCCGTCCACCTTGAGGAGGGTGGTGCACACGGACCCTCCCTGCCAGTGAGACCACCTTGAGGACCTGGGAAGGGTCCTGGGTGTCTGACTCTTTGACTGGTGGCTCCTCAGTTGCTCAGTCCTAGCTCTGCGCTCCCAGGGAGGCCTCTCTGAATGTTGGCGCTCCATAGTGGGGGGTGGTCCAGATTCTATATCTTCCAGAACTCCCACTTCCTGCATGTTCAACACACTGAAGAGACAGAGCACCCTGGGGCTCCATTAGCAGATGATGTGGGAATTTCACTTAGACATACACTGGATTTGCTTGGAAGAAATCGGTTAATAGGCCGCATGGGGCGGAGACTTAGGCCCCAAAGGAATTCTCAAGTGACAAAAAACAGTTGCCACTCTGCTTTCTAAGGAGGTGGATGCTGTTAGCAGAACGTCTTTGTTCGGGAAGAATTGGGTTTGGGCCAGGAGCCGCACAGCCCGATTGTTCTGCGGGAGAGAGGGAGTGAGGAGGGATTTTGAAGTGAAGAAATGGATGCGGAGTTACAGGTGGGCAGCAAGGCAGCTGCCCTGAGAAAGGAGGCAAGGTCCGGCCCCCTGGGGGTAGAGCCAGGGGCAGGGGCTCAGGAGAACAGAAATCCCTATGGGGAATTTTCAAGTTATTTGCGTGGAGATCTCCAAGGTCAACCCCTCCCCTCCCCCCCCCCAACATCAAAAACCACACTTGTTTTCTAGTGCTTTTGTGTGAGTGCTGGCAGCCGGGGACCCCGGGCCCTGGGGGAGTGTGTGCTCCTAGCAGGGGTAGTGGAGGGCCCCGTACACAGTGGTGGGGGGAAAATCTGTTAAGTGTTTGGAGAACCTTGGGTAAAATTCTCACTTTCACTTCCAGATTTTATTTTATTTTATTTTATTTTATTTTATTTTATTATTTTTTTTTTAATTTTTTTTTCAACGTTTATTTATTTTTGGGACAGAGAGAGACAGAGCATGAACGGGGGAGGGGCAGAGAGAGAGGGAGACACAGAACCGGAAACTGGCTCCAGGCTCCGAGCCATCAGCCCAGAGCCTGACGCGGGGCTCGAACTCCCAGACCGCGAGATCGTGACCTGGCTGAAGTCGGACGCTTAACCGACTGCGCCACCCAGGCGCCCCCACTTCCAGATTTTAAAGAAGTAAACGCAAAAACAGAAAGAGAAAAGAGAGCAGCCACAAGTAAACTAAAAGAAAATATTTCATTTTGGGAAGGAGAAGGATTTTCTAAATATAAGAGTCAGTAAAGAAATCCCAAAGGGAAAAGATAGACACAGGTCAAAAAACGCTAAAAGACTTAAGAGCAAACCACAGTCTGGGTAAAAATATTTGCGACGAATACCACCCAGGGTTAATGTCTGTATTGTTAAAAACAGTTTTTTTAAATATTTATTTATTTTTGAGAGAGAGACACAGAGTGTGAGTGGGGGAGGGGCAGAGAGAGAGGGAGACACAGAATCGGAAACAGGGTGCAGGCTCTGAGCTGTCAGCACAGAGCCCGACGTGGGGCTCGAACTCACAGACTGCGAGATCACGACCTGAGCCGAAGTCGGACGCTTAACCGACCAAGCCACCCAGGCGCCCCTAATATCTGTACTGTTGTTGGGGAGGAAAAAATTTTTCTTTACTCTCCTAAGGTTCTTCTCACAGGTCTAAGAATTAAATTGACGTGAGACTGATGAACAGGAGAAAATAAAATTTAACTGCAGAAATCCCAGGTATGCGACAGATTAAAACGCAGACAGGTAAAATGAGGTGTATATGGCATCTTGAGCTAAGGAATGGGATAGGACCTGGGCTTCAAAGAGGAGGAGGGCAATTTACAGGGCAGTAAGAACAGGCCCAGATGTTTGGTATTAGATGTTTGCCCAGCCATACAGATGGGTCACTCAGATAAGGTTTCTCTCTGGAGATAACTCTTATCCTGGGAAAGACTCCCAGTGTAGATCCCTCTAGGTAATTAAGGAAGAGGCAAAAGTTTCTCTCTTTTTTTTCTTTTCCTAAATCAACATGAGTATTTATTATTATTTTTTAAATTTTAGTTTTTATGTTTAAAAATTTACATCCAAATTAGCATATAGTGCAACAATGCTTTCAGGAGTAGATTCCTTAGTGCCCCTGACCCATTTAGCCCATCCCCCCTCCCACACCCCGTCCCTAACCCTCAGTTTGTTCTCCATATTTGAGTCTCTTATGTTTTGTCCCCCTCCCTGTTTTTATATTATTTTTGCTTCCCTTCCCTTATGTTCATCTGTTTTGTCTCTTAAAGTCCTCATATGAGTGAAGTCATATGATTTTTGTCTTTCTCTGACTGACTAATTTCACTTAGCATAATACCCTCCAGTTCCATCTATGTAGTTGCCAATGGCAAGATTTCATTCTTTTTGATTGCCGAGTAATACTCCATTGTATCTATATACCACATCTTCTTTACCCATTCATCCATCGATGGACATTTGGGCTCTTCCCATCCTTTGGCTATTGTTGATAGTGCTGCTATAAACATTGGGATGCATGTGTCCCTTCGAAACAGCACACCTGTATCCCTTGGATAAGTGCCTCGTAGTGCAATTGCTGGGCATCTGTAGGATAGTTCTATTTTTTGAGGAACCTCCATACTGTTTTCCAGATGGCTGCACCAGCTTGCATTCCCAGAAGAGGCAAAAGTTTCTCTTGAGTCCACGGGGCCTCAATTGCCTTCAGCTCAAAATAGTCCACACGCAAATAGTACGTTTGTGGGAGACTTGTTCAGAACCTTTTTACTATATAGAGATTCCAAACAGGTTGATAAGACACCATTAATACCCAATAGCACAATATGCAAAAGACCAGAAAAGACCATTCGCCAAAGAAATCTAAATGACTAATAAACATGGGAAAGTATTTAAATTAGTAGCCAAAGACTTATAAGACAAAAAAGCAAGGTATATTTAGGTAGTGGGATTATCAATGACCCAATAACGTTGCTTTCTTTTGGTGAACTGCATTTTCTAATTCTTTTTTTTAGTAACCTCATTTATTACTTGTATTAAGAGAAGGTTCGGAAAGCACATGACACTATCAAATAACAAATGTCTAGCTAATGTCAGTGACTTTTAGTTCTGGCAGATCGTGGGCATTTTTTTTCTTTCAAGCTTTTGTGCATTTTTAACTTCTACGATTCATTTGTCTTTTCAACAACAACTAAATAGCACTTTACGTAATAGAACAAATTTGCAAGTTAAAATAAATTCCTTCTTGCTAACCTCCCAGAAGTCTGGGTCCTGTATGCAAATAGGATTCCTGGGAACACCCACACACCCACTCCCCAGCAGGAAGGCCAGTTGAACCCGAGAGACTCTCTCTCCCACCCCATCTCCCAAACAAAGGGGTACTTTAGCCCTTCCCAAACCACATGTACACCCCCTCAAGCTGCCCTGCCCCCATCTCCAGGGTCCTCCCTGATGCCTCCTCCCCCTCAGGTTTGGCCTGCCAGTGCGGAGGGGTGGGCCATCCACGCCCCTCGGAGGCTGGGCGAGGTGGCCATGCAGTGTCCCGAGGGGGCCCTGGTGCAGACTAGCTTTGAGAGGTCAGAATCAAACTGTGATCTCCACCCACAAGTGCCACCATCCACCCTCTAATTACTCCTGGGTGTCTGTTCTGGGCTGAATTGTATCCTCTCAAACTTCACGTGTTGAAGTCCTAACCCCCAGGACCTCTGAATGTGACTGTTATGTGGAGATGAGGCCTTTAAAGGGGTAATTAAGTTAGGAGGAGGTCATTAGGGTGGGCTTTAATGCAATGTGACAGGTGTCCTTGTGAGAAGAGGACATTTGGATGCACACACAGAGGGGAGAATGGCATGTGAGCCTGAAGACCGTGTATAAATCAAGGAAAGGCTGGGAACGGCCCTCAGCACCCAGAGGGAACGGGTCCTACCGACACCTTCATATCTGAACTTCTGTGAGCAGATACATTTCTGTTGTTCGAGACTCCCAGTCTGTGGTACTTGGTTCTGGCAGTCCCGGCTGACTAATACAGAGTCCTTGGGCACAGGATTAGGCTTTCAAATGGAATCCCAAAGAGGTTTAGATGGCTACTTGCAAAAACCGTATTACCCAGTTTGAGAGACAAGTTACCTAGCAGTTGTCACAACACAGCCCAGCGGACCAAACGCACATTCCCAGGAACGTGCAGGTTCCCAGAATCTAGGATGTTGGCAAGACTTACAGACGGGGCCAGCCAGAGGCCAAACCATGGGGTGTGGTGGGGGGGTGGGGGCCATAGGGCTTTGCTTTCAGGCTTCTCTCCTCTCTCCCAGCCTCCCCCCTACCTCCATCTGCTAGTCACCTACAGGGTACAGGGCTGGGGGCAGGGGTGGGGGCGTGGAGGTGGCAGAGCCTTGAGCCACCCCTCTGCTCACAGCTGCCAGTCTGCATGGAGCCAGCTTTGCTCCAGCCTCAGGGCATCCTTCAGGCTGTGTTGCCACATCTGACCCCTGTGGACGGTTGACCCATTTGGATGGGCTGTGCCTGCTGTCTGTTCTTACCAGATGCCCCTCAACACAGAGGAGTGGGGAGAGGGGTTCTTTCCCCTCAGAGCAGATTTCCCCAGTGGTACTGCTCTAAGGGAGAATTATTCACTGCTCTCTCGCTCCACACTTGCCGTTTTAGCCTCCTTAGCTCAGGAAAGAATGATTTGGAGAAGCGATGAAAAGCTTTAGGTCCTTCCCTGGAAAAATGCGCATGCACAGACCCCCTGCGCCCCACCTCTGAGATTCGAACTGTTTCTGGTTATTTGCATTCCAGGGACCCGCAGACTCCTGAAACTCATCTGCCGTGTGGCTTATAGGCAAACAGAGGTGTGGACAGCTGGAGGGAGGTTGGGCAGGGATGCATTCCAGGAGAAATTCACCAAAGAAGTGGCCTCTGCGGGGAAGTTGTAAGAACACTCTGGCTGATCCTGGAAGGCTGTCCCTAGAGGGAGGAAGAGGTCTCATTTCCTCCTGGAAGCCAAGGGAGTGTTGGAGGGTTCTGGGCAGAAAGGAGGCATGGAGGAAGCGGGGCTTTGGGAGCAAGTCTCTAAAAGCATAGCCCTGGGGCGCCTGGCTGGCTCAGTTGGTTAAGCCTGCGACTTTGGCTCAGGTCATGATCTCCTGATTCGTGAGTTAGAATCCCATGTTGGGCTCTGTGCTGACAGCTCAGAGCCTGGAGCCTGCTTCGGATTCTGTGTCTCCCTCTCCCTCTGTTCCTCCCCCACTTGCACTCTGTCTCTCAAAAATAAATAAAGATTAAAAACAATTTTAAAAATTTTACAAAATTTGACAAAATTAAGGATTTCCAGATGAGATCATCCTGGAATTAGGGTGGGCCCTAAATCCAACGACCAGGGTCCTTAGAAGAGAAAGGGGAAAGAGTGGAGAATGAGACACAGAGGGAACCACGTGAAGACGGAGGCAGAAGGGGAGTGAGTGCCGTGTCTTACAGGCCCAGGAACACGCAGGGTGGCCAGCAACCACCAGAAAGTTAGGGGAGAGGCATGGAGCGAATTTTCTCTCAAAGCTCCAGAAGGAACCAACCTTGCTGACATCTTGATTTCTGACTTCTGGTCTCCAGAACTGTGAGAGCATAAAGCCATCCAGTGTGCTGGTTTATGACCACAGCCCTAGAAACTAACATGGCTTCATATGGTGATCGTAGGTGTTGGAAAAGGACCTCCTGGTTGAGTAAGTTTTGGGACCTGTGATAAACTATAGCCTTCTTTGCTGAAGAACCGCTCAGAGCGCTTTGAGAGGCTATGGAGCTTTAGGAATTTCCAAGGCGGGTGGGAATCAGTATGGAACACTCACTTCCCAAGCATAACTAATCAAGAAACTCTTATGTCTTAGCTCGGGCTGCCATAACAGAACATCACAGACTGAGTGAACACTTCCGGAGGCTGCAAATCCACGATCAAGGTGTCGGCTGGGTTGGTTTCTGGTAAGTTGGCACACAGCCTTCTTGCTGTGTCCTCAGTTGGACTCTTCTCTGTGTGTACAGACAGAGACAGCAAGCACTCCAGTGGCTCTTCCTCTTCTTAAAATATATGTATTTTTAATGTTCATTTATTTTTGAAAAAGAGAGAGACAGAGTGTGAGCAGGGGAGGGGCAGAGAGAGAGGGAGACACAGAATCCAAAGCAGGCTCCAGGCTCTGAGCTGTCGGCACAGAGCCGGATGCAGGGCTCGAACTCACGAACCGTGAGATCATGACCTGAAATGAAGTCGGATGCTTAACAAACTGAGCCACCCAGGTGCCCCATCTCTTCCTCTTCCTATAAGGATGCCAGTCCTATTAGATTAGGGTCTTATGGTTATGATCTCATTTAACCTCAATTACTTCCTTTTTTTAAAAAATTTTTTTAATGTTTATTTATTTTTGAGACAGAGAGAGACACAGCATGAACGGGGGAGGGGCAGAGAGAGAGGGAGACACAGAATCGGAAGCAGGCTCCAGGCTCTGAGCCATCAGCCCAGAGCCCGACGTGGGGCTTGAACTCGTGGACCGCGAGATCATGACCTGAGCTGAAGTCGGCCGCTTAACCGACTGAGCCACCCAGGCGCCCCAATTACTTCCTTTTTTAAAAAAATGAATTTTATATATTTTTAAATCCTCAAAACAACCCTTTGAGGTTGGTCGTATTATCATCCATTTGCAGATGAAGAAACCAGGGACACATAGAGGCTGAACAATGTGCTCAAGATCATACAGCTAGAAAATGATGGCTCTGGGTCTGCATGTGAACAGTCTGGCTTCAGAGTCTGTATTCTTTTTTTTTTTTTTTTTTTTTTTTTTTTTTTGGCGGGCACCTGGGTGGCTCAGTTGGTTGAGCAACTGACTTTGACTCCGGTCATGATCTCATGGTTTGTGAGTCTGAGACCCACATGGGGCTCACTGCTGTCAGTGCAGAGCCCACGTCACAACTTTAGATCCTCTGTCCTCCTCTCTCTCTGCCCCTCCCCCACTCACACTCTCTTTAAAAAAAAAAAAAAAAGGATTTTTGTTTTCAGTAGGCTCCATGCCCAACCTGGGGCTCGAACTCACAACCCCGAGATCAAGAGTGGCATCCTCCACTGACTGAGCCAGCCAGGCACCCCCCGAGTGTGTATTCTGGTTCTGTTAGGCTGCCTCCTTTCATGAGACAGTGACAAGTTTTTAGACCAGCGTGCAGGACTGGAAACGTTGCTGTGGCTAATTTTTCAGAAAATACAATCTGCTGAAATCTGTGCTCTGATGTAACAAAAAAGGAAAGGATTTAAAAACTCCTCAGTCCAGTAAACAAAACACCCATCTACACATTCATCCAGCTGCATATATAGGATTGTGCGTGTGTGTGCGTGTGTGTGTGCACACGCATGCCTTAATTACTTCCTTGAAGGCCCTATCTCTAAATGCAGTTGCACTTGGGGGTTACAGCTTCAACATACCAATTTTAGGGGGTTATATTTCAGTCCATAGCATCTAACTTCATGAGACTGGTACACCACACACACACAGCTGGGGAAACGCACATGGAGTTGACTTGACCTTGATCACAGGGGTAATGGGGGAGGGGGAGGGGCTGCCATCCGTTCCTGCTTGGATAAAGATGTCCTTGGCAGTGGCAGGAGAGGAGAAAGAGCACATAGTAGATCTTTTTTTTTTTAAAGGGCACGATATTTTGCAGCTCCTCGGGTCGAGACTGGGGACTCTCTTCTCTACCCCTGACCAGGGCTTGGTCGTGTGATTTGCTTTGGTCGAGGGGGCAGTACGAACACGACAGAGCAGAGGCGTAAAAAGTGTTTGGGTGCTGAGGGCTTGGCTTCTCTTGCTCCTTTTGGAGCCCAGCGGCCAAGTGAAGAAATATGACCTGTTTGAGAATGAGATCACCATGGCCTGGTTGCCCCCCACCACCCCAGCCAAACACTAGACCCTTGAGTGGTGCCATCTGAGACCCAGACCAGCCAGCTTCCAGCCCACCTGCCCGCTGACTGCAGCCACACAGTGAACCCAGGGAAGGAAGACCAGCGGAAGAACCACGCCACTCAGGCCGGCCCCCAAAATATAGTAGCAGTAGTGGTAATTGCTTTAAACTACTTACTTTTGAGGTGGTTTGTCCCATGCTAGTAAAGGCCAGTTCGAAGAAACTCGTGACGTCACGGCTTTCTGCGGAGTGGTCTTCTCAGGACGCTTCTGTCTGTGCCACGTCAACCTTCTCAGTGTTACAGAGAAATGGTCCTTGCCACCAATCTTGCTACTAAAAGTTTTTTAACCTCTTGAAAGTATCAGCATGATGAACAGCAGGTGAAAATACCTTAAAGTGATACCGCACAAAAATGAGATATGAACTATATTAGGTCAGTCCCTAAAATCAGCCACAAACTGGCTACAGAGGAATTGAGAACGTGTTTTAAATGGTAGACTGTGTTAAACATGTAAAAACAGACCTATCTTGGGGCGCCTGGGTGGCTCAGTCGGTTAAGCATCTGACTTTGGCTGAGGTCACGATCTCTTGGTTCAAAGGTTTGAGCCCCACATTGGGCCCTGTGCTGACAGCTCAGAGCCTGGAGCCTGCTTCGGATTCTGTGTCTCCCTCTCACTGCCCCTCCCCTGCTCGAGCTCTGTCTTTCTGTGTCTCTCTCTCTCTCTCTCAAAAATAAACTTAAAAGGGGCACCTGGGTGGCTCAGTCAGTTAAGCGTCTGACTTTGGCTCAGGTCGTGATCTCACAGTCCATGAGTTCAAGCCCCGCGTCAGGCTCTGTGCTGACACCTCAGAGCCTGGAGCCTGCTTCGGATTCTGTGTCTTCCTCTCTCTCTGCCCCTCCCCTGCTCATGCTCTGTCTCCCTCTCTCTTTGCCCCTCCACCCCCTCCCCCCACTCTGTCTCTCTGTCTCTCAAAAACAAATAAAAACGTTAAAAAATTAATTAAAAAACCCCTCTGACCTATCTTGAATATTTCTGAGTATCCCACTGGAAAGAGCCGGTGAAACACTTAGGTTTACTTGCAAAGCGATTCCCTTTTGAAAAATGGCACCATCTTCTAAGCTGTAGCTACTGTCTTGGTGGTAGGGATGGTCCCAGGCGGGAGACTGGCAGGGAGAGCAGAGGATGCGGGGAAGCTCCCAGGCGCCCTCCCAGCCTGACTTGGCTCTCGGCTGTCCCCTAGTGCTGATTCTTCGGCATTGCAGGAGGGTGCCACCCCTGATCCAGGATCCTGGTTCTGTGGCTGATCCCTCTCAGAGTCAGGATCTGAGCCCCAGACCCCATTGTGGCAGTTGAGAAGGAGTCCTCCCATTCCCACCCCTGCCCCCTAAAAGCTGCACGTTCACTGTCACTCCACAAGGTATCCAGTGACAGGAGAATAGGAATCATTAGCAACCACCACCACTTCTGGGGAAATTTTATTTTGGGGTCCCATTCACAACATATTAGATACACTGAAGGTCACCCACAGCCTACCTTAAATTAGAGTTCCATATAATTACATAAGAATTGACTTGCATTGCAGTTGAGTCTGGAGGCTTGTTAACACAAAATTTACTGGGTGTCTGGCTGGCTCCGTGGGTACAACATGTGACTGTTTCTTTCTTTTTTTTTTTAATGTTTATTTATTTATTTTAAGAGAGAGAGAGAGAGAGAGAGAGAGAGAGAGAGAGAGAGAGAGAGAGATTGTGGAGGAGGGGCAAAGAGAGGAGGGGAGAGAGAATCCCAATCAGGCTATATGCTGCCAGGGCAGATCTCATGAACCGTGAGATCATGATCTGAACCAAAATCGGGCACTCAACCTACTGAGCCACCCAGATGCCCCAAGAGAGAGAGAATCTTAAGCTGTCTCCACACTCAATGAGAAGCCCAGTGCAGGGCTTGATCCCATGACCCTAGTATCATGACCTGAGCAGAAATCAAGAGTTGGATGCTCAACTGACTGAGCCACCCAGGCACCTCAATTGATTAATTTTTGTTTTTATTTTTATTTTATTGATTTATTTTTACATTTTTTAACATTTATTTTTGAGAGGGAGAGAGAGAGCAGGGGATGGGCAGAGAGAGAGAAGGAGACACAGAATCCGAAGCAGGCTCCAGGCTCTGAGTTGTCAGCACAGAGCCCGACGCGGGGCTCGAACTCACAAACTGCAAGATCATGACCTGAGCTGAAGTGGGACACTTAACCAACTGAGCCACCCAGGCGCCCCAAGATTTTATTTTTAAGTAATCTCTATACCCAACATGGGTCTCGAACTTACAACTCCAAGATCAAGAGTCCTGTACTCTACGACTGAGCCAGCCAGGCGTCTCTAGGCTATTGATTCTTTGAAACATACCTGTATAGTATAACTATTTTTCTAAAGTATAAAAGCATGACATGTTTATTACAGGCAAGTTGAAAGTTTAGATAAGTAAAAAGGAGAACAAGCACCCCCCTAATCCACCATCGTGAGATAACTATGGTTAAAATATTTTAGGTGTCTTCCCCTCACCCCAATTCTTTTTTTCTAGGAAAAGTTTCTACCCAACTTACTTCAACCAACATATACAATATATACAAGATATATATTTTATAAGATATGTTTTTATTTACAAAATCGGGATCCCTCTGTACTTTCCGTTTTAAATTTTGCCTTTGTTTACTTACTAAAAAATGACACTTTTAGCTGTTTCCTATATCCTTACATGTAATTTCAATAGCTGCATGCATTTAAATATGAATTTAAAGTTAATGCAACTTAAAATGTAACTTTAAGGGGCGCCTGGGTGGCTCAGTCCGTTAAGTGTCCGACGTCAGCTCAAGTCCCCATCTCATGGTTTGTGAGTTTGAGCCCCATATCCGGCTCTGTGCTGTGAGTGCAGAACCGGCTTCAGATCCTCTGTCCCCCTCTCTCTGCCCCCACCTCTCTTTCTCAAAAATAAATAAACATTAAAAAAATAAATGAAATGTAACTTTAAATTTACTAGCTGCGGGGCGCCTAGGTGGCTCAGTCGGTTGGACGGTTGGACGTCAGTCCGGTTCAGGTCATGATCTCTTGGCTTGTGGGCTCGAACCCTGTGACAGGCTCTGTGCTGACAGCTCGGAGCCTGGAGCCTGCTTCCGATTCTGTGTCTCCGGCTCTCTCTGCCCCTCCCCCACTCACGCTCTGTCTCTGTCTCTCTCTCTTTCAAAATAAATAAACATTAAAAAATGTTTAAATTTACTAGCTACATTCCCATCATATAGACGCATCATGCTTTATTTAGCCAGATGTCTCTCTTAGGATAGTTTTACTGAGTTGTCACTAAGTTTAGCTGCAGTAATGTGTCCTAACATCTCAGCAGCTCGCAGCCATGCCTGTCGTACATTTCCTTCACAGTTTGGTTGTGGCTTGGCTCCTTTTGGCTGTGGGTCAGCTGTGGCTGTGATTCTTCTTCATTCTGGAATACAAGTGAAGGACCAACCCCCACCAGGGACACATCAGACTTCTGGCAGAGGACAGGAGCTAGGGAACGGGTAAAAATGAGCAATGGCTCTTCAGATCTCTGCTGCAGGTCATGTCACATACACCCCATCAGGAGTTCAAGGCCAAAGTCAGTGGGGCTGAGCTACCCAAGCACCCCATCTTCTTAAAAGTCAAATACTTCACGGGCGGGGGGGCTGTCTGGCTCAGTCAGTGGAGCCTGGAACTCTTGATCTTGGGGTTGTGAGTTTCGCCCCACGTTGGGCATAGAGACTACTTAAAAATTTCTTTTTCTTAAAGTCAAATAATTCATTAAGGCTTACGAAGAAACAAAACCTTCCAAACAGCAGCTTCCTTCCAGCCAAATTCCCACACCACAACCAACTGAAAAAGGATTGATTTGTCCCCAGTCGTATTCTATGCCAGGAACTGTGCTAAATAATTTACCCAAGTTATTTCAACTTAATCCTTACAACCACAGCAGGAAGTAAATATTCCATTTATCTCTCTGATGGAGACAAACTTGGGCCGAAGAATTTCTTTGTCTAAGAGGCCGCTTGCCAGCAGGGGGCAGAGCTGTGACTGGAACCCAGGTTAACAGACGCCAGAAACTGAGGAGCAGACCATGGGCATCAGCGGTTCTCAAAGTCCAGTCTTAACAGACAGCAACCGCCTCACCAGGGACCTTGTTAGAAATGCACGTTCCCGGGCCTCGCCTCAGCCCCGCTGGCTCAGAAGTCCGAAGTCGGACGCCTAACCGACTGAGCCACCCAGGTGCCCCCAGACTGTGGTAAGTTCTATGAAGGGCATGAACAGGGGGTGCAGAAGATGGTTTTAGGGGTGGAGGGGGGTACGTCAGAATGTGTGGTCAGGAAGGCCACCTCAGAGCCCTCAAGGAGGAGAAGGCACCAAACAAGGAGCCAGGAGACAGGAGTTTCATAGCACATGCAAAGATCCTGAGGTGGCACAGAGTGGACCGGCAGAGCAAAGGGAAGGAGAAGGGGAGCAGGAGTGGGCAAGGCTGGACTGCAGGCTGAGCTAAACTCGGGTTTATTGTAAGATCCTCGGGAGGATTTTCATCAGGGCAGTGCTGTGACCTGCTCTGATTTATGTGGCAGCCGGCTTACGGGACCTGGATTTTGGGAGACCTTTGAGTGGTTTCTGTAATTTTCCGTTTGCAGCACTATCTTGGGATAGCTTTGTGGGAGTTATGTTTTCTAGCCAATTCGGTTAAACCAACAGCAGGATGCATTTTATGGGTGCAGAGCCACAGGACGTGTTTTTGCAAATCCCCTACCTGCTTCCTTGTGACCTTGGCATTGTCTCCCCCAGGACAGACGCTCATGCCCCTGAAAGGTGGACTCTTTGTTTGTGATGCCCCACAGCACAGCGCCTCTCAGGCTTACCTTCCTCTAAAGGTAGATGTACCAGTCCTAGCTCTCCAGAAAACCGAAACCGATAGGTGATAGGTATATACCTTTTCTGTCCCTCTTTTAAAGAAATTGGCTAATGTGACTGGAGGGCTGGCAACTCTGAAATCCGTAGGGCAGGCTGGCAGGCTGAAAACTCAGGTAGGAGTTGATGGTGCCATCGTGAGGCAGAATTTCTTCTCTGGGAAGCCTCAGCTTTTGCAGCTCCTGCCTTCGACTGATTGGGCGAAGCCCACCCCCATTATGGAAAGTAATAAAGTCAACTCCTTGTAGATGTTCACCATGTGTACAAAATACCTTTACAGCGACACTTAGTTTAGCATTTGAATAAATAACTGGGTACTATAGCCTAGCCAATCTGACACATGAAATTCAGCATCACAGTAAAATATATAAAAAGTGAAATCGAAGTCCTTATTCTAGGACCAACTTATGAAATCTTTGGGCCAATCGGAGCTCTTTAGTTCTGTTGCTTTGGGTAACCCTGTGTGTGAATGCTGGAAGCATTAACATCCACCAGCTGTCTTTTGGTTGAAGATGATGGCATTTGACCACGGCTGAACAGGCCTAAATCAGGGAAAGCATAAAACTCCAGGCACCCGTTTCCCAGTCTGGGCCTGGAGGCTGCTGTGAGAAGCTGAGTCGAGCCCAAGCGTCTTCCCTCTCCTGTTGGACAGTCAGCCTGTGCTCGGCGACAGTTGGTGAGGTTTGCAGCCAGAGTGACCTGTGAGGGAGGTGCCTTACCATGCCGGCCCCTCTGCCTGGGGCGGGGGGCCTCCAGGGATGTTCCTGTATCTTTAATGTCAAGTCTAGCTGTGCAATCTTTTCCCCCCCTCAATCAGATACCTCTGGTTCACCATTAGAGGGTCTGACTGCCTGACTGAGTTCCACACAACCCTTCAGAGCCTCCTGTTTCTCTGTCTTGGTAGTTTGTGTGGTCAGATGACGCCCAGCCACAGAGACAAGCAAAATAAGCCAAAGGGGAAATGAACATGTCCCACACAGCCTGACTCGGGTAAAGGGCGGTGACAGGCTGGGTTGTTTAATTCTCCCATGCCTAAAAGTGTGTGTGTGTGCAAATCGTGCCAGGCTCATGCCAGGCGTGCTGGGGAGGATGGCGGGCAGCTCTGTGACCGTTCTGGACTTTGGTTCAAGCCTTCACCCTGGACAGTCTGTCAGTTCCATCTGGGTTCTCTATGGATGGGTGCAGAATGAGCCCCATGCCAGGGCATCCTGGCCTCCAACCTGAAGAACATGATTGCTTTAGTTTGGTTCCCTCAGAAGCAAACCTTGAGACAAGAACTGGGCGAAGAAGTTTATTTGAGATGTGGTCCCAGAAAGCATGGGGTGGAGAAATGAGACCGGGAAGAAAGGAGAGAAAAGAAAGTGCATATTAACAGGCATAATACGGCCATGGGAAATGGGATCGGTCCTACAGGGCATCTTCTGAGAGACTGTGTGGAACACGCCTCAGAGTTGTCTCACCAGCGGGGAAGAAGCTGGGGTGTATTCCTTATCAGCATTTTTTTTTTAAAAGTAGGCTCCACGCCCAACGTGGGGCTTGAACTCACAACCCTGAGATCAAGAGTTGCATGGTCTGTCAACTGAGGCAGCCAGGCACCCCTTCATTACCAGCTTTTTAAACAGTTTTATTAAAGTGTAACTCATATACATATAACAGATCCATTAAAAGTAGTCAATTCAGTAATTTTTAGTTTACTGACAAATGTGTGTTAGCCATTCCCATAGTCAATTTTAGAATATTTTCATAACCTTAAGGAGAAACCTTATACCCTTTAGTTATCACCCCGATCCCCCACCTCAGCCTAGGCAACTACTAACCTACTTTCTGTCTTTATAGACTTGCCTTCTGGACATTTCGTATGAGTAGAGTCACAGAACATGTGGATTTTTGTGACTGACTTCTTTCGCTTTCCAAGGCTCATTCAAGCTACAGGATGTATCTCCACTTCATTCCATTGTACGGCCAAATGATATTCCATTATATGAATGTATCACATTTTATTTTTCCATGTGTCCATTGATGGACATTTGGGTTGTTTCCACCTTTTGACTATCCTGCATACATCCTGCTGTAAACATTCATGCACAAGTTTTTCTGGGGACACATGTTTTCATTTCTTTTGGGTGTATACTTAGGGTGGAATTGCTGGGTTATACGGTACCTCTCTGTTTAATCATTTGAGGAACCAGCAAACTGTTTTCCAAAGTCACTACACCATTTTCCATTCCTACAGGGCTGTATGAGAATATAGTTAGCTATTAATGCACAACAAATCACTCCAAAGCTTAGCAGGTTAAAACAATAAACATTTGGGGTGCCTGGGTGGCTCAGTCCATTAAGTGTCCAACTTCAGCTCAGGTCATGATCTCGCGGTGCTTGAGTTCAAGCCCTGCGTTGGGCTCTGTGCTGACAGCTCAGAGCCTGGAGCCTGCTTCGGATTCTGTGTCTCCCTCTCTCTCTGCCTCTCCCCTTCTCGTGCTCTCTGTCTCTCTCAAAAATAAATAAACATTAAAAAAACCAATAAATGTTTGCTATATCACACCATTTTCGAGGGTCAGGAATCCAGGAGCAGCTCAACTAGGTGGTTCTAGCTCAGGGTTCTGCTTAGGGTCTCTCATGAGGCTGGAATCATCAAAAGGTTTGACTGTGTTGGGGAATCCACTTCCAACATGGCCACATGGCTGTCTCACTTGCCTGATGAGGGAGTGTTGGTTGTTGACAGGAGTCCTTATGCACCTTTCCTATGTGTACCTTCTCCTGGATTGCTTGAGCATCCTCATAACATGGCAGCTGGCTTCCGCCAAGAACAAGAGATCCAAAAGGGAAAAAGGCAGGAGCTACAATTCTTTTATGATCTAGCCTTGGATATCATACACTGTCGTTTCTGTAACATCCTATCACACAGTTCAGCCATTTTCAGTGTGGAAAGGAAATACACACGGTGTGAGTCCCGGGAAACAGGGGTCATCGGAGGCCATCTTGGAAGTCGCCTACCACATGAGACATTTTCCCACCCATTCCCATCCCTCAGTGGGAGGGTTGCTCCTGGGGTGTTAAGTCCCTGGAACTTTTGGCCTAAACCAGAACATGCTGAAGACACCATCATGCTGAAGACCGGTCTCCCTTTGGCCTGACTCTGATTTCAGCTGTGCCTACGGAGGAAGGGTCCCGACTCAAGTGCCTGCCTTGCTCCCTCCACTTTCTGCCCCAGGACCTTCTCTGACACACAACAGCCCTCTGGATTCTTGTACAAACACAACCAGAAAATGCAGGATGCTAAGAGCCCTGGGAGGAAGCCAATTAACAACCAATTATCTGGTCCTCCAGGCAGATGGGTTCAGGAGGCATGTAAGCCACCCTGCTTCAGGAGCTGAGGCAAAGAAAACTGAACTTGTCTCCAATTATTCATTATTTTACAGAAAGGCTGTGCCTGGTATCCTCTTACCTCATCTCCGTATTTGAGCTACAATTCTTTTTTTTTTTGCTTTTCACATCAATGTTTTTAATTAAAAAAATTTTTTTTAATGTTTATTTATTTTTGAAAGAGAGAGAGACAGAGCAAGAGCAGGGGGAGGGGCAGAGAGAGAGGGAGACACAGAGTCCCGAGCAGACTCCAGGCTCTGAGCTGTCAGCACACAGCCTGATGTGGGGCTCGAACTCATGAACCGTGAGATCATGACCTGAGCCGAAGTTGGATGCTTAACTGACTGAGCCACCCAGGTGCCCCTCAATGTTTTAAACTTTATTTATTTTAAGAGAGGGAGAGAGTGCATGTGCGAGTGGGGGAAGGGCAAAGAGAGAGGGTGAGAGAGAGAATCCCAAGCAGACCCTGCACTGTCAGTGCAGAGGCCATTGCGGGGCTCACAGTCACAATCTGTGAGATCATGATCTGAGCCCAAGTCAAGAGTCAGGAGGTTAACGGACTGAGCCACCCAGGTGCCCCCACATCACATTTAATCAGTACCGACCAACATGGTCAATCAGATAATTCTTTTTAATTTTTTTTATTTGTGAGAGAGAGAGAGAGCACGCACAAGTGGGGGAGGGGCAGAGGGAGGGAGGGAGGGGGGAGAGAGAGAGAGAGAGAGAGAGAGAGAATCTTCATCAGGTTCCACACTCAGCACAGAGCCCAGTGCGGGGTTCGATCCCATGACCCTGGGGATCATGACCTGAGCCGACGCTCATGACCTGGACGCTCAACCGATTGAGCCACCCAGGTGCCCCAGTCAGATAATTCTTAATATGAACAAACGGGGAGAAAGAAAAAAAAAGTACATGAGTAAACATGGGAACGAGATGTGTTTTAGCAAAGAATGTCAGGGGCTGGTTCTGGATGTAACTTGCCCTGCAGTTTTCATTTCCACAGCTGTGTGCCGAGAGTCTGAACGGATGAGCTTCCGGGCCAAACTGCTGTTGTGTTGGGGGCTGGCCAAAACCCATTGCAGGGTTCGTACTACTGATACCCGTGCCAGCCATTTGCTGATTCATCTGCGAGAGGTTCTGCTGGGGCCGTTGAGCTTGCGGCAGGCCAAGCTCACCCGAGGGTGCGCCCCTCTGTCCTACGGTTCCTCCTTGGGGGCCGACCACATTTGAAGGAAGTGACATCACACCGGTTCATGTGTTTCCCATAGACCCGCTGGGCCTGGGCATGCCCACCCTCAGGCTGGCGCTCTGTCCCATCACATTTCCTAGAAGACCAGGAGCTGCAGGTGGAGGCACAGGCGTGCCCGTCGATGGAAAGCCTTGAAAGACAGACGGTGCTCGTGAGGCAAAGGGCATATTTGTGCGTCCCATAAGCACACCAGGAGTACTCTTCTGCCGAACGGTTTCTGTACCACACAGAGAGAAGATGGAGTCTTTGGCGCGTTCCTTCTTCCCCACCTCTTCTGACTTTGTAGCTTGCTGAGTGAACAGATCGAGCACCCCAGATATTAACGTAGACAGAGTGGCAGCTGTAGGTATAGAGGACGTCCCCGGAGCTGGGGGCGTAGACGGTTGGAGGTAAGGGATTCGAAGTCATTGGTCCAAAGGTGTCCAGATCATCACTCAGGGCTGGCAACGCGGTTGTGTTCCCATTGGTCACTGGTGCCTCAGCAGCGCCATCAGGTCCTAAAAGGTTGGCAGTGGGCTCTGCGACTTTTTTAGCGCTGGTACTTTTATTTTCAAACTTTTTTTTAATGTTAATCTATTTTTGAGAGACAGAGAGAGAGACAGAGTATGAGCTGGTGAGGGGCAGGGAGAGAAGGGGACAGAGAATCTGAAGCAGGCTCCAGGCTCCGAGCTGTCAGCACAGAGCCCGACACGGGGCCCGAACCCACAAACTGTGAGATCGTGACCTGAGCTGAAGTTGGATGTTCAACCGACTGAGACACCCAGGCGCCCCTCTACCCGTGGTCTTCGAAAGTTCTCTGGAAGATTGGCTTTATAGAATAGTCTTGCTTTAGTATTTCCCATATCTCGCATGCCCTGTATCTGTCCTGGTGTCCACTGCGTCCAGGTTGACTGACTTGACCTTGGATAAATGAACCCCAAGATCTCTATGGATTCCAGCACATCCGATGCAAATAAACACACCAATATTCCAGGAAGCCCATGGAGGACCTTTGAGCTTGCAGTTCACGCACTGTGTGCTGTCTTCCTCCCTCCGCACCTTGGACAGGAAGAGCTGGCGCTGTCGTTCAGCCTCTGACCCTCCTCATGGCAGGAGCACGTGGCCATCTCAGCAGCGGGGCGGGGACCCCTGGGCAGTTTCGGACGCGGCGGTCACGGGCAGGAGCTGGGCGGGGTGAACGCACCTGGAGCCATCAGGACTGCAGGTGGACTCTTTTTCATACATTTTTAGAGGTAGAGTTGCAGGACCAGAGAGAGAGAGAGAGAGAGAGAGAGACATCTCTGTATTTTGGTACCTGCTGCCAGATTTGTCTCCGGTAATGCTGTAATTCTCATCCCTGGCGACGAAGCCTGTTCCCCTCTATCTGAGAGGCTGCGTGCGGCGAGGAGGGCGTCCTGTATGCCTCCCAGATAAACGTGGGGAGAAGCGGGACAACTTAGAGGCTTAGAGAGGGTGAGGAGGGGTCCGCAAAGGGTGGCAGCGTGGAAGACTGGTTACACACTCGGCGGGGGGGGGGTCGACCCTACCAATAAATATGCTGAAAATAACAAAAGGCACGTTTCTCACTCTCAGGGAGGGATGAACGAAAGGGGATGAATGCCGGGTTGGTTAGATTGGAATTGGAGGAATGACCCTGGGATCATGACCTGAGCTGAAATCAAGAATTGTATGCTCAACCCACTGAGCCACCCAGGTGCTCCAAAGAACTGCATTTTATTTATTTATTTATTTATTTATTCGTTTGTTTACTTAATTTTATTTATTTAAATGTTTATTTTTGAGAGAGAGAGAAAGAGAATGAGAGGGGGAGGGGCAGAGAGAGGGGGAGACGCAGAATCCGAAGCAGGCTCCAGGCTCTGAGCTGTCAGCACAGAGCCCGACGGGGGGAGGGGGGGGCTCCACCTCAGGAGCCCTGAGATCATGACCCGAGCTGAAGTCAGATGCTTAACCGACTGAGCCACCCAGGTGCCCCCAAGGAACTGCACTTTAAAATGAAAAAAAAAAAAAAAGGGGGCGCCTGGGTGGCTCAGTCAGTTAAGCGGCCGACTTTGGCTCAGGTCATGATCTTGCGGTCAGTGAGTTCGAGCCCCGCGTCGGGCTCTGGGCTGACAGCTCAGAGCCTGGAGCCTGTTTCGGATTCTGTGTCTCCCTCTGCCTGACCCTCCCCCGTTCATGCTTTGTCTCTCTCTGTCTCAAAAATAAATAAACGTTAAAAAAAAAAAGAAAAAAAAATAGGAGGAACAAATTTGACTGTTGAAACAAATTTCTAACTCCCCTCCTCCTCCCACCCTAACCAACCCCCAGAGGTAACCAGTGTTCACTTCAGAATCAGACGCAGGAAGAGACACGGAACACAGGCGCCCCTCCCGCCAGGCCCCGCTTCGCTCCCCAGCCCGTGAGTTGCACGCTGGCCACGGCAGGGTGGGGGGCTGCGGGAGAACCTCAACCTGTTCTCCCGTCCTCAACTCCATGGAGGGGACTATGTGTCCGCCTTCTGCAGACTAGGAAGCTGAGGTCAGAGGAGGGAAGGGACTCGTCCAAGGTCACACATCCAAGTCCCTGCTCTTGCTGCAGCCGCCCTCTTTCACCGCAGAATGACCTCTGCTCGGGGAAAGAGCCAGCCTGGAGCCAGGTGGGGGCTGGGGTCCTCCTGGGTCCCTTTCCTGAGGGAGACGGGTTCAGCCTGGCTGAACTGGTTCTGCCCTAATAGAGGCCTGCTTGTTGCAGCCTGCTCTCTCCATCTTTGTTTACAGTGCTTGCACACAAACACACTTGAGAAGTTCGTGGGAACATGAGTGGCCGGAAGGCAGGATGCTAGCCTGAGGGTGGACAGGGCCTGCCGGGCCACCTACACGGGGATGGGGCCTGCCTCCTTCCTGTAACTCCTCTGGCCCTCTGTCTCTCTCTGCCTACTTCTCCCAGGGGGTGGAGAAGCCTCTACATTATTGTCTCTTGCTGCCTCAGAAGAGAAATATTAAAAATCTCTTCATTTTTGCTCAGAAGAGGTACCAAGCTTCTGAGCCATGCACCTACTTTCTTTTATTTGAAAAATAGTTCTCAGGTGCCAGCTAAGTGCTTTCTGGGCACCCTACATCCTTATTTCACTGAATCCTCTCATGACTTCATGAGTAGGTCTGTGGTCATCTCCGCTTTACGGGTGAGGAAACTGAGGCATAGAAAGTCTAAGCAACATGCACCCCTCCCCAAGAGCTTCAGAACAGAGGTTATAAAACTGCATCCTTGGAAACTCACCTCACAGCCTCTGAGCTGCAACCACACGTCCTAACCCCTTGGAAGGCACCAAGCCCTAACTAGGAAACTCTTGAATTTTTTCCAAAAGTTCCAGAGCCAAATGGGTACCGACGCTGCTCTCCAGGGAAAGGCACTCAGTAGCTGCCCATGGGCTGGGAACATGGAGGGAACAGACCAGCCCATGGAAAGTGACACCTCTAAGCAGTTCAGGGCCACTAAGAACCAGGCAGGGCGGTTCTTGAAGACAACTCATAACCCAGCGAGGGAGAGGCAACATGGGCTTGAGAAGGGGAACCAGGCTAGGCATGGCCACAAAAATCCAGTCTCTGAGGGGATGAATAATGCATGTGGACATTTATTTTTAAGTCTAGACTCTTGAGGGGCACCTGGGTGGCTCAGTCAGTTAAGCGCCTGACTTTGGCTCAGGTCATGATCTCACGGTTCATGGGTTCGAGTCCTGCGTTGGGCTCTGTGCTGACAGCTCAGAGCCTCGAGTCTGCTTTGGATTCTGTGTGTGTCTCTCTCTCTGCTCCTGTCCTGCTTGCACTCTGTCTCTCTGTCTCTGTCTCTCTCTCTCTCAAAAATTAAAAAAATTTTTGAGTCCAGACTCTTGAAATTTGATTGTCTTTGGAAATGGGGGATGTAGTGTCGGAACCATAGAGTAAAAGGTGGAAAGTTTTTTATTTGGATAAACTTAGTCCCGAATCCCACCTCCAGCTCTTGTTAGCTACAGGACCTTGGGCAAGTTATTCAATGCTTCAGACTCACTGCTTCCTTGTGTTTAAGGCCAGTTTGTCATAACCTCCACCTTAAGGCAGCTGGCAAGAGTAACAGACATTTTGCTACTTGAGAACAGGCTGTTTATAAGTCTGATTTTTTTTTTTTTTTGAGTCCAAAAAGATCAGAAAAGGTTTAAACTTTCAGTTCTTGGATGTGGTTTCCCCAAGTATGAGGGTGAGCTGGTCTTTCCGAGTTTTAAAATCTGCAATCTCTTATCTTCCCTGCAGATGCATGTTCTCCTGGTGGACAAGCCACCCCCCACCCCCAAAGTTGGGTCCCACTGTGCCCACATGAGCTGCTGGCCCCTTTTTCTGATGTTGGTGCATTTGAAGAGGCCTTGAACCTCTGAGTGGCAGGGACCCACGCGCTTTGTCTCAGCTGCGTGGCACTCAGGCTGTCTGCCAGCAATGATCCACGCAGTGGGAATCTGCCCTCCTCCACTCCAGAAGGCTCACCTGTCCCAAGCAGTGAGAACACCGGGGTCAGATCCAACTTCACTTCAGGGCATCCTAAGTCTCACCCGGGGCAGGAAGTCCAGGCAAGTGCCTTAAAAAGTAGGGATGTGGTCCCAGCCCAGGGCAAGCATCCAGAAGATGTAGGGCCACACCCCCAGGCCTTTTGGTTACATGCCTGGGGCGGTGGGCCACACCGAACAGCCTCCCTGGTCCTCCAGCTACCTGATAGTCTCCAGGAAATTCTGCCTTAATTAGAGCCAGTCTGGATATTTGCAAACCAAGATCCTCACATTGTGCACAGGAGCCCGCTATCGTTTGCAACCAGAATTTCGGTAGCGGCATCTCTTGGCCCACTGCCTTCAAGTGCTCAGATTCCTGCCTTCTTTTTACTTCGGGCCTGCTGTGTCCACACTGGGGTCCAGCCCTCCACCGCACACTCCCAGTGTCCCTGTGTTCTGTCCCTTGCCCCATGTCTCATGGTTGCTGGGTGATATGCCCGGCATTTTTCACTTACCTCATGATAACTCTAGAAAGATTCATTCCGTATGCATGAGCAACTGTCCTTTTTCCACTACCTGCAGGTTTTGTAATTTATTTCCTCCGATTTCATGTTATATCCTTTGGAATCCTGAGCCTCTGTTTGCCAGCACTTCGAATATTTACTGCTTTTGTATCTGTTGACTGTGGAGGCCTTGGGAATGGCAATAACCACGATAAAATATAAAACAGTACTCAGACCAACTAAAAGTCGTCTGCTTTCTATTATCAGACGTGCTAGATGAGAAGCGATTACTCCTCCCAGGTGGAATCAATGATATTCATGGGACACTGAAACTAAACCAGAATTGACGTATTTAGTGGTAAAGGGGCATTATGGCTGCAATTGACTCTCAGATTATGCCGGTATAAAAAAACTCAAAGGGAAGACAAAAACACTAAGGTAGACACAGCAAACCCATGTGACTAACGAGTCCCTAAGCCCTCTGACAGCAGTCACTGGCAGGAGGTCAGGAGCTTCGGTTATGAGCTAACCGTGAGCATTCATAACAGGGAAGATCCCGGGAGGGGCCTCTCTGCGGTTAACTGAGAAGGCCGTGTGGACGAGCAGGTGCCAGGAGCACCAGTGACAACTAGCCCCACCCCGGGGTGGGATGAAGGACACACAGACTCAGGACAAGAGAGACCCAGGCGTTTTCTGGCCCTCTCGATGTGCCACCTGAGTCTGTCCTCCCTTTGGCCACAAGTGGACTGACTCTGTAGCCCAGGCCCTGCCCGAGAGACCGGGCATGGTTCAGAGCCAGGCCACATGGCCCTCAGAAGGCAAGGAGCCAGACAATTCGTCCCAAGTGGCCCTCTCCGTGGGCAGGAGAGGCAGAGGCGATGCTAAGTGGAGGTCTTGGCCGCTGGTCCCCGAGGTCCAACTGCAGGGCCTGGGCCTCCTGCACTGTGGCCAGGTTCCCCATAAGTTTGTGTTTTCCTTCTTCTCACTGGGGAGTAGCTTTCCTGCCCTAGGATGTTGGGGACCTTGCCCTTCCAAGCCCTGCTGAGCAAGCTTTTCTCTTCTCTAGCTTCCACCCCAGCCCTGACTCCTGGCAGCTTTCTAGTATCTTTCAGAGAATTCTGAGCACAGTTACGGTTACCATTTCTTGAGTGTGTCAGCCCTAGGTGTTTTAACCCACATTATCTCACTTAGCATCTAGAGAAGTAAGTGCTGTTCTTGCTTTTTTACAGACCAGGAAGCCGGTGTCTGGAGTGCACAGAGGCTTGTCTAAGGCCACACAGCCAGTTTGTGGCAGTACAAGCAAGGATTCTCCTCCAGGCCTCACTCTTCCTTGCCTTCCTTTGCCTTCTCTCTCCTTGGGAAGCGTGCTGGTTTCTGTGAGTGGATCCAGGCCTGGGGACTTGGGGAGTGCGGATGGCCACACACGGGCTGCATGGCTTACTGAGGTGCAATCCCAGCCCCTGCACTGGGGACCCCTCCTCCACTCTGAAGGGACTCAGACCTTTCCTCCTCTCTCCCTTAGCCCTGGCCTGGCCCCAGTCCAGCCCAGCAGAGCCAGGTGACAGGTGTCTGACGTGGAGAAGTTCCTAGGTAAGCATGGGCACTCTCCCCACTCCAAATGTTTGCTATGCCCAGCTCTCCATGTTTGTTGAGCCTGATTACTGGTGGACTCTGGGCTGTCCCCACTGCCTTCAGAACAATTCCTCTCTCCCATCCAATACCTTGGTGTCCCCAAGCTCATCTCATCCTCCTTGTCTGGTCCCTGTAGGCAGTAGAGCAGGGGGAGGGGTGGGGGTGAATGGTGAATGTTCCAGAAGCTGCTCAGGTGGTGACGGTGAAGACTTGGCTTGGGGCAGCTGCCCTTCTGTGGCTCTCAGCAGGGTGAGGAAAGGCTATGGAGCTAATCATGTACTTCAGGCCCTGCGAGCCCTGCACAGACTCCAGGACCTGAGAGGTCTCCCGGCTGCCTCCCGTTGACCCCTGAGGCATTTGCGATTGTGCTCAGTGGGGCCCTTAACACCCTGGTCTGGGCAGATGACCACCAGCCAGGCCAGGAGACTGAAATGTACACCCAGAAAACCTAAGATGCATTTACTCCAGGCTTCAGCCCTGCAGTACCCCAGCGAACGTGGCCCTGGAGAAGCTCCCTCAGGACGGAGCAGGGAGGCAGCAGTATACCTACCATCAGTTCCGATGGGACATGCTGCCATGGCGGTCTTGAGCTCAGGCCTGAGGCTGGGACACCCAGGGCCCTCTGAACAGTGCAGGGGTGGCTATAGCCATGATGGCCATTGGGCCTCCCCTTCTGGGGGGGGGCTAGCCCTGTATTTTAGCCTGGCATGGTCTTTGATTTCAGTTAATGTTGTGAATGATGCAGCCAGCTAAAGAATTCCTATTGGCAGGAACCGTTGTGTCTCTGTCAGGCAGAAATAGGTCCTTCCCTTTCCTTTCCTGGGCTCGGAGCACCTCCAATGAGTCCACAGTGGGTTTCAGGATGCTCAGAGTGTATGCAAAGTGGTGTGTGTGGTGGGAATGTGATTCCAGTGACGGGGGCAGGGGTTGACAATGCTCATCACGTGCTAAGTACCACCCTGACCCCATGGTGGGCTGTTTCCCAGTGATGCTGCCTACCCTTCAACGCTCCTCTGATATAATAGCAGCTTGGACCTTGAAGGTTCTGGGTGGGGTCACTCATCTGAGGTGGAGCAGTTAATTCTCAGGGACACCCTAGAATTCTTTTCCCCAAGGACATCTGCCCCTGCACTGGCCTACAATTTCCCTGTGCCTGGGGTTGTGTTTACACGTGGGGTTCCTGGGAAGGCAGGGCTTGTGGAGGCTCTGAGAGGGTCTGACTCCCAGTTCCCAAGGCCAGACAGTGACTCATGGGTGAAGGGGAGGCAGGGAAAGTCTGGGGGGAAGAAGGTCACACCTCCACTTGTCATCACATAGACTTTTTTGAGTGCTGGCTGCATGCCAGCCCTGTGCTAAATCTTTGCACTGATGTTTCAAGGAACACATGGTTACACATTCCACCGGGAAGGAGAGTCAAGGCACAGAGGGGCTGATCTCTTTCCCATTCACACTGCTCAGGCAGCCCTTCTGGGTCCTGGGACTTGGTATTTAACCCCTTTCAGTGCTTCTCAAAGTGTGATTCTTAGGTTTGGGGCCCCCTGGAGGGTGGTCCTCGAAAATGAAGGTTGCTGGACCCTGCCCAGACTAAATGAATCAGACCCTGGGAAGAGGCCCAAGAGCCAGCATTTGGGCCTGCAAGATTCATGTATGTAGGCTCCCTAGAAGGTTCCTAATGAAATAACTTCCAGCTAAGGAGCTGGTTGGAGGAAGGGACAGAGCAGGGAAGGGGCTCCCTGCTGGAATTCACCTGTCTACAGCTTCTGGGAGCAGGAGGAGGCTGGGATTCCAGCACTCATGAGTCTTCCCTTACAGTTCCCTCCTTCCCCCTTGGGCACCCTGCGGTGGGGTGAGAGGGATGGAGAAACATTTGAATGGATGAGAGGGAGGGTATTTGGGGGTGAGGGAATATAGTGGGGGGGGGGCAGGAAGGCAAGTGGGGCATGGGGTCCAACACCAAGCTAGACTTTGGTATGTTCTTTTTCAGAAGGAAGTGAGGTGGGTGGCTGGGGAGGTTTTCCAGCAGAGGAGTGAGGTGTTGGGGGCTCCCACTGGGCAGTGGGAGGACAGACTGGAGGGAGGACGGAGGCTCCCGCAGCAGGCAGAAGTTCTGGGAGGGCAGGAGGAGATGCTCAGGGGCCGGGAACCCTAGGGAGAGGGGTGAAGACTGTTGCCCTGGGACTTGGGGCCCCAGAGAGGGAGAGGAGACCCTTTGGGGCACGTGGACTTTCAGGTGCGTCTGAAATGTGCGGCAGGAGGAGGCGGGGTCTGGAGAGACCCCATAATAAGGAGTTGGGGTAAAAGCACGCTGGAGACCCTGGCAAGGGTGTGAGAGCCAGACCACTCGCACTTCGCGTCTCTGAGGCTCGGTTTTCTCATCTGTAAAGGGGTTGTTGTGAGGGTTCCGTGGGAGTTCGATAATGGTGCTCCTGGGAGTGTCGCGCCAGACGTCTGGAAACAACTAGGGGTGGGTGTGGGGACCCCAGATGAGGGTGTCTGGGTCCAGCGATGCGGGGGGAGCACCGCCCCCTGGTGGCGGTCCCTTTAGGGTCACCCAGACTACAGGCGGGGCGACGGGAAGGGCTACTTGGGGGCCGGTCGCCGTCCAGCCTCCAGTCGGCTGGTTCCTGGCGCCGCGTCTGGGCGTCGGTCTCCGCCGCCCGCCGCGCGCCTCGATGTCTCCAGCCGCTTACGGGAGGGTAAGTGAACGCGATACCGCCGAGGCCAAGGGCGCGGGCGGCTGGACGGGGCGCGCGGGTGGCCTGGGGCTGGGGCGCGGGACTGGGAAGCGCGCACAGAGGGTCTCCCCAGGGCCGTAGGGATCGGAGGCGCCCCCCTTGTCGGAGGACTCGCAGCCTCCGGGTTATTTCGGTCTCTTTGCCGGCCACGGGCGCTGCGACCGTTCCCGGTGGCGCAGAGATTCTCCCTCGAACCCTGCTCGGCGCCTGCGGGTCCCCAGCTCCTCCCCGCGGCTGCCCGCTCGGCCCTTGCCCCCAGCTTGGGAGGCGGGCGGGTGAACCGCCTGGATGGGTGAAAATGCGTTCCATCCCAGGGTGCGGGGATCAGGTGTGAGACTGGCAGGGAGGCTGGGGGAGACTTCTGGGTGGAGGTTCTGGTGAGGAGGAAGACATTCCGGATTAAGAATTCTTGGGGTCTGGGACAGAAAAGGACCTAGAAAGGAAGTTGAAATGTGGCCGCGCAGGTACATGGGCAACGGGGATGCCCCAAGCCCCCGTTGGCAAGAGGAAATGTAGGTGATGGAATAGGGAGACGATCCAGGAAGAGAGCTTGAAAATCCGAGGTTGCCCTGGGGAGAGGGGTGGTGGCGATGGCGGGCTTGGCAAAAAGGCTAAGGAGGACAGTCCCCAGCTCCTGGCCTGTCCCACCAAACCGTCTGCCCAGCCGAATCTTGTTTCGGCCCCTGTCCCATCTCCCTTGGACGGTTCTTTTTTACATTTGTTTTTTAAAATATTTTATTTTTGAGTGATCTCCACACTCGCAACCCTGCACCCTCTACCTACTGAGCCGGCCAGGTGCCCCTCCCTTGGACTAATCTTCCGTTTCCACGTGGGAAGTAAGGATAATGTTCCTATGCGTTGATCTCGAACACCTAAAACGTGCCAGGCACACCCCTTACAACTTGATATGTGTTCCCTCATTTAATCTTCACAGCAATTAGGGGGTAAGCTTTGTGGACACACCCGTTTCACAGGTGAGGAGACTGAGGCACAGTGAGGAGGGGTCACAGCTAGAGTGTAGCAGAGTTGGCATCTGACCCCAAAGCAGCGTGTTTGGCTCTGTGGTCTGGGTCCTTACCACTGTATCCCACGGACTGGCAGAGATAGGGACCCAACAGAGGAGAGGGGGCCCCAGAACTAGCAGGGTCACGGTTGGCAAATATTTCAACGTTTAACAGCGCAGGTGATAGGAAACAGGAACACGAACCAGCTTTGGGGTTAGCATTCTAGTTTTTAGCCTTTGACCCCCTCGCTTCGTCCCCACAATGACTCAGTCCTCCTTGAGAGATGGCTGATAACCGGGCCCTTCTGTGTGTCAGGCAGGCCCTGAGCTAATACCTTTTGTAGCTTAAACTCCCTGCATCCTTGTAATAAGGAGACAGTCAGAAAGGTTCCCCTACAGGTGGCCACACAGCCCAGGACTGAGGAGTTGGATTTGAATCCGGGCGGTTGCTTCCAGAGGCCTTGTTCTTAGAAACCGTACTGACAAGATACTGCATGTTGTGCCCATTTTACAGACGCCCAAACCGAGTCCCTCTCCCAAAGTCCAGGGCTTGAAAGGGGACAGACCCAAGGGGAGACTGCTGACCGCAAAGCCCATGCTCCGGAGGATCCATTGTTTATTTAAAGCTTCGGTGGATTGTGAAATTCATAACTGAGTCCTGCTTTTTAAAAGTTTTTTTTAATGTTTATTCATTTTTGAGAGACGGAGACAGAGTATGAGTGGGGGAGGGGCCAAGAGGAAGGGAGACACAGGATCTGAAGCAGGCTTCAGGCTCTGAGCTGTCAGCACAGCGCCTGACGCGGGGCCCGAACCCACAAGCTGCCAGATCATGACCTGAGCCAAAGTTGGACGCTTAACCGACTGAGCCACCCAGGCGCCCCGACCGAATCCCGCTTTTATCATTTCCAAGATGTACATTTTTACGTCTCTGAAATTGTTACACACCTTACAACAGATGACGGTTTTTTGTTTCTCAGTGGTACGTAAAATAACCTTCCTACTAGTGTCGCCGGCACCTTTGGTTTCATGAATTACCAGGGATCTCTGAGTGACGTTTCCGGGGGGGTCTCTCTCTTCTGTTCCACAGACTCCTCTCTGCTTCAACTGCTCCATCCTCCCTGGAGACATGTCCCCGACGGAGGCAGGGAGCCCGGTGCCCTGCAATGGCAGTAGGGCCTGGGGGGTCTTTGGCCCTGAGGACTTGAACCTGACCGATGAGGAACTGAGACTCAAGTACCGGGGGCCCCGGCAGACGGAGCTGTTCATGCCCATCTGCGCCACGTACCTGCTGATCTTCGTGGTGGGCGCCGTGGGCAACGGGCTGACCTGCACCGTCATCCTGCGCCACAAGGCCATGCGCACGCCCACCAACTATTACCTCCTCAGCCTCGCTGTGTCGGACCTGCTGGTGCTGCTCGTGGGCCTGCCCCTGGAGCTCTATGAGATGTGGCACAACTACCCCTTCCTGCTGGGCGCTGGTGGCTGCTACTTCCGCACGCTGCTCTTCGAGACGGTCTGCCTGGCCTCGGTGCTCAATGTCACCGCCCTGAGTGTGGAGCGCTACGTGGCCGTGGTGCACCCGCTGCAGGCCAGATCCACGATGACTCGGGTCCACGTGCGCCGCGTACTCGGAGCCATCTGGGGCCTCGCCGTGCTGTGCTCTCTGCCTAACGCCAGCCTGCACGGCATCCAGCATCTGGAGGTGCCCTGCCGGGGCACGGTGCCCCACTCAGCTGTGTGCACCTTGGTCCGCTCGCGGGCCCTCTACAACCTGGTGGTGCAAATCACCACTCTGTTCTTCTTCTGTTTGCCTATGGCCACCATCAGCGTGCTCTATCTGCTCATCGGGCTTCGGCTGCAGCGGGAGAGACTGCTGCTGCTCAGGCAGGAGGCCAGGGGCAGGGCCAAGTCCAGCGAGAGCCGCAGGTTTCAGCGGCCGCAGGATCAGGGTCGGACACAGGTGACCAAGATGCTGTGTAAGTGTTGCGGTGGGGAAGAGGGACTGAGCCAGGCCCTGGGTAAGGGGCTAGAGCTTCCAGGACCTGGGGGCTGAGTGTCTGGGTTTGAGATGGGGGCTGAGTGTGAAGTTTGAAGTCGTCACCACTGCCGCCCATGCCGCCCTGTGTGTGTGCACGCACCTGTGCGATTACTCTGTAAGAAACTCAAAGATAAACGGCAGGATGGGCCACATAATTTGTGGGGTCCAGTGTGAAATGAAAATTTGGGGTCCCTTGTTCAAAAATCATTAAGACCGTCCAGGCAAGCGGGGCACCTCGGTGGCTCAGTCGGTTAAGCGTCTGACTCTTGGTTTTGGCTCAGGTCATGATCTCACGGTTCGTGGGTTCGAGCCCCGTGTTGGGCTCTGTGCTGAAGGTGTGGAGCCTGCTTGGGATTCTCTCTCTCCTCTCTCCTTCCCTCACTGCTCACCCCCCACTTGTGTTCTAAATCTCTCTCTCTCAAAATAAATAAATAAACATTAAAAGAAAAAAAGACTGTCCAGACAGCAATAATCGAGCATAAACTAAGCCACAAAGCCTAGGGTCCTTCTAAGCTTGGAGGCCTGTGCAGAAGCTGGTGCTGGTTCGTGGAATCAAACCACAGACAGGGCCAGGGCATGTGGCTGGGTTCCAGGATGGCAGAGCTGTTTGTGGGAGCTGGATCTCCAGGTCTCTCATCTTTGCTCCTAAACACGTCTTGGCTTTGTTCTTCCCTATAGCAGCCTGGGAGGCATGGCCATGGGCACAGAATTCCCCTTTCTTGAGGAACTGCCCTCTTCCCTTAATGGCTGTTGAAAAATCCCAGGGAAGGATTCCAATTGGTGGGTTTAGGTCATAGCCCGCCCCTGGCCCAGAGTGCAGGATGCTGAGGTTTGCAGTCCCCATGGATTCACGTGGTGGGATCTGGGGGGAGCAAAATTCCTCAAAGTAGGGGAGCAAGGTGTTGGAGAGGCAAGATGATAAATTCCCTCCGTGCTATATCTCTGGTTCCTAGGGGACCACAGGAATGGCCACTGCTGTCTAAGAGAGTCTCATCAGGGGGCATATTTGTGAAGGTCAGGGCAGAAGTGTGGATTGGGGCAGGCCATGGCAAGCCCAGCTGGGTTGAGGCTCTGGGTGTGACTATCATCTAGATCTGGCTCTTTTTCAACAACAGTGGCCCTGGGGAAGCCAGACAAAATGACACTAAGCCAATCACTGATTTCGTCCCCATCCTGCCCTACCCTAGCAGGGTCTGAATCAGGTAGGTGGGGTGAGCCAGGGCAAGACAGAGCTAGTGAGACCCTGGTCAAAGCCGTGGGATTATATAGGGGACTGCCCCATTCCCAGTGAGAGACCCACTCATCGTGCCCTCCAGAAAGTGTCCCAGAGCCCAAGGCCACTCGTGCTGCTCCCTAAAATGAGGCTGACCCCAGAGTTCCAAGCTTGCCCCTCAGCTCTGTGAAGCCTGCATTGCAGACCACCTGCTCCCTGCCCGTTCTGCCTCTGCTTTCTACTTCCTTCCTTGTCCCGTGGGGGTCAAGTCTGCTCAGCTGGGATGGCTCTCCCCCTGGGAAGTTGGGGTGCTTCCTTAAGCCTGCCTTGCTTGCTGGCCTGGGGCTCTGGCTTTCTCCTTTCCCCACCTCCCCGGCTCCTTCCCCCACCTTTACTTTCTGAGGGCCTGGTGGGGATATTGTAAGCAGCATCCTGATTGAAATCCTGGATTAGGAGGGAAAACCGTGCTGGGGTGTGGTGGGGAAGGCACTGCAGGGGAAAGATAGACAGTCACAGAAGCAAACACAAGAAATAAACAGAAATCGAGGCAAGCCCATGAAAGAGACCCCAGGAAGGGCGTGGCTGGTCAACACCACAGCTGGAGGGAAGCTCTGGGAAGCTGGGTGAACTCTTAGAGTCACCTAGTTCCAAACTCTGTGGTGAGAGAGCCAGACTGGGCCAGTTTGGCTCAGATGTCCACGCCTGGTCCAGTTGACTGTGGCTGGGGGGCGGGGGGCAGGGGGGTAGAGCACACGCCCGCTGCCCTGTCAGTGACAGCGGTGGGACCAACCTCTCTGAAAGGGGTGATGAGGCCAGGGCAGGCAAACTTCTAGAAACTTCCATATGGACGACGGGCGGGGGTGGGAAGGTGAAAGCGGGCAGCCTACACTGAAGCCCAGGGAAGGCGGTTAGTTGAGAGGACTCTGGCAGGCACCAAAGTCTCCCCTCTGTGTCCCTGCAGTCGTGCTGGTCGTGGTGTTTGGAGTCTGCTGGGCCCCTTTCCACGTCGATCGCCTCATGTGGAGCTTTGTGTCCAGCTGGACCGAGGGCGTGTACCTGGCCTTCCAGTACGTGCATATTATCTCCGGCGTCTTCTTCTACCTCAGCTCCGCCATTAACCCTGTGCTTTACAACCTCATGTCGAGCCGTTTCAGGGAGACTTTCCAGGAAGCCCTGTGCTTGGGGGCCCGGCGCCGCTACCACAGGCCCTGCCACAACTCCCACAGCCTCAGCAGGGTGACCATGGGCAGCACCCTGTGTGACCTGGGCTCCCCGGGCACCAGGGCCCACCCTCTGACTGAGAATGGTGGCCGAGAGGGGCAGCAAGAGACTGACCCCTTCTGAGCGGAGCCTCGAAGCAGCTACACCCAGAGAGACCAGAGTGCCACATGCAGTTTTGGGAGCCACACTCGCCTTCCTCTGCTGGGGTGTCTTCGTGGCCTGTCCCCCTTTGTGCCCGTCCCCACTTCAGCCTCTAAACTCTGAACTGGCACCTCAGTGATTCCTACCCCCACCCAAGTTTTGGAAGGAATACAACGTTGCTATCTGCCCTCCAGAGCCCCAGGCCCACAGGCAAAGTCCTTCTACAGAAACATGGCAGCTGGTTAACTGGAGGAGCCAGCCTCCATCTGGGCTCTCCCCCACCCTCATCCCCATTTTCTGAAAGGTTTTCATTGGGTCCCACCTTTCCTTCCCACTTCTTGTTGAGATTCTGCAGGTTCCGGCCCGTTCCGGCCCTCTCAGCTCTTGGCCTGTACCCGGGGCCCCCTCCAGCCTGGCCCTCCGTGGCCCCCGGTCAGCTCGTTCTGCTCTGGATCTCCACCTGGTGGAGTCGCTGGGTGGCAGGGGTGCCGGGGATCCGGGGGACCTGGTTCTGGTCTCAGCCCTGCTGCCACCACCTTGCAGCGTGACATCACCTTTCCAAGCCTTGGTCCCTTGTTTGCAAAATAAGAGGGGCCCTGACATTGTACAGTGTCACACGTTGGCACTTCAGCCGCGGTTTTTTGGTGCGTGTGCTTAAGTCACTGCTTGTAACAAAACTGATGGAAAACCCAGGATCGACAAGGCAGAAATTACTCTGTATTTCCTCACCGCCCTCCAGCTCCTACTCCCTCCCTGACCTCCATGTCCGCGCCGCCCCCCACCCCCCGCCCCTGCCACTGCACTGAGAGCCACTCTTGGCGTGTTCTTTGCTTGACAGCAACTGAGGGCCAGCGTGTGAGCGAGGCCCCTGACTGCCTCAGTCCTCGCCTCCACGTGGGCTGGTTGGGGGGCCTGAGGTGGGCAGAACCCGGGCCTGGCTGACCAGAGGATTCCGGAGGTAAGAGACATGGGCCAACCAAGGGCAAGGAGTGACCGTGAGGACAGTTTTGCCTGGGGCTCAGTGAGGGAAGAGCGACCAGGGGTAAGTATGTAAGTCCTGAAACGGAGCCCCATCCCAAATGCTTGGGGGCTGGCGCCGTGCTCAGTCAGGACCCACTCAGTTTCTGGAACTTGACCTGTTACAAGTCTGTGGACCCCATCCCCTTCCTGAGACAGGACTGCTGTGGGAGGACTCCCAGCCTCCCTGGCGGGTGCTGCAGGTGCCCAGAGTGAAGAGGGCGGCGTGACGCAGGTCTGTTGCCCAGGTTCTCCCTGTGACGTGGAGAGATTGTACAGGTTGTGCACAATGTTCTGGAGATTTTGAAATTCAATTATAAAAATTTCGAATGCTCTTGGTAGAAAAATTGGAAAGTACAAATAAGCAAAAATGAATGAATTTTAATAAAGACCATCTTTGCTGGGGCCGGCAGGAGGGGGAAATGGGGAGTTGTTTAATGGATACAGGGTTTCAGTTTTGCAAAATGAGAACGTTCTGGAGATTGGCTGCCCAACAGTGTGACTGTACTTAATACTGAACTGCACCCTTAAATGGTTAAGATGGTAAATTTTATGTTATGTGTATTTTGCCACGTTTTTTTTTTTTTTTAAAGAAAGGATTAAGGCTAGGGGTGCCTGGGTGGCTCAGTCAGTTAATCATCCGAGTCTTGATTTTGGGTCAAGTCATGAGATGGAGCCCTGCGTCGGGCTCGACACTGGGTGTAGAGCCTGCTTGGGATTCTCTCTGTCCCTCTCCCTCTCCCTCTGCCCCTCCTCTGCTCACATTCTCTCTCAGCACAGGAAGGAAGGGAGGAAGGGAGAAGGGAGGGAGGGAGGAAGGATTAAGTCTAAAGGAAAAGAGGAAAGTTAGGGACCACCCATAGCTTTACTCTCCCGAGGTGACCACTGTGTGGAAGACAGACGGGGGCCTTCAGAGAGAGGGGCTTGTGAAAAGAAGCAGCACAGAAGGTCGCCTCTGAAGTGAGCTCCCGGGGCTCCGGGCTGGCCAGGGGGAGCAGCCAGGCCCCGGACTCCAGGCTGGAGCCTGCAGTTCCCAAAGACTAACCGTGGGCTCCCAGGGGCCTCTCTCAAGCGACTGTCAGAGATGACCTATGGTCCCGAGGAGCTTGGGCCAGTGTGCGGTTATGGGAGGTCTGCTGCAGAGCAGTGCTGGGCTGACTGGGGAAGGTGGAGACGTGACTTATCAGAAGGCATGGCTCCCCTTAGTGTAAACTCGATGCCTGTCTCTCAAGTGTCTCCCCAGCGTGTCAGTGGCTGGGTCCCATTTGTCACAGGTCGCCAGTTACCATGGAAAGTGGAAAAAAACCGCTCTGGGCTCTGTCCTGGAGCAAAAGGGATGGAGGTGGAAAGGCCAGCCAGCAGGATCCCACTCCCCGGCAGTGAGTCCCCTGCGGCAGGCCCTTCTGCACCGGTCAGGGTGGGGCAGCGTTCCCCGGAGCGCCTGGGGCTACTCCCAGGCCAGGGGTCCCCAACTCTTAAGTGTCTGGGGTTTCTGGGGCTCAAGCCACCTCCCCTCCTGGCTATGGTCACCCACATCCCTCCTCCTCTGTGTTCAAGAGCTGGGGCTCTCTCCCCTTCCTATCTACTTCACTCCTTTTTTAAAAAAGAGAGAGTGCACATGCGTGAGGGGGGAGGCCAGAGAAAGAGGGGGACAGGGGATCTGAAGTGGCTGTGTGCTGACAGCAGAGAGCCCGATGCGGGGCTCAAACTCACAAACCTTCAGATCATGACGCGAGCCGAAGTCGGACGCTTAACCGACCGAGCCACCCAGGCACCCCTCCATCTATCCCACTCTTGCCATTATCCTGGGAGGCATCGAAGTCCACATGGATGTCCCACTGCTGCCCTGTTTCAGTTCCTGATCTTTCCTTCAGCTCTGGAGACCTCTCCTCCACCCCGCCTCTTGGTTCCTTGGTGACCTCCTCACTCCCAGGACCTCCAGGAGTTTTTCCATTTCTGGAAGGGGGAACTCTTGACCATGACAGCCTCCTTCCTGCTCTTCCCCCATGATAGATTTATTCTTCTACCTCAGCCAGCCTTGCTCGTTCTCAACGGCTCTGCTTTCCTCCACTTCATCAGCTCCCTCCCATCTTCACCTCCCTTCGGATGTGTCCTACATCCCATGGTCCTTCTCTGCCAGGTCACACACAACCTTCTGTGCCAGAATCTCTAAGCGCCAAGGTGAACATGCTGGAATCATCCTTCTCAGAAGGTTTATTTTCTCTGGGAATTCACAGTCCCAAGACTAGTCTCAACAAACAAAGCTGCATTTTCCCACTCTTCCTTCTTTTAAGTATCTATTCAGAAAACGTAAAGGACAGGGGCCGCCTGCTGGCTCAGTCAGTTAAGTGTTCAACTCCGGATTTTGGTTCAGGCCATGATCTCATGGTTGGTGAGTTCGAGCCCCGCATCAGGCTCCACAGTGCTTGGGACTCTCTCTTTCTCTCTGCCCCTCCTGCATACGCTCTCAAAATAAATAAATAAACTAAAAAAAAAAAAAAAAAAAAGAAAGAAAGAAAATGTGAAGGACACGGCACTTCACATCTATTGCTACATAGTCAGATGGTGTTTCCAAATCAGTCCTGACATGTGGGAGCCCACCTCATGTTGGATACTTCTCAGACTCTTCCTTCCCCATGTTCCCCTCTAATGGATCCACCAAGTTTTCTCTGTCCCAGGACTTCCTTGTAGAGAGGAGCTGCCTTTTGGGAGCTTCCTGGCATATTTACCGCATTCCTGGTGTGTGTGTGGGCCAGGAGTCCCTCAGTGTATGACTCTCGTCAAGAGACCAAACCCAGGCTCCCACTACAGACACTGGAAGGGTTCCGGACACTCTACCGCTGACATCACCAAGTGGCCCATGACTCGCCCTCAGGCAGCTTGGCTGATCTGACATGGGACTCCTATCTGGAGCAAGTGATCCTAAGACCCGTGACGACAGGGGCAGATGTGTCCAGGCCCACAGTGCCAACAGCAGCATCCCGTCTGGGCTGGTTCCTGGGGCTCCCGCCACCCAGGCTCCTTGGTTTCTGCCCTCTTTTCTCTGCCAGCTGTTCTGGCCTTCCTGTGGCTGTTGCAAGCTACTGGGAGCTTTTCAATAAATTCCTTTTCTTCTTGAGTCGGCCAGAGTCGTTGGCTGTTTTTTGCAACGAAGAACCTTAACACATGCATCCGTTCACTGGCTTGAAGATGACGCATTCTGTTTGTTCTACTAGTGGTTATCTTTGTACGTTTCAAAGATGAGCAGATATTATAACTGTTTGTTAAAAGCCCAAACTACAGTAATACTTCTTAATCATCATTCTCTCTCACTGTTTTTAAAACTAGCTTTTGTTTTTTTCAAGGCAAGAAAAGACGAGGACAGATTTAAGGCATTTGATCCTAGAAACATATGTACATTTTTCTAACAGCCTAAACCTCTTCAGCACAAGAAAAGAACCTGAGTGCCGACAAAGCAGTAGGGTACAGAGGTGGGGAGCAAGGCCTCTGGAGTCAGGCCCCCTGGGTTTGAATCTCGGCTTAGCAGCTAATTAGCCTTAAAAGTCAGAATGGCCTTAGGCCAAAGTCAGACTGGACTGAAAGGTATTGATATTTCTAAACAAAGAATGTGCAACCTGCCTGCGCACAAATAAGAGAACTCACAGGCTAAGAAGACAGCATCCTTCCAAACAGTGTTCAGGTTCCTAAATCTACAAGGTTTAGTGTGAGGATGGTAGTTACCCTCTCAGGTAAATGTCCCTTTGTGTCACCTCCTTTAATGCAGTCCCCTAACCCTCACCCTCTTTCAAGCTTCTGCACAGGGCAGGGAAGGACAACTAGGGGGCTGTTTAGGAACAGAGGCCCAAGGCCCAGGTGAGGGATTCATACCAATTCTTTTTTTTTTAATGTTTATTTTTGAAAGAGAGAGAGAGAGAGAGAGAGCGCGCTAGCGTGAGGAAAACAAGCTGGGGAGGGGCGGGGGGGGGGGGGACCGAGGATCCAAAGCAGGCTCTGTGCTGACAGTAGATAGCCCCCAGGTGAGGGATTCATGGAAGGCTGTACCTGGCTGGGTAAGAGTCCCCTGGCTCAGGAGAAGTGGCCACAGGCTGGGGCTAGACTGGAAGGCCTGGAAGCTGCTACCACATTCTCTGGAACATCTATAAGAGGAGCAGGATCTTTTTATCTATTATTCAAGTGTCTCCAGCAGCATGAAAGCAATGTGGGCATCAGTCATTCAGCTGGCACCACGTGCCAGCCATTGTACGGGGGTAGGACGGGGCATACAAACCTACTGGCCTAGAAGTGCTCTGACAGCTGGAACTCGGGCGGCACCGAAGGGGGCACCTGCCTCAGTGGAGGGGAGGCGTCCAGGAGGAAGTGATGCTGTTCAAGACTCAGAGGCGGGGGAGAAGGAGTCTGACTGGCCTCTGAGCTTTGGCCAGGAGAGGCGGACCTTCTCTTATGACAATTCCACCGAAACTGAATCCAGGGGAGGAAGGGGGAGACCCTAGAGGCAATGCAGGCTGTCAGAAGGAGGAAGGGACACCGGGAGGCAAAAACACAGCAAAGCAGACTGCGCTCCACATTCACGGCTTTCACTCTGCGCACTTCCCTGGCTGCCCTTCCTGGAATTTGGATTTGGAATCTTCCTGCCAGTCGTTTTCCCTGGCTGGTTTACCTCTTTAGACATGCATAGGCAGGATTTCTTTTGTTTCTATTTTAGTCAATTTCAAACACTGAAGTATACAGAATGAAAATGATACTTCTGTTCCCAACACCTACATAAACCACTGTTAGGCTCTTGGCAATTTGATTCCTATCATGTCCCTACACATATCCCCTCCCCCCATAATGAATAATAGATTGTTTTCAATCATTTGCTTTTCAAAACAAACTGCCTAGAACCATCAGGTAGAAGATTAATGGTTACAATGGGTGATGAAGCTGACAACACCCGAACAGTCTGATCGATTTTAACTTCGCTGAAGTGGGACAACCAGACCCTAAGTGCCTCCTAGAGGAAGGCAAGAGAATTACACGCCACCAACCATGAAGTCTTCCTGCAAAAAACCCTGAGCCTTAATGTAACGGAGCCTCCGGATCTAACTACCAGTTTAAAAGAACACTGAGGTTGGACGAATATGTTCAAGATACCATGAAGAGGGGTGCCTGGGTGGCTCAGTCGGTTGAGCATCCGGTTTTGACTCAGGCCATGATCTCACGGTTCGTTGAGTTTGAGTCCCACATTAGGCTTTGCACTGACAACGCAGAGCCTGCTTCAGATCCTCTGTTCCCCTCTCTCTGCCACTTCCCCACTTTCTCAAGTGCTCGCTCTCAAAAATAAACATTAAAGAAAAAAAAGATACCTTAAAGGTGTCATCCAAATCCAGAATGAGGTCAAATTCTATAGGACAAATGACTTGGTTTCTTCAATAAATAGATAGCATCTAAAAGAGGTTTTCTATTAAAGATTTTAAATGATTTGAGACAATAACAACCAAATGGAATGTGTAGAAACTTTTGAATCTTAATTCAAGCAAACCAACAGTAAGAAGGCATTTTGGAGACAGAAAATTGAACACAGACTAGCTATTAACTGGTATCAAGCCAATATCATGTTAATGTACATAATAAAGTGTTTATAGGTAGAATGATAGGATGCCTAGGATTCACATTAAAATGCTCAAGTAAAAAAAAAAATGAAGGGAAGGGGGGGGAAAGTAAGGCAGGGAATAGTTGCAAAAAATTTGGCAAAAATATTGAAATTTTGAACCTGGGTGATGGGTAAAAGTGGATTCATTTTTTATTCTATTTAATGTATGTTTGGAAATGTTCATAATAAAATCCTTTTTTCTTTAATGTTTATTAAAAATTTTTTTAATGTTTTATTTATTTTTAAGACAGAGAGAGACAGAGCATGAGTGGGGATGGGGCAGAGAGAGAGGGAGACACAGAATCTGAAGCAGGCTCCAGGCTCTGAGCTACCAGCACAGAGCCCGATGCAGGGTTTGAACTCACAAACCTCAAGATCACGACATGAGCCAAAGTTGGGACGCTTAACCGACTGAGCCACCCAGGTTCCCTAATGTGTGAAATCTTTATTGCAAACTTAAAAAGAATTTTATTATGGGGGCACCTGGGAGGCTCAGTCAGTTGAGTGTCCGACTTCGGCTCAGGTCATGATCTCACAGTTCATGAGTTCAAGCCACACACCGGGCTCTCTGCTGACAGCACAGAGCCTGCTTCGGATCCTGTCTCCCTCTCTGCTTTTCCCCTTCTTGTGCTCTCTCTTAAAAATAGACATTAAGAAATATTTAAAAAAATTCACGTCTATCAGTGTGACTGCTTCTTTATTATTTAGATACCTATAAGTGGGAATTATTAAATATAAGGAATGAAAATTTTTACCTTGATTGGAAATTGACAAAGTTCTCTGTGAGTGACTGTAATGAGGGGGTTCAGGGCACACTATCCCGAAGTATGGCACCTTGGCATAGTGAATATTTTAAGCTAAATGAATTTGAACAAAGCAGGTGCAGAGAGGACTCTGAGGCAAAGGTACCCTCCCTGTATGCGGAGGAAAGGAGCACCCTTTTCTCCAAGACACCAATGAGGAATATGAACCAACAGGCCTTGCTGTTTTCTCTCGTTTCCCACACTGAGCTCATACTCCTTTGTCCCATTCTGTGTTCCCACAAGTCTCCACTCTTCATCAAAAGCATAAAACACTCAGGCTTAACCACTTCTTCAGGTCTTCCTTTTGAAGGCTCCCCTGTTACACAAAACTTACGATGAAGAAACTTACATGCTTTTCTCTTGTTTATCTCTTTTGTCCCCCACCCCAGAATTTAGGAGGATAGAGCAAAAAAATAAATAAATAAATAAAAATAAAAAATGTATTTTCTTCCCTACAGTAACAATTTGCCAGTTTCCCACGATCCTAAAATACTGCCCCAAATACTGTTTGAGGTTTTAAATTCTGTTAATCTGACGGATACAAATGGTATCTTATTAAATTGTATTTTCCTGACGGTTGTATGGTCGAGCAAGGTTTCACACTCTTTTGTGCTACTTAAACGTCTTCTGAAAATTGCTTTTCGTATCCTTTGCCCATTTTTGTCTTTTATTAATATGTCTCTTATTACTGATTTAAAACAAAATTTTAAGTGAACTCTCTACCACATGTGGTGTTGAAACTCACAACCCCCAAGATCAAGAGTCTCATGCTGCACGGACTGAGCTACCCAGGCACCCCTCTTATTCCTGATTTTAATAACAATGCTTTTTACTTAGCGTCATCACATCTTTCACTTTTACAGATAGGCATTATTTCAAATGATATGGTATTTTATTAATAACACCTAAATCACAAGTTTGTTTCGAGAAGTCCATGATAAAATGCGTGAAAAGCAACTACGCCGGGCACAAAACAGGTATTAATGATTCGGGCTAGAACCATCACCAACGTCACTGGCGACGTGGCGGCGGTGCCCGGGGTCGAGAGACCGCCCCCCCAGTCCCTCCTGTCGGGTCGCAGCCTCTGATGCCCTGCGCCTCCCTCTCGGCTACGAGCAGGTGGCGGCCTCACCGGGTTAACTGAGCGCCTGGAACCTATCTACCCTTGCTCACGAGCGGGCAACGAGTGGCTGCTTTTATGACTGCCATTCACTTTCTCCGGACCCACCGACAAGGGTGTACCGGGACGTGGGACCACCCGCCAGGTCCCCAAACCTAACAGGGCTTGCACCTTCTTCTACTCCGCCAACCTGAACCGAACACCGAACCTCCCACGAAAACCGACGAAAACCGACCAAGATGTCCGCCCTGTGCGCAGGCGCAGCATTGGTGGCCCTGACTCGAGACCCCGCCCCCAGGCTCGCGCTCTCAGTCTCCTCTTGGGGCCCGCGTCTCGGATTGGCCCAGAGACTGTGCGGGCTCTGATTGGCCGACGCGGAGGCACAAGGTCTCCGTCTCCTTCCGGAGAGCGTTCAGCACGGGTCTAGAGTCCTGGGCGGCCGCTGGGAGGGCGCTGCAGATCTGCTGGCGCTAGGGGCTTCCTGCTCGGCTCTGCAGTGCGCGGTGGCTCGCTGGGCCCTGGGTGGGCGGGGCCGCACCCCCGCAGTCGCCTGTAAAGGAGGGACCAGACTGTGCGGGTTAACTTGAGAAGTGGCGGCTCTAGGTTCTGGTGCGAGACTCCTTATTTGTGTTGTAAATTTGGACGGAGGTAGAGATGGACGCTGCTCTCCTTAACACTGAGTTCTCAGTCTGGAAAGGTAAAGACATTTGAACTGTAGGTACTGATTTTTTACCTGTATGGGGGCTTTATTTTGGCCCGGTGTGCCTTCATTTGAGCAGTTGGTAGTGGAATTAATTTTTAAAAACATCGAAATTATTTGAAAACGCGTGGTGAAGGGAGCCGATGAGAGGGAAAGGGAGGAATTCTTGGAAGCTTGCCTAATACCTTGAGGAGTTACCATTTCTAGGTTTTGGCAGAAGTCACGGTACGGGACATCTGACCTACAGACATTTACCAAAAATTATCTTTTTCGACATATTTTGTTACTCCCCAGTGTGAGCAAAATATTCCAAATATAACTAACTTTAGGATGAGGCCTAATTTTATTACAAGTAGAATTCTTACAAATAGAATTTATTACAAATTGAAACTTATTGCAGATACTAGAGGCAAAACGTACATAGCATGGAATGTCAAAGGCCCTGTGATGAGCCTAATAATCTTGTCCATTTTAAGCAGGAAAAAAAGCAAGATGAACTGAAGAAAATGAGGTTTTTTTCCAAAGGAGATAGAATATGCGGAAGATGAGATGTCAGACGATGGAGGTAGAGATGAGGTAATTATATATACAGCACGTAGCATAATGACTTACTACTGTCAGAATCCAGAGTAAAACAGTTAAACTGCCTTGTTTAATCTCAAAAGTGGTATCCTGAACACTTTCTGACTAGTTTCACAAGCCCACCCTGTAGACTCAGTGCTAAAATCTGACAGTCACTTTTAGAAAAAAAAAATTACAGACCACTCCCATGAGCATAGATGCAGAAATTCCAAACAGAATCTTATCGAGTCAACTACCCGTGTCCTGTAAAAAGAATAATGATACATTGTGAGAAGTGAGGTTTGTTTCCGGGGGAATGCAAAAGTGTTTTTTGTTTGAAAAGTGATATTGGTTGCCTGGAAATACTGGCTTGAAAGGAAATCTCTTGATTTGTCAGACTGCCCCATTAAATTTCTTTAGTTTGTATGCCCGCCAAACATCTCTGTTTCCATATTTATTCTTTTGACAAATGTTTAGGTCCCTACTACATTCTCTGCTTCTGGCTGGGAGCCTCTGTATTAGCATTTGAATATGGACGGGTTTAAGTTAAGTCCTGAAAGAACTGAGGTGGATGAGTGAGGACACAGCTAATGAATAGTGAATGTTTCATGTCTGCCCCCACCGTGCTCGGGCTTAATGCATTAAGTGACCATATTAGGCAGGCGGCATCAGCCCCATTTTATAGATGGGAAAACAGATTTAGCCATTAACTAACTTGCCCATGGTTTTAGAACTAATAAGCGACACAGCCAGGATTATCCATGGTTCTGCAGAATCCAAAGCCCTTACCCCTTCCCAGCTCATTTTTTTTGTCTTCCCCCCAAGCATTCGTTGTGAGAGGCAGTCAACAATCGTTTATTGTCCACTTTGAGCAACGAGTTATATAAAAGAAACTGTCCTCAGCCCTATTCAGTCTAGTAGTTGTTTTAATCAATCAAAAGTAAATTATCCATACATACCGTTTGATTTTAATTTAAAACATTAAATATATATTCATTTACCAATCCTTTGATGTGGGACTAAGGTTTTGTCTTTGACTTTGGGTTCAGCATTGGAATAATTTGTCTTCCCTGTACAAAGTACACCCATAAGTGCATCTTCTGTAATTTGAAGGTTTTTTTTTTTTAAGTTTATTTTTATTTATTTTGAGAGACAGCGCGTGTGGGGGAGGGGCAGAGAGAGAGGGAGAGGGAGAGAGAATCCCAAGCAGACTCTGCACTGTCAGCACAGAGCCGGATGTGGAGCTCGAACTCTGTGAGATCATGACCTGAGCTGAAATCAAGAGTCAGACACTTAACTGACTGAGCCACCCAGACGCCCTGAAGTTTGTTTCTTTTTTTTATTACATTTTTTTTAAATGCTTATTTTATTTTTGAGAGAGAGAGACAGAGCCTGAGCAGGGAAGGGGCAGAGAGAGAGGGAGACACAGAATCTGAAGCAGGCTCCAGGCTCTGAGCTGTCAGTACAGAGCCTGACGCGGGGGTCACACTCACGAACCTCAAGATCATGACCTGAGCCAAAGTCGGATGCTTAACCGACTGAGCCACCCAGGTGCCCCAAGTTTGTTTCTTTAGAGCAAAGAAAACCAGAAAGACTACTAGTAAAGCAATTTGAATACGCCTACATATTTACCATTTTTTCCATCCTTTTATGGCTGCTCACCCACACCTAACCTGACTACAGGTTTTTAAGCTTTATCTAATATGCCCAAAGCATTCAACTTGGTTTTCATAGATTTAGTAACTTACTTTTTGCATGATTGGTTTGTATGATTTGGTTATGTAATTGAAACTGCAAATACGATGGTCACTTGCAGGTTTGGAAAAAACGCAATTGATGCTTTTTAAGGATACACTTTAGCCATATGGAACAGAAATGCCCGGGTGTATTTTGAGTACCATAGAGGAACCTGCTAGCCACACATGCTTGGTATTTCGTGGATGGCAAGTTAGTAAGTCCTGTTTGGAATTCAGACTGTCATTTAATCTAGCCATAGATATGTTATATGATGGTTAGACACAGTTAAGAGAACATCTAATGTATTATGATGGTCACTATACATTGCATTAGCTTTCCATACCGATCAGCCAGAAAGTTCTTGGTGAATGCAACTTTTTATTTTATTTTATTATTTTTTTAATTTTATTTTTTGTTTTTTAAAATTTACATCCAAATTAGTTGGCATATAGTGCAACAATGACTTCAGGAGTAGATTCCTTGGTGCCCCTTACCCATTTAGCCCATCCTCCCTCCCTCAACCCCTCCCGTAACCCTCAGTTTGTTCTCCATATTTATGAGTCTCTTCTGGTTGTCCCCCTCCCTGTTTTTATATTATCTTTGTTTCCCTTCCCTTATGTTCATCTGTTTTGTCTCTTAAAGTCCTCATGTGAGTGAAGTCATATGATTTTTGTCTTTCTCTGACTAATTTCGCTTAGCAGAATACCCTCTAGTTCCATACACGTGGTTGCCAATGGCAAGATTTCATTCTTTTTGATTGCCGAGTAATACTCCATTGTATATATATACCACATCTTCTTTATCCATTCATCCATCGATGGACATTTGGGTTCTTTCCATACTTTGGCTATTGTTGATAGTGCTGCTATAAACATGGGGTGCATGTGTCCCTTCGAAACAGCACACCTGTATCCCGTGGATAAATGCCTAGTAGTGCAGTCGCTGGGTTGTAGGGTAGTTCTGTTTTTAGTTTTTTGAGGAACCTCCATACTGTTTTCCAGAGTGGCTGCACCACCTTGCATTCCCATTGGTGAATGCAACTTTTGCTTTGGAACTCAGACTCTGGTAGCTTAGAGGAAAACAGGAGTAGTCACATATTTTTCTTAGGCTGATAAGCATGTGATGTGGTTCTTGACTGTTCACACTGGTCACCCTTGGTCATTAAAGTGTGGTTCTTATAATCCTTGATTAGTGCAGCATGTAGTAATACTGTTGCAATTAGATGAACTTTTAAGGTAACCAGAACCTAAAGCTGGCTCATTGAAATTATTTCATTAAAACCCTCATCTTTTGGGACACCTGGCTGGCTCAGTAGAGCATGTGACTCTTCATCTCTGGGTTGTAAGTTCAAGCTCCACGTTGGGTATAGAGATTACTAAAAATGAATAGATTAAAAAAATAAATAAATAAAACCCTAATCTCTTTCACCTAACTTCCCTGATCCCACATCATTACCATGCCAGATGCACAGGTCCCCCTCATCTGCTTGCCTATAAATTGTGTTCATAATCAGTAATGCTAATCACATGTACTTATCTCTTCCTATGATGTGGATTGAGGGCTATATATATATACACACCAGTTTGCTGGGGTTGCCTTAATAAAATATCACAGACTGGGTGGCTGAACAGCAGAAGTTTATTTGCTCACAGTTCTGAAAACTGGAAGTTGAAGATCAAGCTGTTGGCAGGTTTGGTCTTCTGAAGCCTCTCTCCTTGGCTTGTAAATGTCTGCTTTCTCAGTGTTTATTCACGTAGTCATTCGTCTGTCATCTGTGGCCTAATCTCTTATAAGGACAGCAGTCATATTGGATTAGGGCCAGTGTAACAACCCCATTTTAACTTAATTACTTCTTTAAAGGCCTGTCTCCAGATACAGTAATATTCTTTTTTTTTTTTAATTTTTTAACATTTATTTATTTTTGAGAGACAGAGCATGAGTGGGGGTGGGGCAGAGAGAGAGGGAGACACAGAATCTGAAGCAGGCTCCAGGCTCTGAGCTGTCAGCATAGAGCCCAACACAGGACTTGAATCCACAGACCGTGAGATCATGACCTGAGCCAAAGTCAGATGCTTAACCGACTGAGCCACCCAGGCGCCCTCAGTAATATGTTTAGATACTGGGGATTAGGACTTTGACATATGAATTTTAGTGGGATATAGTTCAGCCCATAACACCAGTAATGCCTTCCCTGTATTATGACATGGTTCTAGTTAGCACTGGAAAGATAAAGACAGTGCTTCTATTAATTGCCCATCTTGTTCTTTTGTGTATGGTGAAACTGCATTCAGTGTTTTACTAAAATTGTCATCTTTAGGTATCTAATTTTATAATACCGTGCCCAGTTATTAGTAGCCATGGGGTGGGAATTGATGGTATAATTAGAAAACATGAGACTCAATGTTTGGGGCTTGGCTCTCATTCTAGTCGTCTGTTGTGGGAAGCTTTTCACTTTGATGTATATTTGTATGCAAAAATTTGGCACTCTAAAGGCATGTAGAGCCACCTAAACAGTAGTTGACTTGGCATATTTTCCTAGGGCAGTAGCTTGGATACTCCTAGAAACTAGTTCCTTCCCTGTAAAGATTCTGATTTGATAACTCTAAGTGAAGTTTAGGAATTTGTTTTTCTTTTCCTTTTTCTTAAGACGAGCACATCAGGTGGCGCTGGGAGCTCTCTTACTGCACATTGAGAAGTTCATCTCAGATCAACATAGACATTGACATATGTGCCTGACCACATCTTGCCCTTGCTGACTGTATATGTGGCTGTAACCTCTTGGGCAGGGGGAAGACCTGCTTTCATTGTTGCTACTTCACCTCCAGGCTGTCGTCCCTCAGAAAAATGGTGGGAAGGTTACTACTGCTCCAGAAAATAAAGTCGGGGGGAAAACGTCTCTGGCTCCCGTGGTTGCTGAGAAACTAACATCACCACACAGGAAGACGGCCACATGGGCCAAATTGCCAAAAGACAGGAGGAGTGCCAAGAAGAGAAGTGGGAACGATGAGGAGGAAGAAGATAAGAACACGGAGTTGGGCCAAGATGGGAAAGGTAACAAGTCCTCTTCCAGAGGCGTTCCTGGCTAGTGGCTACAAGATAGCAAGGGTCAGCCCTGTGTCCTTCCACATTGCTGTTAGAGGCGTTCTGTGAAGATACCCCCTTCAGAAAGTTGCCGTGGCAATCTCTGGCTGATTTTTCAGGCCTGGCTTCATTGAGGAGGAAATCTCAGTGGACATTTGACCTCTGCTGTCCCCATGACCAGAATCAGTTTTCACTGAACATTATACATTGATTGTTTCTGTCGTGGTGCTGTGAGCCACGCGCGTTAATAGTCCCCCAAACTTAATTCTCAGTGATTTCGTTTTTGTCTTGATGGAATCTATGTAACATTTTAAATTGTATTGCTTCCAGGAGTGCCTGGCTGGCTCAGTCAGTGGAACATATGACTCTGAATCTCAGGGTTGTGAGTTTGAGCCCCATGTTGGGTGTAGAGATTACTTAAAAATTAAAAAAAAAAGATACTGCTTCCAAATAAGTAATTACTATATTTTTATTAAAATACAATGGCAATGCATTTAAAGTTATTTCAAAATAAGAGGTTAAAGTGGCAGTGAATTTTTTTTTTTTTTTTTTTTTTGGTTTGTGTATTATAGCCAGATTTACAGGAAGTTTTTCTGAAAGAACAATTTGTTATTCTCATTCTTTCTTTTTTTTGTTTTTTTTTTTTTTTAATTTTTTTTTCAACATTTTTTATTTATTTTTGGTACAGAGAGAGACAGAGCATGAACGGGGGAGGGGCAGAGAGAGAGGGAGACACAGAATCGGAAACAGGCTTCAGGCTCTGAGCCATCAGCCCAGAGCCCGACGCGGGGCTCAAACTCACGGACCGCGAGATCGTGACCTGGCTGAAGTCGGACGCTTAACCGACTGCGCCACCCAGGCGCCCCAAGTTATTCTCATTCTTAATAAGTCTGTCTAATTGATTAGGTAGGTTTTCATTTAGAATCTGAAAAAGAAGATGTGTATTCTACATGGGTCAGAGGGAGAAAGCCCTTCCTGTAGGGGTTGGGGACAGTGACTGAGGAAAAGGGCTGTAAGGAAGAAGAGGAAAAGGAAGGTCAGAATGACCTAAATCAGTTCAGTAGAGGGGTGGCCCGTATCAAGGAGTTCAGGTTGTAAGGGAAGCCCTTGGGCAGAGGCTGTTGGATTTCTTTTAGGAACTTGAAGAACTTTCTGATTAATTTATAAATGCTTTCACCAGTACTCTGACCAGACCTAACCTATGTGTTTTGTGAAGAGTAGACATACCATAGGTATGATATTTGTGATTAGAGTAAAAGCTTCCGGTTTACTCATTAGTGGTACAGACAGATCATTAAAAATATAGTGTTCTGGTTTTTGCCCACAGAGCCTATCAAAAAAACACCTGATAAATGGAAGAAGGAGATGGCTAAACAGAAGGCTTCCCCTGAAATCAAAAAACAGAGATTGGAAGGTAACTTGTTTGTTGTGTTTTAAAGCACAAGACAAAACACGGAGACTTGCGTATTGGTTAAGTGTAGGTATGATGTTTGTGGACAAGGCGAAAGCCCAAGTGATAAACAAGGGGATTTTTATTGCAGCTTGGCGTTACAATATGCCAGAATCTTTAACGGAATTTTCTTTTAGCATCATTGTTACTGAACTGATTATTTGAGTTCTTTTCTTTCTTTTCTTTTCTTTCTTTCTTTCTTTCTTTCTTTCTTTCTTTCTTTCTTTCTTTCTTTCTTTCTTTTTCTTTCTTTCTTTCTTTCTTTCTTTCTTTCTTTCTTTCTTAACCTTTTTGTATGGCAGTTGAACCACCTGTAACTTTCAAACTGTTTGTTGGAAACCCGAATTTCAACAAAACCGCTGCTGAACTAAAAACTGGTCTCAGTGAGGTTTTGCTAAAAATGATCTCACAGTGGTTGATGTCAGAGTTGGCATGCCCAGGTAAATACTGATAGATGAAGAATGTTAAGTCGATCAGCCCAGCATTATTATCCCTGGAGAAATTACGAGTTCCCGTATTTTTCTGTTTCATTGTGGGTTACCAGACTTCTGTCTCATCGGATCCTTCTGGTACCTGCTGTTCACCCTTTAGTGGGGTTTCACATCAGTCTCTGGCAGTTCAAAGTGAGTACAGTAGTCTCATATCCGCGGGGCAAACATTCTAAGATCCCCAGTGGATGCCTGACACCACAGATAGTACTGAACCCTGCGTATACTATGTTTTTTCTTTTACAACATACCTGTGATAAAGTTGAATTTATAACTTAACCACGCTAAGAGATGAACAACAATACAACAAAATAGAACAAATGTAACAGTATACTATAATGAAAGTTACATGAATATGGTTTGTCTCTCTCAAAATATTTTTACTCTGCTATGCACACCCTCTTTCTTGTGATGCTGTGAAATGACAAAATGCCTCCGTGATGAGATGGGGTGAGGTGCGTGGTATAGGCGTTGTGACCTCGCTTTAGAGTGCTGTTGACATTTTGAAGCTAGGTCAGAAGGAGGATTGTCTGCTTCCAGACCACACAATTGACTGTGGATAACTGCAACCACGGATAAGAGGGACTACTATATTTAAAATCTTTCAGTGGCTCTTAGAAAATCCATTGTATTGGGGCATCTGGGTGGCTCAGTCAGTTAAGCATCTGACTTGGATTCAGGTCAAGATCTCATGGTTCGTGAGTTCAGTTCCCATGTCGGGCTCTCTGCTGTTAGCACAGAGCCCGCTTCAGATCCTCTGTCCCCCTCTTTCTCTGCCCCTCCCCCACTCACATGCATGCACTCTCTCATAAATATAAATTTTAAAAAATTTATTTAAAAAATCCATCATATTAAATTGCTATCCCATTTTTCCAATTGAAATGTTAAAGTAATCCCGAGATTCTCCTTGTCTTTACAGAAACATATTTCCATGATTTTCTACAGTGAGTGATGTTATTTGCCCACGATTATTTTATTCTATTTTACTTTATTATTTCTTAAATATATTTATTTTGAGAGAGCACAAGCAAGGGAGGGGGAGAGAGAGAGGGAGAAAGAGAGAATCCCAACAGGCTCCGCACGGTCAACTTGCAGCCCGAAGGGGGCTCAAACTCATGAACTGTGAGATCACGTCCTGAGCCCAAACCGAGTCCAGCACTTAATGGACTAGGCCACCCAAGCGCCCCTGCCCAGAATTATTTTAAACTAAGCTGCACATTTAATCGTAGCCCCCTCGCTTTGGTGGCAAATATAGGTTCTGTATCACTTCTGCTTTTTTTGCCAAGTTGAATTTCATCTTTCTCACTTCTTTTTCATCAGAAGATATTTCCTGGGTGTGAGCATATTTTATAGTACTCAGACTGTCTTAGGTAAAAACAAACAAAAAATAATAATAGTAACAGGGACACCTGGGTGGCTCAGTCGGTTGAGCGTCCGACTTCTGCTCAGGTCATGATCTCGCAGTTTGTGAGTTCGAGCCCCGTGTCGGGCTCTGTGCTGACAGGTCAGAGCCTGGAGCCTGCTTCGGATTCTGTGTCTCCCTCTCCGCACCTTCCCCGCTTGCACTCTGTCTCTTTCTCTCTCAAAAATAAATAAACATTAAAAAAATAATAATAATAATAGTAAACATTCATTGAGCACTCACTGTTCCGGGCATTGTTCTTCGTTCCTTATTTCTATTAACTCATTGAACCTGTTAAGACAATCCTCAGTGGTAATTATTGCTGTTCTTCCCATTTCACAAAGAAAATTTAGGCACAGAGAAGTTAAGTAATGTGCCCAACATCACACAGTTAGAAAGTGGCAGAGCTCGGCGTTGAACCCAGCACTCTGGCTCCAGAGTCTACGCCACAACTTTTGTCACATCGCTCTTACGGTTTTTGTTAACTTTTTGTTTGTAATTTGCAATAAATAAGAACCCTTTTTGCATTAAAAAAAAAATCTTTCTGTAATAGCCCTTGGGTTTGCTAATACATTCCTCATTAGGAGTGATATTTTTGTTCTAATTCACAAATGCACGTGGATTTTTCTTAAAACAAAAATTCAAAACCTTACTTTTAAACTTCATTTTCTATAGGTTTTGGTTAAATTTGGTCAGTTGCTACACAGAAAACTAATAAAGATTTCAGCAGGTGAATTTGCACTGACTTCATCCCTTGATCCAGAACAGGCTTTCTCCATTTTGGCACTGTTGACACTTTGGGCCGGATAATTTGTTGTGGCGGACTGTCCAGTTCATTGCAGGCTCTGTGGCAGTGTGCCTGGATTCTCCCCACTGAGTAGTAGAAGCACTCCCCCAGTTGTGACAGCCAGAATGTCTCTAGACATTGTCAAACTTGCCTATAGGTGAGAACCACTCCTTTGGTTACTTTATTGGCATTCTTATTGCTGGTTGGTGGAGGCTTAGTTCTAAATTGTAAATGACTCAGTGCTGATCTCCACTTTCACGTCCAGTGTGACTAGCCAACCAGAAGTCATGTGCCTCTTGATCTTACTTGGTGTTTTTTTTCCCCTTTTACACCTCTGTAGGAAATTTGGTTATGTGAGTTTTAAATCTGCTAATGATCAGGGAAAAGCCTTGAAACTTAGTGAGACAAAGGTCCTTGGGAATGAAATTAAATTGAGAAAACCAAAAGGAAGGGAAGTAAAGAAAGGTATGTAAACAAGGTAATTTATTTATAGATAACTGTGGGGGCACGTGGGTGGCTCAGTCGGTTAAGCGTCCGACTTCGGCTCAGGTCATGATCTCACGGTTCGTGAGTTTGAGCCCTGCATCGGGCTCTGTGCTGACAGCTCAGAACCTGGAGCCTGCTTGGGATTCTGTGTCTCCCTCTCTCTGCTCCTTCCCCACTCACACTCTGTCTCTCTCTCAAAAATAAGTAAACATTATAGATAACTGTGTATCTAGAAGACTCTGGGTCAGGAACTAGTAGTATCAGATTCTTTCTTATTGTGTACAAGTACTTAGTTACCACCAGGTCACCTGCTTCCACAGCACAAACTTTATCTGCATTGCTCTCACCCTGTGTGCTCTAGCTCCCTGGCTCACCTTCCCTGTCATAGCATCCTTTGTCTACAGCACTCTCTGTCATTATGTACCTTTCCTTCTCTGCCATAATGTTCTCTGCAGGACTCAGTCCCTGACCACCTGCAGCCCATCCATAGAATCTCAGTTTAAAGGTCACTTCCTCAGATCAGAAAAAATTTCCCTTCCAGACTAGATTAAGTCTTTTTTTTTGGGTGGGGGGAGTATGGGGGATTTCCTCTCCTCTCCTCTCCTCTCCTCTCCTCTCCTCTCCTCTCCTCTCCTCCCCTCCCCTCCCCTCCCCTCCCCTCCCCTCTCCTCCCCTCTCCTCTCCTCCCCTCTCCTCTCCTCCCCTCTCCTCTCCTCCCCTCTCCTCTCCTCCCCTCCCCTCCCCTCCCCTCCTTTCGTTCATTTAAGGTAATCTCTCCACTCAATGTGAGGCTTAAACTCACGACCCAGAGGTCAAGAGTTTCGTGCTTTTCTGATTGAGCCAGCCACGCGCCCCTAGGTTAAGTCTTTACTAGATGTTCTCATTTCCCTTTTACTTTTCCTTCTTAGCACTTATCAGGGTTTGTAATTATGTGACTGTATGTTTGCTAGCCTTTTCCTCCAAGGCCACACTCCCGAGAGTAGAAGCCTGTATTTTCATGTACCATGTAGCATAGGCCCTCACCCAGATGTGTGTGCAAACATTTGTTAAATGAAGGAATATGTATTGCTATTAACACTCCCTAACTCTTGGAGAAGTATTTTTCCTCCCTTGTAGAACTTTTGATGCTTATTAGATCTGAACTCAGACTGAAAATATGCTTTTGTGTTACATAGCTCGAAATACCAAAACACTTTTGATCAAGGACCTGCCTGATAAAGTCACTCAGCGTGAGTTAAAAGAAGTGTTTAAGGATGCCTTTCAAATCAGATTGGTGAGCAAGGATGGGATGAATAAAAGGTGTGTTTTGTACTGGTGTTGAAAAACAATGTATTTCTACTGGGTTCAGACATAACAGAATTTCACTGCATTCTCCCAAGTCACTTAGGCCTGGTTTTAGAAAACAAAAGAGTAGTTATCCAACCTTTCTACCAGTAGGCATAAAAAACTGAAGGGGACAGGGGCGCCTGGGTGGCTCAGGTCATGATCTTGCGGTTTGTGAGTTCAAGCCTCGCATCAGGCTCTGCAGCACAGAGCCTAGAGCCTGCTTCAGATTCTGTGTCTCCCTCTCTCTCTCTGCCTCTCCCCTGCTTGCACTCTCTCTCTGTCTCTCTCTCTCAAAAATGAATAAACATTAAAAAAAATTTTTAAAAAGGAAAAAAGAGAATAAAAAAACTGAAGGGGGCATCATAAATGGACAGTCAGAAGTTTCTAGAAAACTGTAGTGGTGTCATTGAGAAATGAAGGCTTATTCTACCAAGTTCGAGACTGAAGATTGGAAGAATTCAGTCATAGATCATCTCCATTCTTCTCTCTCCAGGGCTGACTCCAGTAAAACAGCACACTTGGTGAATTGCCTGGACAGGTGGCCAAACAAGCATTGAATTGGCCCGTTAGAACTATGTTGTAACAGGGGCGCCTGGGGGGCTCAGTTAAACATTCGACTTCAGCTCAGGTCATGATCTCACAGTTTGTGAGTTTGAGCCCCACGTTAGCCTCTGTATTAATATAGCTCGGAGCTTGGAGCCTCCTTCAGATTCTGTGTCTCCCTAGCTTTCTGCCCCTCCCCTGCTAGCATTCTGTCTCTCTCTTAAAAATAAATAAATATTAAAAAGACAACAACAACCTTAAAGCCATCATCGGTAAAAAAAAAAAAAGGGGGGGGCGCACCTGGGTGGCTCAGTTGGTTAAGCCTCCAACTTTGGCTCAGGACATGATCTCACTGTTCTTGAGTTCGAGCCCCACAGTGGGCTCTGTGCTGACATCTCAGAACCTGGAACCTGCTTCAGATTCTATGTCTCTCTTTCTCTCTGCTCCTATCCTGCTTGTGCTGTCCCTTCTAAAATAAACATTTAAAAAAAATTTTTTAAAAAAAGAACTGTGTTGTAATAATTAATGAAACACTAGCACTACGTATCTAGGCTTTGGTAGAGTAAGAGGGTGAATGTGGTGAAATCAGAAAGGATGGAGTAGGATGTATTTTGAAAGGAATTCTCTTTTTTTTTTTAATTTTTATTTTTTTTAATGTTTTTACTTATTTTTGAGACAGACAAAGACAGAGCATGAGCAGGGGAGGGGCAGAGAGAGAGGAAGACACAGAATCCAGAGCAGGCTCCAGGCTCTGAGCTGTCAGCACAGAGCCCGACGCGGAGCTCGAACTCATGGACCGTGAGATCATGACCTGAGCTGAAGTCGGATGCTTAACCGACTGAGCCACCCAGGCTCCCCTGGAATTCTCTTTTTTAAAAATCTTTTTAATGTTTATTTTTGATAGACAGAGTATGAGTGGGGGAGGGGCAGAGAGAGAGGGAGACACAGAATCTGAAGCAGGCTCCAGGCTCTGAGCCATCAGCGCAGAGTCCGATGTGGGGCTCAAACTCAAAAACTGTGAGATCATGACCTGAGTGGAAGTCAGACACTTAACTGACTGCGCCACCCCGGCACCACCACCACCTCCCCCTTTTTTTTAAAGTAAGCTCAAAACTGCCTCATGTAAGGCTTGAAGTTAGAACCCTAAGATCAAGACCTGAGCTGAGATCAAGAGTGAGATGCTTAACTGACTGAGCCACCCACACAACCCTCTTTTTTTTTTTTTTTTTTTTAAGATTTTGATAATTTTTTTTAAGTTTTTTTATTTTGAAAGAAAAAGAATGAGTGGGCAAGGGGCAGAGAGAGAGGATCCCAAGCAGGCTCTGTATCATCTGCACAGAGCCCTATGTGGGGCTTAAACTCATGAACCGTGAAATCATGACCTGAGGCAATATCAAGAGTTGGACGCTTAATTGACTGAGCCATCCAGGTGCCCATTAAAATTTTATTAAAAAAATTTTTTTAATGTTTATTTTTGAGGGAGGGAGACAGAACGTGAGTGGGGGAAGAGCAGAGAGAGAGGGAGACACAGAATCTGAAGCAGGTTCCAGGCTCCAAGCTGTCAGCACAGAGCCTGATGTGGGGCTTGAACCCATGAACCATGAGATCATGACCTGAGCCAAAGTTGGACGCTTAACCTACTGAGCCACCCAGGTACCCCTATTTTAAGGCAGCCCTTAAGATTTTATTTTTAAGTAATCTCTACCCACTGTGAGGCTCCAACTTACAACCCCTAGATCAAGAGTCCCATGCTCCACCAACTGAGCCACTCAGAGGCCCCTATTTTGGAGGAATTCTTAATGAGGTGCAGCTTGCATATCAGAGTTACAGATACATTTGAGTGAAAATTGTTGGAGTAGGTAAACTCTAAAATAGTCTATACCAGTATATTCTGAATAACATCTCTAGAAAAGAATCCTACCAATTCAGAAAACAAGTCTGAAAGGATGAATCCCATATTGTTAGCAATTAGCTGTTGTCAGCGTTTTCTGTGAGGAGATTTGGGGACTCTGCCATGCTTACAGTCAGAAACACTGGAAAACAACAACAAATTGCTGCCCAAAACCATAGAATTTCTCTAATGATATTCAAATAAGTTTTGATTACATATACTTAAGTCTTCAGAATCATTCCTTTACATGAAGAATTATTATAAAGGGGAGATAGCGGAAGCCAAGGAATCCATGGCCGTATTAAATAAAGCCTATAATACCTATGTCAGAAGTGAGTGTGGTACATTCTTCAAGAATATTCTTACTCAGCAGATCCTTTCTACTTATCTTTCACCGAAGTAAGTTACAGGTTCATGAAGGTTTACGTTGAAAGTATGGAATCATAAAGTACTAGAGGAAGACATGGAGAATGTTTTCGTTTTGTTTGTTTTTAAAGATTTTATTTTTAAGTAATCTCTACATCCAATGGGGGGCTGGAACTCACAATCCCAAGATCAAGAGTCACATGCTCTTCCAACTGAACCAGCTGGACTCTGCTGTTTGTTTGTTTTTAATCTTCAGCAGGGGAAGACCTGTTGAGTGTGACACAAATCCTGGAAGTCCTAAAAGAATAGATAAGTTTGACTGCATAAAGTATTTCTACGTGGGGGAAAAAATCCCTTAAGCAAAGTCAAAAGACAAGTGACAAACCAGGAAAAAAAAATTGTAATTTCTATCAAAACTGAGGGCTAATAGGGGTGCCTGGGTGGCTCAGTCGATTAACCTTCCGACTTTGGCTCTTCGTCATGATCTCTCAGTCCATGAGTTCAAGCCCTGCGTCAGGCTCTTGCTGACAGCTCAGAGCCTGGAACCTGCTTTGGATTCTGTGTCTTCCTCTCTCTCTGCCCCTCCCCCACTCACACTGTGTCTTTCTCTCTCAAAAAAATATACATTAAAGAAATGAAAAAAAAAACAACTGAGGGCTAATTTTGTTGGTAAAGTGCATCTTACAAATCAATGAGAAAAAGACCAACAATCCAGTAAAAATATCAGCAAAGTATGAACAGGTACGTCACAGAAAAGGAATTTTTTTTTATGTGTATCTTTTTCCTTTATTTTTAAATTTTATTTATTTTTATTAACTTGTTTTATTTTTTATTTTTTTTTAATTTACATCCGAATTAGCATATAGTGCAACAATGACTTCAGGAGTAGATTCCTTAGTGCCGCTGACCCATTTAGCCCATCCCCCCTCCCGCACCCCCTCCCTAACCCTCAGTTCTCTGTATTTAAGAGTCTCTTCTGGTTTGTCCCCCTCCCTGTTTTTATATTATCTTTGCTTCCCTTCCCTTATGTTCACCTGTTTTGTCTCTTAAAGTCCTCATGTGAGTGAAGTCATATGATTTTTGTCTTTCTCTGAGTAATTTCACTTAGCGTTATACCCTCCAGTTCCATCCACGTAGTTGCAAATGGCAAGATTTCATTCTTTTTGATTGCCGAGTAATACTCCATTGTGTATATATATATATATATATATATATATATATATATATACCACATCTTCTTCATCCATTCATCCATCGATGGACATTTGGGCTCTTTCCATACTTTGACTATTGTTGATAGTGCTGCTATAAACATGGGGGTGCATGTGTCCCTTCAAAACAGCACACCTGTATCCCTTGGATAAATGCCTAGTAGTGCAGTCGCTGGGTCGTAGGGTAGTTCTATTTTTAGTTTTTTGAGGAACTTCCATACTGTTTTCCAGATGGCTGCACCAGCTTGCATTCCCAAAGGAATTTTGAACATAAGACACCCATCCTCATTCATACTAAAAGAATTGTTAATTAAAATGTAATTTTAATTAATTTAATGTAGATGCAACTTCCTACCTGTTAGATGTTCACAGATCAAAAAATGTATCATCACAGTGCTAGAGGGTTGGAGAAACTGGCATGCTCGGGCTTCGTTGGTAGAGGGATATTGGTGAAGTCTATAGAGATGAGTTAGTATCTGTTATAGTTGCACGTACTGTTTTATCCTGCAGATAGAGTCAGACAAGTGTGACATAATGTGTTACAAAATTGGTTGTGCAAAATTAGAATTGACCTGAATATCTGTCAATAGAAAACTGACTAAAATTTTCTGGTAGATCCAAAAGATATTCTAGTATACAGTTGTAAAAAGAAGTGAAACAGCATTTTGTGTACTGATGGGAAATAATCTCCAATATAAAGGCAAAATATAGAACAGTGTGTGTGATATTCTACTTTTTATGTAAAAATATAATGGAGGTTGTATTTTGTGTACAAAACACAAATGTTAAAAACAGATCAAAGACCTAAAACACAAGAGCTAAAACAAGACTGTGGCAGAAACACAGGAGTAAATCATTGTGATCTTAGGTTAGAGTGTTGCACAGGTGATGGAAGATTGACAGGTTGGGCTTTATTAAAATTAAAAACATTTGTACTTCAAAGGACACTATACAAAAAAACTCCACAGACTGGGAGAAAATATTGCAAATCATGTGTCTGTTAAGGGACTTATCTTCAGAATATGTGAAGAACTCTTAGAACTCAATAATAAGACAACCCAATTAAAAAATGGGCAAAGGGCTTGGGGTGCCTGATGACTCACTCGGTTAAGAGTCTGACTCTTGATTTCGGCATAGGTCATAATCACAAGGTGTGGGATCGAGCCCCACGTTGGGCTCTGCACTGAATGTGGAGCCTGCTTGGGATGCTCTCTCTCCCTCCCATTCTACCCCTCCCTGCTTGCGATCACTCTTTCTCTCAAAAATAAGTAAACATCTTTATTTTTATCATTTTTTATAAATAAACATTTTTTAAAAAAATGGACAAAGCGCTTGAATGGACATTTCTCCAAACAAGGTGTAAAAGTGCCCAATAAGAACATGAAAAGATGCTCGACATGAGTCGTTAGGGAGATGCAAATCAAAACCATGGTGTGATCCTACTTCACAACCAGTAGAGTGGCTATAAAAAATGGCAGGCCATAACAAGTGTTGGCAAGGATATGGGGAACTTGGAACCTTCGTTCGTTGCTGGCGGGAACGTAAAATAGGGCCGTTGCGTTGGAAAACGGTTTGGCGGTTTCCGAAAATGTTAAACATAGAGTTGCCATATGGTGCAGCAATTCTGCCACTAGGTGCGCACCCAAAAGGAATGAAAACGTAAATCCACACGTTTCGACAAATGTTCGTATCAGCTTCATCCTTACCAGCCCCAAAGTGGAAACAACCCCAAATGTCCACCAGCAAATGAATGGATAAACAAAACGTGGTTCTTCCATGCAACGTAATACTGTTCTGTCATAAAAAGGAATGAAATAGTAACATATGCTACAACATGGAGGATCTGAAAAACATGCGGCCACGTGAAAGAAGCCACTCACGAAAGATTGCACAGTCCTATGATCCCATTTGTATGAGATGTCCAGAATAGGCAAATAGCGTAGCGGTTGGGCCAAGGGTTGGGAATGACTTGGGAGAACGAGGAGTAACCACTGACGGACATTTTGGGAGATGATAAAAATCTGCCGAAATCGGATTATCGTGATGGTTATAGAATTCTATAAATACATTAGAAGTCATTGTGCACTATTTTATTTTTAAGTCATCCCTGCACCCGACATGGGGCTTGAACTTATAACCTGGAGATCACGAGTCACATGCTTCACTGATAGAGCCAGCCAGGTGCCCCTCACTGTGCACTTTAAATGGATGAGTTTTATGATACATGAATTATATCTCAGTAAAGCTTTAAAAAATAAGAGTGTGGGGCACCTGGGTGGCTCAGCCGGTTGAGCGTCTAACTTTGGCTCAGGTCATGATCTCACGGTTCATGAGTTTGAGCCCTGCGTCGGGTTCTGTGCTGATAGCTCAGAGCCTGGAGCCTGCTTCAGATTCTGTATCTCCCTCTCTCTGCCCCTCCCCTGCTCGCACTCTGTCTCTCTCTGTCTCAAAAATAAATTAACAAAAACAGTGTGTATATGTGTACATTTGCTTTTATATGTACAGCATGTTGCCTCTGAGGATAGAAATTGGGCAGAAGGCACACTGCACCATATCCTTTTCTACCTTTTGCCTTTTGAATCTTGTATGTGTATTACTAATTCAGAAGCCAAAAGTACTGAATGCTGACTATGCTTTCTTCTCCCCTCCACCCGGTCCCCACAATTGCAGGATCGCCTATGCTGACTTCACATCACAGGCTGATGCAGAGAGGGCCTTGGACGACAAGCAAGGACAAAGATTGGAGGGCTTGCCATAGCTCTGGACCCTGTTGGAGAGAAAAGTCAAGGCCAAGAAGAGAGAGGCTGGAAGAACAGCATGCGGAGAAGTAAGGGACACTAAAGCTCCGTAGACTGAAACTTGCCAGGGTCGGGTTGTCAGCCGGGTTCCCCAGAGAGGGGCTGCAATCAGGATAGGGACACTTTTTTGTTTTTTAAGTTTATTTATTTTGAGAGAGAGAGAGAGAGAGAGAGAGAGAGAGCGAGCGAGCAGGGGAGGGGCAAAGAGAGAGGGGAAGAGAGGATTCCAAGCAAGTTCCACGCTGCCAGCACAGAGCCTGACGCGGGGCTCAAACTCACGAACTGTGAGAGCGTGGCTTGAGCTGAAACTAAGAGCCGATGCTTAACTGACTGAGCCACCCAGCGCCCCTCAGGATAGGGACACTTAAATACAATTTCTCCCTGTATTAAAAATGGGTAAGTCCTCCTCAGATCAAGTTAATGAGTATTGTCCTAGTTAACTGTAACCTTGAAGTCTGCAAAAAGACAGCACTTTGAGATACATCAGCTTAGCTCCCCTTCTTGGGGGCTCTCTAGGATTGTGTTTGGACAGGTTCGTAAAGCTGTGGTTTCAGAAATTAGATATTTAATTCTCTTCAAGTAGAGTTTTTGTCAGGTTTAAACCAGAGACCCCAAACGAGTCCCTAATCTGCCTAATCTAGTGAGTAGTCATAATGGCTTCTACAGTATTTACAGGGGGAAAAAAACCCATAATTTATTATGAATATTTTTAAAAATCAAGAAATTTCACATAGAAATCTGGATTTCCAGCTTCTTTTGCTGCTGCATCAGAAAATCTGGTGGCCCTGGGGCTGCATCCCTACATGTCTGCAGTCATCTGCACAGGAAAATCAGAGGCTTCCTCTTAGCTGTTGACTACAACCCGCACCATTCACTAAGTTCTTCCCTAACTGAAGGAGCGAACAGCACACTTACACTTTGCAAAAATAGAGTCAGTACTTTTTTCTTGCAAAGCATTAGCGAAGGTGACATGTTAATATTTCTTATGCATTTGTCTCTTTCAAAAGTGGGAAAACGAAAGCTAGAGCAAGAAAGCCACACATTTCAAGAAAAATGGGAACGAGCCTATTTCTTTGTGGAGGTAAAGAATGTCCCTACGTGTTTAATATGCAAACAAAGCGTGTCTGTGTCGAAGGAGTATCACCTCAGACACCATTATGAAACAAACCACAGCAGGAACCATGAGGGATATACAGAAAAGATGCGTGATAGAAAACTAAATGAGCTGAAAAAAAGACTGAAATTTCAACATGATGTCCTTTTGAACGTGAATAAAATAAGTGATGCTGCTATGAAATGCAGTTACGTATTAAGTGAGAAAATTGCCTGGGCGTCCAAACCTTTTACAGATGGCGAGTTTATAAAGGAATGTCTATTGAGTGCCGCGGAGATTATGTGCCCTGAACAGAGACACGCATTTGCGAACATAAGACTAAGTGCTAATATTGTTCCGCAGCACGTTGGCGATGTGGCTGGGAACTTACAGGACAAGTTGCGAGGAAAAGGTAAATCATTTGTGGCTTTCTCCATTGCAGCTCATGAAGGGGCTGATGTAGATGATGCCCCCCAACTGGCTGTATTTATTCGTGGTGTTGACGAAACTTTTGATGTGACCGAAGAGCTTTTGGACATGGTACCCATGACAGGCACCTCATCAGGAAACGAATTATTTGTATGTGTTGAGGAAAGTCTTAAAAAATTTAATGTAGACTGGTCGAAATTAGTCAGTGTTAGCACCGATGGCAATTCTGCACTGGTTGGTGTTGAGCAACTGGTTACAGAACTTAAATCTAAGGTGTCAGGGCTTTGCAAAGACACAGAGCTTAAGTCTGTGCACGGCCTCATTCTCCAGGAGTCACTTTGCACTAAAAAGTTAAAAATGGATCATGTCATGGACATAGTAATTCACACCATAACCTGGATACGTTCCCATGGCTCAGACCACAGAGAGTTCAGTGCTTTGTTCAGTGAGTTAGATGCACAGTATGGAAGCTTGTTCTCCGTGGGACTTAAGTGGCTGAGTCGTGGCATGGTGTTAAGGCGGTTTTTCGAACTGTTGGAAGAAATTGATTTTTTCATGTCTTCTAAAGGAAAACCTGTTCCCCAGCTTACTAGCAAAGATTGGGTCAAAGACTTAGCCTTTCTGGTTGACATTATGACTTACCTAAACATGTTGGATATCTCCCTGCAAAGGCGTTCACAAGTGGTTACGCAGATGTATGACTCAATTCACTCGTTTTTGATGAAACTGTGTCTTTGGGAGACTCATTTGGCGAGGAACAATCTGGCCCACTTCCCCACGCTGAAATTAGTTTCCGAAAATGAAAGAGATGGCCTGAACTATATCCCCAGAATTAAAGAGTTGAAGACTGAGTTCCAAAAACGGTTCTCTGATTTCAAACTTTATGAAAGCGAGCTGACGTTGTTCAGTTCACCTTTCTCAGTTAATATTAACAACGTGAGCGAGGAGCTACAGATGGAGGTTATTGAACTACAGTGCAACACGATACTGAAAACGAAATACGACTGTGTCGGAATCCCAGAATTCTACAAACACCTTGGGAATGGTTACCCTAAATATAAGAACCATTGTGCAAAGATTCTGTCCATGTTTGGAAGTACCTACGTTTGTGAGCAGCTATTTTCAGTTATGAAACAACAGAAAACTACTAAGTATTGCCCCCAGTTAAAAGGTTCAGGGGTGACTTCCCTGCGGCACGTCGCTGCACCAGATACACACCCTGGCGTCGAATGACACCTCGGGGCTTAAGAAAGGAATGTCACGTTTTGGATTTCAAATCTAAGGAGTAATACATTATGAGACTGATTATTTCGATTTCCAAATTGTATTTGTTCACTGTCAAATTTAAACTACAATCTCTGGCATCCTATGTTTGTATCTTACCACGTATAAAATAAAGTTTGATTATACCTTGGCGGTTTATTTTCCCCCTGCCGTACCTTTCTGGCCCTGAAGAGTGATTCACGTTGGTAAACCTCTGCCCTAGAAGCAATCGCGTTTTTCCCAAAGGCACTTGTGAACCGGGGATGTGAACCAGGGAGTCCGCTGGATGAATGGGGTGTTTAGATGCCTAGAGCAGCTCTATCCCCAAGGATGACAGACTCAGCCCCCTCCCTGAAGAGAGCTGGGACAGCATAGCCAATACTGGCCCCTCGGCTTCTCTTTTGGTGCTTCCATTTTGGATTTACACATTTCTTTGAAATTTCAATGTTGTTGGTCAGCATTAGAAGAAGTTGTGGCTGGTCCCACAGCCATTCTGCCTCTTACAGGCACGGATAGGCATTTCCTCCCCATCAGGGCCACCCCCAAGGGGATGCAGAATGAGGTGTCCGTGTCGAAGAGCTTATGAGCATCATTCTGGGGAGAAGGCCCATAGGTACCAGCAGCCCCTTACAAAGGTCTGTGACCCAAAATGTGTTTTTCCACTGTGAAATTGGGACATGACTGCTCACTGTTACAGACACTGTATTTTAAATAGTCCAATTATGGGGCGCCCGGGCGGCTCAGTTGGTTAAGCGTCCAACATTGGCTCAGGTCACGATCTCACGGTCTGTGGGTTCGAGGCCCATGTCGGGCTCTGTGCTGACAGTTCAGAGCCTGGAGCCTGTTTAGGATTCTGTGTCTCCCTCTCCCTCTGCCCTTCCCCTGCTTGTGCTCGCTCGCTCTCTCTCTCTCAAAAAAAAAAAAAAAAAAAAATTAAGTAGTCCAATTATGAAAGTGAAATGTACTTATTGTAGAACATTTGGAAACTATAAAGAAATAGAGGGAAAAGTCTATAATGTCAACAACCAAAGGTAACCCCTATAAATATTTAAATATGTTTGTTTCCTTTTACTTCCTATGAATTATTTTATATGGTTGAGTGCATTATGTCTGAATCATTTTGTGTTCTGTTCTCCTTCCCCCCTCCCCTCTTAACAGCGAAATCCTAAGCATCTGTCAGTCTTCCAAGCTCAAAGTTGAGTTTATCTGATTGCGTCAGGTGTGTACTGACAGGCCTTTGGCGGCCAGGGTGAGTTCTCTTGGCGTCACATAAGCCATAGGATTGATTTTTCTGTTCTGCCAGGCTCTGAGAAGGCCAGAGAAACACCGTGTTTTCTGGGGAAGGAATGGGAGATTACATCTGATGACACTCAGGACACCCTTTGGGCAGAGGTTCTGGGACCATTAATGAGCATGAAGAAGCTCAGCTTTCTAGATCTGACCTTAATCTCTGCACCATTTGCCACCACTGCCCTCCCTTCCCTCTCCTTGAAATCTCACTCTCATTTTCCTCCTTCCTCTCGGAATGCTTCTTCTCAGGCCCTCTCCTTCCTCTGTCCTTCAAATGATGATTTTCCTCCAGTGACTTTTCTTCCCTACAATTTACCGGTGGCTTTTAGCATGGGGGCGGGGTGGGCAGGGGACAGGGGAGGTCAGTCAGGGCTCTCTTAAAGCAACACTTAAAAGATACCAACCCAAGACGCCTAGGTGGCTCAGTCTGTTAAGTGTCCGACTCTTGGTTTGGGTTTAGGTCATGATCTCATGGTTCCTGAGATGGAGCCCTGGGTCAGTTCCACCCACTTGCAGATAGCATGGAGTCTGTTTGGGATTCTCTCTCTCTCTCTCTCTCTCTCTCTCTCTCTCTCTGCCCCTCCCCCACAAAAAATAAATAAACTTCAAGAGATACAAACCCTTTTCCAAGAACTATGCACACATGTACCTACACGTGTGTTTTTATCACACTTTCAGGAAGTCTCCAGACCCTAGAAGCCCAGCTTGGGACCATCTAGTCCCATGGCTTCAGTTATGTGCAAGCTTTCAGCATAGAATCTCCAGCCCTGCACTTCTTTCTAAACGCCAGCCTGGAAGCCGCTGGACCTCTCCACTGGGATGTCCCACAGGCCCTTTCAATGCATGGTGTTGATGATTTAATTCATCATTTCTCTCCCCAAACTCTTAAGCCAATTCTTTTCTAGTTTTCTTTATTTTAGTGAATGGTGCCATCATCCACCCAGTTCTGGCTCAAGGCAGAAACCTGGCAGTCATCTTGGACTCCTCCTTAACTTACTTCCCATTTCTATTTAGTTGCCAAATCTTGATTATACTACTTAACCAAGGTTTCCAATCTTCCCACTTCTCTACAATCCCATTAGTAGTGAACACTACCCTAGTTAGGACTGTTGTCATCTCTTGCTTGAACTCCTGCAAAAGCCCCTACCTGGTCTCCCTGCTTCTGGTTTCCCCATCTCCAATTCTTGGCTTCCAAAATATTCTTCATAGAGTTACCAAAAAATAAGTCAAAACAACATCATATTAAGTCACATTACTCCCCTGCTTAACATTCTCTGATGCTTCCCTACATCATTTATAATAAAAGTCAAACTCCTCTAACTCAACAAAAAAACAACCCAATTAAGTGGTCAAAGGACTTGTACAGACATTTCTTCAAAGAAGATGTACAAATGGCCAGTAAGCACATGAAAAGCTGCTTAGCATCACTGATCAATAGGGATATGCAGATTGAAACTACAATGAGATACCACCTCACGTTCATTAGGTGGCTACTATAACACAAACAACAACGGCAAACAGAAAACAAGTGTTGGAGAGGCTGTAGGGTAATTGGAACCCTTGTATTCTGTTGGTGAGAATGGAAAATAGTGCAACCACTGTGGCAAACAATGTGGTGATTCCTCAAAATTTAAAAATAGAATTGGCATCTGATCCAGCAATTCCACTGTTGGGTGTATACCCAGAACACCTGAAAGCAGGGTCTTGAACAGATATTTGTATACCCATGTTCACAACAGCTAAAACATGGACGCAAGCCAAGGGTCTCCCAACGGATGAATGCATAAGCAACATGTGGTATGTACATAACATTAGAATATCATTTGGCCTTAAAAAAGAAGAAAGTTCTGACACATGTTCCAACATGGATGAACCTTAAGAACATCATGCTGAGTAAAATAAGCCAATCACAAAACAAACAAATATAGGATGATTCCACTTAGGAGCTTAGAGTCGTCAGTCAGGATCCTAGTGCGGGGGGGTTGGGGGGAGGGGCTTCGTGTTTAGTGGGTATAGAGTTTTAGCTTTGCAAGATGAAAAGAGTTCTGGAGATGGATGGTGGTAGTCATTGCACAATATTACAAATACATTTAATACCATTGAACTATACACTTAAAGGTAATTAAGATGACATGTTATTTGTACTTTACCCAGTAAAAAAAAAAGGAGGGGGCACCTGAGTGGGTCAGTCAGTTGAGCATCCGACTTTGGCTCAGGTCATGATCTTGAGGTTTGTCAGTTTGAGCCTTGCGTCAGGCTCTGTGCTGACAGCTCAGAGCCTGGAACCTGCTTTGGATTCTGTGTCTCCCTCTTTCTCTGTCTCTCTGTCTCTCTCTGTCTCTCTCTCCGTCTCTCTCTGTCTCTCTCAAAGATAAGTAAACATTAAAAAATTTAAAATAAAGAGGAAAAAAACCCCAAACTCCTCACCTACGATGGGACTACAAAGCCATATGTAATAGGGGCTCTCCTGTCTCCCTGATTTCTTATCCACTTTGCTCTTGGCTGCACACCTGATACTTGCCTTCTTTCTGTGCCTTGAGTCCTTTGCATAGCTGTTCCTGGAATATTCCTCTCTGGGTCTCCTGACCACCCAGGTCAGAGCTTCAGTGTTGCCTCCTCAGAGAAGCCTCTCCTGACCCACCTTAGAACGACCGCCCCCCCAGGCAACCCCTCCCTCTCCTTTTTTGTTTCCACTTATGTGATACCCTTACCCCAAAATGTTGTATCCTCAGTGTCATATCAGGAGGCATATGGAGTCCATTTGCCCCATTCCTGGTGATGTTATCTTTGATCGTTTGCTTAAGATGGTTTCTGTCAGGTTCCTTCACTATAATATTACTTGTTTATAAGTATCTCATGGACAGATACTAAGAGACTCTCTAAATAGTCTGTTTCTTATCCTACTTTCTCCTATTAATTTTAACATCTATTGCTGATTCTTGCCTGAAACAGTTACCACCGGGGTATTTGCCAAATGGTGGTTTTCAATTTTGCTCATCCTATATTTATTGGTTGGAATTCCATGAGGAAGTCCTTTCCCTTCACCCTCATTAATTTTTTTCTCCATTCATTCAAGTATTTATATCCATATGGACTCACAGATTCTTATTTTATCCTATAGCTTCTTATTCTAAGGGTTATAATCCTTTATGATCATTATTTATTTTGTCTATCAGATTGCCCCAGATTTGGCATGGGAGCCCATTCAAGTTGCCTCCTGTGTCCACTGATATGGGTCTACATGTCCCCATTATTATTTGAACCCTTCCTTACCTTCTGGCACCCCAAGGTGTTAGAGGCTCATCTTGTAATTTCCTTGCCACAGCCGTGAAGATATGGCTATTCCCCAAGAAGTCTTGGGGACTCTCATTACAGAATGGCAGTAGACACCAAGACCTGGGTGCTGGGTGAGGTCAGTGATGTTGGGCATTAGGACCTTCAGGCCCTCTCGGTGGATGGTCAGGAAATGTATGTACATACACATAGATACCAAAAGCTATTTTGACAAATCTGTCTGTAATTTTGAAAACTATGAGTTCACAATGATGGCTCTACTTCCAGCCCAACACCACAGTGTTTATTCTAGCTGACCCCCTTTCCATATTTTTAACTCATTTTTATGACAAATCTGGCTTTTATTAGTATAGTTTTCTTTTTTTCCTTTTTTTAAATAATTTTTTAAGTTTATTTATTTTTGAGAGAGAGAGAGAGAGAGAGCATGAGTAGGGGAAGCAGAGAGAAAGGGAGAGAGAGATCCCAAGCAGGCTCCACACTGTCAGCCCAGAGCCTGACGCAGGGCTTGAACTCATGAGCCATGAGACCACGACCTTCGCTGAAACCAAGAGTCGATGCTTAACCAACTGAGCCACCCAGGTGCCCCAGTCAGTATAATTTTCTTATCTGCTTAGTGCAGATACGAAAAATAAACCTACTACTCAGGGTACAATATTGTACAAGTTTTTTCTTTAGTCTCAGGGTATTTGGTCTAAATACTCTTTTCTAAAGTTGCTTATTTGAGTTGTCCCCGTGTCCTCAGGGTTATTATTCATTTGTAGTACACTTGGGGTCATTTGTTCCTGTTTATATTTCACTTCGTGTCATCTCCACCCCTCCTCTTCCCCAATTGCTTGTTGATTAAAAAATGTTTTCAATAGTAATGATTCTAAAAGTCAGAACCATACAGCCATGTCCCGAGAAGCGTCACTTTCCCGTGCCTTCCACCCATCCCACTCTCCCACCTTCACACCCTATGACCAGCCAGGTAACCAGCCTCAGTTAGTTTCTGCTCTATCCCTACAGTATTTCTTTTCACACGTTCCCCTTCTTTACATGACAGGAAGCCTACTATAGATCGCTTTTGCACTTGGCTTTTTATACTTAACAGTTTCTTGGAAATTGCTAAGAGACCTTGTGAGCTATTATGTTATGGTGCTGCTTACTCACCTACAGTTCCGTTTCATCAAGTTCACCAGCAGCTTTTGTGAAGTTGTTGAATAGTCTTGCCTCTTGTGCATGAAAAACAGCATGGACTATTTGGGGGAAGTGAAAGGTGGACATCTGGCCAATGCAAGGCTCTGAGGAGGGGAGGTGACGGGATTATGCTGATCAGTGTGGGCCTGGGCCACCTGCCCGAGCCCTAGGCCCAGGTGTGTCAGCACTTAGGCCAGTGGGTACCCTCAAAAATTATTAAGGACTAAGCAGAGAAGGGTTATGGGAGGCAACCACAGTAGTCGAAAACTCGAATTCTTCCTTTCATTTACTCATCTGTGCAGGGTATCATCTCTCTGTTGTGGGGTTGAAAGGAACAGAGAAGACAGGAGAGAATGGAGAGACAGGCAGAGGCCAGATGAGGGCGAGGGCCCTGGCTTGCTACACTTGGGAGCTGATACCCGCAGACCGGACTGGGCCAGGGCCAGGGTGAGAAGGCAGGGAGATCAGCAAGGGTGTGGGCAGGGCCTGAACAGAGGCAGTGCCAGAGGGGACTGTCGGGAGGGTGACATCTGGATATGGAGGGACACCAGAAAAAGTCAATGATGCCTCCCAGGCTTCTTGCTTGGTGACCAACGGAGAGAACGAAGGCAGAGGAGCTGGTTTGAGGGAAGCTGAGGGTCTGCAGTGGTAGGCCGTGGGCGTCCTCAGCAGGGAGTGGTGCTTTAAGCTGTGGCTGTGCCTGGAACACCAAAAAATAAGATTCAAAAGTGGGAGTGGCCTGATGGTAAGTGAAAGAAGCCGGGCCCCAAAGGCTACCTGCTGTAGGATTCCATTTCCATTACCTTCCTGAAAAGGCAAAACCATAGAGACAGCAAGTGGATCAGGGGTTGTGGGGGCTGGGACCGACTACGAGAGGGCGTGAGGGAAACTTAAGGGGGGCTGGCAGCATTCTTTCTCCATGATACCATGACTGTACATGTTTACTAAAACTCATTGAACTGTCACCCAAAAAGGTTGAGTTTTACTGTATGTAAATTACACCTTAGTAGGTGACTTCTTAAAAAATGGAAGGAGGGTAACCTGGGTGGCTCAGTCAGTTAAGGGTCCGGCTCTTGATATCAGCTCAGGTCATGATCTCACAGCTCAGGGCGGAGCCTGCTTAAGATTCTCTCCCTCTCTGTCCCTCCGTCCCTCTCCTGTTTGTACGTGTCCTCTCTCAAACAATAAAAAAAAATTTAAAAAAAAATTAAAAATAGAAGGAAGCCCAGGGGACACTGATGGCTGTGAAGCAGTGAGGAGAGAGCCCAGAGGAGAATGAGGGGAGTCCTGAGACTGCATAGAATAGAGACCTTGAGTGTCAGATACCAAAGGGGTCAAGTTAAGATAAGACCCAGGTTTCCAGCAGATGTAACAACCAGGAGGCCACTGATGACCTCACTGGAGAGATTTATTTTTCCCCCAATGTAGGGTCCCTGTCTTTCCCCTGTAGGGTCCCCGTTCTCCCCATGTAGGATCGCCATCCTTCCCCTGTAGGGTCCCCATTCTCCCCATGTACGGTCTCCATCTTCCCCCTTAACAATTGTTAAGATTTCAAGATAGCGACAGTGAAGCACTAAACCAGTCCCAGGCCGCTCCAAAGTATGTATCACACACCCGTGAAGCTGGCCCTGCTGCCACCTGAAAGTCAGGACCCCCAAGAAGTCGCAGCTGCTTCAGGATCTGTCTGGAGAAGCCAGCAGGGTCTGTATGGAGAACAGGCTCACAGGCTTGGCGGGAACCAGAAATTGCCTTGGCGCTGCCACCTGCTGGCCATGTCATGCCACTGCACATCCCTTCCGAGAACAGGACCTTGGATAGAGTGAGAAACTCAGCTCCGTAGGACCAAGTGACCAAGGCTGCCCTTCCTTCACTGAAGAGAAACAGTCCCCTGGGGCATTCTGCTGATGTCACACCAGCCACAGCACCCCAATGATGATGGCAGCACCTCACTGTCACGTTTAAACTTCTCTGTTCTTACAACCCCACAAAAGAGAGATGATACCCTGCACAGATGAGTAAATGAAAGGAAGAATTCGAGTTTTTGACTACTGTGTTTGCCTCCCATAACCCTTCTCTGTTGTCTTAGTCCCTAATAATGTTTGAGGGTACCCACTGGCCTAAGTGCTGACTCACTTGGGCCTGGGGCTCGGGCAGGTGGCCCAGGCCCACACTGACCAGCATAATCCCATTACTGGGCCACAGGGTGGGCCTCTAACCCAAGGCCAGTGGAGAAGACTTTTTTTTAGCTGGGGCTGCTGGAAAAAATGTTTTTTAGCTCCCTCTAGACTCTAGGATGTATACACATGAGGTTCTTTTTTTGACCGCAGCAAAAGACACTGACACCATGATGAAAGCTAGTCTAAGCATGAAGCTGACACAGAACAGTGGGGAAAGAAAGATGAAAAAAAACTGGTACAGGACGACACCTTTGAGCTGCCGGATCAAGCCAGCCCTGAAGTGCTATGAGACGGGGCACCCAGAACCTTGTGGTGCTGAGAGCCAATGAACCCCTTGGGTATTTAAACAGTTTGAGCAGCTGCTTACAATGAAAGGTATCTAATCTTTAATCTGCATCTCTAGCCCCATCTGCTCTAGCTTTTCTTCCCGTCCTCTTGATCGTGAGTCTTCAAGCCCCTCAGTCTCCCTTGAGTCCTCAGCATGGCACCAGCCCTCTCTCTCCAGGCTTTTGCACATTCCGTTGTGCCTGCCCAGGGCACTCTCCCCTTGCCCACCAGGCTGACAGATCCCACAGACCCTTATGGTCTCAGCCTAGATGACATCTCCTCAACGAGGCTCTTCCTCACTGCAGTTCCCTCCAGAAACATTTGCTGAGCTCCTGCTCTGCCAGACAGCAGGCTAGGGCCCCACACCCCATGGGGGCTCTGGAGATGCCGGTGATCTCAGGGGAGGCAACCTGAGTCAAAGACTCACACTTATGTCCTCAGACAGCAGAATGTGGCTGGGTGAATCTGGAGATTTCAGAGAAAACCGGCAGGGCTGGAAAGCAGAGTCAGGGAGCTGGGAATAGATCTTACTCTCATGGGAGTGCCGACATGGTGAGGAGGGTTAGGATTCTAGATCTATTGTGAAGGTGGTCAGCTGGCCTTCCATGTCTGCCAAGCTACCTTCCGACTTAGCTTCCGTTGTCAGTTTATGAATAATATAGTCCTGGTCCAGTGAGGGCTGTATTTCTCCTTGAAGGTTCATATACATACATTTTTAATTTAAAAAAAATTTTTTTTAACGTTTATTCATTTTTGAGACAGGGAGAGGCAGAGCATGAATGGGGGAGGGTCAGAGAGAGAGGGAGACACAGAATCTGAAACAGGCTCCAGGCTCTGAGCTGTCAGCACAGAGCCCGACGTGGGGCTCGAACTCACGGACCGTGAGATCATGACCTGAGCCGGAGTCGGACGCGTAACCGACTGAGCCACCCAGGTGCCCCTAATTTTTTAACATTTATTTATTTTTGAGAGACAGAGAGAGACAGAGTGCGAGCAGGGGAGGGGCAGAGGGAGAAGGAGACACAGAATCCCCAAACGGGCTCCAGCCTCTGAGCTGTCGGCACAGAGCCCAATGCGGGGCTCCAACCCATGAACTGTGAGAACCTGACCTGAGCTGAAGTTGGGCACTCAACCAACTGAGCCACCCAAAGGCGCCCCGAAGGAATTTTTTTATCATGATATAATTCACATACCCTAATATTCCCCCTTTTATAGTATACAATTCACTGTTTGTTTTTTGTATATTCACAGCACAGCTATCCAATTGTAGGACATTTTCATGACCTCAAAAAGAGACTCCATACTCCGTTACTCCCCATTTCCTCCTTCCCCTAGTCCTTGGAAACCACTAATCCCCTTTCTGTCTCTAAAGATTTGCTGATTTGGGATATTTCATATAAATGGAATCATGAAATATGTGGTGTTTTGCATCAGGGTTCTTTGACTTACCATAATGTTTTCAAAGGTCACCCATATTGTAGCATAGTACTTTTTTTTTTTTTCCAGTAATCTCTATTTCCAACATGGAGCTTGAACTCATGACCCAGAGATCAAGAGTCACATGCTCTTCTGACTGAGCCAGCCAGGCGCCCCACTTCATTTCTTTTTATCACTGAAAAATATTCTGTGATATGGATATTTTGTGTATCCATTCATTAGTTGTTAGACATTTAGGTTATTTTACTTTTTGTCTGTGATAAATAATGCTACTATGAATGTTCATGTACAAGTTTTTGCATGGACGTAGTTTTCATTTCTCTTGGCCATATATACCTAGAAGTGGATTTGCTGTGTTATATGGTAACTCTATGTTTAGCCACTAGAGGAGCCGCCAGACTATTTTCCAAAGCAACTGCACTATTTTCCATTCCCCTCGGCAGTGTTTGAGGGCTCCAGTTTCTCCGTATCCTCATCAACACTTGTTAGGATCTGACTTTTTTTTAATTTTTTTTTTAATGTTTATTCAGTATTGAGAGATAGAGACAGAACATGAGCAGGGGAGGGGCAGAGAGAGGGGGAGACACAGAATCCGAAGCAGGCTCCAGGCTCTGAGCTGTCAGCACAGAGCCCGACGTGGGGCTCAAACTCACAAACCGTGAGATCATGACCTGAGCCAAAGTCAGACACCCAACCGACTGAGCCACCCAGGCGTCGTAGGATCTGACTTTTTGATTGTAGCTGTCCTAGTGGGTATGAAGATGTATCTCTTTGTGGTTTTAATTTGTGTTTCCCTGGTGGTTAATGATGTTGAGCATCTTTTCATGTGCTCACTCACTATTTGTGTATCTTTGGAGAAATGTCTATTCAAATCCTTTGCCTTCTGCACCCCTCCCCATCCTTTGCCATTTTTTTAAAGATTTTATTTCATTTTTTTAATTTTTAAAAAATGTTTATTTATTTTTGAGAGAGGCAGAGACAGAGTGCAAGTGAGGGAGGGACAGAGAGAAAGAGAGAGAGAGAGAGAGAGAGAGAGAGAGAGAGAGAGAGAGAGAATCCCAAGCAGACTCCATCCTGTCAGCGTAGAACTCACAGAACCTGACTTGGGGCTTGATCTCACGAACCATGAGATCATGACCTGAGCCGAAATCAAGAGTCAGACGCTTAACTGCCTGAGTCACCCAAGCACTCTGCCTTTGCCACTTTTGTGGTTATCATTAAATTGCAGGAATTCTTTATATATTCTGGATGTTAACCCTGATCAGATATATGATTAGCAAATATTTTCTCCCATTGTGTGGATTGTCTTCAACTTTCTTGATCATGTCCTTTGCAACACAAAAGTTGTGTAGCAGTGGTTTGTATTCTTTTTTTTTTTTCTTCCCCTGAAGTCCAGTGTATCCACTTCTTCTTTCGTTGCTTATCCTTTTGGTGTTCTATCTAGGAAACCATCGCTTCCTCTAAGATCAGGAAGACACACACCTATGTTTTCTTCTAAAAGTTTGGCATTTTAGCTCATTTAGGTCATTGATCCATTCTGAGTTAATTTTTATAAACGGTGTGAGACAGGGGTCCAGTCTCACTCTTTTGCATGTGGTTATCCAGCTGTCCCTGCACCATTTGTCGAAGAGACTATTTCTCCGCTGAGTTGTCTTGGCACCTTTGTCAAGATCAATTGACCATAAATGTATGGGTTTATTTCTGGACTTTCCAATCTATTCCATTGATCTATATGTCTATCTTTAAAAATGTTTTTTAATGTTTATTTATTTTTGAGAGAGAGAGAGAGACAGAGAGACAGAGAGAGAGACAGAGAATGAGTGGGGGAGGAGCAGAGAGAGAGAGGAAGACCCAGAATCCGAAGCAGGCTCCAGGCTCTGAGCTGCCAGCACAGAGCCCGACACGGGGCTCAAACTCAACAGACCACAAGATCATGACCTGAGCAAAAGTCAGACACTCAACCAACTGAGCCACCCAGGTGCCCCTGATCTATATGTCTATCTTGATGTCAGTACCACATAGCCTTGGTTACCACAGCTTTGGGGTAAGTTTTGAGGTCAAAGAGTGTGTCCTCCAACTTTGTTCTTTTCCAAAACTTTTGTGGCTATTCTGGGTCTCTTGCATGTTCACATGTGTTTTGGGATCAGCTTATCAATTTCTGCAAAAATTGTTGGAATTTTTACTGGGATTGTATTGAATCTGTATATCAATTTGGGAAGTATTGCCATCTTAATGAAATTAAGTCTTCTAATCCATGAACCTAGGATTTCCTTTAATGGTGCTTTGTGGTTTTCAGTGTACAATCTTTTGTTAAACTTACTCCTAAGTGTTTGATTTTGATTCCAGCGTAAACAGAATTGATTTCTTTTTTTTCTTTTTTTTTTTTTTTTTTTAATTTTTTTTTTCAACGTTTATTTATTTTGGGGACAGAGAGAGACAGAGCATGAACGGGGGAGGGGCAGAGAGAGAGGGAGACACAGAATCGGAAACAGGCTCCAGGCTCTGAGCCATCAGCCCAGAGCCCGACGCGGGGCTCGAACTCACGGACCGCGAGATCGTGACCTGGCTGAAGTCGGACGCCTAACCGACTGCTCCACCCAGGCGCCCCTGATTTCTTAATCCCATTTTTTAAAACGTTTTTTTCAATGTTTATTTATTTTTGAGACAGAGAGAGAGAGACAGAGACAGAGACAGAGCACAAGCGGGGGAGGGGCATAGAGAAAGGGAGACACAGAATCCGAAGCAGGCTCCAGGCTCTGAGCCGTCAGCACAGAGCCCGACGCGGGTCTTGAACCCACGAACTGTGAGACTGTGACCTGAGCCGAAGTCAGACACTTAACCCACTGAGCCACCCAGGCGCCCCTAATCCCATTTTTGATTGTTTATTGCTATTTTATAGAAATAAAATTGATTTTTGCCCGCTGATCTTATACAGTCTTGCTGAACTTTTCATTATCTCTAACAGGTTTTTTTTTTTGGGGGGGGGGGGGAATCCTGGTGGATTTCCTACATATAAGATAATCTCATGTGCAAGTAGAGATAGTTTTACTTCTTCCTTTTCAAACCAGATGCCTTCCCCACCCCATTACCCTGGATAGAACCTCCAATCCAATGTTGAACAGAAGTGGCAAGAGTAGACATCTTTGTCTCGTTTCTGATCTTAAGGGGAAAAGCTGTCAGTCGTTCACCATCGAGTGTGTTGTTAGCTATTTTGTCGATGCCCTTTAGCAGATTGGGGAAGGACCCTTCTATTTCTGAGTGCTTTTATCACGAAAGAGTGTTGGATTTTGTAAAATGCATTTTCTGCATCTGTTGAGATGCGTGTGTGGTTCTTGTTCTTTATGGTTGACACTTTTTAAAAAGCAGTTGCCTGTGCAGGGTAGAGGAATAGGAACAAGGAAAATGGGAGACGGGAGGGCGAGAGACACTCTCTACTGTCTATCCTTTTATATTGTCTGGTTTCTTGAATGTATTTCTTATCAAAAACTTAAATTATCTTTTTAAAAATCATGGTAAAATAAACATAAAATAGAATTTACCATTTTAACATTAAGTTACAGTTCAGGGGCGCCTGGGGGCTCAGTCCATTGAGCGTCCGACTTCCACTCAGGCCGTGATCTCCTGGTCTGTGAGTCTGAGCCCCACATCGGGCTCTGTGCCTTCGGCAGCTGAGCCCGCTTGGATCCTCTGTCTTTCTCTCTCTGCCCCTCCTCTGCTTGCACCCTCTCTCTCTTTCTCTCTCTCAAAAATGAATAAACCCTTAAAAAAAAAAAAGCAACGTCTTAAAAAAAAGTTCAGCTACGTTAAGTATATTCACATTGTTGTACAACCAAGCTCCAGAACTTTTTCTTTTTTTTCTGTTTTTTTCCAAAGATTTTATTTTATGTTATTTTTTATTTATTTTTATTTTTTTCTGATGGTTATTTATTTTTGGGAGAGAGACAGAGCATGAGCAGGTGAGGGGCGGAGAGAGAGAGAGGGAGACAGAATCCGAAGCAGGCTCCAGGCTCTGAGCTGTTAGCACAGAGCCCGACGCAGGGCTCGAGCTCACGAGCCGTGAGATGATGACCTGAGCCGAAGCTGAGTGCTCAACCAACCGAGCCACCCAGGCGCCCCATCAGAGATTTTATTTTTAAGTAATCTCTCCACCCAACATGGGGCTTGGACTTACAACCCTGAGATTGAGAGTCCCATGCTCCACTGACCGAGCCAGCCAGGCCCCCCTGGAACTCTTTTTATCTTGCAAAACTGAAACTCCGCACTCATTAATCAATAACCCTTCATTCCCTCTGCCCCCCAGCCTCTGGAAACTACCATCCTGTTTTCTGTTTCTGTGATTTTACTCTGGCTGGCTCGTGTAAGTGAAAGCATACTCTCTTTGTGACTCTTGTATTTCACTTACCATAACGTCTCCGCGGCTCATCATGGTGTAGCACGCGTCAGAATTTCCATTCTTCTTCAAGCCTCAGTAATTTTCCATTGTGTGAATGGGTATGTCCGCGTATACAAAATGTGGCGCATGTATATATTTCTTTGTCTTTTGTTTGTTTACCCACATTTTATTTATTTATCTATTCACTTACTGATGCACATTTGTGACCTTTCGGCTGTTGTGAATAATAGCCAGACGTGGCTATTGAAGATGAGTGTGCAAATGTCTCCGAGGCCCTGCTTTCACTTCTTTTGGATATATACACAGAAGTGGGATCGCCGGCTCAAATGGCAATTCCGTCTTCAAGTTTTTGAGGAATCTCACGCTGGTGTCCATAGCAGCTGCACCATTTTACATTTCCACCCACGGTGTACAAGGGCTCCACTTTCGCCACATCCTTACTAGCACTTTTTGTTTCTTAAGTGTGAGGGATAAATTATCTTTTTCAAGTTCAGGTTTCTGAACCTACAAAGCTAAGGTCCAGACCCTCGTCTATTTTCAACCTCACCTTCTTTCAGTCCTTTGCACAGGGCACAGTGCCCTAGACCTGGGAGGACAACCGGAGGACTGGGTGGGAACAGAGGCTGAGGCCAGGTGGGGGCTGGAGATTCGGGAAAGACAGTGCCTGTCTGGGAAGGGTGCCCCAGGTCCGATGAGGTGGCCGTGGGCTGGGGTTAGGCTGTGGGACCTGGAGGCAGCTGCCTTATTCTCTGGAGTTCCTGGGATCTCCACAGTCTCCTGGAATACCTGTTGGAATTCTGGGGATCTTCATCAATAATCCTGAAGTTCCTCCGGTGGCTCTAAGGCACGTGGGCATCGTCCATGGAATCAGCAGTTATTGAGCACCAATAACAGGATGAATCCTTTTAGGATGAATTCTACATAGCCTCAAAAACTCATTGCTGAGTGGAGGGACAGAAATGCAAGCATACTCACCCATATGTGTTGTGACAGCTGGTGTTTTGGGGGCAAAGAGGAGCCCTCAGCTCAGTCTGGGGGTAACAGGAGGACTCCTGGAAGAAATGGTCGAATCCTGAGAGCTGACCAGGAGGCTGGACATGGGACAGGTCATTTCAGGTGGGAGAGGGGCACAGGAGAAGGTGCCAATGGGACAGAGACCAGAGGGCCCACTAAGAAAAGGATAGTAGTCCAGTTGGCTGAATCCTGGAGGCCATAGCAAGGCACAGGACCAGGACTAGGTTGAAACAAGTGAGGGAGTTGGGTGCAAAATTTAAGCCTGAAACCTCAGTAATCAATATGATATTTTTATTTTTTATTTTAAAGAGAGAGAGAATGTGAGCAGGGGAGGGGTCAGAGGGAGAGAGAGAGAATCTTAAGCAGGCTCCATGCTCAGTGAAGAGCCGGATGCGGTGCTCGATCCCACAACCCTGGGAACATGATGTGAGCCGAAATCAAGAGTTGGATGCTTAAAAACAAAAAAAAGAGTTGGACGCTTAACTGACTGAGCCACCCAGGCACCTCCAGTATGATATTGTAATGCAAGACTTAAAAACCAAAATTAGGGGCACCCGGGTGTCTCAGTCGGTTAAGCATCCCACTTCGGTTCAGGTCATGATCTCATAGTCCATGGGTTTCAGCCCCGAGTTGGGCTCTGTGCTGACAGCTCAGAGCCTGGAGCCTGTTTTAGATTCTGTGTCTCCCTCACTCTGTCCCTCTCCCGCTCATGCAGTGTCTCATTTTCTCTCAAAAATAAATAAACATTTAAAAAACTAATAATAAAATAAAAATAAATAAAATAAAAACCAAAATTAGGGGTGCTTGGGTGGTCAGTCAGTTCAGCATCCGACTTTGGCTCAGGTCATGATCTCACAGTTGGTGAGTTTGAGCCCCCGCATTGGGCTCGCTGCTGTCACCCTGTCAGCGGCACAGCCCGCTTCAGATCCGCTGTCCCCTTCCCTGCCCCTCCCCCACTCGCGCGCGCGCTCTCTCTCTCTCTCCAAAAAAACCCTAAATAAAACATTTAAAAGTTTTATATAAATAAATAAATAAATAAGAACCAAAATTAGGGGCGCCTGGGTGGCTCAGTCAGTTGAGAGTCCCACTCTTGATTTTGGCTCAGGTCATGTCTCACCGGGTCATGTGTTGGAGCCCTGTGTCCAGCTCTGTGCTAACAGTGCAGAGCCTGCTTGTGGTCCTCTGTCTCCCTCTCTCGCTGCCCTCCCCTGCTTGCGCTCTCTCTTTCTCAAAAATAAATAAATAAACATTTTTTAAAAAATAAAAATGAAAACCAAAATTAATGCAAGAAAATACATGATGAACAAAACGTTAAATTTTAAGTAAAGACAGGATCAGTAACAGTGTTACACCAGTCACAGTGGAGCCTAAGGCAAAAGTAACCCCAGTATTATTGATCCTGTGTTTTCAGTCGTGGGCTAAGGCACTCGATTTTATCCTGCCCACTCGCTATGAGAAGTCATTGGAATCTTTTTTTTTTTAAGCTTATTTATTTATTATTTGAGGGGGGAGGTCAGAGAGGGAGAGGGAAAGAGAGAATCCCAGGCAGGCTCTGTGCTGTCAGTGCAAGCCTGACTCTGGGCTCAATCTCAGGAACCATGAGATCATGACCTGAGCTGAAATCAAGAGTCAGATGCTTAACCAACTGAGCCACCCAGGTGCCCCAGAAGTCATTGTTTGTATCTGTTGATTTAAAAACCGAGGTGCGGGGCTCCTGGGTGGCTCAGTAAGTTAAGCGTCCAACTCTTGATTTCAGCTGAGGTCATAATCTCACGGTTTGTGAGATCGAGCCTCACTTGGGCTCTGCACTGTCAGCGTGGAGCCTGCTTAGGCTTCTCTCTCACTCTCTCTCTGCCCCTTCTCAGCTTGCATGTGCATGTTCTCTGTCTCTCAAAAATAAATAAACGTTAGAAAAAATTTTTTAAATTTTTTTTAACGTTTATTTATTTTTGAGAGACAGAGCACAAGCAGGGGAGGGGCAGAGAGTGAGAGGAGACACAGAATGTGAAGCAGGCTCCAGGCTCTGAGCTGTCAGCACAGAGCCTGATGCGGGGCTCGAATTCATAAACCGTGAGATCATGACCTGAGCTGAAGTTGGATGCTTAACCGACTGAGCCACCCAGGTGCCCCGAAAAACATTTTTTTAAAACCAAGGTGGCTACTGTATGGGTAGATCAAGATACAGGGCAAGACTGGTGTCGGGGAGGTGTTAATCCAGGCAGGAAATGATGAAGACTTGAAGAGAGAGAGGCTGTGGGAAGGGTATGGACGATTCCTAAGTCACTGGAAGGCCAGGCTTTGGGAAGCCTTGGCTGCTGGAGCTGAGGGAGAGAGTAGGATTTACCACACATCTGGCTCTTGGCTGGGAGGGTTAGGAGGGCTGCTGGCTGTGTTTCATTTACTGAGGTTTGAAAGATGGCAGTCCAGCATGGAGGAAGAAGCTGAGTTCAGTTTGTGGTGCTCTGCTTTTTGAGATTTATAGGACACCAAAGGGAGATGTCTGGCAGGCAAAGGGTTAATGAGCCTGGAGCCCAGGAGGAAGTTGCTTCTGAAGAGCACCCTCCCCCATTTGCACACCGTTGGGTGACAGTCCTCCACCGGGATTCGGGCGGCTGCCACCAGAGAAGGTGCCCCAAGCAGAGGGGCCGGAGGTGAGGGCTATACACATGTGGACATGGAGGTGATCTCGGGAGAGAATGGAATGGAGGCAGGAGGCCAGAGGAACTTGTGGGCAAGAGAAAGAAGCCACAGAAAGGTTCAGAAAGTTAAGGTCTAAAGTGTCCTTTGGGCTAGCAAGCAAGAGGGTGTGTGGGGTCCCCCCAGAGCACGGGGCTGGAGGCCCCTGCGGAGTCTGAAAGGGCCTGGCAGCATCTTTTCTCAATGATTCCAGAGGCTTTCTCCAGTGAAGGACAGCAGGGCAGAGGAGAGGAGGTGTTGAAATGGAAGGTGTGGCTGAGGAGATCACCACAGTGGCCCCCAGGAGGAAGGCGGGGAGGGACTTGGGAGAAAGGATGTTGTTTTAGAAAAGATTCCGGTCCCTGGAGCCTTGGAGGGGAGCTAAGGACTTGGCTGGATGTAAATCAAGCTGTGGGAGTGCCCTGGGGAGGTCTGTTTTTCTCTGTGAAGTGGAGGGTAGGGTAACAGTCCAGAGTGAGAGGAGGGAGGTGGGGGGCCCGGGAGAGACGAGGCATGGGTAGGTGCTAGGGAGGTGGGAATGAGAGCCCATGAGCCCTGGGAGCTCCAGGAAGACTTTCTGGGCCCTGCTGGGAACAAGATGGTTGTCATACAGGATCCCTCCTGGGGGCGGGCTGGCCACCGGTGAGGTGGGAGCTGAGGCCTGGCTCCGGGCTGTGAGAGAAGACAAAGGCTAGGTGGCTTCCTTGCACAGGTCGCCTCACACATGGGGACACTGGCCTAAACACCATGCAAGGCCTAGCGAGGAAGGAAGAGTTCTGGACAGCATCTGAAGGCCCCACGAAACAGAAAAAGGCAGAAGCAGGGTTTGGGTTGCTAAAGGGAAGTTGGCTCTGCTCGTCTTCCGCTCTTCACAGCAAGCTTGGAGCCCTGGAGTTGAGGCTGCGAATTCCTCTCAAGGCCAGTAGGGCGCCCTCTGCTGCCTTGCACCCTTCCCTCCCCTCCCCCTACTCAGAGCGCTGACCCTCTGGTTTGGGCATCTGCCCTGATCACTCCACCGTGGCCTTCCCTTCAGTGGCCTAGCCGTCCACGGGCCCCTGGGCTGAGGGTGGCAGCAGTTTCCTGCTTGTGCCTCACACCCCCATTTGCCTTCTCGGCAATTCAGTCAACCAGTTCCCTGCTTTAAACTCTGTTTTAAAACACACCACACCACACAGGCACACACACACACCTCCCTCTGTTTTAAATATCTGAGGCAATTTTTCTTTGCTGGTTGGAGCCTGACTGAGGCATTGGGTTCCTGGAGGCCGCATCTGGGAATTGGAGTTCATCCTTCTGAAGATGCATAGACTTCCTCCGCTGCGCTGTGGGACCCCTGTGCTGATGTGAGGCTCACTGTGGCCGACTGGGCCTCGGGGTGCAGAAGTGCCCGTGGATGCTCAGAGTGGGCACCTCAGTGCAGACAGGTGCAGTGGGAGTGGGGGTTGGTAACGGGGCTGTGCCAGGCAGTGGGTAGAAGAGGTGGCCACTGGCTGTTCAAGGCAGTACCCCAGGCCCTAGGCTGTTGTCAGAAGTTGGTCAGACGCCTAGTATTAAAATTCAAGGAGGGGTGCCTGGGTGTCTCAGTTAAGCGTTCCAACTTCTGCTTAGGTCACGATCTCAAAGTTTGTGCGTTCGAGCCCCGCATCCAGCTCTCTGTTGGAGAGAGCTCTCACCGCGGAGCCAGCTTCGGATCCTCTATCCCACTCCCCCTCAATAATAAATAAACATTAAAAAAAAGAAAATATTTAAAAAAAGAAAATTCAAGGTAAAGAATTAGAGTGATACCCCAGTGGAAGTGGTGACCTCACACCTCTCTCCCATCTCATCCCTCCTCTGCAAAAATGTACAGTGCTGTCTCAGCCCTGGAGCTCCGGGGGCAGCAGATAACCCCAGCCAGCCAGACAGGGGGGATCACCCCTGGCTGGAGCTGCCTCCAAGAACTCCAACCAAAGGCCACACTTGGGAGAGCACCTACCAAAATGTGAAAGGCTGTCCTCTTTGACCCCACTGTTCTACATTTAATTATTCTACAGATACAACTGTATATGTGCAAAATAAAGTACGTAAAAAGTTTATTTACTGTGGCGGCCTTGTTGTGGAAACATACAGCAAACAACCCCAAATGTCCAGCAATAAGGACAAATGGTTAAATAAAGGATCCTCCCACAGGAGGCACACCCTGTAGCTCTTGAAAAGAATGAGGCCGCTCTGCGTGCACCGATGCGAGTTACAAGAGAGGGCTAGTTAATAAAAAAGAAGGCCAAGTTCAGATGAGTGTATAGTATGCACATAGCGTTTGTGTGAAATATAATAAATACGTGTCTATTTGTAAATGCATTGGTCGAATCTGGAAGGATATGCAAGAGGCTACTGCTGGCACTTGTGTTGGAACAGGGTGGCCGGGGGACAGGGAGGGAGGAGACCATTTACTGTGTATCTTTTTGAACTTTATACCATGTGTGTGCTTTGCAATACAACAAATAAAGAAGTCATTTTTAGAAAACTAAAAAAAAAAAAAAAAAAAAGGCAGCACTTGGAAACAAAACCCCTGTGCTGCTGTTACTCTACTCTGGGTAGGTCCTGTGGTTCCAGTTACAGGTTAGGGATAGATGGAGAGGTTAGGGAGCATTGGGATTCCAGCAGCAAGAGAATAAAACTGGAGTTAGCCTTACTTAAGTTTCTGGGTATTTGGGTAGCTAAGGTTTCCTTTCCAGAATTTCAGATTTAGAATCCCCAAGGACATGGATCTGAGCTGCCTTTGCTTTACTTTTAATAATTAGCCATATTGGGGTGCCTGGGTGACTCAGTCGGTTAAGCGTCCGACTTAGGCTCAGGTCACCATTTCGTGGTTTGTGAGTTCGAGCCCCACATCGGGCTCTGTGCTAATAGCTCAGAACCTGGAGCCTGCTTCAGATTCTGTGACTTCCTCTCTGCCGCACCCCCGCTCATGCTCGCACGTGCTCTCTCGCTCTCAAAAATAAATAAACATTAAAAACATACTTAGCCGTATCCTTGGAAAAGGGAAAAATAATCCCTGCCTTCGTTTAATAGATGAAAAACACAGAGGCAGAAGATCAGAGTGAAGAGGCAATATTTCATATTTCATATCTGCCACCAGGTTCAGGTTGCAGGTTCCGACTACAGTTTCCCCTCATCCAAGGTCCAGTGTATTTGGGCCTTGCTAGGGAGGTCCACCCTGAAGGGCATCATCCTGTGTTCAAAGCAATGGTCTGCTCTGCCTCGTGCTGGCTATAAGCAATTTATTTCACGTGGCGTTTACTCACCTTTTATTTTTTAATTTATTTTCAGATGCTCTGTGTTTCTTTTTAATTTCAGTGTTGACATTTAAAATTGTAAGATATTTAAAGTGTATGCATTGTGGTGATTCCATGTACATAGACATCGTGAAAGGATTCCCCCAATTGGTTAATTGATGACATGCGTCATCTCACATACTTGTCTTTCCTGTTTTGGTGAGACCATGAAAGTTCTGTTCTTAGCAAATTTCAGTTATACAATACAATATTATCAATACAGTATTACCAACTATAGTCACTATGTTTTACATTAGATCCTCAGACCTTCATCTTCTAGCTGAAAGCATACACCCCTTTACCAACCTCTCCCTATTTCCTCAAACCCCCACCCCCTGGCAACCACTTTTCTACTCTGTTTCTAGGAGGGTTTTTTTGTTTTTGTTTTTGTTTGTTTGTTTTTTGTAGATTCCACATACAAATGATAACATGCATTATTTGTTTTTGTCTGGTTTACTTTACTTAGCATAATGACCTCAGGGTCCATCCATGTTGTCCTAAATGGCAGGATTTCCTTGTTTCCTATGGCTGAATAATATTCCATTGTATATAAATATATATGTATGTATATATATGTATATGTATGTATATGTATGTATACATATATGTGTATATGTATGTATGTATATACATATATATGTATATGTATGTATGTATATACATACATACATATATATATATATCGCATCTTCTTTATCCATTCATCCATTGACAGACACTTAGGTTGTTTCCGTATCTTGGCTATTGTGAATAATGCTGCAATGAACATGGGTGTGCAGACATTTCTTTGAGATCCTGTTTTCATTTCCTTTGGAAATATACCCAGAAATGGGATTGCTAGATCATATGATAGTTCTATTTTTTTTTAATGTTTATTTATTTATTTATTTATTTATTTATTTATTTATTTATTTATTTTGAGAGGGGGCGTGGAGACAGAATCCCAGGCAGGCTCCACACTGTCAGCGTAGAGCCCACGCAGGGCTTGATCTCACAAACTGTGAGATCACAACCTGAGTGAAAATCAAGAGTCGGACGTTTAACTGAGCCACCCGGGCACCCCAGTAGTTCTACTTTTTAATTTTTTGAGAAGCCTCTATATTGTTTTCCATAGTGGCTGCGCCAATTTACATTCCCTTGCATATCTTTTGTTTTTAAAGATTTTATTTTGGGGGCACCTGGGTGGCTCCTTTTCTGCTACTACTCTCTGCTCTATAAACTCCCATCCCACCCCCTCCCTCTCCTTTAGAAGACAACAGACACGAGCTACCATGATTCTCACATCCACACTCCATTCATTGAGTGGATATTTACCAAGCACCTTTTTTTTAAGAAAATTTATTTTTGTTAGCATTTGTTTGTTTTTGAGAAAGAGAGAGACAGAGTGCGTGCAGGGGAGGGACAGAGAGAAAGAGAGACACAGAATCGGAAGCAGGCTCCAGGCTCTGAGCTGTCAGCACAGAGCCCGACAGGGGGCCCAAACTCACAAACTGCAAGATTATGACCTGAGCCGGAAGGTGGATGCTTAACCGACTGAGCCACCCAGATGCCCTTTTACTAAGCATCTTTTATGCACCAGGCACTGTCTGGGCACTCAGGAGGCACTCACTGCACCAGACGGACAGTTAAGCCTTGCTGCCCCCGCCCCTCAGCCTACATTTTGGTTTACACTTACTGGGTAGCTACATAGGTGCTCTTACCTTTACTCTCAAACTGGTCTATATCAAGGGGTGACCAGCCCCTTTATTCAAGAATTCTTCCTCACCGAATCTTGTCCTCTCATTTCCTTTCTGACCTATCATCTCTCCCTCTACCGGCTCTTCCCCACAGGCTGTACAGATACGTTCATTTCCCTCTTCCAGCAGCATCAGTAGAGGGAACACTTCTCTCCCCCGGGAGTGTTTCCTACACAGGCACCCTGCACTTAGCGCTGCCAGTTCTCTGTCCAGGGCGGTGTGGCTTCTCCCCCAGCACACTGAAACAAGTCTTGCCAAGATCTCCATCATTTCTCAGTCCCAAATCCAGCAGACTCCTTCAGACCTCACCTCATTTGACCCTTTTATGGCACTGGGCACTGTTCTTTCTTTCTTCTTGAAACCCGCTGATCCCTTGGCTTCTAAAACTCCCCTCTTAGCTCTGCTTCTGCCTCTGGGGCTTCTCCCACTCCGAGATGTCTCTCATCACCGGGCCTGGGCTGCCCAGCCTTCCCCTCTCCTTGTTCTAGCTGCTATTCCGGGCATGTTCCTCATACCACCTGTGTCTGTGGCTACGTGACCATTCCTGCAGAGCCAGCTGTCTGAAACAACGGGGATCCCTCATGCACGCAACATGTCCCACACTGAACTCATTAGCTTCCTCCAAAACCTATGGCCCTGTTTGTATCACTCCACTTACACACACACACACTCAACAGATAATGGGTAAATTATCCTCCCTTCCTCTATTTGGGTCACCAAATCTGTCCATAATAACAATAGCTAATATTAGTTGAGGGCTGAGGGCTTAGTATGTGCTCTCGAAAAGTACAAGCAGCATCTCACTTAATACACATTATGACCCAAGAGGCTGGTACTATTATTATCCCCATTTCATAGGTAAAGCACCTGGGATGACAGAGTAGGGTCCCAGCTGCTCTACTTACTAGCTGTGTGACCCTGGACAAGTTAATTTACCTCTCTATGCCCTAGTTCTGTAAAACAGAGACACCTTTCTTGTAAAAGTAAATGAATCAATATGCAAAGAACTGGAATAGTGTTTGGAGCTCGGGGAACACTATATAAATACTAAGCATTACTATTTTTCTATCCCAGACTGATTCCAAAGCAAGGCACTTGAACACTAAACAACACTGAATCGTCCCATTACTTCTTTTACCCGAATCATTCACTCATTCACTTAGCAAATAATTTTCACCTCTACTGTGTCTGGCAATGCTTTAGGTGCCAGGAATACAGCAGACAACAAAGTCTATGTTCTCATGGCCAGGGAGGGAGCAAACAGACAATTAACGGCCAAGAAAAATGCCAGTAATAAGTACTTGCAGATGACTCAATTAGGGGGATGTGATAGGGAGTCCCCAAGTGATACCTTTCATTGGAGGGTCAAGGATGATCACCTCTTAAGAGGTGATATAAACTGAGATCTGAATGACAAGAAGCCAGCCACACCAATAGTTGTAGAATATTGTCACTTGATCATGCCCACCTCTCATCTCTCATCTCTCCAGGCTCTTCCTCTGAGTCCCCTAATCTTGCTCTGTGCCAAACTGCTTGAAAACACCAGAGTCTTCTTATTCCACCATGTCTGGGCCCATGCTGTTCTTTTTGTCCCCCATAACCCAGTAAGTGTCCCCTTGGTCCCCATCCCAGAGTTCAAAATATGAACTTCCTCAGGGGGTCTCCATAGGTCAGAAAAGCAGGGTGCTGACCCCAGAACTGGCCCCAACCTCCTCCCTAATCAGAGCCCCAGTGGCTAGCTGTGGGTTTCCTACACACTCAGTCCCAGGAGTATGCTAGTTAAGCATTGCAAAATAACTTGATTGCTCCCTAAGAATCCCCATGGGCCCTTGTTAAAATACAAAATCCTGGTCCCCAATTCAAACCTCTTTAATTAGGATCTCCAGAGGCAACTCTGGACATCAGTTCAATTGTGGAAATATCATCATAGCTGAAGGTATCCTGGTTTTGCAGAAACGTTTATTTTTATTAAAAAAATTTTTTTTAGTGTTTATTTATTTGAGGGGGGAAGGGTGGAGAGAGAGAGAGAGACGGAGAGACAGAATCTGAAGCAGGATCCAGGCTCGGAGGTGTCAGCACAGAACCCGATGCGGGGCTAGAACCCATGAACCGTGAGATCATGACCTGAGCCTGAGCAGAAGTTGGAAGCTTAACCGAATGAGCCACCCAGGCAACCCTGCAGAGACATTTAGATACCAGACGCCCAGGATATATCCTAGGCAGGCTCTATACTGAAGGAAGTGCTCTGGGTCAAGTTTGGCACCAACTAAATTTGCCCGCAGTGACCCATCAGAACTGGCAAAAGCACCACCCAAAGAACCTCCTGTGCCTCTGCCATTGAGGAAACCTTTCCTTGCCTCTTTTGACTAACTCCTGGACCATTTGGTGAGACTGACTTCTAAGTCACATTTTAATTTATGTTTTAGTCCCAAATAACAAAAAGGGGAACTTGTGAGTGGTCAAAGGGTTGGCCTGTGGTTGGCCTCACCAAGTTCCTCTCCCCACCCCAGTTATAATGCCCGGTGACCACCAGAAAGTTATCTCTCCGGTCTTGTTTCTCGTTGGGAGAAATACCCAGCTCATGAGGCTACTTGACACTAAATGTAATGTTTGTGCACTGTTCACAGACATAGGCGACTGTCTTTATTAACAGCTCTTAGGAGGCAGCTTCAGGCACGTGGCCTGGGAGAGAATCACCTGCAGACGGGGATTTTCTGGCTCGGGTTCATTGGCGGGCCAGGCTGAAGTGCGCCTCCTACGCGGGCGCTGTGAACCTGGCGGTCCCTTTATTTCGGGAGGTCTCGGGCTCATCAGCAGGGAAATGGGGACGAACTACTCTCTCCACGGCCGCCGGGCGGCTCAGCGTGGAGAGCGGGCTGCAGCCGCTCGTGGGGTCGCCCAAGATCTCCACGGACCCCTCCCCCGAGGAGACAGGACACCGACACGGTCAAGTACCTGAGACTACCCATATGCAGCCGCCCGCGTCTCGGGAACTAGCGGCGCCAAAAGCGTCAGTCCCACGGCGCAAGCGCCGCGAGCGCGGGCAGCGAAGAGGCTCTTCAGGAACCGCGCGCCTACCACCCAATCAGAGCCGGCCTTGCACAAAGCGAATCCCGCCCCCAGGGCGCCGCCACCGAATCCCCTCCCCCTCCCGTGCCCGCCTCGGCCCGCCCACTCCTGCCTGCGCCCCGCCTCGCGCCGTTCTTGGGTAGAGGCTCGCGATTGGTCCATAGGATGGACGCAACCTCTGGTTGGCCGAGACGGAGTCACGAGGACGCCGTCGTCGCCTTTCCAGAGGCGATTACTGGGCAGGCTCAGTCTTTCGCCTCAGTCTCGAGCTCTAGCTGGCAGCCAAGCATACGTGCTCCGGGATATTCTGTACCAGCGGCCGCCATCGCCGTCGCTTGGGTTCCTCTGGACTCGTCTGCGCCACTCGCCCGCCACACACTCCGCCGGTCTACGCCGCCATCATGGTGAAGCTCGCAAAAGTAAGAAGCCTGCTTGCGCAAGCATGGACGTCGAGGCCTGCTTTCTGAGGAGGGCGCGCGCGGCGCCGCGAGGAGGAGGGCCTGCGCGCCGTCCCGGGCGCGTTCGAGGGCGCCATGCTGCGGGAAATCTCGCGCGGTTAGCGGGGAGGTCTCGCGTTTTTTGGCTAATCGGTGGCGAGGTGAAGGGCTTCGGCAGGTTCCGCGGGTGGTTGTGGTGGGGCGGAAAGACTTCGAGACTGAGTGGGGAGGGGGCGCCGGGCCTTGGGGTGGAGGGATGATGCCAAACTCCTGCGACGGGCCGAAGCGGGGCCCCGCCTCCTGACGCACGTGCCCCAGCGCGCGGCCCGCCACGTGGGCCGCGCCGCGTGTGTCCCGGCGTCTGCGGAGGGGACCTGGCCGTGAGTTGGGGAGAGGCGGGACTGCTTTAAACGGAGGGCCTGCGGCCTACAGGATGTCGGCTCCGGCCAGACGGGCGGGTACGAGGTGGGCTCCAGGAGGATGCCCTGCCTCGTGCTTTTTATGCTGTGCTGCGCGCACATGGTGACCTGCGCGGTATCTTCACGTGGCTCCGCCGGGTCTGGAAGGGGCGGGGTTTCCACGGGAAAGAACTTCGGAAGAGCGAAGGTTGTAAGGGCGAGCGTGGTTTTTTGAAAACTTGTCTTAAAGACCCTCACCACCCCGACTTTGGATTCAGGCGAGAGTGTAGGTTGTGGTGCCAGAATTAACCAAAGGCTTTTTTAAGGTAGTTCCCCCCACGCGGTAAAGAGCTGTGGGTTGTTGGCCGTTAAAATGGGCCAGTTGTCTGTACTGTTAAAACCATTCGTGATGTTTGTAAATCACAGGGAAAATGGGGGAGCGGGGCTCAAGAGTCTTACCGCTTTAACGTTGACCTCAGTACTAGTTTACCTAGTAGTTCACGTGTCAGTATTTTTATCCAGCAGTCTGAAAAGCGGATTTAAAAAAAGGAGGTGGCTTACTACGCTTAAGAATGATGGGAAAATATGGTCTGAGATGTTGGAGGTGTGATGTGCTAATTGTTTGTTTTAGGCTGGTAAAAATCAAAGTGACCCCAAGAAAATGGCTCCTCCCCCTAAGGAGGTAGAAGAAGACAGTGAAGATGAGGAAATGTCAGAAGATGAAGATGATGATAGCAGTGGAGAAGAGGTAATTATATATAGCTTCATGCCGAGTTGTGTTAAACTACGAAATGGAGAGTTAAAACAGGTGGTATCAAATGTCTGAAAATACTGGCAAAAATAAGATTATATTCATTCATCCATGGTCTGCGGAGATTGTTTCCCAAGCTCTTCATTGGCATGTTGAGATACAGGGTAAGTATTTGAATGAATTTGACAGAAAAGATTTAGAGTCTCCTTTTCCTGTGCTCTATGTAGGGCTTGGTGCCATATGTTGTATTAAATCGTGACATTTTTCTAGTTTTAGTATGTTAGGCCAACACACTGGATGAATAAACAGCCTGGACTGTTAAGTGTCTAGTAAGTGGCATTGCTGAGCATTGTTTTCAGGTCTCGGTTAGCCTTACCAGATCCTTTCCTAGCCTCCAAGCAGGATTGATTATGAGCTGTGTGATACTAGTTACTGTTAACGTCTTGGTGTGGGTTGAGGGTGGCCACCTCTCTGTGTTAACCTGGTAACATGCCTGGCTACTGTTTGCTCACTGTAAAGACCACTAATCCCTATATTTTTGCCTAGATTTGTTGAGGATTTGATAAAGGTTTTACTGTTAATTCATTACCTGATGAAACTAGCAGCAAAAAGTGGCTTTGAGTGTAAAATTAAGGTAGACGAATGGAAGTTTTTATCAAGCTTAAGATGCTCACTCTTTATTAATTTTGCAAGGGTTGACTGTCCAGTCTATTTGTTACTCATTTTATTTTCTAGTTCTAAGAATGAGCTTTTTATACCAGCACCCACTGTAAGAATCCTAAATGATTAAGTAGTACTTAACAAGTAGCGCTTTCTGCGTGCAAGACTCCTAATAGATATGCCAACTCATAATCTCTCTAACAGTATGAGAGGTTGATGTTATTATCCTTTACAGACGAGGAAAAAAAAGTTGAGGCTTAAAAGTTATTTTAAGCTTTTCCTAAGGCTGTTAAAGTGGCAGGTAGGATCCAAACTGACTGTTGTCAGAGTCCATATTAAGCTGTGCCACTTTAAATGCAGTTAGAATGTATGAAGTACAGGAATTCAGAGGTATTTTAACTGTTAAGAGCAGTTTCTTATGCTTCAGTATTGTATTTTATCTGAAGAAGAAGGCTGTGACTTCGGGCACATGGGAGGACCCAATGTCATGGCCCTGTAGTTTAACACACTAACATACATCTAATGCGTGTGGTCTTGAGCCAGAACCAGTGTGAGAATTTAGTACTTGCTCATGGGACCAAGGCACTCTTCGGGATTGGAAACAGATTTATGTTTGGTTTTATTTATTCTTCAGGTTATCATTCCTCAGAAAAAAGGCAAGAAGGCTGCCGCAACTCCAGCAAAGAAGGTGATGGTTTCCCCAACAAAAAAGGTTGCAGTCGCCACACCAGCCAAGAAAGCAGTTGTCACCCCTGGCAAAAAGGCAGCAGCCACACCAGCCAAAAAAACCGTTGCACCAGCCAAAGCAGTAGCAACACCTGGCAAGAAGGGAGCCACCCCGGGCAAGGCATTGGTAGCAACTCCTGGTAAGAAAGGAGCAGCCACCCCAGCCAAGGGAGCAAAGAATGGGAAGAATGCCAAGAAGGAAGACAGTGATGAGGAAGATGACGAGGACAGTGACGAGGAGGATGAGGAAGAGGAGGAAGAAGAGGAGGATGAATTCGAGCCGGCAGTGATGAAAGCCGCCGCTGCTGCCCCTGCCTCAGATGATGAGGACGACGACGACGAGGAGGAAGATGATGAGGATGAGGAAGAGGATGAGGATGAGGATGACGATGGTAAGGAGTTCTTTTGTTTCCGGACTAGTTTTTAGAAGGTGCATTAGAGGTGAGGTTTTGGCAGTAATGCTACACATTCCAGGACGGTCTAGGAGTTAAATGAAAATCCTCCCAGGGATTTTCTGGGTTGTCTGTGGTACAGAAGTCTTAAGTCACCCAAAATGATTGCCTGCCCCTGAGAAAATGTTTAAAATGGCCTATTTTGTGAGTATTTTTCATAAGGTGGGATTTGCTTCCAACAGATCTGTTTACTCCTTTCTGTAACTGCTAAGCACGGTGGCGTTGATAGGATTGCATTTCTTTTCCTTTAGATTTTCCAAGAACTAAAGTTGGTTTGGGGAGAATTCTCTTGAGTTTTTGAGTAAGTTGCATCTCTTTCAGACTCTGAAGAAGAAGCTATGGAGACCACACCAGCCAAAGGAAAGAAAATCCCTGCAAAAGCCGTTCCTGTGAAGGCCAAGAGTGCAGCTGAAGATGAAGATGAGGAGGAGGATGATGAGGATGAAGATGAGGAGGATGATGAGGAAGAGGAGGATGATGATGAGGAAGAAGAGGAGGAGGAGGAGGAGGAAGAAGAAGAAGAAGAAGGTAATCAAGTTAGATTCTGAAGTACAGTGATAAAACTTACAGAGGTTACTTGGGGGAAAGAAAAGGCACTTCAGTGTGTGTGACTACTCACTGGTAACAGAGTGTTGAAAATCTTGTGTACAGAGCCTGTTAAAGAAGCACCTGGAAAGCGAAAGAAGGAAATGGCCAAACAGAAAGCGGCTCCTGAAGCCAAGAAACAGAAAGTAGAAGGTAACTTGCAGAATGGGGGGTAGGGGAAGGGTGTGGCACCTCATTGCACAAGTGATGAACAGCAGAGGGACTTAATACTGAAGCCTGATGTGATATTGTGATGTCTGATGTGCTCTGTGTAGAAATTTCACACTGGAAATTTAAGTTCATGCCATACTTTATAAATAGACTAATTTGAATTCCTGCTTTGTACAGGTACAGAACCAACTACATCATTCAATCTTTTTGTTGGAAACCTGAATTTCAGCAAATCTGCTCCTGAATTAAAAACAGGCATTAGTGATATTTTTGCTAAAAATGATCTTGCTGTTGTGGATGTCAGAATTGGTGTGTCTAGGTGAGTATGGAGGAATTCTGCACATTACTCCTGGATTTGTAAGTTCTCAAATATTAGACATTAATGAGTTAAGTTACTAAATTATCAAAACATACAATCCCAAATTGAAGTTTCTAAAATCTCCCTTACATTTTGTTACAGCGTTAATTTTTAGTAAGTTACAAGATTTGAATCTTAGGTTTCTAGAAAGATCTGAAACTACTGGATTTGAAGAGATATAATGGTTCTAACTTCCATTTATTTTGAGAGAGAGCACAAGTGGGGGAGGGGCAGCAAGAGAGGGAGAGAGAGAATCCCAAGCAGGCTCCGAGCTGCCAGCACAGAGCCCAGTGTGGGGTTCGAGCACAGGAAGCTGTGAGATCATGGCCTGAGCCGAAACCAAGGGTCAGACGCTTAACCAACTGAGCCACCCAGGAGCCCCTAAACCAGGTTCTTTTGATTGCTGTTAGTATCAATTGTTAGGAGCAGTATGGCTAATACAGACCTCAAAGGTGAACTTGCATCAGTTCCCTGATACCTTGCTCTATAGCAGCAGTTTAATAGAGCCTTGACTTCTGTTAAGACCATAGGTTTTTCTTTGCTTAATTCTTGTTTGCATCATCACATCGTCACATTTTGCTTGCCCGGAAGGGATTGTGTAGTCATGTTTTCATGGGGTTTTTTTCCCCTCATTCGTAATTTTGCATTTTTCATCTTACTGTCTTAAAGGAAGTTTGGCTATGTGGATTTTGAATCTGCTGAAGATCTGGAAAAAGCTTTGGAACTCACTGGTTTAAAAGTCTTTGGCAATGAAATTAAACTAGAAAAACCAAAGGGAAAAGACAGTAAGAAAGGTATGTAAGACTGGGTAATTGTGATAACTGACCTCTAACTTCTTAATGGTTATATATCTAGTCGGGAGCTAGTTGGCCAGGGTAAATAGTTTAACTTTTATTGGTTTCCTTATAATGTGAGGGTTTAAATGAGTTCAAGTGATAAATGTACTGCTTGCCGGTTTTCTAAATTCCCGAGCAAGAATACACTTCTTTAAAAAAGAATTGGTTAATAGAGGTCTTTCCTCAATAGAACTAGATTAGATCCTAACTATTCTTTTTGTGTTCTTTATCTTTTCTCTCTTTGTCATGTTTCAAAATGTATGTTCGTAATCTTAATTCAAAAAGTATTTAGCACCTGTTTTAGTTTGAGCACTGCTGTGAGTATCCAACACGCAATTTGATTTCACTGGTGACAGCAGCTTGTGTTTTTGCCATTTGCTGCATCTCTATACTTCCGTGCCGTGTATAAGTGGGTGTACGTATATGTACATGCCTTGTATATTGTAGGATCTCAAATTATTTGTTGAACAGAACTTTTCCATTAGTTCTTCGGGGAGGGGAGAGTATGTCTTTCAAGCAATACACTTCATTTGTTTGGTTTTTTTTTTTTAACCTAGATCGAGACGCAAGAACACTTTTGGCTAAAAATCTGCCTTACAAAGTTACTCAGGATGAATTAAAAGAAGTATTTGAAGATGCTGTGGAAATCAGATTAGTCAGCAAGGATGGAAAGAGTAAAGGGTATGTTTTGTGTGTAAGGAATGTCGACTTCCATTAAAATTAATGTACTTCTGATTTTATAAAAGAAATTTTGATCTCACTTTCCTGGGTGTGTGATTGGTGCAAACTAGTCTTTAACCAGTGCCTTAACTTCCTACCTGGGCAGTGGGAAAACATACTTTAGGGTCATTGTAAAAGACTCCAAATATATACAAAGTATTGTGAAATGTACCTAGCTCTGTAAGTAATAGCAGTTGTGCAGTGAGATGGGGTTACCATGAACAAGTTTTCTAGGTGTGCTTGGCAACCTGTAGTGGAAGGAAAATTTTAATGGACAAGTGAAACATGGCAGGAAACCAGAACGAACATTTCAGTTCTTTAAGAACATTTTTACTGTACTCATTTGAAACAAGGTTCTGTTGGTGAGATTAGAACATTTGTGTTAACATGGTTTTTTTTTTTTTAATCCGTGTTTTTTAAAGTTCTTAATGTCTTTTTTTTCTACTGTTGCAGGATTGCTTATATTGAATTTAAGACAGAAGCTGATGCAGAAAAAACCTTGGAAGAAAAGCAGGGAACAGAGATAGATGGGCGATCTATTTCCCTGTACTATACTGGAGAGAAGGGTCAAAATCAAGACTATAGAGGTGGAAAGAATAGCACTTGGAGTGGTAAGAATTTACAGAATTCCAGGATTGATGGAGGGACATCTTTGCATTTTTACTTTTTTTTTTTTAAGTTCACTAGTAAATCAGATGTAGCTCTAGATCGGTCAAGTTCTGTATCTCTATGGTAGTAATTCAGTGTCTTGAGTGAGGTGTATGAAGTCGTTTTGCATTGGAACATAGACAATCTCCCTGTGTGTTTGACCCTTTAAAGGACTTCGATGATATGCGCCTTTAAATTAGAATATTTGTTCTAGGAACATATAAACAAATAGCTTTTACATATTTAGGTAATGGGAATATAATAGTGCATGGTAAGTACTCAGTATGAGTAACAAGTGGAAGTCCACCTGCATGTCCATTGACATGTTAATTCTTCCCAGTCGTAGAAGTTCTCGAATAAGGTATAGCTGTGACTGAACTTAGGAACCATTGTTTCAGAGTCTTCATTTGGCTTTTTTTTTTCTTTGTAGGTGAATCAAAAACTCTGGTTTTAAGCAATCTCTCCTACAATGCAACAGAAGAAACTCTTCAAGAAGTATTTGAGAAGGCGACTTTTATTAAAGTGCCCCAGAACCAAAATGGCAAATCTAAAGGGTAAAATAATTAGTATGGTTAGGATATTAATTATGGGCTTTAAGAGGCTGAATCATTTTAGCTCACAAATTGGGTATAAAGAGCATCATTTAAGTATCTCTTTGGTGGCATTAGATGTCTGCAGCCCAGCAACTTATGTGCTTGGTAACTAACTCTAAGTATTGATGATTATTCTCAGGTATGCATTTATAGAATTTGCTTCATTTGAAGATGCTAAAGAAGCTTTAAATTCCTGTAATAAAAGGGAAATTGAGGGCAGAGCAATCAGGCTGGAGTTGCAAGGACCCAGGGGATCACCTAATGCAAGAAGCCGTAAGTTACGTTTAACATGGTGTTATGTTGAGGGTCGGCACTCCTCGGTGCTATGCTGCGTCATTGTCTAGTTTAGAGGTGAACGTTTGTGTTTCCTGTTGCTGCTGAGTGAAGGATACTGGATATGATGATTGATTATCTGAGAACATAACTGATGAAATCCCAAGAAAATTCCTCTAGATAGTCAAGTTCTGATCCAGTGAGGTCTTCCAGCAGCACATTCGCCCACAGTTACTGCCCTATGTGGTGATTGTAACAGCTGCCAGCTTGTTTAGGGATTGCTGTCTTTGCATTGCTTTTCCTTCTTTCCATAAAGGATCTGAGACAGGACCTCAGCCGCTCTGGTGATATAAACTTGAGATGATTGATCTATGCCTTTTGCTTTAATTGAGCACTAGTTTGCTAAGTTGCTTTTATGTGCCTTTTTTCCAGAGATTTTTAAGTGAAAGGCTAGCTTCTGCTAAGCCGAGCATTCTCGGCCAGTAGTCCCATACTGGACGTTATTAAAAGCTACCATCTGGTTATTGTGGCTTTAGGTAAAATGTGCAATTTTTCTTCCGTAGAGCCGTCCAAAACTTTGTTTGTCAAAGGTCTGTCTGAGGATACCACAGAAGAAACATTAAAGGAATCGTTCGACGGCTCTGTTCGGGCAAGGATAGTCACTGACCGGGAGACTGGGTCCTCCAAAGGGTAAGATGAAAGGAAATACTTGTCCACGCAGCGGAGACCTCCTTTCTAGTATACCTTCTCACTGAGCTCCTTTCTGTCGATCGGTGGCAGTTTATGGATTCGCACGAGAAGAAGAGACAATTCACAGTTAGCGTTATTTTGCCCTCTGTCTTCACAGAGGTATATTCTGCTGATCTGTGAGACATTTCTGGGGGTCGATAAAATGAGTTTCAGCCTTCCACAGGAAGTCTTTCACTCTGTCACTTGGGTCTTTCCTCCACTGAGCAAATCTACTTCCTGTGGAATCAGTGTCCCAACATGTGAGGTTAATCTTGGCACTTGAGGTATGTGTTCTTTCTATAACGAGTAATCTCATTTGGCATTTCAGGTTTGGTTTTGTAGACTTCAACAGTGAGGAAGATGCCAAAGCTGCCAAGGAGGCCATGGAAGATGGTGAAATTGATGGAAACAAAGTTACTTTGGACTGGGCCAAACCGAAGGGTGAAGGTGGCTTTGGAGGTCGCGGTGGAGGCAGAGGTGGCTTTGGAGGCCGAGGTGGTGGCAGAGGAGGCCGAGGTGGATTTGGTGGCAGAGGCCGGGGAGGCTTTGGAGGTAAGGAGGCTGGGGCTTCCTCTGTGTGTGCACTGGACACTGGCACGTGTCCTTCACAATGTGTCCAGAGCCCAGGGCAGGGTTCCTGCATCAACCTCCAGGTTGTCACTGATCACTGTGGGGAGGGGAGGGCTCCTGGCTGCTTTGTACTCATTCTTCAATGTCTTGGCTTCCTTTAGGGCGAGGAGGCTTCCGAGGAGGCAGAGGAGGAGGGGGAGACCACAAGCCACAAGGAAAGAAGACGAAGTTTGAATAGTTTCTTCCATCCCTCTGTCTTTACCCTCTTCTGTTTGAAAGAAAAGGACTCTGGGGTTTTTACTCTGTTACCTGATCAATGACAGAGCCTTCTGAGGACATTCCGAGACAGTATACAGTCCTGTGGTCTACTTGGAAGTTCGTATAGATAACATTTCAAGGGAGATACCCTGTTGGTTTTGACTGGATATTCATATAAACTTTTTAAAGAGATGAGTGATAGAGCTAATCCTTATCTGTAAGTTTTGAATTTATATTGTTTCTTCCCATGTACAAAACCATTTTTTTCCTACGAATAGTTTTGTTTTTGTTTTTTTGCGTTGGGGGGGTGTAAAGGAAAGCAGAATGTTTTATCATGATTTTTGCTTCAGCAACTTTGGGACAAATTAAAAGTCCTAAACTCTGGTGCCAGACTTGTACTTCCTAGAGTGTCTCCTGGAATACCACTGCAGGTGGAGCGTGGCAGAGCCAGCTCTGTGGCTCCAGATCACCCCACCCCACCCCACCCCACCCCCTGCCATGGAAATGCTTGTTACATTGGGTTCAAGTATCCTGGCTACAAGTTTTGGTGAGATGGTTGGTAAAGTGACTTGAAAGGCTTATTGGAAATCTGCTGTGGCTTATCCTGTTTGTTGCAGGCCTGAGGATCAGGTGTTCTGAAGAAGTACTCTGGAGAGGGGCTAGGAGCACATTGGTCAGGCCTCCTGAAACCTGCAGCTGAGAGCATGGATTCTGGAATTGACGATAATTCAATAGAATTTGTGCTAGATGAATGCACCAGTGGGGGCTTGGGGATTATGGTGAGCCTGGGGAAGAAAACCAAGTCCAGTAGGTGGACCCTTGTGTTTTGTAAATCTTCCAACAACCTCTGGTTCAACCAACCAAGTAAGGGCTCTGATATTACACGATATTCAGTATTCACTAATTTACTCCTTATTCCCTCTAGCACTACTAGTAATCAAGGGCCCCAAGGTCTATGCCAGCAGATTAACAGGATTACTGAATGATGCCCCCTAGATGCTGTGGAGCAGAGATGTTAAAACAGCCATCCAAAAAGCCCATGGACTCTAACCACCTGTTTTAGACTAGTCAAAGTGCCAAATCAAAATGTAGGTGGGTGTCTGGCTGGTAGAACATGTGACTTTTTAGTTTCAACACTTATTTTGAGAGTGCAAGAACCCCAAGCAGGCTCTGAGCTGTCAGCGCAGAGCCTGACCTGGGACTTGATCCCACAAACTGTGAGATCATGACCTGAACTGAAATTGAGTGGGATGCTCAACTGAGAGAGCCACCCAGGTGCCCCGTTAAAAACCATTAAAAAAAAAAATCTTGATTTGGCTCAGGTCATGGTCTCCGGGGTTTGTGGGATTGCCTGCTTGGGGTTCTCGGTCCTCTCTGTCTCTCCCCTGCTTGTGCTTGCTCTCAAATATTTAAAAAACCAACTCTTTTGCATTTTAGCAAAATAAAATATTTTTGAGAGCAGGGGAGGGGCAGAGAGAGGAGGACAGGATGGAAGTGGCCTCTGCGGACCGCTTGTGACACGTAACCAATGGAGTCACCCAGGTGTCTCTTATAATACATTTTTAATGTTGAGCGTACAAAGAAAAGGGGCTCCAGGGTGGTTCAGTTAAGTATTCGACTTCTGCTCCGGTCATGATTGCAGGGTTCATGAGTTCAAGCCCCACGTCAGGCTCTGCTGACAGCTCAGAGCCTGGAGCTCTCTTTCTGCCCCTCCCCTGCTCATGTTCTCTCTTAAAAATAAACATCAAAAAAGTGTTTTTGTAAGTAAATGTCCGTTTTAGGCCTGGTTGAGTTTCACTGTGGGTGAAGGAAATCTCAACTGTATGCATATTTTTTGCAGCTTAAGCTAGTCTTGTGGATATGGGGGATAGCTATGATGGCCTGCTTTGAGGGTGAGCGCACCAGTGGAAGCTTGTTGCTGCTATGAAGGTCAAGCCAGCAAGCAGATATTCTTGGATAAACTTAAAAAAAAGCTTGGCAGCCTGTGTTTCTCTGGATTCAAAAGTTGCTGTTCACTCAGTGGAGTTCAGACTGCCTAATGTCAAAATTTGCATCCGGGCAAAACAGTGTCCCAAAACTGGGCTAGCAAGGGCTGTGAGGTTGGTGTTTGCATCTCCTGAGACCTAGTAAAGGAGGATTCTAGGGTTGTCGTGACCCTACAGCCTTCTCTCGTGTAGGTGCTTGCCCTGGTTGGCTACTCTACCTGGCAGGCCTAGAGGTTTAAATAAACCTGAAAAGTTATTTGGCCATTAGGAACAGAGACCAGGGTTGCTATGAGTCCAGGCCCAGCACAGCCAGTGCCTAAGTACCTGTTACTAAATAGGACTTTACAGCCTTAGAGGTGTGGGGTGTCTGTGGGTTCCCTTGCTGAAGGAAGAGAAACGTATTCCACCATTAGAATTGCTCTTGGGGTGTCTGGCTGGTGCAGTCAAACATCTGACTTGGGCTCAGGTCATGATATGGTTTGTGAGTTCAAGCCCCAAATCGGGCTCTGCTGTCGGTCCTGAGCCCACTTGGGATCTTCTGTTCCCCTGTCTGCTCTTCCTTTCCTGTCTCAAACATAAAAATCTAGAATCACTGTACACATGTACTTTAATAAGCGAATGCTGCTGATGGTGTGCCTTCCCTCAGGCACTTCCCTCAGCCCCACCATACGCCTGATGTGGGTGGAAAAGTAAGGTTCGTTCTCCCTTTCTGCTGTTCAGTTCCTCACCATTAAATTGGGGACAGTCCAGTCCTGTTATTACTGGTTGTTCCAGGGGTGGTGTGCTGACTTGTGTGGAATGGAGAGGAGGTTGGAGGGTAGTCCGTCACCCTGGAAGGCCAAGGAGGAGCATTAACGCTTACCTTTAACTAGAGGTACCTAGACTAGAACCCTGCAAACGTCTTAATTCTTGCCTCCCGGACACCGGTCTGGTCTCCTGGTTGGTGGGCCGGGTGAAGGTTTTGCAGCCATTTTAGAAAAGCAGCTCCCGTTGGCAAATGGTTGTCACCACTTCTGTCATTCTTCCAGCAGGTGGCAGCACATCCACAAGGATGTGGAAACCTAAGGCTGCGTTTCAGGGCAATGTGTTTTTTTTTCTTTTATTTATTTTTTTAATTGTTTCATTTTATATTAGAGACTCTGAAGCACGCTCCAGGCTCCGAGCTGTCAATGCAGAGCCTGAAGTGGGGCTCGAACTCACCAGCAGTGAGATCATGACCTGAGCCAAAGTCGACGGAGCCTCCCAGGTGCCCCGTGGTGTTTTTTTGTTTTGTTTTTTTAATGTTTATTTAACACATTAAAGAGAGCGCACAAGCGAGTGAAGGGCAGAGAGAAAAAAATCCCAAGCAGGCTCTGTGCTGTGCTGTCTCTGCCCACGAACTGGAAGATCATGACCTGAGCTGAGATCAAGAGTTGGACACTTAACTGAGCCACCCAGGTGCTCCTAGGCCAATGTGTCTTTAACTTCAAATTTACACTTGGATTACGTGATGGGGCTTGGGAGTCTGCAGGAAGTCCACTCAGCACACTAAGAGATGCTGTGGAATGCACAGAGAACTCAATTTCATGGAATGGTTGGCCTGTGCCCTTTCCCAGAGGTATCCCATTTTTGTATGCTTGGTTCACTGTCTCTTTGTATCTCAATCTGTTTCCCCTCAGCCTAAAAAAGTGCCAAAAGTTTTCTCGTCAAAAGAATTGTCCCCTGACCCGACCTCCCCACCCAGCTGTTGCCACTTGCCTTCATTGCCAAACTTTGAGAAGGACCACACTCCTGAGTCCCACTCCTTGTCCCTAGCATTGTGACTTATGTCCCTTTGCTTCCTTGCAGCATTTGACAGATGAGCCCTCCTTCCTGCCTGAAACTTCCTTCCCCGCCCTTAGAAAACCTGGGCAGACAGTAGAGCGGTGTGCGCTGTGACCCTCAGCTGAGGTGGAGAGGGGAAGAGCAAGCAGCCCTTGGCTTAGAGCCTTTCAACAGGCTCATTCTCTCCAATTTCTAGATAGGAGCCAGTGGCTATCCCCCGCAGATCAGGTAACCCAGCGGCGCCGGGAAAAGGCCTGGAGAGTTCCTCTACTGCTGGGCCCTCCACGTGGAAACCTGAAAAGCACACATGTATCCCTGCTAACCTCTGAGTAGAGGGGCTTGATGTCATTGTTCTGTCCCGTGGGCCTAGGACAGTGCCTGACATGCAGTAGGTACTCAGTAAGTGATGAACAAAGGAACCCTGGAGAAAGTCCTTCCCCCAAATGCAGGGAAAGCTGTGATAGCAGCAGGAGAGAATCTAGGCCAGGAGTTCTTAACATTTGCACGTAGGGGGTCCTGGTAAAGACTTTGAACCTCTCAGAATAACGTTCTCAAGATTATTTGCTTTAAAAGAAAGGATTACAAAGGAAACCAATTATATTGAAGTAAATTTATTAAAGTATTTATGCACAACTTTTGTGATAGAATTATGTGTTCACTAATGCATTAGATAAGATGTATTTGCATTTAAAATACAGTTAGGGAGTTTGGTTCTGGTAATGATGGAGTGTCTGAAAACAGACCGTTCTGTTAACAATTATAAACTGTACAAAATATAAATCAGCTTTTAAAGTTGGACAGATAATACCAGATAGAAACTGAAACAGAAGTCTATCACCCTTAAAAAAGAAGATAAGGGTACTGGGTGAGATCCATGTTTAACCACTTTTCTCCTGTTGGGTACCCATGAGTTAGCATGGATCCCCAGACACAGAGTTTAATCAGAAAGGGGGCCTGTCTTATTGCGCTGAGGAGTCTGTTTGGAGTTTAAGTCTGGAAATTTTCCTGAAAATAAAAGAGACACTGAGCCATAAGATCTGCACACTTAACTGCCTTCAAATTCTCAGCCAAGTCCTACATTGTGTATGCACAGGGCAAGATTCTAACGAGCCCGGGGGAAAACAACTGGAAAGTTAACAGAGCTGGCTATAGATGCCAGCAGCTGCCGAGTGCTGGGGAGGCAGAGTTTGGAGTTCAAATTCTGCCCAGTTAGAGGCTTTTAATAAGCACTTCAAGCTTTTCTCTGAGACTTAGAAAGGCCATATTTCAGAAGTAACAGCCACATCCCACACCTAAGGACTGAGCCTAGGACGCGGGGCAAAATGCAAAACCAAAATAGGCTCACCCTAACAAAGCCTCAAGCCTGAAACTGAGCCCCCGCCTCATGCTCAAGATGACGTGTTGGGAATTTAATTGCCTACAAAACTCAACAGTGTTCAGAGAAGGATAATAGAAATCAGACTCTCTACAGTGCATCATCCACAATGTCCAGTAAGCAAAAAATTGCTAGGGGCACCTGGCTGGCTCAGTCTGTAGGGCATGTGACTCTTCATCTTGGAGTCATGAGGTTGAGCCCCACCTTGGGCATAGAGCTGACTTTTTAAAAAAAATTACTACAGGGGCGCCTGGGTGGCTCGGTCAGTTAAGCATCCGACTTTGGCCCGGGTCATGATCTCAGCTCATGAGTTTGAGCCCCGCGTTGGGCTCTGTGCTGATGGCTCTGAGTCTGGAGCCTGCTTCGGATTCTGTGTCTCCCTCTCTCTCTCTGCCCCTCGCCCACTCTCTGTCTCTCTCTCTCTCAAACATTAAAAAAAAAATAAAAAATTACTAGACATGCAATGAAGTATGAAAATGTAGTCTGCAATCATAAAGTCGATAAACACATAACTCACATATTGAAATATGAAGGCAAAGACTTCAATCATAAACATGTTAAATAATTTTCAGAAGAGGAGTATGTATAATACAGAAATGGAGGTGTTTCTGGAGAGCTATGAAAACTCTAAGAAGGGAACCAAATGGAAAGCCTAGAACCGAAAAACAAAATATCTCAAAAAATTCACTAGAAGGGCTTAACAGCAGAAGAAAGGATCAGTTAACCAGAGGACAGTTCAATAGAAATTATTGACAGAGTTTGGGACACGCTACCCCGAAATACAGCAGCAGCTTGGCATATTGAGTATTTCAAGCGGAAGGAATGTGAGAGCAGATTCCGGAAGGACTCTGTGACCTTCCCTGAGGCGGGTCATAGGCCCTTCGGTGAAAGGAGCACCCTTATCTCTGAAGACAGAGACACCCAGAGGAGAGGAAGGAATGGGATTTGCCCCCGTTGCATGAACTCAGGTCATACCTTCTCTTTCTTTGGTCCTGTCACGTGTTCCCACAACCCTCCACTCTTTCTTTTTTTTTATTTTTTGAGAGAGAATGAGCAGGGGAGGGGCAGACAGAGAGGGACAGAGAGAATTCCAAGCAGGCTCTGCCCTGTCAGCACAGAGCCCGATGTGGGGCTCGAACCCACGAACCGTGAGATCATGACCCCAGCAGAAAGCAAGAGTCGGATACCAGGCGTGCCCACAGCTCTCCACTCTTTGTCAAACTTAACGACAGTTAGGCTTCACTGCTTAGGTCTTCATTTCCTTGGGAAGGCTCCCGTGGCACGTAAAACTTACATTAAAGAAAGTTGTGTGATTTTTCTCTTCTTAACTTATCTGTTGTTACAGGGGCTCCAAGCCCAGAACTTCCCCTACACTATCCAAACTGAAGCTCAAAGAGAAAAAAGATTGGGGAAAAAACTGAAGAGAGCCTCAGTGACCATATCAAATTGCCTCATGTACGTGTAATTGAGTCCACGGAGGACGGGAGAGAATGAACGGAGCTGAAAAATATCTCTTTGAAAAATAACGATTGGAATTTTCTAAATTTGATGAGAAACAACCCCCAGAGCCAAGAAGAAAGCCACACCTCTGCACATCATAACTGAATTGTTCAAAAGCAAAGACTAAAACAGCCACTCAATAAAGACCTATTACCTGCAAAGGAACATGGGTAAGAATAATGGCTACATTCTTATCAGAAAAATATGAGACAGTGGATGATATCTTTAAAAACTTTTAAGTTTATTTATTTTGAGAGAGAGAGAGAGTGCACAAACATGGGAGGGACAGAGAGAAGGAGAGAGAGAATCCCAAGCAGGCTCTGCACCATCAGCACAGAGCCGGATGCGGGGCTTGAACTCACGAACGGTGAGATCATGACCTGAGCTGAAGTTGGACACTTAACCAACTAAGCCACCCAGGCACCCCTGTGCAATTTTCACTTTTAACACTGAGCATCAGCTTTCCAGGGACACAAAATACAAATTTTAAATAAACAGTCCACAATGGAGCAGGTCAATTCCAGATAAAATCCTACAGGTTCTGCTGATTGTCTCACCAAGAGGCAGGGCTCAAGTCATTATTAGGAGAAAATTTTATTTCTAAAGTGTCATTTTACATGCAGAGATATCTATTAAACATCACGATCATACCAGGGAGGAGGTGGGGGGAGGGAGATGGGTTAAATAAGTGATGGGGATTAAAAAGTGCACTTGTGATGGCCACTGGCTGTTGTACGTGCATTTTGAATCACTAAATTCTACACCTGAAACTAATTTGATACTGTATGTGAACGAACAAATTTAAAGTCAAAACCCGTAAAAGTAAAACACATCACAAGTAAACGTGCCAAAGGAGAAGCCAAATGTCAAAATGCCTCCTTAATCCACCCAAACATCTCAAATCCACCCTTTGCTGACCTTTCATAACCCCATTTTTTAAAGTTTGAAAAAAACTTTCATGTTTATTTTATTTATTTTGAGGGGGCGGGAGGGGCACAGAGGGAGAGAGAGAATCCCAAGAGGGCTCTGTGCTGTCGGTGCAGGGCCCAATGCGGGGCTCAATCTCACGAGCTGTGAGATCATGACCTGAGCTGAAATCGAGTCAGACGCTCTTAACCAACCGAGCCACCAGGGTGCCCCTAAAAAAAAATTTTCTTACACAAGAGAAGGTGGACTGATACACGTTGGTAAATGCCAACCGTCTATACGCACATGGAGACGCAGTGTAATCTCTTAGCCCACAGACGGAGATAGGAGGGGAAAAGCTAGACTTCTATGCCCTGCTACACAGGGGCCTAGCGCCCTCCAGCGGCCAGCGAATTAAGGGAGCAGAAGGTGGTTTGGTTTTGTTCCCCGCTCCCCGGTGGTGTTGATTCCATAAAGTTTTTGTTGAGACAGGAAGGGATGAAAACGAATTTGGAACAGAAAGGAGTAGAGATTTTTCCCCCCAATGTATTCTGCTCAAGGTTTTTTCCTCCCCAGATAGTTGAGAGCCTTTGCTGGTGTAAAAGAGAGAATCGGGACCTCAAAAAACAGGGCGACAGAGCACAAGAGGAGAGGGGGGGAAAAAAGGCTGCAAGTTGCTCCCAGGAACTGGGGACGATTTAGGAAGGCTGGAATCCATCCCTGTTCCATGAGTCGGCTTCTCTCTCCTCGTCCTTCCCCTTCCTCCTGCTCAACATCATCTTCATCCTCACTTTGTCAATATCTTCCATTCCTCCTCCTCCATCATCATCTTCTCCTTCCTCTTCTTCATCCATGTCGGGAGCCAAGGAGTGCTGCCATGGATTTGCCACCTGTCATCTCTGATCGCCCCGCCCCACTCACCCGCACCCGCGCAGACTGGTCAGTAAACCAGAGGAGGACACCCTCTGGCTCCCACGCTCTCTCCTCCTGCTGGCTTGATTCTGAGTCTGACTTGAACGTTTTGCCAAATCCTTTCCAGATTTCCACTTGACTTCCGTGAGCCCTGGGGGTGGATCAACACTCCGAGGAACTTCTTTGGAAAGCACTTTGTTTTCGAAGTGAGGTTTTTCACCAAGATAAAAATCTATTCTGTCACCTGATTTAATACCTTGAAGTTCTGTCGCTTCCACTCTTGGCGAACAATGCTCACATCTTCATCCCCCTCCCCAAGCGGTGCAGATAACTTGAGGATGGCTGACAAATGTTCCCCCCAGATGTGGAATTTGGGCCACCAGCTCCGACCCCTCCTGAAAAAATGGTTGGCGGGGTTTGTTATGTTTCTGTTGTCTTTGCAAAGTCTCCTTACTGGCTTGGCCATTAAGTCTGACCATTGCATTTTGTACTTCATCCATATGTTCAGTTGCTTCTTGCTGTTCTTTTTCTGAGGACTCGTGCGCCCCCTTGTGGTTAGTGTCGGGCACCCTTTCATGGATTTTGGCCCAAGGTGCTGCTCGGGGTCTCGCGTGCGGACCGGAAGAGAAGGGCAGGCAGAGCGGGGCCCACTCGGCTCTCCAGTCCCCGCACCACCCCGCTCTCGGGCGCCGCCCTGGCGGCAGCTACTCGCCGCTCCCTCCCTCGCCGCACGCACGGCTGCTGTCCCTGCGGGAGCCTCCTCCCAGGCATCTTCCTCACCACCAAAATAACTGCAGCAAAAGATGAGAAGACATTGCGAGAACTGAAATAACTAGGGAACTGGAGAGATATACTCCGTTTGTGGATGAGAAGACACACTATTGTTAAGACGTCATCCTCTCCAAATTTATTTATAGATTCAATCCAATCATCATAGTCTCGGCAACCTTTTTAGTGGAGGTTGACAAGATGACTTAAAAACTTATATGGAAATGCAAAGGACTAGAATAGCTAAAATGGCCTTCAAAAATAAAAGAAAAAAGAAAAAAAAAAAAAAGAAAGCTGTAGGACTCACACTAAATGATTTCAAGATTTATTAGAAAGCTGCAGAAACCAAGGCAGTGCCTTATTGTTGTGAGGATAAATATATCAATGAAATAGAGAAGGTATTCTGGAAGTAATTCCTCATATATTGATTTGATTGATTTTTTAAAATGGCATGGCATTCAATGGGGGAAAAGACAGTCTTCTCAACAAATAGTGTTTAGAAAACTAGATTATTTATATTTTAAAAAAATGAACCTCAACTTTTACTCCACCCTATATATAAAAATTAATGCACGGTGGTCACAGACCTGAATACAAAACATAGAACTATAAAACTTCTAGAAGAAAACAAAGGAGAATATCTTTATGGCTTAGGGTAGGAAAAGATTTCTTAGGATACAAAAGGCATTAACTATAAATGGGGAAAAATGTTAAATGGGACTTCATCAAAATTAAAATGTCTGCTCATCGGAAGATACTTTTTGTTTGTTTTGTGTTTTATTTATTTTTAAGATTTTATTTTTTAAAGCAATCTCTACACCCATCGTGGGATTCTAACTCACAACCCAGAGATCAAGAGTCGCACGCTCCACTGACTGAGTCAGCCAGGTGCCCCTCCTCAGGAGACACTGTTAAGAAAAATGAAAGGACAACCATAAGTTGGGAGAAAATATTCACAAATGAATTCCCGATAAAGGATTTGTACCCATGAACTATAAAGGATGACAAGTCCTCAAGAAAAAGATAGCCCAATAAAAAGACTAGTCTTAAGCAGACACTTTATAAAAGAAGACATCTGAATTTGCAAAAAAAAAAAGCACATGAAAAAGTGCTCAACATCATTAGCCGTCAGAGAAATACAAATCAAAACCACAAAGAGATACCACTGTCTACCCCCCAGCATGGCTAAAGTTAAAACTGACAGGGCAAACGTTGTCGAGGCTATAGAGCCAAATCTCTTACTCATTGCCAGTAAAATGTCAAATGGTACAGCCATTTTGGAAAGTGGCCGTTTATTATAAAATTCAACATACAGCTACACCGACAGTTTATAATACTGTAAAGTTAAACATATACCTACGCTATGACTCCAGTTCTGTTTCTAAGTATTTACTCAGGAGAAATTAAAACGTGTCCACACACAAAAAAATTGTATGAAAATGTTTGTAACAGCTTTCTTTTTTTCTGGTATAAGTCCAGAAAATCTTGATTTGCATAGATCTATATCTAAGCGTCCAGGGCTTGCTTTACTAGGTGAAGACAGGGTTTTCTCAAAGAATAGTAACATTCTGGGGTGCCTGGGTGGCTCAGTCGGTTAAGCCCCCGACTTCAGCTCAGGTCCTGATCTCATATAGTTCATGGGTTTGAGCCCTACATTGGGCTCTGTGCCGACAGCTCAGAGCCTGAAGCCTGCTTGGGATTCTGTTCTCTCTCTCTCTGCCCCTCCCCTGCTCACTCTGTCTCTGTCTCTGTCTCTGTCTCTCTCAAAAATAAATATTTAAAAACATTAAAAAATAAAAAAGAACTTGTCCTTTAAAAGCCAGTGAGAAGCCCTCTATAAACTGTTTTCCCATTTCCTTGCAAACTTTTTCAAATGCAGTGATGGAGGGACCTGCTTCCGACAGAGTTGACGACTTTGATGAATGTTGACAAGACATCTTGCAGAGATATTGGGCAAGTCTCTACTGCCTGTGCCGGTCTGCGTAAAAAGCATCGAGCGATGACGACGTGCAGAGCTCTCTTTATCACTCGAGTTGGCAAAATAAGCTTTGCGGGAGGTCCATCTGGCCAGAGAATGAAGCGTTTCTTTCCAGGCTCAACCGACTTGGCAAAAAACGTGTTTAGCGCTTCCAAAACGTCGACAGCCTTTGTAGTTTGCACGGGCGACTCACAAAGTAAGAAAGCGGCAGCGCGTCCCTCTGACCAAAAGCAAGGAGATGCCCCCCCCCCCCCTCCGTTGAGAGGGGTCTGCGGGGTCTGCGGTTTCGTCCATTTGCCTGCTGGAGGGGAAAGCGAGGCTGTTTCCTCAACGACCTGCTTTCACTGGTAAAAGAAAGGTCTATTCTAGAACATATCACACCGCTGGACAAGGAACTGCTTCCACTGTTGTCCTCTGATCCAACCCATAAAGTAGCTCGTTAATTTCCTCGCGCATGCCCTTGCCTTCCACACGTCTCTCGAACAGTGTGGGAGATTTGTCTTTGAGCAGTTTCAGAGCCCGCGGCAGTAAAAGCTTATTGTGAGATAGCCCATCCAGTGTCGGGAGTGTTCCAACTTTTCCCGAGTTGAGCTCTCCTTAAACAAACCCCCCTGCATCTTTCAATGCATTTTTTTGGAGGGCCAGACGTGCCATGCCCTTTCAGTGTCGCCGCTTTTATTCTCCCATTCATTCGCGAGATTTTTCCAGCACAAAAACACTGGCTGTTGTGTTCTGTCATGTTCATTATTAAACGTGAAGCGGGATAATACGTAGCTTTTATCATACTCCTCTGTCTTCAGTATTGCAGCTACAGCGTGGTTTCGTCCAGTGACTGTGATGGTCTTTTGATGTCTCAACCTGGCTAGGCCACAGCCCCCAGTTCTGGAGTCAGAACTAGCCTAGGTGTTGCCAGGAAGGTGTTTTGTGAGGTGATGAAAGTTTATAGGCAATTGATGTTAAGAGAGATGATCCTACATAATCTAAGGGGACCTAATTCAAACAGTTGAAAGGCTTTAAAGAGCAGGGTGGAAGATTCCCGAAAGAAGAAATTCTGCCTGTGTAGTTCAACTCTTGTGGGCATGGAGTTCTAGCCAGCCCTTCCTGACGGGTTGCCCTTGTGGATTCTGGGCTTGCCAGCCCCCTCTGTCAGCCCCCACAGTCGTGAAAGGCAGTTCCTTGTAATGCATTTCAGTACATACAGCTGACCTTCATTATTCTTAGATTTAATATTTGCAAGTTCAACTACTGATTACAATTTAGTATATCCATGGGGCGCCTGGGTGGCTCAGTCGGTTAAAGCATCCGACTTTGGCTCCGGTCATGATCTCATGGTTCGTGGGTTCGGGTCCCGGGTTGGGCTCTGTGCTGACAGCTCAGAGCCTGGAGCCTGCTTCAGATTCTGTGTCTCCCTCTCTCTCTACCCCTCCCCACTTGTCCTCTTTCTCTAAGATTAATAAAAAATAAAAAAAGATATAAAATTTAGTATATCCATACAATGAAATACCACTCAACAATGAAAAGGAGCTGTTGAGGGGCGCCTGGCTGGCTCAGTCCATACAGCATGCGACTCTTGATATCGTGGTTGTGAGTTCAAGGCCCACATTCAATGTAGAGCTTACTTAGAAAAGAAAAAAAACAAGACTGAAAAGGAGCTATTGATACGCACAACAGGGTGGGTGGATTTGTAAATAATTATGCTAGGTAAAAGCAATTCGATGAAAAAGAGTAGGTGCTATATAGATGATTGCACATCTATAAAATTCCAGAAAATGCAAACTGATCCATGATGGTAGGAAGCAGATCAGTGGTTGCCTGAAGACCAGGGAAGGGAGAGGGGGAGGCAAAGAAGGAAAGAAGGGAGAGAGTGCCTAGGGGCACAAGTGATCGGTGGCCCGCTCTCTTGACTGTGGTCACGGTTTGACATGAGTATGCATGTCAGACTTATTACGTTATCCACTTTCAATACGTGAAATTATTGTATGTCCGTATATTTCAATAACGGCATAAAAGACTCCCCACATTTTGGTTAGAATTGTATTAAAACACTAACATTAATTTGGAAAGACCGACATTCTTACAACCGTCAGTTTTCCACCCTGGAACAGGTGACTTATATCACTAAGAAAAAAATTTACCTTTCTTCACACATCTCTTACATTTATTAGTAAGGCTACTCCAAATAATGTTTTTTTTTTATATCCTAATAATTTTTTAAAGAAGAATTGCATGTTTCTCCTCTTATTTTATTAACAAACATTTTTTTAAGTTTTAAGATTTCTTTTGAGAGAGAGAGATAGCGGGGGAGGACCAAAGAGAGAGGGAGAGAGAAAAAATCCCAGGCAGGTTCTGCACTGTCAGCACAGAGCTCAACTCGGGGCTCGAACTCAAACCACGAGATCATGACCTGAGCCGAAATCAATAGACACTTAACCAACTGAGCCACCCAGGCGCCCCCTAGTAATTTTTTTCCTGGTTATTTTGATAGAGTCTTTCCCACCATTATGTAATCTAATTGAATGTTATTAACATATAAGAAAACATGTCTTAGGGCACCTGGGTGGCTCAGTGGTTAAGTGTCTGACTCTTGGTTTCCCCTCAGGTCATGGTCTTGAAGTTGGTGGGTTCGAGCCCCGCGCTGGGCTCTGTGCTGACAGCTGAGAGCCTGGAGCCTGCTTCGGATTCTGTGTCTCCCTCTCCCTTTGTCCCTCCCCGCTTGTGCTCTCTCAAAAATAAATAAACATTAAAAAAGAACAAAAAAAAACCCCACATGTCTATTCTTCTCGCATTTAGTCTCTTTGCTACATTGTCATAAGTGTGACGTATTTCACTTGATTTGGTTTTTCTGTAGTAGTCAACTGTGTCATCTGCAAATCACATAACTTCCTTTTCACTAGTCCTATTTCTCATGTCCGTTTTCTTTTTTTTTTAAATGTTTTTTTTCAACGTTTATTTATTTTTGGGACAGAGAGAGACAGAGCCTGAACGGGGGAGGGGCAGAGAGAGAGGGAGACACAGAATCGGAAACAGGCTCCAGGCTCTGAGCCATCAGCCCAGAGCCTGACGCGGGGCTCGAACTCACGGACCGCGAGATCGTGACCTGGCTGAAGTCAGACGCTCAACCGACTGTGCCACCCAGGCGCCCCTCTCATGTCCGTTTTCTTGTTTCACATCTTTTTGCTTTGTGACTTCCAGACCTAGTTAGCTCATGATTGTGGCCTCGAGGGAACACGTTTGATCATGCTGAGAACCACCCAAGTGTTTTACCATTACATAGGATGCCAACTTTTATGTTCAAATTGATGTTTTAAAAAAATCTTTTGGGGCGCCTGGGTGGCTCAGTCAGTTAAGTGTGCGAATCTTGATTTTGCTCAGGTCATGATCTCACCGTCATGAGATCCAGCCCTGAGTTGGGCCATAAGCCAGGCATGGAGTCTGCTTGAGATTCTCTCTCTCAATCTCTCTCTCTCTCTCCTGCCTCTCCCCTGCTTGCTTACCTGCATGATCTCTCTCAAAAAATTCAAAAAATAAAAATAAAAATAAATTTATTAGAGACATTGTCAAGCACATATTAAAGTAGAAAGACCAGAAAAAAGAACCTGCTACCCGACGGCCCCCAGCTTTGTCCAAATTTGTTTCATTTGTCCCTCATCCTTCCCACAACCCTCAGAAATTTTTGAAATATATTTTCAATATTATATAATTTCATCCGTATTTCCAATTTTCCCAATATTTTGTCCACATATTTCCAACATTATATTAATTTGTTTAAGATATTTCAATATGTATCTTTAAAGGTTAATGATTCTTTTAATAAAACAATTTCATTATCACATCTTACAAGTTAAACATTAATTCCTTGCTGTCATCAAATATTCAGTGTTCAGATTTCCTTGATTAGCTCATCATTTTGTATTTTTTTTTCACTTCCCTTATCAAACCTGCATTCAAAGGAGGCGCACATGGCTTTGGAGTCTCTTTCTTTCTTTCTTTCTTTCTTTCTTTCTTTCTTTCTTTCTTTGAGTTTATTTATTTTGAGAGAGAGAGAGAGAGAACGGAGGAGGGGCAGAGAGAGAATCCCAAGCAGACTCTGTGTTGTCGGCTCAGAGCCCATCTTGGGGCTCGATCCCATGAACTGTGAGACCATGATCTGAGCTGAAATCAAGAATCAGACGCTCAACTGACTGAGCCCCCCAGGAGCCCCTGGAGTCTCTTTCAGTCTGTGAATTTTCCTTCCCTCTTTTCATTTTTCTTGCTGTTTGTTCATCGATGACATCAAGTAATTTGCCCTGCAGAATGGGCCTCCTCTTGGGTTTGCTGATTACGTCCCTGTGGGTGGTGTTTACCATGTTCTCTGCCCCCTCGTATTTCTAGACAATAGATCAGATTGAGGTTCAGTTTTTTGGAGCAAGTATAGGTGGTGTCACTGGGCAGGTCTCCGGGACCCAGACTCTGAGAGGGAAATTTGCAAAAGGAGGTTTACTGGGCAGGGCTCTCAGGCTCAGCGCCTGGGGGTGGGGGGAGGAGGGGTGGGAGGAGGAGGGGAGAGGGGGGACGAGGGGGGAGAGAGGAAGATGGGGGACAGGAACAGCTGGGCTGGGATGCAGCCGAAATGGAGGTCTCAGTTCCCATGGGAGCTCTGGAGCTGGGACTATCCCTCAGATTGTTCCGGATGGAGGCAGGGGTAGGGCTTTTGTACCCTCTCATTGGCCTGTCTCTGGGGCGGTGGGAGTACAACCTGTGGCCAGCCTCCAGGAAGGGACCCAGCACTGGGCTCTGTGCTGACAGTTCAGAGCCTGGAGCCTGCTTGGGATTCTGTCTCCCTCTCTCTCTGCCCCTCCCTGGCTCACGCTCTGTCTCTGTCCCTCAAAAATAAACATAAAAAAAAATTTTTTTTTAATTATCTATCATCTATCTACTATTGTGGTAAAATATACATTACACAAAATTTGTCATTTTAATCTTTTTAAAATGTACAGTTCAGTGGCATTAAATACATTTACAGAGCCGTGCAACCATCGCCAGCATCAACTTCAGAACTTTTTCATCATCCGCAACATAAATTCTGTGCCCTTTAAACACTCCCTCCCTCCTCTCCTCACTTCCCTTGGTAACCTCGACTCCACTCTCTGTCTCTATGAATTTGGCTACTCTAGGTACCTCATGTAAGTGGAATCATACGGTATTTGTCTTTTTGTGTCTGTTCTATTTCAGTTAGCGTGATGTTTTCATCCGTGTTGCAGCGTGTATGTACCATGTTGTGGCAATTTCATTCAGTTATTCCACTGTATGGATAGACCATGTTTTCTTTATCAATTCGTCTACTGATGGACTTTGATGCCTGCTTCCACCTTTTGGTTATTGTGAATAATGCTGCATGAGCACCGATGTACAAGTATCTGTTCGAGTCCCTGCTTTCAGTTCTTTTGGGTATATACCTGGAATTAAAATTGCTGCATCAAGTGGTTTCTGAGGAACCACCACACTGTTTTCCGTGGTGGCTACATCGTTTTACATTCCCACCAATCAACGCACGAGGGTTCCAAGTGCTCCGTATCCTTGCCGACACTTGTTATTCCCTCCCCCTCCCCTTTTTTCCCCACAGATGGGCTCCATGACCAATGCGGGGCTTGAACTCATGACCCTGAGATCAAGAGTCACATGTTCTACCAACTGAGCCAGCCAGGCCCACCCCCCTTTCTTTTTTTATTAACCATCCTCATGGATAAGAGCCATCCTAATGAGATACCTAAGTGATACCTCATGGTGGGTTTGATTTGCTTCCCTAATGACTAGTGATGTTAAATATCTTTTCGTGTGCTTATTGGCTGTTTATCCTCTTTGAGAAATATCTATTCAGATCCTTTGCCCTATTGAAATTTTAATATGCTACTAACTGTATTGTATAATCTTTCATTTAGAACTTTTGTGTTTGGTGAATCCACTTAATTTGCTCCCAAGTTCCAGAGATGTTTTTTGTTGTTTTGGGTTGTTAAAGTTTGGTATAATTTGTTAGGTACCAATAGCTCACTACCCAGGTTCAGTTCTGGAAAGCAGGCCCCCTTCTTGTGCAAAGAGAATGGAAATTCCTGTTCTTTCTGCTCTGGGTTCCTCTTTCCTTCACTCAGAATCTGATGTCCAAGCTGCAATTCCAGATTTGCATAGACCTGAAAGCCCCATGGGGAGATCCATGAACCTGTTTAAATTGGAGGTCAGTCACAAATGAACAATCCTGATGGGGTTCGGTGGGCAGAGAATGGAAGCCAGATTGTAAGAAGGATCAGTGGTGCCCAAGAGAGGGACACCTGGCTGGCTCAGTCTGTGGAGCGCGCGACTGTTGATCTCGGGGTCATGAGTTCAAGCCCCACCTTGGGCACAGAGATTACTTTAAAAAAAAAAAAAAGTGCCCAAGAGGAAAACAATCTCTTGAGAAAAGGGTTTGGTGGAGGGTCCAGGCTCATCTGGGGGCCAAGGGTGTGAAGCATCAGATCCTGAGCAGAGTGTGAGGGTCAACTGTAATCTGTCCCAGCCTGGGGCGCTGCAGGCTGAGTTTGTCATTTTTGTTTCCTCTTAACCCCTTCCTTGGGGAATCCATCCTTCCTTGACAGCCCCCTTTCATTGTAATCCTGCTTGGGCCCTGTGGATTGGATGGGCCTAACCCTGTCCCGGGCCTTAGTGATATCCTGGTTAGTGGACTCTGTTCTCCTCGCCATAAACACTGGTCTGGCTTGGATATATGATACACGCCGGCCTAATGAGAATCTCTCCTTGAGTTTTTGCCAGAAATATCGGAAAGATACTCATTTCAGAACTGAATGAATGTGAGTTTGCTCCTTGGTGAGGTACAGATAGAGATTACATCGGGCAGAGCTGTTACACAGAAAGGAAAATTTATTTGCAGCGAATAAGGAGATGAGGGGGGAATAAATTCCAAAGCCATGTGACTCCCTGAGCAGGGGTGAGGGGGTTTCTTTTCTTTAGGCTTAGGATGAACATTCAGAAAGGAGATCTTTGTCATCGTACGTAGAGACGGGCATAAGGTCATGCCTGTGTCTTAAGGAAACATTCCTACACATTGTATGTTATGTTAATGAGGTTTGTGCTCCTTCTTGGGTAGAGGTTTTAAATTATAAAGAGGCAGAGATAACTGGACAAGGAGAAGGGTCATGGGGATGCTCCAAGAGCCTAGAGCTGGAATAAACTGGATGCGGTCTCGGGATCCTTATCCTGGGTAAGGAATGCAGGGCCTTGCTTACCTTTGAAACAGCACTGGGAGTTTGACCACCGATTTATTGTCTCTGTTATGGTTAGACTATTTCCTGGCCTGGTAGAGACTATTCATCTTTGCATTCCCTTTAAATCCTTAAGTATCGAGGTCTTTGCATTTTTCCCCCGTTCTGACACCTCGTAGAAAGTTCTGCAAGAAGTGTGCATGGGCAAATAGGGCATAAATCACAGTAGGGCATAAATAGCTGGAGGTCTAAAATGACTTCTCTGGTATCACAAAAGCTGTATCTCCTTTTTTTTTTTTCTTCTAACTCTGCTTACTTTTTTTTTTCTTTTGGGAGTGTGATCTGTAAAGACCACCTAAGTCTGAAGCTGCCTGCTAGAGAATCAAGTCAACTCAGAGAAAAAAAGAGCTAACAGATGAAAGGCAATCATTTAGGCACCTGGATCCAGCCATACCCGAAGCCCTAGAGATTTGTTACATCCACTTAAAAGTTCTTTTTTTTCTTGACCAAGTTTGGAGTTGGGTTTCTGTCAGTTACCAGTGACTGCAACCAGAATAGGGGAAAGCTTTGTGGCAAAACTGAAAGAACCATATTTCCCCCAGGGACTTGAGCCATTTTACTGTGGGACCCACATCCCTTGTAAGAGAACAAGGCATGAGAAGGGGAGATGTGTCTCAGGGAGGTGCAGATGCAGAGGTGCTGGTGAGACAGCTGTGGGGTGGATACAGAGGTGGGGGGTGGGGAGGGCATCGGCAATGTCCAGGAGGGGAGGATGGTCACTGTCTAGTCTGCTGTCTCTAGCAGAGACCTAACAGAGGCAGCCTTGGCATGCAATAGGCCCCCAAGGGGGCTTTCTGCTCTGCAGCTGGTCAGCAATGCCCATGGGTTGCTAGAGGGTCAGAGGCACTCAGCGGCAGTGTGGGCACAGGGTGTTGGGTGAGTAGGTTAACCGGGTCTAAGTCACTAAGTGTGATGAGGAAGGCAGCGAGCAAAACCCAGCTTTGGTGAGAATGATCCAGCACGCAAGCCCCTTGGGGGGATTAAAGTGAAGGCTGGGTCTGCCCTGGAAAAAGGGGACTATTGATCAAAAGGATTTAGGGACAAATGGGAGGGCAAGAACCCGGGAGCTCAAGACCAGGAAATGGAAGGGGGTTCTGGATGTGTGTCAGGAGTCTGGCATCGTGCAGCTGGGCTCGCTCTGCTGGGTTTCGCATCCGGGTTGTACTGACTTCATACAAGGGGTTGGACAGTTTGTCCTTTTCCACATCAGCAGTGGCTTACATAGGCTGGAGTGAGTTGTTTCTTTGGAATCTGAAAGAACTTACTGACCAAATGATCTACAGGGACTCTGGGAAGGTGATTTTTTTTTAAGCTTATTTATTTATCTCGTGAGAGAGAGAGAGAGAGAGAGGGAGGGAGCTCAACACAGAGCTTGATCCCACAAACGATGGGATCATGACCTGAGCCAAAATCAAGAGCTGGCTGCTCAACCAACTAAGCCACAAAGGCGCCCCTGGGAAGATGATCCTCTGATAATGCTTTGAGCTTCTTCCTCACTTAGGGGAACATAAGGATTTTCTTTTCTTTGTGAGTCTGTTTCTTGTATTAATTTGAACCATACTTTCCAATAAGATTTAAAAACCTATTCACATGTTCATGTGGGAATTGTCATTCTTATAATTTTACATTATAAACTGTGTTAATTACATCAACTTGCTAATTGCATTTGTCTTTTCTCTCCTTTTATTCAATTTGGCAGAAACTGTAACTATTGAAGTGCTTAATTTTTTGTTTAAGAATCTACTTTTGGGGGCGCCTGGCTGGCTCAGTCGGTGGAGCATGCGACTTGATCTCAGAACTGTGGGTTCAAGCTCCATGTTGAGTGTAGAGATTACATAAAAATAAAATCTTAAGGAGTACCTGACTGGCTCAGTCAGTTGAGCGTCCGACTTTGGCTCAGGTCATCATCTCATGGCTCATGAGTTCGAGCCCCACGTCGGGCTCTGTGCTGACAGCTCAGAGCCTGGAGCCTGCTTCAGATTCTGTCTCAGTCTCTCTGTCTGCCCCTCCCCTGCTCGTGCACTGTCTCTCTCTTTCTCAAATGGAAACAAACAAAAAAATTTTTTTTAAGATATTAAAAAAATAAAATCTTAAAAAAAATCGACTTTTGAATTTCTTTATCAATTCTACTGCTTTCACATTTATTAAAGTTAACTTTCCTCTTTCTTATTTCTTATTTCTTTTTCCTGGCTTTGTTTTAAAGTTCTTTCCCTGAAATTTTGAGTTGAAATATTAGGTCAGTTATTTATAGTAATTTTTCTTACAAAAAATGAATGCATTTAAAGTTGGTAAATTTTACAATGTTCAAATAGTCACGACCTTAGGGCTAAGGCCTGACATATAACACCTTTGAAGTCATAATGACGTAAATTGGCATTATCTCATAATTATGTGGTATTCCTAATTCAAAACAATCAACCATTATAGTTTCTATTTTCTCTTTGACTCGACAGTTACTTAAGAAGGAGGCTAGGATTGTTGTTTGCTTTACTTTTGTGATTAATCTCTGGTTTATTGTATCCTGGACATAGTGTTTGGCCTGTCAGATTTCTGCTTTGGAGGATACTTGATGTTTTCTTTCTTCTTAATACACACATGTGGTAAACGTTTCATGTGCAAAAGGAAGTATACGCTGTGTGTGGTACAGAGTTTGACATGGATTTTTTTTTTATAATTTAATGTGTTTTGAATTTTATTTTTAAGAGAGAGACAGCATGAGCAGGGGAGGGTCAGAGAGAGAGGGAGACACAGAATCCAAAACAGCTCCAGGCTCTGATCTGTCAACACAGAGCCCGATGCAGGGCTCAAACTCATGAACCGCGAGGTCATGACCTGAGCTGAAGTGGACACCAACTGAGCCACCTAATGCAGGGCTCGAACTCACAAACTGTGGGATCATGACCTGAGCCGAAAGCAAGAATCAGACACTTAACTGACACTTAACTGGCCACCCAAGAGCCCCAAGGAACTTTCTATTTAAAAAACTTAACATTTATTCATTTTTGAGAGACAGAGGCAGAGCTTGAGCAGGGGAGGGGCAGAGAGAGAGGGAGACAGATTCCGAAGCAGGCTCCAGGCTCGGAGCTGTCAGCACAGAGCCCAATGCGGGGCTCGAACTCACAAACTGTGAGATCATGACCTGATCTCACGTGCATGGCTTCAGCGTGGTGGGTAATTTTCAGCTTCCGCGCCCCAGCTGCCTGAGCACAGATCTCCATCGCTTAGGGCAGCCTGCTTCAGCAGGTGGGACCACTGACCTATGTGTCTCTCCTGGATGATTAGTGGACTCAGACCAATCATGCTGCAGGTGGCCCTTGGTCTTTTACTTGAGCTGAGTTTTATGTCACTTGCAACCAAACATATCCTAACCAATGTTGGCTATATTCAATGTTAGCTTTATATAAAAATTAGAGTGTTGCATCATGTGTCTGAGAGCTCAGACACTAAACAAGTACGGTGATAGCAAACTATTCCCTGATATCTAAGGCCTTCATTCTAACGTCAGAAGGCCTGGGAGGGTGGGCGGGCTAGTGGCTGGTGCTTTCTCCCGGCAGGCTGGAGAGAGAGGGCAAGTTGGCTAGAGGGGCTGATCGAGAGAGAGAGAGAGAGAGAGAGGATTCCAAGCAAGCTCCATGCTCAAAGCGGAGCCCTACTCGGGTCTCCATCCCAGAGACCATCTGAGCCAGATAGATGCTCAACCTACTGAGCCACCCAGGTGCCCCTTTTCATCTTATTTTTTTATTAAAATTTTTTTAATGTTTATTTATTTTTGAGAGAGAGAGAGTGAGCAGGGGAGGAACAGAGAGAGAGGAGACACAGAATCCGAAGCGGTCTCCGGGCTCTGAGCTGTCAGCACAGAGCCGGACGTGGGGCTGGAACTCACGAACTGAGAGATCATGACCTGAGCTGAAGTCAGATGCTTAACCCACCGAGCCACCCAGGAGCCCCTACTTTATTTTTTAAAGTAGGCTCTAGGCCCAACGTGGGGCTGAAACTCACAACCCAGAGGTCAAGAGTCGCCTGCTACCACGGAGCCAGCCAGGCGCCCTGGCCTGTGATTTCTGTCAACTGTAAGGGGCTGCAATTCATCTCCTTGGTGGGTAAAATAATAAGTCCTCCTTCCCCTGAAATAGCGACCCTAAGGTGGCCCAGAAGACCTCACAGCCATCTCACTCCCTCCAAAGCCACCACGTCCGTCCGGATGCTGGCACGTTTCTACCTCCTAAACTTTACCTCTCAACTCAGTGCTACGTGCTAGAAAGCCTCACACAGAGAAGCCAAAGGAAAAGGATGAAACCTCGAAACAATTCCTGTTACACAGTTTGGTGTGGGGCTTTCCAGCGTTTGCGGGGCACACATGCCCTCAGGTAACGCCGGGGATTTGGGGTACAAATAACGCAAATTACAGATTTCACAAAACCGGCGCAAATCGTCCCTCCCGTCCCTTGCTCACGATACCCTACGTGGGCAGTTGGGGGCGCTCCCCGCCCTCTCCTGGGATTGCCCGGGAGCCGAGGACTCCGCCGGCCTCCCGCCGCACCGCGCCCTCGGTCCTCGCGGGGCCCCGCGCCCGGTCCGCCGCTGCCGAGCCGGCTCCGGGGGTAAGTGCGCCGCCCCCACCGCGGAGCCGCGGGCCGGCAGGTGCGTCCCGCCCGGACACGCCTCTCTGGGGGAGCGGAGCGCCGCGCTCTCCGTCCCCTGCCCGCACCCCCGGGATTCTGCGGCTTCCACCACCATTCACCGCCCTCCTCTCCGCCCCCAGCCCGATGGCAAAGCGCGATTGTCCCCACTAAAGCCCGGGGCGGTTCTGGGATGGCCTCTGGGTCGCCGGCTGGCCTGACCGCCCTGGGACGCCCGCGCCCTCCAGCACCGCTTTTCTGCACCGAGATTACAAGCCCCGGGGCGGGGGGGGGGGGGGGGGGGGACGGCTGCCCAGCCTAGGGGCGGGGGCAAGAATTCTGGGCATTCCTGGTAGATTCGGCCGCACCGGATTAAAATAAATTCCTAACAGGTCACCTGCTGCACTGCAGGGTCAGTAAATGCTCGTCCGGCCACTAGTTCCCCCTGGGGTGCTTGTCCGAGTGACCTGGGCGGCTGTTTAAAACACCTAGACTCTCGTCCACTCTCGAGGTTCGCAAGGAACCGCTCGGGTTGGGGTCTGGACGCCAGCATTTTTCAAAGCTCCCTGGGGAGCTTCTCAGACAAGCCTGGGGGCTTGAGTCCTGTCGAAAAGGATTGAGCTGTGTGCCTGGGTTCACCTGGGAGGTGTAAAATTTGTTCCAAGATGTAAATTTTGTACTAGAAGTACATGCAAAAATTGCATTCCGCTCCATAATATGTGTCGTTTTATTTTTTTATTAACAAAATCGTTTTTCAGTGTTTGTTTTTGAGAGACAGTGAGCGGGAGAGGGGCAGAGAGTGAGGGCGAGGGCGAGAGCGAGAGCGAGAGAGAGAGAGAGAGAGAGAGAGAGAGAGAGGGAGTCACAGAATCTGAAGCAGGCTCCAGGCTCTGAACTGTCAGCACAGGGCTGGCCACCGCCTCCAACTCATGAACCAAGAGATGGTGACCTGAGCCACCCAGGGGCCCCGAGTTTGTGTTCGTTTTAATATAAAAACTTAAGAGAATTTTCTGAGAAAGATAAATTTATAATTTGTACAGATATAAAAATGACCCCCGAGGTAAAGTTTTATTTTATTCACATGAGAACAATCAGATGATACAGCTGGCACACAGGAGACATTGACGAGCACAAATTTATATGGAGTGACAGAATTGAATTGCAAACGGAGGCAAAACTGGTTTTTCCACAGGGGGGATAGAAGTCAATGGAAGCTCTTCCGGACAAGTGTTTCCATAGCCATCAGTACCTGCAATTTTTAAAAGGGTGCAAGATAGCTCAAGGACAATGAACTGGGCTAGAAGGAGATAGCTTGGGGTTGTGCTTTAAAGCATATATATATTTTTAAGTTTATTTATTTATCTTGAGAAAGAGAGAGAGGGAGGGTGAGAGCAGGGGAAGGGCCGATGGAGAGGGAGAGAGAGAATCCCCAGCAGGCTCTTACAGTGCACCGACTCGGGGCTCGAACCCACGCCCCGTGAGATCATGACCTGAGCCAAAAATCAAGAGTTGAAGGCTTACCCGACTGAACCACCCAGGTGCCCCAAGCATAATGTATTTTTGAAACAAGATTTTCTTCACAGTATTTTAAGTAACTATCTGGATTTTTTTTTCTTATAGTGCTAATACTCCTGGCCTCCTCCACACATCAAAATATCAGATTTCAAACTACTCATTGGCTATAACATTTTTCTACTCTCTGGGCTTTGGGGCAAAAATCCACAAATACACCTGGAAGTTACCACTAAGGGAAAAAGGAAGGGTTGAATGAAGGTCTTGGGAGACAGCAGGTTGAGGGCTTTAGGGGCACAGACCTAAATTCAAGTTGTGTCCTGTCACACAGTAGCTCTGGGGCCCTTCTCCTGGGAGTGGTTTCTTCACTTGACTGTGGTGTGTAATGGGGCTCCAGAAGCTTCCCTCCCCACTCCTTCTCAGTCTAAGTGGACAGCGTAAGTCTTGTGGGAACAGGCTTTCTTTGTTAAGGCTGGGGTTCTTTCAGTGATCTCCTATAGTTCTGTAAACATGGCTGAGTGGCCGTGGGGACCCCTTTTCAAGCGGCCTTGAAGCTGACAGCATGGGAGGGAAGGAAGCAGGTTGTATTCAAGTCCAGGGCCTTTGGGGAGGAAAGAATTTGAGACCCATCCCCCTGTCAGCCTGCTCCAGGATCAGGTTGAGGACTAAAATCTATTGTCAGGAGAGGCCTGGAAATTTCCTTGCCAGGGACAGAGAGCCTGAGAGCAGATTGTGTAAGGGACTGAGAGCCACAGGACTCAGTACCCCTAACTTGCTACTGCTCTTTGGGGAAGGAGGGCTGCACTAGGGAGGATGATTAAGAGAAGGGTCACTTTGGGGCACCTGGGTGGCTCAGTCGATTAAGCGTCCGACTTTGGCTCAGGTCATGATCTCGTGGTTTGTGAGTTCGAGCCCCGGCGTCGGGCTCTGTGCTGATAGGCCTGGAGCCTGCCTCAGAATCTGTGTTTCCCTCTCTCTCTGCCCCTCCCCCTGCTTGTACTCTGTCTGTCTCTCTCAAAAGTACATAAAATTTTTTTAAAAAAAGAGAGGAGAATCACTTTGTGTGAAGCATGGGCCTTGCTACAGCTTGTGCCCCGGGGCAGGCTGCGCCCCACGGCACGACCGACCGTGTGGAGGGGCAGGCAACAGACTTTCCAAAGTCTTTGGACTTTCCACTGAGGAAGACTTTGGAGTTCTGTACAATTTGGGAGTAAGTGGGCTCCGAGAGGGAGAAAAAATAATTTTTCTTTTTTTTTTAAATGTTTAATGTTTATTTATTTATTTTTGAGAGAGAGAGAGCGAGAGAGCGAGCGAGAGTAGGGGAGGGGCAGAGAGAGAGGGAGACACAGGATCCGAAGCAGGCTCCAGGCTCCGAGCTGTCAGCACAGAGCCCCACATGGGGCTCGAACTCACAAACTGTGGGATCATGACCTGAGCCGAAGTCAGAGGCCTAACCAACTGAGCCACCCAGGCGCCCCCCAAAATAATTTTTCTTAGACTTCCGGTAATAAAGGACAGATAAACAGAAGTTGAGCACCATGGGTGCCTCCTGTATGCATGGGAGATAACCCAGGAAAACTGAGTTAAAACTCTACGAAATGGCCGAAGCCGCCACTCTAAATACCATCTTCAGCCCAAGATTAGAGAAAGATGTCGGGACAGGTGGGGGTGGGCGGGAGGGGGAGGGAGAGTGGGGAGTTGTGAGAAGTTGCCTGGAAAAGCACAGCAAACAAGGGGCAGGTTGTCAGGCAGATTTAAGCCCCCGCCCTCTGCCCTGGTAATGCTAGCCCTTTCCAGCCACCTTCCTCTCCCTGGTACAGAGAGGGAGACCGAAGTGCCGATTTCTTTCACAAGATGAAACGTCCCCTTACAAAAGAGTAACGTCCACTCATTCTTCAGAGCTGCTCCTGTGTCGCTGTTTCTGAAGAATAACCGGCTCCAGATAATTCTTACGCCAAAGGGGCGTATTTTGGAATGTCCTCCTCTGCTTCAGTTTTCTGCCAGTGGGGGCACAGGAGGAGCTGGCGCTCCATCCCTCAACGAGAAACGCTGAAGTGTTTCCGTATCTGTACCCTGAGTTAAGGTCATACGCATTATACCTGTGAAATGCCAGGCATATTGACTAAGCCCCATAAAATGGCAGTTGTCGTCACTGTTACCTGCAAAGCTTCCCCGAGTGGCCTTTGTGCCTGTTTCCCCAAGTGATCAGCATCAGACCAAGGTCACACTCCCAGGCAGACCGAGGAAACCAGGGCCGGCTGAGTGGAAGGGGCAGAGCCAGGCCAGGAGCTGGCTGAGGGCTGGTCAGCTGGGGTGCCCTCTGGGCTGGAGCCGTGCTTCTGGGCAGCCGGCGTAGGGTGGGCATGGTCTCAGCAATGTCCCCAGTCACCAACGCCTTCTTTCCTGGAGTCCTGTTCCTGCTGAGGGGACAGAGGAGCCAGGGACAGTGGTGGGGCGGCCTTGGGGCCGTGTCAGCCTGATGTTCTTGGGACCTGGGACTGGCTGCCTCTCCATGCCCCAGACGGGACCGGGGTCATGGACCTGTTTCGAGGGTTCCACCCGATCTTGTTTGTTCCCGGCTCTGGAAGGTGCCTGCGGAACCTCCATGCCTGCGGAAAACACCCTCACCCCCAGCAGATGCGCCTTTCTCACCAGGACACTGCCACCCCCGTCTCTCCCATCTCCAGCCCTGTCCGCCAGGCCGCTGGCCGCTGTCCCTGATGCCCTGCATGTTCCCAGCCAGGACTGACTTCCTTCCCCTTCTTGTGCAGGAATGCCACCCCTCCTTCAGGACGCAGAGGCACTGGCACCCCCAGGGCTGAAGGCTGCTCCCCATCCTGTGTCGGGCGGGGTCCTGACATACTGGCCCCCTTCGGTGGGCAACCTGACCTTCCTCCCTTCCTCCTGCCATGCAGCACAGAAGCCCCACTCCTTTGCCAGTTCTGCCAGCTCAGGCCTGGGCCCTTGAAGTCTGAAATGGGGTCAGCAGCAAGGCTGCCCTGGGGGCCCACGGCTGAGCGAATTCCCATGCTGGGAAGTGCAGTCTCCGCTTAAAGCCTCAGGTCCACGGGGCCCACAGGAAGGGGGTGCACACCCAGGGCCCCTGCACCTTGTCCCTTTGCTCTCAAGATCAAGTCTGAACATCTTCCTGCAATGCAGGCCTGAGACTAGGCCCTACCTCCCTCGCAGGCTCCTGTCCGTTTTTCTTTTCTTTCTTTTTTAAAGTTTATTTATTTTGAGAGAAAGTGTGAGTGGGGGAGGGGCAGAAAGATAAGGAGAGAAAGAATCCCAAGCAGGTTCTGCGCTGTCAGGGCGAAGCGTGACTTGGGGCTCCAACCCACGAACTGTGAGATCATGACCTGAGCCAAAACCAAGAGTCTGGACACTTAAAACAGACTGAGCCAGCCAGGCGCCCCTCCTGTCCCTTCTCACACCCCACCCTAGCACCCCCGGAGAGGAGCTCTTTTCTGCTTCAGGTACAACGGCCTCCTCTAGCTCTAAACTTCATTCTTCAGTCCTAGCTGAACACAGTGCTGTCCCTGGAACCCCGCCCAGGGCTAGTCGCTTCCACCTTCCATCTCCCAGTCTCCTGGGTGTCCCTCCCTGATGCCCCTGTCCTCTGTGGACTGAGCTCGGGTTAGACAGAGGACCTACTGCCCCCCTCTACTTTCTGGAGCCCCTGGCTTCACAGGGTGTGAGGGACACAGGGCGCTGACAACTTGGGGGTGTGACCTGTGCTCAGCAGGCTGTGTGCTTGGTTTAACCCTCTGTTGTGGCAAACTGGAAATTCTTAACTTTTAAAACCAGGGGCCCTGCATTTTCATTTTGCACTGGGCCCTTCAAATTATGCAGCTGGTCGTCTGAGACATGGGAAAATCTGGGCTGAGGAGGAAGAGCTGCCGTGTCCCTTCTCCCTCTGGGGCTTGGACCCAGGCAGCCGGGGCCGCGAGGGACAGCCGTTTAGTCCCGTGCCCCCTTCTGCACTCCTAGATGTTGTGTTACGTTAGGACCCAGCCATTCCTTCCACTTCCCTGGAGGAGAGGCCCAGTGTAGACAGCCGGGGGCATCTGACCTACTCCGTGATGCCTGGAGCTGGGCCCAGGCAGGGAGCGGCTGGTTTGCTCACTAGGGCCCCAGCGACTCTTCTGGGGACAGCTGCTCTCCCCAACCTAGAGGTAAGCAACTTAGGCCAAGGTTCCCCATACCCTGCAGTCCCCTGTACCACCAACCCCGGACCCCACGGAGCCACTGTTTCAGTGCTTCTCGTCAACCGTATCAATGCTTCCAGGTTGACCCAAGGCACATCAGGGAGCCCGCGAGCTCGTGCACACCCCCACCCGACCCCGCTCACGGGCGCATCAGCCTCCACGGGAATGCACCATTCTCCCCTCCGGCGCCCCGTCCAGGGGGCGTCTCTCTGTGGTCCCTGCTTTAATCCTGGCACCCACATCCCTCTAAAGCCCTTCAAGCGGTCCTGTGTACCCACCAGCAAGAGGGAGGAACAAGCCGTGTCTTCAGAAATCTCTGGCAACCTGGGCCCCGGACGCTCTCTGATGGAAATGGTGACAGGAAGTTTCACACCAGAAAACAACCACCTCCTTTTATTGAGAAAACAGAGTTGATCCCGCAGTCGCTTCCCAGGTGACTCCACCCTGAGAAATGAGGTGGCATCCTTCTGCACCCATCCACAAGGACCCCCGGCCCCGGGCGAGGTGGAACACAAGGGTCCCTCCATCCCCTCCCAGAGGCACACGCTGGTCTGCTCAGGCCCTGGAGACGTAGGCGTGCAGGGAGGGCAGGGTTTTGGGTGGGGGTGGGGGGTCGCTGTGACGGGCATGGGGGTGCTCTGGGGGGAGGCGCGTGGCCGAGGGAGGTGGACTCTTGCTGGAATGAGGGAAGGGGAGGGAAGACTACCACCATCTCCTGAGGCCTGGCACTCTCTCCTTCCAGATTCTTCATAAATAAAACTTCACAGTAATAGAGGAACGTCCATCTCCAGGGCCAAACCAGCTGGTTTCCGGCCGGGGAGCCAGGCCTCAGTGGGACTGCACGAGGGCCCTGGGCCGGTGGGGCAGCACCGTGACCGCGGGGGGCTGGAGCACTGCTCTCTGGCCCTGTGTCAGGGGTGGGGTTGGGGGGGCTGCGGCCCGCCCGGAGGTTCTGAGGATCGCTGAGGTAGTCGGAGCGGCCAGCCGCGCGTCCAGACAGGGGCGGATGGAGCATCACAGGCCACGGCCAGGAGTCAGGCCACCTGGGAGCAGACACTGAGCAGCAACTCCAGGCGGGTCTGGGGGGCGGGGGCGGCGCTGAGGGCCTTCTGAGGTTCTGTCTCCTGGAGACCCAGGGGCGGGGACTGTGGGGGAAGGGGGGGGCCTGTGAGCCTGCACAGGGCTGAGCTTCTCCTGAAAGGGCTGCTTGGGCCCAGCGGGGGGGAGACTGAGGCATTTCATGGGAGAACGAGAATCTTCTCTGTGAAGAAGAGAGGGCCGCCACAGACCCGTCCGGGGTCAGGCCTAACCCGGGTACCTGAGCACCGGCTTCCTTCAGAGACCGCCAGGGCCTCCACCAGGTCACGGGGAGCCAAGCAGGGCACCCAGGTTAGGAGGGCGACCAGTGGCCGGTGGCCTGGTTCCCAAGATGATCCTCCCGCGGTCCGGGCAGTTCCCAACGGTCCTGGGCCTCAGCTCCACTTTCTGGGGAGTGTCCGCGCAGGGAGGCCTCCTTCCGGCTAACTGCACCCCATCACACCCAGGGGCGCACACGGCCCAAACCCTCCAGCTCCCTGCAGGGGACCACAGACCGCGTCCTGGCTTTGCGGCCCCGGCCCCATGATTTCTGGGGCTCAGGAACACCTGCCCTCGCCCGGCCCGGTGGTCGGGCCGGGGTCAGAGCACCTGCAGCTTGCGGGAGCAGGTGAGGTTGCCGTGCACCAGCCCCCACATAGCCAGCAGCTCGGCGGGCAGCAACTTGTGCACCACAAGCATGGAGCGGAAAAAGCAGGGTTCCTTGTTCATGCGGCTGTTGTGGTTCCGAGAGATGCCGAAAGTCTTGAAGCCCTCGTGGGCCGTGGGCTGCACGCCCAGCACCTCCAGACACATGCCCAGGAAGACGTCGTCGATGGGGTACAGCTCCAGGGTGTCGCAGGCGTGATGCAGGCGCCGGGCCAGGCTGCCGGCCATGAGGAAGCCCCCTCCGCCCGCGTACGGCGGGTAGCTGGCCTTGCTGTACAGAACCCCCGGGATGTAGTATTTGTTGTCCTTCTTGCGGATCGGCCTGGCGTGCTGCAGGACGTCGCCCACAAACAGGTCTTCCTGTGGCTGCCGGTCCGCCAGAAATTCGAGCAGGTTGGGGGGATTGACGAAGACATCGTCGTCGCCCTTGAAGATGAAGTGAACTTTGGGGCAGTAGATGTCAAACCACTTGAGGAAGTGGATCTCCTTGAGGGTCAGGTTGAAGAAGCTGTCGAGGAAGTCCCACTGCAGGATGTCGCCGTAGAGGCGGTCTTCGTAGGCCAGCAGCTGCTGGTAGTGGGCCCGCTCCTCCTGCTTGGAGGCCGTTCCCAGCAGGAAGAGGGTGCGCACGGCGCCGCGGCCCCTGCCCACCGTCTCCTGCTCACGGCCCCAGGTCTGGCGGATGGCCTCGCGGCGGTCGTGCTGCGTGATGACCGACTTGACCACCACCAGCAGGTAGACGTCACCGTGGCACTTCTCCGGGTGGTTCAGCAGCATGGGGAAGTATCGGCAGTGGCGATAGGACAGAAACTGCCGGAAGTGTGGCTCCAGGCCCTGGAACCAGGGCTGGTGGGTCAAGTTGACATTGACCGAGCAGTTAGTGATGTTGATGTCCCAAGCCTGGGGCCCTCGTGAGGCCATGGGCGTGGGGGCTACCGCATCCTTCGGGTTCTTCCAGAAACTGTTGGGGTTCACCAGGTGTCCGCTTGGCTTCTGAGCCTTCTGTGGCTCTAGAGTGGGGGGCGGGGGTGCCTGCAGAAACTGGTTGGGAGTCAGACTGCGCTGGAATACCGTTACGGCCACCAGCAGGGCCAGGGACAGGCACACACTCTTGTAGACGGTTTTCTTCCTAGGGGTGAGGGGATGGAGGGTGGCTCAGAGGAGAGAGGAAGGGGTGAGTCCCCTGTGACTCTCCAGCAGCCTTGTTCGGAGCTGCAGTCCCAGATGGGCATGTGGAGCCTGGACACAGACTCAGGCCCTGCGGCCCGAGTGGTCAGAGGAGGGTCCTGCCTTCTCCCCCACCCTGACTTCCCTGTTCCAGGACCAGGGCGACCTCGCTGCACGAAGTTTAAGTACAAGCACTGTGGAGTCAGGCTGCAGGGGTTTAAATCTTGGCTCTGCCCCTTACAAGCTTAGCGACTCTGAGTGGGTCCCCTTAACCTCTCCAAACTGTCATTTCTTTTTCCCCGGCATGAGGATAACAACAAGGAAGTGGAGTGCTCTCTAATGTGCCTGGCACACAGTGGGTATGCAGTCCGGGGATGCTGTGCGTCTACAAGGACGACCTCTGGTGGAGACTTCTGCCTATTCCCCGACCCCGGCAAGGCACCCGGTTTGCTTTCATTTCTCTGTGCAAACCTCATGACCCATTGGGGTGAACCATCCTGGGGGGCAGAGACAGCACCCGCTCTACAGCTTGGGAGCTCAGGAACCTCTGGGGGGACATCAGGGAGAGTCTCTAACGTGGGACCTGAAGAAGCCTGTCCCTTCCCCTTCCACCCCATCCATCTGATCCAACGCACAATAGCTGCCCTCATGGCTGAGCGAGGCCCGAGAATGGGACAGGGGTCTCCTGCCCTCTTACTGGCTCTGCTCAGCTTGGGCCCCACTCTCCCGCTAGGAGAGATGGCGTTCCCCCAGCTCTGCCTCCCCGGGGAAGGGAACACATTCAGACCTCCACTCTCCAGGGACCCTCTTTGTCCACAGAGCTCCTACCACACCCATTTCGGAAGCAGAAATTATAAAGCTTTTTGCTAGAGGTGCTGGCAGGCCCAAGGCAGGGGGCCTGAGCCCTGGGGCCCCAGGACCCTCTCTCCTCAGCTCACACTCTGGAGGTGGCTAGGCCTCCTGGCCTGGTCTCTCTCGTGGAGACACAGGGGCTGGGGGCTTTGGGGACACAGGCAGTCCAGAAGTGTGGCGTCGCAGGGCCAGTCCAAGAGGGAGGCAGCCCCAACCTCCAGAGGGGGAGCCGCAGGGCAAATGGAAGAAATAGACTGCAATGTGGCATTACAGGGACGCTGGAGAAGTTGGGGGTGGCCCTCATGCCTGGCTAGTTGAAGGTTCAGGCACGCAGGGCTGGTAAATGCTGAGCCCCCTGGAGCGATGTTTTCCCATGGAGTCCCAAGGGTTCCCGTTTACGGGGTAGGAGGAAGACTGGGTCACCCCAGGTGCTGGAGTGGGGGGTGTGACCCAAGACTCGACCCTCCCACGGGGGACAGCAGAATGTTCTGGGTCAGGGTCTCTTGCCCCAGGCGTTTCAGAGAAACACCCCTTCTCCTGAGTGGGGGAGGTCGGGACTGGAGGAAGTCCGGCGGGGGTCACCCCAGGGGAAGGGGATGCGGCGAGGCCCCTCTGCCCAGGCCTATCCACCTGCACCGCCCCACTCCATTTGTAGGACTAAAGTCCCTCAGGGGAGTAAAGAGAAGGGGACAGGGGGAGTGGGGCTGGAGGCCCGAGCTCCCCGGAGGAAGGAAAGCCCCTCGGGGCGGGGGAAGCGGGGAGAGGACGGCGGTCGCCCAGGACGCAGGAGGCCCTCAGAACGGGAGACGCGACCGGGTTGCCGGAGAGCCCTTGAGTCCCCAAAGCCCGGGGTCCCGAGGTGGGCTCAGGGTGCCGCGGGGCCCGGGCCGGGCAGAGCCGAGGGGCCGCCGGCGACGGCAGCGCGCACGGGCTCCGCGGGGCCCGGCCGCGTCCGGCTGGTGCGGGCGCCGCGCGCCCCCGGGCATCCCGGCCGCCGCCGCCGCCGCCGAGCCCGTCCGTCCCGGGAAACTGAGGCCAGCCCCGGGGCACCCGGCGCGGCATCCTCCCATCCCCGAGAGCCGCCCGGCTCCCCCCCACCCCCGTGCATCCCGGACCTCGGGGGAGGGAGCCCAGGGTCCCCGCGCCCCCCGGCCCGGCCCCCCGCCCGACGGCCCGGCCGGGTCCCCCACTCACCACAGAGACATGGCGGCCCGGGCCGGGGCGGCGGCGGAGCGGGGCGCGCGGGTCGCAGCTCTGGGCGCCGCGGCTCGGGGACGGCGGGCGGGGACGAGGACGGGGCGGGCGGGAGCGAAGGCCGGGCCGCGCCCCCGCCGCGACTTTCCACTTCCCCGCGGCCGGAGGAGGGACCGGGAGGGGCGGTGGCGGCCCAGGTGCGTTAACCCCTTCGGCGCCCCCGGCCCTCCAGCCCCTCGGCCGCCGGGCCAGCCCTCCGCACTGCGGCGAGCGCCCGTGGCCCATTTCCCAGAGGCGGAACCGGGAGTGGGGACCTCGGAGCCCACGAGGATCGCTCCCGTCACCTCTGTCCCCGGGTACTCGGTTTCCCCCGCGGAGCTTCCATGGGGTCGTCGGCCCTTCTGGAAGACTGTGAACCAGGACACCACCCACCTGCAACCTTCCTGGCGCCCCGCGGTCCCCACCGGCTCCCTCTGGCCCTATTAGGACTTTTTTTTCCGTGGTAGGGGAGGCAGAGGAAGACAAAGCTTCCTTTTCCCCCTCCGATTCCCTCTGCCTTCTCCCCATTCCCCCTTCCCAGGCAGGCCTCCCTGCACCCTGCTGTTGGGGCCCCTGGGCCAGCCGCCTAGGGCTTGTCTGCAGGGGAGAGGGGCTGCAGGGGGCGGGGGGGGGGGGGGGCAATGTCTGTGAGATAAGACGCCCCAGGAGGCTAGGCCGCCCGTGTCAGGGGCCACCGCTCCGGAAACCTTTTTCTGTGCCCCAGAGTGGAGGCCCTCTCCCCCTCTGGGGTCCCTCCTGCCTCAGAGGGCTCCCCTCACTACCAAGGGAAGGCCTGCTTGCCTGGCCCCAACCATCTCTCTTTTCATCCATCAACAAATATTTCACTCGAACCCCTTTTTTGTCCCCAGCCTTTATTAATCTGCTTGTGTGTGTGCCAGACCCAGCGATTCCTAGGGAGTGGGCTCAAGTGACAGAAGACACAGAAGGGAATTCTTGGCTCAGCAGGGTCTGGGGAGATGGGTGTTTCCATCCGGGTGACTTCCAGAATCGTCTAGCAGGTAAAAACCTCTGCTGGTTTGGCCGTTGCATACCGGTCTGTTCTAGTCTTGCTCCATGATGAGGTTCCATGGCTGAGCTGACAGCAGGACCTCAGAAAAGGCCCATAGAATTGAAATGGAAGCATTTAACAGTGCAATAAATAGTAGCTAACATTCATCAAGCAGTTACAATATGCCAAGCATGATTCTAGGCTCACACATGAATCATTTAATCCTAGAGGCATGTACTATTTTATTCCCAGTTACAAAGGAGGAAATAGAGGTGCCCAGAGGGGGAAAAACCCAGTGGGTCAGGTCTCATAGTAAACAAAGCCAGAAGGCTTGGCTGGCTTGAGAAGCAGGCCCCTGAGCCCTTCTCCAGGGGACAGCAGTGGCAGGGAGTTATTTTCGTGCCAAGGGGTTCCCTAGGGAGGCCGGGAAGTCCCTGAGTATAGAGGCTGGAGGTAGGAACTCTGATAAGGCCGTGCCTGCCAAGCTGGGCCCTAAACCTAGGACCCTGAGCCTGGGGTGAGGAGCCTCTTTATTTATTTTTTAAGATTTTATTTTTAAGTAATCGCTACACTCAACATGGGGCTCAAACTCACAACCCTGAGATCCAGAATCACATGCTCTACTGACAGAACCAGCCAGGAGCCCCCAGCTCTTTCTTTAAGGCTCCAGAGGCCCTTGGAGGAGGAGGAAAAACCCAAGATTTGATAGAATTTGCCGGCATGTTGCAAGTTCCAATCAGGGAATGTGAAGGGCCTTCCAGGCAAAATTCCAGTCAAGAACCCTGGGGCCAGTGCTGTTTCTCATGGCCCCTCCCAAGTAGGGAAGGAGCAGAGGAGGGTCTGACCTGCAGCCCGGAGCCCCTCCTTGGCTTGGCTGCCTGCCCCTGCCCCACTGGCCACCTGTCCCACAGGTCACCCGGCGCTGCACTCCACTGCCCAGGCTTCTGGGTTCTGCCCCTTCACCTTGCAAGTGTGGCCTGGAGGGAGGGCCAGGGAAGCCTGGCCAAGGACATTCCATCCAGGGTCAGCACTGACCTCTCACCCAGAAGCTATGGGGTTTCCTCAGGTGCCTGGGAGGGGCAGACACAGCCGCCCCTGGGAAGGGGCTTGGAGCCCAGGTTCTGAGACTGGAGGGGTAGGGGTGGGGGTGGGGTCAGGGCTCTACACTTCCGGGCTGTCAGTAGGGGCAGGTGGCTTATCCCCGTGAGACCTCAATTTCCTGCCAGCACAGGGTTACGCGAGATGACGCATGCGAAGTGCGTAGATTAGTGTCTCCTACACGGTGGCATTATGACAGGTTGGCTGCTGTCGATCGTGTTGTTAATATTTGGCCTGACCCAAAGGCCCCAGAACCCACCGGGGCTCAAGGGGGTGGTGATGGCTGGAGACGCAAAAGGCCAACTGAGTGTTTGCCAGTGGAATTTGGTTCATTGAGAGGAACAGTTTGTCATCGTGGATTCATTTGATCTGTGCGTACCTACGTGGAACTAGGATGGGGGGAAACGGATGAAAGTTAAATAGTCCCTGACTGCCCGGGGTGGGGTGGGGGGATGGGGATGCGGGAGCCAGGCCCGCCCCTGGTCAGTTCTCACCCTGCAGGCTGCTTGGGCCTGTCCCTATCAGGAAGCGCTCGGAGGCTCACCCAGCCTGGCTCAGACCACCTGTCCCAGCCCCTGTGGGCAGAACCCCAGCGGATTCCTGCTGATTATCTCAAACCACAGTTGAGGTGGTTGAGCAAGGCCCTGAGGAGGGGGAGGTCAGTCTGCAGATGGAATCTTCTCCGGGGCCCACAGCCCTGGCCAAAGGCTATGGAAGCTGCAGAACCCAGGTCCCAGGAGGTGGGGGGGGGCTGGGCATGGGGAGGTGGTCTGTCTGTAGCCTGGAGGGATGGTGGGGGAATGGGAAAGGTAGTTGGGTAGGCAGAGGGGGTCCCATGCAGCAGCGGTGGGTTAGATGTCCCGGTCACCGTCCCCTCTTTCAGGCTGAGGCGCTGCCCTGGAAGAGGGAGCTCAGAGAGCCCCTGATGTGGGAGAAGCTCCCCTTCCCTCAGTCCCTCTTCCTTCCCCACACCTCCTGTGTACCTTCCCTCTCCTTTCCTCCCCATCCCTGCTCCTTTTTCCTCTGCCATTTCCCTTTCTCCATCCCTATTCCCACTTTCTGTTGTATCTGCTCCACCAACACTCTAGAATTGGTGGGAATCCAGATCCTGCTGGTTTGACGCAAGAGCATTGTGGCCGTTGACGGGGGAAGGGGTGGGGGGGGGGTGGAGGGGAGGCTAAGGGCCTGCAGACATTCTGGTGTGGGGAGACATCTGAAAGGCCAGAGGTTGTCCTGGGTCCGCCTTTGACTGGACAAAGTGGGGCTGACTTGGGCCCCAGAGAACCTGAATGCCGGGTGTAGGGAGCCCTGGGCTCCTTACGTAGACTGCCGTGAACAGAGGCTGCGTTGCCCTGGCTTTAATCACATCAGTGCGGCAGTGGGATGTGTGTGAGTGTGTGATGGAATTCATTTTCGTGGTCAAAGACTCTGAGGAGCTACCCTCCACTGGCAGCCATGGCCAGTGCTTCGAGTGTGGCCGTCTACACTTGCAGAGGGCCTGCTGATTAGCAGTGGTGTATCAGAATTAGAAGTCATCCCTCTGTAGTGAAAAGAATGTCCCTGAAGATGTGTGCTCGGCAAGAAATACAGCACAGACCCCTCTCCCCATGACTGAACGAGTCCAGCAACCCAGCAGAGCAGTGCCCTGGGTCCAGAACTTTCTCTAATTGGTCCTGGGTGCCCCACACAATGATCTCACTGGAGTGTTAGCCAACCTTCGGCCATCATGTCCTTGGATCTACCCAGAGAGAAGCTTTCCTGCACAGGATGGAGAGTGGGGCTCCCCCAGGCTCCCAGGCAAAGATGGGGTGGCACTGATTTCATTGTAACTTACCGTCCTGTGAGGAGGTGTGGGGTGAGGCCTACCACCTTCACCTGCCTCTGTCCCTGGTGGCCACCCACATCTACTGTAGAGGATGACCACCCTGCAGGGCATCCTGGGAAGAACTGCCCAGTCAGGAGGACATAGCACAGAGGAGGAAGAGAAAGACCGAGAAGAAGCTGGCAGAGAGGTGGGGAGGTGGAGGAAGGGAGGAAGAGTTCAGGGGGGCAGGGAGGACAAGGTTTTCCAAGCAGGGGGGATCTGGTCTGGAGTCTGGGAAGTCCCCGCACCCAAAGGAAGATCGGGCCAGAGAGAAGCTCAGATCACAAGGCCTTCAGAGAAGATGGGCGGGGGAGTTAAAAGGGGCTCCATCTGAGCAACACAGTGAACAGCATCCTGTTCCTGGGGACCCCCGGATGTCCTTCGATGGCCAAATGCTGCTCAAGCCAAGACTGAATGAACAACCAAGAAGGTAACATGGCCATGACCAGTGAAGATGTTTTTAAATTATAATTTCAGGGCCTGCCTGCAGAGAATCTGGTGGAACCTGGGAAATTGTATTTTTTTTTTTTTCAGTTTCCCAGATGATTCTGAGGTACAGGCAGGTTTGGGATCCACTGGGATTGAGCCCTCCACTTCCAGCTCTCTTAGGTGTGAGCAGGGGCAGAGGAGGGACACTGTCTCCTGTGACCCTGAATAGAAGGAGGCCAGGATGGGGAGGCAGCTGTTGAGGAAAGTGGGGGTAGAGGTGGGGAGAGCTGAGGAATTCACTTTTCCCAGCCCAGCAGGTGGCAGTTAAGGAAGCTCGGGTTGTTTTGTGAGCTGGAGGAGAGTGGGAAGGGGTGGCCGCGGCCTCTGTGTGGGGTCTGACGGAGCCAGGGAGAGACAGCAAGGAGTGTTCATGCCAGGCAAGGGTGTTACTGTTCACCAGGATACCCAGGCCCATGGCTGAGACATAGATCGTTTAGGGCTCCTCTGGGTGTGAGAGACAGAAGCCCAACTCAAACTAGCTCAAGCAAAAGGAATGTATTTACTCCTGTGGGGGGAAACCACTCTCTCTTGCTCTCTCTTGTTGTGTCCTCACAACCCACACCCCTGGATAGTCCGCCCATCTCCTGGCTCTTCTACATCCTCAGGCTCCTTCCATGAGGAGTAGGAGAGAGGTAGGTGTGCAGATGGCCTCAGGCCTTTATCGCTCTATCTTGATGATCCCAGAGGAAAGAGGTGTTTTTTTTGTTTTTTGTTTTTTGTTTTTTTCCCCTCCCAACCTCCATGTATAACATTCCAGGGAAGGACTCTCGTTGGTTTGGCCTCAGTCACACGCCCAAACCTGGGTCAGCGATCGTGTCTGGGGGCCTGGATACTGTCACCGGCTAGACCTGGCTCATGTGTCCCCTGTGGTGGTTGGGGCAGGGGCTTGGGACCAGCAGCCCCACAGGAACAACCTGGAGGGGCAGGTCCCTCAAAGGAAGCTGCCGTTATCAAGAAAGCAGGGGCAGGGGTGCCGGCCCGTCTTCTCACTCGTGCCGAATCCCCTTGGACTCTCAGATCGCCCTCCCAAACACACCTGTAAGACTGGGGGGCCCAGGAGGAAGAAGAGAGGGGTGGGCGGCTGTGTGGGCAATGTTCCCACGTGGTTTCCTGCCAAATCCTTCTCTCCTGGGAGGGAGGAGCTCCCAGGCTGGCCGGTGGAGGGTGGACGCAGCTCCTTGGAGGGCTGGCCGCTCTCTGGCCCTTTTCCCTTGCCTGCGCCCCCACTGGCTGGTCTGGGGGTCAGCCAAGGCCACCCGGGGCTCGGGGTGGGGGGTGGGTGGGAGCCAGTCAGTTGAGGGCGGGGCTGGGCAGCTGCAAGAGAAGCCAGGGTTCACAAGGGCTCGGAACCGGGATCTGGGCAGGCTTGGGAGAAGTGGGGTGGAGCGGCTGCACAGGAACGGAGGAAGCGCTCCTACACGCGGCCAGACAGACGCACGGACACGTTCACACACAAGCACGCGCATTCGGAGAGACGCACGCATAACGCTCATATTCGTACACACAGGAGACGCGTGTGCACCTAGTGAGAAAGGCACATACACCCCCTACAGGGGGATGCACATTTCTGGAGAGATGCGCACACACACACACACACACCTGGACATAACCGCAGACACACATACACAGATACTCATCACACAGGGACACGCCTAGAGAGACACGTACCTTCACACACGTACACTCACACGCCCGAGGTTTTTCCCGGGAGGGAGGGGCCTCCCCTCACCACCTCACCTGCTACCGGTGAAACCCCACCTGGCAGGCCCACGGGCACCACCTCAGGATGAGGCAGGTCCCTACTGTATCCACGAGTAATGGTCTCTTTTGATCCGCCCCCAGGTCCTCGAGTCTGTGCCCGTCCCTGCCTCCAGGAACCTCTGGGCACTGCCCACAGGCCCTTAATACCACCCACATCTACCCCCAGCCCCTCTTCCAGCCACCCTGGCCTTGTCCCATTTACCAAGATCCCAGCTTTCTTCTGCTCAAATGCATTCCCCACTTCTGAATCGAGTGAATTCCTGTTCATCTTTCAAACCCCAGCTCAAATGTCCCCTCCCTTGGGGTGGATGCTTGCTCCCTTGGCCGGCATCACGTCTGTCTGTCCTTCCTCCATCGATCGCACCAAACCGGACACAGGGGAGTACCGGGGAGCGGAGGGGAGGCACGGACGCCTATCGGTTGAATAGCCAGGGAATGGGTTGCCAGCACCGGCCACCCGGAGGACACCCTGGCAGGGAGAAGCGCCGTCTTGCCTTGGGCACATTCAGGGGATGACGGGGTGTGCCTAGCCCGGGGAGGCTTGGGCGGCCCAGACAGTTTTGCAGAACCCAGTCCCACCCCCCAGCACACACGTTCAAATTCACACTGACGCGCATTCACACGCGGGTGGGCATTGTGCCCCCTCGTCCTGGGCAGCTGGGCTGCCCCTCCCCCCAGGCCACCAATGACTCACATCCCCACCCGCCACGGTCTGCTTGGGCACACACAGCCTCCTTTCAGCCCCTCAGCCTCAAACACTAGCTTACTCTTCCCTCCCCGGCGCCTCTCCTTCCCCAGAGCCGGCCTGCCCTCCCAGCCTGGCAGCTGAGCCCCACGGGGAGGCCATGCAGAGGCCTCCTTCCTCTCCGGAGCACAGGGCTCCCTGTCTCTCGTCACCCGGCTCCTGTCCAAGCCAGCCTTGAATGGCTGCCTTTTCATGGCTCAGAGCCTGGCCAGGTGCATTCTGGGCAGCCCTGCTCCCGCCAGTGTCTGCCAGGAAGCTGTCGGCCCTGGTGCTGCTACCACTGAGGCGCGAGAGCCAGAGGGGCCGGTGAGACTCAGCTTCGGAGATCCCTCCCAGGCTCTGGTCAAAGGCCTCCTCACGCCTACAGACGCTTCACACACACCTTCCCGTCTGTCTCCTCACCAGGCCTAAATAGTCTGGCCAGGCATAGATTATTATTATCATTCCCGTTTTCTAAGGGAACAACTGAGGCCCAGAGAAAGGTCAACCTGCTGGTGAGTGGTGGAGCTGGGACCCAGTCCTGGTACAGAAGGGTTAATAACACAATGCACGTCGCGGGATTGCGCTGAACGCGATGAGGTGGCCAGGCCAGGCACCCTGAGGGTTCCTCAAATTGCCACCGCATTATGATGGTCAGGGAAGCAGTTGTAGGTTTTATATTTAGCACCCTTCCTTTTTTTGTTAACAGACCTCCCCCTCTGGTTTGCGGCTGGGCTCTCAACCAGGGCGGGCCAGTCACAGTCCCTTACACCTTCTCTTGCCTCAAGAGTGTTCTCAGTCCAGGGGAGAGGCCTGTGACCTGCACTGGGCCAGTTAGGGCTCTGCCCTCGGGAGTTTCAAAGTAAACTAGGAGAGGGACACCCCTTTTCTCTCTGATCATGGGGGTTTTGAGGGTGTGACTCAACATATTGGGAGAGAAAGTGTGTCACATGCACCCCACGCCCCCTTCACTCAGCAGTGGGAGAGAACAGAACAACACAGAGCAAAACAGAAGCAGAGTCTGCATGGGGCCAGCATCGCGGTTCTAGAGGCCTTGTGGTCAGCAAAACAGAGTCCCTCGCTCAAAGATATCTATGCCCTAGTCCCCAGAACCCGTGCCTATGTTGGGTTATAGGCAAAAAGGATGCAAATGTAACTAAGGTTACAGACCTTGAAATAGGGTGGCTAGTCTGTGTTACCCAGGGGGGCCCAATCTAATCACAGGAGCCCGTGGAAGTAGAGAACCTTCCCTGTCCCAAAGCCGAGGAAATGCAGCAGAAAGGAAAATCAGGAAGATTCCAGGAGTGAGGGGGATTTGGTGTGCCTTTACTGGTTCTGAAATATAGGGAGCCGCCTGCAGCCCCGAGACCGGAGAGAGGTCTCTGTGAGCCCCAGCTGGCAGCCAGCAAGGATACGAGGACATCCGTCCTGCAACCACAAGGAACTGCGTTCTGCCCACGGTCTGAATGAGCTTGGAAGCAGATTGCCCCAGAGCCTCCGAATAAGAGCCCAGCTGGCCAACACCTTGATTTTGACCTTGTAAGATGCTGAGCAGAGAAACTAGCTGAGCCAATCCACACTTCTGATCTACAGTGTGTGAGAGAATAAATTCGAATTGTTTTAAGTCACTAAGTTTGTGGTACTTTGTTACAGCAGCATTAGGAAGATAATATACACCCTAAGTGTGTATTGTATTATATTATATTATATTATATTATATTATATTATATTATATTATTAGTAGTATGTTATATATAATACGCTGCCTTCCCTGATTTGGTTACAGGTGCCAATAATTTTTTGTTGCTGTTTTTTTGTCACCCCCAACTAAAGACTTTTAACTCATGCCATTCATTATTGTTATCTCCTTCAAAGCTTCCCCCCACGGCCTGCTGTCACAGGCATGTAGGAGACAGGACACCTAGAACTTGAGACGAACGCACAAGCTTGAGGAGAGCCAAGAGTGTGGGAGGGACAGGTCCTCTCAGATCTCACAGTCTTTACAGGCTTGAGGCGGTTCTTCCAGAAGGCGCAGGTGGCCTGGCTCTGCCCCTTCCTCACCAAGCTGGATCCTTCCCTTCCCCACAGCAAGGCTGAGGTCAATGGGGAGAAAGCCAGTGCGTGCGAGCCAGGGAGGAATGACTTGTGAAAACTTTCTATGGTGGCCTGGTCAAAGCTTGTAAAGGCTGGCAGGGTCAAAAGACATAGAGGTTCTGGTCCAAGATGGCAGCGAAGGCACTCCTGAACTCACCTTCTCCCACGGACACCCTGACTCTACAGCTACACACGAGCAACTGCCTCTGAAGGAAGTTCAGAAACTAGCTGGGCAACAACTACACATCAGGAGAACGACAAAATATCTACATTGAAAAGTCTGAGATACACTCTCATTACGTACATCACTCCTGGCACAGTGACACGCAATTGCGAAGGATTCACAACTCCACCTTCTCCCCAAGGAGCCAAGTGTTGATCCAACATCCAGCACCCCGACTTTTAAGACTTCCACCTAAAGGATGGGCCCCCCAGACACCTAGCTCTGAAAGCCTACACAGGGCTTGTGTCCCTGAGACCGACCAGACTAGAGCAAACAAAGAAAGAGTTCTTAACTGGCTACCCATCCCCCCCACCCCAAGGGCTCTACTATCAAAATTCCAGTGGCATTTTTCAAAGAAATAGGAAAAACCAACACCAAAATTTGTATGGAACTATAAAAGACCCTGAAATGTCAAAGTAATCTCGAGAAAGAACAAAGATGGAGGCATCACCCTTCCTGATCTCAAACTATACTACAAAGTGATAGTAGTCAAAACAGTGTGGTATTGGCATAAAGACCGACACCTACATCAATGGAACAGAACAGAGAGCCCAGAAATAAACCCACATATGTATGGTGAATTAACTTACAATAAAAGAACCAAGAATATACAATGGGGAAAGGATAATCTTGTCAATAAATGGCGCTGGGGAAACTGAATATCCACATGCAAAAGAATGAAACTTGACCCTCATCTTACACTACACCCAAAGTCAACCCAAAATGGATTAAAGGCTTGAATGAAGTGTAACCTGAAACCATAAAACTTCTAGAAGAAAACATCAGAAGTAAGTTCCTCAATGTTAGTCTTGGCAATTTTTTGGAATTTTTTTGAATTTAACACCAAAGGAAAGGCAACAACAAAAAATTAAAGTTGGGCTACATCAAACCAAAAAGCTTCTGCAGAGCAAAGGAAACCATCAAAAATTGAAAAGGCAACCTACAGAATTGGAGAAAATACTTGCAAATCATGCATCTGATGAGAGGTTAACACCCAAAATATATAAAGAACTCATACAACTCAATAGCAAAAAATCTGATTAGAAAGCAGGCAAAGGAACTGAATAGACATATTCTCAAAGAAGACATCCAAATGGCCAACAGGTATGTGAAAGGGTGGTCAACATTACTAATCATCAGGGAAGGGAAAAGCAAAGCCACAAAAGACAAGAGATAACAAGTATTGGTGAAGATTTGGAGAGAAGGGAACCTTTCCTTGTGCATGTTTGGCAGGAATGTCAATTGGAGTAGCTGCTATAAAAATAATACGGGGCACCTGGCTGGCTCAGTTGGTAGAGGATGCGACTCTTGATCTAGGGGCTGTGAGTTGAGCCCCACATAGGGCACAGAGGTTACAAAGAAAGAAAGAAAGAAAGAAAGAAAGAAAGAAAAAAGAAAATGGAGGTTTAAAAAAAAAAGTGAAACTACCATATGATTTAGCATTCCCACTTCTGGTTATACATTCAGAGGAAATGAAAACAGGATACCAAAGAGATAGATGCACGCCCATGTTCTTTGCAGCATTGTTCACAATAGCCAAGTTATGGAAACAACCTAAGTGTCCATCAATGGATAGGTGGACAAGAAATATGTTCTATATATACATATATACACACACGTATATGTGTATACACACTCACACACACACACAGGAATATTATTCAGACATGAGAAAGAAATTGTGCCATTGTGACAGCATGGATGGAACTTGAGGGCACGACACTAAGTGAAATAAGCCAGACAGAGAAAGACAAATACTACATGGTATCGCTTATATGTGGATTCTTTTAAAAAAATTTTAAAAATGTTTGTTTTTGAGGAAGAGAGAGAGAGAGAAAGCATGAGTGGGGGAGGGACAGAGAGAGAGGGAGACACAGAATCCGAAGCAGGCTCCAGGCTCTGAGCTGTCAGCACAGAGCCCGACGTGGGGCTCAAACCCACGAACCGTGAGATCATGACCTGAGCCAACGTCAAACGCTTAACTGACTGAGCCACCCAGGCACCCCACTTACATGTGGATTCTTAAAGAAAGAAAAAGTCCAACTCAGAAACAGATAGAAAACAGAGCCAGGGGCTCCATGGAGCAGAGGAAGTAGGGAGGGGTTGGTGAAAGGGTACAAACTTGCAGCTATAAGATGAATAAGTTCTGAGGATCTAATGGCGAGGATAGTAGAAAACACTGTATTGTATAATTGAAATTTACCAAGACAGTAGAACTTAAATTTTCTCACCAAAAAAAAAAAAAAAGACAAATATGTGAGGTGATGGATATGCTAATTAACTAGATGGAGGGCAGCCTTTCACAATGTCTACTATATGAAATCGCCGTGATGTACACTTTAAATATCTTACAATTTTATATTGTCAATTATACCTTAATAAAGCTGAAAAAAAAAAACCATGGGAAATCATGATTCAGAGGAAGATTTGTAGCAACAGGACAGGAAAGGCTGGTGTTTTACTATATGCAGGGATCACCCAGATAGAAAAAACAGGAAGGCCCAAGGAAAGAAATGACACAAAGGGAATGAGGAAGCCATTCTCAAAGGAGATATAAAGCTAACTCATAGACAGATGGGAAAGAAATAAAGAGGAGGTAGAAGGAAAGAAAGGAGGAAGGAGGAAAAGAAGAAAAGAAGGAGGGAAGGAGGGAAGGAAGGATGGAAGGAAGGAAGGAAGGGAGGAAGGGAGGAAGGAAGGAAGGAGAGAAGAAAGGAGAGAAGGAGGGAAGGAGGGAAGGTGGGAAGGAAGGAAAGAGGGAGGGAAAGAGGGAAGGAAGTAAGGAAGGAGGGAGGGAGGAAAGAAGGAGAGAAGAAAGGAGAGAAGAGAGGAGGGAAGGTGGGAAGGAAGGAAAGAGGGAGGGAAAGAGAGAAGGAAGAAAGGAAGGAGGGAGGAAAGAAGGAAGGAAGGAAGGAAGGAAGGAAGGGAGAGAAATGCCATTTTCTCTTGAAAATGCCTGGAGATAATGGCATCTGATCTCCTAAGTTGCCCACCTCGCCCTCCTGCAGCTGTAACCTGGTCCCCCCTCAGTTTCTTCTGGAAAATCTCAAGGCACCATCAGCATTTTTTGTTGTTCCCAGTGGGTCTTTAATCAGCTCTCTGGAGCCATGTTTTCCAGAACCTACATCTAGGGCCAAAGTTCCTCAACGTGCTGTTCACCTTGCCCTGACCTGCCCCCCCCCCCCCCCCCCGATGCTCACAAACATTGATTGAGCAATGAGGGCACACAGGCTGCCAGGTGCTGGAACAGGAATGAACATTTCTTAGATACAACACCAAAAGCATGATTCATAAAAGAAAAAAAATTGATAAACCATACTTCATCAACCTAATTTTTGCTCTTTGAAAGACATTTGGAAAAGAATCAGCAGACAAGACAGAGACTCGGAGAAATTATTTGCAAAGCAAGTTTCTGATAAAGAACTTGCGTGGTGAGTACAGAAAGTACTCTCAAATGGAAAGTTAGAAAACAAACAACTCTATGAAAAAAAAAATGAAAGATTTGAATGGACTTCTCACCAGAGGAGATCTACAGATGGCAAGGAATCACATGAAAGACGTTCAACACCATTAGTCATTAGGGGAGTGTGAATTAAGATCACAATGAGAGACAGATCTATCAGAATGTGTTAGTTAGCAAGACTGACCATGTCAAGTGTTGATGAGGACACGGAGCACCTAGAACTCTCGTGCGATCATGGTGGGAATGTACATTGGTGTGTCAACTTTGGACAACAGTTGGACAGTTTCTTAATCAGTTAAACATACCTACCCATAACCCGGCCATTCCACTCCTAAGTATTTACCAAAGAGAAACATGTCCATACCAAGACTTGTACATGAATGCTCACAGCAGCTTTATTTTTAGTAGCTAAATATACCAAAGGTGGTATATCTGGACAATGCAATTCTCCATAATAAAAAGAACTGAATTACCAGCACATACCATAGCAGGGATAATTTCAAACTAATTATGCCAACTGAAAGAAGCCAGACAAAAAAGAATACATACTGTATGATTATAAGTAAAAAATTCTAGAAAATACAAACAAATCTACAGTGACAGAAAAATAAGTTGCCTAATGATGGGGGAGAGGTTGGGGGGAGAGATTACAAGAGAGCACGAGGAAATTGTTGAAGGTGATGGTTTCTCACTCTCTTGCTCATGGTGATGGTTTCATGGATGCTCCCATCTATCAGAGTTTATCACCGTGTACGCTTTAGACACATACAGTTGATTGTACGTCAGTGATACCTCAGTAAAGCTGCTATTTATTTCTTTAATTAAAAAATTATTTTATTTTATTTTAGAGAGAGAGTGCCAGCAGGGGAGAGGCAGAGAGTGTGCATGAAAGAGAGTGAGAGAGAGAGAGTGAGGGAGAGAGAGAATGAGAGTGGGGGAGGGGCAGAGAGAGAGGGAGGGAGAGAGAGAGAGAGAATGAGAGTGGGGGAGGGGCAGAGAGAGGGAGAGAGAGAATGAGAGTGGGGGAGGGGCAGAGAGAGGGAGAGAGAGAATGAGAGTGGGGGAGGGGCAGAGAGAGAGGGAGAGAGAGAGAGAATGAGAGTGGGGGAGGGGCAGAGAGAGGGAGAGAGAGAATGAGAGTGGGGGAGGGGCAGAGAGAGAGGGAGAGAATTCCAAGTAGGCTTTGTGCAGCACCAAGCCTGAGGAGGGGCTCGAACTCAACAGCAGAACCGAAATCAAGAGTTGGACCCTCAACCGACTGAGCCACCCAGGCACCCCTGTTTATTTATTTTTAAGTAGGCTCCATGCCCAATGTGGGACTTGAACTCATGACCCGGAGATGAAGAGTCGCATGCTCTACCGACTGAACCAGCCAGGAGCCCTGAGCGATTCCTCAGTAGAACTGTTAAAAGGAACCAGAGACCAGCTACGCACAGGCTCTCCCTGAGGGAACCTGTAGTTTGAGGGGAAGGCAGGCAGTGGACACCCAGGGGCGGCCACAGCCGGGAGTAACCTCAGAGTGTGGGGAGCTCAGGACGGGGCCCTGAATTGAGACCTACAGCCCTGGTACCCAGGAGACTCCCGCAATTCAGGTTTGACCCCCACCTGGCCCAGACAGGACACTGCGGGGAGCAGCCCGGGCCCTCCCTACCCCCGCGGAGTTCACGGGCAGGGACCCCACAGTGTGCCTGTAGATGACGGGGCGTCAAAGGATCTTGGGAAGCAGGGACAGAGAGGGGTCAGGAAAGTCCTCCTGGGGCCTAGGCAGGTAAGGGAGGCGGAGGCTGGAGCAGAAAGGTCAGGCAGAAACCTGACCCCGTGTCCCCTGGGGGTGACCTTCTCCCCAGGGGCCTGCAGAGTCTTCCTTCCTTGAAGGCGCGGGCCCTCCCCCATCTCAGCCTGGGGTCTGCGCAGCCTGCGCGGCCCCCACCCCCTCCAGTGCCCGGCTGCGGGTCTCACTTCACCCCGCCCCCCTCAGGGCGGGGTCTCAGAACCCAGGGCTCTGCCCGGAAAGTGGTAACGCAGAGGAGGTGGGATGCACATCTCGAGGGCTGTGCCCCTGCCTCACCAGAGGCCCCAGGCCGCTCTGGTCACTGTGGAAGGCCATCCCTCAGCCAGGGACAAGGGACTGGTATGATCCTGTCCGCGGCCGGGAGGTGAGAAGTGTGGACGGTTGAACGGCACCAGGTGACAGGCAGTGAGGAAAGAGTGGGCCAGACGGACCCTGGGGGGCCTCTCCACCGCGCCGGCGTCGCCAAGAGAGCTGGGTGCAGACACAGGAGTGCCACACGCCAGAAAGGTGTCTGGGCTCTGGGCAACTGCCTCCCTGTGGGGCCCCTTGGCCGTCTTCGGGGCGCAAGCTTCGGACATTGGAAGGGACGAGGCCGTAAGGGCAGCCTCTGTGGAACAGGCCACCAAGAGTGTGGTGCTGACTTCCCCGGACCCCTCTGAGGTAAGCCCGCTTGGGAAGGTGACACCCCACATCCACACCTGCTTGACCCAGGGCGCTTTCAGCAGGGTAGGGAGGGCTTTTCACCCCATCCTCACGGGTGGACCTCCCTCTGAACAGCCTTGGGTTCCCTGCAGGAGACTGAGCTGGTCTACTCCAGGGCCCAGGGAGGCCACATCTTCAGGGGTCCTCCTACCCCCTCCTGCCCTCCCCATCAAAACGAGGAAAGGATACCCTGATGGAATCATTTTTCCTTTGACCGGAAGCTTCTCTCTGGATCTGTGGCTCAAGCCGCTTTTGCCCAATCGTGGACTCTAGTTCTGAATCTCAGCTTGGTCTCAGGCTGGGTTTAGACACAGGATGCCATCTGTCTGCCAAGACTTCATGGAGCCAGAGACACCCGGGGAGAAGGAAGAGTACAGGCCAGGAGGCGCCCGCCCCTCCCCTCTACTTGGATCCTCCCGTCTCGGTGTGGAGTCCCCGGTGCCCTCCTTTCCCGAACTGTCACCAGACTGGAGCGGAGCCCTGGGTGATGAGAGGAAGGCCCAGAGGACCCATGGTCCTGGGGACCATGATCCTGGAGGCTGGGACCCGGGATCTTTAACATGGGACCGCCATGTCAGGTGTGAGGAGTCACTGGTTCTGACGTCAGAGAACCAACAACGGAGAAAAGAAAACCCAGTCGTGGGTTCGATGCTGCAGAAGTCGACCAAATGGAGCTTGAGTGAGGGCAGAGTGAGCCCCGAGCCACCTGCTCCAGGGCACAGAGGGGAGAGGCCAGAGTTGTCCCAGGCGGGGCATATTTCAGTGCCTGCCTGTCCCCACCCTAGCCAGCAGTCACAGAACCTCACATCCTGCCGGTAAACTTTTTTATCAGCCACACCATCGTGCAGGAAAAAGAAGGAGGTATGTTTCATGCCCGGGCCAATGTCTGAGGAGTTGCATTTAACGGTTAACTATGACCTTGAACTTTTTGGTCCGGTTTGGTCTGCAGGTACTCCTGCCTTATGGTGACCTCAGAATCCTGGCGGGAACCCTGACCCTCATGGCAGAGGCTGTGGGGTGAGTCTAGTCCCCCAGCAGAGCCCAGGGCTGATCTGACCACCAGTTTGGCACTGTGACGTCGCCGTCTGTCCCGCCTTTACTCCCATTGCTGATTTCCCCTCCACCTGGCCTCAAGGTCACCTCACTTGTCCCTTCCGAGGCTTGTAGTTACACATATCACAGAGGGGACTCTCACCACGTTGAAGTAACAATGAAGGTGGAAACTTGTTCTCACAAGAGTGACGGATGGAAGGGTCTGGAGCTTTGCTGCTAAAGAATCAGAAGGGACCCAGCTACATGACGTTTCCCTAGAAGGACCAGAGGCAGAGCCGCTGGCGTTGAGACACTTCCCGCCGGCAGCCAGGGTAAGCAGCATGTGTGCGTGTGTGTGGGGGGGTGACTGCACCACACACGCTTTCAGAGTTGCTCAGCCACTAACCGAAGGTGGGTTTGGAAGGAATACTGGGGACCGTGTGGCAGAGCAGCCAAAGTGGAAGCGACGAGGGCCACTGTTTCACTCTCAAATCTTTTGGTTGCTAGTGACACCCTCAACCTTGAGAGTCATTAGGGGGAAAAGGCAGGATTTATTGGGCCAGATAAGCGGAAAAGGTCAAGGTGTGGCTGGAGACAACTGCTACCAGGGAGCCCGCCTGGCCAGCGTCACCTCCGCCCCTTCCTGTGGTGCCTCCTTCTCTCGTCCTGCAGATGGGGACATGGCCACTGGCATCAGCTTTGCGGCCTCACCAGATAGGGGTTCGGGGCTCCGAGTGGCGCGTCAGTCCATCTCCCACCCTGTAAGAACCTGGAGAGGCGGGTCCGGGCAGTGAATGGGAGTTGCCCTTCGGACCATGTGGCGGGGGGACCCGCCTCCCGCTGGGAGGGAGTCATCCCAGGCCGCCCAGGGCAGCACCCCAGGGATGGCCTGGAATCAGAGGCCCCCACAGATGGGGCCTGCAGGGTGCCGCGGTGCCTTCAAGCCCATCTCCGGGTGTGGGTGTCGGGTGTCCCGCCATGCAGCCCCCAGAGCCCCTGGGTCGCGCCCTCGGACCAGCTGCGGCCCTGCACATTCTTAGTAGTTGATTTTCCCCGAAGCCTCGTGATGAAAATGCCACTCCCGCCATTTCTTCTGGGGGGGTGGGTAGGGGGGGTCAGGGGGTGCTCTCCACAGCCACCTGAACATCATCCATTTGCCTGGGTGCTGCCTCACTCTGCCGCTCAGAGGAGGGGCTGGCCCAGCCCGGCTCAGCCCCCTTTCCCTCGCTGTTTCCATGTGCTCCTTTGGGGATCCCACAAAATCTCAGAAATCTCCTCCTCTTTTGCCTGGTTTTTGTGTTTTTCCGCCTGCCGGCCGCTCCACACCTTTAGTAGAAGGGGGTTTCTGGCCACTGATGCCTTCCTTGTCCAGGGTTTGCTCCCCACTGTCCCCTGGCCCCACTGCCTTGGGCCCCCTGGCGTCCTGTCTGTGATGCTCTGGGCACAGAAACAGGCGTCCCCCAAAGTGGCCCAGCAGGAGACTCTCAATGGCGGCTCCAGCTGGGTCCCCACACCAGGTCATTAATGGACCCTCAAGCCGCAGGGCCAGGGGGCTCCCCTGAGGCCCTGCAAGCCCTCTGATCACGCGGCTCCCCGGGTGGGCCGTTGAAGACTGGCCTTGGGAATGGTGCTAGCGTTCCTCACCTCACACCCCAGCCTGAATCTAGGCTCTATGCCCTGCCTTCTGCCCGTAAGCCCAGTGTCCCCAGGAAACCCTGGGTGCGGCCCCTCCGGACCTATAAAGTCCCTGAGGCCCTCTGCCTGGCTTCTCCCTAGAAGATGCTGCTGCCCGAGTTCAAGCCTGGCCTGGGCAGCATCCAGGGACCTGCCAGTGTGACGAGGGCCCCTTATCTCTTCTCAGACCTGTCGGTGCCCCGCCCTGACCACAACACCAAGTCCTAGGAGTCCGACTGTGTATCTAGTGAGTTCTCACTCCCGGGGAGTGGTGACTGCTACCCGTCACTGGCAGGCAGAGCAGCGCCCTGTCGTTAAACAGGTGGGGCAGGTGCGTCTCTGGGCAGCGTAGGTATTGGAAGTGTGAGCGGCAGGAGCGTGCCAAGCGGCAAGGTCCAGGCAAGGCACACCCAGGGTAACCCGGTGTCGTCCCTCACTTAGCGCGTAATCCACCAGGAGCAAAGGCTCCGGGCTGGCTCCCGTAAGGCGAAGGCCTGGGTGCGAGGCGATGTTAGCACTTTGGGCCGACGCCAGAGACCTGAGGTGGTGTAGACATGGGTGTGGACGGAGGCTTTCGGAGCGGCTGCTGCTCGCCCAGCACGCATGCCGCCATTCGGGCTTGTCTTTGTCGGGGGCACCCGCCCTGCACCTGACACTCTGCCTCTGACTGCCCTTCTTTGCACACCCCTGCCGGCCGTCTTTCACAAGCAGGGGGGCGGGGTGGGGGAGGGGAGAAGCCCCGGTCTGTAGGGTTTCCCAGCTTCTGCGGTGTGTTTGTTCCCAACACGGCCAATTCCAGGCTGTGGAAATGATATCCGTGAACAGTCAGGGAGAGACGCATAGCGGCTGTCATGTCCTATTTCCCCCAAACGGATACAACAGATGTAAGTAACCGCCAGGACATAGACGATGGTAAATACAGTAAAACAATTAGGAAGGGATGAGTTTTGAGTATTTGTTACTTTATTTAATTTGAGAGAGAGAAAGCAAGCATCAGCCAGGGAGAGGGGCAGAGAAAGAGAGAGAGAGGGAGGAGGAGGGAGGGGGAGACAGAGAGAGAGAGAGAGAGAGAGAGAGAGAGAGAATCTCAAGCAGTCTCCATGTTCAATGCGGAGCCCAACTTAGGGCTGGATCCCAGGACTCTGGGATCATGACCTGAGCTAAAATTAAGAGTTGGGCGCTTAACCGACCGAGCCACCCAGGTGCCCCTTACCGTTTATCAAATCGAATTTATTGAATTGTAAGTTTAGATAATTTAAAATTTTCTGTTAGCCGTTATGTTTGACAGCAGCTCATAGAACCCATGAAAATTTAGGGAGCGGCCCCTGTGAGCTGACACAGGCTGCCGCGGGCCCGGGTGCCAGAGGAGGGCCTGGTGGACCCCTTGCCCCCCCCCCCCCCCCGCTGGCGCCCCTCAAGATCACTGCCCCGAGGCCTTCGCTCCGTCTCCCCTCTCTGAGCTCATGCTGTGCCCTGCCCCCTCTTCCCTCTCCAGGACGTCTCCCGCTGACCTCAGTGCCTTCGGCAGCCTTTCTTGGTGCCAGGCCGACCTCCTCCGGCCCATCGCTCTGGGGCTCCTGTTCCCCGGAAGGTGGTCTCGGCAGCCCTGTCCTGCCAGTGACAACTGCCCAGCGTGCCCTGCTTTCCTCCGGGGTCCCTGTCCTCCTCCCCTGAGGGCGTCTCCTGCACCAGCCCCTCTTCTTTCTCTCAACCCCCCTTCTGCCCTCAGTTTCTTATTTCTCTAGTCCCCTCCTCTGAAAGCCCGTCCGCTCCGGGTCCTCAACTGTCCCCTTAGACCGGGGACTCTGTGTAGGTCGCTCGAGGGGGCACTTTCAGCCCCACAACCTCCTCCAGAAAGTCTGCCCCTCACTTCCCTGCGGCGCTGGTGCTCCGCCCTGGACTGTGGCAAAGGTTGGGAATTCTCCGTAGAAGATGGGTAGCGACTCGGGGGGCAGGGGAGCCGGGTCTCCACAGTGTTGCCCCCGCGGTATCCATGCGGCCTGCGGGGCCTGGGGCTGACACTAGGCCTTCCTCGAGTGCACACCTGAGGTCATAGCCGGCAGAGGCAGAAGTAAGACAGGACCTCCCCGCGGCCCCTGGTGACTGTCTCCCCTGCCTCTCAGCTCCTTCCCCCATGTGCCCCTTAGACAAGACCCCGGCAGCGCTTACTAGAACCCCTGCTCCTCTTGTTTGGATTGACCAGCCGGGCCTTAATCCAGGAACCCTAGAGACACTCCGCCCGCCCAACCGTAGGAAAGGCACACGTCCCGGGCTTGCTCTCTCGTTCGGCTGGCACCCCACCACGACCTCCCTGCCTGACCTCCCCAGGGTCAGGACCTGTAACAACTTCTCTATTTCACTTTCTCTTGCTGTTGCCCCATTTAACAGTTTTTTAAAAACTTAAAAATTTTATTTTAGAGAAAGGGAGAGAGTGTGAGCGGGGGGGGGGGGGGGGGAAGGGACAGAGGGAGAGAGAGAGAGACAGAGAGAGAATCTTCAGCAGGCTCTATGCTCAGTGCAGAGCCCAAGTGGGGCTTGATCCCACAACCCTGGGATCATGACCTGAGCCGAAATCAAGAGTCAGACGCCAGGCTGAGCCACCCAGGCGCCCCAACAAATGTTAACAAAATCACCACATTCCACGTCCGGCCACAGAGTAGCGCCCCAGGATGTTTGTTGCGCTGAATCTAAATGTTACTCCCCAGCGGAAAAACAACCTTGAAAGATTTGGCCCTGAGGAGGGAGGTAAGTTCCGAACGCCTTCAGTGTGGCTGATTGTTCGGCCCATGCCCTGGGTCTGTTCACTTTCCCCGTATCCCCATCTGTCCACGTGACCTTCTGGCCATGGCTGTGCGGCCTGCTTTGGCCAACGGGTGAAGAGTAAGCACGAGGCAGGTAGAAACCTGGGCAGCACGTGGGCCTCATCTTACGGCAGTTCGAGCCCTGAGACCGCCCGTGAACGAGCCCAGGGCTAGCTTGCTGCGGGAGGACAGGCCTCATGGAGGAGAACTCAGGACCCAGCCAACGGCCAGCTGTCGGACACGAGCGAGGCCCTTGACTGCCCTCTGGCCACAGACACACACACCTGGGTCCAGCCAAGTGCAACAGAACTGCCCAGTTGCGGCCCAGCCCCCGTCAATGAGCCACAGAATTGTAAAGTTGACAAACTGTTGGTTTTAAGTCACTCCGGGGTGGGTGGGTGGGGGGGTAGTTTGTTATGCGCAAAGGGAACCACTCCTTAGCACAAGGTACCACAAACAGCGTCTGGAGAGATGAAGACAGGCAGGCAGGCAGGAAGGCCGGCCGGCCGGCTATGAAGCTGTGCTACTGGCACACTGGGAGGGCCCAGGAGGATCCCCCAGATCTCGGGCCAGGATAAGGGGGAGGCAGTGAGGCATTCGCTTCACACACAAAATGTAAGGCGGTAGCCCAAGACTTAGTAATCAAGATAAATAATATTTTTAATGCAGTATTTAAAAAAATCAAATCAGCAAACTCTGGCTCATGGGCTGGCTGCCCTTTTCGCTAAAAAAAGCTTTATTGGAATTGGGGCCAGGGTCAGATCTTGTTTTTATTACAAAGTTTGGCTTTTTTGGTCATGGAATTTTTGCATTAGTCTTATTTGTGTATTTGTTTTTTATTTAGTTCTTTAGATTTGGGCTAAATCCTTCCCAACCTACTGACTGCTGGTATCTGACTGGATTTCAAACTTCTACCTATTATATTCCCACCCAAGGTCAAAATTTAAGCTGTTGTCAGATAGTTGCACCTTACTGTGAATGAAACAAAATGAGATCAAGTTCTGCTCAGGAGATGGGGCGCCTGGGGGGCTCAGTCGGTTGAGCGTCCGACTTCGGCTCAGGTCGTGATCTCGCGGTCCGTGGGTTCGAGCCCCGCGTCGGGCTCTGTGCTGACGGCGCAGAGCCTGGAGCCTGCTTTGGATTCTGGGTCTCCCTCTCTCTCTGCCCCAACCCATTCATATTTGTTTCTCTCAAAAATAAATCAACATTAGGGGCGCCTGGGTGGCGCAGTCGGTGAAGCGTCCGACTTCAGCCAGGTCACGATCTCGCGGTCCGGGAGTTCGAGCCCCGCGTCAGGCTCTGGGCTGATGGCTCGGAGCCTGGAGCCTGTTTCCGATTCTGTGTCTCCCTCTCTCTCTGCCCCTCCCCCGTTCATGCTCTGTCTCTCTCTGTCCCAAAAATAAATAAATGTTGAAAAAAAAAATTAAAAAAAAAATAAATCAACATTAAAAAAAATTTTAATTTCTGCTCAGGAGAAATTAGGAGGCCAGGTAACTGGAGAGGTGGGGTCAGCTTCCAGGGGAAGAAGTGATCTTTCTGCAGGCCTACCATTCTCGAAATTTCCACAGGCTCTCCACCATGGCTCCCTGGGTAGGTGTCATGGGCCAATCCTAGTGGCTCTATGACTAAATGTCCAGATGACCTTTGAAACCATTTGGGTTCATTCATCTACTCGGTTCTTTCCCCCATAGGTCGGTCGCGTTCACGTGTGACCCCGGCAAACTCAGTGAGGCTAGCGGATAGCTGGGATATTTGGGAAGAGGTTGCTGGTATTTTACCAAGCCTCTTGCTAGCCATCAGCCGTGGCATGTGGACATGTGTTGCAGAGAGAGGAGTCTCCCAGGGCATGGTGCAGAGGCTGGACAGTATTTACTTTCCCCAAAGAACCACCCCAACCACACCTGATGACTTCAGTGCAGTTTGATCCAGAACTGGATACTCCCTGAATCGCTAAAAGATTGTCTTTTTTTTCCCCTTAAAGTCACCAGACGTTTACAAACCAGACTCGAGCTCATCTGCAGGTTTGAGGGAAAAACAGCAGTTGCCTTTTCACTGTGGAGAAGGGGGGGAAACTGAGGACTCTTCCATTCCCTCTGGATTTCTGGAGACGGGGCTGTTCCCACACGAAGGCAGGGGAAAGGCCGCGCCAGTCAGCGGCATCCGAGGAATCTGAAGGGAGTGGATTTACTGGGGAGAACAGGAGAGACTTTTCCATTACGTTCCTCCGCAACCACTTTTCAAAGTGTCACCGTGGAGTGATCCCATTTCAGGGACCCGGTCTCTGTCCACATCGATAGTACCTGTGATACGTGTGGGTGTTTTCTCTTCATACCTCCACGTCAGGAGTCGCCGAGCGCCTGGAGTGCCTTCCCAAGAAGAAGGTAGGGCCTTGTTCTCCACAGCTTTCTTGCCCAGGAACAAAGAGGGGCTCACACGTTTCCAGAGAATCCAGATGCGGCTTCCGGGCCAGTCACGTGACCACAGAGTTCTAACGTGCCCGGCCTTGTGCCACTGCCAAAAACAAGATTAACCCGGGATCCTGGCCCGTGACAAGTTTACGGATGTCGTGGGGACAACCTGGTGACTGGCCTGCTCTACCACTCTTCTGCTTCCCTCCTCTGCTCGCTCTCTTGAGGAGCTAGGAGGCCGTCGAAAAATGAAACCTTCTCTATTTACATCCAGTGGGACCACAGGGAGGTCTTCTCTAAAGGGCACAGCCATGGCAGGTGGAGGGCTCAGGGTAGAGTACATAACTTCACACACACGCACGCACACGCACACACACGCCCTACCACACGCAAGGACCGTCTAAATATTCAGTTTAGTTCAGTATTTATACTTGAGGAGAGGTCAGATTCTGCTACTGGTTTGGGGGACCTCGCTGGCTCGGCGGGCAAAGTTCTTTCCTTTATCCTAAGGCGTGGGCTCTGACGTCACCCACTGCAAGGGGCGAGCCTCCCCCGTTCATTTTGCCAGGGGAGTTGTTTGTGTTTACGGTCTTAAAGGAGGCAGGGGAGGGGGAAATGGCGTCAACCCTACGAGGCCTTTAAAACACGCGTGCAGAAGATCGGAAACAGCGATATAGTCCAAGCTACGTACGGGAATATATCCTATTCGTCCCAGATTTTAAAAAGGGAAGAGTATCAAATCTGCTGCTCAGGAATATGGCTTCAGGATGCGTCTCCCTTATTCTATAATTTTTTTTTTTCAACGTTTATTTATTTTTGGGACAGAGAGAGACAGAGCATGAACGGGGGAGGGGCAGAGAGAGAGGGAGACACAGGATCGGAAACAGGCTCCAGGCTCTGAGCCATCAGCCCAGAGCCTGACGCGGGGCTCGAACTCCCGGACCGCGAGATCGTGACCTGGCTGAAGTCGGACGCTCAACCGACTGCGCCACCCAGGCGCCCCAATGTCTCCCTTATTCTAAATCCCTTCAGTCTCCTTCTGGCTGGACCGAGAGGAGCGACGGTTTCCATTGAGGCCAAGGCCCCGTCTCGGGCCGAGTCTCCAGTCCCTGCTCCCCCCCACAGGCTCCTGACGTGAGCAGCTCGCACCGTCTACCCAGGTCTGTTCCTGTGTGTGAGGGGGCGGCCGAGGACGGGCAGGGACAGGACCCGGTGTCCCGGGGGCTGTGGGGGGCCTGCTCCTGGGCTGCCCGGAGAGCTAGCCTCGCCTGGCCGCTGGCAGACAACCGTCTCCTCCACATCTGTCACCTGCAGCTGCTGGCCGGCCGAGGAAGGGAAGCTGGCTGGTCCTCGGGCAACGGGACGGTGACACCGGCGAAGAGACCATCCTCACTTCCTGTAAGATTGGCCGCCTGGAGAAGAAAGGCGAGAGCAAGCTGCCAGCACCAAGGCGGTAACTGCACAGAGTCCCCTCTGTCCCATACAAGTCTTCTTTCAACCGGCTCTGTGCAAACCGAATACTGAAACCTTCCCTTCCCCCAGGTCACCTGCTCCGCGGCCGGGGCGTGACTCACGTGGCCACGCTCTTTCCTCTCAGGAAGGAGGCTGCTTGGCGTGGGGCTCCCAGTGAATTTTGCTGGCAATAGTTTTGCTGTTTGTCGAGGCCACAGGACATAAATCTGCTGCTAGCTGAGCAATCTACGTGCAGGCAGGGCCCTGTGGAGCCTGTCGGGTACTGGCCGTGGCTGCCTCGATTATGACCCACGGGGGCTCCGGCCCGGTGCTGCCCGGTGTGGCCTGGAGCCCGGCAGGGGTCAAACGGGTCTGTCTGCTTCTCTCGGGCCAGTGTTCCTGGTATTTGCCGGTGCTTCCTTTGGGCCCGTGTGAGGAAACAGCTTGGCCTGCACCGCTGGTGGGGACACGGGGCTGGGGCTTCACCGTGTGTTTCCCAGCAGATGGGCACTGGCGAAGAGGGAGGGCGGCCCTGCTTTCCAGCCACGGCCCATTAGCCACACGGCCAGCCCAGCGGGTCCCCGTTGGCCGGGGCGCCCGGGGCTCTGGCAGGAAGCGATTGGGGCAGCAGGGGACAGCACAGCTGCAAAATGCATATATCCTGAGTGTGACAGACCTTCTGCTGATTGACATTCTTTTGTCTGGCTTCTCTTTTGTTTTCCTTTATTTTTATTTAATTTATTTATGTACTTAAAAAATTATTATTTTATTTTATTTTTTTTTATTTCGAAGCGACCTCTACAACCAACATGGGCTCAAAGCTACAGCCCTGAGATCGAGAGTCACACACTCCAGCCAGGCGACCTTCCCTTATCTTTAGATTCTTTGGAAAGGCCCAGGCTCTGGTGTGGTCAACCAGCTGAGGCTAGGAGGGGAGGGGAGAGAGGAAGTGGTCTTCACAGTGGGCAACAGGGCAGGAAGGAGGCCCCTTGGGCCCACCGCACCCTCAGTCCCTCTGGTGGCCCTCCCGCCAAGGCACCTGCTTCTGTTGGATTTTGAGGCTGCCTGCTTCCCACCAGGAAGCAGGTCCAGGTTTTCAGGGCCGATCACACAAGTCCCACAGACGGGGGTGGGGGTGGGAGGATGTTAACTCCGAGAGGCACTGCCTGGACAGTCTCAGTTTACCAGCTTGTGTATGAGGCACCAGGGCCAATGGCAATTTCATAAATAGAAAGGCTAGTGAAGAACGGATCTGTCCCTAGGGCACAAGAAGCCACTGCCTGGGGTCCTGGTCCTGTGCCTGCTGGGCACAGAGGAGCTCAGTGCCCTTCCCTCCAGTCTGACTTACTCTGTGGTCCTCTCGTGGAAGAGGTCATGGAGCTGGGGCGGCTGGCCTGCTGGGGGCCACACGAGGAGAACTGAGGGGCCAGAGTGGATGCCTTGGCCTTGGGTGGGTTCAGGTCCAGGATCTCAGGGGTCCGGGGGGTCCGGGGCTTGCAGGTGAAGGCCGATGTAAATTCCCTGGAACAAAATGTGTAGTCTAGAGTCACAGCCACTGCATGGCTGGGAGTCACAGGAGGAAGGAAGGACTTGCCATTGTGAGCACAAAGATGCCAGGCAGGCACTGTCCTGGGCATGGGGTAGGGGTGGGGTAGAGCCGGGCACCCGGAGGCATACATCCCTGCCCCCATGGAGCTCATATTCTAGGGGAGGAGGGAGATAATAAGAAAAAGGAATAAATGCTGGGGCGCCTGGGTGGCTCAGTCGGTTGGTCATCCGTCTTCAGCTCAGGTCACGATCTCACGATCCGTGAGTTCGATCCCCGCGTCGGGCTCTGTGCTGACGGATCAGAGCCTGGAGCCTGCTTCCGATTCTGTGTCTCCCTCTCTTTCTGCCCCTCCCCCCCTCACACTTTGTCTCTCTCTCACTCTCAAAAATAAATAAACGTTAAAAAAATTAAAAAAAAAAAGGAATAAATGCTAAGGAGGGGATGAAGCAGAGAAGGGGGACAGAGAGCTTGAGAGTGTTGAAGTGAGAGGGTGGCCAGGGAAGGTGTGGCCAGCAGGGTAATGGCCCCCCATTCTGTCCACGTCCTCCTCCCTGGAGCCTTTCCTGACAAAGGGGAATTAAGGCTGCAGTGGAATCGAGGTTGCTAATCTGCTGACTTTAAACTAGGGAGATTATCCTAGATTATCAGGGCGAGCCCCGGGAAACCGCAGCGTCCTTAAAAGTGGGAGAGGGAGGCAGAAGAACACAGAGAAATAGGTATGACCACGGAAGAAAGACAGAGATGCAAGGCTGCCGGCTTTGAAGATGGTGTAAGGGGCCGCCAGCCAAGGAGGGCAGGAGGGCTCTAGAAGCCAGAAAAGGCAGAAAAGAGATTCTCCCATAGAACTCGGGGAAACAGTGTATCCTGTGTATGTCTCGATTCCAGCCCAGTGAGAGCCCTGTCGGACTTCTAACCCACTGAACTGTAAGGTGGTACATTTGTGGTGTTCAGGTCACTAACTCTGTGGTCACCTGTTACAGCAGCAATAGGAAACTAATTTTAGACGTGGTGGCCAGGGAAGGCCGTGCTGGGAAGGTGACATTGAGCCCCCAAATGATCCTGTGGGGCAGGCAGTACTGCCCTGGTTTTCAGACGTAGAAACTGAGGCCCAAGTTTGTGAACTTTCCAAGGTCACACACATAACAAGCAGGTTGTGAGGCCAAGACTTGAGCCCAGTGGGATCTTACAGCCAGCTGTTCTCCAGATGCTATCTGCCTCCCAGCCCCAGGGAGCAGCCTCACAGAGACGGTGGACCTGACTTGGAACCAGGGCCTTCCTTTCCTCCAGCACCTGCAGCCACTGAAACTCGGTGCTGTTGGACGAGAAATCCTGGGAGTGAGATCGTGGCTCTGTGACCTCCCAGTCACCCAGCTGGAGTTGGGGACTCCCCCGCCCAGTGCTTTGCTGTCTGGCTGTCACTGAGCTGGATCCACGCTGCTCCCTCCTTGACTTCTGGGGCCCTTGCTGCCTATGTGCCCATTTTCCTGACTATAACTCTGAAGACCGGAGTCCCAGGCTGTCACCCAGGGTTGTCAGAGCCACCGAATGAGCTAATGTGAGCATCAGCCCAGCTGCCAGCCTGGCGCATGCTCCGTAAATGGCAGGTCCGTGTTCCTTCCCTAAGTGGGTGCCTTAGTCTACAGGCTTCACAGAGTTGGTGCACAGTTTGCTGTGCATTGCCATGTAAGCAAGTTTGCTGACATCTGGGGAGCCTCAGTTTCCCCACCTGTAACATGGAGGGCAGCTGTGATGATTCTGCAAGGGAGGTTGTGTCCTGAGCCCCATCGTGGGCCCCATAACTTGGGGTTCTGGCTCTTGGGGAGTGAGCCTTGGGAGGAAACTGGAATTTTTAGATTCACTTCTATATTTCTATATGCCCCTCTTTTTTTTCTTTCTTTTTTCTTTCCTTTTTTTTTTTTTTTCTACATTGAGACTATTTTACTCTAATCATTAGAAAAATAAAACTTATACATCTGGAAAATTTCCAAATTCAAATTTAGGACAGGTCTGGCATAAAAACTGCCCATACTTTGGGGAATACATCTCTGATACCAGATTGGAAAGGATAGGGAGGTTTAGCCCTACAGTATTTTATTAAAGTTTAAAATGATTTTTTCTTTGTTTAAAAAAATGTATGTATATGTATGTGTGTACATACGTCTGTGAAGTAAGCTCCGTGCCCCAGCACGGGGCTGGAACTCCCGACCCTGAGACGAAGAGTGTTCTACTGACTGAGCCAGCCATGTGCCCCCATGACTTTTTTTTCTTTAAGAAGAAATTATATTTTTATATCACTTATAATAGTATTTCCCTGAATATTTTCCACGTTGTACCTTTTACACGCATGTGCATTTTCACATACTTGTAGTCATACTTACTTGCTGCTCTATGTTCTTCTAATTTTTTTTTTATGTTTATTCATTTTTGAGACAGAGACAGAGCATGAACGGGGGAGGGGCAGAGAGAGAGGGAGACACAGAATCCGAAGTAGGCTCCAGGCTCTGAGCCGTCAGCCCAGAGCCCGACGCGGGGCTCGAACTCACGGACCGTGAGATCGTGACCTGGCTGAAGTCGGACGCTTAACTGACTGAGCCACCCAGGCGCCCCTATTTTTCTAATTTTTAAAAATGTTTATTTTTATTTATTTTGAGGGAGAGAACATGCATGAGTGGGGGAGGGGCAGAGAGAGGGAGGGAGAGAATCCCAAGCAGGCTCCAGGCTCTGAGCTGTCGGCACGGAGCCCGATGTGAAGCTCCATCTCACAAACTGCGAGATCATGACCTGAGCTGAAATTAAGAGTTGGAAGTTTACCGACACCCAGGGCCCCGATACTTCCCTGTTCTTATGACCCTCATTCCACCTGCTCTCTAGACTTCTGAGTAGCCTCCACTATTATTTATAATGGAGGATTTTTATATAAATATTTTATGTTTATAATATACATATATATTTCATCCGATGGATCTACTGGAATATATCATGCCTTTCCCTAACATTTTGCTTTTCTTTCATTCATTGATAATGCACACGTATGCAAAAAACTGTTCCAGGCCCTGGAGATCAAAGATCAACGAGACCAAATTTCTGCTCTTAGGAAGTTCACAGAGAAGTGAGCACAAAGATAAAATAATGAAATGAGTCACACTGATGATGCTTTTCTCGCACATATAAAGACGATTTTTATGTGGTTTAGTGAGGTGGTTTACTTTTTTTTTTTTTTTAAGTGAGCTCTATGCCCACCGTGGGGCTTGAACCCATGACTCCGAGATCACGAGTCGCGCGCTCTACTGACTAAGCTACCCTGGTACCCTGAGGTGTGTGTTTGTTGTTTTTTGAAAATATTATTTGGTTCAAATGATTTTTTTCCTATTTTGCTATTCTAATTTTGATATCTTCGGTACTGTTATAGCAGTTAATTATTTTTAAATTGTGATAACATATACATAACATAAAAAGGACCATCTTGACCATTTAAAACTGTAGCCCTACTACATTTTAAGAAGGAGCGACTAAGAGAAACTAGTAAAAATGACTCGGCGAACACTGGCAGCTCTTCCTGGCACAGGGTTAGCTGTGGGTTACCTGGGGATGTCCATCACGTGGTCATGGGACAGGGAGGCCAGATTTGAAGGAGCGAGCTGTGGAAGCCCAGGAGGGCTGGCCAGCTTCACTGCATGGGGCCTCAGAGCCAATGGGCGGCAAGGTCAGGTGGCAGGGATGGGGGGACGCTGAGATGAGTTGGCAAGAAGTGAAGGGAGAGAAAGGTGTGCGTAACAGGGCTAGAGGTCTATATATAACCTCCCAACCCCAGAGCAACCAGAAAAGGGTCCTGTCCCTTTGGAGAACAATTTGGCGATGTGTATGAAAAAACTCTTATGTATAGGTTGACTGTATGTGCCAACTTTGCTGGGCCATGGTGCCTAAATATTTGGCCAAACATTATTCTGGATATTTCTGTGCGGGTGTTTTTTTTTGGGTGAGATTAACACTTAAATAGGCAGACTTTGAGCAGATTGCTCTCCCTAGTGGGGAGTGGGCCTCATCCAATCAGTTGAAGGCACAAATAGACAAAGTCTGAGCTCCCCTGAGCGGGAAGGAACTGTGCCGGCAGACTGCCTTTGCACTCCAACTGCAACTCTTCCCTGGGTCTCCAGCCTGCTGGCCTACCCTGTGGATTTTGGATTTGCCAAGCCTCTGCAATCATGCGAGCCAACTCCTTAAAATAACTGACCCCCCACCCCACACACACATCCTGTTGGTTCTCTTTCTCTGGAAAACCCTGACTAATACACCGTCAAAGCCAGCCCTCCTGTCTGCCCTAGGACACAACCTTTGTTTGGCCACGGTAGTGTTGTTGTTTGGGAAAAGAGCACCCGCAGACAAGGGGCTCCTTCTGGCTCCTTCTCCAGCATTGGAGAAGGTGGCCCCCAGCAGAGCCCAAACCACGGTGCGGGCTGCTGCAGGGGGTGGTGGTGTTGACTGAGGATGCTGGCCACCGTCCCCGACCTCGGCACGGGGGATGGCATCAAGGCCCTCTGGGAAGGACACCGAGGGAGGCAGAGGTAGAGGTCAGCTTGGCCTCCAGGCGCCCAGCACCCCTGAACGGTGACCTGAGCACTCTGAGCAGTGAGGAGCCAGAGCTGGGAAATGGTGATGGTTTGGTAGGAGATGAGGCCAGATTAGGGTAGAGCAGGAAAAGCACGCGGAAAGGAAATTCAGGACGGCAGTCACCTATGACTTAGGAAAAGTAAGTTGCTGCAGGGATAATGGTGCTGGGTAGTAGAGGGAAAAGGAAAACCTCACTACATAAGTAAATTGGCAGGTGTCCCGCAAGACAGGCAATTACTCAAGAGGCCATTAAGGCACAAACGACGGTGCTTGGGGGTCCCCTTAGCGGACCCTGCCCATCAGGATTCAGGATATTTCATCTGTGCGCTAACAGAACCCAGAGAGGGGTGCGGGGTGGGTGACGGGGGGAGGACACAGCAGATGAAGGCAGGTCCAGAAGGTCGCCCACCATGTCTGCACATGGACACGCGGGGCTCCTGTCCCCATTCCCCTGACTTCCTGGTTCCTAGTTTCTAGTTTCTTTTAGCTGGATGCATCGTAGTGCTGTCATGAGCTACCCCATATGCCACATCTGGGGACACACGTGAGGGGGATAAAGCATGTATGTAAACATATGCAGAATTTCTTTCTTCTTTCTTTTCTAAAAGCCATAATACTTGCAGAAGAGTCGTTTCCTGTCTGTGGCGGGACGGGAACTTTGACACTGTTGTCTTTGGATCTTGGCCTGGGCGGGGGGTAGCGGGCATCTGTGCAGGAGCGAGCGCTCTGACCTGAGGAGCCTGTTCCCTCCGCCCATCATTGGGCCACAGGGAGGCACCGTCCAGGCAAATGCCTCCCGATCGGTCCAGCTGGGCTCCTCTCTGCATGGACCATATGCCGGCTTGGTTAACAGTATCTTCCCCAACTACTCAATACTAGGGATTCTATGGAGCAGACAGAAAACAGAACAGGAACCCCTTGGCACGGGGGAGGGGGAGGGAGACGGATCACAAGGTCTGAACCGTTGACTCCCTGGCTTCCAGGAAGCCAGTTTCATGGTCAGACTAGTGGCTGGAAGCCACTAGAATGGAACTGGAGCCTCAATGATCTTTAAACCGCCTCCAATCTGGGGCTAAGCCATGAGAGTATGGTTTAATCTACCGTTTGCCCCAAACCGCAGCTCCGGAGCCTTCCAGGGATACCAGCAGCCAAGCGGGGCCCACCCCGCGGCCTGTCTTCTGGGCAAGGGGCTGTCCTCACTCTAAGGAGTAAGAGAGAGGGGCTGGGGGAAGCAGAGGGACAAATGTCCCCCATCAAGCCATGCAGAGAGCCACTCGCTCTCCCTTTTAGCTGATTCATCCAACAAATATTGTGAGAGCCTGCTCCGGGCCAGGTGCAAACACAGGGGCAGACCCCCTAGAGCCATGGACCAAGTGACCGCAGTGCTCTGTGCCCCTGTACGAGGGAACACGGCTGCGTGACTGGACTTTGGGGTCAGGAAGGAGGATGGGGTGCTTAGCTGAGACCTGGGGCAGCCGGTGAAGTGGAGGCCAGGGGTGGGGGAGAATGTTGCTGGCAGGGGTCACATAGCCAGTGGAGAGGGAGGTGGGTGGCCCAACTGTATCCTTCTCCCTCTTTCCTTCCTCCTCTTCCTCAGACAGAATACTCCCTTTCCCCGGGCTTAAAGTAAGAGCAGGATTCACACGGCTGACGTTAAGGCGGGAGCACCCATGGATTTAACCCCAACGGGGCATCTGTGCCCAAGAGGAGCTTGCAGGGCCAACTGGGTCAGCCCACTTAGTGTAACCAGGGGGAAGGTTTCTTAGGAGAGCCTGTGGGGTCCCCTGCCAACGATGAAAACACTTTTTCTGGGCGTGCCTGGGTGGCTCAGTCGGTTAAGCGTCAGACTCTTGATTTCAGCTCAGGTCCTGATCTCAGGGTGCATGGGTTCGAGCCCCATGTTGGGCTCTGCGCTGACAGCATGGAGCCTGCTTGGGATTCTCTCTCTCCCCCTCCCCCCACTTGTGCGTGCGCGCTCTCTCTCAAAATAAATAAATAAACATTAAAAAGAAAAAAAGAAAACACTTATTCTGGAGAGAGAGGATTATCCCCACTGGTAAGTCTCAGCAATGAATTCTGCCTTCACAGGAAGGGAGGAGAAACGGCTCTAGCCCCAGGAGAGCAGGTTTGGTCTGGCCGAGATGTGGGATCTGGTCCGGGCCTGAGAGCAGGGGGCTGGCACGGCAGGGGGCCCCGCCAGCCTCTGGCTTACCCCTCTGAGCTTTCTCATTCGGGGGCCCCCACCTCGCGGAGGTGCCAAGAGCCAGAGAATCCCTGAGCTGTGGACCAGCCTGCGGGAGCACGCCTTCAGCCACTCTGAGAGAGGGGAGGAGCCCCAGATCGGGGAGGTGGGTCCCTGGGTCCCCGGCTGGTCATGGGCTGAGCTGGAGGAGACCAGATGCTTGGCCCCCAAGGCCCCCCGCCGCCCCCAGCCTCTGCCATCTTTTGCAGCCTTTGACAGGACTGGCCCCCACCCCAGTACAGGCCCCAAACTCCTCTGGCTCCACCCCATGCAGCCCTGCTGCCTCTGGAAAGCCTGACTTCCTTCTACCCCGTGCCTGGCCGCAATCTCTGCCGCAGTGGTGGGAAAGGAAGGTGCCGGGGTGCCGCCTACCCAGAAAGGGGGATGGGCCGCAGCACCCTCTCGCTGCCCGCCTTCTCAGACCGTGTGCGTGGTTCTGCTAGGCCGTCTGCCTGCTCTGGGGGCAGAGGCCGCTCCAGGTGTCCCTGCAGCCTCGAGAGCTCAGCGGGGACTCCTGTGTGTGTGTGACTTCCATCTGCGGGAGCCTGCAGGAAGGGCAGCGGGGGCCTGGGTATGGGGAGGGCAGCCAGCAGGCTGGTTCCTCTGACCCTCTACACTGCCAGGGGGAAGCGTCTGCAGGGCGTGGGGGAGGCTTCGCGCCTCAGGGGTCTGGAGTCTGTGGCTCCGCAAGGCTCTGCGGCTTAAGGAACTCCAGACCGGGCCAAGGTCAGCCGTGACCACAGCTGGGGTGCAGGCCTGCCCGCTGCTGACGCAGTCGTGGAAATACTTCCCAATTCTATAGAAAGGTGGGGGCACAGAAGGCCTGACCGGTCACCATGGCAAAGTTCCTCTAAATCAGAGACTCCAAGGGTGTAGTCATGTTAAACACGGTTCTAGGCCAGTGTTTTAGTGCAGAAGGCTGGCTTCTCCATCCTGAAATTACACAGGCTGCAGGGCACCGCATGGCCGGGCGGACGCGGTGGGGGCAGCCGGGGTGCCGGGCGGATAGGCTGAGACCAGGGCTAGGCCCCTCTCCCTGAGCAAGCTCCCTGAGATCTGAAAGAAGGGGCCTAGAGCCCCAGACTTTCTCCATTCTAAAGAACCCCAAGTGACGCATCAAAGGCCAGTCTGTACTCATTTGGTGCAGAGGAAGAGAAAACACCTTTGTATTCTGTGTGGGATCCTGTGTCTATTTTAGGAAGGTCCGGAGGGCACCTGGGAGGCTCAGTCGGTTAAGCGTCCGACTTTGGCTCAGGTCATGATCTCACGGTTCGTGGGTTCGAGCCCCGCGTCAGGCTCTGTGCTGACAGCTCGGAGCCTGAAGCCTGCTTCGGATTCTGTGTCTCCCTCTCTCTCTGCCCCTCCCCTGCTCGTGCCCTCTCTCTCTGTCTCTCAAAAATAAACATTAAAAAAAAAACTTTATAGGAAGGCGACATCTGAGCGAAACCATTTCACTAACCTCGTTCTCCATCTTTCTCCCATCCATCCTATCTTCTCCAAAAGCAAACCGCTAAGATAGGACACTGTTCACAAGTTACCCCAAATCACACATCCACACAAACACGTTCAGCTTGCAGTTCTTACAACCAGTCCCTTGGGTAGGTTAATGAGTTTCCTTTCCTTCCGATCTGACAACCGATAATTCTCAGGTGGCAGGTCCCTCCCCGTGGGCTCTGAGGTTAACAGGTGTGGTGGCCACAGCCCCTGGGTATCTCCGTAGGGTGCTTCGGGCCCCAGTGAAACGCTCCTGTGCTGTCAGAGTCAGAGCCTGGACCACAGAGGAGCCCTCCCAGGACACCTCCCCGTCCCTACCTGGTGGTGTCTCCACCGCCTAGGGTCTGGCTGGGGTCCCCCGCCGAGGGCAGACGAACCTCTCCCTGATGTCCCGCTGGCAACCATTCTCCCGGTTTGATGTCCACCGTGGAGGCTGGGGAGGAGAGAGAGTTCAGTGGACTCTTTGAGGATGCTCCTTACTGGGCTGGGCCCCAAAGCCAAGAACAGCACATGCCCACGCGAGCCCCTGACAGCTCCCTGGAGCCCACCGGGGAGGACTTGTTCGCTTGTGTGCAGCCCGAGAAGTCTCCAGGCGGCCGCTCGGCGCGCTGACAACCTGGGGGCGCAGCGCGAGCCCTCTGGCTGGATACACACGCAGCACAGGGAACCACAGACCTTGGGCCCCGTTGCTTCTCCTGGCCCCCCCTCTGCCTCTCAGGGAAAAGCCGACAAACGTGGAACTGTCTCCCTCGGTCGCTGCTTGGTGCCAATGCAGAGGAGCATGGAGGCACGGTAAAAAACTATTTGTTGTTTGTCTGAAATTCCGATTCAGCTGGGTGTCCTGTGTTTTTATTTGCCGGATTCGGCAACCCCAGAGGTGGGGCCCTCTTCCCCCTGAGCTACCCCAGGACCCTTCAGGCCCGAATCCCCCAGTCCACCCACAGGGGCAGGCACTGCCCTAATTCCCAGCCAGCAGTGTTCGTGCTGACATCATGGACCAGGAGCAGGCTACCCGGGTCACCCTGGAGACCTTCACAGGGAAATGACCGAGAAGTCCCAGACGACACTGCCAGGGAGCTCTCCTGAGGGCCCGGGGAGGGACCTACTCTGTGTTTCAAATGATATGAACCCCTTCTTCTCCGGCCCCACTTTTCTTCTTGTTCTACAGCCAAAGGGCTTCACGCCACCGTCAAAGCAATTCTGTGACAGAGTCCAGATTTTCTATGTCCTTAGTCCAAGCTCCTTCCGGCCCTTTCATTTAAAGTTTTATCCATTTTGAGAGAGACACAGAGAGAGCGAGCGAAAGTGAGCACACACAAGTGGGGGAGGGGCAGAGAGAAGGAAAAACAGAATCCCAAGCAGCCTCTGCACCATCAGCACGGAGCCCCAGGTGGAGGCCGAACTCACGAACTGTGAGATCATGACCTGAGCCGAGATCAAGAGCTGGATGCTTAACCGACTGAGCCACCCAGGAGCCCCATAGCCCTTTCGTTTAAAAATGTCCCTGGTACCTTTGCAACGTGGCCTCTACTTTATCTTCAATATAAACAATCTTCTTTTTGCAGGTTTCCTCAAACGCATAGCAAGGGACACAGCTTTGACTTTCAGGTCACTATCTTTTGACCCAAACAGGGAATCTGTTTCTGGTGTGGAGCCCAATGCGTGGCATTATTTACAGCCCACCAGGACAGTCTCCACTTAAAGCTGGGACTGGACCTGGAAATTCAGCCTTCTCTGATCTGTTCTCCGGTGGACAACTGGCCTGTCTGTGCTCTCTGCTCTACAAGCTTGTAATATAGCCCGGGACACAGACTTTAGGTGTATGAAGAAATAACTGAGTGGAACCGCATACAGCTGTGTGCTGGGCTACACGGAAAATCCCATCCCAGTTAATGGTGCCACCAAGATGGCGCCCAAGGGTGGGTGGGTAGTCCTCCAGGATCAGGAGCTTTCCCAGGTGGGAGTGGGTGGAGGGACAGGTTGGGGGGTGGGTGGGAAAGCCCCCTGGCAGGAGGGAGGAGGAACTAAGCTGAGCTGTCCTGAGACCCTCTGAGGTCTTTTGGGTCCTGTCACCAAATAGTAGGCATCCCCTACACCCCTTCCCGCTCCCTCCACTGAATGTCACCACGTAGGCGTTCAGAGCTCCCACCACAGAAGGACAGATCCACTGCAAGCTGGGGACGGGGGGGACACCGGCAGCTGTGTGCGCGCACCAGAGGCTTCCTGGGATGAAGTACTGTTTTCCCGCCTGTGGATCCATTTCAGACCAGGCTGGGCATTCTCACTTGAGGCCACTGACGAGGTATGTGACTTTGATATCTGAGATAGCCTTGGTTGAGGGGGAATGAGAATAAATTCCCCCCGGGCCAATGTCATAACAAAATTCTAAGTCACATTCTTGGCTTTTTCCTTTGGGAACTATTTCCTGTTGGCTCTGTGGAGCCAGTCCCTTTGCCTAAAAAGAATGTACTTTCTGGCCCTGCGGTCAGCTGATCAAGCGGTTGGAGGATTCCACAGGTTCCCCATCATGAGTTTTCACCTTTAGCATCGACTGAATGCAGAGGTGTGAAGGGGCTTCCTGGGCTAACGCGCTCGAGGCCACCGTGGCGGGTTCCCGCTGGGTCTGAGGTGTGGCATGAATTCCCAGTATGAGTGAAGGCCAGGAGGCCAGGCTTAGCAGCAAGTCATGTGCGAGGGGCCTCTGAGGAGTAGCTGGGCGAGGCCAGATCGGGCTGGGGGCGTCGGTGGGGGGGGGGGTGGTGGTGGACAAAGTGAGCCAGAGCACGGAAGCAGGAGAAAGGGCCGGAGAAGCAGGACTATATGGACGGAGGGGTCCAGAGGAAGTCAAATCAGGCTTCTGACAGGAAAGGAGTTACACAGAAGACAACGAGGGCCAGGGTGGCCACCCAGCCCACCAGTGTTGTCTCCCTCTCCAGCCCTCTGATCCGCTGGCCCAGATGCAGCCTCAGAACCAGTCTCAACACTGCTTATGTGCGTTCTTGCTTTTGGCTTTTGTTTTTGTTTTCACTTAAGCAGGCTTCATGCTCAGTGTGGAGCCCAACATGGGGCTTGAACTCACAACCCTGAGATCAAGACCTGCACTGAGATCAGAGTCAGATGCTTATCTGACTGAGTCACCCAGGGGCCCCTGGTTATGTGCATTCTAAGCACATAAACCCAAGGCTGCTTGCCAGTCGTCCTCACACAGAGGCTGGGTGAGAAGAGGGAGGGACGGTGGCGACAAGACCAACCGAGGGAGCGGACCAGTGGTCCCGGGACATCGGTCCTGGGGTGGCTGCAGCTGGGCAAGCCCGGAAGACGGCAGAAGGAAGAACAGAATCTACACCACAAATGCTCCCTCAAGGCTCCCTAAATGACCCAGGGAGAGCCACTAACCCGGCGGAGGCTTGGCTTCCCACGGGAGACCCTCGGTCAAGGAAAAGGATTGTAAGAGAGATTTAGGGGTGCTGCCCTGAGGCTGACAGCAGGCCGTGCAGGGCAGGGGAGAATGGTTCCTGTGGCCGGTTTCTGGCCCATGGAGTGAGGGTGCTCAGTTCTGGAGCCCACTGAGGCGGGAGGGGAGTTGATGAGCAGGGTGGGGGTCCTGGGTCCCAGCCAGGCCTAAGCAGAGAGGAGCAGGTAGGAGAAAGGGGCACGTGGAACATGGGGGACATGGTCTCAGCGATCAGAGCTAACTCCGGCCAAGCGGCTGTCCTGGCTCCAGGTGGCCCATGTGGAGGGGCTGCCGCCTCCCCAGGGGGAGGCACTGGGGGCCGTGCTGATGAGCCAGGCTGGGTCCCCTGGTGGCTGCCCACTGTTTTCATGTGAGGAACCGGGATTTGCCAGGGCCTCGACTTCGTCAGGGCTAAAAGCAATTGTGTTTGAAAATCACAATGACATCAACATCTCCAGCAGTATCACCAGCGGCCACGCAGCTACTCCATCCACGGCGGCCTCAAACGCCTCCATCCTACACGGAACAACACATGCTGAATCCTTCCAAAATCCAGGACCATACTGATAATCAGTGCAAGACAGAGGGCCACCCTGGTGGTCACTTCGGCAAAACAAGGACGTACCTGATAAATAAACGGCCCTAAATGCAACTTTTCAGAAGTCCAGGCTGAACTTGAAATCGTTTTTAACTCAAAGGGCATGAGGTGAAATTGGCAAAAGTGGTTAGACCACCTAAAACCTCCACCCTGGCACAGAAATCTCTGGACAAATGGTGGAGCTAATCAGCTTTCAGCGAGGGCATATTAACGTTTACAGCTCTAACAAAACATGTAAAATAACACATGATCTAAGGTGGCAAAACCTCTAAAACTGTCCCTAACCAGGAGACCCTGCCCCAGACTCTCCAACCACCTGGCTCTCCTCCGGCTCTGTGACCAGCCTACCGCTCTGAACCGGGGCTTAGCAGCGTTCGAATCCAATTGTGAGCAGATTATAAAAGTTCTCAGATGTTTCTCATACTGGAATCTGACCTGCTCCTCTGTTGTTTTTCCCGTTTGAATGGAGATTACAGTCTTATCTGGCCTGCTCATATCCTTTTAATTTCCTCTTGAAAATTAAAAAAACAAAACAAAACCAAACCTTTCGTACATATCCGATTATTCAAAGCATATATATTTTTTCTGGCATCGAAAAAAAAAATACTTTTTATCCACGCGTGTGCCCCTGCTCACACATTTCTGTCTCAGGCCAGCCTTCGAACGCGCGGCCGCGCGCCTCGTCCAAAGTCTGAGGTGCCAAAGCCTCGGTCATAAATCGACATCGCCTTCTGAGACGTGACTACTCGGAAAGCTCGCATCAAACGCAGCTTTCCCCAGCACAAGTGCGCTCCTCGCTTGCAGACGTGGGCAGTGCTCACTATGCTGCGATAGAAGGGGGTCTGGAGGAACAGGCCACGGGCAGGTGTGGCCGCGTGGCTGCGGGTCAGCGGGCCTCGGGAACGAGGGGCAGTGGCCGAGACCAGGCTGTGAGCACGAGGCCTCTCCGGGTGTGTGGCTGCTGCTGCCCGGTCCCCACGCCACCGGCGTTCCGTTCTTACGTGAAGGCCCCGAAGCACCAGCCTCACCCCCCTGGTGCACTGGACGGGGGGCGCTTGTCAGGGACGGGAGGCCGCCGTTTCCCGCGTGTTGGGCCATCTGGGGAGGGACGGGATGGTCTTCCGGCCTGGAGGGAAGAATGAAACACAGCAGTAAATACAGGTAGCCAGGAGGAATTTGCTGCCTACCGTGAGACGCCAGAAACAAAGACAGGGAGCGGGAGCCCCCGAAGTTCCTTTGTTAAATGGATGTCTAATACATATGGTAGCTATCAGATATGATATGCGTAACACATAGTTAAGCAGATGTGAGGTTTTTTTTAAGGTATTGGCAGAAACTAGGATGTACCCTCTTAGCTCCTATAAATGCACGGTGATAAATAGTATCTGTCTGACACACAGTTGCATCTTTTGGCTTTGGGGGACGTGGGAGCACGGCATTTCCACCAAACCGTTGAAGGCACCCGGCTTCTGGTTTTTCCTCAGAGGATGAAGCAGATTAGCAAACGGACGGATGCCGTCAGAAGAGACATGATGTGTCACGTCAGCCATGACAAGAGCTGGACAGGCCCGGGACCGGGGAGAGCTCGCTCTATGTCAACACCTAAGTGTGCCTACATCGCCTGACGGCACCCGGGGCGGTGGAGCCGGCCCAGGCAGACGCATTCACCCGGCAGACACCTGTCGGGTGCCTCATCGTGCGGGACCCCCAGCCAGGCGTGGGAGCCAGGGATCCCCCCGCCAGAGAGGTGGTGGGAAGTAGGCCGGCTCTCCGTTCAGACTTGACAACAGATCCCAGGGGAGGCTCTCCAGGTGGGCACGGCCCTCAACAAGGAACCGCTAGCCACCTGCCCAGCAAGGGCTTGGTGGGAGGCACACCATGGCAAGTACAAGGCGTTTTTCCTAGGGGTGGGCCTTGTGAGATGGCTGTTCTCGAATGTCAGTTCCAGTAGCAAAGACAAGTAGACGTTAAGCCGCCCGGAGGGGCAGGAAAGGCTGTGTGTGTGTGTGTGTGTGTGTGTGTGTGTGGCATTCAGCCAGTCCCGAACTCTGAGTCAGGACTGCCTGGGGCCAAAGGGGGGAAATTTTTCCACCGGGGAAGTAACACCAGGAGGCAGATGGAGAGGCAAAAAAAAAAAAGTATATATTTATGCTGCATTGTTACAGAAATATTTAAGGCACCACCAAAGTGAAAAAAAATGCAGGCTGGAGGGGACAGGGTGTCCTGGGGAAGAGCTTCAAGGCCCAGGGTCAAGGTGGGGGGTCAACCGAGAAGGACCCTGTCAGCCAGGGTTTGATTAGATTTGATCCCTAAGGGACACAGGAGTCACAGAAATGACATCCCATGATGACGTGCTAGAAACCTCATTCTGGGGTGACGGACGGTGGACCCTGGCAGGGAGAACCACTGGGGGGGAAGAGATGGCTCAGGAGGGCAGAGGGGAAGGGCCAGGGCTGGGAGAGGGAAGGCTGGCTCAGGTGTTTGGGGGTGTTAACGCCATTCCCTGAAGCAGGGGGCTGAGGGGACGGTGGTGTTCCCCTAGGAAGCGCAGACTCAGGGTGCTGCGGGGACATACCTAGCAGCTGGGGCAAGTCTACAATGGAATGGGATTTTGTGTCTGCAGTATGTAATGGAGACCCCAGCACAAGCAGGATGGGTGGGGACCGGAAACGGGGCATTTTAGGAGGAAGAGGGGTGATTTGGGGACCAAGCCGACAAGGCAGTGGGATGTGGGGGTGGGTGAGTGACCAGGAATGTGGTCAGCAGGCCCGTGGCAGCAGTAACCTGAAGTCACTGGCAGACCCTGTGGTCTATGAAAGGAGGGGTGGGGGTGGGGAGGCAGCCAGAGAGGACCTGGGGGAGGGCACTTGGGGACCAGAAAGGCCTGGGGGAAGGAAAGCAGCAGGAAGGGAGGTTGAAGGTGGAGCAAAGGAGGTGTTAAATGGTGACGCTGAGTCTGGACAGTGACAGGAGGAGAGGGATCCATAATCCATGGAGGGGTGAGGCTGGGGGGGGCGGGGGTGCTGAGGGAGGGCTGGGGGGCACACATCTGATGCTGGGGTGACAGAGGGTCTTGAATTGTGCAGGGTGACTGTCTTTTTGTTTTCAGTCTTTCTTTTCTTGATTAAAAAACCAGCTAATCATGGTTTGCCCTCCCAGTACCTAGACACAACCACTATTAACATTTGATATCTTAAATTCAAAGATAGGGGCACCTGGGTGGCTCAGTCGGGGCCAACTCTTGATTTTGGCTCAGGTCATGATCTCACGGTTCGTGAGATTGAGCTCTGTGTCGCTTGGGATTTTTTCTCTCTCTCCGCCTCAGCCCCACTTGTGCGTGTGTGTGTGTGTGTGTGCGCGCACACACACACGCGCACACACACTCTCTCTCAAAATGAATAAAAACAAACAAATTGCAAATATATACTTTAAAAAATACAACCTGTGATCACTGTAAGTGGCTGGTGGGCTGGATCCACCCAGTTTTAGGATTTGCTTTTTCACTTAGCAATATATTGTGAGGCTCTCCCCATGTATTAAATATTCTGCTAAAACATTATTTTCAATACCATTTTGTGTGGATATATAATTTATGTAAACAGCCTCCCGCTTTGGGCATTTAGATTTTTCCTCATGAATAACACTGCAATGGATACCTGGTACACAGAGCTGTGAATAGCTGATTACTCCTCAGCATAAAATCCTAGCAGTGCGATTGCTGACTCCAGAGGGAGTTGTATCCCCAGTGTGTGCAGTACATATTGTCAGGGGTCCCCAAGATCATTGAGATTCTCGACACACGCTCTTTGCCATACTAGGTTATCAGAGCCGACTGGCTGGACGGAGTCACGTAATCTTTGACTAAAGATCCTGAGAGTTTACCGGAGGGAGCACCCTGCATCTGCCACCACCGACGGACCCAGTACATCGGGATTATGTACATTGGGACCCCGGGCTCACGACCTTGAGCTGAAATCAAGAGTCGGATGCTCAACCGACGGAGCCACCCAGGTGCCCCAAAGATAATCTTAAAAATTTTAAAGATGATCATTTGGTGTCCTCTCTCCCACGTTAAAAGCACGATGAAATTTCCTTAGTTCCCACCACCACTTCCGTTCAAAAATATATTATAAGCCAGATTTACTGGTAGCTGACCCTTGGCTACATTCCAGATCCCAAAAGCAAACACCAAAGCTCTTAGATATCAATGACATTCTTGGGACAATCAGGGAATACTGATACACTACACGATATCATGCGAATGTGGGCTTTCTTAGGTGTGATAGATAATGTGGTTAAGCACAGGGATGCTCTTATTCTTAGGGGACGTGTTGCAAGTCTGCAGCCTTCTTTCAAACAGTTCAGCCAAGCGAGTATGCGTGTGTAAGTTACATTACTATGCACATGGAAGGTATGCACACGAGAGAAGATGTCAAGGTGGCGATACGTTAATAGTTGGAAGCTGAGTTGAAAAATACTGATAGTTAAGTTTAAGAGAAAGAAAGCATGGTGCTAGTAACTTAAAATAACCCTGAAATGTGAAGCGCATGGCGGCTAGTTTTGAGATCAAATCACACGGATCACCGATCCACAGGGTGGGCCTGGAAATTCTAGGCTGAGTCCCGCACGAGCGGGGTCTGGCTGCGGGGCTCCGGCATGCCAGCATCCACCCACGGAGCTCCGAGAGGGCAGGCCTTTCCGCATTGTGCGTGTGGCTGCATCCCCAGGGCTTGGTGGTTAGTTACAAATTACTACAGAGTAAAACTGGAAACAGCCAAACTGCCCAGCTACAGGGAATAACTAAGTAAAATGTGTCATGTTCCCTTGAACTATTTTATGGCCGGTGTTTGTTTGTTTGTTTTAATTTTTTTTAACGTTTTTATTTATTTTTGGGACAGAGAGAGACAGAGCATGAACGGGGGAGGGGCAGAGAGAAAGGGAGACACAGAATCAGAAACAGTCTCCAGGCTCCGAGCCATCAGCCCAGAGCCTGACGCGGGGCTCGAACTCACGGACCGCGAGATCGTGACCTGGCTGAAGTCGGACGCTCAACCGACTGCGCCACCCAGGCGCCCCTTTTTTTTTTTTTTTTTAATTTTTTTTAACGTTTTTAGGCCGGTGTTTGTTGAAGGAATCAAGAAATGCCAGTTTTCTGCCTGCTCTCTGTAACCCCCTGGTTTGTACCTGTTTCTCTGCACCTGTTTCTCTAGACAGCTGGACTGCTTGGGCTGCGGTTCCCCCAGAGCCCACAGGGCTCCCAGGGAGATCAGAGGCTCTTGGGTAACCACACTGTAGTTTTGTTGACATAAACGGGGTAGGAGCAAGGCTCTGAAGAATGAAGAAAGCTGGGCCGCTAAACACACATAGGGTTGCTTTAAAAAGTGAGCGTGTTTATTTAAGCCAAGCTGATTTGGTGTCTGAACCTGTGATGCTCCACCCGAACAAAAGAACAAAAGGCCTGGGGTGGCGGCTGAGAAAAGGACTAGAGTCGCGTCTGGGTGGACCCACTGCTCCTTCTGGTCCTTTCCTTTGAAATTACATTTGGCCAACACTTGGCTTCTTCAGGGCAAAGTGCCTGGAGGTCCTGCAATCCTACCACTTCATTTTCTGGAAGAAGAAACCTCAAGTGAAGGAGACAACATCTTTCCCCTCAAAAATTCCCAAGAGATAAATAACGAAGAGGTAAGTGCTTTCCAACGTGAACGTTTTATTTCGGATTTTTCAATACACGCATCTGACACTGCAGGTAAAACAAAGCTTAAGAAATCCCCGCCTCCTTTAGCCCGGACTTACACTGGGTACCCCGTCCTGTGGCCGCCAGGGGTGACGGGCCGGCACAGGGGCTCGTCGGCGCTGCGCTGCACACCGGCCAGGCCCTTCCGCCTCATCTTCCCCGTGTTGGTCATGATCTGGTGGAAGGAAAGGGGAGATGGGCTGGAGAAATCACCTACTTGAAAGCTGACCTAGAGGTAGCAGATACTACACGCAATAAAGTAACCTATAGGAGTAAGAGGCTTTGCAAATAAGTGAAGAAGGATCACACAGTATTCAGATACACAGAAATTGGGGGAAAAATTCCTTTAGGTTTGCGTATTATGCCATTTAGCAGTATAAATTAAAAAAAAAAAAACCAGACCATGGAAAAGAGAAGAAAACAGTTGAATACAGTAACAATTACATCTCTGGGAAGACTGAGTTTTGAAAGTGAGAAGAAAAAAAAGATGGGCAGATTTGGTTTCATCAAAAGGTAAACTTTCCAGTGGTGCCTGGGTGGCTCAGTCCATTAAATGTCCAATTCTTGATCCTGGCTCAGGTCATAATCTCATGGTTCGTGTTGGGCTTTGCGCTCATAGTGTGGAGCCGGCTTGGGACTCTGTCTCCCCCTCTCTCTCTGCCCCTCCCCTGCTCACACTCTCTCTCTCAAGAAATGAAAAAGCTTTAAAACAATTAAATTTTTTTTTTAATGTTTTATTTTTGAGAGAGAGAGCAATAGAGAGATAGAGCACACAAGTGGGGGAGGGGTAGTGAGAGAGGGGGACACAGAATCCAAAGCAGGTTCCAGGCTCTGAGCTGTCAGCACAGGGCCTGATGTGGGGTTCGAACCCACAAACCGTGAGATCCTGACCGGAGCCGAAGTTGGACGCTTAACTGACTGAGCCACCCAGGTGCCCTTAAAAATTTTTTTTTTAATTAAAAAAAAGCCACCTTTCCACCTATATATTAGAGATAAGCCAAATGAATGGGTAAACAACACACTGGGAAGAAATATTTGCACATATTTAACAGATGAAAGGTTAAGACTTTCATTAGGTCAGTAGCTCGTACAAATCGGTAGGTGAAACAGTCCATTAGCGATCAAAGAATTCAAATAGTCAAGTCACAAAATAGAATAGATCGCCAGTAAAGGAAGGAAAAAAATGATCAACTTTACAAGTAATTAGAAATACAATTTCACACAAAAAAGTATCATTTTTCATCTATTAAATGAGTGACAATTAAAGAAAGGATCCCACCCGCTGCTGGCAGGAATCAAAAGCCTTAGTGGCAGGGAAAGCTGAGTAATGTTCAATTACTTTGGGAAGTAATTTGGTGTTTTAAGTAGTCGTAACGATGTTCACATCTTTGGGTGTAAACCCTAGTGGAAGAACCCCAAATACGGGAAACATCAAATAAACAAAGTTGTTTGCTACAAAACTGTCATAGAGTAAAACTGGAATAATCTAGGTGTCCAGTAATAGGGGAAGAATTAAGTGAAATACAACATATTCATCCGAAATAGTAAGTGGCCTTTTACAATGATAAAGACTAGGTTATGAAAAATATGCTTATTTAAAACATTTACTAAAAGATTATAAAGCTGTCCATAAATGATGCCTTCAATTATGCTAAAATTACACAAAAGGCTGGAAGGAAATATACACGAAAATGAATACAGTGATAGGATAGTAGAACCAAGAGGAATTTTTCTCTTTATTTTCCAAGTGTTCTCTAATATGATTATATTAACACTTCAGAAAATTTGTTTAAAAGAGAAATTACTGTAAAGCTAGTGAAATCTGAATAAAGTCTGTGGATTGTGCCAGTGTGGATTGCCCGTATGATATGGTGCTACAGTCCTATAAGATGGGATCCCTGGGAAAACTGGGGGGAAGGGCACACGGGACCTCTCTACACTTTTTCAAATTCCTGCGAACCTAGAATTATTTGAAAATAAAAAGTAAAAACAACAACAACAAAGCAGACACTTTTTTAAAAATTGGAATTACATCTTTGATTTCTTGATTTTTGCTGAGAAGTTATTAAGGTCTATCTCGTGTTTGAGGTAGGGAGAAAAAAAGGGCCTCACTGTGCTGTGGGGCCAGCACCAGCGAGGGAGGGTGGGCAGGGTGGGCCGCACCTGGGCTGGTGAAGATAGGGGCGGACAGGTGGGAGTGTGAAGGGGAGCAGGACAAGAGGAAAGAGAAAGTGTGAGCTTCTGGGGAGGAAATGGAACATAATTAGTTTTTTTTTAATGTTTATTTTTGAGAGACAGAGAGAGAGAGAGAGAGAGTGAGCAAGTATAAGTGGGGGAGGAGCAGAGAGAGGGAGACACAGAATCGGAAGCAGGCTCCAGGCTCCGAGCTGTCCGCACAGAGCCTGATGTGGGGCTCGAACTCACAGACCGCGAGATCATGACCTGAGCCACCAGGCACCCCGGAAACGGAACATAATTAAGCTTTCCCAGTAAGAACTAGCAGGCGGTACCCTTTGTATCTCCTGTGTGATCTGCAAAGAGAGGCTATTTTAACCGCAGTCACTTCACTCCGCCGGCTGCTTTTACTGGGACTTCCCTTCGGCTCACGGTCGTGCTGCCCCATCTAGTAGGCGGGGCAACTTTACAGGCTGCACGACCCATCAGGGAAGCAGGCCCCTCAGGTCCGATTCTCAAAGGCACCCCAGGAACACTCGCGTTTCTCTTTCCCTCTCCATACTTCCCGACAGAACGCCTGGGTCTTTCCAAAGAAGGCTCAGAAGGTGAAGTCCTTAGCTACTGGAAAAGGGGAGACGGTGAATCGGTGCCTTCCAGCCCCACCCTCCCCCTGCCCCTCCACTCCACGGTCCTTCTGGGCTCACCCTCCCAACTCCTTCCTAGAGGAGCGGGAACGTATCACGTACATTGGAGAGTGTTTCAGCCTTTGGAAAACCGTCGGCCATACCATCTCCCCCCACCCTTTTTTTTAAAGATTTTATTTTCAAGTACTCTCTACACCCAACAGGGGGCCTCAAACTCACAACCCTGAGATCAAGAGGCGCTCGCTCTACGGACTGCGCCAGCCAGGCTCCCCAGCCATACCATCTCTTCAAAGGCACACAGGCCTAAGAAATAACTTGAGGTGGATGGTATCTGTCTTGGTTTCCAGGGGATGAAGAAACGGAGTCTGGCCTGTGGGCCAGAACTGTCTGGGCTGTTCCTCAAACGCCTGAGGAAAGGCCCTTGGGCAAGAGGGTTAAGTGCGCAGGACCCAGCGTGTCAGGGCAGCTGCCTTGCAGAAGGGTCCGTTTCCTTCTCACTCGACAACGTGCTGTGCTTGTAGCGTGAGCCACCCGGTAGCCCACAGGTCCCCAGGCCCCTCTCTGGGCCCCTCACTTTCAGTGCGGCCCTTTTAGGCCGGGAAGATCTGAAACGATCCCTAGTCCAACAACCTGTGGACGATACCGAGTTCTGCAGAAATGCTCCGGCGGCTGTTGGGAGAGAGAATGGAACGAACGGGTCCCTGGCAGCCACCTTATTCGTCCAGAGGACTCAGCCTTCATCTGTGTGACAGATGGAGATTTCACTTGAAAGAAGGTTCTGCTCCTAAAAAAATGCAGCTTATTGAACCACAATAAAAAAATGCCGCATATGATTTAGCCAAATGTAATTTATTTAATAGCAAAAGATGGTCAACACATGTCAATCGAGGTAAAAAATGTTATTTGCCATTGACTAATTTTCGAGAATCGGCGAATCACGTAAGTTGTGACATGTTAATAAAGCAGTACGAATTTTTGTAAGGAAACACAAGTTCTCTCTCTCTCTCTCTATCCACCCATCAATCCACCCACCGCGCAGAAGATGACATGGAGGCTGAAGCAGACACTCTTTGCGGTCCACCCAATATTCATTCTCTCCTGACCAACGGTACTCTGATTCTACTGGCACGCAAATGCTTCTACTTAAAAATACTCCCCCCTGGGGCGCCTGGGTGGCTCAGTCGGTCGAGTGCCCGACTCCGGCTCAGGTCACGATCTCCCGGTTTGTGAGTCGGAGCCCCATGTCAAGCTCCGTGCTGACAGCTCAGAGCCTGGAGCCTGCTTCCGATTCTGTCTCCCCCTCTCTCTCTGACTCTCCCCTCGTTCACACTCTTTCTCTCAAAAATAAATGAACATCAAAAAAAATTTTTTTTTAAATAAAAACATACTCCCTTTTGCAGACTCCCTTGCAGCTAGGGGTCACGTGACCCAGTTCTGACCAGTAAGAATCCAGTGGAGGTCGCCAGCTGGAACCCTGGGAAGGAGCACCATAGAAGGGGTAGATTTGGCTGGTCTGCCCGTTGGGCCTTCTTCCTGACTTTATCATGGGTTTGTGCCGGGAGCTCCCTCTGCCATCTCGTGACCAAGAGGCCACAAGCGTGTGAATGAGGGGCTCCCTCACTGAGGCAGAACTACCATGGAGTGGATGAAACTGAAGCTTCAAGACCCAGAAGAAGCCCTAGCGATGTGTTCACATGGCCCAGTGTTTTTGTAACATTTGCAAAAGTATTTTAACTGCAAGCACTTAATACTGCTGTTTCTTTCTCCTCTGACTTCCCTTCTGCTGTTTCTTCCTCCTCTGACTTCCCTTGCCATACTTCCCTTCATGTTGGTGGCGTGGTGTTGGGATTTAGCTAAGGGGGGACAATCTGGGACTTGGCTAAGGGCGCGCTGAGTCTCGATGACACTTAATTCAGGTTTCGAATAGATTCATATGATTCCCAATCATGGTGCACAGTCAAACCTTCGCTAGCTGTCCGGGGGTAGGAATGGCTTCTAGAAATTCCCTGCGTTGTCAGGCTATTTATGACTAATCAGTGTGCAAGAAAACTTGAAATATCCCCAAATCTTACAGCTTATTTGTGGAAGACATTTGAGGAGGGAGTTCTCAAATTTAGCGACAATCCTAAAGATGTATACAACAGCATTACCAAAAACTAAATGTGAGGCCAAAAGATTTTTCCAGTCTATCAATAATGAGAAACAAAATTTGATCAAATATGTTACAGGAAGGACAAATTTCCTTTTCTCTCCGTGGAAAACATTACAGACTCATTATTATATGGGTAGAGGCAATTAAAAGGCATAAAACAAAAACCAACAAACAAAAACCCCTATAAGGTATGCAAGGCAGCTAATTAATAAAAACATCACTTTTCTGTCAATTCTTAAAATTTGAATTTTACTGTGATTTATTTTCTCATTCCCATTCGGATTAAGTATCCACTTCATAACTAACTCTGTATTCCTTTATTGAAAGAAGCCTTCCCAAGCCCTGTAAACCAGAGGTCCCACAAAACCTGGGTCTTCCCTTCATACTGACAGGCAGAGTGTAGAAAGACATGCAAAGAGCCTGGAGTCCACATCCTTCAGTATTTATCAGCGGGATGGATAGATTCTCCGCGTTTTGCAGCTGGGCCAGTCCTAACTAATAAAGGAAAGAGAAGGTGCAGAGAGAAATGGAAGAATAACAGAAGGAACAGTGGTATTGCCTCTGGGTGGGTGGAGTTTTATTATGGTTGTTTAGACTGTTTATTTGGACTTTCCCATAATAAGCATGTATTTCTTTCTTTTTTATTGTTTTATTTTATTTATTTTTTTTATTTTGGAAAAGGCTTTAGAGGGACTTTTTTTTTTTAATATGAAATTTATTGTCAAATTGGTTTCCATATAACGCCCAGTGCTCATCCCAACAGGTGCCCTTCTCAATGCCCATCACCCATCCTCCCCTCCCTCCCACCCCTCATCTTTTTTTTTTTAATGTTTTAAATTTATTCTTTTTAACGTGTTATTTATTTTTGAGAGAGTACAAGCAGGGAAGGGGAACAGAGAGGGACAAAGGATCCGAAGCAGGCTGTGTGCCGACAGCAGCGAGCCCGATGTGGGGCTTGAACTCACGAACCGCGAGATCGTGACCTGAGCTGAAGTCGGAGCCTCAACTGAGCCATCCAGGTGCCCCTATTTCTTTTATAATTAGAAGGAAGCATACACAGGGCACCTGGCTGGCTCAGTAGCAGGAGCATGCGACTCTTAATCTTGGGGTTGTGAGTTCAGGCCCCACATTTGGTATAGGGATTAGTTAAAAACAAACAAACAAACTTAAAAAAAAAATACAAGAAACAAACTGAAAAAGAAATGGATTTGGAATATTTGCGGCTTGGGATTTTCTCGCCTGCTTGTTTGGTTGTGTTTTCACACACAAGAATGTGGACTTTTGGTTGCACCTCATCTCCCAATATGTAGAGAGCACTGAGACTTCAACTATCAGTCAGGGCAGGAATAACTGGAAAGTGATCAGAATAAGCTCCAAAGTGGAGACACATTTGAAAAAAGAAACCTAAAAGCAAAAACTGCAAACCGAGGCCCTTCCGTGTGCTTCCACGGCGGGCAGTGGGATGGCAGGGGCCCGGGGCCCTGCCCTGTCTCCGACGGGCTCGGCCCTGCACCCTGGCCAGCTGTGCCCGCCGCCCAAGTGGCAAAGTTTCCGTGGCCCAGACTCGGGCTTCAGGACCACTGGGGCGGGGTGGGGGGTGGTGGCAGTAATAAAGATGTGGATTCCCAGGCCCGCCTCCATACACACATTCTTCGGAGGCAGGGCTAACCCGTCCTTCAGGCAATCTCTGGAAAACTAAACGAATTTGGGTCTCCATTTGACAGAGGGAGGAAACGGTGGGAAGGGAGTGATCAGCTTTTACAGCAGGCATCCCCCGCAAAATGAGTTTATGCAGGAAACTTAGACCAGACAGAAAACTGTGACTAGGCCACAGCTGGAGTTCTCTGAATTTTCAGACGCAGCAGGCAATTCACTGGAAAGTCGACAGCTCTTCCAGAAGGTGGCACAGCTTAGTGGCAACGGGCAAGGGCAAGCAGCTTCAAATCAACCTGAGAGTGTCCCTTACCCTTTCTCAGCCTCAGCTCTCCTGTCTAGAAAATGCGACACTAGCAGGATTTCCCCCGTAGTTTGTGGACCAAATTAAATGGAGTCAGATGTACGAAGTGGTCTGCACAGGGCTTGGCTCATGACGTGTGCTGAACTGACTTAAGATGTGCCCATTACTGTGGTTAAAGGTAATTCATAATAGGTTTAAACTGTGAAATAAAAACAAAAAGCTGAGATTCTGTGATACGTATCCACACCCCTTTTAACCGAGGCGACACAGCTATTTAGATCAGGGCATTCTTTTCAGGAAGGATTAAATGATTGTTCAGCATAGTATGGATGATACAAAAAAAAAAAAAAAAAAATTCAGAAATAAGCAAGGAGAAGTTGGCAAATCATCAGTCTTGACCTGCTGACAGTCACGGCCTAAAGAAGAAACAAGGCGTGCTGCTTTCTACCAGAATTACGAGTAAGCAGCACATTTCTCGTGACCATGGCCACGCTCAGGCAAGCTTAGGAAGTGACTTGTTCTCTCGTCCCAGCTTTCTGAGTTCTCAGTGGTTGGCGGCACTGTTTGTGGCCTGGGCTCTGCTGTGCACAGGAGCTGTTTGCTTGCACTCGGGAGGGTCAGGATGGCAGCGGGGCCCTTCTGGGAAGGACGTGGCTCCAAATGCCTAGCAGGGGGTGAGCCACTGGGTCCAGGAATCCTGGGAATGGTTTCCTTCCATCCCCCAATACCGATGGGCTGCCCCTGCCATACCTCCACCCTCACCCCCAAGCCAGTAGTTTCTAAATCATTGGTGTGTCCCATACCCGGTTCCTGGGATTATGGAAAGGAGGCCTGAGGAGGGTCCTAGGCTCTATCGTTAAGCCACGTTGAGGGTCTGGGGCTTTGAGAGAGCCTGGGCTAGTTCTGTCCTGCACGACAGTATCTGCTGCCCCACTTGCCACCCCTTGCTGTTACCTGCATCCCTACCAAGAGCACAGTTTCGTCTGCTCTGTGTCTTTCATAAACTTCTCAAAGGTGACAGCTAGGTCTTAAACTTTTTGGCATTCTGCTATGTGTTAGGCAAATGGCATGAATTCGGTGAAAACTTTTTGAATAGAATATTCTGATACAATGTTTCAAAAAGTCAGTATCTTTCAAGTGATCTTGAAAAATCTACAGTCTACCTCGTACATCAGAAGAGGAGGCGTGAATGCTTTTGGGCACACAGTCCCTGGTGAAATGTCTTCTGTTTTTAGCGGGTTCCCTCGTTGGGCACGAGCAGTTGTGGAGATACGAACTCAAAGCCTTGTGGGTACCGGAGCCAAAGGCACGGCTCTTTGAAATCAATGAGCCCCACACAGAGGCTGGCAGGCTGTCGATTTCAAATCAAGATCGGGGGACTGAGGGCAGCTTAGCAAGACTGATGGGCAGAGACGGCAAAACTGGGAGTGTCCAGTAACCCAGTGGCTGCCCCACATGGTTTTCTAACTTTAAAACTGCCTCCATGACGAGATCCTACGGTGACCTGGTGTGGAGGGTTGAAAGGTGGCCCCAAGTAGACACGCTCATGTTCTAACCCCACGAACCTGTGAATGTGGTGAATGTGACATTTGGCAAAAAGCAGTCTCTGCAGATGTAATTAAGTTAGTGATCTCGAGATGAAGCCATCATCCTAGATTATCCTAGATTCACGACAAGCGTCCCTATGAGACACAAAAGAGAGAAGGGGAGAAGGCCCTGTGGAGATAGAGGCAGAGTCTGGAGGGGCGCAGCCACCAGCCAGGGAACCCCCGGAGCCACCGGAAGCTGGAGGAGCATGGGGGCCTCTCCCCCAAGGCCTTCAGAGGGGGCGTGGCTGTGTGGGCCTCTTGATTTTGGACTTCTGGCCTCCAGAACTGTGAGAGGATAAACTTCCGGTGTTTTATACTAATTTGTCCTTCCGGCACCAGGAAGCTAAGACACTGGGTCTTCACGTTTATATAATGAATTCTTTCTGTACTTTGTACTCGTGTTACTCATGTCTCCACCAAAAAGTAACTGACAAACGTGCAGGGAACTTTTCTGCTGGATTCAAAGATGTCCTCCTGGTAAAAGGATAGTGAAGATACGTGAGGGAGATTTAGAACTGCACGCTAGGGTAGGATGACGCCATTTCCAGATGCCATTGCCCTGGGTTACCGGGTTACTGGTTGGTCTGAGAGCTCTGCCCTTTGTGCCCCACCAAGCGGCACGGTTAAGCTGGGAGTCCCAGACGTTCTGTGCCTTGGTTTTTGTTGCTGTTTAAAAACCTTCACCATCCTCAACCTAAGATCGCATAAGCATTTACTTCACCTGGGAGAGGGGCTGTAAATCGCTCTGCATTCACACTTGGTTTCGGTTCGCCAAGTTCTGTGAATGTCCTTGCTGACCATCGCATGCCTGCGTGGTTGTGTCTGTGGGAAAGTCCCAACACTGCAGGGCTGGGTTCCTGGCCGTGGCTTCCACCTCTGAAGATGCCCCACCCACTTGCCTGTTCCATTCTCATCTCCTGCCTATGTAGCAAAAGAGTCTTGCATTCATTCATTCAATATTTTATTTATTTTTGAGAGAGAGAGAGAGAGAGAGAGAAAGAGAGAGAGAGAGAGAGACAGGGCAAGTGCGTGAGCAGGGGAGGGGCAGAAAGAGGAGACACAGAATTCAAAGTAGGTTCCAAGCTCCGAGCTGTCAGCACAGAGCCTGATGTGGGGCTCGAATCCAGGAACCATGAGATCATGACCTGAGCCAAAGTCAGACCCTTAACCGACTGAGCCACCCAGGTGCCCCAGGAGAGCCTTGCTTTCAAAAACGCACATCTTATCAAATGGAGTCCAGTCCCTCCCTGCCAAAGTCAGTGCTCTTCCGAAGGGAAACAAAGCCTAGTTAGGGCTTCAGACTTCCATCAACAACTTGGAACCCAACTGCCTCATTTCCAACGTTTCTGGAGCACCTCCCCACTTGACTGAAAGTAAACAGAGCCTCCACAGTCAGTTAGATTCCTTTGATCCTTGAGACATTCAAAGGGCTGTGATGGGCTATAGGCCTTGACCATGACCAGAGGCAAGGTGGTGGGTAGTGGTGGTACGGGGGGTGAGGGTGGAACCCCGGCCGAGCCTCCTCGGGTCATCTCCCTTCACTCCTGCCCCCTATAGTCCATTTTCCATCATGCAACCAGAATGAAAATACAACTTCATACATTATGGCACAAAAACAGACACATAGACCAATGGAATAGAATAGAAACCCCAGAACTAGACCCACAAACGTATGGCCAACTCATCTTTGACAAAGCAGGAAAGAACATCCAATGGAAGAAAGACAGCCTCTTTAACAAATGGTGCTGGGAGAACTGGACAGCAACATGCAGAAGGTTGAAACTAGACCACTTTCTCACACCATTCACAAAAATAAACTCAAAATGGATAAAGGACCTAAATGTGAGACAGGAAACCATCAAAACCTTAGAGGAGAAAGCAGGAAAAGACCTCTCTGACCTCTGCCGTAGCAATCTCTTACTCGACACATCCCCAAAGGCAAGGCAATTAAAAGCAAAAGTGAATTACTGGGACCTTATGAAGATAAAAAGCTTTTGCACAGCAAAGGAAACAACCAACAAAACTAAAAGGCAACCAACGGAATGGGGAAAAGATATTCGCAAATGACATATCGGACAAAGGGCTAGTATCCAAAATCTACAAAGAGCTCACCAAATTCCACACCCAAAAAACAAATAACCCAGTGAAGAAATGGGCAGAAAACATGAATAGACACTTCTCTAAAGAAGACATCTGGATGGCCAACAGGCACATGAAAAGATGTTCAACGTCGCTCCTTATCAGGGAAATACAAATCAAAACCACACTCAGGTATCACCTCACGCCAGTCAGAGTGGCCAAAATGAACAAATCAGGAGACTATAGATGCTGGAGAGGATGTGGAGAAACGGGAACCCTCTTGCCCTGTTGGTGGGAATGCAAATTGGTGCGGCCGCTCTGGAAAGCAGTGTGGAGGTTCCTCAGAAAATTAAAAATAGACCTACCCTATGACCCAGCAATAGCACTGCTAGGAATTTATCCAAGGGATACAGGAGTACTGATGCATAGGGCCACTTGTACCCCAATGTTCATAGCAGCACTCTCAACAATAGCCAAATTATGGAAAGAGCCTAAATGTCCATCAACTGATGAATGGATAAAGAAATTGTGGTTTATATACACAATGGAGTACTACGTGGCCACGAGAAAGAATGAAATATGGCCCTTTGTAGCAACGTGGATGGAACTGGAGAGTGTGATGCTAAGTGAAATAAGCCATACAGAGAAAGACAGATACCATATGGTTTCACTCTTATATGGATCCTGAGAAACTTAACAGGAACCCATGGGGGAGGGGAAGGAAAAAAAAAAAAAAAGAGGTTAGAATGGGAGGGAGCCAAAGCATAAGAGACTGTTAAAAACTGAGAACAAACTGAGGGTTGATGGGGGGTGGGAGGGAGGAGAGGGTGGGTGATGGGTATTGAGGAGGGCACCTTTTGGGATGAGCACTGGGTGTTGTATGGAAACCAATTTGTCAATAAATTTCATAAAAAAAAAACAAAAAACAAAAAAAAAAAACCAACCAACCAACCAAAAAAACCCAAGTTAATACATTAAAACAAGTCAAACTGAGTCACTCCCCTGCTCCCGTACTCTCCCAGCTCAGGCTGGGAGAAAATCCAAAACCCTTGCCTACAAAGCTCCTACAGATGGGCTTCTGGCTGTCCTCTAACGTCAAGTTCCACCAGCAGATTCTGTACCCCAGCCTGGGGCCCCGGAAATTCCTTGACAGGTGAGGAAAACTGGGGCAGGTGTCCAGGGAGAACAGTACCCAGGGTGAGATGAGGAGGGCCAGGATGGGGGCAGTGATGGGAAGGCACTTTCTGCTTCTGTCTACTCCTACAAGGCTCATGCCACCTGCACCCACATTCTTTTCCTTCTCAAGTCACTGTCCTTGACTTGTTTGTTGAGCAAGTTGTTCAAAGATTGTTGAAAGACTGGCTCCTGGCCTTCTGCTCCAGCAGTTACTTGACTAATACGAGATGTCAGAGCCCACGGGACTGACCCAGTCAAACACCAGCTTCAAAATTCCAGGAGCTCCTTTTAATGCCAATGGCCTTCATTCCTGTGTGCTCTCCTGTCTGTCCCAGGAGAGCGGACAGGCCCCCATCTCTTGTTCCTCCCTTCAGAAACCTCACACTCCAACATTCCACCTGTTCATTGATGTGCTTTCTGATCAAGGTTTCGTGAGACACCTGCGGGCGGGCCCCCGACACTGCCATCCTCTCCTGGCCAATCGGCAGCTCCCTCCTCACGCCCTCCCCTGTTTAGCTGGTGGGTGGTAACCAGGGGCTCCTAGAGCTGGATGGGCATCAGAGTCAGTGGGGAGCTCTCTGAGCTCAGATGATGGCCCCATCTCAGATGTGTGACTCCACAGGCCTCTTGGATGCCTGGACTGGCCACCTAATCCATCCTGAAATACTCCTCCGTTCCGATTCCCATGGCGCTACATTATCCTGGTTCTCCTCAAGCCTCTCTGGTCACTTTCTGTCCTTCTCAGAGGCCCCGCTTCTTGCTCCCACTCCTGACATGCTGGTCTGCCCCTCTGTCCTCAGCCCCTCACTCTCTCTCTCTCTCTCTTTCCACCCTTTGCTTCGTTAGGCATCTCTTCGCCTGCTCTGATGGCTTCAGCCATCACCGGTGTGCCGATGACTTGCAAACCCGCCAGTCTTCCCTCCTACTAGATAAGGCACACGAAAATTAAGAAGCTGGACAGGTGGGTGATTACTACTGAGGCGGGCACACCTTTGGACGTTAGGAAGGCTCCTGACATGTGCCCTCGTGTTATATCCTGATCTCTTTTCTGTTCACCGACAGCTCTATCTGTGACAGGTAGCTAGGGCCACAGTGCTCTTCAGGACCGCTGGAAGCAGACTGGCCAACACTCTCATAAACATAGTATCGTAGTATCGTAGTATCGTAGTATCGACCAAACCACGCAGTCATGTGTCATTGCAAAGGCTAAGTGCATCAGTGGCCCATCTCTCCTTTCTACTTCTCCCCCACCCCCTCATGTGGTACTTACTCCCAAGTACTCCGTGGTCAGAAGCTTCTCGCCTGAGAGCTCTCCAAGCTGGGGCTGGATCAGCTCGTCTTTGTCCAGATCAGCTTCCATAGTGTCATGGTCCTCCTGTTTCAAAGGACACACGGGGGTCAGTGCTCTGGATCCCCCTGCTGCACATTCCCAGACAGCTGGGTCCCCAAGTGGGCATCTGCCAACGGAACGAGAAGGCGTCTGCCCAACCACAGCAACTGGTGGGTTTGCATTTCAAACGGCTTCAGGGGCAGTCTGTCCTCTGCTCATAGCCTGAACCATGAAGCCAAAAGGGAAAATACCAGCCCACCTCTTTCGGAAGCTGGGCACCTATGGACACCTCCACGGCCACAGGTGTGAAGGGGTTCAATGAGACACTTGACAGTCTCCCTCAGTCACAGCTCTCAGAATTTCTCTGGGAGGTCAAGGGACCATATGAATAGCCAGGCCAGTCCACCAAGAACTATGAAGCACCTTCACAGGCACAGGCCTTCAGCAACTGTACGTTATAGGCTTGTTGTGCTCAAGCAGTTTACAGTCAATAAGTAAGAAGACTCATCAAAAAGAGAAGAGCTGTTTTGCTTTTGGGAAGATGGAGTGGATATACTTTTCCCTATTCCTCCTACCAAATACGGCCTCAAAACACTGGACGTTAAACATAAAATAAACACAAGACACCCTGAAAGACAGAGAGAAGGAGGCAGACTGGCTGGGTCCCCAAAGACACAAGGAGTGAAAGGTGCTGAGTTCCCTGGGGTTCCTTGGTTCCTTACAGATTCCACACTCGGGAGCTGAAGAAGCCAGCAGCCCAGCAACGTTTGAGTGGCGGAGACAAAAAAGTCTCCCCAGAGCCTGCTCCTCTAGCTGAAGGACCGGGAAAGGGAGGGCCTAGCAATGACAGAAGTTTTAGAAAATAACCAAACACCACAGAAAATATTGTGGCCCTGTCCCAACCACACCTGCCAGGGCCTTCGGGAGTCCAGGCTTCTGCCCTCACTGGGCTGTCATCAGGCACCCCCACATCCTCAGCTGGGGTGACACGAGTAAGGAGGGGGAATTTCATCCCTCCTGGGCAGTAATGAGGTTCTCCCATCCCCAGGAGAGAGTGGAGACCACGTGGAGAGCCCAGCCTCCCAGCCGACAGTGACGAGCTACCCCCTCTCCATGCTCTGATGCCGTCGGAGGAGGCCTGGTGGAGATTCATGCTTTTACCACTGCCCACATGTTTCTGTGGTGCCAGGGGAGGCTCTGTGGGCAGCACTAATGAGGCACTCCTTCCTGTTCTAGTTAGAGAGATACTAGTCGAGGCTGCGTAGGGATCTGGAACTCCCACCCCTGTCTTGCAGTAACAAGGAGTCTCCTCCCATCCCCTACCACCCCTGGGTGTCAACAGAGGCTGAGTGTAAATCCTGGTCTTCTATTCACACCTGGCGGCAATGAGGAGGAGACTCACCGCCACCTCCCACCCCCCAACCCCGCCGCCAGAGCAGTATCAGAAGCAGCCAGCTAAAACAGAAGGTTTCAATTAGATCAAAAGTCTTATAATCCTCAAAATATCTGGGCTTAAATAAAAAATCACTCATCATACCGGGAACCAGGAAGCTCTCTCAAACTGAACAAAAAGAGACGATCAATAGATGCCAACATCAAGGTAACGGAGATGCTACTAGAATGATCTGACATAGATTTTAAAGCAGTTATCACAAAAATGCTTCAGTGAGCAATTACATTCTTGAGGCAAATGAAAAATTAGGAAGTCCCAAGAACATAGAAAAAGAATAAAATAAACCCAAAGCAAGCACAAGCAAGAAAATAATATAAAGAACAGATATCAATGAAGAGGAAGAGAGAATAACAAGGGAGAAAATGAGTCAAAGAAAAAAGCTGGTTCTTGGAAAAGATTAATAAAATTATCCTGACCAATGTCAGGAACGAAACAGAAGATATTACTACAGATCCGGGAGATATCAAAAGGAAGAGGGATCACTATGAGTAATTCTGCACACATGGGGTCGACAACACAGATAAAAGCACAAACTATCACAAGCCTCTCAATATGAAATTTTGATATAATTTTAAGATAACTTGAAAAGTCCTCTTACTACTAAGGAAATTCCTTCATAGTTTAAAAATTCCCCTGAAAGAAATCTCTAGGCCTACATGGTCTCACTGGAGAATTCTATCAAACTTTTAAAAAAATACCACCAATTCTATATGTTTCCAAGAAAACAAAACAGGAAGGAATACTTCTTATTTCATTTCATGAAGGTTTTGTGTTACCAAAGCCAGAGAAAGACAGTACCATAAAAAGAAAAATATAAACCAAAGTCCTTCGTGAATAAAAATGCAAAAATCCTTAACAACCAAGCTAAGAGAAAGGTAAAAAAAATCCTCAGCAAAATCTTAACAAATAGAATGGAGCAACCGATCAGTTATGTTAAAAGAATTAGACGCCATGACCAAGTGCAGTTTGTTCCAGCAGTGCGAGTCCGGTTCAATATTTAAAATTTAAACATCGTAATCCATAATATTGAGGGGTTTGTGAAGAAAAAAAAATCATATGATCATAGTAATGGATGGAAAAAAGGCATGAAAAAACTCAACATGACAAAAATTCTCAGAAAAATAGGAAAAGAGGAGTACTCGATAAATAACGTATAGCTGACATTACACTTAATGATCAAAGACTGGAGGCTTTCCCCCTTAAGACTGGGGACAAGGCAAGGATTCCTGCTTCTATTCATTCTTATTCATTCTTAGTGCTAGAAGTTCTAGCCAGAGTAATAAGGCAAGAAAAAAAAAAAAGGGGGAAATAAAAAGCATATAGATCAGAGAGGAAGAAACAGAACTGCCTCTATTTGCCCCTCCCCTGCTCACTCACTCTCTCTCAAAATAAATAAATGAACATTAAAAAAAAATAACTGTCTCTATTTGGAGATGCCATGATTGTCTATGTAGAAAATCCCAAGGAATCAACCCCTCAAAAATCCTAGAACTAATAAGTGAGTTCAGCAAGGTCACAGGATACAAGATAAATATATGAAAATCAATTTCTATATACTAGTGATGAACTTAAAACACTGAAATTAAAGATACAGTATCATTTATAATTCACACAAAATAAAAATTCTTAGGTGTAAATCCAGCAAAACATGTATAGGACTTGTAGGCTGAGAATTATAAAGTGCTAATGAAAGAAACCGAAGATCTAAATAAATGGAAAGACCTACCTTGTTCACGAACTGAAAGACTCAACATAGTTGTTAGTTCTGCCCAAATTGGTACATAAATTTAATGTAATTTCTATCAAAATCCCAGAAGGATTTTTCTGCAGATATATACAACATTATTCTAAAATTTATATGGAAAGGGCAAAGGGACTAGAACAGCTAAGAAAATGTTGAAAAATAAGAATAAGGTGGGAAGAATCAGTATACCCCGTGTCAAGACTTCTATAGGTACAGGTTTCAAGACTATGCGGTAGAGGGACAGACACAGAGATCAACAGAGCAGAATAGAGAACCTCAAAACAGCTGTACACAAACATGTCCAACTGATTTTTTGAAAATATTTATTTATTTTTGAGAGAGAGAGCGCGAACAGGAGAGGGGCAGGGAGAGAAGGAGACCGAGAATCTCAAGCAGGCTCTGCAGAGCCGGACGCAGGGCTCAAACTCACGAACCATGAGATCACAGCCTGAGCCAAAATCAAGAGTCAGGCGCTTAACTGACTGAGCCACCCGGGCACCCCTGCCCAACCGATTTTTGACAAAGGCGTAAAAGCAGTTCAATGGGGGAAGGACTGCCTTTCCAATAAATAGCGCTGGAACAACTAGACATGCATAGGAAAAAAAATGGACCTCAATCGAACTCTCGTGACTTATCTAAAAATTATTTTAAAATGGATCATGGACTTAAATGTAATACTATCCAATTGTTAGAAAAAAATAGAAGGAAGTCTTAAAGATCCATGAGGCAAAGAGTTCTGGTACCTGACACCAAAAGCACATTCCATAAAAGGAAACATTTGATCAACTGGGTTTAATTGAAAATTAAAAAATCTTTTGCTGCAAGACCCTCCGAAGAGAATAAAAAGCTACAGACTGGGAGAAGAGATTTGGAAACCACATATCTGATAAAGGACTAGTATCTGATTATAGAACATACCAGAAACTCCCAACACTCAATAGGAAAAACCCAAACAATCCAATTAGAAAATGGGCAAAAGACATGAAGAGACCAAAGAGGATCTATGGGTGGCAGATAAGCACCTACAAATATTCCACATCATTAGGCATCAGGAAAATGTAAATTAAAACCTCAATGAGATGGCACTCTTCATCTGTCAGAATGGCTAACATGAGAAATGCTGGTGAGGGGGGCGCCCGGGCGGCTCAGTCGGTTAAGCTTCTGACTCTTAATTTCGGCTCAGGTCATGATCTCATGGTTTATGGGTTGGATCTCCACTTCTGGCTCTGCACTAAGAGCGTGGAGCCTGCTTGGGATTCTCTCTCCCTCTCTCCGCCCCTCCCCTGCTCTCTTTCTCTCTCGAAATAAATAAACGTATTAAAAAAAAAATACTGGAGAGGATGCAGAGAAACTGGATCCCTCATACACTGCTGGTGGGAACACAAACTTGTCCAGCCACTCTGGGAAGATTTGGCAGTCTCTTTAAAAGCTAAACACACAACTACATACGACCAAGCAATTGCACTCTCGGGCATTTATCCCAGAGAAAGGGAAACTCATGGTCATACAATACTCTACACGAATGCGTGTAACAGCTTTCTTGTAATAACTCAAAACAGAGAATGACAGATGTCCCCATAGGAGGACGATGAGACAAACCGCAGCACACCCACACCAGGAATTACTGACACACACAAACCTGGATGACTCTCCAGTGAGCTACGTCGTGTGAAACAAACCAGTCCTCGTGGTTATAAACTATATGATTCCGTCTACGTGACATTCTTGAAATGACAAAACTGTGGGACTGGAGAACAGATTACTGGTTGCCAGGGGCCATGGAGGACAGGGGGTGGGAGGGAAGTAGGGTGGCTGTAAAAGGGACCTTGGTGGTCATGGAGATCCTCGGGGTCTTGAGTGTCTCAGTGGTAAAATCCTGGCTGTGGTGATATACTACGGTTTTGCCAGATGTTACCACTGGATGGAACTGGGTAGTGGGGGGACCAGCAATGAGATCAACCCAAAACAGACCAGACCTTCACCTGGCAGGGACTAAGGAAGGAATGTGTCTATGAAGGGGGCTGGGTGGCGATGGAAGTGAGAAAAGGGAGGATGGGACCCTGAGGAAGCTGGCAGTCGAGTGCTGGTCCAGCCTTGGGGTGTAGGGATGCCCCAGGCCTGGTGACAACGGTCCCTGAGATCATCTCTAATCAATCCTTCCCCCGATTCCTTGCCCACTCAACAACCTGTAATTTGGCTCCTCTGAACTTGCCAACAAGAAGAAAGAGCTCCATTCTGCAAACGTGTGTGGCCGGTCCTTATTTTCAAACCAATATCTGGTCATTCTGCGTGCCCTGGTCTCTTGTGAATTTGATTTATCTGAGTCAGGTTTCAAGGGACCTGAGGGCTCACCTTCCCGTGAGGGCAGCCTCCAGGCAGGGCTGTTGCTGGGGGGACAGGCCATCTCTCTCAGTTCTCTTTAGCACACAGATGGACAGGGCCATCTGCCATCACTAGATAACGTCACCTAGGGCAGGCTGTCTTAAGAAAAGGGGGTTTGACTTATTCTAGGTGGTCCCTAAAGGCACCGAGCCTTCTCTAACAATCAGCATTGTCTTACTTGTGGCCTGGGCAGCTGAGCGGACACTCCGCCGCCAGCTTACATACGACAGCATCCCTGTGATGCCCTCGTGCCGCAGCACCATTGAAGAACCCACCTTGCATTTATTTCCCTGGCACTTCACATCTGAAGCTCTCGCAGTGCCTCCGTCTGGATTACTTGTACTACACCTACTGTGTCTAGTGTGGACCCTGGGCCTGAGAGAAGTGACCAGTCCGCAGTGACAGGCTGGCCTGGAGGCCAGGAGTCTCGACTTTAAGCTGGGGGCAGCCCCTTTCTGCCCAGATCTTTGGGACTCCGCCCCCTGGGGCCCTGCAGAGAAGCCTGTTTCTGAGGAAGCTGAGGCTGGATTGCCCGGGTCTTCTGAGGCCCGAGGGTCCCCACGCCTGGCTGAAAGGGAGCTCAACGGGGCAGAGAGCGAAGGGCAGGGCGCAGCGGCATTCCGGAGCCCTCGGTCCCATCCTTCGCCTTCCTGTCCCGTCTAATCCCAGACAGAAAGTGCACTCCTGCCCTCCCTAGAACCACCACCTTCAAGAGCAACCTCACCCCCAGTCCTGACTCCTCTCCACGGGGCAACTGCCTTCTCCTCCCGCTGCCTCGCCTGAGTCGGCACCTCGGCCCAGCGTTAGTACACCCACTATCCTGAAATTTCACTCGGCGTCCTTAAAGGAAATGCTATCTGTGAGGCCCTGCCTGAGGTCAGCTCTGGGACAGCGAGGTGAGAGTTACAGTGCCGCCGTGGCTTAGAGTTTGGTTTACTAAAATGCCAACATCTTAGCGATCGAACAGTGTGTACATTACAGGATTATTTCAGGAAAATGGCCCTGTGGTCAGGGTCGAGTGGCGGGGAGCTCCGGGCAGTGGAGTAGTATTTCATCCCGTTTCCAGGGACCGAAGCCTTGCAGGCACTGGCTGGAAGAGGTCATATGAATCACAGTTTCACGGAGGTACGGGTGATACACCACTCCCCTGCCAGGGCGGAATATGAAACGTTAGGAAACAACACAAACGTCCACATTCCATTTCGATGAAAAATCAGTGGTCGATGGCTAACCTCAGCCCGTGCAAGCAAGGGTGTTTCTTTCCCCTGGACAAGTACCTATGTAAGACACTCCCTTGCAAATCAACCTGCGCGCGCGCGCGCGCGCACACACACATACACACACACACACACACACACACAAAGCACACACACTCTCAGCACAAGTTAAACTTGCTAGTAAGAGAGTCACTGAAGGGCGCCTGGGTGGCTCAGTCGGTTGAGTGTCCGACTTCGGCCCAGGTCATGATCTCACAGTTCATGAGTTCGAGCCCTGTGTCAGGCTCTGTGCTGACAGCATGGAGCCTGGAGCCCGGAGCCTGCTTCAGACTCTGTGTCTCCCCCTCTCTCTGCCCCTCCTCAGCTCATGCTCGCACACTGTCTCTGTCAAAAATAAATTAAAAAAACTTAAAAAAAAAAAGAGAGTCATTGAAATATGTATTCAATTTTCTTTTTTTTAGTTAAAACAAGTTGAAGCCGGGGTATTTTTTTTTTTTAATCACAACTACTTTATAGTTAAATTCATTGACAACTGATAGGCCCTCCCCAGTCTCTAGAAACACAGGGCAATTTCTGCATTTGGTCTCTAATATATAAAACCGTTCAATGGAAGTTAACTCGAACCACAGTGTGATACGTGAGCGCGGGGCCAGAGAGAGAACCTGGGCTCCAGAGTCGGCCTGGAGAATTTGCTTCCTCTGGTGCATGTGGTAGGGAAGCACCAAGAATATTAGGTTAGTGTAAAATGCACAAAGGCAGGAAAACGGACATGGCAATCATGACTAAATTGATAGTTCTTGGTTAAGAAAGCGTACTGAGGCTGTGAATTCGTAAAGACATGATTCTTGGGGCGCCTGGGTGGCGCAGTCGGTTAAGCGTCCGACTTCAGCCAGGTCACGATCTCGAGGTCCGGGAGTTCGAGCCCCGCATCGGGCTCTGGGCTGATGGCTCAGAGCCTGGAGCCTGTTTCCGATTCTGTGTCTCCCTCTCTCTCTGCCCCTCCCCCGTTCATGCTCTGTCTCTCTCTGTCCCAAAAATAAATAAAACGTTGAAAAAAAAAAAAAAGACATGATTCTTGTCGGCGTGTCTCAGTTTCTCCATTCGTCAGATGAGATCATCTGGCTGCCTCCCTGAAAATCACGACTTACAGACTGAGGACATTTCTTAAGTTCTCCGGTTTTGAAAAGCCATGTACTGTACAGATAGAGACAAGTAACAGCCCTGGTTTTCCTAAGAAACACTACCATCAGTGAAAAGGAAGCAGAGGCACGTTAGGACTTCTGAAATGTAAAGAGCGCACGTAAGATGAGCTGTACCAGTTGGGTTGGAAAATGCAAGTTAACAAAGAGAAGCAAGAGCTTAATTCAGTGCTATTCAATCCGTTTGTGGCAGCACTTGGGAAACTATGTGCAGAGGGAGATTTGGGGAGGCAGAGGGAAGCACTGGATGCGGTGGGAAATGTAAGCAGAGAGCCTACCAGAAACGATGCCTGCTGATAGCGGGGCCCTTGCTCTACTTTCTCAGTGGGTGCCAAGCAGATTGAAACCACTGAGGATGTCTAAGCACTTTCTGCAACGGACAAACCCGGGAGACGTTCCGTGATAATTAGAGTGTATGCGGTCTACCGGGGAGGGAAGCAACTCCTTTCCATTAGCTTCCCCCAGTTTAGATGGGAAGAATTTTATTCTCCGCGATCCGGCGCGAGGGGCTGAGCGTGGCGGCGCCCCGGGGCCGGAAGGCACCCCGTGAAAACAGCGCCAGCCACGCTGCTAACTTTTCCCAGCTGCTTGTGAATTCCAAATTAAACATATTTTGAAATCTACTTTGCGAAGCAAGGAGCTGATGGATAAGGAAATGCTTCAAGAATAGATGCCTCATTAGGATGGGTTTTAAATACCATTGTTGGGAGGAATTTTACTAAAATGACTGGTCTTTATGTACTTGAGCGGAATGCATCAGGTTACTAAAGGTGCAGATCAGGGATAACTGATTACTTCCAGAAATGAAGAATGCCTCATAAAAAAGGCACTTGAGCTGAGATGAATTTAGATGTTCTAATACGAAGCTTCCCCGTAGCAGCTTGGTGATCTTATGACACTACCAGATTCTTAACTGGAGGCTTTAGATACATAATACTCCAGACAAACCAGATTCTGAGCAACTGGCCTGAAAACAAAACTAAGGTGGACCACTAAATGCATTTGAAAACTCAGATTCTTCCAGATATAATGCGGAGAGCAGAATGCATTCAAGTGGTTTTACGTATGACAAGTGAAAGTATCAAGTGTGTTTTCCACTTGAAATAATTACAAGACTTCTACCAGCAGTTTAAATTTGAGACACCTTCTCAGAACACTGAATTGCAAATCTCATTCTTTGTGAAAATAAGGGAAAATCACTCCACGTGGGAGAGAAAGGGTGGATCGAGGTGAGCTGGCGGGCAGTATAATGAACATATTTTCCCCAACGCCATGGATCCTTCCCATTTCTGCAGCTCTGAGTATGTGCCCGGGACTGCGGATGCAGGTGGGCCCTGGATCCTGGAGGACTCATCGTGATGTTGAGAAGTTGTTCCAGAAGCAACTTCCTCATTCACAGAATGAACGCATCCCGGGGTGCTGACAGCTGGTCTAACCACCAGCTCAGTTCACAAGTGACCACATGATAGAAACCAGAGAAAACCCAACACCCTTTACTTCCCTGATTCATATATATACATATATATATATATATATTTTTTTTTTGAAGTTTATTTATTTTGAGAGAGGGAGGGGGGGGGAACAGACAGAAAGAATCCCAAGCAGGCTCTGCATTGTTAGCACAGAGCCCAATGTGGAGCTTGATCTCCCAAGCGAGATCATGACCTGAGCCGAAACCAAGAATCGGATGCTCAACCCACTGAGTCACCAGGTGCCCCTCCCTGATTCTTTTAATCCATTGCTTTAGCTGCTCAATGCTAAGTTTGCATTAGCATTAGCTAAGCTTTGCTTTGCATTAGCTAAGCTGCTAAATGCTAGTTTGCTTGCTTAAACTTTCTCTGAAGTCTAAGTGAAAATAGCAAGATATACAGAGAATGGGGCATAGCTGCTCTGTGAAAAGGGAGCTTATTACAATACGTAGCACACAGCATGGTCCAGAGACCATGCCTTATACAGACAAGTGGACTCGGGCAACCCGAATCGTAGTTCCTTCTGAACAGGGGTTCCATGAGTATGCTCAGGAGGTGGGAGGCTCAGGGGAGCAACAGACCCTGGGACAAAGCCTGGGTGTGCCCCTGAATGGGAGTGAGCAGGGGTAGGGCTCAGCAACAAGAAACCCCCACCCCAGAAGTGAAAACCACGCCCCTGACATAATGAAGATATTTTCTCACGTGTCAGCAAGAATGTCGTAAGGAAAAACTATTATTCAAGAAACCACACATGTTCTGAACATTTAGATGAACCTCAAAGTCCCTCGTAGAATCTAGACGAAGGAGATTTGAAAAGTAAGACTCCGTCAGTGTTTCTCAAGTGCCCAGGGTGGGGTGGGGACAGAGGGCAAGGTAGGAATCTGAACTCATTATGTTTTTCAAGAAAAACCTCCCAGGCCCGCTGTTACTGGAAGTCTGCACTGGCAACAGGCTCCTTCCCCTGTCTACCCACCGAGGGGGCCCAACTTCTCTCCTCCTTGCTCTCCACCCCCAGCTCCACCCGGGGCTACCCATTCAGTGGCCTCAGTTCTAGCTCTGGCCGGGCTACACGTGAGGAGCCCCTGCCCTGGAAGATTCTGGACCGCTCCAATCCAGCCTGCCTCTGGATTACGATGTTAATGTTAAAACCAGCTAACACGCATCGAGTCTGTGCTAGCGTCTTGCTGGGATTATGTCATTGGATCCTTGCAACCACCTGATGAAGTGGGTATTTATATTCCTACTTTATAGATAAGGACAATGAGCTGTGAGATAAGCTGAGAGAGAGATCATAACCCGACTGAGCCGCCCAGGTGCCCCAAGCCAAGAGAGGTTAACCAACTTGCCCAAGGCCACACAGCTGGTAAGTGGTGGGGCAGGACTCAAACCCAGGCAGTCTGATTCTTGAACCACTTCCTTCTTATTCAGATTTAGCCAGTCACTGTCCCATAGTCAGTAAGCATCTGTCATTTCCTAGGGTGTCTGGGGGAGTACGGAGAGGCTTCTGTGCCTGGCCCCGCCAGTTCCCTCTCACCTTGGACTTGCAATGAGGATATGGGTAGCACAATGACATGGGACAAGAATCTGACCCAAGACCCCAGTGAGCTGCAACAATAAAGTGATCTGCCAAAGAGCTATCTATCAGGGAGCAAGATGGTATCCTCGCCTTGGCTTTAACAACCCCCCCACCTTCCGCCCCCTGGCTTTTCTGGATTAGATTGACTCTGCATAGCTCCAGAAGGAGGAGCACAAGGATTCTGTCTGGACAGAAAAGAAGAAAAGGACACTATCAGTTTCGTGTGTGTCCATTATGTGCCACGGATTAACTCATTAATCTCACAACAGTTCCGTAATGACGATTTATCCTTATTTTTATAGATGAAGAAATAAACCTGGTAGTGAAAGAAAAGATAAAGGTAGACTGGGGTCTCATTGAGTAGGGCTTTGAATGCACTGTTAGCATTTTATTAGGTAATGGGGAACATAGAAATGGTTTTTTTTAAAAGATTTTATTAATTTTTTTAAAGTTTATTTATTGAGAGAGAGAGGGAGAGAGAGAGAGAGAGAGAGAGAGAGAGAGAGAGAGACAGCACAGTGTGCATGTGTGGGAGAGGCACAGAGAGAGGGGGAGACAGAGAATCTCAAGCAGGTTCCACGCTGACAGCAGGGCTTGAACCCACGAACCATGAGCTCGTGACCTGAGCCAATATTAAGAGTCAGACATTTAACCAACTGGGCCACCCAGGTGCCCCAAGATTTTATTTTTTTTAAGATCATCTTTATACTCAACATGGGGCTCAAACTTACAACCCAGAGGTCAAGAGTCACATGCTCCACTGACCAAGCCGGCCAGGCGCCCCCAGAAGTATTTTTTAAAAGGGAGCATGTAAACGTGTAAATGGGTTCAGCCATTCTGGAGAGCAGTGTGGTGGGGTCTGGTGAAGGTGAGACTCTTACACCCTGTGACGCAGCAAGCCGAGGCCCAGGTGCGTGCTGCAGAGAAGCACTGGCATGTGTGAAGAAGCTCCTCGCTGCACTGTGGAAAACACAGGAACAACGTGCTGTCTCTCAGAAAAGAATGGATAAAAGCATCCAATGGAATGCCACGCAGCAGTTAAATCGATGAACCAGGGCAGCACGCATTGGGACGGATAAATCTCTTGACACATAACATTACGTGGAAAAAGCAAGTTGGTAAATGATTCATTTAATGAGTACCAAGCCATTTACGTGAAATTAAAACCCGTGAAACAACGGCGTATTTGTTTACGGAAACAGAACAATATTATAAAAGCACAGAATCCTCCGTGGAATTGTATACGCCAACTTCAGGCCAGTGGTTGACTCTTGGGAGAAAGGGAGGGCGGGGTGGGGGTGGGGCCGGATGAAGGGATAGAGCCACAGCTGTCTGTTATATTATTTTCTGTACTTTCTGGAAAGATTAAAATGTTCCCCGATTTGAAATCAAGTGCTCGTGTCCCTGCATGCCCCAAGCCCTGCTGTAGGAAGATGGTCTGGCGGCCACATGCAGGCTGGGAAGGAAAGAGACGGGGCTGAGCAATCAGCAGGGCACAGGGATGAGATTTAAGCAAGGATGTGGAGAAGAGGAAATGAACAGGAAGATGAAAGTGACTTTCAGAACGATGAGCTACAGTTTCTGGAAGATGATGACAGAGTATGAGTGAAAAGGAGCAACCACAGGTCACCTCGCAGTTCGAAGAGTCTGGGTGCCTGGACAAGCAGGCGGTTTGCTACCCTCACGGTTTGTCAGCGCTCACATACGACGTAGACCGTCTTACCGACTATGTGTCACACGGGTTAGACCCTGGCTTGAGCGCGGCTCTTGTTTAGGACAGCCGGCAACTGGCCCACTTAGAGAAACCGACTCTCGTACGTGGCCGAGTCAGGACCCAACAAGGGTCCCCGGTTCCAAGACGGGTGATGATTTTTTAAGCCAGAATGCCTCCTCGGCCCAGAACTCAGTGCCTCAAAGCTGAATCCAAGTGCACGAAAGTCAAGCCCCATCAATGACTTACTGAATTCACTCGGCAGTTTTATTTCTCACTTTGAAGCAGTAAATGGGCACTCTTTGCACTTAAGGCAAGAGGAGTGATAATGGGACTTCTCACAAAATATCTTCTAACAGCTTCCTTCCTCTCAGAATACATTAAGCCTATGTCCTTCTCAAAGCCCGTGGTGATCGGACCACTGCTATCCTCTCTGCCCCAAAGCCTATTCCCTCTCCGTTTCTCCTGGTTCCTAGAACACCCAAGTACGCTTCTATCTCAGGACCTTGACCTCTGCGGTCCCTACGGTCATGGGGCTTGCTCCCTGGTGCCCTTCCACTTGACTGTTCTTCAAGGCACTGTCATGTGACATGTTATAGTTCTGGCTGCTCATCTGTTGAAGGTCTGCTTTCTCCCGACGGAATATCTATTTTGCTCACTGCTGTATCCCCAGGGCCCACAGTAGTGCCTGACGGCATCTGGTAATAGGAGTGAGTAGGCCAGGCAACTCCCCTCTACAGAAACCAAGTGCAAAATGTGACAAATTTATTAAAAGCCCTCATTTCAGAACTCTGGAAGATGACCAGTGGCAGACAGCAACCCGAGAAGTGTTTGCTCCCTGGGGAGGCACTCCTGCAGCCCGGCGAGAAAGGCACATCTACGGTCCACTGGCCTGGGGAGTTCCCATCTATTTCAGGCAGTGAAAACCCACAGCTTTACCAGCTGAAGGTGTGGACTCGGTAACAAGTAACAGAGCAGCCAAGAAGCTAAGGGGGGATATCTCGAAGCAAGGAAGCTGCAGAAAGACTGAGATGATAAAATCTCCATGCATCTCTGACTCACTGCTAAACTACAAATACAGGCAGAAAGCCCCAGGGGCAGGGAGGCAGTGAAAATTAAAAGCTTGGGTGAACTTACAAATTTTCTGCGCTTTTAAATGTGTTCCTCAACCTATACATAGTTCAGTGGCAGCAGGTGGAAATCCTCCTGACTTCAGGCACATAAACATCATCTCTGACTGGCCGACAGACTACGCAGGGAGCCCTCCAGAGTGGGGACGTAATACACAGAGAGGCCACTGGTTGCAGACCACCGGGCAGAGAGATTGCACAGCCAGAGACCAGGCAGGTTAACTGTTTACTAAAACAAGCAAGACAACAATACTCAGGAGAACAAAACATAATCTGCAATCACCAGCACATATTATCTAGAATGTCTCGTTTTCAGCCAAGGTCATTACTAGACATGGTGAAGAGAGAGGAAAGTGTGGCCAGTTCTCAGGACAAATAAAGTAGCCAACAGAACTAACTTTGAGTAGGCTCAGATGTTGGACTTTGCGGACAAGGACTCTAAAGCAGCTATCATGAAAACGTTTGAAGAATTAAAGAAAAACATGCCCAAGAGTAAAAAGGCAAATATACTGAAAATGAGTGAAAAACCCCAGAAAATCTTGACTGGGGAACGGACCAAATAGAATTCTAGAACTGAAAATACGGTAACTGAAATGAAAAACGCAGTGGATGGGCTCAGCATCAGATAGGAGATGGCAGAAAAATCCCTTAACTGGAAGATGGACCAATAGAACTATCTGGCTCAAAGAACAGAGAGAAAAGACACTGAAGAAAAATGAAGAAAGCCTCAGGGATCTGTCAGATAATATCACATATTCCACTGTATGTGTAATCGGATTTCTAGAAGGAGAGGAGAGAAAGGGGCAGAAAAAACACTTCAATAAATAATGGCCGAACACTCCCCAAATTTGGCGGAAGGCGATGGTTTATGGACCCAAGAAGCTCAGTGGACCCGAACAAGGATACGTGCAAGGAAAAACACACCTAGACACATCACAATCAAATTGCTGGGAGCCAAAATTGAAAACAAAATCTCAAGGAACAGGGGGAAAAAAGAACTCATCAGGTGGAGGGAAACGATGAAAAGCGACAAGATGAAAAAACAGCCGGCTTTTCCTCAGCGACACTGGAAGGCGGAAGACAAAGCACGGGCATATTCCAAGGGACAGAGAAAAGCCTGTTGGCCAAGAGATCTATATCCAGGGAAATGGGCCTTCAAAGATGAAGGTGACATAAAGACAATTCCAGATATTAAAAAACAGAGAATTTGTCGTCCACAGGCCTGAATTACCGGAAACGCTTAAAGGCAGTGCTTCCGGCGAAAGGGAATTAACATGAGATGGTAACTTCACACAGGAGAAAATGAAGAGCTCTGGAAATGGTAAACATGTGGGTGGAGACACAGATACATTCTTTCCCCGTATTTCTTTCAAAGATGCATGACTATTTAAAGCGAAGAGTTACAACACAGGGTCAATAATAAATATAGATGTAGTATATATGGCAACAGAGCACAAAAGAGGAACAGAAATGGAGCCATACTAGTGCGAAATTCTCCTCTTTTACCAGAAACAGATCAGTATTGACCAGAAGTCAACTGTGGTAAGTAACATATGCACACTGCAATTCCTAGAACCAACTTAAAAGGAAAAAGGCAAATACAGCCGAAAAGCCAAGAGAGTCATTAAAATGGTATACTAAGAAATACCTGTTTAAAAAAATTTTTTTTAATGTTTATTTATTTTTGAGAGTGAGAGAGACAGAGCATGACCAGGAGAGGGGCAGAGAGAGGGGAGACCCGGAATCCGAAGCAGGCTCCAGGCTCCGAGCTGTCAGCACAGAGTCTGACGCGGGGCTGGAACCCACGAACCATGAGATCATGACCTGAGCCGAAGTCAGACGCTCAACCGAGCCACCCAGGTGCCCCCCAAATATTTGTTTAGTACAAAAGGCAATGCAGGGGCGCCTGGGTGGCTCAGTTGGTTAAGCGTCCGACTTCGGCTCAGGTCATGATCTCATAGTCTGTGAATTCAAGCCCCGCATCAGGCTCTGTGCTGATGGCTCAGAGCCTGGAGCCTGCTTCAGATTCTGTGTCTCCCTCTCTCTCTGCCCTTCCCCGCTCATGCTCTGTCTCTCTCTGTCTCAAAAATAAATAAAAACATTTAAAAAAATTTAAAAAAAAAGGCAATGCATGTAAAGAGAGAACAGAGGAATAAAAGGATGACATAAATAGAAAACTGCAGAGAGCAGGATTAAACCCAATTAGATAATTACATGACATATGAATGAACACTAAACAAATTTATTTAAAAGTTTTTTTTGAAAATGAACAAAGTTGGAGGACTGATATTTCAAAACCTACTATAAAGCCCCAGCAACTAAAATCACGTGGTACCAGCAACAGAGACAGACCTATACATTAAGCCAACAGAAACAGGAGTCCAGAAATAAATGCTTACATTTATGCCAATCAACTCTTTTTTTACAGAGGTATAATTTTGACAAAGTAATTCAATGGGTCAAAGCATAGTCTTTTCAACAAATGGTACTGGGCCAACTGAGTACTCATGGGCAAAAAGAGAAATTTAGATCTTTACCTCACACCAAACATAACAATGAACCAAGAACGGTCCTGGGTCTAAATGTACGAGCTAAAGTTACAAAACTCTTAGAGGGAAACACAGGAGAAAATCTTTGCAGTGTTGGTTTAGGCCAATGGTTTTCACCTAGGTGTGATCTTGTTCCCTCCCAGGGGACATTTAGCAATGTCTGGAAACATTCTTGGTTGTCATAACTCTGGAGTGGGGCAGAAAATACTGGCATCCAAGGGGTAGAGGCCAGGGATGCTGTGAAATGTCTCATATAACACAGGACGGTCTCCACAACAAAGCTACCTCTCCCTATGTCAATAGTACCAAGGTTGATAAACTCTGGGTGGGGCAGAGGCCCTAGATGCAACCATAAAAGCACAGACCATAAAAAAAAAAAAAAAAAAAAAAAAGATAAATTCAACTTTATTAAGATAAAAAGAAAAGACAGGACACCAGTCTTAACAGAACACTGTATGTTAACAATACTGGAATTAAAATAAAAAACTTAATAAAATAAAATGAAAAGACAAGCCACGTGTTGGGAGAAAATATTTGTAAATCATGTATCAGAAAAAGGACTTGTATCTAGAATATATAAAGAATTCTCACAGCTCAATAATAAGACAAACGACCCAGTTTTTAAAAATGGGCAAAATATTTGAATAGATACTTCACTTATGATAACATACAAATGTCTACTATTATGGGTTGAATTGTGTATCCCCAAAAGATATGTGGAAGTCCTAACCGCCACTACCTCAGTGTGATGAGAAAAACGTTTGTTTTAGTGAGCTGTTGCCTGAACATCTTATAGTATAATAACCTTACTCACACCCAGAGTCTGGACATTTAGTTAAGGACTCAAGTTTAGGATTCTTGCCATAAATTCCTGCTTCGCTTTTACTAGGTACTTTAAAATTTTTTTTTAAATGTTTATTTATATTTGAGAGAGAGAGAGAGAGAGAGAGAGAGAGAGAGAGAGAGAGAGAGAGAGAGAAAGTGCGTGAGTGGGGAAGGGGCAGAGAGAGAGGGAGACAGAATCTGAAGCAGATTGAGCTGTCAGCACAGAGCCTGACACGGGGCTCGGGTCCATGAGCTGTGAGATCATGACCTGAGCCTAAGTCAGACACTTAACCTACTGAACCACCCAGGCACCCCTCCCAGGCACCTTTTAAAATTACCACTCAAACACTTAGAGTGAAGTCTGAGGAAAGTTAGTGACCTCTGCTCCAACCACCTTGCAAGTAGCAGGTGCTGACCAGCCTGCTCTCTATCCCGTCTGCTTGCAACCTGGGAAGGGGAGTGTTCCCCTGGCTCACTGTCCAACACCCTCAATTTCTGGGATCTGTAAGGAATAAATCTTGTCACTCTACTTCCTTGGTGTGGGTGTATTAAAACTGTGCCTTCAAGCAAAACAACCCTGTGGTCTCACCTCCCCAAAGTGGGAGCTCGGATGCTGAGGGAGCTGCCTGTGCGTGGCTCGTGTCCCCTCATTCAGAAGACCAGTCTGTAGATCCTTCATTCAGTACACCAGTTCTGGCTTCTCAAGACACTCGGAAGGTGATCTTAATTCGAAATAGGGTGGCTGCAGATGTAGTTAGTCAAGATGACGTCATACTGGAGTAGGGTGGGCCCTTAATCCTATATGATGATGCAGAGACACAGTAGATACTAAGAGACACAGTAGATACGAAGGCCACACGACAAGGGGAGCAGTGATTGGAGGTGCGCAGCTTGAAGCCGAGGACCGCCCAGGACTTCCAGAAGCACCAGGAGCCGAGACAAAGGCACGGAACAGAATCTCCCCTAGAGCCCTGAGGGAGCACAGCCCTGCTGACACCTTAGCTCGGGACTCCCAGGCTCCAGAACTATGAGACAATACATATCACCTAGTTAGTGGTACTTTGTTACAGTAGCCCTAGCCAACTAATGTAGCTGGCAAGGACATGCAAAGATGCTCAACGTCATTCGTTGTTAGGAAAACACACATTAAAAACACACTGTAATATCAGTTCACAGCCACTAGGATGGCCATGACTAAAAGAACAGACAATGCTATCGGGCAGGATGCGGAGAGACTGGAACCCTGAACACCGCTGGGGGGCGGGGGGTGGGGGGAACGTAACAGTGGGTACAGCCACTTTGGAAAGCCGGTCTGTCCATTGCCTCAAAGGGTGAACATAAATTTGCCATATGACCCAGGGATTCCACTCCTGAGTGGTTACCCACGAGAAGTGAAAACATCAGCCCACACGAAGACTGGTACACGAATGTCCGTTGCGACGTTACTTACCAGAGCTAAAAAAGTGGAGACAATGCAAATGTCTATCAACCAGTGAATGGACAAACGACAAAGGTGGTGTCTCCATCTGATGGAATTCTAGTCAGCCACAGAAAGGAGTGAGGTGCTGCTGTGCTCTATACCAGGGTTAAACCTCAAAAGCATTCTCCATGAAGGCCACCAGATGCAAAAGACGACCTGCTATTGAAATGTCCAGAAAAGGCAAATCTAGGGGTGTCTGGGGGCTCAGTTGGTTGAGTGTCCAACTCTTGACTTTGGGTCAGGTCATGATACCAGGGTCATGGGATTGAGCCCCATGTCAGGCTCTATGCTGGGCATGAAGCCTGCTTAAGATTCTCTTCTTCTCTCCTTCTGCCCCTCCCCAGTTTGCGCTCTCTCTCTCTCTCTCTCAAAAAAAAAAAGAAAGGAAAAGAAAAGGCAAATCTACACAGACAGAAAGCAGATCAGTAATTACTTGGGGCTTGGGGGGAAGGGGAAGGTGGACAGGAATTCCTTTGGGGGTGATGGAAACATTCTAGAATTGAATTGTGGGGACAGTAGTACAACTCTGTAAATTTACTAAAAATCATTCAGTTGTACACTTAGAAGAGATGGATTTTTTAAAGTTTATTTATTTTGAGAGAGACAGACAGAGACGGCGGGGGGTGGGGGGAGCACGTGCATGCATGAGCAGGGGAGGGGCAGAGAGAGAAGGAGAGAGAGAATCCTAAGCAGGCACTGTGCTGTCAGTGCAGAGCCTGATGTGGGGCTCAAACTCAGAAAACGTGAGATCATGACCTGATCTCTTGACAAAATCAAGAGTCAACTGACTGAGCTCAACTGACTGTGCCACCCAGGCGCCCCAAGATGAATTTTATGGTACGTAAATTATACCTCAATAAAACTGTTTTAAGTGTTCATGGATGCACTAAATAAACAATCCAATCCAAAGCAGATTGTCAGACTGGATAAAGAAGCAGAATCCAGCTACATCCTGTCTACAGGGAAGCACTTTATTATTAAAGAAAAACATTTTTAGTAAACGTTTTTTAAAGTTTAAGGGCACCTGGGTGGCTCGGCTGGTTAAGCATCTGACTTTGGCTCAGGTCCTTCCCGATCTCACAGTTTGTGAGTTTGGGCCCCACGTCAGGCTCTTTGCTGACAAGCTTAGAGCCTGGAGCCTGCTTCAGATTCTGTGCCTCCCTCCCTCTCTGCCCCTCCCTCCCTCATGCTCTTAAATAAACATTAAAACAATTTTTTTTTTAAGTTTATTCATCCATGCTGAGAGGGGGGGAGGGGCAGAGAGGAGAGAGAGAGAGAATCCAAGCAGGCTCTATACTGTCAGTGTGGAGCCCAAGGTGGAACTCAAACCCACAAACCATGAGCTCATGACCTGAGCCAAAACCAAGAGTTGGATGCTTAACTGACTGAGCCACCCAGGCGCCCCTAAACATTTTTTTTAAACATATATTTAAGTAATCCCTACACTCAATGTGGGGCTTGAACTCACGACCCTGAGATCAAGAGCCACATGCTCTAGGCTCCCCTAAAGATTTTTAATTGACGTATTAATATTAAATTCGTTTTAGGTGTGCAGCACAGTAACTCAACAATTATGCACATTATGAAATGCCCGCCATGATAACTGCATTACAGTATTATGGACAATATCCCTATGCTGTACTTTTCATTCCTATGACTTATGAGAAGTGCTTTAAATTCAAAGACACAGCTGGAGGCCGAAGAATGGAAAAAGCTAGACACCATGCAAGCAGTGAGCAGGAGAGAACTGGTGTGGCTATATTAACATCAGACAGACAAGACAGTCTAGGGACATTCAGAGAGACAAAGAAGATATTTCACAACGGTAAAGGGGTGAACCCTGTGGGATGACACAATAATCACAAACATATATGCCTAAAACATAAGAACTCTAAAACAGATGACACAAAATGATGGAATTGGAAGGACACATAGGCAAATCTAGAATTATCATCCGAGATTTCTATATTCCTCTCTCTCTGTTAGGACGGAGAGAAAAATCAGTAAGGATCTAGAATAGGCCCAGGCACACAAAAGGCACTCGACAAACATGTGTTCAGCGGATGAATTCTCGCTAAGTCTGTTTCTGTGCGGTTCCCAGAGCGTGATCAACTTGGACGACGCAGAAGGAAACAGAGGGCTACCGCTGACGATATGGGCCAAGCACGCTGCTCAGACACACAGGTACCCATTTAGTCCTTGCAACACTGCTCTCTGGTTGTTAGGAAAAACTTCAGTTTCTGAAATTAAAAACTCAGAGTAGGAGATTCAGATTGCAACGGGCCGTTGGATTTTCCCATGTTGGGTAAGGTTTAGATGGTAATACATGTGAATTTAGGGGGCTAAAACTCTTAACTTCAATCGGACAGAACTCCTTGGTTTATTGTGTCTTTTTTCCTTTCGTTACAGAAGGTTATTTTGCTTAGTATACAGAGGCTACTGGTGTCTTCTGAGGTGACTCTCACCGAGGTGGACTGTTGAGCACACAGCACCCCCCAACTCCAGCAAGCTCCCCTTTGCAACAGTGCCTTGCGAGCCCTCTGTGGCGGAGGTGGGTGTGCATCCCCAACCCCCCCAGGTGGGGCTGGCTGTGACTCTAACCAGAAGGGTGTGGCCAAAGTGAGGCCCAGACAGTTCCAAGGCCTCGTGAGGCCTGGCGGCTTTGCCTTCAGCCTCTTGGAAGTTGGCGACACTGTGCTGTGAACGTGCCCAGCGAGCTCATGGGAGGGGAGGCCATGCGGAGGACACGCCCTTCTGCCAGTACCGACTGCCAGACTGTGAGACCACCGAGGACCTTCCCGCCCAGCTGACCTCCGGCCAGAAACAGCCATGGGGAGTGAGCCCAGTGAAAGCAGCCCAGGACCTGCCCAGCTGACACAGGATCGGGAGCGAAAGGCTGTTGCTTTCTTAAGCCACTAAGATTTGGGGTGCTTTGTATCAGTCAGCAAAGCCTAAGTTCTGCACCCACAAACATAACATTGAGTAAATGGGCCAGACTCAGAGTATATCATACTGTGTGATTCCATTGAGATATATTTCAAAACCAGAGTCAGAAGCAGAGGGAAGGGAGGGCTGCTAAGATGTGGGTTCTAATGAGCTGGGTGGTTCTAAAAGGCATATGCACTTTGTGAAAATTCTCCAAGGCCTGAAGCAGAAGCCTCTGCCTGCCCTGGAGGACCTCCCTGCAGAGAGAAAACCACCAGCATTCGTGCACAACTGTCTGCTGTGAGCACTTACTCCCCCGGTGGATCCCTGTCCACCAACCTGTGTGGGCCATGTGTCGTGCTAGGTGGTGGGGGTGCCCTGGAGAACAAAGCTAAGCTAACACTGTCCCTGCCCTGGTGGCACTTACAGTTAATTCATTACCGGGAGATAAAAGGCAGTGCGAATAAACAGCAGCTAAAAAGAGACGAATCAAAAGAAAAAAAAAAAAAAGGGCACCTGGGTGGCTCAGTTGGTTAAGGGTCTGACTCTCGGTCTCAGCTCAGGTCATGATCTCATGGTTTGTGAGTTCCAGCCCTGCGCTGGGATCTGTGCTGACAGTGCAGAGGCTGCTTGGGATTCTCTCCCTCTTTGCTCCTCCCTGGCTTGTGTGCTTGTCTCTCTCGCGCTCTCTGTCTCAAAATAAATAAACTTAAAAAAAAAAAAAAGATGAATCAATCATGAAAGATAGCATCAAAATAAATGCCACAAAGTAGAACACTGGGGTGCCTGGCTGGCCAGTCAGTGGAGCCTGTGACTCTTGATCTCAGGTGAGTTCGAGCCCCACACTGGGTGTAGAGATTACCTAAAAATAAAGTCTTTAAAAAAAAAAAAAAGCTGCTAAGTGAATTGCATAACTAATGCTCTGTAGCGTGGCTCCCACAGAACAATGATGACTTTCACTATTTTTCGCTTTTTTCTATTTCCAGTAAGCTTGCTCAGCTTTTCCCGCTAGAGATTTGACTGTCCTTGCTCCACGCCCAGCAAGTGCTTCATGACCATCAGTTCCATGGTTCTCGCCATTTTACAAAATTGAGTGTGGTGCCTTGGCTCAGTTTGCTCACCAGAACAGAAAACTGCTTCTGTTTCTATGTTTTACAGAGCAGATGTATTCACTACTTTTTTTGATTCCAAGTTTTTATTTAAGTTCTAGTTAGTCGAAGTTCGGTACTTTATATACCATAGGTGGTAGATAGAATTTAGATACAAATGGGCTCAAACTGGAGTCAAATAGACCCTGGGCCCTTACAGCCAAGCCACAGTGATGCACGTGAGGGGGGCTCAGTCACCACCTGAATTGAATTCTGAAGCTGGAAGCAATGGCAGGTCATGTAACAATTTTTCTCCAGTCATATTCCCAGACCTAAGACACTAAGCGTTTGGTTTTTTTTTTTTTTTTTTTTTTTGGTCTTTTTTAAAGTAGGCTCCACACCCAACGTGGGGCTTGAACTCACAACCCTGAGTTCAAGAGTCACATGTTCTACCAACTGAACCAGCCAGGCATCCCTAAGGCACTATTTCTAGGGGCCTTCGATTTCCACTCAGGTCATGATCTCATGAACTGTGAGACTGAGCCCTGCATTAGGCTCTGTGCTGATAGTGCGGAGCCTGCTTGCTATTCTGTCTCTCTCTCTCTCTCTCTCTCTCTCTCTCTCTCTGCCCCTCCCTACCTTGATGTCTCTATCTCTCTCAAGATAAATAAAAATAAAAACCTCTGTGATAATGCGAAAAAGACATGCACTGTTTCATTATTTGTAAAAAAACAAAACTAGATAAGAGAAAGAGAAGCTTATTGTAGAGCACTGGTTGACCTTTTCTACATCTGTTTCCATGGAAACAGATGTCGGACAAATAGGGTTTGCAAAAGCCTCAGAATCATGAGGTGTCTCAGAGCCCTCACCTTGTTTTGAGCCTTCTGATGTCTATTTCCATAGAAACCAGAGTGGAAATGAGGGCAGCAGCCGTGAGTCAGCCTGACGGGTGGTTCATCCCAGCCAAGGTCTGGGAGCACAGGGGCCGTTATAGAAATAAACGGATTTAGAACCAGAAAAAAGCGAAAGCCTTAATTGGGAAACACTGGTTTCTTTATTGACTTGGTTAAATAATGGAAAGGTCCTGCAAGTAATAGAGACACAGACAGACATTTCTTTGCTAATTAGGTAACAGGGCATCACAAGCCTATCTGCACCATGCCAACCATGCTGACCACAGCGGGCGACCCATCAGAGATGATTCGTGGAGAGCAGCTTGCCGTTGGCTCTTTGGACATGTACAGCTTCAGGTGGGTCGGCCGTCTTACAGGTTATATACGAGGGTGGCAGAAGAAAAGGAGGTCATGGCCCAAGCACTCCACAGTATGTCTTTGTCTGTGGAATGCAAGGTCATGAGGGAAGCCTGGGTAGAAACTGACTGGTTCTACGCCCCTCTGCTTTCTGTTCTAGCTAGATCATGGTAGGCACTTCCCCATTTATCTATTAAAAAAATGTTTATTTATTTTTAGAGAGAGAGAGAGAGAGAGAGCACGCGCACAAGCAGGGGAGGGGCAGGGGAGAGAGAGAGAGAGAGAGAGAGAGAGAGAGAGAGAGAGAGAGAATCCCAACCAGGCTCCACGCTCGGCATAGGGCCTGACACGGGGCTCGATCTCATGACCACAAGATCACAACCTGAGCAGATACCAAGTTGGACATTTAACGGACTGAGGCACCCAGGCGCCCCTGGACCTCCCCGTCTAAAATCCAGCTTTACCCTGCACGTGATATGCACCTCCCGCCTGTGGGCCCCACTTTTGTTCAAGGCACCATCATCCTCCCAAGGTCACCCCAGCCTTCGGTTCCTAATGGCACACCCCGGTAGCCGGCACTCCTGAGGGTTCTGTCCACGGGGACTCCCTGCGCAACGTCTCCCTGCCGTCGGCCAGCTTAGCGTCACTCCCCGCCCAAGCTCAAAGTGCACAGCCGCGGGGAGGTGGGGCGCGGGGCGGTCCGTGGGCTTGGGTTCAAACCTCGCTTCAGCTAGTTACTGCCCGTGTAACTGCGAGCACGTTCCTGAATCTCTCTAAACTTCAGTTTTCTCGTCCAGTACATAGTGCTGGTAACAGAACCTTCTTGACAGCGGGCATACGAAGAATCAACGGAAAACAGCTTGTAGAGCTCTTGGCCCAGTCCCACACGTAGTAACTGCTCAGAAAATACTGCCCGTCAGGTAATTCTACGCGTTATGGATCTCCAGTTAACGTGAACGCTCGTGCCAGAGTAATCTTCCCAGGACCCAGCTCTGTTCACACCCCTCCCGGGCACACAACAGTTCAGTGGCTCTCCGTTCTCTGCAGTCTGGCTTCGGCACTGCTGCAGCTGTGTCCCGCCTCCCGCTTTGCACAGCCCATGCCCAGGCCACAGTGAAGCATCCCTGGCTGGGTCGGGCCTGTGCTCTGGGCTCATGCCGTTCCTCGGCCTGAGGCCCACCTCTCTGCGACGCAGCTCTGGACCCGAACGGCTCTAGCAGCTCTCTCATTTGCTAAGTTTCTTCCTCTGGTTTTTAAACAAAAGCTCCTTTCAAAAGGCTCTGGCCTTTATCCGTTCGTCAATACCAAGGGGGTCCGTGTGAATCTTACAACCGGGCAGGATGATGGCGGTAATTATCCCGGCCCTGGAGTGCGGGTGGCAGCAATGGTGGGCTGAAGGAAGTGGTTAACTTGGAGGCAAGGTTCGAGACCACGTAAGGTCCCTGGAGCTCCTTCACACTTGGGAGAGTCCGTTTCTTCTCGAGGGAGATGAGGCTAGAAGCCAGTTCCCAGAGACGGTGGAAAACTCAGTCGGGAGCGCACCTTTCAAGGGCAAGCCAACCAATCCAGGGCCGGCACCCCAACTACCTCCTGTTATCAGGCTCTCACACTCTTGGCCATTATCCACCTGCCCTAATGACCCCAGGGCCACGTGCGAGACAACCAGGGGCAGCCCCTCAGGCCAGAGCCCACTGAAACTATTCAAACTAGCGGATCCTGAACCTGCTTACCCTGCCTCCCTCACTCCTTCCTGCACAAACCACAATCGAAGCTCTTGGCTACATGTCCCTTCTCTCCCTCTGCCTCGTGACTGACCCTGGGGCTTCCCGGCATCGCCCTCGCCCACCCACCCCCCACCCCCCCCAGGATGCAGCATGCCCCTGACTTTTGGGAACTGTAACAAACTATCTTTTCAAAGGCACTTGTCTTCTGATCTCTTAGCCTTACTGAACCTCAAATTTTCTATAAATACACTGTATTTTAAAACACCTGAGGCCACATTCTTATCGAGGGCTCCTCTGTGGCACCCACGCTGCCACCAGAGCCGGCGACGGAATGCCAAGTGCGGAAACACCAGCATACGTGGTTCTCCATAGCCGGGCGCGGTGGGCCTGGAGCTGACGCCGGAGGGGATATTGAGGATCATGACAATCATCATCGTCACGCCAATAGTAATGAGAGCTAACATTCAGCAAGGGCTGACAATGTCCCGGAAACTGCAAAAAGTGATTTGATGCTAGTTATCCCTTAGCGATGCCAGAACCCACAGGGATGTTATAAAAGCTACCGATGCGGCTCTACTACCTGCCGCCTTTCTACGCAGGGCCTTGTTTTGGTGAAATACATCTAAGAAAGTATCATGCTGAGTTGTATGTTGAAAATGACACGAATTTGTATTTTAAAGGAATAAGGCCCGGTTTTCTGCTTTCTGCACTGATGCTGTAGGGAATAATATTAAAAAAAAAAAAAAATCTAGCCCTTCTGTGTCACAGTCAACCACAGGAAATGGTCACTGGGTCTGAGTTCATTGCAGCCACCTGGGGAGGTCAGCCGCAGACCCACCCACCGGCCATCTTCCTACTTGTACCTGACCAGATTCATTTCCTCAGGAGAGACCGTGCAGGTATCACTGGGCCAGGTGGATGGGGTGGGGGCAGAAGAACTGAGAGGGCAAAATAAAGCAAAACAAAACTAATTCCAGTCCTTAGGAAAAGATGAAGAAACCCTATTATCCACTTTACAAAGTCAGTGTAAACTGTAATTTTTTTTTTTTAATGTTTATTTATTTTTGAGAGAGACAGACAGACAGACAGAGTGTCAGCAGGGGAGGGGCAGAGAGAGGGAGACACAGAATTGGAAGGCTCCAGGCTCCAAGCTGTCAGCACAGAGCCTGACATGGGACTCGAACCCATGAACCGTGAAATCATGACCTGAGCCAAAGTCGGACTCTTAACTGACTGAGCCACTCAGACGCCCCTTTTCATTAAATTGTAATACTCAAACTCATAAAGATTGTACAAAACAAAACGGTAAACCAGTGGTTCTCAAAGTGTGGTCTGGGGAAACTCTGGAGACCTTAAGATCTCGGGGGGTCCATGAAGTCTAAACTATGTTCACAGCTACAATACACTTCTATACTATAATTTATAAAATATAAAATAATATATAATTATTTTAATAGTAATAATACTTGCCTTTTTTACTTTTATTCTCTTATGATACACTGAAGTTTTCTAGAGCTACATGACATGTGATGATATCACTCTGATAGCTAACAGAATGTATGTTTGAGTATTCTTGTACTTTCTACAAGCTTCTGAGGTTCGGGATATAAACATGTGCTCAGTTCTTCCCTTGTGTCTTCACTAGCTATCTTGGTCACATCTACTATAACTGATATAACTTCATTATCATTCAATATGTCATTATTTCAAAATCAAATATTTCCTTGCTCTTATGTGGAAACAGACTATAAGTAGACCTATTGTTTTCTTTTGGAATAGTATTTTTATAATTTTTTCAAGAAATTTTTTAATTTGTAAGATTTTCACTAAAACTGTTATTTTAAAATTTAAGAATCATTTATTCTAAAATAAAAGAAAACTTACTTATACAGTATTTTTTCTTATATTTTCTTATATTTATTTTTATTTAAAAAAAAATTTTTTTTCAACGTTTATTTATTTTTGGGACAGAGAGAGACAGAGCATGAACGGGGGAGGGGCAGAGAGAGAGGGAGACACAGAATCGGAAACAGGCTCCAGGCTCTGAGCCATCAGCCCAGAGCCCGACGCGGGGCTCGAACTCCCGGACCGCGAGATCGTGACCTGGCTGAAGTCGGACGCTTAACCGACTGCGCCACCCAGGCGGCCCTATTTTCTTATATTTAAGGATGGATCATTGGCTTAAAAAGGGAGACCGGAGGCCCCACTTTCTCAACCCACAGCTGCACCATTTATATGAAAAGATGCCGAGAAAAATACTTATCAGGAAGTTCTCTGACTCATGGAAGGGAAGGATGTATTCCAAAGAAGCTGGACAGACTTCAAATAAAAAACGGAATTACACGGAAGCTATCTTTCCCTCAATTTTGTAGATGTCAACAGATGCCTTATTGTGTCTTATGTAACAAAACATATTTGGATAATATTATAATGACAGATAAGTATAATTGAGGTATCATTTTGAGACAAATCATTGAGAGTTTAAAGAAAATGGATTTGAATATTTTAAACATAGATGTGATGACTTCTTTAAAAGTCAATAATTGAAAATTTGTTTTCATTTTTTTTCAAACTAGAAATTAAAAAGCCACCGAAGCTGTGTGATGGGTATATGGGCACTCTGTATTGTTTTTTTCTTTGCATCTAAAACCACCCCCCACCCCCAATTATTTTCAAAAAGAAACAACAAAACCACTGAAGAACAATGAAGGGTAATTATTGTCTTTGTTGAAGAAACATACCCAATAGCCTTGTAGAGCTTACACTGCTGAATGGGCAGTTAACAAAAGAAATTACATTATGCTACTTTCCAATGAAACAGTAGCTCGTCGAATCAAAGATTAAGCTGCAAACATGAACGCTGTGTTAATTTATATCTCAGCTGCAGAAGTATGCCTGGACTTGCTATTTCGCTTATACTCATCCAGTATCAACAGTAACTAGCCACCCAAGACTTTTGCATACAGATCTTTTTTGTTGCTTGACAACAAACACAAGTGTTGCCAGAAGAAATATTTAATGTATTGACTTGCATGGTTTATCCCTGGACAACCGTGCTGACATTTGCGCTGATGGAACAGACGCAACAGAGGGTAAAACCACCGGTGCCTTCATCAGGAGGGGCCACCAAACTCGAGTAGCCGTCGCCACTGCCACCACAGGTTAATAGACAGATGGATAGACGGACAGATAGATGGATGAGCACGTGGACAGACAGAAAAATTATAGATCAGTGACAGAAAGCTGTTAGAGTTTCACTGAAGAATGTCCTTGATGAAGCAGCAGGAATTTGACAAAGTCTCGACTCCAGTGGACCGTCTTTCTAACATTCTGTGTAACAAAATGGGATGTACGTGATGGTTATCTTGAAAAACATTTGTGAGATTATCTGAGCTGTGAGCCTAACTAGGCAGTTTTTTGTGTTTTTTTTTTGTTTTGTTTTTTGTTTTGTTTTTTAAGGAACACCGTTTTTACTTGAAAGAATGATAGACAAACTATGTTGTTTCAGAGTTAGGTGTCGGGCAGACATTTTCTCAGAGATTAATGAGGTGAGCCCCTCACATCAAGGAAAACAATGGGTAGGATCTATTATCAATGATGAAATTTGAACTCTCCAGAGAAAACAAACATTTGAAAACACTTGCTCCTGCCACTGCAAGCTTAATAGCTTCCCAATACCTAAGGACCTTTCTTTTCTTTAATTTTTTGTTTTTTACATTTATTTATTTTTCAGAGAGAGACAGAGCACAAGCACGGGAGGGGCAGAGAGAAAGGGAGACACAGAATCTGAAGCAGGATCCATGCTCTGAGCTATCAGCACAGAGCCCGACGCGGGGCTCAAACTCACAAACCGTGAGATCATGACCTGAGCCGAAGTCAGACACTTAACCGACTGAGCCACCCAGGCGCCCCTCTAAAGACTTTTCTGATGAGATCAGAGGCAATATTAACTAATGCAGTTTCTGGATGTTTTGTAATGAAGTATGGCCACATTTGGAAAAACTGCAAAAATGAGAAAGCGTTATTTCCCAAATGATCAATGCATGAAAATACAAAATCATGCATGGGTATAAACTAGGCAGGATGCCAGCAGGAATTGTGATGTAAGAACTTCCAAAAATCCACTCCTCCACAAAAGCAAGGAAAACACTGGCAAAAACTGTCCAAACCAAAATTTTCAGAACTCTGGAAATTAACCAATGGCTTATGACCATCTGAGGAGTGCTTATTCAAGAAAAAAAAAAAAAGGGCTAATTGTCAGTAAGAATAGCAAATGTTGTGGCATTCCTCTCTCTCCCCAGCTCCTTGAAAACCCCCAGCCCTGCAATCAAAGTGAAAACCAGCAACCAAGCGGTCACTGGAAAGGAGCAGGTGGGCTTTGAGCTTCCCCAAAGCCCCGTTCCAAGAGAACCATCATTAATTGACCTGTCAGGCAAGTCCTTGGGAACACCTCCCAGGGCTTATCTTTATTTGATCTGAGAGCCTGTTCAGTGTCAACAGCCTTGTCTCCAGGGCTCTTGAAAACACACTCACAAATGGCCAATGGGCCAAAGAAGAAATCACAAGGAAAAGTAGAAAATATTTCGGGGTAAGTGGAAATGGAAACAGAACTTTCCAAAACTTATGGGATATAGCAAAATCAGTACTCTGAGGGAAATTTATAGTGGGAATATATATATATATATATATACACACACACACATATATATACACACACATATATATACATATATATGTACATACATATGTACACTTATATATATACATATATACATATATACACACATATATACATATATACACATACATATATATACATATACACACACACACACACACACACATAAATGTGTATACATATACACTTTACATTGGTTGAGGGTGTGACAGACATCCCATGCTAGGTGAGCTGGGTATGTACCTCTGTCAGATGTCTCTCTCTCTCTCTCGGTTTTAATTTAAATTCTAGTTAGTGAACATACAGTGTAATATTAGCTTCAGGTGTACAATATAGTGATTCAACACTTCCATACATCACCTGGTGCTCATCACAAGTGCCCTCCTAAATTCCCATCAGCTATTTCACCCATCCCCCATCTTCCCTTCTAGTACCGTTAGTTTGTTCTCTATACCTGAGTCTGGTTTTTTTTTTTTTAGTTTTTTAAGATTTTACTTTATTTTTTTAAAAAGATTTTACTTGTAAGTAATCTCTACACCCAACATGGGGCTTAAACTCACAACCCTAAGATCAAGAGTCACATGCTCTTCCAACTGAGCCAGCCAGGCGACCCAAGTCTGTTTCTTGGTTTGCCTCTCTCTCTTCTTTCCCCCTTTGCTTGTTTGTTTCTTGAATTCTCTGACTTATTTCGCTTAGCATAATACTCTCGAGCTTCATCCATGTCATTGCAAATGGCAAGATATCACTTTTTTTTATAAGTTTTTTTAAGTTTATTTATTTTTGAGAGACAGAGAAAGTGAGAGGGGGAGGGGCAAAGAGAGAATCTCAAGCAGGCTCCGCACTATCAGCATGGAACCCAACATGGGGCTCGAACCCACAAACCGTGAGATCAGGACCTGAGCCAAAACCAAGAGTCAGATGCTTAACCAACGGGGCCACCCAGACACCCCAAGATTTCACTCTTTTTATGGCTGAATAATATTCCTGTGTGTGTGTGTGTGTGTGTGTGTGTGTGTGTGTGTGTTCCACATCTTCTTTATCCATTAATCCATTGATGGACATTTGGGCTGCTTCCATCGTTTGGCTATAGTAAATAATGCTGCAATAAACATAAACAGGGGTATATGTATTCCTCTGAATGAGTGTTTTTGTATTCTTTGGGTAAATACCCAGTACTGTGATTGCTGGATTGTAGGGTAGTTCTATTTTTCATTTTTTGAGGGAACTCCATACTATTTTCCACCAACAGGGCAAATCCACCATATCCTTGCAAACTATAGTGATATATATTTAATGTATGCATTTAATGCCTACATTAGAAAAAAGAAGGCTTTCAAATCAGTAACCTAAGTTTACACCTTCAAGAAACAGAAAAAGAAAAGCAGAAGGAAGGGAATAATAAAGATTAGAGTAGAGACAAGTGAAATAGAGAACAGAAAAACAATAGAGAAAATCAATAAAATGAAAAGTTGGTTTTTGGAAAGATCTACAGAATTGATGAATCTTTAGCTAGATTGACTGTCTTAGTCAGCTCGGGCTGCTACAGTAAAATACCACAGACCGGGGGGCTTAACCAACAGAAATGTATTTCTCACAGTTCTGGAGGCTGGGAAGTCCAAGGCCAAGACGTGTGGGCTGTTTCACTTCCTGATGAGAGCTCTCTGGATGCAGAGAGCCACCTTCTCTGTGCCCTCCCCCATGGTGGTGAGAGTATCTTGTAGTGTCTCTTTTCTTAAGGGTACTAATCCCACCAGATTAGGGCCCCACCCCTATGACTTCCTTTAATCTTAATTACTTCCTTAGAGGCCCTGTCTCCAAATACACGCACACAGGGGTCAGGGCTTCAACATATGAATGTGAGAGGGCACAATTCAGTCCATAGCACTGTCCAAGAAAAAGAGATAAGACTCAAGTTACTAAAATCAGGAATGAAAGCTGGGACACTACTGACCTTATAGAAGGAAAGATCACAAGGCAATACTACAAAAAACTGCACACAAATCAACAAATTAGATGTCTTGGATAGAATGGACAAATTCTCAGAAAGACACAAATTATAGAAACTGGCTCGAGAAGAAATCAAAACTCTGAACAGATAGACCTATAACAAGTAAAGAGATCAAACCAGAAATTAAAAAATAAAAAATAAAAACTTCCTGCAAAGAAAAACGCAGGTCCAGAAGGCTGCACTGGCGAAGGCCCACAAACATTTACAGAAGAATTAACAACATCAACTCTTCACAAACTCTCCCAAAAACAGAAGGGGGAACATATTCCAGCTCACCCTGGTACAAAACTAGAAAAAGAGGTGTATATAATTGTTGATCACTATGTTATACACCTGAAACTAATATAATCTTGTATGTCAACCAGACTTGAAGTGAAAATTTTTGAAAAACTAGAAAAAGACATCATAAGAGAAGTCAAACTACACTGTGATATCTATTATAAATATACATACAAAAATCCTCAACAAAATACCAGCAAACCAAATCCAGTAACATATAAAAGGGATTACAAATCCCTTTTATATGTTATTGGGTGGTTATTGGGTGGTTTAACATACATCAATCAATGTAATACACTATGAACAGAATGAAGGGAAAAAATTTCACATGATCATCTTCATTAATGTGGGAAAAGCATTCAGCAAACTCCAATACTTAACAACCGCTGAAAAGAAGGGAAGTTCAACCTGATAATGAGCCTTTATAAGGAACCCACAGCCAACATCACAACGGACAGTAAAAGACAGAAATCTTTCCCCCTAAGATCAGGAAAATGACAAACATGTCCAGCTAGCCACTTCTATTCAATGTTGTACTGGAAGTTGTAGCCAGGGCAATTTAGGCAAGAAAAGAATATAAAAGACATCTAAACTAGAGAGGAAAAATTATCTATATTTACAGAGGATATGGCATTGTGTACAGAAAATCATAAGGAACCCATCACAAAACAAAACAAAGAAACAAAAACTCTTACAGCTAATAAACGAGTTCAGTAAGGTTTCAGGATACAAGATCAATACACTAAAAACAATTGTATTTCTATACACTAGCAATGAACAATCAGAAAGTAAGATTAACAGAATGCAAAAGAGACTAGCAGATTTTAACAGAATAAAAAAGATTTGTTGGTATGGTGTTTGAATTTATGTTGCAACTAACCTTTTTTTGTTTTGCTTTTAATGTTTTGTTTTGTTTATTTAAGGAGAGAACATGAGTGGGGGGTTGGGGGGGAGAGAGAGAGAGAGAGAGAGAGAGAGAGAGAGGGAGAGAATCTTAAGCAGGCTCCACACTCAGCGTGGAACCCAATGCAGGCCTCAATGCCACAACCTTGGGGTCATGACCTGAGCCAAAATCAAGAGTTGGACGCTTGGGGCACCTGGGTGGTTCAGTTGGTTAAGCATCTGAGTCTTGATTTTGGCTCAGGTCAGCCCTGCTTCTGGCTCTGTGCTCATGGCACAGAACCTGCTTGGGATTCATTTTCTCTCTCTCTCTCTCTCTCTCTCTCTCTCTCTCTCTCTCCCCCTCTCTCCCTCTCTCCCTCTCTCCCTCTCTCCCTCCCCCATTCTCTCTTTCTCAAAAGAAATAAACTTAAAAAGAATAAAAATAAAAGGTAATAAGCACATTCTATCAGTTTTAAATTCTTCCTAATTTAGCAAATATTGATAGGCAAAATACACATAAACAAAAGCTCTTTGGAATCTTCAATAATTTTTAGGAGTGAAAAAATGTCCTGAAACCAAAAATCTGAGAAGTTACTTCAAACCTTACATAAATATGATATGTATTTTTCTATGTATATGTAAGAATTGGGGCACCTGGCTGGCTCAGTCAGAGGAACATGCCATTCTTGATCTCAGGGTCAAGAGCTCGAGCCCCACGTTGGAGGTCGAGTTAGTTTACTTAAAAAGCTAAACAAGGGCACCTGAGTGGCTCAGTCAGTTAAGCGCCTACCCGACTCTTGATTTCAGCTCAGGTCATGATCTTGTGGTTTGTGAGATTGAGCCTTATGCTCTGTGTGGAGATTTCTTGGGATATTCTCTCTCCCCTTCTCTCTGCCCCTCCCCCATGGGTGCACATGCTCTCTTGCTCACTCTTAAAAAATATATATTTAATAATTAAAATTTAAATGAAAAAAATAAAGTCTGAAGAGAAAATCTAGGAGACTAATGTAAAATTTATGGTTCAGGGGACCTTAACTGGGACAGAAACACAGAAGCTGTAAAAGAAAAGTCAATATATGTATCTTCTTAAAAATTTTAAAAGAGTTGTGGCAAATTTATAAAAATAAGTCAATGAATAAAAGATGTATCTTCGAATGTTGTGCATTGAAGGTGAAAAAGGGGCAATATCTGTAACATACTGAGAATCCAAAGGGAGTGACACGGAAAGACAAACAATGTTAAAAATGAGAAAAGGACACGAATAGGAAATTACAGCACGGCAAACCCAAATATCCAATAAAATAAACATAAAAGACGCTCACACTATACAATGGGGATGCAAATTAAGATAACAAGATAGCACTTTATCAATATGAGATTGGCAAAAATAATGATTGCACCTAACGCTGGTGGAGATGGAGGGAAGTCTCCTCTCCTGCTCTGCCAGTGAAATCCGAATTGCCACCGCCTTTTTGAAAAACAATCTGGAGAAGTCTATCACAATTAAAAACACACATACACTTCAACCCAGCAACAAAAGCCCACGTAAGTAAAAGTACCAGTAAATAAGCATATATTTACAAAGCATATATTTACGGCGGCATTGTTTGACAAAGCAAAGATCCGGAAAACTGTACATCTATGGCACTAAACAGAATCAATTTGCCCTGCTGGCTGACCTAGAGGGACTGCCAGGAAATATTAACAAGAGCATGGGGCGCCTGGGTGGCGCAGTCGGTTAAGCGTCCGACTTCAGCCAGGTCACGATCTCGCGGTCCATGAGTTCGAGCCCCACGTCAGGCTCTGGGCTGATGGCTCAGAGCCTGGAGCCTGTTTCCGATTCTGTGTCTCCCTCTCTCTCTGCCCCTCCCCCGTTCATGCTCTGTCTCTCTCTGTCCCCCCCAAAAAAATAAAAATAAATAAATAAATAAATAAACATTGAAAAAAAAATTAAAAAAAAAAAAAACAAAAAAAAAACAAGAGCAAAGACAACACAGCGTATGTGTGTGCTTGGATCTATAATCTATGCCATCTCATTTTGTAAAACCAGTACTGATGAAAACATACATGGATATGTGCATGTCTATGTATAATACCGTATGTGTGTATCTCACAAGAACAATGTGAAAGCACAAACCCATACTGATGTGGGTCACAGGGGCAGCAAGGGATGAGCTTACGCTGTCTCCCGTGGAAGATGCCTCTCCTGCTTTCCTGACCACATTTTTCTTGTCCTCAATCCATTCCTCTTATCTGTCAACCTAGGCTAGGGAAAAGTCCTGTCGGGACGGCCATGTTCCAGTACTTTTGCAGCCTTTGGAATTTCTACAGCACTTCTTGTTTCTATCACATTCGTGAACCTATAATTATATATTTATTTTCTATTACTTTTTGTCTACACGTGTTCACACGTCTCACAAGAGACAAAATCGTGTAGTGGCTAACGGCTTGGACTTGCGAGTCAGACCCCCTGGGTTTGATTCCAAGCTCCGTCACTGCGGTTATGTGAACTCGGTAAGTGCCGTATTTTCTGTTTTCTCACCTGTGGAACGGGCACAACGATGGCACCCGCCGCAGGGTCGTTGCGAGGAGATGAGCGAATGCACGCACGGTGCCTACACAGCGCCCGGCACCTGGTGATGCCACAGCCGTGAGTGGCGATGATCAGCATCATTATTCTCTCACTTATCCAAATCTTACTTGGAGGTATTTTAAGCCCAGATACTCTTTCAGATTTGTTTTGTATCCCTTCCTCATTATTTCCTAGAATGATGTTATGTCAAGGCGCTCAAATATTTGTTGAATAAATAAATGACTCTTAGCCTCGAGAAATCTCTAGAGAAGGAGATTGCTGAGCATAGGACTGTCACTTCCACGGCAACCAGCGAGTCGACGTCCATGCTGACCTCACCTGGCACTTAAGCCTGTTTTGTTAAGAGGGGAGAATATTTGTCTTAAAATCAGTCTTCTCAAATAGCACAAGAAGGCTTTTCTTCTCCACTTATGAGCTAGACACCTCACCTTACACTGTAATCAGGAAATGAGCCATTTGTGGTGGGAACACTGGAATCAGGGTTCCCGAGCCCTGTGATTTGCCATCAGCTTTCTGGGAACATAAGACAAATGTTTAACATAAAACTAAATTGTACTAGGGGCAACTGGGTGGCTCGGTCGGTTAAGCGTCCGACTTCGGCTCAGGGCATGATCTCGCGGTCCGTGAGTTCGAGCCCCGCGTCGGGCTCTGCACTGACAGCTCAGAGCCTGGAACCTGCTTTGGATTCTGTGTCTCCCTCTCTCTCTCTCTGCCCCTCCTCTGCTCACGCTCTGTCTCTCAAAAATGAATAAATGTTAGAAACAAGACTAAATTGTATTAGATGACACATTTCTTTGAACCACCTGGTGAGATGCGTTCGCGCCCTTACAAACTGTAGCCGTTGCCTGCCTGTTCCTGTGTGTGTGCTGGCCAAGCCCATCTAATGAAGGTTTTATTTCTCTGGAGGTTTAAATGGGTCTGGGGGCTTGTGGGCCAAGAGAGCATCAGAAGCAATTTAGAAAATGATGAAAACACCTGTCCTTCCGAGGCCATCCTTCCTCTCTCCTCCTGCCCTGAATGCTCCACCTCTCCCTCTCAGCCGGATGCTTCCCAGCAGCATTTTAATAAGCTTCGGTGTCTCCCAAATTAGAACCGAACACAACCGCCCTGCTTGCGGGCTCTCGCACTTGCTCTCTCGCTCCCAGCCAGATTCGTGGGAAGAGCCGCATATCTTACCGGCTCCATTCTCTTACTGCCCACCTGCTCCCCAACTCGGTTTGACTTTTTGCCCCATTAGTCTTCAAGGTGCTCAGCACCCGCCCTCCACCCTCCGCCCTCCGCCCACTGAATCTGGCGCACCCTCTCTCTCACTTCTCACTACACCGGTGACCCTGCGGCCCTCCCCGCTGACCAGGACCTCGCTGCCTCCCCCCATTTCCTCCTCCTGGTCTCCAGGTAGTTTCCTGTGTCAACAAAGAGGGCGTAACTTGCCACGCCTTTCTGCTGCGCGTACACAGAAGTACATACATCATTCATCAGGCTGTGTATTTATGTTTGTTTTCTTTCTGAAATTGAATCCTAGTGTTCACATCGCTTTGTGATTTCCTTCTCCTATTTGACGTTATACACTAGACAGCCTGTAAGTCAGAAAAAAACATCCCTAACGCTACCTTTCCATCTCTTTATTTTGGCATATAAATGTGTGTATATCAGACACAACTTTCAGCACACCAGGACAAGTCATTACATTCTTAGAAATTAGATCAGATTGTGCACCTGGGGGGTCTCTTGAGCTTCCTGGGCAGCAGGACCAGTGGCCACAGTTGCAAGTGCACAGATTTTAACTGGATGTAAGGTAAACGGAGCCTAATTCCCCTTGGCTTCCAGCCCCACCCCGATAGAGCCATGTTATCTTTAGAAGCATTGAGTAGCTCCGTGAAAACACTGGCTCCATTATCTGTGTTTTGGGTTTCAATAGGAAATTAAAAATTTTTTTTTACAATGCTAAGCAAGATGACATTTGACTCAAAGGTCCTGAAAACACTTGTGCTGTCTCCTTCAAAGCTGTCACCTTGGGAGGTAGTAGCCATGTTCCAATGACAGTGTCACGTGCTCAAATGCTCTGTGGAAATTTTCCTTGAGTCTAAGCACCTTTCACTTTCCTTTTTCTTTCGAATTTAAAAAGTAACACCCGCTCTCGGTTTACCAGCTGAGTAAAACACAGATAGCTGGGGCCCTCCCCGGGTCGCCCTTGCTAACACTCTGCGGTGTGCTGTAGGGGTGAAGAGAGAGGCAAAGTCCAGGATCTGTTGACTGGAGTGCATCGCAGAGCCATGTTCCGGCCCCAAAGGCCAGATCCTTTCCTTACAATTTCCCAACTAAACACCTTCTAGGAGTCTTCTGAAAATTCTAGTTATCACAACAAATATTTTCAAACCCTACCCTCTTAAAATAAAAATCAGGGTAGCCAAAAGTCCAGAAAATTAAAAGATCTCTATAGGGGCGCCTGGCTGGCTCAGTCGGTGGAGCATGTGACTCTTGATCTCGGGTTGTGGATGAGCTCCACATTGGGTATAGAGATTACTTAAAAATAAAATCTTAAAAAAATAAAATAAAAGATCTGTATATTCCTTAATTTTTAGTAGACTATAATTGCTTCCATAGGGATATTTTCCAAAGTTGAATTCCCATCATTAACAGAACAGTTGAGCCAAATGAATTTTCCCTTGCAATTCAAAGACAAAGGGGTTGAGAGCAACAAAACAAAACAAAAAATTCAAAGCAAACAAAAAAATTCCAAAGAGATAACTCAGGGAGAGGACAAATAGTTCCTGAGGAGAACTTCTGGATATAATGACAAAAACTCAATGGAATTAATTACTTAAGATATTAACTCAAAATATAATTTAAAACAATACTGATGGGACAGGGAACAAAGATGGTCTCTTATCACAGTCCTGAGAAGACTGGGTCAGGGAGCTGGGCTCTCTCCTGTGGCTGGTCAACAATAGCCTACAGGACAAGATGCCTGCTTTTGAAAGGCCAGCAAGCTGAGAATGATTTTACATCTTTAAATATTTGAAAAAAAAAAAAAAAAGTTTAGTGACCCACAAAAATCAAATGAAATCCAAATTTTAGTGTCCATAAATACAATTTTATGGGAACAGAGCCGCATTCATCCTTTTATGTATTGCTGATAGCTACTTTGCCTCACAACGGCAGATTTGAGTAGTTGAAACAGAGACCACATTGCCTCCAAAGCCTAAAATATTTACTTTCCTCTTTACAGAAAAAGCCTGCCAATCCCTGTTCTAAACCAGATTTTACTGCCATCGACTTTGTGTGACCTTAGGCTGGTCTCCTCCCCTCTCTGGATCCACCTTTGCAAAGGAAGGGGCCAGGATCCCCAGCCGAGGTCCAGAACTGCGCTTGTCGGACAAGGCCGAGCGGTCTTCACCCTCTAGCGCCACCTACAGCTCAGGAAGAAAACGGCAGGCGGGAGGCGGCCTATGGGAAGGACAATCACTGGGCGACCTCAGCGCAGCCTTCTTCGCCGGAAGGCTCTTAAATGAACTCGCTGGAAGATCTCCCCCAGCTGGTGCCATCAGTGGACAAAACCCTGACTTTACAGACCTTTCAACCCGAGAGACCACAAGTCCAAGGGGAAACCTCTCCTCCAGCATTCACTTCAGGAGTACTTGCTCCCCACAAAATAGAAGGAATGCAAACCAGGAATTAGTACCGAGAAGAAGTGGAGAGAGTAACGTGTATGGGTTTTGTAGGCCTGGAGGAAGAACGAGGAGAAAGCTCGTCTCTGAAAAACCCATCTCCCGCCCACGAGTCGCCATTCTCTATCCGCGCTTCATGAGACTCACCGACGTTAGTTCTGAACCTTCTGGTTTTAAAAAACCAGGTCAGCAGATTTTGCAGAGCCGAGGAAACCCATATTGAAACAGCGCAAATAAAACAGCAAGGTGGTTGGTTCTGCCCGCTCTGAACCAAGCCTCTCAGCCTAGAGAGCCTCACGGGGAGCCTCCGGGCCCGACGCTCCCAAACATGAGGAAGACCAGGGCAGGCTCGGGCCCCTTCAAAGCAAAAGACTCAGGTCGCAGAAGTGCTGCCTTTCAACCTCCCATAAGCCCCGAGTGCTGTGGAGCGTGACACCTGCGTGCTGTGGCTGAGGAAAACCCACCCCAGGGGCGGCACGTGTCCTTCAGACATGGCCACCCCCAATCCTCCCGCCTCGAACCCTCCCGTCGGTGGAGTCTAACCTCCGTCCCCCAGTCTGGGCCACTCTTGTGATGTGCCCCGAGCAGAACACAGCAGAAGGGATGTTCTGAGACCGCTGAGCCCGGAAGAGGACTGGAAGCTTTCACTTCCTCCCTCTTGGAGCCCAGCCACCGACCGGTGAGGAACCGTAAGCCTGACCGCTGGGCGATCGGAGGCCACGCGGAGGGGCCGGGGAGGGTGGGAGGCCAGCTTGGACGCGGAAAGCAGCCACACGACACCTCAACTGAGACGGGCAAGACCCCCCGCAGCTGAGCTTAGCCAAGCTCCAGCACTGTGAGGAATAATGCTGCAGGGATCAAGACCTCCATTTCTGGACTAACTCTTCGAGGCAAGGAAGAGACTCAATAATATGGCACGAGTTTTCTAGGCGGTGTCAAGGGCCACCAACTTACTTCATCATCTTCCTCTTCATCGTCATCAGATTCAAGAACACCATCCTGTAGCTCCTCTATAAAGAAAAAAATAAATGAACAACTACAAACACAGTTGGGAGTCTTGGCCAACAAAATCCTTCGGCTGCTGCAGAGGCGCGTAAACGCGCTAATGAGAATCGGGTCACCTCGGAACAATTTGGTTTCTGGGGCCATTGCGGCCACGGGTTGCGATCATTCTCAGCAAATTAAATCTCTCCCCCAGTTTGACCAGAACGCATTGGTAGTGGCGCGAGCAAAGTTAAAAGCCAGCATACAATTTGAGAGGAATTTAGAAAAAAAGAAATTAAACTAGTGTTGCTAGGCATCGAGCTAGATGCTGTACGCGTGTTATTTCCTCCGTACAAAGATTTGGTTGACTCTTCTCCCCACTTTATAGCAAACAGCAAAAGGAGGCATACAGAGGATAAGAGATTTGTTTACGGTCACACTCCCGTAAGTGACCGAGCTGAGATTCAACTCAAGCCTGTTTTTTAAATCCCATGATTTTCCCACAGAGGCTGGGGTAGCAGCCGTGGCAGGTAGGGTTCCTGAAGGCTCCCGTGGTTCACTGCTAGATCTTAAGAGTTTATATATAAAGGAGGGATAATAGCAAAATGGAATCTGAGAAAGGACGAGCCTCTGTGTTTTCATCTGTGAAATGGGGATCAGACCACTTACTTCCTAGGGTTGTTGGGTGGGTGGGAGGGTGGGTGGGGGGAACTTCACAGTATACCAAACTAAGCCACCTGGCCCAGGGCCAGGTACACAGTGGCTGTTAGAGAAGTTTGGTTACTTTCTCCTCCACGAAGCCTTCCCTGACCCCTCACTGGGCAGTCACCCCTCTGTCTGCTGAACACTCAGCATTTTCTGTAGACAGCATTGTCCTGGAGAGTAGTACCAGACAGTACCATACTGGACAGCAGTCTGATAGTACTTGCCACTTCGGGATGATCAGTTTACTCATGCACGAATGGCTATGGACTTGTCTGGGCATCTTCCTCACCCATTGTACTGAATTGTGAGTCCCTGAGAACAGAGCACCGGGCTTACTCATCCCTCTATCCCTAATGCCTCTTCCTTAACGATCATTTGTTTCTTGAACAGATGACATGAAAGTAAAGAGAGCCTGAGAGAAGAGAGGAAGTCAAATAGGAAGTAGGAGGCAAGGAGCCAAAGGCTATTCTTGAAGAGACTGCTCAGCATACTTAGAAAGGGGGCAGATTAAACTTAAACCCCAAAACCATTTCATAGAAGGAATATGTAGAAGCCCCGGGACACCCGCTGTCCTTGACACAACCCTCATTCTAAAGGGAAGGACTCTCACGGACTTGGCTAGACCAAGGCCTGCAGGACACCAACTTCTGTCCCCACCTCAGGGGGCTTGCACACCTCCACGCCCATCACGGCCCCACCCCTGTCACGGAAGGCTGTTCAAGTCAAGAAAACTACCTTGCAGATGGGGAAATTATGCCATTCTGCACTTGAGCTGAAGCTCCCTCACCTAACTTCTGTGCCCTCCCAGCACACGTAGAGCTCTGCTCCGTGCCACCTGCAGGTAAATGCCTATCAAGCAGGTGGCTTTCGAAACGGGGGTGCTGCTGTATTCATCAGCTGTGGACATTTCTTTTTCCAATATGCAAATGCCCCCTCCCACTTTTTAAAAAAGAATCTTAGACGTTTCGTGAAGCCACAGGCTGGTCCAGCCACAACCCCTCCCCTGAGCCTGTTGGCTCAGACTCATCCTATTCCCCAGAACAATCCAGTCCTGTGAACTTAATTAAGTACCTTATAAATGTCAGTTCCTCCTCTTGGGGGTGACGGGGACATCAGCCCTGCTTCCCGCACTGTCTCCTGGGTTGTGGCACGGCCAGCTGCCCTCACTCCAGTAACTAACAGTGAGTGGTGCTCGGAGCCATCAGTGTCCTTCCTTTCCTGCGGCCCAGCTGGCGATGCTGGCTCTGCCCTGCTCCCGTCCTCTCCTCAGGGACTGGCCAGTACCTGCCAGGCCCCCCCCTTGAGGGCTGGAGTCATCGATGAACCTCCCTGCTGCTGCTGGTGGCGGTCACCTCTGTCTGCCACGTCCCTTAAGCCTCCCCAGGGCAGTCCTTCCCTACCTGTGGGGTTAGGTTCCTAAAATACTCTGGAATTTCTGTACTTGGAAACCTTAAAACTTTATAGGAAAAACAGTACTAGAGAACTGAGATGGGCCCGGATGTATGAAAACCCATACGCACGTGTCACATGTTTACTAAAATAGACTAAAGCCAATACGCTAAATAGAGATTGTGGCAATGCCATCCGACTTATCTTAAACTAGTAAGCTACTACTAATTCATACTCTACTGTTAATGTCTACTTGAGGATGAAGCCCGAACGGGGTGGAAACTCCAGCTCTCCCCTCTGTGGCTTTCACAGTGATGCTGGTACACCCATTCATTCTGACTCCATGCTCACGACACATATCCCAAGGCAGCTGTGTGTGTGTGCCTCGTCCTCCATTCAAACGTTCAATGACTTCCTCATTTTGTTTCAAAGGATCAGACTCCTAAGTAATAGGGTCTCTGGGGACCTGCCACTGTCCCATGGATACAGAATAACTGAAGTGCTTGCTAAAAAAAAGAAATACTTTTGACACTCATTATTGAAACTGGCACTTACCGAGCAAAGCAGGTGTATGTCAAGCCCCTTCTGAATATACCAGAACTCCACCCACGATAACTTCCTGACAAAGCACATCCCTCACGGAAATGTCTAACTGACCCTCCCTCTTCACATTCTTCAGCATGTTAGCTTAAGGGCCAGTTTTACAGACGACAAAGAGACGGTTTGGGGCCAGAGCGCAAGGGGGACCGCCCCTGTGGCTTGGCTGCCAGGAAGGAGGGGAGACCGACAAGAAAATGGAGGCGCATGGGCCTTGATAGATTGAAACACAAAGCCAGCCTTGAAGAAGATTCCGGGCCCAAACGTGACCCCGAAGCCACAGAGGACCCCCACTCGCTAGGGACGGAGTTCTCAGCTGTTCCCTGCATCTCCCTCCTTCCCCAGCAGTGGCCTCTCTTCTACCCACAGCCGGTGAGGGAGCGAGCAGAGTCCCGACTGCTGTCATGGAACAGCCGCATTTTATTTCGCTGTGTTTTGTCGATCCATCTGCCCAGCAGAGTGGGGGCTCCAACTCAGAAATGCAGCTGTTGCAGAAAGCAAAATTCTATTCCTTGCTCACCTGAATCTGGGATGAGTAGCCACGGGGAGGATGTTCAGATGGAAACGTGCCCAGGTCTGAGGGAGTGAAGGTTTCACTGGCTGCTCTCCCTGCTGCTTCCTGTTGATCAGGAGCCTCTAACGTCCTCTTTCAGCCTCTCCATTTCTGTGCTCGTCCGAGGCAGGGACCCACCACCCCGGCTGCATGTGGGGATCACCTGGGAGCTTCAAACACTACCCCCCCCTCCCCAACCTGTGCTCTGTCTCTCAAAAAGAAATAAATGTAAACACTATTCACACCTGGGGCCCCCCTGGAGCTTCTGACTTCACTACCATGGGGTGCTGCTTTGGGGACTTTAAATCTCCTCAGGTGACTGCCGTGTGCGGCTCAGGCCGCGAGCCATGAGCCACCTATGGGCTTCCTCCAGTGAATGGCTTCGGGCAACTGTTTCTTGGCCTTGGTCAAGCTGCTGACTCAGGAGCAGAGATCAGGAGATTGATTTTTTCACCTTTGCTCACGTGCTAAGTAGGATCTGTGCACTTGGACTTTGAGTGATGTGGGCTGCTGGGTGCCTCTGGCACGGGTACGAGTCAGGACCAAGATGTCAGGAGTCCACAGAAAGAGCTAGAGCTTCCCCTCCATCCTGGTCCCATCCAAGGCTTCCTGCACCTTCCTGTCCTGCTTACTATGGGATGTCGATTGTCACGGTAACGGAGAAAGCCCGAGAGAACGAGGGTCATCTCCTCCATGGCACCAGCGGGCAACATAAGTTTGTTTTGAAAGCGTGAATGCACGCGGGAGAGTGACATTTTCTGTGGTGGTGCCACGGAGGTCGGCACTGTTTTCCCTATCTGGCCCTGGGACCCCCAGAGAAGCCCTGTGAAGGGGGGAGAGAACGAGGAGGGGGAGGTCCACGTAAAGAGAACGTAAGGGTAGAGCAGGGTTTCTGCGGTTGCTTTTGAATTCTTTTTGTTGACTCTAAGCCTAAAGTGTGGTGAAAGATCGTTGATCCTGGGACAATCTGGACCGCCTTGTTAGTGGGTTCAGTTGGGTCTCCCCACCTCCCTTAAAGCCCCTGAATGGATTCCAAGATATGACAAGCCTTCCTAAGAAAGCCCGTGTATCCTTCCAGCACACATGAGAGATGCACAGACAGATTATAGCTTCCTGCTTTGAACGGACCTGAATTAAGCTGCTTGATGATGAATTCGATCTGGCGAACCATTTCAGCATTGCCTTCTTTGATGAAGCAGCGGAGGACGTACTCCATTCCCTGGGGCAGTAGACAGAGTAAGAGTTAGCATTTTAGTTGTTTTGTGGGGGAGAACAGCTCTACCCAATTAAAAAAAAAAAAACCTTTGGCAGGAGAGTAGGGATATACACAATAAAGATACCTCTGCTCAGTACTAAACATTCTTCTTGTTATTTTTCACAACTCACAGTGAAACTGCTTTCTTCTTGGTTGGCTATCTGACCTAATTATAAAACGTTTGGCAGACAACAACAAAAACCTATTGTACAGAGAACTGGGGGTTGCCAGAGGGAGATGGGGTGATAGGTGAAATAGGTGAAGGGGATTAAGAGACACAAACTTCCTGTTATAAAGTCAATAAGTCGTCACAGAGATAAAAAGTACATCAGGACTACAGTCAATAATGCTGTAATAATGTATGGTGACAGATGGTGACTGTGCTTGTCTTGATGAGCAATGGATGTACATCTGAAACTAAAAGAACACTGTATATCAACTATACTCTCATAAAAAGTGAAAAATTTTAACTGCATAAGTATTCCCTTTAGTTTGGGCAATATGTTGTTTTGGGAGGTAATTTCTGTCCTGTGATTTCTTTACGTTTATACACTTCCTTCTGGATTTTAGAAACAAAATGAAGAGTAAAGCCATATGTTTAGAGAAATAAATGAACAAACAGAACCTCTTTTTAAACAGCTATTGTTCTTCTTCTATCAAAAGAATTATAAAGGCACCATATTGTGTAATATTTACTTTGTTTCAAAACACTGACATCGGGACTCTCAATACTAGCTAACAGAATTGCAGAGAAATGTAAGATACCGACTTAACCACAGGTATCTGTTTCCCCGCCTTCCTCTTTCCTTGAGGGATCTGAATGAGCACGTGTGGCTGGAGCTGATGAGACCTTCTTGCCACAAGAGGAAACTGTATCTAATAATGACCCCAAAATAGAGGAAGCAGACTCCAGAGGTCCCGGGAGAGAAATGGATCCAGTAACACATGAACCCTCATCAAGGTCTGCCTGATGGTTACGCCTGGACTTTTCAGTTAAATGAGCCAATATTTCCCTCTTTTAATGCAGGCCTGTTTGGAGTTAATGGCTGTAAGTGAATCAAAGAAATGTCAAGTGCAGTTTTGAACATGGTGAATTCCCATCGTGTAGAGAAGAGCATTACCTTCCAGAAGGCTAAGTCTGGATTAGAATCTGAGTTCCCTCATGAATTAACAGTGTGACCTTGATCAAATTACTTAGTTCCTCCCAACCTGTGTCCTCAACTATAAAATAAGGATGGCAACGCTGGTTAACATGAAATCTTTAAAAGGTAAAGAATGTAATTGGGTGTTGGTTAGGTAGATACATATGTCTGTCCATTGCACTGAACTATATAAATTATACCTAAAAAAACAGCATCCAGTCCAAGTGCTGGTACATAATAGATGCTCAGTAAATGGTTAAGGGGAGTCGGGGTGGCTCAGTTGGTTAAGGGTCCAACTCTTGATCTCAGCTCAGGTCTTGATCTCAGGGTTGTGAGTTCAAGCCCTGAGTGGGGTTCCATGCTGGGCGTAAAGCCTACTGAAATGGTTAAGATCGTTCCTGCTGTGTTTGGAAGGGATTTGCGGCTCAGAAGAGAGATCTGGTAGCCGAGGCCAAGGGAATAAACAAGGTTCCGGGTGACAGCAGAGTGAGAGGCTTAGGACAGCACCTTTGAGAAAGGAAACATTTAACAGAGAGGCAGGCAGAGACAGGCAAGCGCACAGAGGAGAGCATGAAGGAGTGGTCTGGAAGGGAGGAACAACTCTGGATAGTCTGAGTCAAGGGAAGAGGGTATCAAGCGGGCAGGAGTCTGCTCCAGCCCAGGCCAGACTGTCTGGCTGGGATTTCAATCCCGGGGAAGAGCTTCATGGCCGACAACTGCACCAGCGCCGGGGGCGGGAGGCTTTGGAGCAGGCATCGGCGCAGCCCTATTGATCTGAACCGCTCTCCCGTCCCAGACCTTGGCAGTCTCTTAAAGTTCAAATGGCCTCAGTGCACTCCTTTATCTTCTTCTCTGTTTGGGGGGTGGGGGGCATTATTTTAAGACCACCAACCATCATAGCATTTGGTACCGATATAATTTCTATGTTTTCTTTGTCGTTTTCCACAAGCATACGAATGTTTTACCTGGTTGCAAAAACAGAGTTCTTATGATGTCATATTCTCCTCTCCTTTTGGGAGTCCAGTTACACATGTGTGAGACCTCTGGGTATTGTCCCCCAGGTCTCTGAGACACTGTCCCTTTCCTCCACACTTTTTCTCTCTGGCCTGGCTGATCTCTAAGGGTCACGCTCTAATGTCCTATAACACGAATCTCTCCTCCCCACTTGGTCTCTGTCCCTTTACTTCTGTTTTGTCCTGCCTTCCCTGCCCCTTGCCCTGGATGTCCTTCCTCCAAGCTGCCTTTCCTGCTGTCTGATCCATATCACCTCCCTTCTTTTTTCCTTAGCCTACGTGTTTTCTTCCTTGGTCTCTCCTTTGGTTGAGAATTCCTCTCACCAGAAGGACCATAATGCAGAATTTAACCAAGTTCATTTTCCCTTGTTCCGTACTGAAATGATTCCCCTTTCCCCCAAAGCGATAGGCAATTAAGTTCCATTGTTCAGTGTGACCACACAGAATAGTTCCTAATTGAGTTTTTATCTCTGGCATAACTGTTGATGTAATTTTAGATGACTAATTAGAGGAGATTTAGCAATTCTTCTAAGTAAGCAAAATCAAGTGGAAGAACATGTTTCACTGGTCTCAAACTGAATTTGGCCTGTCTTTTGACTGTGGAAATATATTTAATCCCTTCATCATAGCATTTAATATGCACACAGTTGAGCTGGTTCCGCATGTTATGAGAAAAGGGACAAAACTCCAGTGGTTTTGCTGATTAGATCCAGAAACACTTGTCATCGCGTACGATGCTAATCACCTGAAGCTTGTTTTATGCTTAATCCAACAGAAGCACTAATGTAAACACATCAAGTATTGAATTCACTATTTACCAACCACACCAGGAACCAGACAGCTTTATCGTCTTTACCAGAGTGTCTGTCCCACTTGGTTGCTGTGAGGACGTCTGCAGCCTCCGAGTGTTTGGACCACACCACTGCTCACTCCTGCCGCAAGTCCCCTAGGACTCCTGCAGGTGAATTTCAGTGATACTTTCTCCATTTCACTGTTTTCCTGCTAAGCTTCTACTATGAAATCCATAGGCATTCCCAACGCCCCAAATTAAAACGAACCATTTAAAAAAAAGTCTACTAACTTTCCAAAAATAAGCCTGTTGGGAACTTTCTAACATGGTAGTTCTTAGGAGTTAGGGATCCCTCGAGAATATGATAAAAGCTCCAGATTCTCTCTCCAGAAAACTGCAAATACATATCTGGCATACAATTCCAGGGAGTTCATAAGCTACGCGCAAGCCACGGGTCCCAGTCTCAGATCTCCTTGCTCTAACAGCTTCTGAACCGTGGCACTGATTGAAGCTTATGAATTTCTCAAGCATATTTGCTTTCTTTCTTTCTTTCTTTTTTTTTTTTTTTTTTGTAAATGTTTATTTATTTTTGAGAGAGACAGAGACAGCACGAGCAGGGGAGGGACAGAGAGAGAGTGGGGCAGAGAATCCTAAGCAGGCTCCGTGCTATCAGCGCAGAGCCCGATGTGGGGCTCAAACTCACAAACCTATGAGATCATGACCCGGGTCGTAGTCAAGAGTCAGATGCTTCACCAACTGAGCCACCCAGGTGTCCCTCAAGCACATTGTCTTACCATTGCCCTTGCTTCCTCACGAATGGACGGAATAGAAAGGATGCTGTACAGAGCTCCGTTCACATACGGCTGTATCTTTAAGGGGAGAAAAAACAGCCAATTACAAGTTGTCACATACCGTACAACTCAGTGATCAAACACCCCGCTTGTGAACAGTGTGGCTCACGAGGAGAGAGAGCACTACCACCTTCTTCAGCTCCAGGACACATGTTTCCAAAGGACAGATATCTCCATGTCCAAATATGGAGATATCTCCATATTTGCATGTCCCAGTGACAGCTACAATGAAGAGTTCAAACCCAAGTTCATTACTGGCTCCCAAAGCTCACTCCTGCCATATGCCACTGCTTAACTGTCGGCCTGCTCATTCAGGCTAGAACCGCTGGAGTCATCATCGAATGCTCTCGCTTCTGCTCTCCAGTGTTGAGTCTCCAAGCTGCCTTTGATAGGAACCCTTCTTTTCCACACACACTACCACGGTCCTTGTTCGGACATCCTCCATGACCTAGGCGACATCGATCCTCCCAAAAGGTCTCTGCCTTTGATGTTCACACGTCAGCCCAATAATCCCATCATTGCCAAAATTCTACAACGTGGGCCAAATCGTCCCTCTTCCTACCTCGTAAACCTTCCCTAGAGCCTACCTGGAAAGTCCTCACTCCTCAGAACGGCACACAGGAGCCTTCGAGGTGTGGCCTCAATATCGTGTCCCCCTGCCCCTCCCTTCCTGCACACATCCCACGTTACTTACGGGCCCCTCCCCCCCCCCACAGCTGTTTCCTGCACATCCCCCCACTACCATACTGGGTTCATATTTATACTTCTGTCTCCCCTATTGTGAGCTCTTCGAAGGCAAGACTCATGTTTTACTCACACAGGTAACCCCAACATCAAGCCACACAGGACATGGTACACGGCAGGTGCTTGATAAATGGCAGCTCCCTTCTGAGCAGATTTTGTGCTACACCCTCCACAGCAGTGAAGGGCTCATGTCCCACCCGTCTTTTCTGGCGCTGGACTTTATTGTCCCTTAATCTTTGCCAATCTAATGGGTAAAAAAAATAATAAAAGGCGTCCTATGGCTGTTCTTTCATTTTCCTGACCACTGGCCAAACTGGTCATCAAGATTTCCTGTTCTGTAACTTGCCCCCGTGTGTACTTTATCTTCTTCTTCTGACTTGTATTTATCAATTTATAGGAGATCTTCATATATAAGGGAACTTGTGTCCTATGTGAGGCCAATTTTTCCTCAGCGTATCCTCTGTCCTTTGACTCTTATCATGGCATCTTTTTCCATATCCAAAAAGTCTACTATTTACAAAGTCAAATATGCGTACGTTTTTCTTCATGGCTTTTGGGTTTCGTCTTCCAAGACTATGACTGCCTCACACAGGACCCATGCACGGAGCATTTATTTGTGTGGCAAACACATTTCTAGGCTCTAACGTGTACAGGGAGACTTTCCAGTTCATCTTCAAGGCAAATGCATTTGTGACAATTACAAGATTTACATCTGTCGGTCTATTCTGTTCTCAGAGGTAGCAAGCATACTGGTGCCAACACCTGAAACCAACATTTACTATCAGAGACAAATTTCCCACAGGCTTCAACTGCCATAGTTGAATAAAATGGAGAACAGAGTCTAGAAGGAGTTGAGGGCTCCTGATCTGAAAATATAAAAAGCACGGCAAACACTGTCACCACCACGGAACCCTCGCTAGCTGAGGCAGCGGGGTCGCTCAGCTGGTGGGCCAGGGGACCTAGGGTATGAGAGAAATAAACAGAGGGGAGCTGTCTGCAACGGGAATGGAGACAGGGAAACCAAGTGCCTCACTCTGACCCAGCGGTACTCTGTCCTGTCCTGCTAAGACACCCCTGTACTTGATCTGGCTAAAGAGGCCAGGTTTTTGCTTGGCCTCAGGAGCAGAGTGATGTCGTGGTTTCTGCACAGGCATCTGTAGAAAGCAGGAGAGAGAATCCTCATACTGTTTTTAAGTTTCTGTTAATTAGTTTATCGAGACCTCCACTTTATTTAAAAAGGGCTTGTAGCACACAGGTTGGACGACAGAAAATCACCCCGGTGTTGGGGAGGCCACGGGGCAGAGCAGGAGCTGGTAAGGCCATTCTGCGGGACAGCGTGGCGGGACTCTGACCCGAGACTGCCATGTGGGGCAAGGCGAGCCAGCAGTGACGAAGTGTCTGCACCCCAGGGGCCTCGGGGGGGTGAGTGTGGCGATGGCACTGAGGACCCTGTGGCGGCTGAGAACTGGAGGTAATGGAGGCCGACAAGCCCGGGGGACTGGATGGGGGCGCTGCAAACAGGGGCTGTTTTGCAGCAGCGGGAGTTAAGGAATGAGATGTATACAAATCAACACAGTAAAGTCCTCAAAACACAGTGAAAAAGTCTGAAAAGAGTGAGATCTAGAGCACAATACGATTTACACGATGACGCACGCAACACATAACATTAACTACATTTTCAGTCCACGTACGTGTCCACAGACGTACGTTAAACAAACACACCCCGGGGAGAATCAGCGTGGGGTGGAATGAAGCGGGGCGGGTGACGAGGAGGAGATTAAGTCCCGAGGGGGACCTGGCAAGGACCAGTGATGGCAGGGCGACAGGAAATGAGGAGTGGGGGATCGATTTCCAGCTTCCCGGTTGCAGAATGTGGGGGGGCAGAGCTCACGCACTAACCCGGCCAGCCCTCCCCCAAGCCCAGGCTAGCGGCGCCGCCCCGTACCTCGTGGTTCTCATGGCCGAGCAGATCCGAAAGAACTTTCAGCACCAGGCCTGCCACCTTGGCACACATGTTCTTCCCTTCAGAAAAGACAACGGAACAAAACATGACGTGTCTAAACTCAGAAGTACAGTTTCAAGTCAGGCAAACTTGAGCACAAATCTTGGGCCCTCTGCTAATGAACTGTGTGACCCTGGGTGAGTCACTTAAGCAATCCGGGCCTCGGTTTCTTCCTCCTGGGGTTCCCTAGCGATTATTAACATCTACCGAAGGGTGATGCAGAATGAAGGAACTCGGTATAGGCCGTGCACTCCGAGTGCTCAGGAGACGATGGCACAGAGCTAGTCGTGTCAGTGAACACACGATACATTACGGGGCAATGTTCTACCTCCCGAGTGCACACACCAGCGTCACAAAACTCACACAGGTGCTTTAGCAAGTCCAAATAGCACTGTAACAATCACTGCAAATAAACTGATGATAGTAAGAGAAGCTGATTAGAATCTGACGAATGCTGGGGCGCCTGGGTGGCTCAGTCGGTTAAGCGTCTGGCTTTGGCTCAGGTCATGATCTCACAGCTCATGAGTTCGAGCCCTGCGTCGGGCTCTGTACTGACAGCTCAGAGCCTGGAGCCTGCTTCGGGTTCTGTGTCTCCCTCTCTCTCTCTGCCCCACCCTGGCTCACACTCTCTCTCTCAAAAATAAATAAACAGTAAAAAAAAAAAATGTTTAAAAAAAAAAAAGAAAGAAAGAAAAAAAAAAAGAATCTGACGAATGCTTTAAAGCTGGGATATCTGCATACGTTGTTTTTTAAGAGAAGACTGAAGTAACAGTCATTTAGTCAGTCAACAAGACACAGGCCGTGCAGATTACAAAGCATCCGAGGGCAAAGAAGCTTCTAACGAATACCCCGGAGCTATTTAGCCACGCAACTTCTTCTCCACAAACTGGGGCTGCTCAGACTGAGGGCAGCCACAGGTCGGACTTGGCACTTCTTCTAAAGAAGCTTCTTCTATCCCCATAACGGATCATTTCATGGATGGAACCTGCAGAAAAGCTGCGATCACTGCCTTTACTGATCAGATGAGCTGAGATGTGCGCGTGAAAATCCCCTCTCCGGGGGGGCGGTGTGTCAAGTGGGGAGACTGCTGTGGTGAGGAGCAGGGAGCCTGGTCGGGCGTCCTTGCTCTGCCACCGACTTAACCCTGTAGAATCCTGGAAACAGAGTTCTCTGTCTTGGGACAGAATGGATCAGAATTCTTAACTTCCTGCCTTTGAATAGGGCAATGAAGATGAAGAAAAATATAAAGTATTTTAATTTCCTCTTACTGCAGGTGCTGTAAACACATAAAATGGTATTTCCAAGGGCAGCAAGGTATTTGGCTTCAGGGATGCACCAACTGTATAACTAGCTGGAAATGTTTTACACCCGACTTCTGTTTCAGTTCTCTATGAGGGAGACTAAAGGCAAACCACAGCAGGCTGGGTGGTGGTCCGGGTTCACACCCGAGCCAGAGGGCTGGGGGATAGGGGGGATGGGGGACAGGGTGGGGGGGAGCCAGAGGGCTGGGGGACAGGGGGGATGGGAGACAGGTTGTGGGGGGAGCCAGAGGGCTGGGGGATGGTGTAGGGGGGGTAGTTAGGGGCTGGGAGGTGGCGGGGTGGGGGGGAGATGGAGGACAGGTTGTTGGGGGAGCCAGAGGGCTAAGGGACAGGGTGGGGGAGGGGTGCTATCGGACCTGCGCTCCGGAGGCAGAGGTTCATGAGCAAAGCCACCGAGTACTCCAGCGTATAGTCAGACAGGCAGTCGGGGTCCTTCAGAATATCAATCAGCCAGAAGATGAGGCCGTCTCGAATCATCGCTGTCTGCAGCGGGCGCCTAGGATGCAAAAGCCTACAGGTCAACTAAAGCTGTCGAGAAACCTTCCCTGCAAGAATACAGGGTGATGTGCACACCTGTCAGAATAGGCAAACTGTGCAGGAGATACAGACTATGAAAGATATTTTGTTGTTAGACCTGCACAGCTGAAACAACAGATGCCTTTACCTTTCGAGGGTACTACTAAGGGTTCGGACAGAGAGAAGGCAGTCAGGAGAACTCCTACTTTGAAAGTTTCTTTTCAACATTTACAATTAGCAGAATATTACTTCCAATATTTCATAAATATTTATTGATAGCTTTTGGTCTACTTGATCCGGGAGATAGCCATAGGAATAGTTCAACACCAATAAATGGGTTTTTAGTAAACTCTAGTCCAGCTAGGCACTTGAGCTGTGTGAAAAACAAGAAAAGCAAACAACCAGCCCAATCCCATTTTGAGTCAGGTCTCTAGAAACTAAGGATAGTTGAATGATGTGGGTTATATAATTGATACAGAATTGTTTTCCACCCAGAGTCTAGGTATAAAACCTTACAAAATCCAACACCTCATCAAAATGCGCTATGGTGAATGTCTTCATGCCGGCCTTAAGAACTGATGAGATCAGGCATAATGGTATCATTATGAAGTCACGTAAATTCTTTGAAAATCAAAACACCACGGAGGAACGACCACTGCACATCTCCCGATGAACAGGTTATGGTAAAACTCCTACCTGGACAGTATCTACTTGCGCTATTCTTCAAGGTTTAATTTTTAAGTAAACTCTACACCCAAGGTAAGGCTCGAACTCGCAACCTCAAGAACAAGATTCACACGCTCTACCGACTGAGCCAGCCGGGTGCCCATCTGTGCTAGTCTTACACACCACACTCACCACCTCGGTGAAATTTACCGGAATACAATGAAGGCTACACTCTTTTGGTAATCCTAACTCTCTACATTCACTGTACAGACTCCAGAAAACTGCAAAAACATGAAGCATATTTCCAGAACAGAGAAGCTTAAATTACTGTTTGCAGGGCAAGAAAAAACTGGCAATAAATATCTGTACTCCCAGAAAGAAGTATTTCTTCCTTGTATCTTATCTCTGTTACTTAACTATAGTCACTGAATTTCTAAAAATTTTCCAAATGCAGTCGACGACACTAGGCTAAATTTATAAACAAACAGAGACAAAGTGTTCATATGATCTGAGGAATATAATAACCGGATATTACCACTTACAGATCTTCTCAATTCACATAGTTAGAACAAGAAGCATTGGCAGGGACCTGGCAAATAGTGGGAGCTAACTACCTACCGCTTTCCCTCATGAAACATACACACTTAGAATGAGTCAGCTTGGGGGAAAAAAAGAAAAAAAAAAGAATAAGTCACTTTGCAGGCTTTGGGCTACTAGCGAGAGCGTATCAATCAGATGTTAACCACATTTCTCTCTCTCTCTCCCTCCGCCCCTCCCCCCCCCACTCTTTCTAATAAAAATAAAAAAAAAAAGTTAACCACATTTGACAGGAAGAAAGTATGTCCAGAAGGGGGCTGATGGTCAGAAAGAGCTGAGATTTCTTACTAAGGCCGAGAGAAAGTGAGGTGGTCAGGAGGGAACGCCATGCTGCAAGAATTCTGAACGACTCAGCGATTCCACTCTTAGACACCGAGTCAGGAGACAGGAAGACATGTGTCCACACAAAGACTTGTATGCAGATGTTCCTAAGAGGCTTATGCATAATAGACAAATAGTAGAAACAATCCAGGTATCTGTCAACTGCTGAATAGATAAGCAAAATGTGTTGTGTCCATAAAATGGCACGTTACTCAGCATGACGAAGGAACCAAGTCCTGACATGTTACACCACTGATGAACTTAAAACCATGATGCTGAGTGAATGAAGCCGGTCACGACAGAACACACATTATAGGATTCCATTTATCTAAAATGTCCAGCATGGGTAACTCTACAGAAAGCAAATTAGTGGTTACCGGGGGCCGGGGGTAAGAATGAGGCTTGGAGGTGGGCATGAGGTTTCTTTGCGTGGTGATGGAAGTGTTCTAAAATTAGCTTGTGGTGGTGGCTGTACAACTCTGTAAATCTACTAAGACTCACTGAATGGTGCATTTAAAAGGGGTGAATTTTGGGGCGCCCGGGTGGCGCAGTCGGTTAAGCGTCCGACTTCAGCTCAGGTCACGATCTCGCGGTCCATGGGTTCGAGCCCCGCGTCGAGCTCTGGGCTGATGGCTCAGAGCCTGGAGTCTGCTTCCAATTCTGTGTCTCCCTCTCTCTCTGCCCCTCCCCCGTTCATGCTCTGTCTCTCTCTGTCTCAAAAATAAATAAACGTTGGGGCGCCTGGGTGGCGCAGTCGGTTAAGCGTCCGACTTCAGCCAGGTCACGATCTCACGGTCCGTGAGTTCGAGCCCCGCGTCAGGCTCTGGGCTGATGGCTCAGAGCCTGGAGCCTGTTTCCGATTCTGTGTCTCCCTCTCTCTCTGCCCCTCCCCCGTTCATGCTCTGGCTCTCTCTGTCCCAAAAATAAATAAACGTTGAAAATAAATAAATAAATAAATAAATAAATAAATAAATAAACGTTAAAAAAAAAAAATTTAAAAGGGGTGAATTTTGTGCTATGAAAGTATACCTTAATAAAGCTGTCAACGAAAAACAAACAAAAGCTCTAGGTGGCTACGCGATCCAAATCATAACAGGGTCCAGATGGAGACATCAGGGTGGGCCGCTGGGACATAGGGACTGGGGAGCGGGAGGCTCCGCCCACCTTCCACGGAAATCCCACCACACCCCCTGTGACTCCTCATCCACGCGCACATCTCCCACAGAGGCTTCGAGCGACTTGCTGAGCTGAGCTCCATCAGGTTTTACTCACGTGTGCATCTCTACCCCCGGCACGTGGCCTGAGACACAATCCAGCCCCTGGCCGGCCCCAGCCGTGGTGCTCGTGAGGACACCACAACGGCACTTCCTGAGCTGGATGGTTTCGAGGATTAGAGATAGGCTTGCCAGCCCTATCTTGGAAAGTCGCCCAACCTCTCCTAAATGTTAACTGAAAATATCACATGCCCCTTGGGCTGCTATTGGGACTAAACAGTGGCTAAACCTTACTGTCAGGAGCTACCATGACCTACTACGCGGTCAGCACCTGAGGCTGAACTTCTGCAAGGCCCCGAGAATGTTCTCCCGGGTGACGACGTCCTCGTCTTCCTCCTTCAGCCTTTCCTCCAGCATCCGCAGCACCCTTGTGGTCTGGGCCAGGTAGAGACGACCTAATAATATAACCAGAGACACACAAGCAGAAGAATTTATCTTGTGCTAAGTTCATGCTCCAAAACCACTTTCGATGAACACTTTGCACGTAACGTTATGTAGAGTTTGGGTAATTTTAGGTTCTAAAAAACTTAAAACATATTTTTTCTGCAAAGTTGGTTTTATCCAATCAACTAATGAAGAAAAAACGACTCCTTTTGTAATCTAAACATAATTAATTCATCACTATGTTTTTGTGGGGAGCTCTTTTATTTACCTGAAATCTTGAACCCAAAAGTCAGATCTACAAGGAGAAAGAGGGTAAGGAATCTATATATTATGGGGCCCCTAGTCTTTATAATAGGGGCAACCAAGCAGTAATGATTTCTGGCACATTCCTTGCTCCTTTGAGACACACCCGTGGCCTGGGGAAGGAGATGGGAACCATACCTGGCACCCTACAATAAGCCTTGAGCTACCACTAGCCTGTTGTAGACTTGTGTCTTGATACAGATGACATTAATGCATGTACCCTCCCTTGTAAGAACAGACGGAAAAACAAGCGAATGAATGACTGACCCAGCTTTTGGAGCATCATCTAGTCATCATTTGAAAACTCCCTTTATTCACATTTTAAAAAGCTGAAACAAAGTAGAACTTAATGGAAGATAATGGCACCCTGTAAAATCATCTTGAATTCAGCTTTGGTATGTATTATCTTTGGACTTTTCAAATCCTCTTGGTTTAAGAGATTATAGGCTTTAAAAAAAAAAAGAGTTTATTTTTAAGTCATCTCTACACCCAACATAGGGCTCAGACTCACAACCCCAAGATCAAGAGTTACACGCTCCACCAACTGAGCCAGCCGGGAGCCCCTAGAGGCTACACTCCTTTGAAGGAAATGGTGCAGTGCTTATTGGAATCAGCTTTGATTATTTCACTAACCTTATTTTGCAGAAAACTATAGAAAATGCATTACCTGTTATATACTTGAAAGCCAGTGAAATACTATGGTTACGAAACCAGAAAGCTCACAAAATAAAACCAGAAGGCTTATAAAGTAAACTCTAAATCCATGAAAATTTGCTCTGACATAAACTAAGCAAAAGGACAACAGCCAATTTGCACAAAACACCTGAGATGCACTAAACAGGAACAAATGGAGGGGACGTACAGCATCTTTAAGAAACGTGAAGAAGAACGTCGATTTTCAAAGGAATAAAAAGCATTAATAAGACCTAGCTGCTCTCTGGGAGGAAAAGTTGACGCTCTACCTTCCGCCAGGGACGCGAAGGCATTGATGAGCCGGGCCATGTACTGTCGCACCACCTCGCTCTTGGAGTGCAGCAGCTGAAGCACACTCCTCTGCGGGGGAAACACAGCAAAAGAGGAAAATGATGAGGTGAAGGAAAAGTGACAGGTAAACACACGTCCCTTCTCTGGGTCTGCTCTTCTCTTCCTCCGTGTCAATTTATTAGAGGTGAAATAAAGGGACTGAAGCCAACGCTTCATCTGGAAATCTCCATTTCCAACTGATTTTTTATGAGAGTTGACAAAAAATAAGTTATTCAGCCTTCTAAGTTAAAAGAACAAATTATACGGGCGCCTGGGTGGCTCAATCGCTTAACCGTCCACTTCAGCTCAGATCACGATCTCGCAGTTCGTGGGTTCGAGCCCCGTGTTGGGCTCTGTGCTGACAGCTCAGGGCCTGGAGCCTGCTTCGGATTGTGTCTCCTTCTCTCTCTGCCCCTCTCCCCACCCTTCTCAAAAATAAATAAACATTAAAAAAAAAAAAAGAACCAATTATACAGAGCACTTAGACAGTGACTGGCACAAGGGAGGCAATACTGTTGGCTATTGCTGTTGCTAATGTTTTTCCAGGTTAATGATAGCTCCAACGCACACATCTAATTTTGCTCCCTGCAAACCACAGTAAAACTACAGTGAACAGATTTTTTTTTTTTTTAAAAAAGACATAAATTCTGAAGGACAGAGAGACAGCACAAGAAATGTAACACAATTTCGGAATCAGGAATGCAGGGCAGTAACAGACTTAGCAGACCCAAGAATGTCAAGTCTCAAAGGCAGCAATGGACAATGAGGAGTTACCCAATTTACAGCACTTAACCCTCAAAAGGGAAAAAAATAAAGAAGAAAGAATGAAAGCTGTTAAAGCAGGAGCTAGATCCCACTTTGTTGCTCCCACACTACTGTCCTACCGCATACTTCCCCCCATTGGTCTCTTGCAAGGGTAACACAAAGGGTCTCGGCGGGGGGGGGCACCTGGCCCAGGTAAGCAGGACTTCTACACCAGACGGGGGTAAGGGGCAGTGCCTAAATGCAGAAAGAATGCTGAATAGGGAGCACCCTGTCCTCTTCTCCTACTGAGTCTCGGAACACTGCACCCAGATCCTCACCCTCTAGGTAGGAGAACAGAAGACTCTTCCTAGAAGAAAATGACCAGCCCAAGAGAAAAGAACCAGAGATCCTAAAATCAGAGGTTCCTAATAGAGAGCCCACCTGGCTCACCCTCCAGTGGAGCACTGCGTCTACAGGTCCTACCCTCGCATTCACAACTTCCAATCGGCTTTCACTCCCCCCACTCAAAACATTACGAGTTAAACAAGGTCTATCAGAAACTCAAGATAAGTTTCCAATATGGGCGATAGATAAGGTCAAAACAGACGGGGGAACAACCTGAAGGAAACGAGACGGTGAAGGGAGAAGAAAACTAGAAATAAGCACGAATGTGTCACTAATGCCCTCAGAGATACAAGAAGTTGTATTATGTCCATGAAAAAACAGAATGTCACAAAAAGGGAGAATGAGAAACTCAACTAAAAGGTTAGAAAATAAAGATGAGGAGATCTCCCGGAAAGTAAAGCAAAAAGAAAAATATGGAAAACATGAGAGACAAGGTAAAATTAGAGAAGCAGTTCAAGAGGTGCCACATTCAGAAAAAGAACAGAGAAAACAGAGAGAGGAAAACCTAAGGCATCTTTCATTAGAGGATACATTATTTTTTTTATATGTACAACCGAGAAAGAAAAGCAGCCAATTAAACTACGACAGGCCATCAAGTATTAGATACATTCCAATTTCCCAGATGCTAACATGGGGGGAAAATGCATCTCAGATTCAATGAAATAAGATAGTTTCAGAAAGATCCAACTGAATTTACTCTTTGCATTTGAGTTTATAAAGTCACAACAATGTATTTTTCGACTGCTTCATGTCTGATAAGTTGGTTGCAATGCCATTATAAATATAAGCAGAAGTAAAAAGGGGCACGTGGGTGGCTCAATCAGTTAAGCGTCCAGTGTCGGACTTGAGCGCAGGTCATGATCTCGCGGTTTGTGAGTTCGAGCCCCGCTCTGGGCTCTGCAGTGGCAGCTCGGAGCCTGGAGCCTGCTTTGGATTCTGCGTCTCCCTCTCTCTCTGCCCCTCCCCCACTGGCACGCGCGCTCTCTCTCTCAAAAGGGAGTAAATAAACATTAAAAAAATTTTTTTTTTTTAAATTTTTTTTTTTCAACGTTTATTTATTTTTGGGACAGAGAGAGACAGAGCATGAACGGGGGAGGGGCAGAGAGAGAGGGAGACACAGGATCGGAAACAGGCTCCAGGCTCTGAGCCATCAGCCCAGAGCCTGACGCGGGGCTCGAACTCACGGACCGCGAGATCGTGACCTGGCTGAAGTCGGACGCTTAACCGACTGCGCCACCCAGGCGCCCCAAAAAAAATTTTTTTAAAGAAATAAAAATAAAAGAAAATAAGTCACGAATCTGAGAGACTATTTTTAAACTTAACATAACTCTTTCATGGGAGCAGTAAGAAAACTACATTCAAAGAATAAACTGGCAACTCAGAATTCTCAAACGCTACTGCCTGTGTGCACAACAGGCACAACTAACATGATTAGTTTCTGCAGGGTGCCGTCTCATCGGCGAGCCTAAGGGGTATCGATATTCCACTCAGCGCACACGCTGTGAGCTTAACAATAGGAAGATAAAGTATTTACGTCATTTTGGATAAACATTCAGTGGGACAATGAAATGCGGCGTCTTTATATATGCCATGTTCAAGAGCTCGTTCCTCCTCCTGTCCGGCGAAGCCGGGTGCTGGCAACAGGTAAGGGGGTGAGGAGTGGGGAGGGGAACCGCCATGCCTTGGCTACTTTGTGCTGGGCACCGGATCAAGTACTTCCCACACGTGACCAAACGCAATCATCCTCCCAACCTCACAAGGCAGGTGAGGCTCCTTCTCAGAGGTGGTTAAGAGTAATGTACTTAAGCTAATCTGGCTCCGAGGCAGCAGGGCAGAAGTTTGAAACCAGTTAATCTCATTCTGAATCCCATACTTTCCCCACTGCATCGTCAGACCTATCTGGTCCGAAGCTATATACAAACATAGTGTTAACACATTTCGAGTCGGGCCCAGATGAAAACAACCGGCTTGGCTTACCCGCCTTGCCGGCCGTAAGTCATGCTAGGCTTGCGGGACTCACAGTTAAGCGGCAGGGTCACGAAAAGAGCTGGGACTTGGGGAAAAGGAAAAACGACAGGCAAGAGCTCCAGAGTTGAATCAGGCAGTTCAACCTGTTTAGGACTCTACCAGAGGTGAAAAGTGGGCCAGTGTGTGGGGTGAACAGCAGATCTCACCAGCTAACAGGAGCTCAAGGCTGACATACAGTCACTAGACTGAAAATCTCATAAAAAGTAAAGCCTCCTCCTTTTGCTAAGATCATCCCCTCGAAATAAAGGCCCTGGCTGGGCTCTGGCCCTCCTCTTAGAGACCTGGCCGTGGCTGTGACAGTCCAGGAGGTCGTTGCCAATGTAGGCTTCCAGAACGGTCTCCCTCTGCTCTCCAGGATGGGATGTGGTCAAGCGCTAGAATAAAGAAAAAGAAAAGTAACAGATCTAAGTCTTAATATGGAGAAAAATGTTCCCATAGCGCGCATCTTTTAAATGGCAGTACCGGTAACCACACATTTAACCGAAGTAAATAATATCCGGGTGGGGAGGGTTAGTTACCCAGCCAACCAGTCAACTAACGAGTTACAATGTCGTATTTCCTCATGGGTGACGTAGGCATCAACCTGCACACGTGGAATCTCCAGAGAAGTGAAGTGGTAAAATGCCCGGACTGTAAGTGTACAGATAAGGGAGAGCTCACCAATATCTAGAGAGGGTTTTGCCAGGAAGGGCCTCAAGAGCTGGCCCATAAAGGATGAGCAGACCATTAGCCACCACACGGGAATGTGAGCATGGCGGATGGGGGAGGAAGTGTGGTAAAGGTCAGGGAGGCGTGAAAATGCAGGGTGCAGGTGAGTGGAGCTCAGTGATGGGGGGGGTGGACAAAGGGCGAGTGGAAGAGGGCTTGGAGCAAATGTGTTGCCAACAAATTAGACTTTCTACTATACAGACCACTGCAGCGATATTGTGTGCGTGTGCGTGTGTGTAGGGTGTAGATGTGTAGAATTTTGTATATCTTGAGAGCCATAAGTCTCGGGTTAAGGAGGAATTTACTTCATGTCCATAGGGCTAGAAAAAAAATGTTGTGGGGCACCTGGGTGGCTCAGTCAGTTAAGCCTCTGACTTCGACTCGGGTCATGATTTTGCGGTTTGTGAGTTCGAGCCCCCGCGTCGGGCTCTGGGCTGACAGCTCAGAGCCTGGAGCCTGCTTCGGATTCTGTGTCTCCCTCTCTCTCTGCCCCTCCCCTGCTCACACTGCATCTCTCTCTCTCTCTCTCTCAAAAATAAATAAACATTAAAGAGAAAGAAAGAAAGAAGGAAAGAAAATGTCATGTGTGCAATGTGTGTGCGTGTGCACATATGGGTGTGTACAGGTATGAATTACAACACGAGAACATCACATAACTAAAGTGAGCAAATGTCCTTGCTTTTCCAGGAAAATCCTCCTAACAATCCCTGAGACTGCAGGCCTTACTTCTGGCCGAGGAGGCACTGGGTGTGTAAAGGACCACATGGTGAGAAGACACGAGCGGCAGACCCCCCCAGAACCGAAAGGTGGAGGCCTCCGGAGGCAGGTGTCGCTGACAGGCTGGACCCACTGTGGCCAAGCAGGAGGCCCTGAGGGGAGAGGGCACTCTGTTAAAGGAGGGTGTGCCAAGAGTGTCACATGCGGGGCTGCTGGGCTGGAGTGGGACACAGACAAAATCATAAAACACAGGTTTACTTTTCCTGACTATTCTGTGACAATGTCATTCATTCGGCCGAGGACTACCCTGTCTCACCAAGAGCCCAGCAGCACGAACTGTGAGAACGTGCCGGGCAGACAATCTAGCAGCCAAGGAAAGGGCTTGCTGACTTGAGCAGAGAGAGGCGACATCTGGGGCACGGATGGCCCCCCGAGATTACTCCCGCTGCCCACCTCGTCAGCTGAGGCAGGCATCACCACTGATCGCAGGACTCTTCCCGCTGAGGCTAGAGTCATCCTCAGAGCACGCCTCGAGACCACATTCCAGGAAGCACCACCAACCATCAGAAGAGCAAGTGAGGCGGCCTTTTTCCACCCAGAGACCGGGAAATTGCTCAAAGGCATTTTGATGGCAACATAACCTGAGATTCAGGGATCCATGAGGAGTCCGACATGATTACAGGATAAGTTAGAACGGATCATTTAAAGAGCCAACCAGCACTGGCCTAGACCTGTAGTTCTCAAAGTGTCATCTTGGGAACCCTACGGGTCCTCAAAGCCCTTTCAGGGAGCTTACAAGGTCATGATTGTTTTCATAATACTAACATACGGTTTATCTTTTTCATAGTAAATGTCTCAGAGGCTGTATGAAGGGTGACACTGTGACAAATCGAATGGGGGAGCAGATGTAAGAATCCAGCTGTCCTCCATCAGACCAGACATTAAAGAAATTTGCAAAAATGTATAAGGATGCTGCTTTTCCTATTAATTTTTTTGCTCGGAAAATAGTTTTTTATAAAAAAAAGTATCATTTATGTTATGTTCTGGGTTCATTGTTCATCTTAAATGGATTAATATTTAACATTTTCAGTTTTCATTTCTAATATTATAAATGTTTGTAGATAAAGTTCACATAAACTGAAGGCTTTTAGGTCCTCAGTAATTTCTGAGAGCGTAAAGGGGTCTGAGACCAAAAAGCCCGAACCACTGGCTTAACTGGGACCAGTGTGAAGACTGGGCTTTGCTTCCCTTAAAGACTGGTTCATCAGCGTCCACCCTTGCTGTCTGCCCCAATGGCCACGCGGCAACGCCTGAATGCAGAAGTCTTGGTGAAGCTGTCACGTCAGAATGACTCTGGGCGCTCACAGGCCGACCGCGCTGGCCAGGAGTGTGGCTCGAGACCAGGCGGCAGGGGCAGTCTTGAAACTGCATATTTTGGGGGCTCTCTCTCTCTCTCTCAAAATAAATAAATAAACATTAAAAAGAAAGAGAAAGAAAGAAAGAAAGGAAGGAAGGAAGGAAGGAAGGAAGGAAGAAAAAGAAAGAAAGGAAGGAAGGGAGGAAAAGAAAGAAAAGAAAGAAAGAAAGAAAGAAAGAAAGAAAGAAAGAAAGAAAGAAAGAAAGAAAGAAAGAAAGAAAGAAAGAAGCTTCCTATGTCAAATGACCGAGGGAAGGCAATGGCAACTGTGATGCCAACACGGGGGTTTTACAAACAGGCAAGGCGATCCTGAGAGGTTGCTGGTGGCAGCAGGCAGCGTGAAGACAGATTTTTAGTAGATGGGTTACAAGATACACCTGAGCTAGCCAGCCAAGAAAACCAGCATGGCCTTTCTCCCCCTTAAGGTACGTACCCAGCGCAGAGCCTGCAACAAGAAGGCTTTCAAGCGGTCACTCCCCCCAATCAAATCCTTCTTCAGTTTCTCATAATCCAAGGAGGGCAGCAATGGGACATCCTTCAGCTTCCTACGGGGCAACACAAGTTCAAAGAGAAAGAAAAGGGCAAAAGGGCATGTTCATTATACCTCCTGTGTATCGGGACCCCCGTCTCGAGCTGCACAGGCTAGCGGCGGCCCGGCTGTTTTCTGTGCTCCCGGAACTAGGTCCAGGCTTCCACAGAGAGGGAAGGCTGGCTAGGGGCTTCCTAGGGGCTGTCTAGGCTCCGACCCCTCCGGCGTCAACGAGCCCGGCTCTGTCTCTCCTGTGGTACGTACTGGGGTTTCGTTTAACATCTTCCCCAAAACGAGGAGTCCCTGCCTAACCAGGTTTAGAAACCACTGCATTCCCGTTAGGCCTGGGCTCCAACCGACAGGGATGAAATCTCCTCGGAGGCCCCAGCCCTTGCTGCAGTGCTCAACGTCCTCCTTAGAATCTGGAGCAAAGCCCAAAAACTATTAGCGTCAGCAGGGCCGAGCGTTCTTCCTAAAAACCCAAGGTCACTGTGCCTCTCGAACCCGAGGAACCTAACCGGGGGAAGGACGGACCGGGGTTCAGAAACACCTGTGAAGAGTCACGGTTGACCCCTGAGCAGGTGCAGGGGTGTGCCAGGAGGTAGCGCGGGTTCCCGCCTGTGAGACGGGCAGCAAGCAGGACAGTTGGCAGACCCTGGCCGAGAGGACTCCAGGCAAGCCCCGGGGGGAAGCCAGGTTTCCCAGGGTCTTGACAGTCTGCCTGGCTGAACAGGAGGGGACTAGACAGAAGGGAGGACGAGTGACAAGGGAGCGAGGCCTGTGGTCTGGTTTACAGGACTGGAGCAACATTCACCTCCTCGCTTTCATGTCACACTCGTCATAGAGGCCACCACTGGGGGCCTGGGGATTCAACTCCCTGGGGAGTTATAATTGGTTCATCATAAAACAAGTAAAAACCAAAAGCAAAACAAAAATACGCTTCTCCCGATCCTGTGCACGGAACATTAATACTATTATCAACACTAACTGCACAACACTGACTGGGGGCTCAGGAGGACTTGGGTGAAAAGACGCAAAAATGAAGAGTTCTTTTTGCTTTTCGCTGAAGTATAACGGGGACACGTTGTATTAGTTGCAGGCAAACAGCATGATGACTCGCGCACAGTGCGAAATGGTCACCGCACTGAGTCTCTCTGCCCTCTGTCACCATACCAAGTTCCCACGCCTTTTCTTGTGACGAGAACTTTGAAGTTACTTTCTTAGCAACTTGTAAATTGGCCATACAATATTATGGACTATAGTTCCTGTGCCGTCCATTACATCCCAGGACTTTTTATTTTGTAAGTGGAAGTTTGTACCTCTCGGTCTCCTTCACCTATTTCACTCGTTTCCTTAGTTTGGAAGGGTGGGATAGAAACTGAGGGAATACCTCTGGGAGGCAGTGTTCAGGATCCTGTCAGTTTTCTTCATGCTCTACCGACTGAGCCAGTCGGGCACCCCTACCTGCTAGTTTAAAAAAAAAATTTTTTTTTTAATGTCTATTTATTTTTGAGAGACAGAGCATGAGCAGGGGAGGGGCAGAGAGAGGAGGAGACACAGAATCCAAAGCGGGCTCCAGGCTCCGAGCTGTCAGCACAGACCCTGATGCGGGGTTCGAACTCACAAACCGCGAGATGATGACCTGAGCCGAAGTCGGACACTTAACCGACTGAGCCACCCAGGTGCCCCCGTGCAAGTTTTTTTTTTAATGTAAAATTTTAAAAGCCAAAATGGAATCCTCTTCAAGGGCCCAGGGAAAAAGGCCAGAAAACAGGGCCACAAATGAGATCTCAGTAAACACTCCTGGGAGGAGTGTGTCCTACTTTGTACATCAAACAGTTGAGCCACGCACATGTGCACACTATTTTGACACTTATTTTCCTGAGACAGATACTACTGTGTTTAAAAATGAACACAGACTACTTTAAAAATTTCGATGACAAATGACTGGCCAGTATTCTTCAAAAGTGTCAAGGCCATGAAAAACAGAGACTAAGGAATGACTTCCAGTAAAGGAATCAGACACGACAACCACATCAACATGTGATCCTGGACTGAATGCTGGGCCAGACAGAGGACATAACGGAACAACTGGTAAAACGTGAGTGAAGCCTGTAGATTAGATGGTATGGTACCAGCGTTAATTCTCTGATTTTGATAACTGCCCTGGGCTTGTGTCAAATATTAACATGGGGAATCTGGGTGAAGGGTATAGGAGAATTCTTTGTACAATATCTGTAGCTCTTGAAATTATTTCAAAATGAAAAAAAAAAGATTTTTTAATTTGAAATTTAAACCAGAACTTGTCCTAGACAAAAAAGTGCCATCTGTAAAGCCAAGTCTGAAATTGTCCTATAGCTGGGGTACTTCCTATGGCTGGAAATAGCACTTCCCTGTCACATGCGGGCCACAGTTACTCGCCCATCACGGCAATATTACCGGCTGAATTTATTGCCAACTAAGTTGCTGAGAAACCCCACATTTCTGCAGTCCAGCCACTCTCCCACTGTCCAAGAAAACTGTGTCCTACCTTCTCCTTTGTCCTCTTAAGCCCCTCCACCAACCACCCCCCTTTACTCTCTGCAGGTGACCTTGCTTCTTATACCGTTGGGAATAACATTAACAAACACCCAAGGAGTTTATTAAATCCCCAGCACTGTACTAAGTGCTTTATACATATTAACTCATTTTTATCCTCACAATAATCCTATAAGAAAGTTATTATTAGTGTCATTTTACAAATGAGGAGACTGAGGCACGGGGAAGTTACATAAGTGGTCCAAGGTCACAGAGCCAGTGGCAGAGGTGGGATTTTAGCCCCGGCAGTCTGTGCTCATAAGCATCACATTATACAGCCACCACCTGAAGGGAACAAAGTGCAGGGTCAGTGTCAGACTCAGGCAGGACTGAGGGAGGAGGCAGGCTGTGTCTCTCTCAGGTGTTTGAGTCATCTGAGAGTATCCCCCGAACTCCCATAACGAGGGGGGCTCAGGGGGCCAACAGAAGCCACTCTACTCCTCGCGCCTTTGCTAAAGGTTCTCAACTTCCTCGTTACTGCAACATACATGCCCGGTGAAGCTCCCTTGCATCCGACCCCCACACGGGTGACAACCTAACTGATGTGGGTAGGAATGCTCAGGCCTAGACAAAGCTATCCTGTGGCCCTGGTCATAGTGTGAGCCAGCAGAGATCATGAAATTCAGACACTGCACCACTCTGCTGACTGCCCTATGACAGAAGATTCTATACAATATCATGGGAACAATTCAATGAATTTTTCCATTTGATGCTACCTCTCCAAAATAAGTAGAATTAGTACTAAAAAACACCTCTAGTTTAATAATCTTGCTTATAATTACCGGCACTTCCTTTAATATCCAGCTAGACTGGAGGTCTAGCTAATCAAAGGCACTCCTCTAAGCTAGGCTGTTAAGATGAATGTTTACTAAAGTTACTTTGAATTCTAGTTTTACCCAGGGCTGTTCTCCATAATAACAGCTCCTAAGGGCAATGACTTACCCTGGTGCCAAGGAGGCTCTTAACATGGTTGAAGCCTGGGGGGGGGCGGTGTGGAAACAAAAGAAGAGAGGCTGTGTTAAACAGGGAGAGCAATGCATTAACCCTAAATCACTTTACTCACATAAAATCAACAGATTTGCAAAGTTTTTGATCCCTGAGGATTCTCCGGCCATAATCACACATGATTTAAAAATTAGCCCAAACTGAAGTTAAGCAACACACTACTGATGTATTTCCCAAGCCGCCTACAACACTTGGTTCATTGTGGCTCTGCTCCAAGGAATACTCCATAAAAACATGAGTGGGTCCCCCCCGGACCAAATTCAAGAGGCACTTAAAGCTGCCTAGTCGGGTATCATAGAGAACAAAAGCAATGAAAGTCATTTTATTATCCTGATTTTTTCTTTACTAAGGTTTTCTCTTTGAGTATAAAAATAACATGCACTTTGTACCAAGTCAAACACTATAGAGGTGTTTATAGAAAAATCCCCCTCCCACTCCATTCCCCTTTCGTCTTATTTATAGGCCAGATCACTGCCTACTTTATGGACATTCAACATTGTTCCATTCATGGCTTGTTTTGTTTTGTTTTTGCCACTACAAACAATGCTGTATTGAACATGTACTGAAACAGACTTGAGAAACAAAAAACCAAATGCTGTGTGTGGCGTTTACTTGGACCAACTCAAACCAACTGTAAAAACACATTTTGAGCAAATAAGGGCAATATGAATATGGACTCACTGGTACTGTGTGATACTGAAGAATTAGTGCCAATTGTATTTGGCATCATAATTATGTTTGGTTTTTGTTTTGTGAAGCCCTTAGCCGTTGGATATATACATTGAATTATTTGCAGGTAAAGTGACATAACGTTTGGACTAGGTTTGTTTTGTTTTGTTTTTTTAGTGTTTATTTTTGAGAGAGAGAGAGAGAGAGAGAGAGAGAGTCAGAGTGTGAGCCGGGGAGTGGCCGAAAGACAAAGAGACACAAAATCCAAAGCAGGCTCAGAGCACAGAGCCCAATGAGGGGCTTGAACCTATGAACCGTGAGATCATGACCTGAACCAAAGTCGGATGCTCAACCAACTGAGCCACCCAGGCACCCCTGGACTAGGTTTTAAGGAACTCCAGGAAAAAAAGTTAAGTAGAGGAGAAAACAAGAAATCTCAGCCCTCCATAGAGCCATTCTTGAAGGGGCAGGTGGTAGCACTCAGTCCTCTCTGTGTCACAACAGCTCTCAAATGGTCATTATCCACACTTAGCACACTGAACTGTGACAATTTTACAATTATTTCTGTGCCTTTCTCCTTCAGTAGACATGGAGTTCTGTAACCCTCAATATATGTACCCAGCACCTGCTACAGTGCCTGGACATACAGAGGCACGTGATCAAATGTGTTGAATGAATGAATGAATGAATGAATGAAGACTGATATCCCCAAATGGGCTCTCCAGAATCCTTGACTAATTTAATAAATTTAATAAACTGCCCCTGGCTGAGAGCTCCGGTCTCTACTGTTTCTACTGTGTAGTATTTACAGGCCACACAGATCCCCATCTTGGAGACAGCAAACCTCATTTTTAAATGGCTCATGACCATGTTTTATATTTTTTAACCCTTGACTTTTTTTGGTAATTAACGGAAATGCCTATTTCTGTTATTGGCTTAAATAGCAAGTAGCTCAGAAGATAAGTTTGAAATGTCATCTAAATTACTCATCTAACACATTAAGAAGACTAAGAAGCCAAAACAGTGAGTCAAATAAGGGCATAACCATGTTAAAATATCAGGCTAATGTATACACAAAATAAAGATATTTTTAAATTAGTGTTGTCGACTAATCATATATCCACAAATAAAATTCATCAACACCACCCCTTTCTTCGGTTAAGAAAATGTTTTCTATCATTTATTTTAAAAAGATTTTAAGTAATCTCTACACCCAACATGGGACTCAAACAAACAACCCCGAGATCAAGCGTCACATGCTTTTCTGACTGAGCCAGCTAGGCACCACCCCCTTTCTAGCTTTTAAAACAGCGCTTCTCTTTTGCTAAACTCTGTAGCATTCTATTTGCCCCGTGAAGAAATTACTTGAAAAACACTAATAACTACAAAGGCAGTGTGTTAAACATTACTGAGATTTTATTATCCAATCAAGTAAAAACAAAAAACAAAAAAACCCCAAAAAGATGAGCTGGGGGAAGAAAGGCCCTGCGTGCTCTTAATGAGAGAGGACTTTGTGCTATTTCATTCATTCAGTGAGTCCTTACTGATTCCCTCCCACCTGCTGGGCTCGGTGAGGCACAGAGATACCCCAGTGAAAAGAGCAAAGCCCCCTCCTCAGAGAGCTCACAATCCAATGGGGAGAGTCAATGATCAATAATTCTCAGTGCCTTATTGGCAAGTGGTGGCAGTCACGGCCCCATTGGATGTGGACCCCCAGGAGAGCACACAGAAAGAGCACCGCTCCCCCTTCCTTTCTGCCTATCCATGCAGACCCCCCCCCCCCCCCGGCCACACACACACACAGGGCTGGCAGAGCTGGGAAGTACTGAGCTCTGTTTTAAGTTATGAAGTTGGTATTGACCTTAACAGTGATACCTGAGGATAAACTTGCCCAGGGAATGGAGAACTCACAATAGGATATATCTATCTCTATATAGATATATATATCTACCTATATAGATCTATCTATATATAGCTGCTGCTTCCTACCCGCTGTACGGAGGCATTAATAGTAACACTCAAGCACCAAAGGGGCTGTGCTCCAATCTTCTGACCAAACTTTACTTTGGACTAGATTTCTAAAAGTCATTGCCACCAACCATGGGTGCCGCTCTGTGTGTAGCCAGTGTGGACGGCAAAGAATAACTCAGGAGGAGAAAGACGGGAGAAGCTCCAGGGTCATCAGTCACAGTCGGAATAATAATAATTTCCCTCATGAGCTAACAATGGATTGTGGACATCGATGGACAAGTGCCAGAATGGATCCCCTTGCCAAGGAGTTGCCAAAGAGGCCCTGATGCAGCCCCATTGGGCACTGTGTGCTTTCCAGACCTTCTGGTGGGAGCTTCCGGAAAGGCCTCTGTGGGCGGGGGGCACCAGAGGGAAGCCATGTGCTCCATGGCAGACAGGTGAATGGACAGGGGGTGGTCTCCCATCTGAGGAAGCACAGTATGAACCCTTCAAAGTGCAGGTGTAAGCCCGCAGAACGAATATCCTGAGCCATCAATTCTTCACTGAGCACCTACATTGTGCCGGGCTCAGGGCAAGGCTCTCGGGACCCCCTGAATATGCGAGAAAGGAATTTCTGCCCACGCAGAGATAACACGGCAGCGTCATGCCTCCATCGCTGCTCTGCTGCAGGCGAGGCACCTGCACCCGGCCCTCTCAGCTGTGACTGCTCTCGAAGCCAGGGGTCACGTGGTGGGGGCGAGGACGTACAACAGCAGGATGAGGAGCTCTGCCAGGACACGTGACATCAGACAGTGTTTCGAGAACGCGGTATGAGGTGTAACGTGACGAAGCGTCCCTTGGTCAAAAGCGTCTGCAGACGTGCCGGCCGGACTCCTCAAGGGTCTTCAGCGTCTCAGAACACAGCACGTCTCAAACTTAATACATCAGTGGCTGGCTCTGGGGACGGGGAAAGGCTGTGGGATTAGTGCTTCTAGGCACTTGCTCTGGAAAAGGCTGTTCCACAGGCAGGCGCATGCAACCCCGGAGGGTGGGAGAGAAGGGGCCGTGGCTTGAAGCCCACAGCGGCCGCCGAGCCCTGACTTCGTGGAAGGCACCGTTTGGGGCTGGAAACCTAAGGCCAGGCCCACTTGCCCCCAGCCTCCCTCCCGGGCCCTGGGACAACAGCCGGACAGCTGGACAGCTGAACGGTGAAGGCAGGCCCCTCTGGCGAGCGGCCTCAGGGAGAGGTGACCTGGAAGAGGTCAAACAACCACAGTGGGAGGCATGAGGAAACACCTTAGCCACGGGACAGAAGAGGCCACAGGAGGCGGGAGGCCGCCACAACCAGCTGTGGAACAGGAAGGGGTGCTTGCACAACACGGGACTGCAGGGGGAAACGCAGGAGGGGAGGCTGAGCTGGAACACAGTGCCCATTTGGGAATGGCGCTAGGTATGTATGTGGAGTGGGAGTGCCCCAGTTCCTGAAAGTGCCAGTCACGTCCTCCAAAACTTCTCGGGCAGGAGCCTCTCCGGGCCACTGAGGGCCTCATCCTTGGCCCTGCCTCAGCACCCTGTAGCCTGTGGGCATCTGAGGTGGGGGGGGGGGGGGGTGGCTAGGCAAGGTGCACGGCAACATGTCCCCGTGGGGAGGTGCCGGGGACAGTGCTGGGGCCTCTTGGGCTTTCTGTGAGCAGAGCCGAGCATGGAGAGGGATGGGCCTTAGGTCACAGAAGGCTGTGCACCCCACGCTGAGCACTTGGGACCTGGGTCAATGACAGGTATTAAGCAAGACAGTAACATGATCGATGACTGGATGTACCTAAATCCTTCCCGAAACTTGAGGGCATAAATAAATAAAACACAACCAGAAAGGTCACCCCTGCACTTGTGTGGAGTATCAGCCAGGCGAGAGCTCAGAGACTGAGACCGGTTAGGAAACGTTGCTTTAGCCAGGACAGAAAGAGGAAGAGCCTCAACAAACCCAAATCAACGAAGAGGTGGGGCAGGAGGGAGGAAGCCACTCAGATCCCAAGGACAGCCTGACCATGGGGCAAAAGAGAGGGAAGAGGTTTCGATGATTCCCAGGTGTTCTCTGGAGTGTCATTCACCGAGACAGGAAGCACAGGAGGGGAGACCACCTGTTCGGAGGAAAGGACGAGCCTGCTTTTGGACACGGAAATGACGTGCTGGTCACACATTCACAGAGAAAAGGCTCGTGAGTCTGGGTCTGGAAGTCAGAAGAAAAATCTGAGCTAACGGTACATTCTCTGCCAATCGTGGTCCCAGCAAGTGGCTGAGATCAAAGGTGGTCCATCCTCACATCACCGGGGTCAGTTCAGGTACACGATGGGCACTGGGCACGAGGTGTGGCAGGGAGAGGTGAGCGAGGACGGCAACTCCTCCTCAAGACAGTGAGCACTAGAGCCAGAAAGCCTGCCTCGAGATGCAGTGGCGACGCCGACAAAGGGCAGGCACCTCGCCAAGACTTCAGAAAGCTACGGAATGGAGAACGTAAGGGCTGAAGGTGCCGAACTTCAAGCCAGAGCCACGGTCCACACGACAGGAAGCTGTAGGAAGCACCCTCCTCAGCAGAAGCATGCCACGGCAACGTTTCCTGAGCAACTGCACGAGGCCACCCCGAGAAAGGGTCACCGCCACGTCCCGGCACCTTGCAGGGTTTTAGTGCTAAGAAAGATGGCTGATTTTGAAGTAAATGCTTTCTAAGATTCACGTGTCTGGGGTCTTGAATGTATAGAATGCAATCACACCTGGTGGTATTTTAACTTAGTCTCCCAATGCGGTTTCCTTGGGAGTTTTGAAAAAAGGGTTAATTCCCAAGTGGGCCGTTTTTCCAAATAAGGACGCATTTGAAGGGAAACCTCCCCAGCCAATGAACCCCAAAACGCACAGGTACCACTAGGAGGGGCTTGGGATTCGCTCACGGGGCTATGCCCCGGACTCTGTATCATGGTCAGCTCAGCCCCAGCCCCACTCTTGCCCTGGGCTGGACGCTCCCTCTCCCGCATCAGCCCCGGTGCTCCTTTCCTGGGGTGTCTCTGCATTCGTGCCTGCCCAGCACACACAGAGGAGTAAGGAGAGAGACAGACCACGGCGCTTTCACAGGCTGTTCTGTGCCATACAAAGGTGTGTGCTGCCTCACTACTGGAAGCAGCGGAAAATGGAAAAGCCCCCTTGAGGTTTACCAGAGGAACGGTCACATGTATCGTGTTAAAACTCTAAAAGATAAGGAAAAGATGAGTAAACCCAGAAGGACGCAGAAAATTCTTTAAAACGTACCAAGTTCAAAGAGACAGTTGCAGAGTGAACTGTAAAATAAACACCTTAATTCTACAGAACTTTTAAAGGTCTGGAAGGAAGAAGAGGGAGCAGTCAACAGGGTTACCTATGGAGGGAGAGGAGATGGGGTGAGTGTGAGGGAGACGTGGGGTTTATGTTTACTTTACTATTAGATTGTTATGTATTTTCCAGTGAACACATTTGTGTATCGGTTGTGCAGTCTTAGAAAACAGGGGCACCTGGGTGGCTAAGTCGGTTAAGCGTCCGGCTCTTGATTTCAGCTCAGGTCATGATCTCGCGGTTTGAGTTCGAGCCCCGTGTTGGCTCTGTGCTAACAGTGCAGAGCCTGCTTGAGGTTCGCCCTCCCTCTCTCTCTCTCTCTCTGCCCCTCCCCTGCTCTCTTTCTCTCTCTCAAAAAATAAATACACTAAAAAAGAAAAAAAGAAAACAAAAAATCCCTACCACTTGTGCCCCGAGGGAGAAGCTTCTCTTCTTGCGATTATCAGATGGCTGAGAATATAGAATCAGATTTATCTTGTATCCCGGCGGATACTCAGCCCCACAGTTTGGAGCCTGAGTTGGTGAGGACTGAAGAATGATGCACCTGGGGTTGGGGTGGCGACAGGCAATCAAGCTAGAAGAGGTCACCTGGGAGAGTTCTCTTTCCAAAAAATCAATCCCGTCATTATTAGTCCTGGGAACATCTGGATTTGACTGCCAGCTCCGCTAATGTGAGTGGAGGTTCAGACACAGTTCTCTGGGCATGAACTAGGCCCCACTCTCGGCATCTCCTCTGCAGGGTCCTGCACCAGCATAATCCCCCTGCTGCAGGGCTGACTTCCTGGATTGGTGGGTTTGGGAGTGGACTGGGCATGCACCGCCCTGCTCCCTGCTTCCCCAGAGGGAATAAGCCCCCCCCACCCCCCCATCCCCCCAGGGAGCAGAGGTCAGTCCTGCAGGTCCCCACCGCCTGTGGTGCTGGTGGAGGAGAGGGGCTTGGCCAGAGCTGGACGTGACTGGGTAGTCACATTTCTTGAATTCCAGGATTGAAACGCAGGACGCCCATCTGTCTACAAATAAAATCCACATTCTCCCGTATAAGCTTCATCAGAGTTGAGGGCAATATTGTCAGCTCCTCTTTCCTTTGTTCTTTTGTCCTACTTTTCAAGTGGTTCAGAACTCAGGGGTCAGAAGAGTGTTATTTACTGGGTCCTGAACTTTCAACGGCGAGAGAGGTTGCAGAAGGCCAGATTCTTGACAGCCAGATTTAAAAACCAGTATCAAATGTACTAAACTTTATGGATACCAGCAGTGTTGCGATGGGCCCGGCCCAGCTCCTTTACAGAGGACAGTGAATTCAAACACTCAAGGTCGACCGACACTGAGGAGGAGCTGGTCAAGGATCACGCTAAAAAGGAAGCTGAGTCATGCCTACCTCTTTATCTTGAAACTGAAGGCATTCTGTTCGGACCTAGCATAGAACTTACGGGCCTGGCAAGTAAGGAAGCGACGCTTCTCTTCTCAATCCTACTGGTCGACCACGAGGCACCCCCCCCTCTAAACTGCACCCTCATCTCCTCCCCATCCCTTGTAAATCTGATATTATGTATGGACTGCAGACATCTTAGTCCACCACCGTTATACTTTTACAACAATGTTCTACTTTTGCAATGACTCATATCCACTCTTTATCGTCTAGAGAAATCTATGGGAATAATAAGAGACTGTTTGTAGCTTTTATTGTCTGTTCCTAAGTCAGTGACTCAGAGGGAAAAAATGGTTAGGAAGTAAGACAAGCAGAGCTCATGATCTCTCCTCTGGTTTCTAAGGCCTGGAATCTCTACCTTAATACAACTATAAGCAGGAAGGACGGTAGCAGTAGTCTGTTGACAAAAAATTAATGTCTCATGGGACAAAATATCAGATATGGTGTGCCTCCCTCCCTTTTTTAAACTGCTCCTTATTAACATGATATCCATTTTAAATAAGCCGGATGCATCACTCTGACAACAGAAAATGGAAATATAAGGATACCTGTATGTGTAGACAGGATGGGATTTTATAACACAGACCTGAAAAACACAAAGTATTTGCTGAACTAATAAGTGTAAGGCAGGGAGGAAAGGAATGGCTCTATTAGACACAGATCCTGCTATGCTAATTACTGCCAGAAAGCCATCATTTTTGGCAAGCTCTGCTCTTAGCTGACTTACAGCTAAGCATACAGGGTACACACAGGGTCAACTCAGCCAGTCCTCAGGGATGTGGCTTGAAGCTCCTCATCCTGGAGGGCCCTAAGGGAAGTAAAATTTTTTAAATGGTTATTTATTTTTGAGAGAGAGAGAGAGAGAGAGAGAGAGAGAGAGAGACTGTGTGTATGTGTGTGTGAGTGGGGGAGGGGTAGAGAGAGAGGGGGGACAGAGGATCCGAAGTGGGCTCTGTGCCGAGAGCAGACAGCCCTAGGCGGGGCTCGAACTCATGAACCGTGAGATCATGACCTGAGCCAAAGTTGGACCTTTAACCAGCGGAGCCACCCAGGTGCCCGGGGCAGTTAATTTTCTGAAACTCCGATGTCTCTGCGTGCTTTACTGACATTTAAAAATGGCGGATTCCCCACCGCCACACATGCACAAATGGCTGGTTCCCGAAGTTCTCTGCAGGCTACAATCCCCGGGGCCGCATCCTAAAGCACAGACTGTGCAGCTTCCATAACCACGTGCCCACGTGTGGTGCAGCCACCACAACAAACGGCTCTACGAGACTTCCGTGAGCAGCTGGGTGATGGGGTCAAGGACACTTGCTCTCCACCATGTTACTGTGTCCTTTCTGTGAAGATCCACAACAAAGCTGACAGTCTAAAGGGCACAGAGAGCGCATCAGTGGCACAGGAATGGTCTGTTTGGGGAACGTGACTCGCGGGGACTCACTTTGCTGCTGGGCTTCCTAGGTTGCGTGTGCAGGCCGTATGTTGTCTGAGATGCAGTGAAATACACGAATATGTGCAATAAACACTACATAAGCATCTCTCTTTCCTCCTAAGTATATCATGTAACTGCTCACGTGCCCCTGTTGCACGGGCCTCTAGGAAGCTCAGAGCTGGGTGTGTGCCTGCTTCTGCGGCCATACAGCAGCTTCTGTTTTGTACTAGCCATAGCCACGGCTTACTTGTGTTGTCCTACCCTCATTTTCTCTTAACCACCATTTCTGCCCCCCTCCCCGCCACCCCGACCCCAGCATTACTGAGATGTAGTTGACATATAATACTGTGTACTTTTAAGGTGTACAAAGTGAGGAATTGATACATGTATATATTGTGAAATGATTTCCACAACAAGGCTAGTTAACACATCCATCATCTCACATACTTTTTTGTGTGTGGTGAGAATGTTAAGATCTACTTTCTTAGTAACTTTCCAGTATATGGCACTGTTAACTACAGCCACCATGCTATCCATTACATCCCCAGAACTTATTCATCTCATAACCAAAAGTTACACCCTTTGACCAACATCTCCCACCTCCCCCACCTCCCAGCCCCTGGCAACCACTACTTTACTTTCTGTTTCCGTGAGTTCTGACCACAATTTATTTCTTTCCAATTTCTCATATTTGTGTTTTCTCAATAGGCTGTTTCAAACCGACTTAAGAATGAGGTAGCTTAGAAATTTTTTCTTAATAAGTAAAAAATGTCTCTGTTTATGAAGACCCTAATATTAATGTGCAGACCCTTCTTCCCCTTAATTAAAAGCTGTGGCTCTGACCCATGGCGGCGGGGGGGGGGGAGTGGGGGGGGATGGGGGGGGGCGGGGGGAGGCGGCTCGGGATCCCCTGGTGCTTTCTTCCCAATTGTACAGATCTGGCTCTACCATTCAGCCTGGGGCCCAGGCAACAGGCTGGGGTGAGCCCCAGGAACACGGGTTCGAGACCTTTGAAAACATCCTGAGGAGACATGGGTATACTCATGGTTTAGAACCCCAACTCAACACCATCTGCCTCCAGACGAGCTATATCTTAAGAAGGACACGATATCACCTATGTAATATTTTGCCTTGGGATGCAAACCCTGAATCGAATCGTGAGAAAATACGAAACACAAAAAGAGAAATGTCCTGTTTTTTTAAACAGGGGAACAACTGACAAAATTGGAAAATGCACAGATTAGGTAAGAGTATCATAAAATATTAAACTTACTGAAGTGGATCCTTGTACATGAGAATACTTCTAGTAAGAAATTAACTCTACACTGAAGTATTTAGGAGTAAAAGGCCATGGTATATGTAATTTGTTCTCAAATGGCTCAGAAAGCAGACTGTGTGTGTGTGTGTGTGTGTGTGTGTGTGTGTGTGTGTGTGTGTGTGTGAGTGTGCCTGTGTGTGTCCGTGTGTGTGTAGAGAAAGTAAACAAATGGGTAAAATGCCACCAGTCACCGAATCTGGGTAAAGGGTATACAAGCGTCCTTTGTGCTATTTTTGCAATTTTCTCTAAGTTTGTAGTTATTCCAAGGAAAAAGTTAAATGAGAAAAAGAAGAGAGTGCCTGCTTCGACTGTATAGCTTCCAATATGGCAGTAATTTCTTAAAAAAAGAAAGAAGTTTCCCTCCTTTCCTATTGATTTGATAACTGTTACCAGCCCTTGGCACCAAAGGGCTCCAAATGGAAGAGCAGACCGTGCCTCTCTCCCACCATGCCTAGGAGGCCAGCTCCCAGCTGCTCCCTCTTCAAACACAGCGTTCTTTTCCTTCTGGGAGTTTACGGACCCCTGAAGCTAGCTGAAATGCAGATTCCTGAATGTTATTTTCCCTCGCCCTTTCATTTTTTGTTGTTGTTTTTGTTAGGCTAAAGTCTATTAGATCATGATCTGAGCTGAAGTTGGATGCCCAACGACTGAGCCACCCAGGCGCGCCTAGGCTAGTTTTAAATTCGGGGCGCAGACCCGGGGCACAGAGCCTTACCGTCCCAGGCCGCGTGAAGTCCACGCTGTGGGCCAGGCTCTGTCGCATCTGGTTACTGAAGAGGCGGACGCATACGCTCTGCAGGTACTCCGGCGTGATCTGCAAAGAAGTCAGGAGGGCGGCTGGTGAGAGGCACAAACTCCCCCCTCCCCCAGGGACAGCAGGGGCCCCAGCAGTGATCAGAGCTGTCCCTTGCTGGGCTTTCTGGAAGGTACAGAGATGGAATTTTGCGTTAACCCAGGGGTTCTTGGGCACTAAAGCCCTGAGCCTGACAGAAAAAAACTGCTAACGTGCTACAGGTATGATCACGGCCTGTCATAATGTAAATTACCTAATTCCAGTAGATGTACTCCCACTGTCACGCAAAAGGAACGGACTTTAAACCGTTTGTGCGGGCGTGTATGAATTCAAGCAATCAAGTCAATCAGGGGGCCAACAGTGTGGTAGAAAGAATGCTAGCCTTCAAATCTAAAGATCTGGGCTCAAGTCCCGGACTTGGGAAAACCAGCAGCTCCGCCCCTTGCCTTGTGACCTGTCGAGTGAAATGAACTATGTCTGCCTCTGTGGGTCATGGTGACAGGGTGAACGAGATGACACGTATGCCTGACACATGCCAGGTGGCTGGGTACGTGCTTACTGAATGAATGACGGAGGCACTGGTATCGAGTGCCTGTGGGCGGGAGTCTGCTGCCGTCCCGTCAATGCCACTCTATTCTGGCCTTTCTGGCTGCTTCTCTCACCGGCTCATTAGCTACTGTGACTCAAGACTGGCTTACAGCCTCTCAGGTAGTAATCTCAGGATCTGTTCTTTTTCATTTTACATCTTTTCTTTTTATAAAAAGAATGCACCTTCCAAATGCGCAAGTGTCCCAACCTCTCCCCAGTCCCATCCTTCCCTACAAACCAATCCCTGGAGGTAACTATTAACCGCTTTGCTCTCTTCCAGGGTTTTTTCTATGCCTGACAGTGGGAGGGAAACCTCCCTTTCCTCAGCCTCCTGATGCCGAGTGGTGACCCCCCGACACGGTCACGTGACTGGCCGCTACCCCACCCTTACTCAGCTGTCCCCACGTGAGGCCCCCTCCACCCATTCATGGGTTAGAAAGCACCGGGAACGTGGACCGCAACCTCTCCTCTCCTTGGGGGACTCCGTCTACCCACTGGAAACTTCTGGTCTGCTTCAGACACATCAAAGGCCCTGTCCATCCATGGCAGATGTCTCTGCTCATCCCTTGGCACTCAGCTCTGTGCGAAGCGACTCAGACAAAGCAGCACCCCATCTCCAGGGGGCACATCCCCCATCAGCCCACGTCCGTTTCCTCTGAATGTCCACAAGTATCGAAAAGTAAAGGTTCCTTTTTCATCCTGTATTTTTAACCTTTCCTTTTCCTTTTCATTATCGACAACCTAAAAACACATCCCAATACATTTCATATTTAAAAAGTACCTTCCCCTTCCTCCACCCTAGGTCTCCACCTATCAACCACCCTCCCAGTATTCTTCCTGCACAGCCAAGGTGCTCGAGAGAACAGCCCACAGTTCCTGTCTCACTTCCCCTGGCCCTCCCAAAACGCTGCAATTAGGCTTCTAGACGCATCGTTCTGTGGAAACTTACGTGGCAAAGGCCATCACCACTGACCTTCTATGATGTCAAAATCATTGGGCACTTTTCAGTTGTAGTCTTCTAAAGTATTCGGTGGCTTCCGAGACTTTGCATAAACCCTTTACTCCCGAAACTGTTTTCTCTTTTGACTTCTGGAACTGCTACCAGAACCAATTCTTTAACAAGCACATTTGACTATGTCACTTTCTTGCTTAAAACAGGTGAATGAGGAAAGGACACAAATAGACAGCAGACTAAGTATAAAGGGCCAACAAATATATGAAAATATATTCAGCCTCATGCATAATTAAAGAAATGTAAATTGAAACATTCAGAACACCAAGTTTTACTTCCCAAACTGGGAAAGAGTTCAAAGTATAATCGTGTCTAGTGTTGGCAAGTGTGTGGAGAAATAAACACAGATACAGATAAACCCCCAGGGATTTGGGTAGACGTCGCTGAAGTCTCAGGAGAAATCATTTGGCAACATTTATCAAAATGTTAATGCCCATAACCTTTGACCTAACTATTCCACACTTAGGATCTTACCTTACCTGTTTTCAAAGGTATACAGTATATAGAAGAATGTTCATTGGCACATTTTTTTGTTATAGCAAACAAAATCTAAACGTTCACCATCAGAGAGCTGACGGATTATAATTCGCTCTTACAATGGCATAATGTACAAGCCTAGAAAGGAATGAGGGCTATGTGGCCATGTGGAAAGATCTCCAAGATATACCGAAAGTAAAATGCGAGTTTCAGAAGAATAATGGGTCATACGATCCCAAGTATACGTAGGCCGCATGCAGACATGCACACACACACGCCTATGCCTAGAAATGTTCTAAAATAAGACGCAAGCAAATGTTAATCTTGAATACCAATAAAGAAGTGACACTAAGAAACCGTGTGGGAGGGGGCTTTTGCTCCTTACTATAGACTACTCTGACTTGTTCCAATTTGTTACCACAAACGTGTATTTTTTTTTACATTAAAAACAAGCCAGTTATAGGGGGGCCTGGGTGGCTCAGTTGGTTATGCATCTGACTTCCACTCAGGTCATGATCTTGCGGTTCACGGGTTCGAGACCCGCGTCAGGCTCTGTGCTGACAGCTGGGAGCCTGGAGCCTGCTTCCTGCTTCCGATTCTGTGTCTCCCTCCCTCTCTGTCCCTCCCCTGCTCACGTTCTGTCTCTCTCTCTCTCTCTCTCTCAAAAATAAAGAAACATTGGGGCGCCTGGGTGGCGCAGTCGGTTAAGCGTCCGACTTCAGCCAGGTCACGATCTCGCGGTCCGTGAGTTCGAGCCCCGCGTCGGGCTCTGGGCTGATGGCTCGGAGCCTGGAGCCTGTTTCCGATTCTGTGTCTCCCTCTCTCTCTGCCCCTCCCCCGTTCATGCTCTGTCTCTCTCTGTCCCAAAAATAAATAAACGTTGAAAAAAAAAAAAATTAAAAAAAAAAAAAAAGAAACATTAAAAACAAACAAACAAACAAAAACAAGCCAGTTACAAGTCTAGTCCCCGCCCCTGCCGCCCCACCCCATCTCTCCCTGCCTGGTGGCCTGCGGGCCTCTCGCGCACTCCAGCAGGAGCTCACGTGCCCATCTCTGGTCAGCACGCCACCCCTGATGTCACATCGACTCTGGCTGTAAGAGGCACAGCAGGATTCTGGTAGCTATGTTTTAATAGGAGAGAAGGCAAAGGAAGGCAAATACTTTTCTTTTTATTTATTTCTGTATTGTTTGAACCTCCTAATCACGGGCATGTCTTTGTCAACAGAGGTTATAGAAGCCATGTTTGTTTTCTTTCTGATACTTTTCTGTATTAATGTCAACACATGCTATTATTAAAACTGAAAAAAAAAAACAGTTAATTTAAAAAGTCCATTTTTTAAGGTATATATTTCAAAAGCCCCTCACTAACTACAGGACAAATCAAGGGCTCCTAAGCATGATCTACAAACCTCCCCGTGATCTTTACTGGCCCATCCTCTCTGCATCCTCTTTCAGCATGTGGCCACCACCCCAGCTAATGGCTGTACCAGGCAACTTTCAGCAGTGTGCGGGCTACGATTTCACACGAACAGAGAGGTTTTCAGCGCAGGATACTAAAACATATTAAAAAGCTACTATAGTAAAAAACACAATGCATTAGTAGCTTAAGAATAGCCAGATCAATGGAAAAAATTAAAATCCCACTACATGATAAAGGTAGCCATTCAAATTAGTGAGGAAAGAAGTAAATAGTTCTGGCTCAAATGGTTATCTTTTTTTCTAGTGGGGGGGATAAATTTCTTTCTTTCTTTTTTTTTTTTTTTTCTTTTCAACGTTTTTTATTTATTTTTGGGACAGAGAGAGACAGAGCATGAACGGGGGAGGGGCAGAGAGAGAGGGAGACACAGAATCGGAAACAGGCTCCAGGCTCCGAGCCATCAGCCCAGAGCCCGACGCGGGGCTCGAACTCACGGACCGCGAGATCGTGACCTGGCTGAAGTCGGACGCTTAACCGACTGCACCACCCAGGCGCCCCGATAAATTTCTTTCTTAAATCATCTATCAAAATAAATTCCTTGTGGATTAAAGATTTAAAAGTAAAATTAAAACAAAACAAAACAAGACGACCAACAGAAAAAAATTAATGTGAATATTCCAGCTCCTTTAGTGGGAAAAGCTCCTTTATTAACACTTTGAAAAGGCAGGATGGACGACGGGAAAAACTGATAAAATGATTTGACGATATAAACGTGTCAATTTTACTAACTTAAGAAACACTAATTTAAAAACCAAAAAGCAAACTAAGGAAAACATTTACCAAAGATGAATTCTGAATGGCCTGTGTCTTAACAGGGATGCCCACATCTGTAGTCCTGATTTCCCCCAAACCTGCTCTACCCCAGGCCTTCCCCATCGCGGCCGGAGGCACCACTGCCCTCCCACAGCTTAGGCCAAAAAGCTGGAGTCATGCTTGACCCCCAAACCCCCGCCCAGGTCCAATCCAGCACAAAACACTATCGGCTCTATCTCATAACACACCCAGAGGGGCACCTCTCTGGCTCTGGCTGCCATCACCACCACCACCACCAGGTCTCCCCTCGTGACCGCAAGCGCCTCCTGCCGGTCTCCCTGGTTCCTCCAGGCCTCCGAGGACTGTTGTAAAACAAAGGCAGGTAATCCTTCCACAGCATGCCAGACCACGCCACCCCCCCTATTCCGCTCCCCAGTTTACTCATAGTAGAGCCACATCCTAACGATGGCCCTCGGGGCCCTGACCTGCTGGGTGCCGCTCCCTGTCCTTCACTGGGAGAGGCAGGCACACTTCTGCTTTTGGTCCTTTGCATCCTCTTCCTTTGGCCTAGAATTCTGGGGGAATTCCAGAGGGCTGCGAAACGAATTCCCTTACCTCTTCCAGTGAAGCTCCCCCTGCCTGCCTAGTTAAAATTGTCCCCTGTCCATAGACACACGTACTCTGATCCCCTCCACCCTGTTCCTTTCTTTCCTCACAACGCTTGTCATTTTCTAACACACGACGATGTCATTTATTATCTACTGCTTATATTTACTATTTATTATTCTCGCCCCTACTGGAACGTATGCTCCCTGAGGTCAGGGATCTTTGTTTTGTTGTCTGACGTATCCCACAGGCCTAGAACGGGGAAGGCCTGGCACATAGTAAGCTTGCAATAAATCTGCATTCAATGAATGAGAAGCATATAAAAAACGTTCACTGTCATGTGGAAACAATGTGAGGTACATTTCAATCCTGAGACACTACTTCTCAAGGATCAAATTTACCAATACAAATACAAATGTTGCAACAAATACAGGTGTCCTTTTCATACACAAAGACAGGACCGGCAAGGATATAAAGATAAGGACTCCCAGTGGAACCAGACCAGCAAAACCTTCCTGGAGCACCTTAGCACAGATTTCAACCTCGAAAATCAACTTTAAAAAAATATAACAGGGGCACCTGGCTGGCTCAGTCAGTGGAGCATACGACTCTTGATCCTGGAGTTGTGAGTTTCAGCCCATGTTGGGTGTAGAGATTACTTAAAATGAAATCTTAAAAATAAACAAAATTTAAAAATTTAAAACGTAACAGAGGCTCATCTCCTCCCACTATATTTATAATTTGTGAAAGTGAAAAGCTGGAGACAACCTCGATGTCCAACCTGGACATTAATACGAAGCGCAGCACTGCTTCACGATGCACTTGAGCCGCTAACGGTGAGGCTTGTCGAACACCTCATGTCTTCAAGAATGCACGATGCGGTATTAAGGAAAATAGAAAACTTTGCCTGAACCAGAGTCCGTCTAGTGCAGCCAAGCACCGCGACAAATGTGGAATGTTAACAAGTGTTGTTACTAAGTGACACGATTGCAGGTAATTTTAATCGTATTTTTGCACAGTTCTCTATTTTTAAAATTTTCTATAATACATATTATTTTATAGTCCTATTTCTAAGTCACTAAAAAATTTTTATTTTATTTTTTAAGTAATGTCTACACTGAACCTGGGGCTTGAACTCATGACCCTGAGATCAAGAGTCACATGCTCTACCAACTGAGCCAGCCAGGTGTCCTTTTAATACACGACCTTACACCGGCAATAAAATTATACAGAACCTAACATACACACAAGAGCACAAAACTGGAGCAATCAGAATAAGATCAATAGACTGGATCAATGTCAATGTTCCGGTTGTGGTACTGCAACCTAGTTATGCAAAATGCTACTCTTGGGGGAAACTGGGCAAAGCGTGCCAAGCCTCTCTGCATTATTTCTTAAAATTGCATGTGCCAATTATTCCACTTTTAAAGAAAATGTACATTTCTACAAAGGGATTTTATTATACTTCTAATTTTTTAGTAAGTGAAACACTAGAGTCATTCCTATTAAAGTCAGGAATAAGACAAGGAGGCCCACTATTCGATAATGTCCCGTAGTCAACAATGCCACTATGCGAAGGAAAAAAAGTCATTACAAATAATGAAAACATAATATAAAACAAAACAATCAGTATCTGAAGACGATATGACTGCCAGTCTAGAATACAGAGGTATCAATCAACAGAATCTAGCAGATTAATAGAGGTCAGAAAGGTGGCTAGATATAAAATCAACATGTGAAAACCCGTAACTTCCTTTTATAGCAGCAGTATATTTCCCCCTCGTTTTTATGCCACTCCATATTATTTTTTTCTGTTGCCAGACAATTTGCCGTTTGCCAACGTGAAGAGTAAGGTAGAGAAATAAAGACGTCAGGAAAGACGGACAAAATACTGTGGGCAGCACAATCATGGGCATGGAACGTTGGCGTGGTCTCCTTTGTACGTCTGGCTTTGTGAAGCACGGGGGCAGGTGTCACTGGCCGGGAGAGGCCAGGAATCCCATTAGCACAGCCCAGGCCCTCAACACTGCTTTAGCTGCAAACAGACACGCAAGCAGGTGCGGATCTTCCTTACCATCTTGCCACTGACCGTGGCCTCCAGGGAATCCACCAGCTCTGCCGTGACCCCGATGAGATTGTGGTAGTCTGCCTGGATCTTATTGTACCGCTTCAGGTACGTCATTGACCTACGCTCGGCTTCTATCAGCTGCTGGTGGAGCTGCTGCGACATTTCTAGGAAGACGATTTACATTAATGCAAAACAAAACAAAACAAAACAACAGTAAAAACAAAACAAAAAAACCCCCACAAAATAAAAAATATACTCTTCTCAAGGCAGTATTGTGCCTGCTTTCAGAACGTTCTGCAGTCACAACGAACTTGATATTATTCGTGTTTAACACTTTACTTCTGGGGCACTTGGGTGGCTCCATCAGTTGGGTATCTGGCTTCGACCCAGGTCATGATCTCACGGCTGTGAGTTCGAGCCCCACATCGGGCTCTGTGCTGGCAGCTCAGAGCCTGGAGCCTGCTTCGGATTCTGTGTCTCCCTCTCTCTCTGCCCCTCTCCTGCTCACTCTCTGTCTCTCTCTCCTTCAAAAATAAATAAATATTAAAAAACAAAACAAAACACTTCACTACTATTTCCTGACACATTTAATTACGAAGTGCTTTGTGACCACTGATTTTCAATTTCTGGTCTCTGGCAGTTCAACTGAATCGTCACTGGTTTTCCTCACACAATCTATTTCCTTGACTGAGCCCCATGCAATTTCTTGTAGTTGCTCTCTCTGTGTAAAAGACACAAACTCAGTATTTCTTCCAGCTCACACACTGGGTGAAGCAAACCTACAGCTTTTCCTCTGTGTTTGCCCCGTGAGGTTGTCTGGAGGTAATTCGTATCTGCAGGCCAGCTCTTCATTTTCGGTAAAGGTTAGGCTACTTGCCTAATGCTGAGGAAGCTAGAATCCAAAATTAGGCAAGATTCAAGGTGCTCGGTCTGCCAGCTTGATAAAGCACAAACCACCCCACTGGGCCCTAGAGCAGGCAGCCTTGGAAGGTTCCAGGGTTCTCTTCTGGGACTCTGCACCAGGGACAGCACTTGGTGGCCAAGCCACCCTGGACACAGCCGGAATAGCGAATCTTATCCAGTGTCAGCACTCCTTTGGCCCATCTTCCTTTTCCCCCTCCCAGAAGGCTAAGTTTGGATGGAAGGAAATGACGATGCCGCCAAACCCAAGTTAACTACTCTTGTCCTAACTGGGCACTGTCATCATTTTAGAACACATTTCATCCATGCACTGAGAGATCTGAAAACCCTAAAGACCTGGGCTCAAGCGGCTACTCCACCACTTTCTGCTGGATAATCTTGGGCAAGACGCCTAACTTCTCTGATCTCATTTCTTAACCTATAAAACGGGGATGATGATAATGACCCTGAAGAGTTATTGTGAGGATTGTACAGCATAGGGGAAACAATCAATAATACTGTAATAACATTGTATGGTGACAGATGGGGACTACACTTATCCTGACGAGCACTGAGTAATGTACAGAACTGTCGAATCACTATATTGTATACCTGAAACGAATACAACACTGTATTTCAACTATACTTCAACTTAAAAAAAAAAAAAGCACACATACAAAAAACAAGTTAGTATGAGAATTAAACGAACAGATATACTCAAAGTGCCTAGCACAATTCTGGCCCACAAGAGGCAATCAATAAGTAATAGCTATTATGGAAAGGGGTCAAAGATTTCCTAAATATATTTCCATACAAGTAGACAACTTGAAAAAACCAGGGGTTAAACCCTAAGGCCGCAGTACGCAAAATTTGAAACATGTCAGAATCATCCAAAAGTAAAGATAATCAAGCCTCACCTTCAGAGACTGATTTTATGGATACGGGGTGGGGACTGAGAAACTATATTGTCAACAAACTCTCCAAATGGCTCGGATGCATATCACAAGTTTGAGCCCCACTGTCCTAAATTAGCTATTCCTCTTAATTTGTGTTCTAAATAGCTATGAGGATCACGCGTGAACTGTATCTCAATTACAATTATGTGTAGAAGTCAAATATTTTAACTATTAAAACCTCAAATATCACATAATAATGAACTAATATTACTATTATTATTTAGCATCCTTCAAATCTCAGTATTAAAAGATAACTTTAAAAAGTTCTCAGGCCATGGGGTGCCTAGATGGCTCAGTTGGTTAAGCATCTGACTTTGGCTCAGGTCATGATCTCATGGTTCATGAGTTCAAGCCCCGCACTGGGTGAGCTCGAACCCCACTTCGGGGGGCACTCCGTGCTGACAGTACGGAGCCTCTGTGGGATTCTCTGTCTCCTTCTCACTCTGCCCCTTACTCAATCATGGCCCCCCCACCCCGTCTGCTCTCTCTCAAAAAAAAAAAAAAAAAAAAAAAAGAAAGTCATCTGGCATGAATTTACATCTAGCACTTGAAACTTTGGAAAACATCTATGGAAATCATTTGTCAAGTTTTTTCTTAAATATTATTAGGGAGAAGGAAGGAGTCACTACCATCTTCCTATGCTAAATAGTATTAAGGCTTTTTCATACGTACAAAATTCCAAATTACATAAACCGGAACATCCAACTATAAAAATTCTACAGGACAGTCATAATTCTACTTCATGGCAATGACTATTAGAGTACCTGTGCAATCTTTCTTAACATGTACCAAGTAGCAGATGATGAAGTACCAAAACCCATTAACCGGGGCAAATAACCTCACAAATCATCAATATAAAAGTCCCCAAATTGGGACACCTGGGTGGTGCAGTCAGCTGGGCATCCAACTCCTGATTTTGGCTTGGGTTGTGATCCCAGGGTCGTGGGATCGAGCCCCACGTCAGGCTCGGCACTAAGCACACGGAGCCTGCTTAAAATTCTGTCTCTCCCCCTTCTGCCTCCTCCCACTCCCCGCTGCTGTGCTCTCGAAAGAAAGGAAGAAAGAAAGAAAGAGAAAAAAGAAAGAAAGAGAAAGAAAGAAAAAAAGTGTCCAAAGTTGTCCCCTCGAAAGAGGACTGCACAAAGGAATTCTCCTCAGAAAGTCACTGTGCAATTAACTAAACGTAAGGGACTACTTGTGGCACTTTTGCCTTAGGAACGCAGAATTGGAATTTATGACAGTGTCAAAGTATGGCACACCTGAGGAAAAATACCTAACTGCCAGCAGCCACCGAAAGGAGAGAAGTGGGCAGTTGGGCTGAAATATCTGTGACCAGTTCAAATACACCATTGGACAGAACAGCCTGTGGTACAGAGATGTCACCCAGAGGACACCTTAACTGGCTCCAAACAGGACCTGGCCATTACTGTTAAGCGATTCGGCTCCAGCTCCAAGATCTCAACTTTATTTCTGAGAGTAAAAAGAACTTTCACTCTTTTTTCCTTCTCAAAAGTTTCATGAGACAAGGACCACTAAGCCAAGATCCCTTGCCGTGCAAGAGCTCAACTTTGAGTGGAGAGGTGTTACTAGAAATCCCAGCTTATATTAATGAAACTGAGTTATTTCATATTTCACAACTACTTACATAATTTGTACAAAAGTCCAAAGAAGTACTTCCCTAGTTTTAAACAAAGAGATATATACAATTAAAAGAATGTCAGTTAAGGTCACAGAAAGTTTTCCGGTAATTCCAGCATCCAATGAAACACCAACAAAAGTGATAGAGTTCTCCCTCCATGGCCAAGCCATCAAGTTGTCTCTCAACACTTCTACTTTAAATACGTTGCCTTTTTTTTTTTTAAAGACTGGATGAGATTTAACTTTAGAGACCCCTTTGTTGCTCGAGACAAAATGATATATTTTAAATACATGGAACTATTTTTCTGACATCTAAAAATCTGAAATCAATCACTCTAACTTTATAATATGACATACTCTTTCTTCTTTGTATTCAGATATAAATCAGCTTTGCTATTTTGCTAATCCACGAGTACCGAATAAAGAAAATTATGATGTAGATGTATGAATATAGATCATCATTTTAAAAATACCATTTAGGGCTCTAAACTCTAGAAAAACAGTCAGTTGCTCATTTTCTGAAGAGGTCGGATCAATGGATGGCAGAAATGCTAAAAGATACCATTTCTATACCTTTTTATTATTTTATTATTTATTTATTTATTTATTTATTTATTTATTTATTTATTGAGAGAGAGCACATACGAGCAGGGGACGGGCAGAGAGAGAGGGAAAGAGAATCCCAAGCAGGCTCTGTGCCATCAGCATAGAGCCCACCGAGGGACTCAAACCCATGGACCTGGTGATCACGACCTGAGCTGAAACCAGGAGTCAGATGCTGAACTGACTGAGCCACCCAGGCACCCCTCTGTACCTTTTTTGGACGGCTAGGTAGAATAGTAAGACAATATGCTGTATTTCCAACCTGAGTTTTTACTCTAAGTACCATTTTAAAATGTAATTCCTTTTGAGAGAATTTTCTACTCCAAGCACTCTTCTTGCCTTCTTCAAAAGCTTGTGGAAATCTTACTCATGAAACCTTCCTCTCAAGATACGCAGAATAATGATATTGCCCAAACATTCAATGTAAAAAACAACACCTAAGTCTAGAATTCAAATAAACGGGGAGCATGTCTGTGCCTTGTGGTCACTGCAGCAGTAACTGTGGGAGGAGGGGACAAACTGGTGACAAGGGGCTGTCACGACATGGGGCCTGGGCCTGAGCCCCTGGTACCAGTGCCCTGTGGAGCTCACCTCTGATCTCCATGGCAATACTGCATCATGGGGCTTATTCAGCCACGGACACACGCTGCGCCTGCCAGGCTCAATTCCACCGACATTCTGCTTGGCTAGCCTCAGAAAACTCAATTAAAATCAAACCTAAAGAGGGCTCACACACCCTGGTCTCCTTGCTGAAATCCGAAGGGAAGATCTGTAGAAAAACACCGGCTCTTCCCTTTACACTCCCCCTTCCTCCCAGGTTTATTTTATCCATAAAACTGGGCCACTTCTGAGAGACAGGACTGGTTCCTGGCAGACAGTTGTCCTCAAAAGCTGCGGGGTATGTTGGGGTGACAAGGGCTGGCTGAGACTCAGGAATGAGGGAGGTTTCCCACCACTTTCCCTCCGCCAGTGCCTAGGGGTCCAAAGACCGAGTCTGAACGAGGATTACTGGAGAACTTGGGCGATTTTCTGAAACTCAAAGGATGCCGGTGGGGTAGTGGTTTTAAAATATGATGGCCACATCTTTGACACTCCTTCCCATCAAGAGGTGGAACGTCATTCTCCTTCCTTTGAACGTGAGTTGGCTTTAGGAATTTGCTTCTGATGAAGAGACTGCAGCAGAAATGACACAGAGTTCCTCGAGAGGCTGACGCAGCTTCCACGGGCTCTCTCTGGGGACATTCATCCTGGGAACCCAGCCACCATGCCACAAGAAAGCCCAGGTCACAGAGGTGTTCCAGTCGGGCGCCTCAGCACTGGCCACCAGGTGCACACGGGTGAGGAAGCCTTGGGGATGGCTCCCCTGAACCCACGAGACAGCCAGGGAGAAATGCCTAAGTACACGGTTCCAGGCCAGGCAAGGTGATGCTGATAATAAGGGGACATTGTTGTTTTATGCCACTAAGCCTGAGATGGTTTGCTAGGTCACAACAGAAACAGAAATAGGGGGGGCGAGGGTGCATTTCCAGGAGTTGCAGGGCGGGACCCAATGCCCGGCACAATTTAAGAATTCCCACTGTTCTGGGGCACCTGCCTGAGTGGGTCAGTCAGTTGAGTGACTCTCGGTTTCAGCTCAGGTCATGACCTCACAGCTCATGGGATCGAGTCCAATGTCGGGCTCCATGTGGACCCTGCTTGGGATTCTCTCTCTCTCGGCCCTTCCCCTGCTCCCTCTCTCAAAATAAATAAACATTAAAAAAAAAAAAAAAAAAAAAGAATACCCACTGTTCTGAACATGAGAAAACTGGCCTGGGAACCATACTAACTCTTCAGGGAGCAGGCCTGAGGACCTGAAGAGAGCCGCTGGAACTCAGACTCGGGCACAACGTTACTGGGGACAGAGCAGCCTCAGCGAGCTCCAAGGCCACAGCCTGGTGACCCTTAGAGGATTCCATGTTGACCCCATGAGGCCACATCTGTGGCCCAGCTCTTCTGTGCTCAGGCACCGACTGATGCTTCCCAGTGAAGGATCGTGGGGCTTGTCCCTCTGAGCTACAGGGGGTGGGAGGAGTGGGGCAGCTGGCAGGACCATTCGCCTGAGCAGGACTGCTGGGTGGGGGAGATGCAAGGCTGTACAAGGCAAAAGGAAGCACTCAGACTTTCCTCATCTGAAGCTGAACCCGCCTTCCTTGTGTTGGAAAAAAAAGAGATAAATAATTTACTAACCCTACACCCCACCCCACCCCCAGCTTTTTTTGTTTTACAAAACTTTAAAAAAGACCGTGGAAAAACAAAGACAGGAAGTTCTGAGATCCTCTCTAACATTGCCCTGCTGTGAGAAGGGCAAATGTGCTGTTTCCTGTGGTAACACTCCACCTGCTGGGGACTGAGGACTATGCCACCAAAACTCACAAAGGCATGAAACACATCATCATCCACCCTTTCCAATGTTAATTTAAGCACTTTTTGTAACGTAGGATCAAAGACAAAACTTAGGCACAGCACCACAATTGTGGCCACTGACTTCATATTAACTGAATTTTTCTTGCCTTACTGAAAAATGGGATAGTTCTAGCAAAAAACAAACAAACAAACAAAAAAAGACTAATAATGGAAAACCATCTTTTTATGCTAAAACCTTAAGGCTGGAATTCCTAAACTGAATGCAAAAAAATGGAAATGCTTCTAAGATGGGTGTTCCATTGCTACGTAAATAAGACCCCACTAGACTAGTTCAAGGTAAAAGTGGAAGTTCCTAAAATGATACTTCTGGCACCCATGCTGCTCTGTGTCTCTGGCTGGGCTGCAGCCCCATTCCTTCGGGATATTGCTTGGGTTTTCTTCTCTTCATCTCTCTGGGTCTTAGTCACCTGATACACAAGACGTAGCTAAGGCCAGCCGTCCTGCAAAGTGGGCCTCAAGGAATCACAAACTTGATCACAAAATACTTCGTAGATATTTAGACTTTCATCTTTTAAATTAAAAAATAATGTAGACTTTTAAAGCCCATGTTTGCCAAATGCACAAATTCTCACCATCTCTGTCCCTAGCCTACTGCTCAAAACTTGAGTTGGCCAAGTTGTTCTTTAAAAAATGTTAATCTAGGGGCGCCTGGGTGGCTCAGTCGGTTGAGCGTCCGACTTCGGCTCAGGTCATGATCTTGCAGCCTGTGAGTTCGAGCCCTGTGTTGGGCTCTGTGCTGACAGCTCAGAGCCTGGAGCCTGCTTCGGATTCTGTGTCTCCCTCTCTCTGCCCCTGCCCAGCTCATGCTGTCTCTGCCTTTCTCTTAAAAATAAACATTAAAAATGTTAATATTAAAAAAATGTTAATCTACATGATTTACCTTTGTTACTCTGTCCATTCTCCTTCTGGGATGAGAAAGAAGTTGAGGAAAACAGGCAATGAAGATAAAGTACTCACGGTATTTCACGTAGCGTGGCCAAGCTGAGAAAGCCTTAGCAAGGTGAAAAGCAATTCTCAGGAGAGTAAAGGCCGTTTCCTAATGTTGCTATATATATAGCTGAGACAGGTACTAACTTCTCAGTACTTGGAGGCTCACTCTCAACTGAATCACCTTTTTCCAGCTCAATTACTGCTGCATGCATGCAAGTCTTACCCTATTCGGTAGCCCCCTAAGTGGCCTCCTGACCCCCTTCAAAAGACGTTCCCCACTGCTACTGAACATTCTACTAAAAAGGAAACTGAACTCGTACCCTTCAACTCTGCCCCTTCATTCTAAAGCTTTACCCTAAGGACACTGAGACTGGGAAGACAGCCACAGAGCATAGTAGCTGAGATCACAGATTCTGAAGCCAGACTGCCCGAGTTCAAATCTCAGCTCACACACACCCGGCCACGTGACTGAGGGCAAAGTATTTGTTTGGTTTGGGTTTTCTTAATTTTTTTGGTAACAGCTTCACTGACATAATCCATGTATAACTCACTCATTTCAAGTATATATTTCAATGGTTTTCAGTCTATTCATAGAGTTGTGCGACCATCACCGCAATCAATTCTAGAAAATTCTCATCACCCCCCAAAAGAAGCCCTGTACCCATTAGGAGTCATCCCCAGTTTACCTACCCTCCCTGGCCCCAGGCAACCACTCATCTGCTGTCTCTATTGCTTTGCCCTTTCTGGACCCTTCATACAGATAGAATCATATAACATGCAACCTGTCACGTGTGGCTTCTCTCATTCAGCAGAATGTTTTCGAGGTCTGCCCACGTTGCAGCGTGTCAGTACTTCATTCTGTTACAAGCCTGAATACTATCCATTCATCTTATTTATCCATTCCTCCCTTGATGGACACTTGGGTTGTCTTCACTTCTTGGCTGTTCTGAGCAACGCTGCTGTGAACATTAGTATACAAGGTGCCGTGTAGACATGTTTTCAGCTCCCCGGGGTACACAGCTAGGAGTGGAATTGCTGGGTCATATAGTAACTCTGTGTTTAAACTTTTGAGGAAACAACCTGTTTTCGAAGGATATTTAATGAAATGTGGAAATGCTCTCTTCGTTGGATAAAAACATTTAAGAATACACACGTGACAGGTATGTATGCTTAAACATTACGTACTTCTGGGTATATGTATGTATACAAATGCATTTCTGTGCTTTCCAAATTTTCTATAAAAATTATGGTCAATTTTATAATCAGGAATACAAGGATTGATTTTTTTTTTAATGTAAATATGAGCATGGTATCCTCCTGCTTAAAATGCTTCAAAGGCTCCTCATTACTTACAAGACCTCACGCAAATCTCTGTGCCGGCCCTGCCTAGTGTCTTTCTCTCTCCTGTTCCAGCAATACTGAATTCTGTGTCGTTTCCTAAATATACAATCAGTCCTTTTGCATGTGCTGTTCCCTCTACCTGGAATTCCCTTTATGTGCCTTGACACGCTCTCCCATTAATGCTTCACACAACTCATAAATATGAAAGCAACAGTATCAATTATCCCTATTCATGAGGCAACCTAAGCCAGTGCGCTACTCCAGGGCCCTGGGTGGGGGGTGGGGGGTGGGGGGGGTCTCCATCTGCTTCAAAAGGATACGTATAATGTTAAAAGCTTTGGCGTGTTATTGGCTTTAAAAATTAAAGCCAGAAACTTTTCCAACTTCAACTTTAATTCTGGAGTCCAAGAATCCTGAAGAAAAAAAAACACACACACACAAAGAAAAATAATAAAGTACTACATCATTAAATGCCAACAGCGTTGTCAAATTGTGTGTGGCCTTTGGTTTAAATAACCCCATCCAACACAGTTACTGAAATCAAAAGCAGATGCCTTGGCTGTTGTGTGATGCTGCGAAAAATAGGTTTTAGGACATCTGACCAATTCTTTATAAAAGATTCAAATGCCCACAGCAGGAAGAAAGAACAGAGTTCTTTCATAAACAAGGAAAAAAGAACCCTGTACATGATTTGAATATTTCATGTGATTTAAACACAGGCATGACAAATAACCTTATGAGGTTGAATGCCAAGAAGAATTCAGTAGAGTTTAAGTGTGTAAGGCGCTGGCAGGCACACCCAGTTATCACTAAGTTACTAAAAGTTTCCCAAAGAAAAAGACTCATTTCCATAAATTTCATCTAGATAAGAAAAAAAAAGGACAGAAGCTGTTATCTGCCTTAAATACCGCATCACGTCAAGAATTATGATATACTTTTAGTTTGACTTGTCCCTTAATTATTTGTCTCAAATAATGCTCACTGAGAAGGAAAGGACTTAAGTAGTAAAAGTGTGACAAGCAATTCTCTTTCTCAGGACAATTTTCCTTACAACCTTTATGCAAGAATATCTACCACACAAACCAAGAAGCTCCACAAAAAAAGAAGCAATATCTTTAAAACTTCGTATCTACTTACCTCTTAGGTCCTGCCCCACCCCCAGCTCATCGTCCTTGTCCGCACCTCCCACCCCACCCATTCTATCCGGGGCATCATCTGGCTTTTTGAAAAAATACTGTCTTATATTTTAAAAAGATTGTGTAGGGGCACCTGGGTGGCTCAGTAGGTTGAGCATCCGACTTCGGCTCAGGTCATAATCACAGTTCTTGAGTTCAAGCCTCGAATCAGGCTTTGTGCTGACAGCACGGAGCCTGGAGCCCACTTCGAGTTCTGTGTCTCCCTCTCTCTCTGTCCCTCCCCTGTTATGCTCTGTCTCTCTCTCTCTCAAAAACAAATAAACATTAAAAATAAATAAATAAAAATTAAAAATTAAGATTGTGTAAATCCCTGACATGGCACGATCTCTTTATTTATAATGTGTGTTATGGGTTGAATTGCATCCCCTTAAAAAGATACGCTGAAGTCCCAACCTCCTCAGAATGTGAGGTCACTGACAGGGCTGCTGTAGATGTAATTAGCTAAGATGAGTTGTACTGGACTAGGGTGGTCCTTCATCCAACATAACCAGTGTCCTTACAAGAAGGAAATTTAGACACAGAGAGAAGATGGGCCTGCAAAGACTGGGGACTGGAGTATGCTGCCATGAGCCAAGGGACACCTGAAACTACTAGAAGCTACTAGAAGCCAGAAGAGGCGAGGAAGGCGCCTCCCACCTAGAGGCTTCACAGGGAGCACGACCCTGTGATTTCAGACCTCTGGCCTCCTGACCTGTGACAGGAAGCTTCTGCCATGGAAGCCCCCACTCTGTGGCCCTCTGTCACGGCAGCCGCGGGAAGCTGACAGAGCGTGCCGCAGCTCGAGGCTTCTGTGTTCAACGCACAGGAGAGAATCGCGGGAAAGGACTGCTATGTTGGTCAACATAAATCAAGACATCTTAAAAAACAAAACAAAACAAAACAAAACCTTTGGGACATGCAGACTTGCAGCTAAATTGCTCTGTTGCTGACTACTATTTTGCATAACCAACAAATCTGTATTTCCAACTTAACTACTGACCTTATGATGCTCTGCTAATGACAGGGATAAATAACATTGCGATAGAACCTCTTTGGGCAATAAATCCCTTATTTTTTTTTTTTCTTGACTGCTCTTATTCTTCTGTTTGAGAACAAGGACGTTTCCCAAGTCCAATGGGCACCTGCCTCCCCAGCTCCCATGGGACGAGGGGAGCACGGGGCTGGTTCTGCTGTACCGCCTGCACAAAGCCACTCACCCTCTTCGTGTCATAGTTTCTTCACTTGTAGAATGTGGACTTTACACTAGAATGATTGTCTGACTTGTTTTTTCCCAACAGCAAAGCCCTCTGATCACTCAAAATCTTGCCCAGAACCCTAATAAATGAAATGAGTAAGAGTGGGGCTATTCCTGGGGGGCAGGGGGCAGAGCTCAATGCTGGACTCTCCCTGCTTACCCGCTTACCCGCTGCCTTCTCCCCCCTCGCAGGGCGCACAAGAATTCCTTCCATTTCTTTCGGTCTTCACTAATTAAGCTTAACTTGGCTCTTGCTATATGAGCGCCCAAAAGTTTTTCTGGAAGTAATCATTAGAGGAATACCCAAGTATTTCTGCACGGAGATGCTCACTGACAAACTGAGTTTGCTGAAAAGAGCTCACTACAATCGCTACAAAGGAATTTCCTTTTCTGGCAGCTCAGCAGAAATGATAACCTGAAAAAGCAATGAAAACAACTAAAAAAGTTGGATAAATAAGCCATCTTATAAAATGCATCCCTAAGTGGCATGAAAGGAAAGGCAGAGGCTAAAAATGAGTTTTCACTCTAAGGATAACCCCGAGTCTTGAAGACCTTAAACTTCAGTTCTAAGAGCTGTCACAAGACGGAAGACAATAGGATCCAGATGCTCATAGTAAACAATCTAAAAGAAGACCCTTGCATAAAATTGGGATCCCAGGGCACCTGGATGGCTCAGCTGGTTAAGCGTCCAACTTCAGTGCAGTTCATGATCTTACAGTTTGTGAGTTCAAGCCCCGCGTTGGGCTCTGTGCTGACAGCTCAGAGCCTGGAGCCTGCTTCGGATTCTGTGTGTGTGTCTCTCTTTCTCTGCTCCTCCCCCACTTGTGCTCTGTCTCTGTCTCTCAAAAATAAATAAATGTTAAAAAAATTTTTTTAATTGGGATCCCAAAGGGCTATGCCATCAGGAAAAATTCAAGGATGAATCAATCCACTGCCTAGAAGGGGACAGCAGGGAAGTCGACCTGTCTTGACCTTGACATTAGGTAGAAGGGAGGAAAAACTTCATGTGAAAGTTCATAACCCAAACCAGTCCCATTAAAAATTGCAGCCTAAACTGACACTGTCTGTGTGGTTCCCAAAGCCTTGAACAAAGAATTTGATTTAAAATGATTCTGGGTTGGTAATGCCCTAGATGACTGAGATGCAAACACAGATCTTCTCTGAAAGAATCAAACTGCACTCAGGCCTCAAAAAAAATCCCTACAAGTCCCACATAAAATAAAGTCATTATCAAAACTCAAAATAACTGATTTTTTTTTTTTTTTAAACAAGGATGGGCACCTGGGTGGTTTGGTCGGTTAAGCACCCGACTCTTGATTTTGGCTTGGGTCATGATCTCATGGTTCCTGAGATCAAGTCCTACATCGGGCTCCATGCTGACAGTGCAGGGCCTGCTTGGGATTCTCTCTCTCTGCCCCTCCCCTGCTCGTGCTCTCTTTCTCTCTGAGAATAAATAAACCTAAAAAAAAAATTTTTTTTTAAAGAAATAAGACCCATGAATGAGAACCAGAAGACACAAAACACAGCAGGATCAAATCTACAAAGGCTCCTGATATGAAAATTAACAGATAAAGAATATAAAACAAATGTTTAATATGGTAAAGAAATGAGAGAGACTTGAAAATATGAGCAAAGAATAAAAGACTCTAAAAATAATTGAAATTACAAATTCAATGAAGAGATTAAAGAACAGATTGGACACAGTTTGATGGGTAAATCTGGGAACGAGAAAATAGGTGTGAATAAATCACCCAGAATACAGCCCAGACAGAGATCACAAGATGGGACATATGAGATGTTAAGGAACAAGGAGGGCACAACATTGTGAACGTACTTGACACTTACTGAACTGTACACTTCACGATGGCAGAGATGACAAATTTTATGTGTATTCTGTCACAGTTTTTTTAATGAAGAAAAAATAGACACAGAAGACAGAATGCACAAGTCTAATGCAGATTTCATCAGATCTGTAGATTAAATGTAGATTAATCAGATACCCAGAAGAAGATTATAAAGAGAATGGGGAAGAGGCAATGTATGAAGAGAAAACGATTTTCCAGAGTTGTTGAAAGACACAAAACATCACATCCAGGAAGCCCAACAAAGCCCAAGTAAAAATAGAAATCTATCCCCAGACACATCATAGTGAAATTACACAATCTTAACGGCCAGAGAAGCGAGACAGATCGCCCACACAGGAGCAGCAAGTAGACTGATGGCCAACTTCCAACAGCAGCAATGGGGCGAGGAGAGGGGACAATCATACCTTCACTGTAATAAAGGAAACCAGTTGTAAACCTACCAGTCTGCACCCCATCTGAGAAAGCGACCAAGACATTTCAGACAAACGAGAACTGAAAGAGATCTTCAAGTACAGTTGATTCTAAAGGAATGTACATAAGGCAGATGAGAAAATGATTTCTGATGGAAGGTCCTTCATGCAAGACGGAACAAATGCTGGCAAATATAAGGGCAAATCTATACACACGCAGATGGAATAAAATATAATACCTGTAACTTGTGGGGTTAAAATATATAACTCAAATACTGGACAACAAGAGCAAGTAAACTGGGAAAGGGGTGAATGAGGCTAATGCATCCCAAGGTCCTTGCAGGAAGAGGACGCAGATATTAGCTTTAGATTTTATTACAGAAACATACTAAAGCATGTAGGATGGCCATTGAAAGAACACGTAGAGAGTAACAAAAGTAAAAACAATGGAATAAAATGACTCCCCGTGAATACTGAACTCTGCCTCAGAATGCCAGGCCAGAGCGGGCCAGGTGCCCACGGCAGCCTCAGCTGGACCCGTCCCTGACTGCCAGCTGCACCCCTGCCTGGACCTAAGCTGGGGCCACATTACCGCGCCATCATTTTCATAAACTGAAGTCTTCCCTCTGAGAAAATCTAACATTTCTTTTCAAGTTCCATCACCTTCCTAACCATTTTATATCTTCAACCTCCTGGGAGAGGAAGGGGGTAAAACTAAATTTGGACAGACAAAGAAACACAAACACAGAATTCAACTTCGGCTACTCTACAACGAGCCGGCTTTGATGGAATCAGTCAGCTACCTGGCCTTCTAAATTTAGCAGCCACTTTTTAGGAGTGATGGAAGTCGTGCGACTAAATTATAACAGGATAGGAAACGGAGATATGCTGGCTTTGGAAAGAGAAGTGTATCTGTTGTTCAGTGGCACAGAGGACTCTCCAAAGAGATTCTTGGAAACACTGTGAGATCTTTCTTTAGGAAAAGCAAACTGCATCACTATTGTTTCTGTCTCTTAAACACACTTTAATAAGCCTCTCAGGGGACATCTTAATTTTATTAGGTCAATAAAAATTACTACAATGGATAAACAAACACTGATAGTAAGTAGTATGCTGAAATGTCAACTAATGTGAAATATAACAACTAAAACAGCTACAGGCAAGTAGTCTGAAGGAAATAATAGTAACAGCCAGGTAATCGGACATAACCAAGCAAGTGAGACTCTGAATACAAATTAAAACATACATGGCAGGCAGTTATGTAAAATAACCTAGTTCTTTTCACGCTACTATTTTTCAATGTAATTGGAAGACTTGTCCTTTCGATACCAAAAAAAGGATGCACAGAATGATTTAGGAAGTGCGTACACTTAAGAATATTTATGTCAGGCTGGGTTAACAAGTCTCAGTACAACCAAAAATCACACTCTATGGCATAAGGAAAGTTTGTCAAAGAAATGATCTGAAAACAAGCAAGTTTTAGGGTGTTTTTACAGCATCATTCAGAAACCACTAGCATATACAAGATGAAACCACAATGTGGCCTGGGATCTGATTCAAGATTCAGAGGCTGTCACTCACCTGGAAGAGCTCTTTAAACGAGGGGTGTACCATGGGGTTGGGAACAAAAGGCAGAGCGTAGAAAGGGAGAAACTCTGTGGTCTGGCTCAACGCCGCCCCTTTGGTCTCCAGGTAGGTTTTGAAATAAGAAATCCTCTCACCCAGGTCCTCTTTGTCCTGCAAAGAAGGGAAGATGCTCGCCCGGGGTCTCCTGCTGGACGTCCAGTCCCCTGTCCATCCCACCCTTTCTCCGAGGCTCCTTCAGTTCCAGCCACGTTGGTGGCATCCTCCCCACGAGGCCCAGGAAGCGGGCTCTCTCCAGCCATTCTAACACCACCCCCAATCTCACTCCTTGATCAAACTTTGTCAGGGATTAAAGAGAACTAGGTATCTAGTTCAATATGCAGCCCTTTTACTTTATTATTGCTATTTTCTCATGTCCTTAAAATTCTAGACATCATTTCTACTGGCAGGACAAAACCTCACTTTGTGGGTCTATTACAACTTCCTTAACCAAGTCCCCCATTATTAGGTATCTGCACTGTTTTCCCTCGTCAGATTATCATAAACATTTGTCTGCATCCCCCAGGGTTCCCTCAGGTGAGACGTCTAACGGTGAACAGGTGGACCTTTACAGTTTTTTGAAACAGAAGCTTCCACAGCATTCCTCCTTTCCTTTTGAAGCTAAGGACTGATTCTGCGGGCTTCGCCGGTTCTGTGAGATCCAAGGCAACTCAGTCCCCCTCAGGCTTCGATTTCCTCCTGCGCCTCTTTGAGCCGCTCAGCCTGGAACTGGGTGCTCTCCTTCCCTGACCACCTGGCCGCCCCAGTTATGTGTGCCCTGTGTGTGTCTGTTTCCAATCAATGCATCTCATTCTGTGTACACTGTGAATCGCTTCTCGGCCTTTTGGCTAAGATCAAGTGTAGCAGCTCCACTGTGAAGCCCTCTTCTGGCCACCGGGCTTAAAATAAGATGCAACATTGATTGATTTTCTTTATAGAACAGGAATAGGTATAAAGAAAGTGAAAATCTCCCATGATCTCACCCCCCGTGAGCACTGTCCTGATGTACTCTGAAGCTACCACGATGTACTGTGGAGCCGCTCCCTCCACCACTCACCCCTCCTCTGGCCCTCCTGACATTTTAATGAGTGAACACAGGTGCTGGGGCAGTAGCTAATACAAGGAGAAGCCACTAAAGAAATGCACGCGGTCAAATGTCAGCATGGACCTGCTCCCTTGTGTCACACATTCTACACTCGGAGACACTTGGGCCCTGCCCTCCGCACACCTGCGCACAGCCTGAGACGGCCATCCAGCCAGTGCTCAAATGGACCTTCGCCAACTGGCGTCTTTCCGCGGCTTAAACTTAAACTTCTCTTATGACAGTCTAATATGTGGTCTCAGTAACTGTTTTCTTAGACATACACGTATATATTTCAAATTGCCAAATAAGGAAACTTTATTTTGCTGAGTTTTCAAAAATTTGAGGCATTGGGGAAAACCGTGCAGCTTGTAAGACAGAAATTATTAACTCTTCATGTACACTAGAAAATAAACTGCTGGGAATCAGATAGAAAATCATTCACAGGGGTGCCTGGGTGGCTCAGCCAGTTAACGGTCAGACTTTGGCTCAGGTCATGATCTCACAGTTTGTGAGTTTGAGCCCCGCGTCGGGCTCTGTGCTGACAGCTCAGAGCCTAGAACCTGCTTCGGATTCTGTGTCTCCCTCTCTCTTTGTCCCTCTCCCGCTCATACTCTGTCTCTCTCTCTCCTTCTCAAAAATAAATAAACATTAAAAAAAAGAAAGAAAGAAAGAAAGAAAGAAAATCATTCACAGGACACAAGACACCTACTCCTTGGAAGCGATACGATAAAATGGCTACAAAAACTAAATTAATGCTCAACTGCAAAACAAACAGTGCACATCCTCCTTGAATACAGCACTCAGACCCACGCAAGTCACAAGAGGAACCTACAGGTCTCCCCACGGAGTGTTTCAGAAGATAGATGGCAAAATGGATGTGAAGATAGAATTCCAACTTCTGGGCAAGGGGGTCACCATCACGGATGGAACTGGGAACGTGCTCCTCCCACAGATCGAAGAACACCTTCTGGTCTCCGCTGTCAAATGCAGCAATGAGGTCCTTCTGTGGAGAAGACAGGAGACCGAACCCCAGTCACAAGGGATGGCCATTCTCCCAACACCCCAGATTATCCCAACCCACCCAATACCCCGGATACTCCACACACTCTGGGGTTTCAACGTGATAAAACTCAGTCTCCTTTCCAAGATAAAGGACAGAAAGATAGAGAGCTAGAAGGCTTCAAGCATCTGAGGCTGAGATCTCTGCAAACCAACCCTGGTTGCGATATCAAGTCTGGGCTTTGAAAGGATCAGTTGGAACAGTGAAGTCCCTGAAGGGGGAGGAACCACTCCCAGGCCAAGGGCTTGAGGCCAGAAAACTCACAGGCGCACACATACCCTGTGGACTCGCTGACCCGCAGCGCGCAATCGATAAAAACCAGGCCAGACCCAGAGCCCAGTCAGGCCTCAGCGGAGCTCACCCCGCCCACAAAGCAGCTTGCCAACAGCACAGCTGTGAACCGGAGCTCATCTACGCTGACCCGTTCAATCCCAGGCCTGGGATGCTAACGCATGTCCCACTGAGATGGCACTCGGGAAGTGACTACAGATCCCAACACATCCATACGGTGTCCACAGAAGCAGAGAAGCACAGGCACAGCTAGAGGAAGGGGCTCAGGCCTGGTACCATTCCGACCTCGGGGCTGTGCGAGTCTGAATATGCAGGGCAGACGGTTTCTGCACTTACTGTGCAATAGCTGAGACAGAGAATTCTGGAGAAAGGAGGCGGCGATTATCACGCCGCCTGCCTCACAAGAAGAATGTTAAGTGTCCCATCGCAAATACCTGCTGCATAATTTTGTGGATTTAAGTATAAGGCAGAATGGAAAGAACTTCCTAACAGTCCAAAGCAATGTGATTCATATTATTTTCCTGATGATATCAAATGCCCAAGATACTCAGACCTACATTTTGTGCTCATTTACAAAAGTTTTTCTTGGAGTGGATTTTCTGTGGAACCTCCAGGTCCCCCCACCCAACACCATTATTCATCACTATTATTTGGTCATTGTATTTTTACACTTTGTTTTTTCTTTTACGCTTTTGAAAAATGGCTTTATAGTATTCCTCTATAACTGCCTCTTTGGTTAAGGTTGTTTATAAATGAGCTTGTGAATATCATAAAATGGAAATAGACTGAACAATGTTGCAGTGTCTGGTTATACTTGAAGATATTCATTAGTAAAGAATCTTCAACTACAATTAGTACAGAAATGTTCTCTATGTCATGTGATCAAGAGCATCTGAATATTGGGGCGCCTGGGTGGCTCAGTCGGTTTAGCGTCTGACTCTTGATTTTGGCTGAGATCATGATCTCACGGTTCGTGGGTTTCAGCCCCGCGTAGTAGCTCTGCGCTGACAGAGGGGGAAGCCTGCTTGGGATTCTGTGTCTCCCTCTCGCTCTCTGCCCCTCCCTTGCTCTCTCTCTCTCTCTCTCTCTCTGACTCTCTCTCTCTCAAAAATAAACTTAAAAAAAAAAAATCAGAGAAATGCTGTTTAAAAAAAAAAGAACATCTGAATATTACCTTACTCTGGAAGGTCTTGGCATATATTTGAATGCAACTCAGAATTTTTCAAAGTAAGTCCTATAAAGAAATGTCTGCCTGCTCAGAACCATCCTCTTGCTGTTACTCAGCCTTGGTAACAGCGAAGGACAGCCTGCCAGCAACCAGAGGAAGAGCGGTGCCCAACAAAATGTGAGCAGCCGAGCTCTGCCTCCTCTGAAAGAACGAGGAAGCCCATTACTGGCCGCCGCAGGGGTGGAGGGGATCTTCCCAAGTGGCAGTGCTGTTGGGGCCTGACCCCACGCCAGGCTCGCCTCTGTTGAGCTCTAAGCAAACCCTGCCATCCCTGCGAGCTGCTCTGGAGGAAGCATTCTCCCATGACAGGTCTAGTGACCGAGAGCTCTTCGTGTGAATGAGTTTACTGTAGATTTGGGAGTATTTTAAGGCTTTGAGTCAAGGTATTCTGTCAGGTGCCTTGGCAGAGTCCACATGTCAAATGGGCCATGTATAGTCTGTTCTAAATTCTACATTTGTAGGGGCGCCTGGGTGGGCCCGTTAGTTAAACATCCGACTTCGGCTCAGATCATGATCTCACAGTTAATGAGTTCGAGCCCCACGTCGGGCTCTGTGCTGACAGCTCAGAGCCTGCAGACTGCTTTGGATTCTGTGTCTCCCCTTCTCTCTCTGCCCCTCCCCTGCTCATACTCTATCTATCTCTCTCTCAAAAATAAACATTAAAAAAATTTTTTAATTCTACATTTGTAGACCTGTGACCAGATTTATAGATCTGTACCTGGAAACAGTCCCTGCATTTAAAATAATATCTACATACAAAGCAATCCAGTATTATAACTCATAGAGTCACAAATATTAATGACCTTCTCTTATATAAACCATGATCTCAGCCAGAACCACCAAGATCAGAATATTTACACGCCATCAATAGTAACTTATAAACACAACACACACACACACACACACACACACACACACACACACACTGCTTAAAGAACAGCGCTTAGGGAAATTCTCCATTTATTGAGTGTCACTGAAATTGTGCAATATCTTTGCTGTTTACTTTTGTTTGGGATAGCCATCATGGTGGGTATGGCTGTACATTGGAGGGGCAGAAAAGATATGCTTGTGGCAATCAGAAAGTTGGAAGGTTTTTCAAGTTACAGAAAAATGGACCTGAATGCATCTGAGAGATACAAACCAAAACCACAAGATATCACTTCACATCCATCAGGATGACTACTATCAAAAACAAAACAAAACAAAAAATAAAACAGGTGTTGGTGAGGATGTGGAGAAAGTATAACCCCTGTGTACTCTTGATGGGAATGTATGATGCAATTACAATGGAAAACTGTATGAAGGTTCCTCAAAAAATTAAAAACGAACTACCATGTGATCAGTAACCTACTGCGGGTATAAATCCAAAATAACTGAAAGCACACTTATGTTCGTAGCAGCGCTATTCACAACAGCCAAGAGGAGGAAGCAACTCAAGCGCCCGCTGATGTATGAATGGATAAACAAAATGTGGTACAGACACATAACATGACATCCTTCAGCTTTAAAAAGGAAGGAAATTGGGGTGCCTGGGTGGCTTGGTCAGTTAAGCGTCTGACTTCGGCTCAGGTCATGATCTCACAGTCCATGACTTCGAGCCCCGCGTCGGGCTCTGTGCTGATGGCTCAGAGCTTGGAGCCTGTTTCGGATTCTGTGTCTCCCTCTCTCTCTGCCCCTCCCCTGTTCATGCCCTGTCTCTCTCTGTCTCAAAAATAAATAAACGTTAAAAAAAAAAATTTTAAAAGGAAGGAAATACTGTCACATGCTACAACATGGGTGAACCTTGAGGACATTATGTTACGTGAAATAAGCCAGCCACAAAAAGAAAAATACAGTATGATTCTACTTATATGAGGTATCTTTAAGTAGTGAAAGTCATAGAAACAGAAGTAGAATGATGGTTATTAGGGGCTGGGGGGAGGGAATGTGGGTAGTATTGTTCAACGGACAGAGTTTCAGATTTGCAAGATGAAAAAGTTCTGGACATCTGTTTCAGCACAACATAAATATATTTAACACTACTGAACTGTATACTTAAAAATAGGTAAGACGGTAAATTTATGTCATGTGCTTTTTAAATCACAATTTTAAAAAAGGCCCCGGAAACACTGAAGTGTGTGCGGCTGGCGCTGCGTGTGATGTCAAACCGGTTGCAAAAAGTACACGGCAGCCATTTCTGGAGACACCAGCTACACAGAGAAGTTTCCAGACACAGAGCTTATCCTGCTTATGTGTGAGTTTCACAGAAGATTCTGAGCATTTTGCTAGTTAGCTATCAAGGATTTGTTAGATTCCTCTCAACGGTACCTTCAGTTAAGAGATGCGCACATAGTTTTCCAACTTGCGGGGTAACGGTGGGTGGCCCTCCTTCCTTCTGAAGGAACGTGGGGAAACTAGGTGCTGAGCGCCCAGGACTGAGGCTGAGATTCTGAGGAAGAAGCTCCACTCTGGTTAGGAACAGCCTCTGTGTCCAAGTCTAACAATGGCTCGATTCTGGTTTCATGTTCTGAAAAATGTGCTCTGGGGAAGGGAGGTGCCCCGCCAGGCCGCCCACGGTAGCAGCATCAACAGAAGAGTCTGTGTTTGACATGGCGGCAGCTCAGTGTCCAGGTGCCTGAGGTCTGGAGGGACACTGGGCAGAGGGCACAGCCCCAAGGGCCACTTCAACAGTGCCCCATCCAAGGGAGTTGGGGATCAGGAACAAAGGGAGCGTGGCTGCAGCCTTACTTCCAGCTCGTCGATAGGACTCAAATTAAGTGTCAATTTTTTCCTGGAAGTAGGCGTATCAGAACAAATAAAGTTATTAAAATAATAAAATCATGCAAAGCTGAAATACACCGTCTCAGGAAGCAGCATGCTCTCCTGACACTGAAGGATTCAAGGTGAACCAATCACTTACTTGGAATGTTACAAATGAGATGGAGGCATCGAATAACAGATCGAACGAGGACCTTTAAGGTCCCTTCTAATCCTGAGAGCTGAAGCCTGTATAACATCTGTCCTCCGCAGCCCCTGGCGTTCACTGAACTGCTTGGCCTTCCTTTCAGGACACTGCCTTTCAGTATGACTCTCGCTCCCTGCCCCCTCCAATCTCCCCAAGAGAGAATGAGAGCACCTGGAGGGCTGAGGTTTGTTTTGGTCTGGTTCACCACCGTGTCCCCAGAGCCTAAAATTCACAACCTATGCTGCTCAGGATGGAGATCACATTTGTTTCTGTTCCTAAGCATTGCATGGTTTCTTCTTTTTCTTCTTCCCAAGAAATGTACTTATGTGAAAGATATTACATCACAACTCACTTCCTAGAGAAGGTATACAGATTTAAAGATGACATTACTCATTCATATGAAAACACCTAAGCATCTAAAAGTCACTCTGGGGTCGCTTGGGGGCACCTGGCTGGCTCAGTCAGTAGAGCATGCAACTCTTTTTTTAAAACAAAGTTTATTTATTTCCCGGGGGGGGGGGGGGGGGGGAGAAAGAGAGAGAGAGAGAGAGAGAGAATATATCCCAAGCAGGCTTTGCACTATCAGCACAGAGTCCAACACAGGGCTCAATCCCATGATACATGAGATCATGATCCAAGCCAAAATCAAGAGTTGGACACTTAACCAACTGAACCACCCAGGCACCCCTAAAGCATGCAACTCTTGATCTCCAAGTTGTGAATTCAAGCCCCACGTTGGGCATAGAGCTTACTCCAAACAATCAATCAATCAATCAACAAATAAACAAACAAACTAAAAGTCACTCAGACCAAGTTCCCAGAACAATGCCAATATTCTCTAATAATGGCATGTTTTACAAGTAGGGAGCATCTTGATTATTGACAGAGATCAAAGAAAAGCAAAATGTTACCTGGATGACCAGTGATTTGGAATCCCTTAAAGAGCCACCTGCTGTCTTAGATAATGGCTTTCCTTTTATTTTGCATTCTTTTGAAAATGTTTTCAAGGTGTCTTCAAATTCAGCAAAATCTAAATACTATAAAAAAGAACATAAGTGTATATACATTTCTCTATTTTAACATCAACAAAGTAACTGCCTTTGAAGTAACTGTACCAGCTCCGTGTTATCACCAATTCATAACGGGGTTAATCTTTGGGAGAATTTGGGATCCAGCTTACAATTTACTTGGTTGACACACATGCCAAGAGCCTAGAAAGACAGTATCACAGAACATGCTTATTTACAGAAAATAAATTTGTTTTCAGGAAAAAAAGAGTGAGCTGCACGATTCATTACCATTATTAATAGAAACAAAATGACGTGTGCAGCAGCCTGAAAAAGGCAAAGGTGATCTTCAGAAGGTCTGATGGCTCTGGGTCTAGTAGGTCTCTGGGAATCTGCTACTTGAAACAGGCACTAGAAATGCCTGTCCTTAAGAACAGAAGATAAAAGATGGGCAATGTCGGCAGTGACCTTGGAGCACGGCACTAAAGCTCACTGCCTGTCTAGAGACGCCCCTCTCCTTTGCCTTCCCCACCATGTACTCTACCGTCGTTCTCCACACTCCTCTGCCCTCCTTCTCAGTTTGTGGCAGTCACCTCCTGCCACCTCCTCGGGGTAGGCTACTTCCCCAGGCCCTGTCCACAACCCATTGCTGTGATGGCTTTAAGAATTTATTCATGAGATGGGGCGTCTGGATGGCTCAGTCGGTTGAGCGTCTGACTTTGGCTCAGGTCATGATCTCACGATTCATGGGTTCGAGCCCCGCGTCGGGCTCTGTGCTGACAGCTCGGAGCCTGGAGCCTGCTTCGGATTCTGTGTCTCCCTCTCTCTCTGCCCCTCCCCCTGCTCATACTCGGTCTCTGTCTCACAAATAAATGTTAAAAATTTTTTTTTTAATAATAAAAAATTTTTTGAAAAAATAATTTATTTACGAGCACACCAAAAAATGACTAAGCTTCATTTCCGGGAGAGATGCCTTGCTCCGCTGCCGTGGCTCGCGGTGCCTACTGGACGGTTAATCACAGAATAAAACAGCAGCTGCGGTTTCTTTAGCACCATCGACATGCTAGCCCCGTGCTAAAAGCAATAGAGAATATATAAAAGCACACGGTGTGGGTCCTGTGCTTCAAAAGCTTTCATTGTAGGAAACCTAAATGTCCATTCACAGGTAACAAGTTAAGTAGACGCGGCCACTCAATTTGAAATATTCGACAGCATTAAAAAGTATGAGGCAGATCACAGGAAGGCAGTCACACTCCACTACTGTGGGGGGAGAAAAGCCAAGCTTCAGAACAACATGTACGACAGCGTATTCTATTTTGTAAAGCAAACTATAGACATGTACGTGTATTTTGCATATTCACTGAAAAAAAGTCTGGAAAAATATACTAACCCATTAACAGTGGTCGCTGCAGGAGTGGAACAGGGTAATGAACTTTTTATATTTCCACATTGTTTACATCTTTACCATGAGCACGTTACTATTATAATTTTCTTTAAAGAAATCTTTTCAAGTGACTTTAAGATTTCAATTTAGGGGCGCCTGGGTGGCGCAGTCGGTTAAGCGTCCGACTTCAGCCAGGTCACGATCTCGCGGTCCGGGAGTTCGAGCCCCGCGTCGGGCTCTGGGCTGATGGCTCGGAGCCTGGAGCCTGTTTCTGATTCTGTGTCTCCCTCTCTCTCTGCCCCTCCCCCGTTCATGCTCTGTCTCTCTCTGTCCCAAAAATAAATAAACGTTGAAGATTTCAATTTAGTTATGAAAACAAAAAATACATATATAATGGAAAACAGATAACTCTAATGTAAGGATAGAAAACACATTATAAGACACTATAAAATGTGTTGCATTATAAAACATGAGTTTTCAAGATCTTTTTTTCTGTGACCTATGTGTGGTAAAACATACCTCTTTCACTAGTGCAAGTAATTCTGATTCGTGAGCCAGAACATCTCCCATATTGAACGGTTACTGTTAATTCTCACGGCAGCAAAAATCTCTACAAGGCAAAAGCAGAAGATAAAAGCTTTCACTACAATCATCTGTGAAGTCATAAAAAGGTGGCTGTGGTGGGCAGAATAATGGCCCCCCATCCTAACCCCCGGAGCCCCTGACTATGTCGAGCTGCACATGGAATTAAGGTTGCTAATCAGCTGACCTTAAAATAAGGAGAGTATCTATGATTACCTGGCGGGCCCAGTGTAAGCACCATGATCCTTATAAGGAGACAAGAGGGTCAATGTCAGAGTGATGCACTGCTGGCCCTGAAGATGGAGAAGGGACCCCACACCAAGGAGTGAGTGCAGGCAGCCTCTAGAAGCTCGAAAAGGCAAGGAACAGACTCTCCTCCAGAGCCTTTAGAAATGAACAAGCCCTGGGCCGCCCGGTGGCTCAGTCAGTCGAGCGTCCGACTTGGGCTCCGGTCACGAACTCCCAGTTTGCAAGTTCAAGCCCCACATCGGGCTCTGTGCTGTTAGCACGGAACCCGCTTTAGATCCTCTGTCTCCCTCTCTCAAAAATAAACATTAAAAAAAAAAATGAACAAGCCCTGTGAACACCTGGATTCTAGCCCAGGGAGACCCATTTTGGGCTTCTGACCTCCAGGTCACTAATTTTATGGTAACTTATTACAGCAGCACTAGGAAATACAGAGGCTAAAGTCCGACGTAATTCCTTCTTCTATGACAACTACTTAAAATGAGTGTGAACATGGGCTAGAAGGTGGTGTAAATGAGGATCAAGGCTTGCTATTGAGATTGGGGACGATTATTTTTCTAATGTGCCACAGTGTGGTATATGTAATTCAAACGATCAAGACCACAAAGTACATTTTAGAACAAAACAAAATTTGATAAGATTCATTCACTTAAGAAGGACATGCATTAAAATTAATCTGATATAAATAAACACAGAGTCACCAATTCCTCACACAGCCTCCAAGTAAAAAACAGTAATCGGGGGCACCTGGGTGGCTCAGTTGGTTAGGTGTCCAATTCTTTTTTTTTTTTTAATTTTTTTTTAATGTTTTTATTTATTTTTGAGACAGAGAGAGACAGAGCGAGACAGAGCATGAGTAGGGGAGAGGCAGAGAAAGATAGGGAGACACAGAATCTGAAGCAGGCTCCAGGCTCCGAGCTGTCAGCACAGAGCCTGACGCGGGGCTCAAACTCATGGACTGTGAGATCATGACCTGAGCGGAAGTCGGACACTCAACCGACTGAGCCACCCAGGCGCCCCGAGGTGTCCAATTCTTGATTTCGGCTCAAGTCATGAGCTCGCGGTTGTGAGATCGATCGAGGCTTGCGTTGGGCTCCATGCTGGGTGTGAAGAAGCCTGCTCAAGATTCTCCCTCTCCTTTTCTCTCCCTCTCCCTCTGCCCCCCCACTGCACATGCACACCCATTCTCTTAGAAAGAAAGAAAGAAAGAAAGAAAGAAAGAAAGAAAGAAAGAAAGAAAGAAAGAAAGAAAGAAATCCGTAATGTTTCCGGAAGACCATAATCATTTAGCCTCACAGTAATGGAGGAGGAAGTGATACATATTTTCACAAGTGTTAAGGTTCACGCGCTAGAGAATTTATTAGGTCAGTTTGTTTTTGTTTCTTGTTTTCTTTTAGTTACATGTAAGGATGCACAACGCCTATGTACATGTCCAAATGTTTAAATAAACAAAACACTGCAAACGTTTTGAAGAAGTACTTTCTACTTTTTCTGTCCCCAGGTGTGCCCAAAGCAGCCACTCCCTGAGCCGCACCCCCAGGCTCTTCACCCACACTGGGTGCCCATAACCAGGGGAATGAAAAAGCCTGTGCACTAATACTAACTACCCACTCACTGGCATCTGATCTGGGGCAATCACCGAAACTCGGAGCCTCTTTCATCTGTGAAATAAAGTGGGGAATTGACCAGATCTCTTCTAATACTAAGAACACAAGATTCTGTAACATTACATCTGCCCGTTACAGTGCATTTGATTTGAATTATTTGAGCGTAAGTCGGGTAGATTAAATTTAGTAACTTGCCCCGTTTTCATTCTCTGTCTCACCATCATCTTGTGGCCCCATCTTTCCCAATGATCTTTCCTCTCCTGCTTAGGACCCTCCTGGGGTTCCACCACCCTCCGGACCAAGGCCACGCTCCTTACGCCCACCTCTCAAAGGCTACACAGCTTGGCCTCCCACACTCTCCTTTGCTCTGTGAACTTGAGGTACAAGGGCCACCGAGTGGCCGCACCCACCGGACGCCCACAGCTCACGCCTGCCTTCTCTCTGCACTTCCCGCAGACACCCTCCAGGCACCCCCATCTCATTCAGGTCTCTTCTAAATGTCACCTCCTCAGAGAGCTTGCCCTGACTACCCTTCCTAAGGGGTGAGCCCCATCACTTCTAAGTCTTCCGTCCTGCTTTATTTTTCTCAACAGCACTAACCACCATCTGACTCGAACACCCATCCGCTTAAGTACCGCTCGCTGTGGATTCAGGAGCTGCATCCCTCGGTGTGCCCAGGGCCCAGGCCAGTGCCTGGCACGCTGTAGTTGCTCAAAAACAACGAATGGAAGTGATTTCAGATATGAGGAAAAGACAGCAAGAAGGGGACAGAGCCTGGAGAAGAGGGGTGTGGGGCTCTTTTAGACGGTGTGGGCAGAGAAGGCCTCCCTGGGAACGTCTGGGTGGAGACGCGAGGGCCTGAGCACTCCCGGATCCGGGGAGAGGGGTCTGCGAGCGTGGAGGCCACAGAGCGCTGAGGACCGGGGTGGGGAGAAGCGAGGCAGACACAGGAGGCCTCGAGGCGCGGGCCAGGTCAGACAGGCCTTGTGTGGGCGAGCGGCCTGAGCGTGATGGGAAGCCCCGAGAGGGCCCTGAGGAGGGACTGCCAACCCCGATTTACGTTTCCCGACAGCAGTGTCTGCTGTGTGGGGAGAGGCTGAGCGGACCGTGGGCGGAAAGGGGGTCATGGCCGAGCCCGAGCTAGTGACGAGGGAAGTCTGGACGAGCCGAGGGGAACCTCGTGAAGTGTTCGGGTTCCAGCCGTGAAAGGGAGAGGTGCACAACCTGCTGATGGACTGGAGGTCGGGGGTGAGGGTAAGAAGGGAAGGAAGACACGCGGGCCTGAGCGGATGCCATCTGTTGAAGTGGGGAGGAAGGGGACAGGGGCCGTCTGACAGGTCGTCAAGAGTTCTGTTCCGGCCATAGTCTCGCAGGCCCACGAGGCATCCCGGCGGGGTGTGGAGAAGGTGGGTGCGTGGGAGCCCGAGTAAAGGGGAAGATGGGAGCTGGAGATCAGCATTTGGAAACTGTCAGCATAAAGATGGCATCTCAGGAGACAAGGGTCCTACGCGGATGGGACTCCTAGGGAGGAGGCGTAGCGGAGAAGAGCTCAGGCCCGTGCCTGAACCCTGGAGCACTCGGGTACGGGGGCTCAGGGAGACAGAAGCGGCCAAAGCAGTGACTTGTTGGTGGGACACAAGCGGGAGACTGTGGCACCTGGGAGCCAGGGAAGGTGTTCCCCACGTCAACTGCCACTCTGCACGGTCGAGGAACACGTGGGGGGAAGACTCAATCCTTGGATTTGACAACACGGGTTTGACAGTGACGTGGACAAGAACAGTGAGGACAGGCACCTGAAAGGAAAGGCTTAAAGAGAGAAGTCACAAAGGAGAGACAGGGAGATCTGTCACAGAAAGGAGGGAGGGAGTGGTGTCTCAAAGAGATGGGAGGTGTTTTAAGGTAAAGAAACTCATTGACGGCTGGAAGAGAAGGTGGGAACCAAGCAGACTACGGAAACGTGGCAGGATTTCCAGTGCTGAGAATCTGCTTAAGACACATGGACTCGAGGGGCGCCTGGTGGCTCAGTCAGTTAAGTGTCTGACTTTAGCTCAGGTCACGATCTCGAGGTTCATGGGTTCCAGCCCCACGTCAGGCTCTCTGCTGTCAGCACGGGGCCTGCTTCGGATCTTCTGTCCCCCTCTCTCTCTTCCCCTCCCCACTCACACTCTCACGCACAAGGGCTCTGTCTCTCAAAAATCAATATGAAAAAAAAAAAAAAAAGACACATGGACTTGAATCCGAAACCTGGAACCAGTCTGCACAATTCTGCAGTTTTTTCAGCCACTTTCAGCCGTCTGAGTTAGGTGAGCCAGGGTGAGGTTTTTTCTGGAAGAGAGGGAAAAGAGAAAGCCAGTGTAACAGTGATGGAGCACTGAGGCTGGAGGAGGGGGGAGGTGCACAGGGGATCGCAGAGCAGTGAGAACGTAACAGGGTCAAACACCTGCTTAAGAGGCCCGGGGCCTGGGGCACCTGGGTGGCTCAGTTGGTTAAGCGTCCGACTTCGGCTCAGGTCACGATCTCGCAGTCCGTGAGTTCGAGCCCCGCGTCGGGCTCTGGGCTGATGGCTCGGAGCCTGGAGCCTGTTTCCGATTCTGTGTCTCCCTCTCTCTGACCCTCCCCCGTTCATGCTCTGTCTCTCTCTGTCTCAAAAATAAATAAAATGTTAAAAAAAAAAAATTAAAAAAAAAAAAAAAAAAAAGAGGCCCGGGGCCTGAGATCAGCGGCAGAGACACACTCACGTGAGCTTGAAAGAGAAAAAGTGGGACCAGAATGGAACAGGTGCTTGATCTGGGAGGCGATGCCATATTAGGACATTCGTGGCCACAGCAGGGAGTGGAGAGAGGGAATGGAGGAAGAAGACACCTGAAAGATGAAGAAAGCAGAGGGGCACCTGGCTGGCTCAATCAGTTAAGCATTTGACTCTTGAATCCGGCTCAGGTCACGATCTCACTGTTTGTGAGATCGAGCCCGAGTCTGCACTGTCAGTGCAGAGCCTGCTTGGGAGTCTCTCTCTCTCTCTCTCTCTCTCTCTCTCTCTCTCAAAACAAATATACATTAAAAAGAAAAAAAAAAAAGATGGAGAAAGTGGAGTGAGTGGCCAGAATGGGGAAATCTCCAAAACAGAAGGAGAGGAGGTGGAGGGGCAGACAGTGAGCCAGGCGCTACAGCCTTTGAGGGGCAGCTGCGCCCCCAGTAGGTTGGTGGCAGGGAGGAAAGGCCGGGGCACGTGCTTCAAAGGAGCTGGGGGTTTTGACGAAGGGAGACAGTGACGTGGATGTAGCAGGGAGCGCACCTATCCTTCCTGGCACCTGCAGGCCTGCCAGGGACCTGAGGAAAGACTGCTACGGTTTGAGGACCACCACCTCCTCAGCCCTTCCCTGGACCCCCACCACCTCTGCCCCACAGCAGGCCCGCCAGCGGCAAACCTCGATATCCCCCCCACACCACATGCTCTTCCACAACTCCAAACCGTCTGTCTGATGCACTCGCCCCACCACAAACCTGACTCATCAGGGTAATTTAACCCAGAACTGACCTCTTTCAGGAGGTCTGCCATGAACCCCTCCCCTTCCTTCCCTATCAAGGAAATGCTCTCTCCTCTGAACTCTACATTTACCTCTACTGCTATACTTATCACCCTGTCTACAAAGGCAGGGAGGTGGATTTAAATTTGATGTCTCCAGAACCTAACAGAGCCTGGTAGGCATCACAGACACCCAAGATATTTACAAACAAATGATGTCCAAGCAGAGAGAACAGAATTTTGAAGACCAGAGAACAAGAGAACGTTGTTGTTTTTGAGAACGCAAGCTCTTCCTACCTCAGGGCCTTTGCACATCCTCTTCTCGCTGCTTACAACACTTTCCTCCTCTTTCTTCACCTGGCTAATCCCTGTGCTTATAAACATCACTTACTCAGAGAAGTTCTTCAAGACCACTATTTGAATGGGATTCTGCTGTGATGATCTCTCAGTGAATGTGAGCCACTGCTGGGTATTCTATTACTCTGACATCTTGGAAATGAGAATTTCATCTAAACCTTTATATCATAAAAAGTTCACTTTAGGGGCGCCTGGGTGGCTCAGTCGGTTGGGTGGCCGACTTCGGCTCAGGTCATGATCTCACAGATCTCTCAGAGCTCGTGAGTTCGAGCCCCGCGTCGGGCTCTGTGCTGACAGCTCAGAGCCTGGAGCCTGTTTCAGATTCTGTGTCTCCCTCTTTTTGACCCTCCCTCGTTCATGCTCTCTCTCTATCTCAAAAATAAATAAACGTTAAAAAATTTTTTTTAAAAAGTTCACTTTAAGGGTTTACTGTATGCCAGGCAACATGCAAGATGCTTCACATTTAATTGTCACAACAAAACTGAGAGATGAATATAATTTATATTATTTTACAGATGAGGTAACTGAGGCTCAAACAGGTTGAGATGCTCCCAATAATCCAGCCAGTAAGTGACAAAAGTACGAATTTAAGACCAGATATTAACCACTACACAAGTACTACCCAAAACGCTGGGACCGCCTCAATCAGGATCGCCTGGGATGCTTCTGCAAATGAAAATTCCTAGCGCCACCCTGATCTTACTGAACACCATGGCAGCACGATGCCCAGAAACTGATTTATACAAACTCCCCGGATGACTTTTATGCACACTCGAGTTTAAGAACCACTGCTCTACTTTATGCAGAAACTAGACAAAACTTCTTCAGCCATTCTTGAGGATTGCTTCTTAATTTCCGTAGAATAGGGCTCTAGGACCTACAAGCTGATCGAATAAGGGGAAGGCTATGGGATTTGTCTGGAAGACGAAACTGCAGTGATAGCATCCTAGTTTGGCTTAGACTGGATGAAGTCTGGAGAGGAGGTTAGCTGAGGCAGATAACCGAGCGGATGGATCTAAAAGCCCCAGGCTACCCGCTCGTGCCGCCACTACCCAGCTGGACGACTGGCGGCCCCTTCCAAGTTCGGTCCACTGCAGCACAGATCAGAGACTACTTGCGGGAAGCGGCTGGGCCCGTCCTCGGTTTGCCCAGGAGGCCGCCTCGGGCCCACGCCAGAGTAAGAGCCCAGGACGGCCGACCAGAAGTGGGGGCGTTCGGCAGCGGCTGCCAAGCTGGCTTTCCTCTGGGGCGAGGGCTCCGCAGAGCTTCGGCCCTCGGGCCCCACCACTGCTCCTTTCCGCCCGGGGATGGCAGCCTCCAGGGCGGCCCGGCCGCGTCGGAGGAGGCGCTTACCTGCTGCACGGCCGCGGCCGCCCGCGCCAAACCCGCTCCGCCGCCACTTCTCCAGCTGTCGCCCAGGCAACCGGCGCCGCCAGTTCGACGTCACGTGGGGGCGGTGCAGCCAATCACGGGACGCAGCCGGCGCGGAGCATCCTGGGAGGAAAGGCGGGCGATTCGGGAGCTGGGGCTCTGAGGCCTCCCGGCAGCGGAAGTGAAGCGGGATTTCGCGGCGCGGTGGCCGCTGCGTGAGGCTCGCTGTGGGGTGGCTTCCCCTGCCCTCCTCTCCACGACTTCGTTCGTTCATTTCCACACACGCGGTGCCTGGCGCTCTGCCCGGCTCTGGGGATGAGCCGACTGGGCTCAATACCTAACTTCAAGGAGGTCGTTGTATCCCGGGAAAAACAAAACCGGCCAGAGAATACAATACAGAGTGGTGTTCGTGGAAAAACAGGTGTTACTCCCGTTCGCAGGAGCGACTCAGAATTACCTTGGAACCAAAACTGTCGCCCCAGATCTGCCTGCGCTTCACCCTTCCACCCCGCTGCAGCACTTTCTGGGAATTTTAAGAAACTTCCCCCGCCCCGTGTGAAATTTTGGTTTTCAAAAATAGAACAGCGCAAATCCTCCCTCTCCTTGCACGTGGTGCTTCGGGGCTCAAGTTAAACAGCACTGAAAGAGCACCTGCCAGTCTCCAGCTCAGCTGGAGGGTGGGGAGGTGGCTGGAGACATGACCTTCCAGGCACTGAGGCTCTGTCGTGGGAGTCTTCGTGTTTCCACCTCATGCTTCCAAAAAGACGGTCAAGGCCAGAGTCAGGGAAGAGTCATGGAGAAGGTTAGGTGAGCTTTATTTTAAAGAAGCCCTAAGATGGTCTGTGGCTCTGGGATCTGCTCTTCTGGGATCTGAGATTGCCTTCAAAGAAAAGCTATATTTGGCAGGAAGAGAAATCCTGTCCATGTAGTATGTATTGAAAATAAATGTCAGGATGCCTGGGTGGTTCAGTGGGTTAAGCTTCTGACATCGGCTCAGGTCATGATCTCACGGCTTGTAAGTTCCAGCTGAGTTGGGCTGTGCTGACAGCTCAGAGCCTGGAGTTTGCTTCGGATTCTGTGTCTCCCTCTCTCTGTGCCTCTCCCTTGCTCATGCTCTGTCTCTGTCTCTCTCTCAATAAACATTAAAAAAAACATTTTTTTAATAAAAAAAAATAAATCTCCCGTTCACAATAAGTTAACACTTGTCAGTTCACTGTGTGCCAAAGGTCGTCAGACAAAATATAGAACACTTAAATTTTTTTAAACGTTTTTTATTTTTATTTTTGAGACAGAGACAGAGCATGAGCAGGGGAGGGGCAGAGAGAGAGGGAGACAGAATCTGAGGCAGGCTCCAGGCTCTGAGCTGTCAGCACAGAGCCCGACGCGGGGCTCGAACTCAGGAACTGTGAGATCACGACCTGAGCCAAAGTTGGACACTCAACCGACCGAGCCACCCAGGCGCCCCTAGAACACTTAAATTTTAAATTTGGATTTCAGATAAGTTTTTAATATAAGTATATCCCAACTATTGGTTTATTTTAATGTATATACAGGACATTATATTGGCCTGTATTTTTATTTGCTAAATATGACAACCCCATGTGTGCCCAGCATTGTGTTAAGTGAATTACATAAATTATTTAATTCACACCACATCCATGAGATGGATAATATTTTCAGAATTGTATAGATTAATGTTGTACTTTACCTGAGGTAATGCACATGCTGATGTCTGATCTGGGGTGCTTTCTATTGCAGTAAGCTAAATCATATCAGTCTCTTTGTCCAAGTTTTGTCTTTGACAAGATAAATAACAGGAGGTACAGAGAGGTTAAGAACTCAGAGTCCGCACAGCAGGGGACTGGTGGAACCGGACCAAATCTAGGTCCTTGTGCCTTTGAACCCTGGGCTCTTAGCTACAATAAATACCACTCCTGTTTTGCATTTGCCTTCTGGGTGCATTTGCCTGACTTCCAGGATTATGGTCATTGTGGTGGCTATTATCTTTGTCTGCCCATCACCTCTGTCCCTCCTGGTAAGACACCTGACCACGGGGTTGGTCACACAGCTGGGAATGGACTAATCTTACCCTGCATCTCTGACCATGGTGACTGGCCCAGGATGGGCGTGTGATTCAAGCTAAGCCAATGAGAGTCTTTCCGAGGCATTTTTCTGTTGAATTGTGTTCAGGTTATTGTAAAATGAGATTCCAGGGTAGCCTTATAACCATGTCCTTTGTCACATAAAAAAGCCTGAGAAAATGAAGCTGTCACCCGGAGAGATGCAAAGAGAAGATGCTGGGGTTGTCAAATCCCTGGGTCCAGACTCTGAGTTCATAGAGCTGTTCTCATTCCTGCAGCAGCTCCAGCAGCCCTCCAGCCAACCAAATAGTCTTCTATTCAGACGGATTCAAGTTGGGTTTCTGTCACTTGCAACCCAAAGAATCCTATTGTAGACATAATTTCTGTATATGGCATATCAACTCAAAGTGCCTTCAACAAGGGAATTTGTTATTAATTAAAAATGTCAGGTTAATTTTCTTACAATAAACCCAGAGGTAGCTTCTTACCGTTATCTCAAGTTGTCAAGGATCTAGGTTGGTTTCTGACTTGTACCTTTGTGATTGTGGGTGATACCGGAACAAGCAGATATGACTTGAAACAGTAGATAAATTGCTATCATTCTTTATACTTTAAGAATTCCTTCAATCCCTTGAACACTTGTGTGATGCAAGCACTAAATTGGAAAAAAAAATGTCAATGTGATATGTCCTGGTATGAGTACAAAGAATATCTTTGTCACAAAGGCAAACTGCTTCCATCCGAAGTGTCATCTGGGCAGTGCCCATGTTGACTCTGTATATCCATGAGTTCAGAGCAGCACGGTAAACCAATGCCTCCCCTTCCCAGTTCTTAGGCCTACCAATACATCCCACTGGTTTTTTCTTGACAACTCCAGTTTTCCCAAAGTGCCAATGCACCCACAATGACTTTCTGGTGCCTGGATGGCTCAGTTGACTAAGTGTCTGACTCTTGATCTTGGCTCCAGTTATGATCTCACAGTTTGTAGGACTGAGCCCTACGTTGGGCTCTGTGCTGACAGTGTGGAGCCTGCTTGGGATTCTCTCTCTCCCTATCTCTCTGCCTCTCCCCTGCTCACGCTCTCTTTCAAAATAAATGAAATGAAATGAATCTGTATAAACCCATCACTCCAATTCTAGGATTATCAAAATGTTGCTGCTGGGAAAAACTCAACCCCAAATTCAATTCTTGGAATATGCACAATACTTCAGGGGAGCTAACCAAGCTTTCCCTGAAAATAAAAGGGACTGGCTGAGTTCTGCATTCAAGGGACAAATCTGAGCCATCTGCAGCCCTTCTATGGACCTTAGCCCTTGAACACCTTGGGGGTGGGAGGCCATGCATCTCTGTGCCATGCTACACAGTTCTTTTTTTTTTTTCCAGTTTCAAACATTTTAATTTTTTATTGAATTATAATTGGCATACAATATTATATTAGTTTCAGTGTACAAGAGAGTGATTCGATATTTTTATACATTACAAAATGCTCATCACAATAGGTCTAGTTACCATCTGTCACTATACAAAGTTATCACAATACTAAAAAAAATTTTTTTAAGTACTCTCTATATCCAACATGGGGCTTGAACTCACGACGCTGAGATAAACAGTTGCATGCTCTACCAACTGAACCAGCCAAGAGCCCCCAAATTATTACAATATTATTGATTATATTCTCTATGATGTACATTGCATCCCTGTTATTTATTTTATAACTGGAAGTTTGCACCTCTTAATTCCCTTCATTTATTTGGCCCATCCCCCCACTTCCCTCCCCTCTGGAAACCACCAGTTTGTTCTCTGTATCTCTGAGTTTGTTTCTGTTTTGTTCTGTTTCTTCATTTGTTTTTGCTTTTTAGATTTCACATATAAGTGAAATCATGTGGCATTTGTCTTCCTTTGTCTGACTTATTTTATTTTGCATAATACCCTCCAGGTCCATCCATGTTGTCGCAAACGTCAAGATTTCATTCCTTTTTATAGCTGAGTAATATTCCATCGAATATATGTATATACCACATCTTATCCATTCATTTGTCTGTGAACACTTAGGTTGCTCCCATATCTTGGCAATTACGTACGGGTACATATATCTTTTTGAATTAGTGTTTTCATTTCTTCAGATAGATACCCAGAAGTAGAATTGCTGAATCACATGATAGTTCTGTTTCCAGTTTTGGGGGGAACCTCCAACATATGGTTTTCCATGATGGCTGCACGAATGTACATTCCCACCAACAGTGCACTTGGGTTCCCTTTTTTCCTTGCCAACACTTGTTATTTCTTATCTCTTTGATAATAACCATTCTGACAGGTGTGAGGTGGTATCTCATTGCGGTTTTGATTCGCATTTCCCTGATGTTTAGTGATGTGGAGCATCTTTTCCTGTGCCTGTTGACCCTCTTGTATGTCTTCTTTGGAAAAATGCCTCTTCAGGTCCTCTGCCCATTTCTTAATAGGGTTTGCCTTTTTGTTATTCCGTTGTCTGAGTCCTTTACATATCTTGGATATCCACCCCTTATCAAGTTTGTAAGTATCTTCTCCCATTCAGTAAGTTGCTTTTTGGTTTTATTAGTGTTTTCTTTTGCTGTGCAAAAGCTTTTTAGCTTGATGTAGTCCCATTTGTTTATTTTCTTTTTCTTTTGTTGCCGTTGCTGGAGAAAGCAGATCCAAAAGTGACACAGCTCTAAAATGAAGTCATCTTTGCAGCTGTCGCAGGCAAGTGCCTGGCCTCTCTCTCTACTGAAGGGCAAATAGCTGAAACCACACACAGAGGAACTGTGTCAAAACCCCCGAAGAGAATGAATTGGATGAGAGGGTGAAGCCACCTAAATTAAGCCCTTCAGGCTGACCCACTCAGACAAACCTGGCAATCAGCTGGATTGAGTTTATCTCGGAGCTCCAACAGGGGGAGTTCAGACCAAGAGCATGTTTCTGAGAAAGTACAGGGCCTGGATCTAATCAGCAGGTTGGAGGAGGAACGTACTGAAATACCGAGGGCAAATCAAAAGATGGACTACTGCCAACCCACTGCCTGGGCAAAAAAAAAAAAAAAAAAAAAAAAAAAGTCCTTCCAGGAAAGTTGGGTTTTGTCACTGTCCAAAACTCATGATGTATGGGGGATTCAGATACATCTGTCTTCCTAGCTCAGAGTCCATGCAGAGGTGGAGGAACTGGATTTTGGTCCGCAAGGGTTGCTTGATTTCGTGGAAAGAGAGCATACCCAAGTGGGAATACACATCCCCATCCCCTAAGGGAGTTATCAGTGAGCAGGAAAGCAGGGGAGTCCTGACGGTGGGAGAGGCCGGAGTCTTGGAGTCCATCTTGGCTTCGAGGGCCAGGTTTCCTTGCCCTATCCCAGAGGTGTGAGTTACATCATAGTCCCCAACTGTCGTGTGGACTTGATGGAGCTGGCAAAAAGACGCAGGCTATTTGGACTTCCAGAGGGGCATCTGGGTGGCTCAGTTGGTGAAGCGTCCCACTTTGGCTCAGGTCACGACGTCATGGTTCGTGGGTTCGAGCCCCGCATTGGGCTCTGTGCTGACGGCTTGGAGCCTGGGGCCTGCTTTGGATTCTATGTCTCCCTCTCTCTCTACCCCTTGTGCACTCACACTCTGTCTCTCTTTCTCAAAAATAAACATAAAAAAAAAATTTTTTTTTAATGGACTTGCAGAAGAGCAAATCTGGGACAAGATCTTTTTTTTTTTTTTTTGAGTAGGATCTATACCCAACACGGGTCTTGAACTCACAACCCCGAGATCAAGAGTCATATGCTCTACCAACTGAGCCAGTCAGGTGCCCCATGGAAGCAAGATCTTTTCAAAGCAAGTGTACATCTGCAAGAGACTGGTGGGACTCACAGCAGCTGGTGTTCATAGATACAGATGCTTAAGGTTCTTAGGAATATCGCCAGCTTCTAAGTAAGCTTAAAAGTGCACACTGCACGGCATGTGATGTGAGCACAGAGCAGTAAATGCTAAAGTGACCACATCTGGGTGGTTTCCCGGCTGTTGACGCATCTCGAGAACCAGCAAGACAAGGCACACACAGAATGTCTTTAGTCTTGTGGCTGTCCCTGGCGTTTGGATGGGATGCTGCAGAAGGAGTTCTTGTGAGCCACTAAGCACGCCCTGACCTCCTCTTGCCTTAGCCTAAACACCAATGCTTTCCCTTGTGACTGTTGCTCTCCTGGTGAGACCTCCATACAGACCAGAAAGGAGTGTGAGACGGCGATAACTGAGCTACAAGAAAAAATAGTTGATTCATCTTCATAAAAGGCATAATTCCTGATGATGGAAAGTGCACACAGTCACATTAAATCTCCCTTTTTACCCTTCTCCTCATCATTAGCGAATGATCCATGAGCTCAGCTGAACCTGAGGTCAAGGGCAGGAGGTAGAACTTCTGTGTGGCCCTGGGACCAAAAGCCTTTCGCTGCTAACAGACATCCGAAGCCAAAAGTGAAACAACGGGCGGTGAGGGGAGAACGTGTATGGACTGGCCACCGGCTTTCGAAGCGCGGTCCCCAGAGTGGCCTCAGCAGCGTCACCTGGGAACCTGTTGGACGTGCGCCTTCTCTGGCCCCGCCCACACCTGCTGACTGCGGAGCTGCGGGCGGTGGGCGCCGCGAAGGGGCTGGGACGGCGCTGGAGCGCAGGGGCAGCGGGGAGAGCGCGCGAGGCCAGCCCCGCGGACAGAGCGGGCTGGGGCGGGGGGGGGGTGCGGGAGCCGGGGCTGCGGGGGGTAGACCCCCAGCCGACGGTCAGCTCAGGGAAGGATGGGGTCAGCCGGGGCCCTGGGCTAGAGCACCAGGGCAGCGGCCGTCCCACCCCGACCTGGGCCTGGGCGGGGCGGAAATCTGGCTCCTGCCGGGCCCCAGGCGCAGCCCCTCCGCCCCACCCTCGGGCGGTCACTTCCAGGAACCCGGACTCCGGCTGTGCCAGCGCAGCGGTCGGGCGCGCAGAGGTTCCCAGAAATCCCGCGCGCTCTGGAGTGGGGACCGGGCCGCCCGGGCATCGTTGCTTTCCTCCCATCAGTCGCCCGGGCCGCCCTCCCGTCGCCGCCCCCTCCCCCGCCCCGGCCCCGGGCCCCCATGCGGGCTCCCCGCTCGCTGCAAGCTCTGCCCCTTTGGCGGGACGGCCTCGCTTTCCCTGCTGCCTCAACTCCTTCAAGTCCAGGGACAGGAACCCCTCTCAAAACAGCTTAAGCCAGCGGCGCCAGGCTGGCGCAGTCGGTAGAGCAATGCGACACTTCTTGGGGTCGTGAGTTTGAGCCCCATGTTGGGTGGCCTTACTTTAAAAAATAAGTTAAAATATATATATATATATATATATATATATATATATATGTATAAACCCAGCTTAAGCCAAAGGATCTTTGCTGGCTCCCGTCAGCGGGAAGTCAGAGGAGGAGCCCCCCTCGCTCAAAGCTGGAAGGAGGACTCCCGCCCCGCCTTCAGCTCTGCGCTTGACGCTCTTCTCTGAGCTCTGCCTTTGGCTCTCTGTGGGAGTGACTGGAAGTCAGTTCTGTCTATGGCTAGGCCCCAAATGGGTGGCCTGCACAGAGCCAAGCCCCAGGGCAGGGCTCTCCCTGGAGTCTGGGGGCCCTGAGTGTCTGATTCCAGTCCTTCCAGGGTGGCTACGCGCGGCCCTTGGCTTTCTAAAACATCTCTGTGTGTATCGGGTAAGGGCTCCTTTGCTGAGCGTGTTCACGCTGATCGCTTGACTTGCAAGAACGACTCTGGGCTCACACAGGCTCACACAGGCTGGGCAGTGGTGGCTACCCCCCCCCCCCCCCGGGGCCTTGGAACTCCCCATCAAGGAGGAGAGGTGGGGGTGGGGGGCACAGACACATGCCCCGGCCTCCAGCTCTGGGACCCCCTCCCCCCTCTTACTGTAAGTCAGGGCAGCGGCCTGGTTCTCTGACTCCAGGCTGGACCAGGTCCCAGGAGGGCCTGCCAAGATCCTGGGGGGAGGTGCCAAAGTCGGCAGAGATTTGGAGTAATGAGCTTGGTAGCAGCATCTTGTCTGGGCTCAGAGGTTTCTGCTAAATAGAGTTAAGTCACCCCTTGCTCTGAGTATTTGCAGCCTCTAGGGGCAAAAAAGCTGTCCAGGAAAAGTGATAGGAACCGTGTCCATCCCTTCGGGCTCAGGCAAATATGGCCCAACTGAGGGCCTGGGCAGAGCCAACAGGGGAAGCTCCAGGGACACTGGTGCAAACAGAGGGGCGTCGTCGTCAAATACTGCAACAGCCTGAGGCCTGGACGGCCGCTCTTTGGACCCCTCGGCGTCCCAGCAGTCGACACTAACACGTCAAGACTGTGCTCCCCGCTTGGTGACACTTGGCGGCTGCCTTCCAGTTCCACCAGCTGCAGGATACGGTGGGCCCCAGCTCCGACAGGTGCTGTTAAAGCAGAGTCCCAGAGCTCCCTGGGATTGCTGAACAGGGGCTCTGGAGTCAACAGGACCACATGAAAAACACACAGAGAGTGAAAGAAGTCCATGGTGGGGGGGGGGGACCTCCTGCTGCCAAGGGACCCTGCAATCCATTGCCTTTGAACACCCGGCTGGGCTGGGGAAGCCTGTGCCCCTTGGACGCAGCTGCTTCCTTCCCCTCGGCCTACTGGCTGGTGATGGGGCGGGGGGGGGGGGGGGGGGGGATGCTCTGAGTCTGGACGCTTCCCTTGCTGGGCCGTGAAGTGACTTCCGACCAACCACGGCCAGGCTGGAAAGATGACACAGCCTCGTTTGTATGGAGAGGCAGGAAATTTCTTTCTCCAGATATTCTGATAGGCTGCGCCCTGGACTTGTTTGGAAGAAATACTTGGCTAAGTCCTTCGGGCTGAGGCTGGGGTGAGGAGCAGACGGGAGTCCGGGGTCTTAGTGTTCCGCCTTCCCAGGAGTCTGGGTGCTGGCCCCAGGGCCTTTGCCTCTGAGCGCTGAGGTGGCTGTGGGCTGTGCCAGACGAGGGGGAGCTGGCACTGACCTGAAGTGCCCTGACAAAGAAGGGGATTGGAGCTGGGGGGGGGGGATGGGGGGAGGCAGAGCCGGTGGGGAGCCACTCTGGGAAACCACGGTGGGGCTAGATCCGTCAGCAGGGGGCTTGGGGGCCAGAAACGTCTAATGGAGGGAGTAGCATGAGCAATATTGTGCCCGATTACCCTTCTCCCCTTTCTCCACAGTAATAAAAGCAACCGTTTTTAACCGGCCACATGCTGCTGGGTGATTCAACTGTGGCCAAGGGGATGAAAGCAGAGACTGCATCCAACATCCGGGATGCGACCGTCAGGGGAAAGTTGTGTCTTCTTTGTTTTCTTCCTCCTTTCTCCTTCCTGACGCTGGAAACGCAGATGGGGTGTTTGAAGTGCAGGTACCACGTGGGACCTCAAGGTGACCTTGGGGAAGGAGTCCATACATGGTAGCCCTATTGGTTTGGTGGGGCCACCAGAACAAATGATCGCAAACTGGGCGGCTTAAAGCGACGGAAGCATATTCTTTCTCCCGGAAGCGTGTTCTCTCACAGTTCCGGAAGCCAGAAGTCTGAAATCCAGGTGCGGGCGGGGTCGGTTCCTTCTGGAAACTTTCTCCCAGCCTTTGGTGGTTGTGGGCCGTCCTCCGCTTGTAGATGCTTCCCTGGCTGCGTCTCATCACGTGGCCTTCCCTCCGCGTCCGTGTCTCTGTGTGTCCTCCTCTCTTCCCATAAGGACGCCGCTGGGTTGAAGGCCTCCCCCTATTCCTGTCTGACTTCCTCCTGGTTACCTGCAAGGATCGTATTTGCAAATAAGGTTACATTCTGAGGTTCTGGGTGGACGTGAACCCTGTGGGGACTCTTTTCTGCCCAGTACACAGCACCACGAGGTGGAGGGAGCTTGGGTCCCTGACACTGAGGCACACCAGGCCAGGCTGCTCTAAATGCCTACAGACGTGATGAACAGAGGGAAGCAAACCTCTACCTTATTTAAGCTACTATCACTTTGATTGTCCAGGGAGATCTGTGGTCACTTCTAACTCATGCGAATATAGCCCCTCAGAACACCTCATGCCATCTACACATTTCTCTTGGGGGCATTCATGAGTGGGGCGCTTGAAAGGAAGCTGAGTTCTCTTTAGAATTGGGCACAGGGTGAAAACCCGAGACAGCCTGAGGAGGAGAGGCAGCTGACATCTGCCCGGATGATGTGTCTACCAAGAAGCACTTCCTGCGCTGAGCACTCTGATTTGGGAGCACCGAGGAGGGAGACAAGCATCCAGGGGGTAGGTCCAGGGGGTGGCATCTGGGGAGGGGTTGTCCTGGGAGCTGGGAGCATCAGGAGGCTGTCACTGCTCAAGGACCCAGCTCTGTCTCCGCTGCCCACCCCAGTCCACACGGCCCCACGATGTTCCTTGACCTTCTCCATACGTGACCCTGGGGAGACATAGATTCAAGGCCCTGTCCTGAGAGCCAGTGGGCAGCTGGTGCTGCCCTGCCTGTCTGGTCGCGCAGACCAGCTTGCCTGGACGTGAGCGGGCCCACGCAGCCCATCCACTGCACTCTACCTCGAGCAGGTGCCAGAGCATTGTCCCGGGGCCAGCTCTGTACCTGAGCTGGAAGGATGGAACTCTGACCCTGCCTGTCTTGTCTGTCTTGACCCAAGGTCAAGGCATACCTAGAGGTGGTCCAGCAAAGACCCACAGATCCCTATATCTCTGGTGGCCACAGGACTAGGCTTAGGGCAGCATCTTTGGGGGAGCTTAGCAGGAGGTGGAGGGAAGGGTGGCCCGGCTGACTGATGGAATGGAGACTCACTTTGACATGATCTGGACTTGGGCTTCCACACACAGTAGGACTGGGCAGGGAGGCACAGAATGAGCTGCGATGAATCATCACCCTGTCCTGTGCCTCTGTCTCCCCCTTGAGCCTTCCCACGAGATCCCTTCCCGGAGGAACCTACCAAAAGGCTGGTAAATAAACATCTTTGGTTCCAAGAATAGCTGGGGAGGGAGGTGCAAGGGTAGCTCCTTCTCAGCCTTCTCCCTGGAGCAAGCCTGGAAGTGCCGAAGGGGTGCTGGGGTCTGGGGGGTGGCCCTCCCTCTGGGAAGGCGGGGGTGCTGGCTGACCCACCACTGAATCCAGGGGTACTCTGGAACGGCAGTTTAGTATGGTGGCACTGCCCTGCAGTGTCTACGCCTTGGTCTGGACCCCAAAGCCCCTCGAGTCTATGCTGTCCAGGCCTTTGGGAGGCCAGGTCTCAGGCCAGGCCAGCTGCGACCACACAACTTCCTGAGCAGGCCTTTTGCCATGTCCACTCATGGCACCAAACCCAGAACACAGGTCCGGGGAAGGAGCCAAGATGGGGACAGATTTCCTTCCCCCCAACCCCCACCCCCCACCCCCCCCACCATCTTGGCCCCAAGAGCCCTCAGGATTCTGGTCTGTCCTGACTCACATTTTCTAGAACCATCTGTGTCATAGAAATGTGTGCGTGCCTCTGGCAATGTTCTTTACTTGCACTTGGAGGTCTGCCTCGCTCTGGATTCTCTAATCGGGGGCTCCTGGGGCCGGAACCACAGTGGAGCCCAAGCTCCGGGTGAGGCCCTGTCCTGGGAGGCTGCCTGGCCCCCGGCCCTCCATAGCCCCCACTCCCTCCCTCCGGGAAGCTGTGAGAGCCGCAGGCGCCAGCCAGAAGAGCCCATTCATTTTCTCTGCCTGCTCAGCCTTCACATGTCCTTTTAGGGTAGAGCCTGCCGAAGACGCAGCCAGCGGAGGCCAGGCTGCTGGGGAGGAACAGACGGGGAGGCCTCAGAGGAGCTCCCCCCCCACTGAGGATGCCTAGCTGCCCTGGGTGGTGAGTCTCCAACTTCCCAGACGTCCTTGTTAGCCTCATGTTTTGTAACGTCCTCCTTCCTATCCTAAAATGAAATTCCCAGGTAATTTAACCTGTTTGCCCACATGACTTTAAAATAATCATTATAATGCCCTAACTGTAATAAAAAGAAGAAATCAAAGGAAAGCGATTTGTAAAAACCAAACCTATTTCCGCATTTCAAAGTCTGGAAGTCGAGGCACAGAGCTGCCTCTTGGCTCGGCGTCCTCTGGGTTGGCATCACATCCAGGCCACATCGGAAACGGAAGAGAGGGGGTGGTTCCCAGTAGCCGGAACAGGTGTCCCAGGGTGGGGGGCTTATCGGCCGGGGTCGGCCTGACGGGAGCCGTTGGTTCCTCGCTGTCGCAATACCCATGGCCTGTGGCTGGAGGGTGCTGACCAGTGCCTGAGCGGAGCCGGCGAGCGGAGCCTGCAAGCGGCCCCTTTCCTCGGGGAGAAATGAAGATACAGATGCCAGTTAGCAGAGGGAACGGAAGTGGTGGCTGGACTGCAAAGGTTATAGAAGTTCTCTGGAGAAAGGGCGATATGTGAGTGAATGAGCTTCCTGGGTCCTCTCTAAAGTGGTACAGAAGTAGGGGCTGAACCCAGTCGTTTATGGATCTGACCTCCGCAGTTTGGTTTGTTCCCGCTGGCTTCCGCTCAGACGCAGTGCTCTTCCATATTCCTTCTTTGTGGCGGCTCCACCACCACAGCCTGGCTGCGTTGAAGCAGAGGCTTGGGAATACGAAGGGACCCAGCACGGGTTACCTGTCCCCATTCGGGCCTAGATCAGGGCCCTTGAAGACTCCAGGCACTAAAAAGATTATGGTGCTTCCACTTAACGCCCTTCCTTGCTCCCATTAAAAATAAACACATTTCTTTTCTTAAATTTTTTAATGTTTATTTATTATTGAGAGACAGAGCGAGACAGAGCACGAGCAGGGGAGGGGCAGACAGAGGAGGAGACACAGAATCCGAAGCGGGCTCCGGGCTCCGAGCTGTCGGCACAGGGCCCGACGCGGGGCTCGAACCCACCAACTGCGAGATCGTGACCTGAGCCGGAGTCGGACGCACAACTGAATGAGCCACCCAGGCGCCCCAAAATAAAACATTTCTAAGGCACAAAATAAATGTAAGGAAGTCTAGCAACTTGTTAATTTTTTCCCATCAAGAACGTTTCGACTACAAATATATGTTGATCAAATTATTTTCAGAAGAGGGGCGCCTGGGTGGCGCAGTTGGTTAAGCGTCCGACTTCAGCCAGGTCACGATCTCGCGGTCCGTGAGTTCGAGCCCCGCATCAGGCTCTGGGCTGATGGCTCAGAGCCTGGAGCCTGTTTCTGATTCTGTGTCTCCCTCTCTCTCTGCCCCTCCCCTGTTCATGCTCTGTCTCTCTCTGTCCCCAAAAAATAAATAAACGTTGAAAAAAGAAAAAAAAATTATTTTCAGAAGAATGGAATTACTTCGTCCTGGGCCCCTGCGATGCCGGCTCCAGCATGCGTGTGGCCTGCTGATGGCAGATCTGGTGCTGCCGTCCTCCCCCGCCCCTGAGCGTGACCCTCTTGCCTTCCCCTGGCTGCTGGCGGAGGTGTGACCGCGCTGACTGCTCACGGTTCCCTTTAGAGCACTCGAGAGAGGGGAGGCTGTGTTCAGGCCACTGTGGGGCTGGCCCGAGGCCTGGGGAATCCGGGGCCAGGACCCTCCGGATGGCGTCTACTCCCGGGCGCCGTCGGGTAATGCCGCGTCACGACGAGCCGCAGTCTCAGGCTGGGGCCACAGCGGGGCACCTTCCAGGGAAAGCGGGCATCGTGGCCTCTGGGCTCCTCAGTATGCCCATCACAGGGCTCTAGGAAAGACGGCAAAGAGGCATCTCGTAAAGTGGGGTGCTGCCAGAGTTAGACAAATCCCAAGTCCTTTTTGATGGCGAGTCGCAATCGCAGGGGCGTGTCTAGGAGAGCCTGGAGACGGAGGCCAGTGGGCCTGGGCCGCGTATCGCTTGTACCACAAAGACTCCTCCAAGGGACTGCTGCAGGACGGCACTCCCACTCCTGCCGCTTGGCCGTCAGTTTGGTTTCTGAGGACCTTTCCTTTGGGGAGGACATCCTGTCTCCAGGTGCGCTCACACTGTCTCAGTCGTGAGGTCCTGCATTACCCCCGGAGACACCCCTCTCCTCGGGTGGGCCTTTGCTGAAGGCCACGCTGTTGGAGGGCTCCCCGCTCTCCCCAGATCCACACCCCATCGAGGTGGCAAGGGGACACTGGTCTTGTGGAGGCGGTTTTGTATAGGACGGTGTCTCTCGGCGTGGCTTCGGGTCCATCTGCGTCACGATCATCTGAGCGGGAGCTAAACTTGCTGGATTTCCGAGTTGGACTCTAGATATGCTGAGCCACTGCCATAGTGACTAAAATATACGCAAAAGCAAAAGCAATAAAAAAAGATTTTGTAGTCACACGGATCTGGCTCTGAGCTCCCGTCTCACAACTTACGACGTGCCCTTACCCTCTCTGAGCCCCATTTCCTGGGGCAGAACTATTTACCTCACGATAGAATTGGGAGGATTAAAAATGTCAATGCGAGGGGCACCTGGGTGGCTCAGTGTCTGACTCCTGATGTTCAGGTCATGATCTCACGGTTTGTGAGATCAAGCCCCAAGTCGTGGTCTGCACCGACAGCACAGAGCTCACTTGGGATTCTCTCTCTCTCCTTCTCTCTCTGCTCCTTTCTCACTCCTGCATGCTCTCTCTCAAAATAAGCACACACGGGAGCAAAATACAGGCTTGTCGCTATCTGTCCCTCCAGCCGTCTGTCCATCCGTTCCTCTATGTAATACTTACTGAGTGTCTGCAGTGAACCAGGAACTGCTCTAGGCGCCAAGAATACGGCAAAACCATCTCAAGCTCCTTGTCCTCATGAAGTTTATATGCTAATCATGTGTAAGTCAGAATCACCAGACTCCCCAAGCTAACGCAATTATTTAATCTGAAACCAACAGGCTTTATTTATCAAACATTGTGACAGGGACTTTGGGGGATACTTTGATGCTTGCCCTTCAGGAGCTTATTTATGGACTGGCTTGTTAACAGACATCCTACACAGGAAACCATGGAAGAACAATGAATCGCCTTGCTAACCGTGTGTCGTACATGCCCGAGAGGGGCTTGGAGGAGAGACTGATTCCTGGGGCTGGCAGTGAGGTAAGTGAATAGCCCTTCCTCTCACCCTGAAGGCTTCTAATCTAAGAACAAAGAAAGGAATTTGCTTAGGGACCCGGCCCCCCCCCCACCCGCCCCCCTTATTTTGGACAGGCTAGTTTATACCCCTCATAAGCGAAAGCCTTTGATGCTTGTGAACGTCTTAATCTTTAGAACATGAATCAGGGCTTCTGAGAGATCATGGCACAGGAGTCAGAGGCTGCTCACACCAGGTCCTGGGAATATGACTTAATGGGAAACTCCTTCTGTCTCTTCAACTCTTCGCCAAGTCCCAGCTGTATGTAATGCCTGAGATCTTGGAAAGTAATTATCTCCCGGATGCAAATAAATAACCCACTGATTTGGAAAACACTGAGTGCATGCACCAAAGGAGCTGCCCAGACCCAAGCAAACAGATGGGAAATGCCCATCAGTAGTGGGCTGTGTTGTAGAGGCTCCGGGGATTAGAAAAATACTACTTTTGGAAGACCCACAGATGGCCAACAGACACATGAAAAGATGCTCAACATCACTGATCACCGACGAAATACAAATCAAAACTACAGTGAGCTATCACCTCCCACGTGTCAGAATGGCTAAAATCAACGCAAAAAACAACAGGTGTTGGCAAGGATGTGAAAGGGGACCCCTCGTGCACCGGTGGGAGTGCGAACTGTTGCAGCCACTCCAGAGAAATAGTATGGAGTTTCCTCAAAAAGTTAAAAAATAGAACTACCCTACAATCCAACAAATGCACTACTGTTTAACCAAAGGATACAGAAATACTGATTCAAAGGGATATATGCACGCTGATGTTTAGGGCAGCGTTATCTACCATAGCCAAATTATGGAAACAGCCCAAGTGTTCACTGACTGATGAATGATGTAAGATAGACACACACACACACACACACACACACACACACTATATATGTATATATATAATGGAATATCACAGCCATTAAAGACAATGAAATCTTGCCATTTGCGACGATGTAGATGGGGCTAGAGAGTATTATGCTAAGCGAAATAAGTCCATCAGAGAAAGATACCATCAAATACCATGATTACACATATGTAGAATTTCAGAAACAAAACAAACAAGCAAAGGGAGAAAAGAGAGGGGCAGACCAAGAAACAGACTCTTTTTTTTTTTTTTTTTTTTTAGTCTTTTTTTTTTTTTTCTGAAATTTATTGACAAATTGGTTTCCATACAACACCCAGTGCTCATCCCAAAAGGTGCCCTCCTCAATACCCATCACCCACCCTCTCCTCCCTCCCACCCCCCATCAACCCTCAGTTTGTTCTCAGTTTTTAACAGTCTCTTATGCTTTGGCTCTCTCCCATTCTAACCTCTTTTTTTTTTTTTTTTCCTTCCCCTCCCCCATGGGTTCCTGTTAAGTTTCTCAGGATCCACATAAGAGTGAGACCATATGGTATCTGTCTTTCTCTGTATGGCTTATTTCACTTAGCATCACACTCTCCAGTTCCATCCACGTTGCTACAAAAGGCCATATTTCATTTTTTCTCATTGCCATGTAATATTCCATTGTGTATATAAACCACAATTTCTTTATCCATTCATCAGTTGATGGACATTTAGGCTCTTTCCATAATTTGGCTATTGTTGAGAGTGCTGCTATGAACATTGGGGTACAAGTGGCCCTATGCATCAGTGCTCCTGTATCCCTTGGATAAATTCCTAGCAGTGCTATTGCTGGGTCATAGGGTAGGTCTATTTTTAATTTTCTGAGGAACCTCCACACTGCTTTCCAGAGCGGCTGCACCAATTTGCATTCCCACCAACAGTGCAAGAGGGTTCCCGTTTCTCCACATCCTCTCCAGCATCTATAGTCTCCTGATTTGTTCATTTTGGCCACTCTAACTGGCGTGAGGTGATACCTGAGTGTGGTTTTGATTTGTATTTCCCTGATAAGGAGCGACGCTGAACATCTTTTCATGTGCCTGTTGGCCATCCGGATGTCTTCTTTAGAGAAGTGTCTATTCATGTTTTCTGCCCATTTCTTCACTGGGTTATTTGTTTTTCGGGTGTGGAGTTTGGTGAGCTCTTTATAGATTTTGGATACTAGCCCTTTGTCCGATATGTCATTTGCAAATATCTTTTCCCATTCCGTTGGTTGCCTTTTAGTTTTGTTGGTTGTTTCCTTTGCTGTGCAGAAGCTTTTTATCTTCATAAGGTCCCAGTAATTCACTTTTGCTTTTAATTCCCTTGCCTTTGGGGATGTGTCGAGTAAGAGATTGCTACGGCTGAGGTCAGAGAGGTCTTTTCCTGCTTTCTCCTCTAAGGTTTTGATGGTTTCCTGTCTCACATTTAGGTCCTTTATCCATTTTGAGTTTATTTTTGTGAATGGTGTGAGAAAGTGGTCTAGTTTCAACCTTCTGCATGTTGCTGTCCAGTTCTCCCAGCACCATTTGTTAAAGAGGCTGTCTTTTTTCCATTGGATGTTCTTTCCTGCTTTGTCAAACAATTATCAGGGAATACTATGAAAACTTATATGCCAACAAATTGGACAACCTGGAAGAAATGGACGAATTCCTGAACACCCACACGCTTCCAAAACTCAATCAGGAGGAAATAGAAAGCTTGAACAGACCCATAACCAGCGAAGAAATTGAATCGGTTATCAAAAATCTCCCAACAAATAAGAGTCCAGGACCAGATGGCTTCCCAGGGGAGTTCTACCAGACGTTTAAAGCAGAGATAATACCTATCCTTCTCAAGCTATTCCAAGAAATAGAAAGGGAAGGAAAACTTCCAGACTCATTCTATGAAGCCAGTATTACTTTGATTCCTAAACCAGACAGAGACCCAGTAAAAAAAGAGAACTACAGGCCAATATCCCTGATGAATATGGATGCAAAAATTCTCAATAAGATACTAGCAAATCGAATTCAACGGCATATAAAAAGAATTATTCACCATGATCAAGTGGGATTCATTCCTGGGATGCAGGGCTGGTTCAACATTCGCAAATCAATCAACGTGATACATCACATTAACAAAAAAAGAGAGAAGAACCATATGATCCTGTCAATCGATGCAGAAAAAGCCTTCGACAAAATCCAGCACCCTTTCTTAATAAAAACCCTTGAGAAAGTCGGGATAGAAGGAACATACTTAAAGATCATAAAAGCCATTTATGAAAAGCCCACAGCTAACATCATCCTCAACGGGGAAAAACTGAAAGCTTTTTCCCTGAGATCAGGAACACGACAAGGATGCCCACTCTCACCGCTGCTGTTTAACATAGTGCTGGAAGTTCTAGCATCAGCAATCAGACAACAAAAGGAAATCAAAGGCATCAAAATTGGCAAAGATGAAGTCAAGCTTTCGCTTTTTGCAGATGACATGATATTATACATGGAAAATCCGATAGACTCCACCAAAAGTCTGCTAGAACTGATACAGGAATTCAGCAAAGTTGCAGGATACAAAATCAATGTACAGAAATCAGTTGCATTCTTATACACTAACAATGAAGCAACAGAAAGACAAATAAAGAAACTGATCCCATTCACAATTGCACCAAGAAGCATAAAATACCTAGGAATAAATCTAACCAAAGATGTAAAGGATCTGTATGCTGAAAACTATAGAAAGCTTCTGAAGGAAATTGAAGAAGATTTAAAGAAATGGAAAGACATTCCCTGCTCATGGATTGGAAAAATAAATATTGGCAAAATGTCAATACTACCCAAAGCTATCTACACATTCAATGCAATCCCAATCAAAATTGCACCAGCATTCTTCTCGAAACTAGAACAAGCAATCCTAAAATTCATATGGAACCACAAAAGGCCCCGAATAGCCAAAGGAATTTTGAAGAAGAAGACCAAAGCAGGAGGCATCACAATCCCAGACTTTAGCCTCTACTACAAAGCTGTCATCATCAAGACAGCATGGTATTGGCACCAAAACAGACACATAGACCAATGGAATAGAATAGAAACCCCAGAACTAGACCCACAAACGTATGGCCAACTCATCTTTGACAAAACAGACTCTTAACTATAGAAAACAAACTGATGGTTACCAGAGGGGAGGTGGGTGGGGGAATGGGGATTAGGAGGGCACTTGTGATCATCACCGGATGTTGTAGGGAAATGTTGAATCACTATATTGTACACCTGAAACTAATATTACACTGTATGTTAACTGGAATTTAAATAAAAACTTAAAGAGAGAACAATGAAATAAAATACTGCTTTTGTTGACAACCCCTTTCTAGAAAGGTGTCCTGGCTTAGGAGTGTGGCGGACACAAACTAGGAGCAGAGTCTGGGCATAGGGTAAGCAAAGAAGTAGCTATTTGCCATTTGTCTGTTGCCCCTTTGGATCAAACAAGGCCAGAAAATTAACAGGCCAGAGACCGACCAGCTTAATGGAAAGATGAACTGGAGACACAACTGTACAGATGGCTCTTGATGTTGAACAGGTCCCGTCACTGTTATGAGTGTCCTCATGTGTAAAATGAAGGGTGAGACCATACCGTTATTCAGCTAAAATTTAGTTAAGGCCTACATAAGTACTAGGCTCTTTAATAAAGAAGATCTTGCTCTTTGAGGAAAACGCGCTCGGAGCCACAGCGGAGCTTTGGAGGCCCGTCTCCGGCTCCTGTCTCACCGCTGTTCGCTGTCGCCGAGGAACAAGTCGGTCAGGAAGCCGCGCGGCAGCCGTGGCTTTTAAAGCCACCGGGAAGACACCTGTGGAACCGGAGGTGGCGATTCAGCAAATTAGAATTACTCTAACCAGCCGCAACGTACAATCTTTGGAGAAGGTATGTGCTGACCTGATCAGAGGCGCCAAGGAAAAGAATCTCAAAGTGAAAGGACCAGTTCGGATGCCTACCAAGACTCTGAGAATCACTGCAAGAAAAACTCCTTGAGGTGAAGGTTCTAAGACTTGGGATGGTTTTCAGATGAGGATCCATTAGCGAGTCATTGATTTGCATCGTCCTTCTGAGATTGTTAAACAGATTACTTGCATCAGTATTGAGCCAGGAGTTGACGTTGAGGTTACCACTGCAGATGCTTAAGTCAGCCTTTTTAATACATTGATTATCAGTTAAAAAAAAAAAAGATCTCAAGGTAAATGCGTCCATATCCTAGGGGGTCGTGAGGAATGAGTATATGATGAACACATGTGATTCCCAGTAGTGTCGGGCACATACTGAGGATGTAATAATTAGCCGTTATCATTTAATCCCTGTAACAACCTTGAGGTGAACATTATCTCTTTTGTACAAGTGAGAAAACCACCAAGGGACAAGATCAGGATATGAACCAGTCTGAGGCCAGAGTCCACGATTTTCCCATTACGTAGTTTGGCTTGGAAGGGCCCCCGTGGCTTTTAATCGTAAAAAAGGAAAGGGTAGAAAAGGAATTTGAACTTTAGAAACAATCAAGCTAACCACCTTCTAAGGAATTTTTCGTGGAAAGTGGAAGTGTTGTCTCATTAATAATGAAGATAAGGAGGTTGGGGAGGGGTATGGGACAAAGCCACAAAAGCTTCTTTGCCCAAGCTCATTTCTTCTCATCTCATGCCAATTATAGATTTCAGAGACATGATCTTCCCTACACACACAAAGAAAAGCCTGGGTTCTCCAAGAACAAAACTGAAAAACAGTCCTTAGCGGGAACGTTTAATCACGACAGGAATGAGAAAAGACTTTTATAGATCCCTGGAGAAGGCAGCTCCGAGACAGACGAATTAATCACCTCTTACGTGCTCGTGGACTCCGTCCCAATCCTTCTGTTAGTGCTCAGCTGTGGCTCTCAGTTCTCGATACAGGTAGTCAATGACTAGGTGATCATGCTCTATGTGCTAAGGTTATAAATGTAAGCAAGACAAATGAGGGGGAGGGGTGCCTGGTGGGTCGCTCAGTCTGCTGAGTGTCTGACTTCAGCTCGGGTGATGATCTCACGGTTTGTGAGTTCACGCCCCGCATCGGGCTCCACTGCTGTCAGTGCAGAGCCCGCTTCAGATCCTCTGTCCCCCTCTCTCTCAAAAATAAATAAACATTAAAAAAAAAAAAAACAAAAACAAAGACAAATGAGGGGGAAAATAGGTAACTTAGGTAATGAATGACGGTAGTAAGGACAATAGGGGGTGATACTGGGTGCTGGGGAAGCAGAAGGACCGAGTCCAGCTCTGGGGGTGGGGGAGGGGAGGTGGAATTGGTGTGGGTTTCTTGAAGTAAGTCTCTATAAATTGAAACCTAAAGAACTAACTAGTAGATTCACCAGACCTAGAGGGACAGGGTGGCAGTGAAGAAGAGAAGGGTATTTCAGGAACAGGGAATGGTATGTGCAAAGGCCAGGAGGTGACACAAAGCTTGGATCTTTGGAGGAAGTGTAAGTGGTTCTGGGCGTGAGGTGGGAGAAGTCAAGAGAGAAGCTGGAGAGCTGAGCAGCAGCTAAAGTCTTGTGTAGCTTTGAACACTTACTAAAGAATTTGGGCATTATTCAACAAAGAACCACTGAGAAACTTGAAGCAGATTACTATGATTTGCATTGTAGAAAGCTCAGTTTGGAGAATGGATTAGAGTGGGCTAAGTCTAGAGGCTGATAGACAGTTAAGTGCTTGAACCAGGGGTAGTGACCAGTGGGGGAAGGAGGGTGGATGAACTGAAGAGATAATTGAGGCTAAACATTGAGTCAAGGGGGAAGCGTGGGTTTCTGGTGCGAGCTGCCAGATGGAGGGGTTGTCATTAGCTCCAAAAAGCTAGAGGAGACTGGAAGTGTCTTGGATACACTATATTAAGTGCCCGAGAGGCAGCCCGAATGGGGATCCAGTGAGTGGCTGGATGTGTGTGCCAAGAGCTCAGATGAAGAGCGTGGGAGAGATGTGGACCGGAGAATCATCTGCACAAAGATGGTGGATGAAGGTGTGGGATGGATGGGCTTGCTTGGAGAGTGGACCAAGAAGGTCAAAGACCCAATTCTGAGGAAGGCTAGAGCTCAAAAGCAGTCAGAGGGAGTGGGACCTGCCAAGGTGCCCAAGAATCCTTGCACAAAGAAATGCTCAAATTAAGTGTTTTTTGTATTTGTTAAACGAACAGGTTGGTCAGAGGAGGAAAAGACTTGCTATTGATGCCATGAAGAGTACTTTTATTAATTTTTTAAAAGATAAGGTATCTTTAAGGATTTATTAGTTTGTTATACCTTTACAGTTGGAGGGCGAAGAGGAAAATATCAAAGCTCTTTGTCTAACAAAATGGCTCTTGGAGATTAATTTACGTATCATTACCCATGATAACCAACTAGCATAAAAAGCAGTTAAAAATGGTTATATTCCACTAGAGACATTTACTGAAGTCATGTTTTTTGCCTTAAAGTCTAAGGAGAGTGCTTTTATTTATTTATTATTATTATTTTTAAATTTTCTTCTTAACGTTTATTTATTTTTGAGACAGAGAGAGACAGAGCATGAACGGGGGAGGGTCAGAGAGAGGGAGACACAGAATCTGAAACAGGCTCCAGGCTCTGAGCTATCAGCACAGAGCCCAACGTGGGGCTCGAACTCACAGACCGCAAGATCATGACCTGAGCCGAAGTCGGCCGCTTAACCGACTGAGCCACCCAGGCGCCCCGAGTGCTTTTATTTTTAAAAAAATTTTTAATGTTTATTTTTTGAGAGACAGAGCCTAAGTGGGGGAGGGGCAGAGAGAGATGGAGACACAGGTTCTGAAGCAGGATCTGAGCTCCCAGCTGTCAGCACAGAGCCCGACGCAGGGCTTGAACCCACAAGCTGTGAGATCATGACCTGAGCTAAGTCAGATGCTCAACCCACTGAACCACCCAGGTGCTCCATAAGGAGAGTACTTTTAAAAGCCAGACTCAGCAGTCATTTAACTGCAGATGGGTTTGAGAAAGACAGGATTCTAGTATTCACCCCAGTCCAAGAAATCAATTTCCTTCCATTTGGTTTCCTTGCTGTGCATCTCACTTGCTTTCAAGTCGGCAAGTTCGCCACAATGACATCATCTGGGAGTTAACTGCCGCCACTTTCCCGTTTCTTCTGGTGAATGTGCCAATTCTTAGCTCCTATCCTGTCTTCACACGACTTTATTTCACCCTGTTCTATTTCACCTTAAATTCCTTTGCTCCTTGGTTAGCTCTCAGTGCTATGCACATGCTAGGAAGTCTTCTAGGAGAACAAGTCATCATGAAAACAGACAATCTCATCATAATCTGATCCAAGTGGCCATTTTACTTTACAGCTTACATTTTTTTTTAGAGCTACAACCTCAAGATTTAAGACCAAGTTACAAATCCTAAATTGCATTGCTTACAAGGAACTAAAGCTTGACCGCTCCCTGAAGTTCAATCTATAAGTGTGGAATAACTTTGGCCAGAGGCCAGTGAATGTACCACCTCTCCCAGACTACTCAATTTTGGACAGTGACATCATTGAGAGACTTCTGTTTTATAAACATCTCATATATTAAGGGAAATGTTAGAGATAACTGTCTGAAATGCAAGCAATGTTAAGAGCTTGAACAGGAAGGACATAGCTAATGAGAGGCTAGGAAATGAGATAATCTCTTTTATAGAATCATCTGATATTGAGGAAACAGGAATTTACAAAGGAGGGGATACAATGAAATTAACCAATGAGTGGAGCCATCCTTTGGGATCAGTAACCTTTAGACCTGGGTCTAACAACAAAGCTGTGGTGGAGTGGAACAGGGCTGATCCGTCTGGGCGTTTGTTTCCTCTAATGATAGCACCCCCCGCAGAAGCCCTTAGAAGGCTGTATCCTAAATTAAAAAGTGTAAGGATCAAGGTTGGAGCAAAGAACTATTCTTGTATAAATGCTGGAAGTCACCTTTTATTTTACGCGATTGAAGGCCAAAACACAAAGAACCCCACCCAATCCCCCCCAAACTAGCTCTTATTGCTGCGTCCCAGTACATCAAAGACCCGCTTCATATGGCAAGAAGACAGAAGGGGAGGTTGTCAGAGTAATGACTTGATCTGCTTATTTCAAAAGCCCAACATCTAAGTAAGATCTGATAATACAGAAATCAAAATAGGACTTGCCAAAACATACCAAATTGTATATACTTCAAATTTCTGCATTATTATATTACAGTTTTATTTCAAATTAAAAGGCACATGGGAAAAAAGGGCAGAAAAAAATGAGAAAAAATGTACATTATCAAATCCCGTGGCTAAATGAAATGAATTGTATCTATTGTCCTCAACAGGGTCAAAAGCAGGTAACAATAAGCAAAGCTTATTTAAAAATTATTTTTTAATGTTTATTTTTGAGAGAGAGAGAGAGAGAGAGAGCGAGTGAGTGCGGGGGAGGGGCAGAGAGAGAGGGAGACATAGAATCTGAAGCAGGCTCCAGGCTCTGATTTGTCAGCACAGAGCCTGACACAGGGCTTGAACTCACAGACCATGAAATCATGACCTGAGCTGAAGTCAGAAGCTTAACCGACTGAGCCACCTAGGCACTCCAGCAAAGCTTATTTAAAAACAAATGTTACCGAGCTGCCTAAACATTTCCCTTCGACCACTACAAGGACTTCTTCAGTAGATGATGGCACCCATACCCTCAATCCAATTTTAAAAACTGCAGAGAATTCTTGGAGTCATGAACAAAGGTTGATTTTTTTTTTTTTTGGCATAATTTTTCAAATAACCTATATACTAGTTTAACTTCATCAACATGAAAGTCATGCGTACTCATCCTGACAATCGACGATTTAGCTCTTTGGGTTTAGGCATTTCATGGTGGGGGGGAGGATATTAGGTCCATTCATTTAAAATCGAGGCTGAAAAACAAATTAAAAAGCTCTTGTCCATTTTGAGATTTTAATATATTTATTTGAAAACCAAGTTCTGTAAAGAGCACACTAAATAGTCCTGTATCTTCTCTTCACCAAAGACTTGGAGACAAGGTTCTTCAGGTCAACGCAGAGGCAATGATACATGCAGTGAATAGCGGGTCTCGGCATGAACGTCCTCACAGGCATTTCCCATACGAGCCTGGACAGTCTTCTTCAGAAGAGCAATGAGATCCTAGGGAAGGGGTGAGGGGGAAAGCGAGGGTCATTCTTTTTTTTTTTTTTAAATTGTATTTGAGAGAGAGAGAGAGAGAGAGAGAGAGAGAAAGAGAGAGTGCATATGTGAGCAGGGGAGAAGATCAGAGGGAGGGAGAATCGTGAGCGGGGTCCACACTAGGCATGGAGCCCAACAAGCGGCTCAATATCACAACCATGAGATCATGACCTGAGCCAAAATCAAGAGTCAGATGCTCAACGAGCAGAGCCACCCAGGAGCCCCTAGGGTCATTCTTTAAACATTTTTTTATTTTTTATTTTTATTACTAGCTGTTGAAGTCTAAAACTAGCCTCTAACCCTGCCTGTGTCGTCCTAAAAGCTACTTTTTGCTAAGACAGACTACAGTTTTTACACTCCTACTAGACTATTTTATCCTTTTGAAAAGAATAAGAATCCAATTTCTGTGGTGCCTGGCCTGGCTCAGTTGGTGGAGCGTACGACATTCGAACTCGGGGCTGTGAGTGGGCGCAGAGTTCACTTAAAAAAAAAAAAGGAAGAAAGAAAAAAAAGTCCAATTTCTAACTAAAACTTTTATAAGCCATCTTGTAATTAATTGCCTTGAAAGATTTAATCAGGGGGTTTTCAGTAAGGTGTGAAGGTGTTATAAAGGCTTAATTAAGGGGGCTAATGTGAGTCCGTTCAGTTCCACATAGACACTGAGTGCTCATTGTATCAACAGTGCCTTGTGCTGCTTGGGTAAAGCTTAGGAAACCAAAGGCTGAAAAATAATTTTCAAAAGTAAGTTTACATAACCAGGAAGTTAGTGTAAATCTCCCTCTCTCAAAGGTCCAAACACTCTCAGAGGCTTGAATATAGTTTCCTACTAATGGCAGGGTTTCTGACTTAATATTTATCTGAGACTTCTGTAAAAAGCTTTCATTAAATGCTGGTCAGTGGGTAACACTCATGGTGCTAGACTTACCACCTGACGTTTAAATGTATTTCTTTTGTCATAATGTAATAAATGATACTGTTTTTATTATTTTTATTTCCATTTTATTTTAAGTGTATTTATTTATTTGAGAGAGACAGAGACAGTGTGAGTGGGGGAAGGGCACAGAGAGAATCCCAAGCAGGTTCCACACTGTCAGCACAGAGCCTGACACGGGGCTCGAACTCAAGAAACCGTGAGATCATGACCTGAGCTGAAAGCAAGTTGGACACTTAACTGACTTGAGCCACCCAGGTGCCCCTGTTCTTCTTATCTTCGAAGAGTAGAAGAGTAAATTCTTATTTGTCTGACAATGTACGTGTACTAGGGTGGACTTAGTAAACCTTGATTACATAGTTCATAGGTTATCTTCAAATATGTGATGACTACTAACAAGATGGGGGAAAAAAGTACAATTTCATGACTTCAGATAGATTATTCCAATCTTCTGCACCTAAAGACCTACTCCAACACTGTTAGAATACTGGAATAATAATCTTTTTCAACTGGACAAAGCTTTGTGTTATAGTCTAATGGACTCCAAAGTACCTTTAAGCACCGTGTCTTATCACATTAGATGTTCAACAGCTTCAGTAAATAAATAAATTATTAAGGCTTTCAGTGCCAAAAGAACTGCTAAAGGAAAGGGAGAGAGAGATCAATCAGTGAGAAGCCTAGACCTGTGTGATCCATGAACCAGGCCGGCCCATGAACTGCAACTGATCTCTAATAAGGGGCTTACATCAAAATGTAAATCAACTCTACCGTAAGCAACTTGTTAGTTCAGCAGACTTTTTTCTAGGGGGAGCAGGTAAGTAAGCAAGGTTTTTTTGATGAAAGAAGCATTGAGTAGATTTACATTCTGGAGCAAGCTCCTTACCTCCTCATGGACCTATGACAACAGTTTGTAGCCACTTTAGTAGCATTGGTCAAACACTACAGGGCAGACAGAGTGGAGGGAAAAAGAAAAAGGAACGGGTGGTTATGTGCACAGGAAGAAATCAAAAAGAGGGGAAATTTTAATACATTTAAGTAAATAGGGATTAAGCATAAAAGGAATGGAAGAAGTGAGACAATGTCTCTGCCTAAAACATTTATGACGTACTGACAATAGATTTCCCTTGATACACAATTTTATTCTACACATACCTCTGGGTCCTTAATCATCGATATACTCAAATGGCTCTGGGGGTTCTGGCTCTTGTTCTTCTTCCTCAATTTTTGGGCCGTGGGCTGCCACAGGTTCTACCAGCTCTTCAGTGTCTTCACTGGTATCCTTCAGGATTATGATGCCTCCAATGGAGAGCTGGAAACACAGAGCAAGGAATGAAGAAGCACAAATTCCACTCATATTTTCAGACTGCTTCTGAGTCTAGGGCGCATATTTGTGAAATGGTACCTTTAAGACTCCTCGAATGATTTGGAAGTAAAGGACTGGAATAGAACTACACTTTACTAGACAAAAGTCAGAAAACCTGGGCATCTGTGCCTGTGTGATGCTACAGTGGTGACAGACTGTTCAACAGGGAGAAGGGGCTAATAAGATCTTCCACATCTATTCCTTCAGGAATAGTCTGAAGACTAAACGAGGAAAGCAACGTCAGTGTACATTACAAAGGATAAAGAAAATTGTAATCCATAAGGAATATTTACAAACTTAGCCCAGTGGCTATGGATGGTAGGTTTAGATGATGCATCCCAAGCGAAGAACAGTAAGCACTTCCAGTATTGTCTCAGTCTGAATGTAGTGAGAACGTCTACTGTCTAAGTATAGATATGAATTCTAACGCCCTGCTACTCAACACATGGTCCTGGACCAGCAGCATCATTACTACCTGGGGCTTTGTTAGAAATGCAGAAAACATAGCCCTACCTAGATCTACAGAATCTGCATTTTAATGAGATCCATAGGTGATATGTGTGCACATTCAAGTTTAAGAAGCACGCTAGTCTACTAGATACTTTATTATTTGTGAGAAAACTATCATTTTGGACACAAAAGACAATCTACGAATGAAAAGCCAATTTTTCTCCAGCAATTTCAGAATGACAGAGAGAACGACATAAATATCACAGATTTACCGACTGTTTTTCACTTTAATTTATAAATCCTTGTGATACAAGACAACAAAGTAGTAGATAGGCAACAAAGAAGAACTATAGTGTAAAAGCAATTGCATTAGCCCTCTCCCAAACATATTACAAGTAAATTCAAATACCAAACTCTTCACCCATCTCTGGTGTGCTAATCTTATCTTATTTTCTTGCCTGTGTCAAAGGAAATGGAAAGCTGCTCTCTGTAATTAAATCAGTCGACAGTGGCAGGGCACATCTGGAAAAACATTATTTCTACCAAAGCACATTAATGGGAAGGAAAAGAAGCACAAGCACATTAGTCAAATGATTCATGTATGTACAAGTATCTCTGCAGTTCAACCTAATCTGATTTTTACTCGTCGGAACTCTGCCCTGCCATGCTATAAAACTGGTGTGCCTTCATGAATTTCTATCTATATTCTATTTCTCTTCTCTCAACACCCACATATCCATACACATTAATTTCTGACTCTTTCCCTTAAAAAGTATGCTTTCCTTGCAGAGGAGCCATTTTATGAATGGACCCTGCCTGTGCTATCCATATTCACCCAAGAACAATCACAGTACAAGGCCACTAATCCTCCATGGCCTGCAAGTTTACCTGAACCATTTAAAGGACCAAATGGAGATGAACTGTCTACCAAACAGAAGAAAATATCTATGTTCAACAAATAGGACTTCCAATATTTTGGAAACAGATGGTTCCAGGTTATAACTGTACTATTTTACGCTTAATTGGAATGAAATAATCCAACTCAAATCCTGCAATTATAAACAACATAAGGAAAGAGCCTTTTACAGCTATGTGGTTTAGGTTTATTTTATTCTTTTTTAAGTAATCTTCTATATCCAACATGGTGCTGGAACTTACAACCCTGAGATCAAGAGTCACATACCCTGGGGCGCCTGACTGGCTCAGTCGGAAGAGCACGTGACTCTTGATCTTGGGATCATGAATTCAAGCCCCACGTCAGGTGCAGACATTACTTAAAAAAAAAAAAAAAAAAAAAAAAGAGTTGCATGCTTTATTGACTGAGCCAGTCAGTCCCTGACCTTTTTATAAAATTTTATAAAATGTTCTTTGTCTCTAGCAACAATTTTTGTCTTAAAATATATTTTTTTCTGATTTAGTATAGCTCTTTTTTAGTTACTTGTTTGCATGGGATATCTTTCCCCATCCTTTTGCTTTTAATTTTTGAATCTCTGAATCTAAAGTGTGTGTGTGTGTAAGATTTTATTTTTTTTTTTTGTTTTATTATCATTTTTAAATTTTAATAGTTCATTGTCAAGTTAGCTAACATATAGTGAGTATATATAGTGTAGTCTTAGCTTCGGGAGTAGATTCCTGATTCATCCCTTACATACAACATCCAGTGCCCAACAAGTGCCCAACAAGTGCCCTCCTCAATGCCCAGCTCCCATTTTCCCCACCCATCTCCCCATCAACCCTCAGTTTGTTCTCTGTATTTAAGAGTCTCTTATGGCTTACCTCCCTCTGTTTTATTAAGTAATCTCTACACCAAACATGGGGCTTGAACTCTGAGATCAAGAGTTGCATGCTCTACTGACGGAGGCAGCCAGGCACCTCATAAAGTGTGTCTCTTAATAAGAGAGCATGTAGTTGGGTCCTCTTCTTTTTTATCCATTTGGCTGATCTTTGGCTTTTAACTGGAGTGGTTAGTCCATTTACATCTCATGAGGGTGCCTGGTTGGCTCAGCTGGTAGAGCACAAGACTCTATGTTAGAGCTGTGAGTTCTAGGCCCATGATGGGCCTAGAACTTACTTTAAAAAAAAAAAAAAAGATATTTCATCTGATTACTAAGGTAAGACTTACTCGTACCATTTTTGAAATTTGTTTTTTGTATGTCTTCTATATTTTTGTTTCTCAATTCTTCCACTACTGGCTTCCTTTGGCATTATGTAGGTACTTTCTAGTGTACTAGTTTAATTTCCTTGTTTCTTTCAGTCTACTTTTGAGTTGTTTTGTCTGGTGGTTGTCTTTGGGGTTACAATTAACATCTTAATCTCACTGAAAAATAGCAACTTAACTTCAAAGTATACAAAAACTACACTTCAACATAGCTGTTTCCCCACTCCTTTGTTGTTACTGTGTTATGAACCGAATGTCTGTGTCTTCTCATCCTGCCAATCACATGTTGAAATTCTATCCCCCAAAGTGATAGTATTAGCAGGTGGGCCATTAGCAAGCAATTAGCCCTCATTAATAATGAAATCGGTGCCCTCATAAGGAGAGCCATGAAGAGAGCTTCTTTCCTCTCTGCTCTCTGCCTTGTGAAGACACAATGAGAAGAAGGCCATATGTAAAGTAAGATGAGGGCCTTTACTAAGACCCCAATCATGCTGGCGTCCTAATCTTGGACTTTTAGCCTCCATAACTGTGAGAAATGTTTGTGGTTTAAGCCATTTAGTTTTAAACGATAGGTGGCAATCTGCTTTAGCAGCCAGAACTATGACATAGTTTAATGCAAATTATGCTTTTGTGCATACATCAATACCAATTTATGACTGCTTAATACAGTTGTCTTTTAAACCAGATAGGAGAAGAATTACAAAAATACATTTATACTATCATTCGGATTTACCTATGTAGTTACATTTACCAGTGCTCTTTATTTTTTCATGTGGATTCAAATTACTGTCTAGTGTCCTTTCATTTCAGCCTGAAGCATTCACTTTAGTATTTCCTGTATGGCAAGTTGGCTAGCAACAGATTCTCTTCATTTTTATCTGGAAATGTCTTAATTTCACCTTCATTTTTGAAGGACCATTTTGATGGATACAGAATTTTTGGTTGAGAGTCTTTTCTTTCAGCACTATGAATATATCATCCTACTGCCTCCTGGCCTCCATGGTTTCTGGTGGCAAATCAGCTGTTAATCTTATTTAGGGTTCCAGTATATGAGTTGCTTCTCTCAAGATTTTTCAACAATTTTATCACGATGGGGCTGGGTGTGGATCTCTTTGGGTTTATCACTCTTGCATTTACTGAACATCTGGGATATGTAGATTAGTAACATTTAAAAAATCTGCCAAGTTTTCATCCATTATTTCTTTAAATATTCTATGCTTTTCTTTTTTGGGACTCCCATTATCCCATTTTATGTAGCTTGGTATGCCTGGTAGTGTTCCACAGATCTCTGAGGTTCATTTTTCTTCACCCTTTTTTGGAGAATTGTTCTTCAATTGACCTATCTTCAAGTTTGCCCAAGCCTGCTTGAATCAGCTGTTGAGCTCCTTTAATAGTTTTCATTTCAGTTACTGTATTTTTTAATTCCATAATCTCTTATTTTTTATGATTTCTATCACTTTACTGATACTACTTGTTAAGACATTCTCATACTTTCCTTTAGTTCTTTAAACCTAGTTCCTTTAGGTCTTCAGACATATTTTAAGTAGTTGATTTAGTCTGCCTAAGGCATCTAGGTTCTTATTTCTTTGTATGTCTTGTAATTTTTTGTTGAAACTGGACATTAAAATAATATCATGCAGGCACTCTGGAAATCAGATTCTCTCCCTTCCCCAGGGTTTGCTGTTGTCTGTTTTGTGACTTTTCTGAACTTCTTCCATAAAGTCCGTATTTTTTGCTGTACGTGACCACAGTGAGTCTCTACTCAACTGAGTGGTCAGCTACGATTGGGCAGGGCTTTCCTTAAACACCTGGAACCAGTAAGTCTCCAGTCTTTGCTGAGGGGCTGTGTGTGCATTAGGGAAGCACACCACCAACAGTCAGCCAGGCAGCTGGCAACTCTTCCTTAGCCTTCACTGCTGGCTTGCTCTGACAAAGCCAGTCTTTTGACTCCTAGATGGACAACGGTTGCAGCTTCCTCTCATTCTGAGCAAATGCTAATAAACATTTAATTTCCAACAGAAACATATCAGTCTTCTCATATGGCCTCACGATATGGAGCGTATACTTTGCTGTCTTCGGTTCTTCGTAATTGTCAAGAACACTGGGTGTCTTGTGTGCTTTCTGTATTCACTAGTTATGCACTAATAGATCTATTCTTGATATACCCCACTTAAACTGGCAACAGCAGTTTCTAGACACTGTTAGAATACACTCTCTGTAAACATGCCACTTAGATGAACTGGGTAGTCGAGTAGACAGTGACTGCATTTAAGGTGTGCATTGGTGGTTCTATGAATTCATTCATCGTACACTACAGACCAAGTAGTATTAGGTTCTAGTCATAATGAAGGACTAATAGAAGTAGGAAAAGATCTTCAAACTATTCCTGCCTTCCTGGCCTGACTGCCTTGCTACCTACAGCCATCTGGTGACTTGTTACCACCATCAACCAATATAAATTTTCTTAAAAAAAATTTTTTTTTAACATTTATTCATTTTTGAGAGACTGTGAGTGGGGGAGGGGCAGAGACAGAGAGAGAGAGAGAGAGAGAGAGAGAGAGAGAGGGAGAGAGAGAGGGAGGGAGGGAGACACAGAATCCGAAGCAGGATCCAGGTTCCAAGCTGTCAGCACAGAGCCCAACATGGGGCTTGAACTCACGGACCGGGAGATCATGACCTGAGCTGAAGTCAGGTGCTTAACCAACTGAGCCACCCAGGTGCCCCATCAACTAATATTTATTAAGAATTTACCATGTGCCAGATATTGTTTTAGGCATTTTACATATAATGATCTATTTAATCTTTACAACATTAACAGATGAGGAAATTGAAACATGAAAAGATCAAAAGACTTGTCTCAGTTATACAGCTAAGAAATGGCAGAGCTGGAGTATAAACTCAGTTCTACCCAATTCTAGCTCTTCACCACTAAATACAGCCATCTATCCCTGTCCTTCTCTCCTCTAGCTGATAATCTAGTTAGGTAAGACCTTGGCTCACAAGTGTAGGTAAGAGATGCCTTCCACTCACCACTATCGGGGACCACTTTCAAGTTGATGAGAATGGGTTTACTTTTTTTTTAGAAATCTCATCTATGGCACTGTAGACAGGCCCAGGATCTGGATGTATTAAATGTGTCTACTAACAGCTTTGTTTTCCAGTTATAAGAATGTGGGGGAAAAAAAGACATTTTCATGCTCAAATTATTGTTCAGTGTTTCTAACCTGAAACATTCTTCCTTAGAATAAATTAAATGGCAGAAAGATCCTTTTCAAATTGTAACATTCAATGCTCTAAGTGCTTGTGTATTAACTGTTATCACCTTATTCACTCTTTCATTCCTGAGTTAGGTATAATTCTTATTTTACAGGAGAGGAAACTGAGGCAGAGAGAGGTTTAGTATTAGACTTAAGGTTACACTGGCTGTAAATGGTAGAGTCAGGATTCAAACTCAGGATGTCTGGTCCTGGAGTCTATGCTGACCTCATAGCTATCACCATGCTGTATTAGGAACTTCTATTATGTAAGCCTCTGGTAGATGAAGGATGCTTGTAGGGTTACCCAAAGGAAAAAAAAGATCTCTCCCAAATCTATATGAAATGGAAGGGAATGTCCTCTCTTTTGCTAAGAGACTGATTTGTTCTAGAGAGCTTTCTCCAATGCTTTGGAGATTTATCCTCCTCTATCAATATGTCATTGTTCTACGAATTAATATCCCACTGGCATATAGCTAAGGGCCATAGATAACTTACTGGTTTGAAAGGCTGGTATCTACAGGTCTCTGGCATGGTCAGGACCTTAAGCTGGGCAGGCATAACTCGGGCTGGGTTATCCAATAACTGGAAGTTTGGCTCAGGTTCTTTTTTCTTCTCTTTTTCTTCCTTTTTTTCTGCTTCGTCCTGGAAAATATGAGAAAATAACCCAACAAAGGTTTACTTCTCTTCCACATCACTGAATAACGTTCGATAAGTTTACTGAGCAACTCCTTTAAAAAAAATTTTTTTTAAGTTTATTTATAGTGAGAGGGACAGAGACAGTGTGAGCAGGGGAGGGGCAGAGAGAGAGGGAGAGAGAGAGAATCCCAAGCAGGCTCTGCACTGTTAGCACAGAGCCCGATGTGGGGCTCGAGCTCACAAAATTGTGAGATCATGACCTGAGCCGAAACTGAGAGTTGGATGCTTAACCAACTGGGCCACTCAGACATTCCTTTTACTGAGCAACTCTTAGGTACAAAAGGTAGCTAGGATTAGATGTAATGAAAATACAACTAAAGTCATACCAGACTCAGGATGGACAGGACAACTGTGCTTAGGGGTGAGAATGCTATGTAACTTGGTTTTAAAGGATAAGGAAGTTTTTCTACAAGGAGAGACCATAAAAAGAGGGTCTATTTAAACAAATGATATTCTCTTTGCTTGAAAGGGCCTTTTTTTCTCCCAACATCATCTCATTGTCTGAAAATTCTACTCTGCCCTTCAAAACCCACTTTAGTTGTCATTTCCTCCAAGAACTCAACTCTCTTCCAATTAAAACTTTAGGAGTCTCTATGCTTGGAACAGGATACTTACTTAAGGAAGCCAAGAGCAAGGTATGGAAATGTTCACTTACAAAGAACCTGGACCATGATAAAGATAGATATATCAACCCACATGATCACCAAATTATACTTACCACTTCCATTTTCTCCTCCTCTTTTTTTTCTTTTTCTTTTTCCTTTTTTTTAGCCTTGGCAGTAATAGATAACACAGCAGTGGAAACCTAGAGGAAGTGAACATGGTAAATCATAGTCTCTTACCTACAAGGTACAAGCCCACAGAGAAATCAGTTCTATAATACTTTGTTTCCTGGAAGTAAGTATCATAAATAACAAAATAACCAGGGAATAAATGCAAAAAATAAGCAGGACATTTATTCATATAATTTTCTACTATAGTCCTCAGGTGATTCTTCAGTTCCTAGAGGCCTGCATCCAATATAACTCTTATTATTACTACTTTTTTAATCTGTAGTCTACCTTGGATGTGGATTTGCTGTCATGAGATTCTGAGATATTTGGGTGCTGCATACATTTTTACTTTATAGGGAAAGCACTAGAAAACATAAGAATTTCCTCCAAACTTGGTCATAAAGATCCTCTTACTGAATTAGATGCTCTACAGTTGTAATACACAGTGGGTGAATGGTTAGCCTAGAACTACCCTTCTTGATGGGTCTTGCTAAAATCGAAGGTAAAACAGGGACTTTAAAGACTGGCAGTATTGGTATAAGCTGATTTTGTTTCAGACCTAAAAGCCGGGGGTCTGAAACATAGCTGATGGAACAGGATGTTGTCGTCAGAGATATTCACCACCCACCACCCTCAAATTTGGTCAGTGTATAATTATCCCCACTTACAAAGTTTACAGCAAATAATCAACTGGCTAATACAGAGCACTGTTGAGAGGAAGAAAAGTATTTTCCTTAGTATAAGGTATCAAAAAGGATAATTTTACTGAGAAAACTTCAGGGGCAAGTGCAGCTCTCTAACTCACGATAGTTTGATTTAACACACATCAGTGAGTATTCTCATACATTGCTGTTAGTAGCGTAAGTTGGTTATATCCATTTTGAAAGGAAATTTAGTTAATATCTATGAAAATAAATAATGTACATTACTTCTAATCAATCACATCTAAGATCCTAACCTATAGATATACTCGTACAAGTGCACAAACATACATGTATAAAGACTCTTATTCTAGTCTCATTTGTAACAGTGACAAATTAGAAACCACCTTAAAGTGTTCATCATGCGAGGAACTGAGAAGACAGATAATGGTATTGTACGTAAAGGGAATGCTCTGCAGCAATAAATGAGATCCATATACACTGAAAAACTTAGATACTTTTAAAAATTTTAAGTAGGCTCTACACCCAAAGTGGGGCTTGAGCTCATGATCCTGAGATCAATCAAGTTGCATGCTCTCCCGACTGAGCCAGCCAGGCGTCCCCTAAAGATTAACTGTTAAAGTGAAAACAATAAGCTGCAGAACAGTGTGTCAACAATTATTTGTGGTATAAAAAGTACTGACATGTGCAGAGAAAACATTTGCAAGGATTCACAAATTATGATTCCTGTGACGTGGGACTTGGATGACCAGGAGAGAAAAAGGGCTTTTACTTTACATTCTTGTGTAATGTTGGATTTTACCATAAGAAGTATTACTTTGAAAATATCTAATTTAAAACATTAAAATATTTAAAACAAACCCAAGTAAAACACTAAGCAGCTTCTATATAGAAGTACAAATGCTGCTCGAGGGAACAAAGAACCTACCTTTTCCTTTTCTTTTTCTTTTGGTACTTCCAGAGGGGCAGGATATGCAAATGTGGATGGTTTACAGTTTGATTTATACTGAACTTTCGGCATCTGAAGAAATAAAAGAGTTTTCCTCCTTACATTAAAATAACCCAAATCAAGATTTAAGTATTTTATGCTCTTAACAAGCACACAATGCAAAGGAATGCCAGAAGTTTCAATCTAGGCTAAATGTTCTCTTACAAAACTCCCTTACAGGCATCTGTCTTCTTCACTGAATTTGTTTCTAGGTGCTTTACAAAACTACCTGCAGTTCCTTAGACTTTCCTGAGGCTCTGTGCCTGTTCACGGGCACCCCCTTGATCTCATCTCTACTGGCCACGCACCCTGCTTCATAAGTCTCACTCATGGTGTGAGCATCAGATCAACGGTTACCTCCTTTGTAAAGTGTTCTTTGATTAGTTAGCCTGCACACCTAACTTCCATGTACCTTCCTTATACCACTCTAACAATCTATAAAAGTCCGAACACGGTTTCTATACCATGTAATCACTCCTTACAAGAGCCCAACATGAGCCTGATGAAAAAGTCAGCTTCACATTACTTAGTGATTAGGTTTTAAAGTTCTCTAGTCTGAATTCTTCCCTATTTACCCAATTTACACTGACAGAGAATGGTAACTGGCATCATATTTACAGGATAAGAAATCTTGTCTTTTTTTAAGTTTATTTATTTTGAGAGAGACAGAGAGTGTGAGCAGCGGAAGGGCAGAGAGAGAGAGGGAGAATCTCAAGCAGGTTCTGCGCTATTAGCACAGAGCCCAACACGGAGCTCAAACTCACAAAACTCTGAGATCATGACCTGAGTCGAAATCAAGAGTCAGACGCTCAAATGACTGAGCCACCCTAGCACCCTTGGAATCTTGTCTTTTTCATTCTACTTTCCTTGTAAAGAATGGAAAACAGATATCAGAAGATTGTGTGCTAGAGGGAAAAGTCCCTACAGATTATACAGGATGCTTCACCACAATGTTAAAGGTTAAAGGTTAGGGACTGGGGAACCTAAAGATTCTTGTTTGGAAAGAATATTTACAAATATTTGCTCAATATTTACAAATGTGAGTAGTTTTATTTTGAAACACTTAAAGGATAAATGACTGTATAGCTATACTGGGGTGGGGGGGGGTGGGAGTCAATTGGATGAAATACTCAATCTTCATCAGCTACTTTCTGGTCCCAAATTTTTCCACTTTGAAAATTTAATAGAACATTTTAACAGAAGTGATGACCAGATTTAAGAGTTATTTGAAGGTCAAAAGGCTCTGAGAAGATGGAAGAACAAGAAGGTGAATCATCAGGCCACAGGATTACGAAAGACCTAAGCACAAACCCCGCTAAAAAAAACATGGACGGTGTGATGACAGGGGATGTATCACTTCCAGTCCTTGACTTATGTGACTAGTTTCTGTCAGATTCCTTGGCTTCTCATTGTTGGTCTTGTTTTCTGCCACTACCAAAGAGACATCCTCCTATTTTGCTTTTCCCTTTAGAAATAATCCTTTCTTCCATCAAATACTCTAGCATCATACAACTCTGAAACATGGCCCTGCCTCAAAGCCTCACTCCTTATTAAGATTTAGTTCAGGTCCTCTTTCTTCCTTGCCCAGATGATTACAATAGCATTCACTGTAATGGACTTCCACGGATACCAGAATGAGGTTTCTAGAGTGCAAACCTCATCATGTCATTTATCTGCATGAAATCCTTCAATGGCTCTTACAGAACTTCAGTATTAAATAAAATTGGTAACAGTGAGCTATAAAACCTTTTCGTATTTTTAAATTTGCCTCCTCTCTTACCATTCCCTCTCAACTGATTCATCCAAGGTTACACAGTTAGTAAGGAGACCTGATTTTCAAAACTTCCACTGACACACTCCACTCAACAAGGTGATGACTCAATTTGAAGGGGAAACAAATATTGGCGAGATGCCAATTCATCTTTAAAATTTCATGAAAATCCTTGTGAGTGGGTGATTACGTAGGATACAGTGAAGAAGACACACTATAAACGTGAAGTCTTACAAACATACCTTTAAGTCCTTGTTAAGGCCAATGACACAGGTAGGGGTATAAGCCAATGACAGGAAGTGTGAAAGAGGAAACCAGAACCAGAACTGGGTAAAGACAAGGACGCCAACTACAGAAGGCATATGGGTGTGCCCAGTCCTGGACTGCAAGGAGATTGTGACATTATGACCACCTGTAGAAAAAGAGAGAAACCATGAACATGAAACCAGTAGGGCCATAATAAAGATTTCTAAGCACTGCACTACGGAAGCATTTGGTGATTATTTTAAGCATACAGTTCACAAAATATTATATGGAGTAGCTGGAGTTTTTTAGCCAGTGAATTATCTAGGGTCTCCAAAACTGAAGTGCTGTATTTTACAGCACTAGACCTTCATTCTGTATAAGTAGGCATTTTCCAAAAACGAAGCCTAAAGGATATAAAAACTGAATGCTAAATTAAATATTAAAAAAATTTTAATGTTTATTTATTTTTGAGAGAGAGAGACAGACAGACAGAGCATTGAGTGGGGGAGGGGCAGACAGACGAAAACACAGAATCCGAAGCAGGCTCCAGGCTCTGGGCTGTCAGCACAGAGCCTGATGTGGGGCTCGACCCCACAAACCATGAGATCATGACCTGAGCTGAAGTTGGACACTTAACTGACTGAGCCACCCAGGTGTCCCACTAAATTAAATATTAATCTACATTCTACACTGGGGCTTTTAATGCTAACAAAAAGTAAAATTTCAGTACACATATTTGCAAACAATAGCAAAGAGGCAAGAGGCAGATATTGTTTGCTTAGTTTTACTCTTTCTGCTTTAGTTATGTCTGATAGTAGATTGCTCCAACATTTTAACTAGCCTTATGACCTTGGACAAATGACTTTACCTCTTAAAGTCTCATTTCCCATTGGCAATATGAAGGTTTGAACTTGAGCACTTGAACTAGAGTACTATCACTAACAAAAGAAAAATTTTAATCTCTAATCCTTGATTCAGATGAAATTTTTTGAGGACGCACAATATGTGAAACAATGAAACCAGAGCTAATTCTATGTAATCAGAAGTTTGGGCGATTGAGAGTATTATGGCTCAGAGCCTGTCCTGTTCGCCCATTCCTTGCCACATGCCCTAGACTATCCCTTGAAGGAGTGCAGAGAAACAGTTTGAAAACTAGTGAACAAGAGTGAAGATCCAACCATCAGTTAGACAGCTGGATCATTATTGGGCCCTTGAAAGACTAAGAATCTAAGGCTAATAGGGGTTGAAAAGTTGAATGCCTTTAGGAACCAGTCAGGCAAACAAATAAGAAAACTTGGATTGGAAGCAATGGGAAATTGAGGCAAATGGAAAGTTCATGTCATATTTAGAGAGGACATGTTACCAAGGGTGTAGGTCCAGGGTCACTAGGTAATTTTGTTTTTAAAAGCAGATTAGAATCTGGATTTTGTCCAATATTTTGCACATTTTGTTAGGCACACAAAACAAAACATGTTTAAGTCCGATGTGGCCCACAGGCTGCTGTGTTGAAGACTCTATATAAAGTATTAGTGCTGGACCCCAGAACTTTGAGACCCCAATCTTTTAGTTTATATAACATAGCCTATAAATGGCACTTGTCTGTGCCTAGTCACCATCCTAATTGAATTCCAATTCTGGATCCCTACTGCTCACATTTCACTTTTTTTTTTTTGGAGATTTTATTTTTAAGTAATCTCTATACCCAACACGGGTTCAAACTTACTACCCAAGATCAAGAGTCACATGCTCCTCCAAGTGAGCCAGCCAGGTGCCCCATACATTTCACTTCTTTAAACCTCAGTCTCTCCCAGATGCCTCCATATTAGAGTCAGGAAGTACTAATTCTACTACACTAAAAAGCACTTTAATTTTTTATAAGAATCAGGGTTCAGGGGCGCCTGGGTGGCGCAGTCGGTTAAGCGTCCGACTTCAGCCAGGTCACGATCTCGCGGTCCGTGGGTTCGAGCCCCACGTCAGGCTCTGGGCTAATGGCTCAGAGCCTGGAGCCTGTTTCCGATTCTGTGTCTCCCTCTCTCTCTGCCCCTCCCCCATTCATGCTCTGTCTCTCTCTGTCCCAAAAATAAATAAACGTTGAAAAAAAAAATTAAAAAAAAAAGAATCAGGGTTCAATTGTTCAACCAAATAACCTAGATTTTATCTGGAAAAAAAATCAGGTGTACTTTGTTTTCCAACAGGAATGAGTTATACACATTTATTGTCTGCTTGTATTTTTCTCTACTCAACCTCCCCCATTCACTGAATGCTTACAATACATATTGAGAATCTTGAACAAAATGCTGAAAGCGATCCTGAGGAGTCTCTAGTCTAGTGGGGAAGACAGATAACTAGATAATTAGACCAGAGCAGGCAAGCATTAGGATAGAAACCTGTGCACTAGTGAGAACATACAGCTAAGCATGCCTTGGCACCTACCCCAACATGAGGCTGGGCAGGGTAGAGCAGAGGGGAAGGCTTCCTAAAGAATGTGATCTTTGATTTAAGTTTTGAAGCCGAATTCCCTTTCATTTCAATGAAACCCATTTTCTTCAGACTTAGAAACTAAACTAGCTTTCTGTTCTAACAGTCGGGAGATTTACTACAAAACAAGAAAGAGTTTGTCCTACTAATAGTGTTTACACAGTTTTGCAAACTTCAACCATAAACCTTAATTTTTGGCTTTTCTCCCTGAAGAGACCATATCATTGAGTGAATTCTCAAATTTCAGTCATTCCTTTGAAGTTGCCCTCCAGATTTTCTCCATTACCACTAACTTCTGAGAGCCAGAATACATGACTACACATTTTTTCTAATGCAGTTGCAGCCTAGTTTGTAGGGGGACAGGACACTGACAAAGTAGAAAGGGGTGACAGAATAATTATGCTTGTAATAGTGAACACGACACTACAGAACCTTTATATACTAAATGACACTAAAATAAGTAAGGCAAAAAAACATAAATAAAAAGAGAAATGCAAAAAAAGCATCAAAACTTGACTGGTCCATAACAATTCAAAGAGATATTCACAAAAGGAAGTGAAGGGAGAAAGGCCTGAAAGAGTAAGGAAGAGTGGAGAGAAAGGACTTCCAGTAAAGACAGCGAAATGAAGCCGAAACAAGAGAATTATCCTCCCCCAGTTTTTTGTTTTTTTTTTTTTAATTTTAGAGAGAGGGCAGAGTGGGGGAAAGGGGCAGAGGGAGGGGAGGAGGAGTGGGGGAGAGAAAGAGCAAGAGAGGGAGAGACAGAGTGAGAGCCAAGAGAGGTAGTGCGCGTGTGCGCATGAAATAGATAGACAGAGAGAGAGAGAGGAGAGGGGGAGAGAGAGAGAGAGAGAGAGAGAGAGAGAGAGAGAGAGAGAATGAGAATCTTAAGCAGGCCTGAGCTGCTTGACCTGAGCTGAAATCAAGAGTCACACACTCAACCGACTAACCAACCCAAGCACCCTTATTTTCCCCTAATTCTTAACAACTCTGATATAGCAGAAACCAGCAAGAAACCATAGTAGCTCTGAATGAACACGTAAAGGGTTGTAGTATAAAAGTACAAACTTCAAAAACTGCAGCTAAAAAATAAATGAATACATAGAAGATTATGGAATAGTAAAATGTTACTCCTAAACCCTACTTAAAAACCAATTATCCAAAGTAGCCGATCTCAGGGGCGCCTGGGTGGCGCAGTCGGTTAAGCGTCCGACTTCAGCCAGGTCACGATCTCGCGGTCCGTGAGTTCGAGCCCCACGTCAGGCTCTGGGCTGATGGCTCAGAGCCTGGAGCCTGTTTCCAATTCTGTGTCTCCCTCTCTCTCTGCCCATCCCCCGTTCATGCTCTGTCTCTCTGTCCCAAAAATAAATAAACGTTGAAAAAAAAAAAATTTTTAAAACAAAGTAGCCGATCTCAAATGGCTACATACTGTATGATTCCAACTATACAATACTCTGGACAAGGAAAAACTAAAGCTACAGTGACAGTAAAAAGTTCAGGGGTTGCCAGGGACTGTGTGAAAGGAGGGAGAGATGAAAAGGTGGCACAGAGGATTTTTAGGACAGTGAAACTACTGTGTATGATGTAATGGCGGGTATATATTTATGCATTTGTCAAAACTCATAGAAAGTGAACCTGAATGTGGGATGCTTGGGTGGCTCAGTCGGTTAAGCGTCCGACTCTAGATTTCAGCTCAGGTCACGATCCCAGGGTTGTGGGATCGAGTCCCATGTCAGGCTATGTTCTGAGCATGGAGTCTGCCTGGGATTCTCTTTCTCTCTCTCTGCCCCTCTCCCCACCTTGTGCACTCTCTCTAAAAATAAAAAAAAAAAAAATTAAATTAATGAAATTAAAAGAAAAAGAAAGTGAACCTGAATGTAAACTAGGGACTGATAAAATCCAGCTAATTAAGTGTCAAGCCGTAGTACAGATACCCAGGAAAAAGCAGCAGTAATTAAAGAAATGGTGATGAGCACTGAATCCATTCAAATATGGAACTAAGACTAAACTGTAAGAATTACAACTTCACAAGAGGATGTAAACATTATAAACCATGACAATATAAAAATATTAGAAGGCGATGAAGAATAAGGAAGAAGAAATTATGACATGTCAATGTCTGTATTATTCATATATGGGAGAGAATCGATACCACTGAGAACTGAAATGTTTTACTAAAGTATCTATGGAGTATTTTCCTTATTTATACACAGCTACAAAGAACTGTCTTTAAATTAAAAAGACACAAATAAATTGTGCCTTAACCACTAAAAATTTAAGCAAAAAACTCTTTTTGGACAATGAAAACAAAACAAAAACCCCCATGTGACAATGGATTAAAAGAGAAGACTATCTGCCTCAAACATTTAGGGAAAAAAAAACAAAAAAACCACAAAACACTAACTCCTGAGAAAAGAGAGAAAAAAGAGAGAAAAAGACAAGAGAGAAAAAGCAAATAAAAGATTTCAGCAAAATGAAAAGAATTTAGGGAGGAAAAAAAGTAGCATCAGCAAAGAAACATAAAAAGAAATCTCTGGCAAATATAATCAAGAAAACACTCTGAGCAAGTGAAAACCTGGAGAGACTAAGAAAACTTTAAAGACATAAAAGGACTGCAACTTCTTTTCCTGACCTCCTACAGAAATATACATGCATTTCTAGTTGACCAAGAAAAGACTGACTGTAGTAGCTACGGCTGAGAGTGTTTTCATTAGAAGCTATACAGATGGCTAATCAATTTGAGAAAATATTCATTGAGTAACAGAACTGTTATGAAAACCTTGAGATACTATTCTTCACAGCTTTCAAATTAGCAAAGATCCAGGTACTAGAGCACACGCTTCTACCTTGGAAGGGTAGCCTGTCTCTGACATCAAGCATAATGTAGAGGTGAAGAGTGTGAATTCAGGAGCTAGATGGTGGTTACACTCTGTATTTATTAGGTAAATATTCCATACATCCTATTTTAAGATGATTTGGCTGCTAGAATTTGTCTAAAACCTATTTTTTTTTCTCAAAATCTTTCCAGTGTCAACTTGTTTCAAACGGATATATACTAAGAAAATTAGAGAAAAAAAATCCACGCTGAGCACTTTATTAAGTGATAGGTACTGTTTTAAAAGCTTTACATGGATTTTTAACCCTCCCAACACCACAAGGTAGACTTTACAAGACAAGAATATAAACATGGGGGAAAACTTCTCAAGGTTATACAGCTACTACTATAAAGGGCCTGGGACTCAAACCCTAACGGTCTGCACGCTTAACAACTCTACTAAAGTATTTCTATGAATTCGAGGCTCCACATTTTCTACAGGAATAATTTCCCCCAGACTCAATTTCTACTATGTCATAGAGCACATAGTTATTACTTCAATAGATTTAGTTTAAATAGATTAACACATCTGGAAGATTTAACATTTACCTGCATCCAGTATGCCCTGGGCCAAAATAGCGCCAAACTTGGCCATGACATCATCATGTTTATCATTGATAACTTTGGAATACAGCTGTCTGAACTGATTCACCTGTATGAACAAGAAAAAGATTTATAGTCAAATTCTATACATTTGCGGTGTCATTTCAGAACAGGGAATAGATTGCTCAAATTATAATGAAACTTGAGTTCTGAATTTTACAACATTTAAAAAGAGAGAGAGATATAAACCAGACTTGAAAGCAGAAAAGTTCCATGGCTGAAATCATGGGTGTTATGACTTTTCTTGTGTGGGAGTACCAGTTCTGTTTTCAATCCTCATTCCACAATGGATGATTCACACTCATGGGAATGCTGAAATGCGATTTCATATCGCACCACGGTTAGTCAGTAGGCTTAAACAGTTCAAGCAAACACTGAGGACTTCATTGTACTGTGAATTACAGCTATTTTGCTTACCATAACCACTACTAGCAGGCATAGTCCTTCAATTCTATCTTCAAATAAACTACCCTTTACTGAAGTTGTGTGAGGTATATTTTGGATTTAGTGTATATGTACACGTATTAATTTTTGAGAACATGTCACAATAATTAGTCTCATCAAAAAAAACACCAAAATGGAACATGTGCTAACTTAGGATGGGATACCCAGTAATTTTGTTTGTTTCTTTATTCTTTTCTATATTTTCTAAAATTAATATATCTTACTTTTACAATTAAAAAAATAAAGTTTATAAAATAAATATTATCAATGTATTTGCGATTCCTTTAAATCTGTTTGGGTGACAACAAAGGAACTATTTTACGCTTCTTCCAGGTCTTACACTTCTCTGTTTTCCCACCAGTGCTTTTCAAGTGGTAGGCACCCAGGAAGTCTGCTTGTTCAAGAAGCACATAATCAGGGAGCTCCCCAAATCTGCCAAAAGCAGAAAATATTGAATTTGAGTTTCCTAATATAATGACTTTATCTGCATTATATATTCTTTCAGAATCTCTTCCCTTCTTCACTTGCCTTGGTCTTAGAGGCCACACTGTGATACAGTGCAGGGTAATCTAGAATCAGACAAGCTTGGCTTATAAATATCTCCGCTCCAATAAGCTGTTTAGGTAAGCTACTTAGATTTTATGAGCTTCAGTTTCGTCATCCCTACAGGGATTAGAGTGCCTACACCTTACACGGCTGCTGTTAGGACTACCTGATGTAAATATATATGTAATGTAATGTGTAAAAGGCATTTTTGACTTCAATAGCATGGCCATCCTACCATACTAGGGCAGAATCCTACCAGTCCCCCTTGACTATGATCTCGGCAACCTAATACTGCTAACAAAACAATATTCCTTAAACACGCTTCTCATTTTTTATTCACAGGCAGCAATAAAAGGTGATGGGAAAAACAATGAAGTCACTCTGCCAATACCTAGCAACTAACCATTAGTAAGCCATTTCTATCGGTCTTACTTTCTCTTAACTATAAAACCCAGCATGATTAGATCATTGTAAAATTCCCTTCTAGTTTTACAAATCCTAAGGTTTGATGCTTTTACTCTGGTTCCACAGGTCAAATTCCTTTGATTCTGAACTTATTTTAGATGAACACTTACATTACCTTATATAGGATGGAAATTTTATGTGCTAAAGGTTTATGAAATATGTCATGATCTTATAAAAAGAAACACTGGACAAAGCACTGTATGTACATTATGAGGAAGAATTTAAATATAAAACTACACCCAAAACAATAGGAAAACATTCAGTGAAACTGAAAGATTGGTAAAAAAAAAAATCAACACAAATGTATAACAGGATTATCCAATTACTATTAAGTACACTACTTAAAGAGCTACTTTTATGTTTATCATTTAAACGTTTTTCCCCCCTCACATTTTATTACTTATGCAGCAGTAACTTAATTCTCATGTTTATGATTCTTCAGAAAGCATTATTGTTTTGGGGCACTGAGGTGGCTCAGTGGCTCAGCCACTGGGGTGGCTCAGTCAGTTGAGTGTCTGATTCTTGATTTCTGCTCAGGTCATAATCTTGTGTTTCATGAGTTGATGCCCTGTGTGAGGCTCCATACTGACGGTGTGGAGCCTGACTGGGATTCTCTCCCTCCCTCTCTCTCTGCCCCTCTGCTGCTCTCTCTGTCTCTCAAAATAAATAGATAGCTTAAAAAAATCTTTAAAAAATTATTTTAGTAGGTGAGGGCAGTTATCTTAAATTTGAAAGGCAAGTTTGAGATCATGTACTCCCTCTATTTACAGATGTGAAACTGAAGTAAGATGGGTGAAATGCCTGGTTTGCTTGTAATCACAAAAAAACTAATTGCAACCATAGTTAGGATCATGATTTTCTGCTTCAATTTCACTGTTATGCATAGTATGGCGCCCCCATATAAAGTAGAATTTGTGGGAGAAAAGCATATTTATTTCCCATTTTATATTATGATAATCTCACAGAAAAGACAATTAAACTCTAGGCAATCCTGTGATCCATGCTTTCTACTGGGCATGATTATCTAAAAACCTACCTTTTCCAAATTCATGCATTTTTAACATTCATCATATTTTTAACTCTATACCTTACACGGCTGGGGGTGGGGTGGGAAATCACTCTCAGAAAAAAAAAATGGGGAGAAGGGAATAAAGTTTTTTGGGGTCATTTCTGTTGGTACTTATCACCTGGGAATGTCTCCTTTCAATTTTCTTCTATTTTGCCAAATACAGAAATAAAGCAGCACATTGGCGATCAGTTTTAAAGTTGTTTTTCTTTTCTTTTCCATGAGATTTCATCTCCTCTTATGACTTAAACTAGAGGTCTATAACTCCTTCCATGAAATCCTTGAGGCCAGATGAATTTTGGAATTCAGAATTCAGAAAGATAGCATTATACATATACCCTACATTATGCAATACTCTCAATGGAGCATGGGGGCAATAAGTTATAATCAAACAAATTAATATTTTAAAAGCAGCTAAATGACTGAATATTAACACTAAATGGGCTAAAGGCTATAGATGAGTTCATATTAGGTCAAGTTCTGCAGCCAGTGAGTCCTTAAAAATTTTTTAATTTTTATGTTTTTGATGGAGCAAAATAGTGCATGAGTGGGGAAGGGGGAGGGGCAGAGAGAGAGAGAGAGAGAGAGAGAGGTAAGGACAGAATCCCCAGCACTTAAGCTCCATGCTCAGCAGGAAACCCGATGTAGGGCTCGACCCCACCAATGTGAGATCATGACCTGAGCTGAAATCAAGAGTCGAACGCTTAACTCACTGAGCCACCCAGATGCCCCCCAAATTGAGTCCTTAAAAATAAACAAACCTCTCTTCAATTTTCAGAGCTTTTTAGATTTTGGAACTGCAGATAATGGGCTATGACTTATATAATTTCTTTATGGCTAGTCCCAAATCTCTTTGGTTCTGACTTTTTTCCTATGCTCTCATCTTATTTCCAGCTGACTTGCTAACATCTCAAACTCAACATGCTTAAAACAAAAAAATGATCTTTATTCTTCTTTCAAGATATTGTCAATGCTACCATGATTTCCCCATTATCAATATGCCAAATGATGTTTTTAGCTCCCTTCGTAATTTTATGAGTATTATTTTGCTTACGGTAGTTGCTTGCAGCCCTTTCTTTATATTACCACTGACACTATTAGAGTCCAAGTTCCTACCTAAGGTGACAGTATGGTAATATATATTATTACTTATAGATGTATTATGCTGTAAACTATCACCTTATAATACAAAATTTCATTCTTATAATTTCATCCTATACAAGTTCAAACTTTCTCCATAGAAATACTTCTAGGTTACTATGATATTTCACAAAAGCCTCGTCTACTTAAATAGTGATTTTAGAACTGCAAAAGCTTATCAAGCTTGGCCAAACATGATCCTACTGCCAAAAATGTACCTGTCAGTGGTGGGAGAAGCTTTCCCCCAGCAGGTAACCTCAGGCCAGGGGATATTAGGCCAGGAAGAGCACCAAATATTTTATTCCTACACTGTGATATTTTTATCTGATTCTATATATGATAATATGTATGTGTTCAAAAATGCTAAAGGTAGATTTCATTTAATAAGGAAAATAAAAGATAGATCCTTCATAAAGAGTAGAGTTGGGTTCTTCAGAGAAAATAGTTCCAAGGACGTATAAAAGTACATTATTCTAGTTAAATGGTTCTGAGTCTGGTGTAAAGGCTTTTTAAATTGGGTTTGTAATCACCCAGGGGTATATGCATGTTCCTGGGTCTATGTTGGTGAGAGTGAGTGAGCAAAAAACCAGCAGAAGAAAAGCAAAGATGCACTGGGATTACTTAAACCAAAACCATAACGTATCAAATTAAGCATTAAGACAGCATTCTGTAAATGGATGTGATGTATATCATGATTACATAAAACATTTCCTTTGGAACGTCTCATTGTGCATTTCATAAACTGAGAAACGTCCCTTTTGGATTCCTTTGAGGGGTGGTTATAGTTTGATGAAATTAGCACTTGATCTCCACTTTACTTCCACTTTATTTCATGCACCAGTTTGCAACCTTGTGACTAGGACTCATAATCTTGAGAACTTCTCTTCAAGCTTAACAGCTTTTTCTTTTCAGCAAAATGTCACATACCATTCCAAAAGAATCTCAAGTTGTCTTGTTAGCAATTATCAGATAAAAGAGAAATGATATAAATGACAGTCCACAAAAGTCTTTACTGCATGCTTAATAGCAGAAAACAATGAAATAGAACTTAAATTTTAGAATTCATGAGCTGAGTAACAGTTTCCCTTTAAGGAATAGCGTTTCCTGGGGCGCCTGGGTGGCGCAGTCGGTTAAGCGTCCGACTTCAGCCAGGTCACGATCTCGCGGTCCGTGAGTTCGAGCCCCGCGTCGGGCTCTGGGCTGATGGCTGAGCCTGGAGCCTGTTTCCGATTCTGTGTCTCCCTCTCTCTCTGCCCCTCCCCGTTCATGCTCTGTCTCTCTCTGTCCCAAAAATAAATAAACGTTGGAAGGAATAGCGTTTCCTGAAAACTGGAGCTTTATACTGCCATACACAGGTTTGCTTTCATAGTTGGCAGGGTATACATTTAACTTTCCCTGTGGAGTTTATATTAATGGCAATGGCTACCAGCTCTAAATGCATTTCAACATTCTTAATCAATACTCAGGATTCTGGTACAATCTGAAGATGGAAGTGTGTCCCATGTATTCACATCAGCTAAGACTTGGTTCAACAGTATTTTATGGAATGATTAAAAAAAATTTTTTTTTTTTAACGTTTTATTTGTTTTTGAGACAGGGAGAGACAGAACATGAACAGGGGAGGGTCAGAGAGAGGGAGACACAGAATCTGAAACAGGCTCCAGGCTCTGAGCTGTCAGCACAGAGACCGACGCGGGGCTTGAACTCACGGACCACGAGATCATGACCTGAGCCGAAGTCGGCCGCTTAACCGACTGAGCCACCCAGGTGCCCCTATGGAATGATTTTAAAAATGCGAATTAAATTCTGTATTTTTTCACTTTTTCTAAATGTGAGAAAGTTTTATTTATTAGAATAAATAGTTGAATGCTTTTTCAAACTACACAGCCTATATCCTACCCCACCCCCATTCCAAAGGACTCTGCCATTGTTGGTGCAGAGTTTATGATTGAAAAATCAACAAAATCCTACAGCAGAGGATGGAAAGATAGTAAAACATTTGTCTTGTTCACAATACAAATAACATGAAAGCAACATGCAAGGTCAAAGTGAATAAGTATCTATATATTACTATTAGGGGAGGTGCATTCCATGGTCTAAACTTTCTTCTTTAATGACATTACTCAATTGGATAACCTCCAGCTGATAAAGCTCAGAAGATCAAAAACAGAAATAAAAGATGTGAAAACTATTCATACTATAACTGCTATATTTAAAAATAAAAACCAAAAAGAAATGCACTCTTTGAAAAGATGTTTATGTTTTAAAAGATATAATATATGAAGTAATATATTATTAAAACAGAATGAGAAGTTAGATTCTATTTTTGCAATAATACAATTTTTGGAAGTCTTACAAATTATTTTGACAGAAAGAGCAGCACTGGATAAATGAAATAAAAATGACAGCAAATGCTTAGAAATGGAAATCTATTAAACAAAGTTTCATAAAATGAGAATGAATAATCCAGCATCGATGAGTTCTGGCAATTCTTCTCTTCTCCACCCGCCCCATCAATCTACTTTGCTGAAAATGAGGATGTTCTACACTTGGCAGATGAGGCAGAAGACAGTATACTAATGGTTTTTCCACTTGTTAATTTTTACTGTTCTCAAACAGAAGCAAAATTAACACAAAACTATTAAATACCCTAATTTCAAGTTAACGAAAAGATCTGAAATTAGTGCATAAGCTCTACATATCTACTTAATATAGTAAACGTGGTAAGTTATAGTACACGTGAATAAGATCTACGCATTTTCTGTTTCTGAACAAAACGAAACGTTTTGGCTGAGGTGCCAATTTACATTAGATATTATACTCTTAACGTGATGTCTAGGGGATTGTCATGAGGAAATTTTAAAATAGATGTCTCTGTGAGGGGAGTCATCCACAGGGTTTATCTGAGAAAACGGGACTGCAGGCTATGTGAAGGGGATTTCTGTGGGTCTTTCCCCCTCACTCCAAGCCTAAAGATGGGCTTCAGAGGGATCACTTAGAGAGCTTAATATGATCAGTGGTCACTGTGCATTGACATCTGACATGAAAAATAGGAGGCATTAGCTATCGATTGAGGTACTAGTGGAGAGGGAGTAGGACGAAGAGGAGGGAAAGGAAGACAGAGAGGAGGGAGCAGATGAAGCTGCACTAAGAGCCATACTTCCAGCTACAAGGGTAAATATGCAGGACTGCCTATGTGAACAGAAGGGGTCAAGAGGGAAAGAAGGCCGTCCTGCAGCCATGTGAAACTCTGCCCAAAAGATCACCTAGGAGGGCAGTGACACTCCAAGAGAGTCTGGATGTACTCATTTTCCTTCCTTTTTTTTTTTTTTTTTTTTTTAAAGTTTATTTATTTTGGGGCACCCAGGTGGCTCAGTTGGTTGAGTGTGTGACTTCAGCTCAGGTCATGATCTTGTAGTTTGTGAGTTTGAGCCCCGTGTCGGGCTGTGCGCTGACAGCTCAGAGCCTGGAGCCTGCTTCGAATTCTGTGTCTTTCTCTCTCTGCCCCTCCCCTGCTCATACTCTCTCAAGAATAAATAAAAATGTTAAAAATTAAAAAAAATAAAGTTTATTTATTTTGAGAGAGAGACAGAGAGATAGTGAGCAGGAGAGGGGGAGACAGAATCCCAAGCAGGCTCTGTGTTGCCAGCACAGAGCCCAACACGGGGCTCGATCTCACGAACTATGAAATCATGACCTGAGCCAAAATCAAGAGTCAGGTGCTTAACCAACTAAGCCATCCAGGTGCCCCTGGATGTACTCATTTTCTAAACTGAGACTGGATATATCATATAAAGTGAATGTAAGACTTTTTATTATCTTAGAAAGATGGGATCAAAAACTCATGGACCACCTGAGTTTGCATCCTGTATCAGAGGAACAATTATCCTACTAAATACATTTTAAAAGGACAGCAGGAGGCAAAAATTAAAGTTCATTTTTATGATTTCATCAATCTGTAAGTTTTAATTTTTCAATTATGGCTATATAGCTGAATTAACAAACTGACTATAAATCTGTAAAAAATGCACTTAGGGAGTATTACTACATATTTAAAGTTTCCCCATTCTCACACCTTTTTACTTCCTGTGAGTTCAGTGTTCATTATATTTGAGTTACAAATGTCCTTAAAAGAACATAAGTTACTAAAGAAAAGCCTGCACCAGCTCTCTTCTACAGAGTTTTTTTGTTTGCTTACCTTTGGACAAGTGATTTCCGTCTGCTGGATCATGATGAGAGCTGAAGCTATAAGAGCTCCTTGCCTCACATAGTTCACAGGATCATTTGTCATCGGTTCTAGCAAATTAATTGCCTCCTGAAAGCATTAAAAAAACTTTAAATAAAGCTGGTATCGCTGGATTTTCAAATTAGTCACTGTCATTCTAAGTCAGTATTTTCATCTAACATTGTAATAAGTTCATTAAAGACTACCTGGAACTGAGTATACTTTAAGTTTCAATACAATTGATGGTAAATGCAAAGGAAGCTTATAGAACACAAGCACTCCTGTTGTGAAGTAAAAGAAGTCAAAAACAAAGTAACAGAAAATGAGATTAATGTTTGATAAACACCTATTATTTTCCAAGCACAGCACTATTTTATATGTGTTATCCCATATAGTTCTATTAATCCCAAAACAAACAAACAAACAAAAAACCCACAACATAAAACCATCTTTATAAACAAAGAAACAGAGTAAGAAAGGTTAAGAAATTTGCCCAAAGTCACACAAGTAGAATGACTCCAGGCTAGTCTGACCCCAAAGCCTGGATTAAGTATCCAACTTCCTTCAAATACTAGGGTAAGGTAATGTCTTTGATGATTTTATAAGACCTAACTTAAAAAATTAAATTGATATTTAGCAGGATTTCCCTAAAATCATATTCATCAGAATAATCAGTCCTATGAAAAAAAAGGATTCCTTGGTGAAATAAGTTTGGGAGTTCCTGTGTACTATATATCACCCCCTCTTACAGATTCAAAATATATACTGCTTATCAAATACTCTACAAATGTACATATCCTAGCAAAAGCTCCAAAAAGCCTTATTAAAGAAATCACTTGAACTTTGTATTTGTCCACTGTATTTGACCAAGAACTCTTTTGCCCTACTAACTTCTATTAACACCCTGTGGAACCTTAGTTAAGTGCCACGTTATAACATTCCTTCTAAGGTCCTTGGTAGGTATAAATCTAGAGGAACAGAGAAATGGGTTTACAAGATAATCAAACTGATTTCTTAATATAATATACCATTTCTTAAATATCCTTTGTTTCAAGGCCAAGGAAAGAAAAAGTTAAATCCTTTTTCTTGGGAAAACAATTTCAGTTTTCTTTACACGTGGATTTATTTATTTTAAATCAGTGCTGTTAACAGATACTATACACACCAGGTAAGTGTATTCTTTCTCCCCATTTCACTGAAAAATGTCATGACATTATGCAGAGGAGTAAGTTTTTCGACTATCACTCATAATGTTGGCAATACTGTTTCTAAGATAGTCATGATACAAATATAACCAAATTTCCAGCTTGTAAGTTAAAAGACACTAACTTGGTCTTTGAACTATGTGATATAACCTCAACGATAGATATTTTAGAATAAACAGGTGTTTCAGGTTTTTTTTTTTTTTTTAATTTTTTTTTTTCAATGTTTTTTATTTATTTTTGGGACAGAGAGAGACAGAGCATGAACGGGGGAGGGGCAGAGAGAAAGGGAGACACAGAACCGGAAACAGGCTCCAGGCTCCGAGCCATCAGCCCAGAGCCTGACGCGGGGCTCGAACTCACGGACCGCGAGATCGTGACCTGGCTGAAGTCGGACGCTTAACCGACCAAGCCACCCAGGCGCCCCATCAGGTTTTTAAGAACCAAACATAAAGCACCAAACCTTGGTCAGATAGGTACTGATATGGAGACGACACAAACTATCTAGAAACAAAGCAGACTTGCTTAGTAGGAGTAATAAAAATTTCTCATTGAATTAACTTGTTCAGATGCTGTGTCTCAAACAACATTTGCTCCTAGATATCATATTAAGGTTAGAATAATCTGGAAAGAAAAAAAAAATCTAATTTAAAATATTTAACTTATGAGGCCTGCCATAAATGTCTACTGAAGACCTGAGGGAGAAAATACTTTGAAAAACATCTATATTTTTCCTTTGTTTACAGATGTATCCCAGAAAAAAAAAATGAAGGCCAATTTCTATAAACTGTATTTTATATACTCAATGATATTTGTATATTATTAAAAAAATTTTTTTTTTTGAGAGAGAGAGAGAAAGACATCACATGTGACTGGGGGAGAGGGGCAGAGGGAGACAGAATCTTAAGCAGGTGCCATACTCAGGGCGGAGCCCAATGTGGGGCTTGATCCCATGACCTGGGATCCCATGATCTCATAACCTGAGATGAAATCAAGAGTCAGATGCTCAACCAACTGAGCCACCCAGGTGCCCCTACCCAATGATATTTCCAATAAAACTGCAGATATATTCTCATGTAAGAAATCTCCCCCAAAAGAAACAAAAGCATTTTAAAAACAAATCTCTGTGATGACAGACTATGTCCAACTTGTTCACTATCATATCCTTAAATGATCTCCACCCATCATTGATTTTTTTAAATTAAAATTTTTTGTGTTTATTTATTTTTGAGAGAGAGAGAGCACGCGCGCGCGTGCACATGAGTGGGGGAGGGGCAGAGAAGAGCGAGACAAAGAATCTGAAGCAGGTTCCAGGCTCTAAGCTGTCAGCACAGAGCCTGACACAGGGCTTGAACTCATGAAAAGTGAGATCATGTCCTGAGCTGAAGTTGGACTATTAACCAACTGAGCCACCCAGGCCCCCCAGCCCCCAATCACCGGTTTGACAAATATTTACTGAAACCTACTGTGTGCCAGGTCTGACCTTAGATTCCAGCAATGAACATTGTGTTCTCAGGGACCTTACAATTCAGTGGAGAGGAGATAGACAACAAATAAATAGGTGTAAAAATATGCTGGGTGGTGGTAAGTGCCATGATGAAAAATAAAGCAGGGTAAGGAGATGAATGAGAAATACTGGAAGGGAATGTTTCTCTATAAATTTTTATGTAATTCTTGTCACATGTAGTGAAAATGCCCATATTAATTCCTAGCTTCAGTAACATTTTACAGGACTAGGAAAAGTTATTAGTATCCAATACTAATACCCTTTATTTGAGAAAAAGTCAAGCAAATTAAAATTTAATTCCTGGATCAATCAATAAATACCTATGTTTTATTTTATCTAGTTTGGACAACAGAGGATAAAAAAATGATTCCTTCTGGGGCACTGGGGTGGCTCAGCTGAGTGTATGACTAGCTCAGGTCACGATCTCATGGTTTGTGAGTTCGAGCCCCACATCGGGCTTGCTGCTGTCAACACAGAGCTTGCTTTGGATCCTTTGTCTCCCTCTTTCTCTGCCCCTCTCCGCTCATGCTCTCTCTCAAAAATGAATAAACATTCAAAGTGTTCTCCTTCTCTCTGATGTAAAGACATCAGGAGCATACCCTAATTATGTTCTTGTTCTAGATGTTCTCATTCTCGTTATGTTTGTGTTCCCTCATGCACTCCATTAAAACAAAAAAGTTTGGGGCGCCTGAGTGTCTCAGTCCTTAAGCATCTGACTTTGGCTCAGGTCATGATCTCACAGTTCGTGAGTTTGAGTCCCAGGTCCAGTGAGCTCGAGCTCTGCTTCAGGGGAGCCCTGCTTCTCTCCCTCTCTGCCCCTTGCTCATTTGCACCCTCTCTCTCTCAAAAACAAAAAAGGAAAAAAAAGTGTAGCTTGGGGCAGTGGTCAAGGTGTGTCCGTCTGTGTTATGAAAGGCAAAAAATGTTATGATTAGGTCACTGCTATAAATCAAGAATACTTGTTTAAGCAACAGTGCATTTCTTTATGAATCTCATGATAAACTGTACTTTCCAATCATCTACTTATCTAACCCAACTCCTTATTTTGTCACTTTTGAGAACTTAACAAATATCAGGTTATCTGTTATGTTTGTGAGGAGAGATCAGGCAAATGGCACTTAAAGTGATTTGTTTAAAGTAAAACAAAAAAAGAAATCAAAGTGGATTGATTTTGGTGCTCTTATATGAGAATTTTGATTCTCTATCAAAATCATGAAAATTAAACATGTAAATTACCATTTAAAATGACCAAATTCTTTAAAGAAAAAAGTATTTTATCTTTTTCTTTTTTGAAAGAAATCAATGCTCTCAAAGAGAAATTCAACAGCATGTCTCCATTATAGCCACCCCATGGAATGTGGTTTGTTCTATTTTAATTTTTTTTTTTTTTTAATTTAAATAATCTCTGGGGCACCTGGGTGGCTTAGTCAGTTAAGTGTCCAACTCTGGCTCAGGTCATGATCTCATGGTTCCTGAGTTTGAGCCCTGCGTCGGGCTCTATGCTGACAGCTCAGAGCCTGGAGCCTGCTTCAGATTCTATGCCTCCTTCTCTCTCTGCTCCTCCCCTCCTTGAGCTCTGTCTCTCTCTCAAAAAATAAACAAACAGTAAAAAAAATTAAAAAAAAAATTTAAGTACTCTCTATACCCAACACGGGGCTCAACTCATGACCCCGAGATCAAGAGTCACACACTCTTCCAACTGAGCCAGGTAGGCTCCCCTGGTTTGTTCATAACTGGCTTTGAGCAATCCAGCATAGTAAAGTGAGGAAGGAAGTTCTGGTAAGCTTTGTGAGGCAAGTTTACTCTTACAGATCACACCACACTTGTATTTTTGCAGCGGATGCATAAACTTCTCTGCGAGGGAAAACAGTCTGGTGCCAGGAAAGAACTGACCCCACCGGCTTTGGACTTTACCTTGTTTCCGGTACCAGCACAGCAGATGCCTAGGGCCATAGCAGCTCCATAACGCACGTGAGGATTGTAACTCTCTGACAACAATGAAACAACGCTGGGGCACTGTTCAGGGGTCCTGAAGAATAGAGAAAGTGAAGACAGTGTTATAGGTAAAATATTCTAAATCAAGATGGAAGAATTTTAACCAAATTTTTTTTAACTTATGGAAAACAATAATTATTTCACACAGAAGTCGGAGAATTAAAAATCCACGGAATTCCAATTATTGATATTAAAAATCTATCTTCAATATTCAGAGTACACAAAGAAAGTGGAACGGATCAGTGATTCCTCAACCACAGCTCTGCCTTAGAGCATTACAGTCATTCCCTCATGCCTCCTCCATTGTGGAAACTAACCACGGGGAGCACACAATGCTCTACATCAATTCTTGTATTTCCTGCTTACTGTGTTTTGTTTCAGAAGACAAAAGTTGTTACAGAGACTCCGTATGTTTCCAAAGTGGAACACAAGATTTGAGTCACCCAGTATTACTGATTGAATATAAAATTGGTAAATATGCCTTAATAATGAAAAAATTCTGTTTTCAATTATTTTTGTGTTGGTAAGAACAGAAACTGTTCTCTTCTCATCCTCTTCATATACTTCGGCCAAGACCAAAAAATAGGATGACCCTGACTAATGAAGTACCTGACTCATTAAAAGACTACCCTGTTATAGTGGTTACTCTTTAGGGGGCAGCAGGATAGGGGTAGTAACTAGAAGTGAGTGTAAGGGGAATGTATGGGAGGCTGATAATGATCTTGAACTGGGTGTGTGTTATACACTGTGTTTGTTCAGTTGTGAAAATTCATGAAGCTGTTGGCTGATTATGTGCATATTTTTGGATATTATATTCAATAACAACTTTAAAAAAACACTACCATATACTACACTTAATAAAAATCTTTTAAAAGACTATCTTGTTGTGAATGAAACAGTAATTACCTACAGACCAATTAAAATCTATAACTCTGTTTGAACTATCCTCTAGCCTCAAATTCTAGTAAGTGGCAAACTCAAATTTCAAATGCAATAGAGGCAAATTGATGAAAACCATCCAGAAAAGTGGAATTTTGCTACAAGAGAAAGTTGGATTATTTACTGCTTACAGCAGGGTCCATCATTCTTTCTCGAAAATGTTCTCAGTTTGACTAAGTTTCCTAGTAGGAATAATCTGTAAATAATACTAATGGCAACACCATGGAGAAAAAGTTTGGGGCTGTGAAAGATTCAGTGTACTAGGAAATAGAAGATCTGGGTTGTAGTCCTAGTTTTGCTAATTTCTTAGTATGTGACATTAGGCAAGTCACTTTCTTCTTTTTGTAATTACAGATAACTTAAAAAAAAACTTTTTTTTTAACGTTTATTTACTTTTGAGACAGAGAGAGACAGAGCATGAACGGGGAGGGTCAGAGAGAGAGGGAGACACAGAATCTGAAACAGGCTCCAGGCTCTGAGCTGTCAGCACAGAGCCCGACGCGGGGCTCAAACTCACAAACCGTGAGATCATGACCTGAGGTGAAATCGGACGCTTAACCAACTGAGCCACCCAGGCGCTCCGATAACTTTTCTTTTTGCAGGAGTAATATAAAAAACAAAATGAGCAAATAATTAAAAATATAGTAATAACATACATACCTTCAGTTAATGCATAGTGACATAAATAACAATATGTTACATAAAAGGAAGCCATAAAGTCAGAAACCCATGTTCCAGTTCCTGTTTTGTCTCTAAATAGCTGGGATAATTTAGACAAGATTCAATGAACCAAACATTCTGGGCTTCCTTTCTATGTATGAAAAAAGAAAAATGGGACTAGAAGTTCCATAATGTCTGTCCCACTTTACAATTAGCTTTGGTTCATAGCTTTTAATGAACCAAACATCAAAGGTTTTCAATGTTCATTATTACAGGACATTTCTTCAGTGAGAAATATTCCTATGAGACTTAAAGTGGTATTACACCAATACGTTGTTGGAGAGTCATTCTGCAACTTACAGTTTACTTTTATTTAACTTTTATTTTTCACTCCTATTAGGCTAAGAACTTAGAGCTCTGTCCATAACTCGATACTAAAATTCTCTGACCAACTCAAGGATTCTGTCACCAAATTAATTACAAATAAAACCAACTCAAGACTGCACATATCCCAAGGGCTAATACTGTGTTTTCTATATATTTTATTTTCCATAAATTATTAGCAGAGTGCTTGATACTAAAGACAAAATAATTTTTATTATTTAGTAAAATGTAAAGGGAACCAAGACAAATTTATAGTTACAGACTTAAACAGTAAGTATTTTTACTAGGTTCAAAGCCTAATGGTTAATTAACCTCTGGCAGAGGGTGGGGTGAGGGTGGGGGCAGGAATCAAACCCTTTCCTGTTCCCTTGCCCTCTGAAGTTTATAATTTAGCTGCATAATCAAAAAAAGGGAAAGTTAACAAGTACCTGTGCTGCCCCATTCGGGCTAATTGAGTGTCTTAATTTTATTGTGCTTTAAAGTTCTCAGTAGGGAGACCACACAGAGGGCTAGGTAAAGCCTGCTTGAAAAAATGAAACACCAGTTGAAATAGGTACCTAATTCTTTTTTTTAAGGTTTTTTTATTTATTTGTGGGGAGGGGCAGAGAGAGAGAGAGAGAGAGAGAAAGAGAGAGAGAGAAAGAGAGAGTCTCAAGCAGGCTCCGCACTGTCAGTGCAGTGGCCAATGCAGGGCTCAAACTCAGGAACCATGAGATCATGACCTGAGCCAGTTGGACACTTAACCATTTGAGCCACCCAAGTGCTCCAGTACCTAATTCTAATTTGTTGTTTCAGTACAATTTCTTGGCTTGTAGTCAACAGTCAACTTGCCAACTTTATTATCTATACAAACTTACCGTAGAGCAGGAACTATGCAAGGGCATATGCACAAGCCACTGCTATATCATCTGATCATACATGCATATATGAACTCCTTTCTCTCAACATACTGGCTATTAACTGCTGTTTCTTTACTGAATATTTTGTGTAACCTCAACATCAAATCATATTAATAAATCAAATGTTTTCAAGAATATGGTGTCTTTTTTCTAATCCTTCACTAGAGAAGGAAAAATACAGCAATGTAAGTATATAGGCAGAAACACTGTTCTATGCACATGGGGTCTATCACACTGGCAATCTGCTGAGGCCATAAACCTCAGGGTAGTCCTTCGGTATAACTGTGAATTTATAATTCTCACTAGGTTAAGTGCCATAGGAATAACATAATGACAAAGGAATTAAGAATACAGGGGCGTCTGGGTGGCTCAACCTGTTAAGCGTCTGACTTTGGCTCCAGTCATGATCTCACAGTTGGTGAGTTCAAGCCCCACATGGGGCTCTCTGCTGTCAGCGTGGAGCCTGCTTCAGATCCTCTGTCCCCTTTCCCTTTTGCCCTTCCCCTGCTCTCTCTCAAAAACTAAACTTTAAAAAAGAATTAAAAAAAAAAAAAAAAGGATATACACTCTGTTACCCCAAATAGTCAAAGTAATGTTGAAAAGGAAAATCAAAACTGGAGGCATCATAATTCTGGACTTTACACTGCATTACAAAACTCTAATCATCAAGACAGTATGGTACTGGTACAAAAACAGACACATAGATCAATGGAATAGAATAGAGAACCCAGAAATGGACTCACGTATGTATGGCCAATTAATCATCAACAAAGCAGGAAAGAATATCCAATGGAAAAAAGACAGCCTCTTCAGGAAATGGTGTTGGGAAAACCGGACACCAACATGCAGAAGAATGAACCTAAACCACTTTCTTACACCATACACAAAAATAAACTCAAAATGGATGAAAGACCTAAATATAAGACAGGAAACCATCAAAATCCTACAGAAGAAAACAGGCAACAATCTCTTTGACCTTGGCCGCAGCAATTTCTTACTAGACATGTTGCCTGGAGGCAAGGGAAACAAAGCAAAAATGTACTGGGACCTCATCAAGATAAAAGGCTTCTGCACAGCAAAGGAAACAATCAGCAAAACTAAAAGGCAACCACAGGAATGAGAGAAGATATTTGCAAATGACATATCAGATAAAGGGTTAGTATCCAAAATCTAAAAAGAAGTTATCAAACTCAACACCCCAAAAATGAGTAATCCAGTAAAGAAATGGGCAAAAGACATGAACAGACACTTCGAAAGAAGACATCCAGATGGCTAACAGATACATGAAAAGATAGTCAACATCACTCATCATCAGGGAAATACAAATCAAAACCACAATGAGATATTACCTCACACCTGTCAGAATGGCTAAAATTAACAACTCAGGCAACAATAGATGTTGGCAAGGATGCGGAGAAAGGGGAACACTTTCGCACTGCTGGTGGGAATGCAAATTGGAAATACAGCCACCCTGGAAAACAGTATGGAGGTTCCTCAAAAAATTAAAAATAGAACTACCCTACGATCCAATTGCACTACTAAGTATTTATCCAAAGGATAAAAAAATGCTGATTTGAAGGGGCACATGCACACCAATGTTTATAGTAGTGCTATCAACAATAGCCGAATTATGGTAAGAGCCCAAATGTCCATCAACTTACGAATGGATAAAGAAGATGTGGTGTATGTATTATATATATATATATATATATATATATATATATATATATATATATATACACATATATATATATATATTATATGTATATATATGTGTGTGTGTGTATAGTATATACACAATGGAATATTACTCAGTGATCAAAAGAATGAAATCTTGCCATTTGCAACAATGTGGATGGAACTAGAGTGTATTATGCTAAGCTAAATAAGTCAGAGAAAGATAAATATCATTTGATTTCACTCATGTAGAATATAAGAAACAAAACAGATGAACATAGGGGAAGGGAAGGAAAAATAAGATAAAAACAGAGAGGGAGGCAAACAATAAGAGACTCTTAAACAGAACAAAACTGATGGCTGCTGGAGGGGTGTTGGGTGGGGATATGGGTTAAATCAGTGATGGGCATTAAGGAGGGCCCTTGTTGAGAATAGACCTGGATGTTATACGTAAGTGATGAATAACTAAATTCTATTCCTGAAACTATTATTACACTATGTTAACTAACTTGGATTTAAATAAAATAAATAAAATGAATATACACCCTATTAAACTCCCTTGTATTCACTACCAAAAGATTAAATAAGCTAAGTAGTACCCTGAATTTCAAAGTGCCTACTGAATGTCTTCAACCAAATATACGACAAACACCTCAACCAACAGACAGAATTCCATACAGAAAGAGGAATAAGGGCCAGCCCTCCCATAAACGGCTTCCCTTCCCATGACATTTCATTTACACACCCAGGAAACTCACATCTTTCTTTAATCATTCTATTCTCTCATTCCCCGTATCTTATCTACCACCAAGTCATGTGAAACCCTTAAATCTTGTTTCTGTTTCCACTGCCTGTTTCAGGCCTCAATAATCTCTCACTGGAAGTAACAGTGACTCCTTAAATAATCTCTCTGCCTTCTTTTCCTCTTGCCTTCATTTTGCTGTGGTAGGGAGAACAACATGGGTTTGGAATCAGAAAGACCTGAATTCCAATTCCAGCACAGCCATTTAATAACAGAGTGGCAACCACTAAATCTCTCTGAGCCTTAACTGCATTATCCATAATATGGTATCTGTTCCACCTTATTTATGCTGGGGAGAGTTGGTGGGATGTATGACAGACAGAGTAGAATACTGTATTATAATGACTGAAATCTAAATGCATTACCAGAAATTGTCTTTGGATCAGAACCAGGAATTTAGTTACTCTAGCTGTGGTTTGGGTTCTTACTTGTAAAAAAGGGAAGGTAGTAACTCATGCCCAAATATTCATGCAAAATAACATAAAGTGAGTTGGATATTAAACCTAGAAAGCTCATTGTATTCAGGGTCCTGACCTCCAGATATCCTCACCAAGTTTTTAAGGAGCTAATGGCACAGAACATTTACCCACTCATCCCCCGGCTGCAGCCAGGGTAAGACATTCCAGGGAAAACTGACTAACACAAAAGAGCTTATTCTAAATGTATCTTAAAACTTCATTTATTTCATGATGTTCACTTATTAAAAAAGTATTATACTTAGAGTAAGATATTAATAGTTTCATAAGGTTCAGAGAAAATTTTGCCAGCAAACATAAATACTGGGAGCTTAATGCAGAGCTTTATCTAGTTGATTACCATAAAGACTGAAATAGGTTGTGAGGCTATAAAAAAATTCTTGTCAAATTTCTCAGTCTATAACAGTTCCAATCCTGACACATTCTTCGGTTTAAGTGTTAAGACAAGAAATTATAAATTCTTTAATAAATTAGCTTAGACATTCAGTCCCTTCAAGAGTACAATAAAGCCAGAATATTCTATGTTTACTTTAATTTTTAGCAAGTAGCTCTAAAAGGACAAAAGATCTTTCTAAGCAATGATTGGAATGTAAATATTCGCTGAAAGCAAAATTTCTACACATTAATCTTTGTCTAAACATTATAATATATGTAGAATGTATGTATAAATATAAAAATTTTAAAGTAACAGTTAATAAATGAATAAGTGGTAAAATAATTATCAACATCACTTTGAGGCTTGGAATGAATTAATGGACTTCAGGATAATTATCAATGACTACTGATATCATAAAAATTGAAACAAGTACACCTTATGTGTACTGCCAGCCCTGTCCCTCCAAAGGCGGAAGGGGAGGGGGAAGGGAGGGAGGGAGGGAGAGAGAGAGGGAGAGGGAGAGAGAGAGAGAGAGAGAGAGAGAGAGAGGAGAGAGAGAGGGAGGAAGGGAGAGAAACTGAGCCTCAATGTGATCAACCAAGCTCCGATATCCAATTATCAATTTACAGGAAATAGAGAAGACTAAAAACCACACTATTTTACATACAGGGATGCAGGGTGCAATTAGCAAAACCCATACTGTGGAAACTTGACAGTAATAATGACCTTGTTTCTTCAACAAATAAACTGCAAGAAGGAAACAAAAAGAGGCGAGGAAAGGCAAGAGATGGGGAGAAATTAAATTAAAAGAAAATACACCAAATCTTTAATAGTAGCCCATAAGGCTTTCTTTCAGTTATTTTAGATAATTCTGACACTACTTAACTCTTAGCTTTTCTAAACAATTCTCTCAGATAACATCACAAAATAATTCCTGTCATTTGATATACTTTCCTCAGACTCAGATAAGCATTTATAATAAAGTATTTAAATGACTTATCCCTGATCAGCAATAAAAACTCACCTCATCTCTATGTCTCCATGAACATATTTTAAAAAATAAATGTCTAGAAGTGATCAAGTCACAGGAAAATAGTGGATTTTGTTTTATTGGAGAGGGGGAGGTAGAGAGCAAGGGATTCAACAGTTTGGAAACCACTGTACTAGCATAAAATGTATCACATATGACAGCTTTTTTTCACATATTTATGTTTTGGTATGTTAAATTTAAAAGTATATTTACTCAATTATAAATCTGTTAGCTGCATTTGTTTTTAACAATGGAGCTAAAAGTAGTGGGAATTGTAGAAACTTTTCTTGTTCTCCTTTACTTTTTGGTTTATAAAAATAAAAAAGTGAGTATCATTAGGATAAAAAGCAGAGAGAGAGATTTTTTGAATTTTATTTTCATCACAATATAAAAAAGATACATCAAATATGCATTATCAGGAAAATAACTGAAAAAGAAGGAAGCAGTTCTGTTTCCCAAGCGTACTTTTATCCCATAAACTTCCATAGCACAAGCTACTGCTATGTGTGGATTTCCACTTTATCAGTTTATATCTACCTACTACATGTAAAGTACCAAGAAAACAAAAACAAAATTACACAGATCCTGTCCTAAACCTTACAAATTTAGTCCTACCTTTAATATATACATATATTTTTAAAATCATTTTACTAGACTTCAGATAACTAAAAATAGCTACAGTTTTAGATAAGCTTTTGCTTTATTTCCAAACAGATTGATTTCTTTCAGGTGCTACCAAAGTAGGGCAAAAATATCTCAAAAGGGAGAAGAGAGCAGCTTCATAAGATTTATAAATACAAAAGGGCATCTGGGTGGCTCAGTCAGTTAAGTGTCTGACCTCAGCTCAGGTCATGATCTCATGGTTCACGAGTTTGAGTCCCACATCAGGCTCTCTGCTGACAGTGTGGAGCCTGCTTTGGATCCTGTCCCCACCTCTCTCTGCCTCTCCTGCTTGTGTGCTCTCTCTCAAAAATAAACATTAAAAAAATTATAAATACAAAGAAATTGCTACTTCACCATAATAAGAAACATGGCTCTTAAAATATCAAATTTCAGGGGTTCCTGGTGGCTCAGTCGCTTAAGCATCTGACTGTTGGTTTCAGCTCAGGTCATGATCTCATCATATGTGAGTTCGAGCCCCTGCTTGGGATTCTCTCTCTCTCTCTCTCTCTCTCTCTCTCTCTCCCTCACTCATGTTATCACATTCTCTCAAAATAAATAAACTTTAAAAAAAAGGAGGGACTTCTTTAAAAATATATCAAATTGCATCCCTGTATCTAGAGAAATCTGTAATGTTAAAAAAGTTATAGTATATTATTAGTACATTCCCACCAGCCCTTAAAATGAGCAAACCAAGAAAAGTCTACAGTATGAGTGGGATGCTATTAACTTGTAGATTATTAAAGATTTCATTGGTATTTCCTTGATTTTATAAAAATGAAAATGTACCTCAATTCTCAGAAAATTTAATTCATTTCTGATATTTAAATAAGTGTCCTGATGATAAAAGTCTGTTTCTAATAGCTGATTACAGGGATTACTGAAGACTTGCAGAGCTGAGCAACTTTACATAAAAATATTTGGATCATGGGGCGCCTGGGTGGCGCAGTCGGTTAAGCGTCCGACTTCAGCCAGGTCACGATCTCGCGGTCTGTGAGTTCGAGCCCTGCGTCGGGCTCTGGGCTGATGGCTCGGAGCCTGGAGCCTGTTTCCAATTCTGTGTCTCCCTCTCTCTCTGCCCCTCCCCCATTCATGTTCTGTCTCTCTCTGTCCCAAAAATAAATAAACATTGAAAAAAAAAAATTTAAAAATATTTGGATCTTTTATGATCATCAACTATAATTCCAGGTATAAGAGTTCTTTTGATTAAAGGACATTGCCACTTCATGACATCAAGTTGTATTACAGAGTTTCACTGATATTTTAAGAAATCTTATTCTTGGGGCGCCTGGGTGGCGCAGTCGGTTAAGCGTCCGACTTCAGCCAGGTCACGATCTCGCGGTCCGTGAGTTCGAGCCCCGCGTCAGGCTCTGGGCTGATGGCTCAGAGCCTGGAGCCTGTTTCCGATTCTGTGTCTCCCTCTCTCTCTGCCCCTCCCCCGTTCATGCTCTGTCTCTCTCTGTCCCAAAATTAAACAAATGTTGAAAAAAAAAAAAAGAAATCTTATTCTTCTGTTCTTGACAAAAGTAGATACAGTCATAAGCAGCTCTGTCTGGCATTAACAATCTGGCAAAAACTGTCGGAATCAACTTTTATAGAACTCTGCAATCTAGTCAAAAACTTACAACAACCAGGGGACAGCTTAAGGAATCACTGTTGTAAGGGAGGGCTGTGACATTTTCAACTACCTGCCTACCACCCCTACTCCCGAGATTGGTGGGTTCAGTGGAGAGCATGGCCTGTGTCCTGGTAAGGTTGCTAATGAGAGGGAGACAGAAAGACTATTCTCACAGAATTGTGGCTATGTTTCAACCTGTCTGGTGGCTCCTTGATCTCCAGTGCACAGTCTGCCTTTGTTTTACCAAACTTAGAGTACTCCCAGGGCTGCAGCAACTTCCCAGGTGATATTTGCTGAAAACACTTAAAGGCAAAAGTATCGCCCATAACCCTTATAAAAGGGGTTAATAGGATAGGAAATAAACAGACCAAAAAGCTTGGAAAGAAAGAGGCTGGGAAAGGAGATATGTGGAGTTAATAAGGGCTTTTAAAAGCTCCCGAGTATACTGGGGGAATTAAGAATACCACATGCATACTCAGGGCTGGATGCATACTCAGGAAAGACCTGAGAACTGTAAACTTTCATCTCAGGCTGTGCACAAACAGGAAGCGAAGGCTAAGGCAGAGTGGTAAATGACCTGGTTAAGTGTTGAAGGAGCGCCCCAGCACACAGCCAATTTGCAAATAGTCTTTTTCCTTTTCCTTTGATTTTTCTTTTCTTGGCTCCAGGCATTGAAGGAAACTCTAGCAAAAACACTAGCTCAACACTAAGCTAATGTAACACAGACTTCAGTGGCCATTCATGAGAAAGAATACAGACTTTATAAAACTACTTTAGAAAAGTCACCAATCTATAACAAGCAGCAATAATAAACCCTTGGAAGGGGGGGAAGAGTCTGATTTCCTTTGTTGCCACAGTATAATATTCAAAATACCCAGTTTTCAATAAAAAATTAAGAGTCATGCAAAGAAGTAAGAAAGTACAGCCCATTCAGAGGAAGAAAAGAAATTAATAGGGGTGCCTGGGTGGCTGGCTCAGTCGGTTAAGTATCCGACTCCTTGATTTCAGCTCAGGTCATGATCTCACAGTTCCATGAGTTGGAGTGCCACTCTGTGCCGGTAATGTGGAGCCTGCCTGGGATTCTCTCTCTCCCTCTGCCCCTCCCCACTCATGCGTGCTCTCCCCCCCCAACCCCCTCTCTTTCAAAAAAAAAAAAAAGTAAGTCACGGTAAGGGGTACTGGAAGAGCCAGTAGAGGAGCGTTTAACAGTATTAATTATGGCACTCAGAGTAGGCTTCAATGATAAAGTGATATTTAGGCAAGGACAGGAAGGCAGTGAGGAAGCAAGCCAAGTGGTTATGTGGGGGAAGAGTGTATCAGGTAGAGGAAACAGCTCATGCATATCCCTATGCTGGAACAATGCCAGGCATGTTTGCGAAGCAACAAAGGCCAATGGTTTGAGTGTCATGAAGAAGGGGAAGAATAGTTGAAACTATGGCCAAATCATAAAAGCTTTACAGGAACTTTACGGGCCAGGAGTTTATTAGAACTTTGGCTTTTACTGTGAGTGAAATTAAGGACCAATGGAGAATTCTGAACAAAGGAATTATATGCTCTGACTTGTTTTAAAAGGGTCATTTTGGCTGCTTTACTGAGAATAGAGGGCAAAGGTAGAAGAAAGAAGACTGGTTAAGAGGCTACCTGGAAATCCAGTCAAGATATGATGGTGACTTAGTAAGGTAAGATGGCAGCAGTAGATGTGGGGGGGAAATTCAGTGTGTATATATATACATGTATATACGTACATATGTGTGTGTGTGTGTGTGTGTGTGTGTGTGTGTATACACACACATACTGAAGGTAGAACCAACAAGATATTTTAAGTTTATTTTTTTATTTTGAAGTGAAAGGGGGGGGGGCGGGCAGAGGCAGAGAGAATGGCAAGCAGGCTCTGTGCCACTAGCACAGAGCCATATGCGGGCTCAAACTCACACACTGGGAGATCACGACCTGAGCCGAAATGAGGAGTTGGGACGCTTAAACGACCGAGCCTTCCAAGTGCCCCAACAAGATTTCTTGACGGATAACATGCAGAATGTGAGAAAAAGAGAGTGGAAGGATGCAAATACCTTTGCCAGAGATAAAGAAACCAATACATAGAGCAGATTTGGAGGGAAAGAGCAGAAGTTCAGTTTTAGACAATCTGAGTCTTAGACTGCTCTTTTAAGTCAAAGATAGAATCTGTTCCATAAATTAAAAGGAGGTGCCTGGATGGCTCAGTCAGTTAAACACCTGACTCTTGATCTCGGTTCAGGTCATGATTTCAGGGTTCGTGGGATCAAGCCCCATATTGGGATCTGCACTGAAATCTTGGAGCCTGCCTGGGATTCTTTCTCTCCCTCTCTCTCTGCCCCGTCTCTGCTCGTGCACTCTCTCTTTCAAAATAAATAAATAAACTTAAAAAATAAAAAAGTTAATTAAAAAGGCACCAGGGACAAAATTCATTATTTTAGAAAAAATGCACCAAATATTAGAGTCTGAATCTGAACTTTAAGCTACTTTAGTAAGAATTTATCTGGAGTTCTTGGTAAATGAGATATTCCACACAAATGAAGTTTCCAGATATTTGAAATTTCATACAACTAGTTAAGAATCATACTTTTATATAATTGTCATTTGGGATGGCAATCTTTTAAAAAATGCATTTCACATATTCCTGCTATCTAAAACAGAGCTAAATAAAGATGACTTAACCTTTTCTTAAATATGTAGAAGTAACCACTCTGGTAGCAAGTATTATACAACATAAAATTGTGAAGGGCTGAGTTACAGGTGAGCCACAAGCCTCTATTCTGAGTAGACCTACATGCCTATACTTTGTATTTCCTGTTTCTTCAGCGGACCCCTCCTGCTATCACCAAAGTGCTTGTCCACCTTTTAATTTGTTAATCTACTTATGGAGTAGGCATCGAAATGTTTGTTAAAATGGTCTCAAGAGTGAATTTATCACTGAACTTTTTCCTGAAGTTTCTTTATTTATTTTTGAGAGAGAAAGTGAGTGCGAGCAGGGGAAAAGCAGAGAGAGAGGGAGATAGAGAATCCCAAGCAGACTCTGCACTCATGTGGAACCCAATGCAGGGCTCGATCTCACGACCGTTAGTTAGATCATGACCTGATATGAAATCAAGAGACACTTAATCGACTGAGCCACCCAGGCGCCCCTATCACTGACCATTCTTTTGTACTATTTAGATTTACCACCACGTGCAAGTGGTATTTTCATTAAAGAGGAGAGAGAGACATGTTTCTGTGAGTATATATGTAAAGGGATTGGGATTGAGGACTTATAGGCTGCTTTCCATCTATAACATGCGTGAGTTTTTAGAGGGCTTATAGTTATTGCCAACTGAGAGATTTGTCTACCTTTCATCTATTTATTATTATTTTGCTTTTTTCCTGATTATCAGCTATGCTTCTAAGAACCCAAAATTGCCAAACAAGTAGTTTGAACTAGCTATGTTCCCTACCCATTAAACTAATTTAAAAATAGAAAAAAATAATCCAACCACCAATTTTAACTACTTATACTTACGATTAAAAAAAAGGTGAGCGAATGTGGGTGAGAGGGTTAGTACTGGTAAAGTAGTATAATAGTAATAATGGTCATCATTTTAAAAATATATTCCATGAATATTTTAATAAATTTTATCTAGAGGGGCACCTGGGTGGTTCTGTAGGTTAAGCGTCTGATTTTGGCTCAGGTCATGATCTTACGGTTCATGAGTTCAAAACCCCTGTCAGGCTTTGTGCTGACAGTTTGGAGCCTGAAGCCTGCTTCAGATTCTGTGTCTCCCTCTCTCTCTGCCTCTCCTTTGTTTGTGCGCCCTCTCTCTCTCTCTCTCAAAAATAAATAAACATTGAAAGAATAAACAAACAAACATGGTATCTATAAACACAAATCCATGAAGGTATCTATAAACATAAACTTGTTTCAGACAAGTCTTTTCATTGAATATAATGTTCCTATTGTGTGACAGGTACTAAACTGTGATTCAGAATAAAGCAGTGCTTCAGAATATTTCCATATTCCTGCAGAGAATCCTGGAACATTAAAATCCACTTGAATATTATTTTATATGTTTTCATACTCAAAATTCATAGCAAATATTTTTTATAAAATACTGAATTTTGAGTTAAAAAAATATTGAACAAAATCTCAATTGCTCAGTAGAACTGAAATGAATCAAGTATTTTCCACACAAGCTAAGGAATATAAATTTGAAACAGAAAAAGGGCACAAATGCTATGGCTGACCTGGAAGTAATTAAACTTTAAAAATGAAGATCTATGGGGCACCTGGGTGGCTCAATTGGTAAAGTGTCCGACTTCAACTCAGGTCATTATCTTGTGGTTCATAAGTCGAGCCCCACATTGGGCTCTGTGCTGACAACTCAGAGCCTGGAGCCTACTTCGGATTCTGTCTCCCTATCTCTGCCCCTCCCCCACTAGTGCTCTGTCTCTCTCTGTCTTCCAAAAATAAATAAATGTCAAAAAAAAATTAAAATGAGGGATCTATGATGATCTTTTAAAAGGAAATTTTGAGAACGCTAGAAGTTCTAATGCTAATAAGCTAGTCTTACAGTTTAGAAAAACTTTGCATAGCTGTTAAAATTTTTATATCAATTTTCTAAAATAAGGCAGGAATATATTTTCATTACATTCTGTATGCTTTCCCCAATATATCTGTGGAGGAAAAAAAAAAAAAACTGCCAAAGAACCGACTCCCCAATCCAGAGGACATCTGTTTAAAAAATGAGCAATGAAAGTTTCTGCTAAAACCTATGTATACAAGTAGAATGCAGACCTTTCTGCACTCTTCTATATAAGGTTGCAACCAGAGAGAATTAATTGTGTTCCACAGCAAACACATAAAAGCTGGATAAGAATCATGTTTTGAAACTAGAACTCTGGAAATTACTGTAAGGCTCACAGGGCAGAATCTTCACAGAATGCAAGCTCCAGAATTTCTAGACTTATTTTTTCTCAAATGGGAAAAACAGCTCAGTATTAATCTGAAACAAAACTATCTTAAACTAGAATGACAGAGGCTTATTTCATTCCCCCAAATATCAAAGAAAGCTCTTACAAACATAACATGAATAGGGTCATGAACTGGTTCAACATACTTAACTGGTAGTTTTATGAATTATAATGAATGCTGCTACTCTCTAAAAATGAATGTATCAAAGAGGAAATAACCTTCTTGGCAGGCTTGCAGCTATACAACACATTTGTTTCACTGCTTTCAAGTGCCAGTGCTGGAGGCTCTGAATAAGTCCACGGGAGAACTTCAGTCACAGCAGCAAACAGGTCTACCGAGCAGATAAGATAACATGCTTGGGAGATTGACAATACGAGGTAAGTATTTAACAAATAATCTAAAAGTTTTTTTTTTCTTTCTTCAAAAAAAACTGCTATCTTTCATTTCTATTCAGTGATTTAAAAGCCTAAATGAAAATTTACTGATGTTAAAGGAGAGATATTTAATAGGGGATTTACAGATTTTATGAATAAATGGTTTAACCTTCCTCTTAGCTTACCCTCCATTCCTAAGGAAACTGGAGAGGTTAAGGGAGAAAACGATTACTTAAAACCAAAAGAAGGAACTGTTTGAAATTTGGTGTAAAGTGATAAATTTGGAGAATATTTGTTGTTGCAGAAACAGGCTTTCTTTGAAAGATAAAGTTACTAAAAACAATTATTTGGATTCTAGTAATTATTTTTTTCCTTCTCTCAAACTAAAGGACTTATAATATGTTTCATAAAAATGTTATTTACATCAGTATTAAGATAAACTTGATCAGATAAACCCAACTACAAACAAGGATTCGTAGCTGGTAAATAATTTATTTGGACCTAACATGGGTTTGAAGTATTTCTAGGTGAATGTGTACCAAAAAGTTCTATTCAGAACTATTTAGTGCTTTGATGTTTCTATTCTTATGTACGTATTCTAGAGTAAAGGTAAAAAGACATTCAAGGATCGGAAACAGCTAGCCTTTTTTTATGACTACTGAAAAAATTAATGTATCTCCTGTTTCATAACCTGAGGCATATCAGGAATATGACTATGGAACTAAGTTGCATTGCCACAAGTGCACAAGAGACTTGTTCAGATGGTAAGGGCTACTAAGCTCAAGTGTTTAACTATTTTTTTAAAATAAAGAAATAAAATAATGCAATTCACATATTTTATACATCTAGGGAGAAACTCGGAACTCACTGGCATTCAAATTCAAACAGGAGTCTACCACTACAGCAAAAAAAAAAAAAAAAAAAAAAAAAAGAGAGCAAGAGAAACTAATCAACAGTCTTTCTTTCACAGCTATCAGTTTCTTTCACTAAGCCTTACGAAAGTGGAGCCTCTGCTGAAGACTAAACACTTGGGCCTTACCTACAGAAATGGACAGATGATGTACGCTCTCATTTTAGAGAACCTGAAAATATTTTTTAAAGGAAGGAGTCAACTTTGGCTTTTGAGTGTTTCTGTGGCCTGGGTACAATGCCTTTAAAAAGCAGATGACCAGCTTAGCTACTGACCATGCTGACCATTGTCCGGAATTGGATCAAATCACACAAAAACAGCAAATGGCCTTCTCTTATAGAATATCAGAACAAAGCAGAATTCCTGAGCACATTTTGCGGAGCTCATTTGATCACTTAATCTTTGCTAACTGGTCTGGATTACAGACAGAATCAATACCAGAAGAAATGAAACAGATTGGTGAGCAACAGGGAAATAAACTGCGCTGGGCTGCTCTTCTGATACTCATGGTGATAATACCCACGATTGGTGGGAACATCCTGGTTATTCTGGCGGTTTCACTGGAGAAAAAGCTGCAATACGCTACCAATTATTTTCTAATGTCCTTAGCAGTGGCTGATTTGCTGGTTGGATTGTTTGTGATGCCGATTGCCCTCTTGACAATAATGTTTGGTAAGTATTTCACTTTGTTCCTGACATCAAACCACAGAACTGTGATATACTGTTAGAAAAATGGATACTCATTTAGTCTTTAAAGATGAACTTAGACTATTTAAAGATACAGTGAGTAAACAGACTCTTATTCCCATCATTTCCTATGGCTGATAATCAATTTTAAAGAGCAAAAAATAATTTCTTAGAAATTCTACTCCTTCCTAGCCATCATTTAAAAAATCATCCAAGTTAGCAATATTCATAGATTCCGCATTCATCACCTAAAAATTATAGTGAAGAACAGACCTATACTTTAACTTCCCCATTATTAATATATTTTTCCCTTGACAAAGTAATAGCTAGGACACTTCTGTGACAGTTATATGCTGAGTTACTTATTAATGATAAAATCTTTAGTAACTAAATTCCAATTTGAATCACCAAACCCAAATTAAAAACTGGAATTGTTTTAAAATTCTTGTTATATTTATCATTTGTGTACTTTAGACCAGTGTCATGTTAAGAAAATACTATGTTTAGTTGCTAAAGGAAATGGTCTGGCTCACAGTGTTCTAAAAGATGATTCATCTGTTTAATTTTTATGATTTCTGACCATCCAGGTCCTTGATACATGTAAGAAAAATCGGACTTTAAATTGTTATTTAAAATAACATCAAAAATTATTAAACATAAGTTATTACAATCAGTGATCAAAACCTGAGTTATTACAATAAAATGTAGTTCAATATTAAAGTATTAGTTTGTTATAATAAAAAGATAATGATATTATAATGAACTAGTTTTGATTTATGCATATCCTCTCTAGTTAATAGAATGTGGGTAAATTCAAATAATTCTAATAAATTATGAGGGCTTCTAAGAATCAGAATTAAAAGGATATTTAACGTATTCATTGCCTGGCATAAATTGATATTCCATCCATTAACTGCATAAGAAAAATGATTATTTGCAGCAGATAGGGCTTCTTGAAATTATGTTTATATAGTGAGTATAAAAATACTTCAGGTTAGAAAAGTAAAGTTTATTTAACTAGAATACATATTAGAAGGAGAAGAAAAACTCCAATTTAAACTATTATATTTAGGTTAAATGTTACATTTTTAAGTAATTATCGAGATATCTAAAATTAAGTGTTTGATCCCCCAAATATCAGATGGTGACAGATTAAAACTTCTCATTCTAAATCAACATTTATCCAGGCTTGAAATTCTGTAGCAGGACACGCAGTAAGAAATAAGTTTCCACTGCTTTAATTGACTCTCTAATCATTAATAATGTCTATCTTTCCCCTTCTCTTCTGTAAATCTGTAACCTTCTGAATAATTTAGTGCTACATGTAACCATGGAAAATAATTAATAAATCATACTCGAAAGGAGAACCTAAAGGATCTTAATCCTGAATAAAGTTTAAAAGAAATAAAATGAGGATTATACAGAACCATTTATGTATATTTGGTAAAGACTGTACAGAGATTTGATTCAAGCTCTTTTCTCTGCACACACAATAGTAACTTAACAGTAAAATCACTCTTTAAATAGGCATACAGCAAATGTTACAATGCTCATCTTATACTACCATAAAATTTAATTGATGTTATATTGAACAAATGAGATAGAATGAGTTACACAGAACTAAATTTTAACTTTAAAGTCCACGAGTCCAAAAATATCAAAAATCTACTACATACAAAAAAATACTGTGGTAGATATTCAAGTTATCAGCTAAATAGTTAAGGAATCTTAAAAAGCAAAGTTCCATAGTATTAAAGTGACCTGACAAAACACAAAAACAGATGAGAGATAATTCCATGTATTCCACAGGAAAATAGTAGGTATGTGCAACTGATAACTAAGTTTATATTTACATTTTTTGGGCCCAACATATTCTTGCCAATAAATGTTAGCAGAAAACCCAACATATTTTAACATAAAATATATGGAATGTCTTCCTATTTTTGTCCTAATAATATGTTTTAACTACACTTCATTCTTTCAAATGTTAATTTTTAATTACAAAATAAAATCTTTCATAGTCCCAAACACTTTTACTATCAGTAATTAAACTCTATAGGGGGATTCGATTTTTAAAAAATAAACTAACCTGGGAATTTAACTTCTATTTAAAAAATTATTGCATTAAATTCATTATTGAAAACACTGTTCTTTTTTTTTTTTTAATGCTGTTCTTTTTCTTTTTCTTTTTTTTTTTTTTTTAAATTTTCAACGTTTATTTATTTTTTTTGGGACAGAGAGAGACAGAGCATGAACGGGAGAGGGGCAGAGAGAGAGGGAGACACAGAATCGGAAACAGGCTCCAGGCTCTGAGCCATCAGCCCAGAGCCTGACGCGGGGCTCGAACTCACGGACCGCGAGATCGTGACCTGGCTGAAGTCGGACGCTCAACCGACTGCGCCACCCAGGCGCCCCAACGCTGTTCTTTTTCTATGAGAAAGTATATGAGAAAATACATGCTCTGCCTTCTAAAAAGCTTCAAAAGGATACATTCATAAATTGGGAACTGCACATACTACAAATTGGGACCTGACTTCAAATACTAAGATTTTTTGATAGGCATTCACATGTTAACAAAGACTTTCTAAATTAATGCATTTATAAGAATTTCTAATAAATCTAAAAGACAGGAACAGATTTTGTGTATTTTTCTCTCATTACAGGAATAATCTTCCAAACTTCTGAAGTCGGTACAGTGTCCCCAATTCTGTAAACATAAAAAAATTAACTACTACTGAGTGGTATGAGTGATTTTAGTCATCTCAGGGAAATTTAATGAAATTATCATAAGAAACTTTATATTAACTAATGTTCTACTAAAACTAAGTTTAAAAAAAGGAGAGAAGTTAAACATTTTAAAACTGGTTCTTATGGTACAGAGTATTTTATTCAACCAATGATTTATATACTATTTGATCATAAACTGTCTGAATTTTTTTTTTCAATATTGTCTGAATTTTTTTTTTATAGAATTTCTATTTTACCAAGATTATGACTGGCCCAACATGGGCTCTCAAATGAATTGTGATACCTATGTCAATGCTCTGGGAGCACTAACTTTGCTTTATAGTTCTAGTTTTTACTGTCCTGCATGTAATTCCAAAAATGCACAATCACAAGTTAGTAGCTTACGACAGAAGGCTTGGAAATGCCTACATTAGAAATACTTGAATAGGATGCAAAGGAAAACAGAACATCATGTGCTAATACCAAAAAGACAGAACGTTCACTCACAGTTTAAGAAATTCTCTGGACTTTCCCTTCTCTCCTTAAATAAATGATTAAAAATGTAAAGGAGAAAATAACAGTGTTTGGTCATTCATTGATCATTACTAGTTTATTTATAACTTAAGTTTTAACTCATGCCTCACGATTATAGCTGGAACAGTATCTGTCATACAGCTGGAAGAGGGTGTATAAAATAAAATGGCTGAAAGAGGTTACAGAGGTTTAAAGCAAGACAACACACGCTCTGAATCCGGGTTCTCCTGTGTTGGCTTAGGAAACTCACTCACATCAGTTCAATCACCTTGTCTGGAAAACGGATATGCTAAAACTGACATTGCAGATATCTTGTTAAATGGTCAAATAGGGACACATTATAGGCACAAATAATTGGCAAGTGGAGTATGAGAAGAGTTTATATACTTAAATATGTGATTTAGTTTAGGTGTAAGTCTGACCAGAAATGAAACAGATGTACAGCAGTAAAAGAAAAAACATCAGTTATTCACTTACGCAGTGAAATGTTGCTCTAATTCTTAAATGAGGGAGCAAAGCAATTAAAGCACTTCTTCTTGGAAAAGTGGAAATGTAAAAACCAAGAAAAAAATTTTCCTAAGTATTAAATCACTTGAAACATTTAAAACACTATCATATTAGACATCTAATCCCAGAATATTTTATATGATCTAATGTAATAGGAAAATGACAACAAAAACAAAACAGAAGCTTCATAATAAAGACTGAAGCACTGATCTATGTCTCTCTTTTCTGGAAGATAAAGATACAAACGTAAGAATTTCTGAGGTTTAAAAAAATGGCTATTTTGAGAACTATGCCTTTTCGGATTATTAGGCCTTGTCCTGCTCTAACACTGTTTACCTCGGTAATCTCTAAAGGCACAGCCCTCTTGGGATAGCTTTAAAAAGAGTCTTTTAGGGGCATCTGGGTGGCTCACTCAGTTAAGCGTCAGACTCTTGATTTTGGCTCAGGTCAGCATCTCACGGACTGTGAGTTCAAGCCCCATGTCTGGCTCTGTGCTGACAGTGTGGAACCTGCTTAGGATTCTCTTTCTCTTCCTCTTTGCCCCTCCCCAATTCATTCTCTCTCTCTCAAAATAAATAAAAAAGCATTAAAAAAAAGTCTTTTAAAATACTCAAAAGGCAAATATCTTATATCCCAGACTTACATATTAATTTTAATTACTTTCTAAACTAATAATTCAGCTTTCCAAACTAAAAACTTGCCCAAAGATTAAGCAAGGTTCAGATAAAATGAGTCTATCTCATCAAGAAATGGAGTTTCTGGTTAAAAAATTTAGGTTTTTATACCAGTTAAAAAGAAAGCAAAATAAACAAACAAATAAATACACATAAATAGCCAAGCATGGCAATGAACATAAGTTATTTATGTTTGCTATTTATAGTTAGACACACACATATAGACAGCTAAAAAGGCATACTTTCATGACAAATTTAAACAGTTAAACATGTTCCCATGCTTTTTAAAGAGTACAGATTTAAATTCAATTGGATACATGCACTCATTTTTTCCCCCCCTTTGGAAACAAAATTTTTTTCTTTGAGAGAGAGAGAGAGAGCACGTGGAAACAAGGGAGAAGGGCAGAGGGAGAGTGAGAGAGAGAGAGCGAGAGAGACAGAGAGAGAATGAATGAATGAATCCCAAGCAGACTCCATGCTCAGCATGGAGCCTGATGCAGGGGGCTCAATCCCACAAACCTGGGATCATGACCTGAGCCAAAATCAAGAGTTTTGGCTGCTCAACCTACTGCATCACCAGGTGCCCCTGGATACATGCACTCTTGCTACAGCAGTCAGGAAGACAAACATACTGATTTTTTTTTTTTTTTTAACATTTATTTATTTTTGGGACAGAGAGAGACAGAGCACGAACGGGGGAGGGGCAGAGAGAGAGGGAGACACAGAATCGGAAACAGGCTCCAGGCTCTGAGCCATCAGCCCAGAGCCTGACGCGGGGCTCGAACTCACGGATCGTGAGACCGTGACCTGAGCTGAAGTCGGACGCTTAACCGACTGAGCCACCCAGGCGCCCCTAAACATACTGATTTTATAGCAATGATACGACTTACATTTCTAAGTAGCAGTGTTTTAATGGCTACGCTACTTGGCTAGTTTTTGTCAGATAATAATAGTAATAAGAACTAACATTTATTGAGTGCTTTCTCTATGCCAGACATTTTCTAAACACTCTACATGTAGTACAGCATTTAATCTTCAAAGCAAACCTATAAAATGGGCATCATCACCATATCCCTACTTTACAAGAGAGAACATAGGAATAAATAAATGGAAGAGACATAATTTGAATCTGGGAGAATGACTCCAGAATTCATACTCTTAACCTCTTCTACATTGCTTTCTCAAATGAAATGAGAAATCATACCAACCTAAACAGTCATATTTGGCAAACAGCCAACATTTATATCTTAAATAACTATCTAACAAGACAGCCATTGGGGTACCTAGGTGGCTCAGTCAGTTAAGAATCTGACTCTTGATTTCAGCTCAGGTCAAGATTTTGAGGTTTGTGAGATTGAGCCCTGTGACAGGCTCTGCACTCACAGTGCACAGCCCACTTGGGATTCTCACTCTCAAAATAAATACAAATAAAAGCTTAAAAAAAAAAGACAGCCACAGAATTTTCTCTAGGGACAGCCAAAGCCCAATATTTTTAAATTTTTTTATTTATTAAAAAAAGTTTTTTAAACATTCATTCATTTTTGAGAGACAGAGTGTGAGTGGGGGAGGGGGGAGAGAGAGAGAGAGAGAGAGAGAGAGAGAGACAGACAGACAGACAGACACAGAATCCAAAGCAGGCTCCAGGCTCTGAGCTGTCAGCACAGAGCCCAATGCGGGGCTCGAACTCCCGGACTGCAAGATCATGCCCTGAACTTAAGTCTGACACTTAACCGACTGAGCCACCCAGGTGCCCCTAGTTACTCTAGTAAGAAACTTTTCTGACCTTGAGCCTATCAAATTAATGCTAACTGAAAAGACAATTTGAGAATGATAACTTGAGAATGTCTAGAACTGCTTTTAATTTGTATAAATTCTTGCATTACCTGAACCTACTTAAGCAATTAGACAAGCATATAAAAGATTTCTGTTAATTAAATGCAGTCATGTTACTTTTATATTCATTTCATAAAAAGTCTACTGACTAGTATTTCATGAAACTTGCAATTATAAAGGTTAATCATAGAGATCCATCTCTCTTAATCCTAAACCTATTACAGTCTCTTTTTCTATCACGCCTCAGTACTTAGCAATACTTTTTCTATTACGCCTCAGTACTTCTACTGTTAGCAGTAAGTACTGACTGAAATAATAAAATTCTAGTGATCTGCATTAATTTTAATACCCACTTTGTGTTCCAAAATTGGAGTTTATAAAATAAATTCATTCTATTGGAAAGTGAGCTTAACAAGGCTTCACAGGCTTAATTAAATGAGCACTAAAGAGCTTTAGCTCACAACTAGGAATATGTAGGTCAAATAGTCTATTTTCCAAAGATCTGTCCTTTTTACATGAGAGTTCTATTGTGGCTTCCTATCACAGCTACTAGATTTATGACTAGAATTTTCCAGATCTTAATTTAAAGACAAAGAACCCATAATTAGAAAACCTATATAGGCACATTTAAAACTATAATCAGTATCTCTTGTTGTAGCTCTAGACTTGAGTATTTTTCTACTACTCAGTCCTAAATGTAGAACTTTACTACAGAATGTAGCCTCATTTCAAGTCATTTCCACTGCAAAACTCTCTTAATCATATGTCATTATTTTCACTCACTTAGACTCTTAGTTTACTTAAGCTCAGGTCCATTGCTGTCTTTCACTGTCCAAAGTCCTTTTCTACTTAACAGAAAATCTAAATACTATAGATTCTTTAAAAATAGTATTAGATTCTTTTAAAGACAGATTTCTCTACCATACTTGATTAATTTTGAGAAGTCTTCCATAAATTTTTTCATATGAGGCATTCTGAGCACCTAACCTATATCAGCAAACAAATGTAGGTGCATCTTTTAAGACCCAAGACACAATCTTTCTCAGAGCCTTCTCAAACATTAATTTGCATACTTTTGAAAATAACATATTCAAGTCTATTTCAAAACTCTTTTCCTACACTATAGTCTTTTTTGTTGTTGTTCTGGGATACTAACCTCTCTTCACTCTCAGGATTCCTGAATTTAAACAGATCACAACTAATGAGTTTCTTCTTGGTGCTCTGAAATCCTAAAATGGTTATCTTGGTCCTCCTTCAATTATCCTAATCATTTTATACCTATCAAAGTCAGATCATTGTGGAAAAACCAACAAAAGTAATTTATGTTGTCTGTGCGCATACAACAGTTAAACTGTAAAAAGATTTAGATATTCTCATATATATGACATTTGTTTCAAATAGAAGTAATTTGCTTTTTATAGCAAGTTCTAAAATCTGTGAGTGTGTGTTTTAGTAAAGTGGATTCTAACTGAAATATTCTAGGGCAAACCCTAAAATAAATTTTTGGTGTTTTAGAACTGTAAATATATATATACTGGGTGTGTGTATAATATATGATGTGTCAAACCCACATATGTATGGATACTTGTCTAAGTAAATTTATTGGAAAGCTATGTAGAATATAGTTATCATATCCAAACCCTGAAAATTTTCAAAGTGTTTCTTAAGTGCTCAAGACTATATTGAGTAAATGCTTTTTTATAAGAGTTTGTTACATAAATTAAGTACTATGTCTAATACTTGAGACTTTTTAAACCATAGTCTCCAGTGCCTGGAGTGAATGAAGGAATACGGAAGGATAACAATCTACTTTTCTTCAAAATGATCTGAAGCCATTCCTTTTGCAAACTTTATTAAAGAAGTACTTCTGTCAAAAAGAAAACTCAAATCATTCCACTTAATTATTTCACCAAATGAGAGTTTGGTATAAACAAAGATCATACTACTAGTTATTGCTAGAACTGAGCCCAAATCCCAGGCCTCATTGAGACTCCCATTCACTTAAAAAAAATTTTTTTTTAATTTTTCATTACAGAGAGAGGGAGAGACAGAATTAAAAAAAAATTTTTTTTATTACTTTTGAGAGAGAATGTGCGTGCACACACACAAGTGGGGAGGGGTGGAGAGAGATGGAGACACAGCATCCAAAGCAGTCTCTAGGCTCTAAGCGGTCAGCACAGAGCCTGACACAGGGCTCAAACTCATGAACCATGAGATGATGACTTGAGTCGAAGTCAAACGCTTAACCAACTGAGCCACCCAGGCGCCTGAGACAGAATCTTAAGTGGTCTTCACGCTCATTTCAGAGCGCAACACGGGGCTTGATCCCACAACCCTGAGATCATGACCTAAGCTGAAATCAAAAGTGGAATGCTCAACTGAATGAGCCACCCAGGCGCCCCGTGATCTTTTTAAAAGATCACAAAAGGAATAGACAAAAGAGCAATGGTATGTTAAAAATATTAAACTGCAGATTTTGAAAGAGTGTTGTAATTATTATATGAAATAGAAAATGTATTTAAAAGGGGTCATTTGCAGAAATATACTTAATATTATTGACTCCATTGTCTTAAACATCTTGTGGAGGATAAACCATAAAATTTCAGATGAATAACATAAAAAGTTTAAAAATCTATTATCACTTTAAAAAGAAACTACAGATTGAAGATTGCCCTTTTGCAGGAGAGTATGTTTTTGTTTTGTTTTTCAGAGGCTGTGTGGCCCCTCCCACTTGTTCTCTGCCCTGCCTGGTTATTTCTTGATGTTCTTTTTTCTACTGCATCCATCATGCATCTCTGTGCCATTTCAGTGGATCGTTATATAGCCATCAAAAAGCCAATCCAGGCCAATCAATATAACTCACGAGCTACAGCATTCATCAAGATTACAGTGGTATGGTTAATTTCAATAGGTATGTGGGGAATGTCGGGGTGTGTGGGGTGGTGTAAATAAAGTCTTTGGTTCCATTTGGCTAGGAAATATAGCAGACCTAGTAGGTTGTGAAACCCAACAAAAGACGCCAAGGCAGGCTACTGATATACAAACACAAGCTCCTTATGCCATGTCATCATACAGCTACTAACCCACACTATCAGCAATACGTGTAAAAATGGAGAAAAGTTCATGTGCTCTGAAGGAACCATCTTCACAATGTTTACTGAGATATCTTCCTGCTTTAATTTTGACATGTAGGAAGACTAAGTCTGAAAACAGTTTTCATTTTTGTCAAACAGATCATTAAGGTCTAGGCAGCATGCAAAATCGCAAGTGACAAAAAAAAAAAGTATCATCACATTTAAGAAGATAAACAGGAAAAAAGAAAAAAAATCCAAATGTTTTATATGTGGATATTAAAGATCATAAATTCATCTTGGAAGCCAGTATGTGTATAGACTAAAGTCAGTAAATGTCTACGTGTTTTGGATATGTGTTTAATCAGAGATTTTAAGAGAGATGCAAGTGATATTCACAAATGATTTACAGAAGGAAATATTTCTTCTAAACTGTTTTATGCCGTTGTGCTCATCTTTAATGCTCAAAGATAGCTACTAAAATAGACTATCTTAGCATCAAGTATAGCATAAAAAACTCAAACCGTTTATAAGTTAACATCAGAAAAACAAATAGATTCACAACAGTTACTATGATCATTACATTAATAGTCCGACAAGTGGATTCATTTCTTCCTAGCAAAAAAAGAATTTAAAGAGGAATAAAATCAAGAGAGATCTGGAATGCTAAAAGGAAAAAAAGAAAAAGATGGTCTCTCTCTCTAATCATAATAAGGACACTTGGTTAAAAAAAAAAAAAAAGGCAAGAAAGCAAGACAACGAAAATGACCTCTACATTCCTGAAATGATGACACCAGGGCCAAACCTCTTCTGCATAGTTTGGAGGTAAAAGTAAGGAGTGTTACTATTCTGGCTTGGGAAGAAAGTTAGGGTCAAGGAAAAGTCTATTCAGAATGGACAGATATGCAAGTGGTGAGAGGATAGTTTTAGGAACAGATGCTGACTGACAGAACAGAAGAGGCCCCCCAAAAAGAAGTTAGAGAAAGGGCATGGGAGATAATGGGTAACAGTTACCAAAATTTAAAGTGCGAAGAAGGACAACTATAGTAGCTCATGGCAAAAGACCCACATCTTTCTGGTAAGCTCACTGCAATGAGGGAGAGGAAAGGGAAGACAGTGTGACGTATGTGTGTTGGGGTAGGGTGGGGAAATGGGACAAAGGCAGGGAGAAAACAGGAGAAATGATCTTTAAGAAGAATTAAAACATTTGAAACCATGAAATATGATCAAGCCAATAAATAGCCTATTGTTAGAAGTGATACCTCAAGGCTGGATCATATGAATCCATAAACAGATCAAATCTTTGAGTACCTATGACATGCTAGGTACCAAGAATACAAAGAAAGATAAATAAAAAAGAGCCTTTATATTCAAGGAAGGTAGATAATAAATTAGACTAATACAAAGTGTTAAGTATGCAGAGGGGAAAGAATAAAAAGAAGACTCCAGATTTATAGCTTCAGAAGGGATCTTATAAGTTCACTTTTTCCTTGTACAGAGGAGAAAAGAAACCTAGAAGTTTTAAATAGTTGGCTTAAAGACTGCTTTCAGCTTTTCAGCACCAAGGCCAAGATCAATGCTCTGTTCATTTCATCACACTCTGTTTTGTAGAACCAGTGACAATTAAGTAACCTTGTAAAAGAAAAAGCAGAGGATAGTAAAGGTTAGTTTAGGTTTAAATTCTGCAAAGTGCTTTGAAAAGAGTTCAGTTATCCTAGGTAAGACCTGGCATATAAGCTAAGGTATGAAAGAATAAGGGGAAAAGGGTATAAGAAGTACCAGTGAAGGAGTGTCTGGGTGGCTCAGTTGGTTGAGTGTCTGACTTCGGCTCAGGTCACAATCTCACAGTTCAGTTCGTGAGTTTGAGTCCCATACCTGATGACTCTGCTGCTGTCAGTGCAGAGTCCCCTTCTGATCCTGTCTCCCTTTCTCTCTACTCCTCCCCCACTCTCTCTCTCTCCCTCTAAAATAAATAAACATTAAAAAAAAAAACAAGTACCAGTGAAAATGTAACTTACTGACCACCAAGTTGGTTGAGACAGGTATTGTGAGCCTTGATAGAGGGTTAATGGAGTGTGAAAACAGAAGGAAGAATGGACTAGAGGTCAAGATAATAGGAAAGAGAAGTTCCACAGTAATGAAGAGTAGCAGGACAAGAAAGGGAAATAGCAAACAAAGTTCATAGCTTTAGATATGGGACAGTTTTAAGAGCGCTTATGGATGGCTTCAGGAGTCCAAAATACTACTACTACTACTAAGAGATGATACACCTGAAAGTAATATAACAATGTATGTTTAACTACATTGGAATTAAAATTTTAAAAATAATTTTAAGAATTAGAGTTGAGTTCAAGAGACATAAAATGACGGTGTTAGAAGGGTCATCAGTGAGGTGAAATCATGGAAGGTAACGGCAACGGATCAGCAGACAGGCAACAGCAAAGCACTGAATCCATTGAGGAAGACGGACAAATGTTCTGAGGGCTGCGTAGATGACCCGGATGGGGAACAGAGTGGTGTAAGTAGATTAAATAGACTTCAAAAGGGAAGGGTTTAGGGGGGAAAGAACAGTGGAATGATTACCTAGAAATAACAGGGTACATACAGCAGGGGTTAGCCGACTTTTCCTACAAAGGGTAAGATAGTAAACATTTTGGGCTTGCAGGCTCTATATGGTTTCTGTCACCACTACTGAACTCTGCAGTACAGTAAAAGCGGCCATAGATTTGAGGAAAATATTTACGGCAAAGGTTCTTCAGTAACCATAAAAAGGCTGTGTACATGACAAAGTACTTTCAGATTCATAAAACACAAGCGTTCTACGGGTTTCCAAAGATTAGTTAACTCAGACTTCTTTTAAGGATCTGCTGTTTCAAAGGGAAAGGATGAGGATAACACCTGTGTACTTTCTTCCTAATTAGCTACTTCGCTAGGCAAGATCATATTTAATTACCTACTTCATGGCACTTACAGTATTAGAAGATTAGCATAAGATACATTTCTTTCATATCTATGAGAGGAACTCTCAACTTGAAAATAAATTTTATGATCCACATCCTCTCAAATTTTTAAGTAGCGTTTTTTAAAAAAACAATGAAACCTTTAGTTTTCCCTAAATCAAAGGAAAAGATGAAGACATTCATGAATTTCAAAAAATGAAAATGTCTGTTCAATGAAACTGTGTAGGTCTCTATCCAGAATTAAGATATTCTATGAACGTACTGTGAAGTCTCTTTAAGTCAACTACATCGAATATAAAGATAAAAGCAAATTCTCCTCTGAATTCATTTTCCTTAACCTGGGATAGATCAATAAACAGATACAAATGGACACATTCTTTGCCATTTCGTGGACATACTGCAGATTTAGGAAGCTTTTTTTTCTTTTTGGTTTATTTATTTTGAAAGAGAGAGAGAGACAGTGTATGCACACATGTGAGAGTGGGGAAGGGGCAGAGAGAGAGTGAGAAAGAAAAACTCAAACAACCTCTGCATTGCCAGCACTGAGCCCAATGCAGGGCTCGATCCCACAAACTGTGAGATCATGACCTGAGCCAAAACCAAGAATCAGATGGTTAACCGACTGAGCCACCCAGGCACCCCAGGGAAGTTTTAATTATAAACTCGAAATCAGTAATCAATGTCTGTTTAAAAACAGCAGGTTTGCTTACTGAGGTTCTATTGGTTAAATCTTCCAAGGATTAAGTGCTTTGACAAATTCTGCATTGTGTATCAGGAATTACAATACACTAACCACTAACCACATTAAGTCACTAAGATAAAGTCTAAAAGGACATAATCTAAGAGTTGAAAGTCATAAAATTAACTAGATTTATCTCGTTTCTTCTTCCTTAGGCATTGCCATTCCAGTCCCTATTAAAGGCATAGAAACTGATGTGGATAACCCAAGCAACATCACCTGTGTGCTAACAAAGGACCGTTTTGGCAACTTCATGCTCTTTGGCTCACTGGCTTCCTTCTTTACACCTCTGGCAATCATGATTGTCACCTACTTTCTCACTATCCACGCTTTACAGAAGAAAGCTTACTTGGTCAAAAACAAGCCACCTCAACGCCTAACATGGCTGACAGTGTCTACAGTTTTCCAAAGGGATGAAACACCTTGCTCATCACCTGAAAAGGTGGCAATGCTGGATGGTACTCACAAGGACAAAACTCTGCCCAACTCAAAGAATGATCTACTCATGCGAAGAATGTCGACAGTTGGAAAAAAGTCAGTGCAGACCATTTCCAATGAACAGAGAGCCTCCAAGGTTCTAGGGATTGTTTTTTTTCTCTTTTTGCTTATGTGGTGCCCCTTTTTTATTACAAATATAACTTTCGTTTTATGTGATTCCTGCAACCAGACTACTCTCCAAATGCTCCTGGAGATATTTGTGTGGATAGGCTATGTTTCCTCAGGGGTGAATCCTTTGGTCTACACCCTCTTCAACAAGACATTTCGGAATGCATTTGGCCGATACATCACCTGCAATTACCAGGCCACAAAATCAGTAAAAACTGTCAGAAAATGCTCCAGCAATATCTACTTTCGAAACCCGATGGCAGAGAACTCTAAGTTTTTCATGAAACATGGAATGCGAAAAGGGATTAATCCTTCCATGTACCAAAGCCCAATGAGGCTCTGCAGTTCAACTATTCAGTCTTCATCAATCATTCTACTAGATACACTTCTCCTCACAGAAAATGAAGGTGACAAAACTGAAGAGCAAGTCAGTTATGTATAGAAGGAATGTCAATTTTCATCTAATATAACGAGTATGGTGATGAAACAGATATAAATGTGCCAAGAATCGTATAAAGAGGAACTTTATGCCATGTATCAAATCATCTCTTCATCGAGATTATGTAATTTTCTTTATTTGGACAAAACTACTCCATGAAAAAAAATCATTTTGTACAGCTGCAAACGAAAATGACCTAGCACTCTGGCTAAATGTTACGGCATTCAAATGAAATAAAATTAAATAAATAATTTTAAGCTTAAAAATAAATAATGTCACTGTAAGAATTCGTTTAGTTCCTAATTGTATGCAAAGCTGTGCTAAGAGTGTCATTTTATTAAATGAGAAAACACATTAACCCCCTCAAAGCCTTAAAAATATAAGGCATAACAGAACAACAGTGATAGGAAGAGAAGACTAAAACTGAATGCATAAAATGATCACATGTGGTGGTAAGCTAAGACTGTCATTTACAGTCTGACTTACTTAGATGTAGTCATGATTTTGCTTTGATCAGGAAACTTGTCTTGATGGAAGGGATAGGGACGATAGTGGTTGGATATCACACAAAATAACAGCATCTTAGAACTGGAGCTCTTTGTTAAATGGCTGATATCAGGAATCTACTCAGCAGAGGTGGGGCTAACTTAGAGAAGGAGGAGGAAGCAAATGAAGTCAGTCCTGGGTACCTGAAGCTCAGTTTGTTCCTTAAAGAACACGTACAAACTGGAGCTGTGGGATCTCAATCCAGGAATCTAACCTTTAATGGCCACATAAAACTGTGATCATGGTTGCCCAAGCTCACCCAAAGAGTCTGTTGAACTTCTGGCGCAACATTTTTTTTTTTTTTTTTAATTTTTTTCAACGTTTATTTATTTTTGGGACAGAGAGAGACAGAGCATGAACGGGGGAGGGGCAGAGAGAGAGGGAGACACAGAATCGGAAACAGGCTCCAGGCTCTGAGCCATCAGCCCAGAGCCCGACGCGGGGCTCGAACCCATGGACGGTGAGATTGTGACCTGGCTGAAGTCGGACGCTTAACTGACTGCGCCACCCAGGCGCCCCCTGGCGCAACATTTTTTATTCACCCTTTCCTCATTTCATTTTGCATTGCAAGATCTGGGAATAAATCCAAACCATGTCACTTACTAGCTAACTGACTGAATTTATGAGAGGTACTTAAATTTCTCAGTTTTCTCATCTACATTTCATACGGTTCTTATGAGAATTAGTACATGTGCACAGTCTGTACATGCTAGCCAATTCTATTTACATTTGATATTTTATTGTCACACTATTCCCATAAATGGTAAAGAAATTTAGGCTGAGGGGGTCTGCAGTGAAGCCAGTCCATATCTTAGCTTTTCCTTTTCGTGTTGACCCATTCTTATGTCTCAACCTATTTATTACTACTGTATCGCTGTCCCTTTCCAGGTGATTAAGTTTAAGAAAATTACTTCAAGAAATGCGTTGGCTGTGGAGCTCAGCATAAGTGAACCAGATACATATTCTCCACATGGTAGGATCCTTTCCTAGAACACAGTTAGAACATAGACCTAATGGGCTCTATGTCATCTGCCAGAAAGAAAAGATTACAAATTTAATCCCTAAATCTCAAAGCTTTAGGCACTTTTCCCTACCAGTCTAAGGTTCTTCAGCAGCATTAAGGGTGGCCCATTTAAGATAGGCAAAATAATCTACATTCCTAAAAAAAAAAAAAAAAAAAATTGTTATCTATTTTGGTTCTAGTCTCTAATATGATGGGTTTGACATATATTAAGATTTATATTCTTGCAAAGTCACAGAAGATTAAGTTTTCTGGTGTCACTTTAAAAGTATCACAAACTGAATCTTATCTATGTAAAGGCATATAAAATTGTTTCCGGAAAATCTAGAGATGGCACTCACACTGCCAAAGCTCTACCCCTAGACGAACTAGATTAGATGGACTACCTTCTCACATGCTCTATACTGCCTCCAAATTCATGTATGTACTTAAACAATCACACACTTACAAAATTAACTATATGACTAGTTAGCTTCAATTCCTGGGGAAAAAAATCTTTGCTTTATAGTTAGCTGAGATATCTTTCTCTAGTTAATCATTCTAATACTTCCAGAAGATTGTAGAAAATGAAATACAACTCCAATATAAACTATTTCTGAAAAAGTACAACATAGCACAAACTTTTACCATTTTGATACAAAACTGACACTTCCATTTCAAAATACTTTTAAAAAATCTGTAATTTGAAAGCAAATTTCAGATGTTAACCACATTTATGGTAATAAAAAGACTATGAAAAAGAGTAGACTGTATGTCTTTAAAAATAATTTTGGAAGAAAACTTTCATTAAATTTCATATTTATTAATTACTGGAGGGGGCAAAGGTATAGAAAACGTTTAAAAAGACAGAAATAAAATAAGGAAGTTATGGCATCAAGAACCTAAACACAAAGACAATGAGGCAGAAACAGAACAGAATACAGACAATATGTATCAAAGTGATAAAAAAATCGGAATGGAGATATTGTAAAGATGATTCATGCACTTGGTGGTAACTAGCTGATTGCTGGGGTTCCTTCAAATTCTAAGACTCTATAATGGTGCAACATTTTTATATTCAAGGAAACATATCTTACGGTCTAAAGAAATATCTGCACCAAGACTCTCCCTCATATCTTATAAGATCCATCCGTATCTGAAAGCAAATTAATGTATACATTGGAAAATATGCAGTTATTGTTATAACGTAAAGTTATAGCAAAGATGTCCAGGGGCCTCTAGGATTGTCTAATTTTAAGAAGAATCTGTATCAGATCATTATAGCAACTTAATTTTAACAAGTATATAAAGACCAATGCTTCTTTTAACTTTTCTTCACTTTGCTTTCCAATGTCAAGTTAAAATAATTCAGATTATGCTCAGTTCCAACTGAGTTTCAGTCAATGCCAAGCATTGTATCATAAAAAGAGTTGTTATAATAAAATGTGCTTACTCGATAGATAACAATGGGCCTAATAATCACCTATTTATTAAACAAAAATGTACTAGGTTCATTTCAACTTGGCAAGAATGTTTTCAACTCAATTCTCAATATTTATATACATTATAAACAAATAACCCACAAATATCAGGAGAAAGAAACAGTGAAAATATTGTAACTGTCTGGACTACTTCAGGGTAAAAGAGATAACACACATAAGAATTTTTAGTTTCCCACGAAGACAATTTCACCTTAGTGGTTGAAGTACAAATACATGTTTACCCACATATTTTCAGTATTCATGTCCAGTAAGTACATTTGAAAGGAAGATTAAAAAAGTAAGAAGAAATAAATTCTTAAAATATGGTTCAAGAAGGTGAAATGTCTGCAGTTATCTTAAAAGTAAATCTAAAAGGGAAGAAATGATAAAATGGAGCAATTTCTAAGAAAATAAATGATGATGCACCAGAAAACATTAACTATTCTTAAGAGAAAGGACAGAAACTTTCCAAATATTAAAGGTAATGAGGAAATTTGAGAATAAAAATGTTCCGTGAGAGTTGCTCAGGAAAATAGTACTCTGATAGAAAGGCATGATGTAGGGGCGCCTGGGTGGCGCAGTCGGTTAAGCGTCCGACTTCAGCCAGGTCACCATCTCGCGGTCCGGGAGTTCGAGCCCCGCGTCGGGCTCTGGGCTGACGGCTCGGAGCCTGGAGCCTGTTTCCGATTCTGTGTCTCCCTCTCTCTCTGCCCCTCCCCCGTTCATGCTCTGTCTCTCTCTGTCCCAAAAATAAATAAACGTTGAAAAAAAAAAAAAAAAAAAAAAAAAAAAGGCATGATGTAGAAAGCCCTGGTCTCTAACAAGACCTGTTTTGAATTTCAGTTCTACCATTTAGCTCTATGACAACGGGAAATTTTATTAACTATTTTAGAATTGAATTTTCTTCTCTTTCAAAAAAATATTTCTAAGTTTCTTTCATCTTTAAAGATTCTCCCTCCAGGGAAATGACACTAATCTAAAATTTAGAGAATTTGGTTTCAACGGCAATTTCTTAGACAAGTTGATTACATTTAATTTTCTTCATCTATAAAGTAACTTTTAGACAAAATCATCTCTAAAAACTTTTCCAGTTTCTTCTACTTATAAAGAATCCTATCATGAAAATAAAACTCAGAATGATCCCTAAGAAATAACAAACACATAGAACCACTCATTAGCTGGATCTATCGTAAGTAACTGAGATCTTAGCAAAGCCTAAAAGCAGCTCGTGGGAGACATCTGCTGCTGAAACTGGGAGTTTAGCATGAGTGTGAACTACAGGAAATGCAAAGGCAGAAATGAATTTTGTTAGAGAGCAAAGTGCTGTCAGGTTAAAAAGGGAAGAGAAACAGTCTTCATGAAGCTCAACTTCCTATGTGGCAGAATATACATACTAGACCACTGATGTAGAGAACATGAAATGGAAAATCACCAGTAAAAATTAACAGCTGACAACAAAGAAACAAAACAGAGACCATGATGAGTAGAATGGTTTACACAAACCAACAGTTATTAAAGGTACTCCTAGTGGGGCGCCTGGGTGGCTCAGTCGGTTGGGCGTCCGACTTCGGCTCAGGTCACGATCTCGCGGTCCGTGAGTTCGAGCCCTGCGTCGGGCTCTGGGCTGATGGCTCAGAGCCTGGAGCCTGTTTCAGATTCTGTGTCTCCCTCTCTCTGCCCCTCCCCCATTCATGCTCTGTCTCTCTCTGTCTCAAAAATAAATAAACGTTGAAAAAAAAAATTAAAAAAAAAAAAAAAAAAGGGTACTCCTAGAAAAATATACTTTCCAAATCAAAATTACCTAGTTCTCTGATAAGAATTAGAACAAAAACAAAAACAAAACAAAAGAACCTCTCTGGATGGCAATAATTATCCATGCCCAACCCTACATTGTGTCTAAATTCTAAAGCAAAACCAGTGAAAGTTTAGGGTCATAACTTGGCCAAAGATGACAGGCAGAAAAGAGAACTATTCAACCTCTGTTTTGCTTTTTTTTTTTTCCCCTCAGGATAATGAATTTTAGACCAGCAAGATAAAAAGTAATGGAAAGAGTGATCAAAATGCAGACTGGGTGAAAAGACTAGCTGCCTTAAATGAGTTCAACTCTCTAAGCTAAATGAATCACCTCCCTGAAACAGAACTTTGTGGTTGTAATTATGGAACCACTGCTGACAAATCTGAGAAAAAAAGAAAATGGCAAAGGTACAAAAAGACTGTAAGTGGCTAAATGTTCTGATGTTCAAAAAAAGATAAGAGAAATAGGAATCAAGAAATAAAGTGTGTAGTCTACTGCAGATCTTTTTTAAAAATGTAGAATAGCTTAACGCACATAGGCTCTGTCATCTTAGAAAAACAATCAATGAATATCTGACACTTGTATGGATTTACTAAAAGCAGTAATAACCAACTAATCACATATTCTACTTTGGAGGTGTTAGACAGTAGATCTGTGTAAATACTATGTCTTTGGATTTCAAGAAAGCTCTCTACTGTCTTTGTGAACAAGTTGAGCAAATAAGGGTTTGAGGACAACACAATGAAGGAGGTTAGTATGAACAACCTTATTTAACAAAACTGGTGTGAGGAGAAACCTATTAGCATGTCATATGGGTCTGTACTTTGCTGTTTTACTCAACATTTTTATCCACAATAAGAATAAAATTATTTACAGCCTTTCTGGATAACTTCCCGATAAATGGAATAAGCTCCTACCAAGATGTTATGAAGAAGATCCTATAACCAGTTCACGGTGGACGTTCAGTATTTGTAAACTTATATTATGACCTTTGCAACAAAGGTTCACTCCCAGGGACTTGGGGTAGAAAATCTATCCCAGATTTAAACGGACATGAATGAGACTCATCTGACTCATCTAACATATATCCTGGGAACTTTACTGTGTAATTTCATCAAAAACAAGTTGTTATAAGCAGTGTACAAATAGAGCTAAATGAAGCTCTTTTAATCTGCCTTTGTTAGGTTTTAATGTAAAGTATCTTAGCTAAAAGAAACAATGGTATGAGATTGGAGATAATAAGCAGACGGGAAGAAGAACTACTGCAAGAAGTACTATCGCAACTACCACTATTACAGTTACCACCACTATCACACGCTTAAATAACACGTAGTAGTGCCAGACACTGTTCTGAGGGCTTTAGATATTAACTCAGTTATTCATCTAAAGACACATTTCTTAAATAGGCACTATAATTGTACCCGAAATCAGAGATTCAAAAAGGCTAAGTAACAAGCCCAAAGTCACTCAGCTTGTAAGTGGCAGAGCCAGGATTCAATCCTGGCAGACTGGTTTCAGAGTATGTCCTCTTCATCACAACTGTACTAAGCCAAGGCATCTCCAAATCTCAAGTCCAAAACAGTTTTCTTAACTCCGCAAATCTTTTAGCCTTCTTTAAACAAAGTCCATTACCTTTTATTCTCATTAAAGAGCTTCAAGAACTCTACAAATCTTGTAAGAGACAGCATCCAATTTGAATTACCAATGTTCACGGAAAGAGGAGTACTAAATATGTTATCTGGATTTAAAAAACTAAACAAATACACTGAATGTTATGAAAAAACAAATAATAAAGTCATTTTACTATTTCTCAAATAGGTTCTTGGAATCTCAAGACACACTTGCTTCCTTTTTCAGATGAACAGTACTAATCTTATTGTTAAATGGTCTTCACTCTGAACCTGGACATATTTCTCAGACACTAGTTTCTGTTTAGTTACAATTAAAAAAAAAAAAAAAAAAAGGACTATAAAGAGAACCAGAAATTAGAAATTACCTGAAAAGAATGAACCCAAGTGATTCTACTGCTGCCCTCCTGACATCATCATTAACGTCACTTACCTAGGAAAAATTTTAAAGGATTACATTATACCATGCATTCCATTACTGGAATAAACTGGTATGAGGTTCACATCATTCAAATGTAAATTAGACCTCATTAATTTATTACTATTTAATTAGAATGTCCTCCTCACTTTAGAAAAACTCATCTGATATAGTTTTCATTTCAGGGCTTTTAAGCTTGGTGAAGTTTAGGATTCAGGGCTACTTCTAAAGATTATTTCAGCTGCACTATATAGCTTTTGTGGGCTACACTGAAAATGTAACCATTTCTTCAAAGTTATTTTCAAAAAAGTATGTCCTAAATTCAAGCAAAATACAAACATTTAATATTTACAACATACCACATGTTGCACTGATAAAAGATAAATTAATAATAAATACAGCGGAATGTGAGTATTTCTGGGAAGAAGATAATAATAGTTCTAAACCCTTTCTGCATGGGAAGATGACCTGAGGTTTACCTTCTCCTGGCACCAAGATGGTAGAAACCTACTAAGTGAAGACACATGTACAATGTCCTCTGTGTTACCAGGCAACATTACTGTTCATAAACTCCATCTGGATTGGGAGGACTAGGAGTGGGAAAAGCCTGTTGGAAAACACGGACACTGGCTTTCCTGTATAATGTATCTCTTGTAACAGACCATGTCACTTAGGGCTGCCTGGAAGCTAACTTCACAGGTTGTAAAAAAGAAGTGATTTTTACTGTTCATTAGATTTCCCTATCCTAGGGTGGCTGCACACACTCATGTGGTCTTGTTCCTTACAAATGAGGATGCCCCTTGGAGTAGGTTTTCAGAAGTTGCCCCTGAATGATTTTAAGGACTTCTATTCATATCGACTTACTGTTATCCTGTACTACATCCTTCTGAAAAGCCAAGTGAACCTGGTGCTTAGGTTATAGCTGATTGTGTCCAGCGAATGATAATCTGTACCTGAGATCACTGGTGGTGATCATGTAGTGTGGGTGCTGCAATAACCTAGACATTTAGTGTCCATCTGCAAACTTTCCTTTCCCCCTCCAGCCAAGAAAGAGTACTTACAGCAACATGTAGCAGGCGCCGGATAGCTTTGTTGTTACCCGAGCCACAATAAGCCATGGCTACAGTGTACATTCCAGATCGTCGAAGAATTGGGTCCTAAGAAGAATAATGTACATCAATAGACAAGTTAGCATTTCAAATAGTAACTGGCATCCACCAGGAGAGTTGGTTTTAGGTAGGAAACGATGGAAACAATAAACTTAAGGAGAACTATTTTGTGGTTGGTAATTTGCTAAAACAAATGTGGAAATAAAAGACTCTAATACAGGAGGAGTTAACTTCTAATTCTCAACATTCTGTGCAACATGCCTGTACTGCCTCACACTTACTAGGAAGTATAAACTCAAGTCCAATACCAACACTATCCTCTGACACTCAACTTCCATTATTAAACGAATAAGAAAGAAGCTCGCTTCTAATTCCACATTGTAACCTCCTTTTACCTTGTTTAATTCTTGGGCACTGATGAGCACTGAATGGAAGAGATACGGAGTCTGAGAGCTGAGCAAAATAATCAGTAGCTTTATCATTTAATACAGTAGTAGTTCTTTTTATCAAGACTATAGAGGACAGCATTATTTACCACTGAGTACCCACCATATACCACTGTCAAAATAAAACAATACAAAAGGCAATGAAAAACACTTACCCAAATAAATAAGCATGGGGATTGGCACTGGTTTTTGATGCAAAAACAATAAATTTGTATCTCATTAAATGATTATGAAATAATTCCAAAAATACTATTTCTAAAAGAAATCATCAACTTGTAAATTTCTAAATACCTTTTCTGGATCTGCTTATCTGAAAATTACCGGTCTGAAATCTTGGTTAAATTTAAAATCCTCAAATTAGTCCTGTTCATCCCTTCTAATCAGTGTTTTTCTTTCCTACATTCTATTAGGCTTTATATACCTTGTTTCATCAACGAGTATAGTTACGCGTTCTGTCAAGAACAGAGATAATTTCTAATGAAAAGTATTTCTGTAAATGCAGGTGATAACTAGGGCATGAGGGAGTACAGGGGGAAAAGGATAAACAATGTATCGTCTCACCTTATCACGGCAGAGAGATTCAATGAGAGCATCAGCCTCCTCCATCCTCCCATACATCACTAATGCAATGCCAACTGCAAGACCACGCAGAATCTTCTCATGTTGAGTTTCCTGTGCATAGCCGACCATGTCCTCAATAGCCTGGGCATTTTTAGAGCCCAACATAACCAAACCTAGGGCCAGGCCAGCTGCTTCCCCTAGTGAGTAAAAAATAAAACATTAGAAAATATAGGGCGTCTGGGTGGCTCAATTGGTTGAACGTCTGACTTTGGCTCAGGTCAAGGTCTTGAGGTTTGTGGGTTCAAGACCCACATTGGGCTGTCAGCGCGGAGCTCACTTCAGATCCTCTGTCCCCTTCTCTCTCTGCCCCTCCCCGACTCATGCTCGCTCTCTCTCCCTCTCAAAAATAAACATTAAAAAATAAAATTACATATGTAACTCAATAAAACATATCCTATTGGAAGTGGCACTTATTATCATCAACTATCAAAACATCTATTAAATGAAAATGAAGGCATTTTTTCAAGCCAGCTGATAAAAAGCACATCCATATATTTATAGCTATTTTCCTTTTAAATCGTGACAGAATGTACCATCAATCCAACAGTGATTTCAAAAGAGACACAATGATGTTTTTCTATGTTATCACCAAGCAGTACAGATAGCTCTGTGATACAAATAGATCACTCTAATAAATTTGTTTGCAAAAATCAATTATACACACACACAGGATGTATCATTTTTAAAAACTTATACGTCACAAAATCTATTTTTATGAGTTTGACAAATGGGGCAAAATCCACTCCCTATACAAGTAATCTATTAGATTTTTAAGAGGCTACAAAACAGAAGTAGAGGGGCGCCTGAGTGGCTCAGCTGGTTAAATGTTGGGACTCTTGATTTCAGCTCAGGTCATGATCTTACAGTTCACGAGATCAAGCTCCACGTCAGATTCCATGCTGACAGCGCGGGTTCTTTCTTTCTTCTCTCTCTCTGCCTCTCCCCACCCCTGAACCCCTGCTCACACTCTCTCTCAAAATACTTAAAAAACAAGACAAAACAAAATATAAGTAGAAAACAAATTTAGTCATGTTAATTAATCCTAAAGTGAGTTGTCTTTGCAAAGAATCACTTACCTGTCACAGCATCATCCTGATAAAGGTTCGTTTTTAGCAAGTCATATACATCCTGGCGTGCAGTCCCCATGGCAGCCAAACCCAGGCCCAGGCTGCCCCCATGTCGAACGATCTAGGGAAAAAGCATGGGTTCCAGTGATTTGGAATACTGTACTTAAAAATCCAAGCTTTTATTCTAACTTCAAAATGTATTGTGATATTAAACATGCAGGGCAGTTGACCTAGGGAGTATGACCAAAGGATTTGACTCAGATCGCCAGTGGTACCCTCAGCAATTTCAGTTTCAAAAGAATGGTGCTTGCTGATGCAAAATAATAGTAAGTTGAGAAGTGAATGAGAGATAAAGTGGAGAGAGAGGGTATAGCTCTTTTTTAATAAGTTTACATGAGAAAGGGAGAAATATGATAACTAAGAAGGAGAAGCAAGTGTCAAGGAAAGATTTTTTTAGGATAGGTGAGACCTGAATATGCTTACTGGCTAAGGGGAAGGAGGCTGAAGAGAGGAGGAAAAGGTATCTATGGAACACAGTCATGAAGAAGTAGGAAAAACGGGGTCAAGGGCAAAAGCTGGTCTTTATTTCAAGACGGACACATTAGTGGTCATCTGTCATTTTTGAGTGCAGTCTCCTTTTACAGGAGACAGCACCTCAACGTTGCTTGGGAAATACTCTTCTCCCACTGGTTAGTTTTGGTGGAATCGCCAACTTAATACGTGCCCACTTTCTCCTACCCAAAGTATGGGACTGTGAGACCCAAGACAGGCCAACTGAATGCTCTTTCTCTGAAATTCCAATCTTTCTTAAGTGAAATGACCCAAGGACAAAAAACATTTCAAATTCCTTCATCCTGATAGCAGGGCCCTAGAAAAATGATACAATTAGTTCCTGTTATCTAGATCTCTAGAATTGCCCTGGCTCTTAACTGTTGTGAGAATTGGTTCATCAGCTTTTCCTTTAATTATATAAACTACTTCCAATAAACATTTTGTTTAAAGTCAATCAGTGGAGGTTTATATTGCTGGTAACCAAAGAGATTTGTCTGATTAGAAAATTTTTACCTGAGAAGGAAATGAGGCAAAGCCATGAATAAATGTATATAAAATTCGTGGATGAGGGGCTTATTAGTGGAGACAGATCATCCTATTGGCCTCAATCTTTTCACTGAAATAGGAGGACAAAGTTATCTTTCTTACTTAGCTAATCTCCTAATAGCCTTCTAAAAAAGAGTCTACTCTAACATAAAAGTTAAAGTCTAAAATCCTATTTCAAAGTTCTGTAAAATAAGAACAAGCTGCTTAGTAAGTTTTTCCAAAACAATTACATGTAACAAATTATAAAACACCAAATAACTAAGAATTGATTCCTGACAGTTACTTCTTTGGGACTTAGTGTCCTATAAAATAACAAGATTAAACCAAATGATCATTAAGGTCACTTACAGTTCTAACATTCCAAAACTCTTAAGTGTGGAAATACAACATATATTTTACAAACATATGGTACTTTATTTTGCTTGTCACATACCAATTTTAAAGGACTGAGAAGCACAATTTTAGTTTATAGAACAGGAAGGAAAATTCCCTTAAAAAAGAATTCTTTAAGAACAGTTCCATTTTGGGAATTTCAAAATGTATAACATTTCTATTCACTAAAGTAATTTGGCAAATGTAATATTTTCTTGGACTCTTAAGTAACAGACTAGTTTTCCATTTTCGTACTTACATCATTGCTGGCATTCTTAAGCTGGTTAAGCAGATAGTCAATTATATCACCACCATGATTGGCATGAATAAGACCTAATGCATAGAGACCTCCACCTTCCTGATAGGCGGATCCTGGAGAAGTGTCCTTGGGAAGATATGTTGCCATTAACTGTAATGCCTCCTTCTCGTGACCCTGTAAAATTGAGCCACAATAAAGATGTCAGGAAGAGAAAAGTGAGAGAAAAAAGATGTAATATTTTCTAGAATGATTTTCTTTCCTCCAGAATGTTCACTTTCTAAAAGAGGAGGAAGTGGGGCTCTCTCCTATACAACTTTATAACTCAAATGAGGAGAATCTTTAAGAGATTGAATCACATCCTTGTTAGAAACAAACGCTTCAATTTTTTCCCTTGTTTTATAACATTTCCCCAAATTCATTTCAGACTATACAAATAATTTATTTCAATTCATCCTGTGAGAAATGGCTTAGTCTTCATAAGGAAAGGATTTCCAACTTTTATTAAAATCAAACACATACAGGGGCGCCTGGGTGGCGCAGTCAGTCGGTTAAGCGTCCGACTTCAGCCAGGTCACGATCTCGCGGTCCGTGAGTTCGAGCCCCGCATCAGGCTCTGGGCTGATGGCTCAGAGCCTGGAGCCTGTTTCCGATTCTGTGTCTCCCTCTCTCTCTGCCCCTCCCCCGTTCATGCTCTGTCTCTCTCTGTCCCCAAAATAAATAAATGTTGAAAAAAAAAAATTTATTAAAATCAAACACATACATATGTATTTTCATTTCTTATTTACTTTATTCTTTCCTGTAAGAGAATCTATCTGATTTAAAAAAATTTACTTATGAAAGAAATACGATAAACTTTTACGTTTTTTAACTCCAGAAAAATTGGTTCCGTTCACACTGATCATTGTATATTACCTTATGAATTACACCCAAACTGGCTGTAGCTGTAAATTTCGCCCAGTTAGTGGCTCTGGCCAACCATTCCAAGTTATCTCTGCAAGAAAATTCAGCAATACTATTGAAATGAATGCCATAAAGTTTTTTATAATACTAAAGTCAAAGCATTAAAATTTTACCTTGAACTATTACAAATCATTTTACTTTATGGAGCTCAAATTACTGGTGATTCTATTTTATCTACTAAGTTCTTAGTATTCTAGAGACTTTAAAAAAATGCATGATATGTAATTTCACTATGAACAAAAGCAGAATTACATTAATATTATGTCATGAAAAAGCCTAGATTCAAGCCAACTAATAAAGGGAATTAATTTTACCTTAAAATAAGCAGGCATATGCATTAAAAAAATGTATAAAATAGCAAAAACAGAATTTAAAATTCAGGACTGGCAGCTACATCTATGTAACAATGTCAAGTGTCTCTATTAAAGATGATTTTAAACCAAAGTGGAAACCTTCGAGTATATTTACCTAAGAAACTGGTCACTGGTAGTCCCACAGTGCATAAAAGAATTTGCTATAACGGTTGCTGTGTGACATACAGAATTCCGTACTGCATCCTATAAAAACAAATACATTTGTACCACTGGCAAAGTATTCATACATACACAAAGTCACATGTAGGTACACAATCAGAGGCCCTGTTTTGTGATGAAAATATTAACAAACTGAACTGACATTAAACTATGAATCTTGGACATTATAATTTTTAATGTTTACTTATTTTTGAGAGAGAGAGAATGAGAGAGTGGGGGAGGGGCAGAGGATCTGAAGTAGGCTCTGTGCTGACAGCAGAGAGCCCAATGCAGGGCTCAAACTCATGAATTGTGAGATCATGACCTGAGCCGAAGTCCGATGCTTAACCGAGTCACCCAGGCGCCTCTGGATAATTCTTTATAAAGATTAAATAGGTAGTTTATAAACACAAGCAAGTCAGAGTTTTATCTGTAGTCTTGAGATCAGTAGGTTTTAGGTAGCAATTTAGGTAGTAGATTTTCTATTTATTGGTTTCTGAATAGTTTAATTTGCCATTTCTTTTCAGCATCTTGTCTAAGGTCTCCAAGGTATCAGGCTAGCCTAGAGAACAATGCTGCATCTCTTCTCACTCTGCACCTCTGGCAGTAACCAAAGGGATTTTGTTTATTTCTAATGAGACTATATTATAAAGATTAGTTTCAAAAAACTGTCATAAATACAAACTGTGTAACTGTGTCCATCTGACATTTGTAATTATTAAAAATTTGAGAAGTATGATTGCATATTTCAGTCAAACAACTGTGTAGTATTGAAATAGTATATAGCTATAAAAGAGGAATAAATGACTTTATCAAAAGCCACTGGGTAGATAAGACAGGAAAGGGAAGAAAAATACTAAGTTTTTTCGTATGAAAACATTTTCTTGAACCAGGTGAATATATTATCTATTCAAAGATTAAAATTAATCCTACTGTTAGGATCAGTATCTCAACAAACATTACACAATATCAAAAACCTGTATACTCAAGCAGTTTGCAGTTCAATGGGAAAACAGACACATAAACAAACTGCATCAGTGCTCTGATTGGGCCATTCGTCCAAGTGCTACTTGTACATATTAAAAAGTTAACTTAAAAAAATTAAACCAAGGAGCACCTGCGTGGCTCAGTCCGCTAAGTGTCTGATTCTTGATTTCGGCTCAGGCAATGATCTCACGGTTTGTGAGTTCTAACCCCAAGTCAGGCTCTGACAACCTAAAGCCTACTTGGGATTCTCTGTTGTCTCCTTCTCTCTCTGCCCCTCCCCTGCTCACACACTCTCAGAAATAAACAAATGAACGTTAAAAAACAAAACAAAACAAAACAAACCACTAAACTTCCCAATGAATGTGAAACACAAAAACAGGAACTCAATTTTAATTTCCTTTCTTCTCTCAACAAATTCAAGAATTTCTCTCTTTGTTCTTTTTAAGTTACTTTCTTGATTAGAATAAAATGCAACAAAGTATTCAATAACAAATAAGTATACATACTAATAATCAACAAAGAAATAAATATAAGAAAGCCTCCATTACAGATGAATTTCCTACCTTTGTGTTTTTTAGAATCATGAGATCTGTGTTATTATTTCGTATTAAAAACTGTAGATGTAACTCAATAGCCATTTCACCGCTTAAAATTTTAATCATTTTCAAAGTCTGGTCCTTGGGCTCTGGACTCTGCCAAAATAAACAAACAAGAAGAAAAATTCATATATTACTGATATCCACCAATTGTGCTTTAACAGCCCTAAACCAGTGAAATTCACAGAGCAAAACTTGTATTTTAATAGTAGGATCTAGAATACTCATGTATCACTTATTTGAAAGAAAGAATATTTCTTTAATAGCTACCACTGAAATATGATACCAGTTTAATGAAAGAATATAATTCACTCTGAAGAAACTTCCAATGTAAAATTATTTTAATGTTAAAAAAAAACCCCAAACTGTAAAAGAATGACTACTGATGATATGCAAGGAAAACTATTTTATACAGAACAACTCATAGTTTAGGTGAGAAACTGCCTACTCCAAACTGGAAAAATCAAAAACACATTTAACCAACACATACATATGATCTCATCAACTACCAAGCTGTCCAGGTAAATAATAGTTGACATTTATATACCTGAGTATCAAAAATCAAAAGTCTTGGTGGAGGAAACATTTACATCCAACAGACCACTGTTCTAATACTTACCCCATTCCTCCATACGCCATGAATATTAAAAATAACAAAGACAACTAAAGTACCCTGCCCCGTCTACAACTAAGTTGTCATTTAGTTGTTAGAGGCCATACTTTTTTCTCATCCTGTGACAAATAATTCAGAGTTATTCTAGACAGAGGTCAATCTTTTGTAAGGATCTAAGGATTTGCTTTCTTCTAAGTTAAGCACTTTCTAGGGTCAGTCTTTAAAATTTTACTTTTTTACAGAAGATCTATTTTTATAAAATAACGTTGGTATTAAACTTAATATTAAACCACTAACAAAGACAGATATATAACACTTTAAAATAACTTACAATATAATTGTATGTTAAATGGTAACCTCAACTTCAAACAACACACTTACCACTTCTGGTGTCTTTCCTACAAGTACACTACCTGGCTTTTCTTCTGTTTCCATTGAGTCACTAAAATGAAGAGAATCAACAGTTACTAATCTGATAAATCTTTTCTGAATAGTATGTATAGGTAACTAGTTATCAAACTAAAGAATCTGAACCATGTTCAAATAAATATTTTGCAAGGAAAAAATGTTTAATTACCTAAGTATTTCCCTTAAGAAACAGAGACAATTCTATTAAGATGGAAGCAGCCCAGTGATTTAATTTCCTCCAAATAAATTCATAAAACCACACAACTAACTAGGTTAGCACAAACAACAAATACAACAAAACCAGATGACAAAGCACCCACCAAACTCCTAAAACACAGCCAGGTGGAGATACACCATCACCAGCTACAACACCAGTTTGAAGTGAAGCAGCTGAGGACCCCAACGACTCTGAAAAACAACCAGCCAATACTCCCTTCTAGGCAAAAGCATTTCAATGGGGATAAAATGCTGGATACAGAATCCAATTACCATGGCAGAAAGAAAGAAAAAAGAAAGACCAAATAAAAGTGAGAAAGTAAGGGGGATTGGGTGGCTCAGTAGGTTGAGCATCTGACTCTTGGTTTTGGCTCAGGTTACGACCTCACAGTTTGTGAGTTTGAGACCCGCATCAGGCTCTGCACTGGCAGGGAGGAGCCTGGTTGGGATTCCCTCCCTCCCTCCCTCCCTCTCTCTCTACTTCTCCTTCCTCATGCTGTCTCTGTCTCTCTCGAAAGAAATAAACTTAAAAAAAAAAAAAAAAAGCAAGAAAGAGAGTTAAGAGATCTCAAGTTGTAAGATACCATTTTAAAACTCAGTAACACAACAGAAGAGGAAATTCTAGAGAGCAGTAAAATTAGAAAAACTATCCTAAATAAGCCTCCTTTGCAAAAATTTAGGAAAACTAATTTCAGTAAAGACAAGCTACTGACAAGGATCAAAGTTAAAGCCCATATAATATTAAAAGAAAAAAATTATTTCAAAAGAGGTAGAAGACATTAATAAAATTATACAAGATATAAAAGAATAAAACATACCAGAATTAGATAATTCAGAAATGAAATTATAAAACTGGGGGGAAATTATAAATGAAGGAAGCAAAATAATAATTTCAGAAAATTAATTCAGAGGAAACATAAGACCAGATAAACACAAATCAAATAAAGGAGAAGGTATGAAAGAAAAAATTTAAATTAACAAGAAATAAAACAAATGCCATTCCCCTAAGATCAGGAATGAAGGATGTTCACTCTTATATCTACCCAGTAACATTGGAAATCCTAGCCAATGCAGAAAAACAAGGGTGGAAAAGTCATGAAAATTATGAAGGAAGAAGTAAAATTGTTTCTATTAAGGTAACAGGATCCCTATGTACAAAAGTCTATAGAAGGATCTATAAAAAAAAATTACTAGACCTAATAAGTGATTTAAGCAAGGTTGTGGGATTCACATTAATATAAAAAATCAACTGTATTTCTACATATTAGTAACAAACAAATAGAAATTGAAATTTAACATACCACTTACAATAGCATCAAAAAACATACTTAGGAATTAATTTAAGACGTACAAAATCTCTGAACTAAAATCTATAAAATGCTGCTGAGAAAATTTAAAGAAAATCTAAATAAATTAAGAACAAAACTATGCTTATGGATTGTAAGACCCAATATTGTGAGGGTCTCAATTTGTTCCAAATTGAAGAGATTCGACACAATCCCAACCAGAATCCCCTCAGGCTTACAGAAATGCAAGAGACCCAAAACAATCTTGGTGGTGAGGAGAGAAGGGAGGTCATAACTGTATGTCTTCCACTGACCTGATTTCAAGACTATAAGCTTTAGTAATAAAGACACTGTTTCCTTATACTGGTATAAGGAAAGACAAATAAATGGAAAAGAATAGAGAAATCGATCCACATATCACATGTCCAAGGTTCCAAGGCAATTCCACAGGGAAAGGACAGTCTTTCAAACAAATGCTAATGGAATTACTAGACATCCATGTTTTTAAACAAACTCTTTATTCCTGACACCGTATTACAAACCTTAAACTATACAGTTTCTAGGAGTGTGGCAGAACAGCAGAATACCTTTGTAACTGTGAGACTGACAAAGAATTGCTTAGATTGGGATCCCAAAATGGAAAACAGGATTATAAAATATAAAAACTTTTGGGGTGCTTGGGTGGCTCAGTCAGTAAAGTGTCCAGCTCTTGATTTCGGCTCAGGTCATGATCTAACGGTTCATGAGATCGAGTGCCGTCTTGATAGTATTCTTTCTCTCCCTCTCCCCACTTATTTATTTAAGTAAACATTTTTTTTAATTAAAAAAAATTTTTAATGTTTATTTTTGAGAGAGAGAAAGAGTGCAAGTGGAGGAGGGGCAGAGAGAGAGAGGGAGATGGAGACACAGAATCCCAAGCAGGCTCCAGGCTCTGTCAGCACAGAGCCCAACACGGGGCTCAAACTCATGAACTGTGAGATCATGACCTGAGCCGAAGTAGGACACTTAACTGACTGAGCCCCAAATAAATAAACATTTAAAAAAAAAAAGTAAAAACTTGTGTTCATCAAAAAATACCACTAATAAAATAAGCCAAAGACTGGGAGAAAATGTTCAAAACAATGTATCTGACAAATTACTTGTATAAAAATTAACAACAAAATATCACTTTATACCACTAAAATGAGTAGTATTAAAGAGACTGATAACATCTGATGTTGGCAAACAAACAAATGGAATGCTAATACATTGCTGTTGGGAGGGTAAAATGGGCAACCATGTTGGAAAATATTTCGGCAGATTCTTACCAATTTAAACATATACCCTGTGACCCAGCTATTCTAATCCTAGGTATTTACCCAAGAGAAATGAAAATATTTGTCCACAAAAAGACTTGTATAGGAATGTTCTAGTAGCCTTGTTTTGAAACAACCCAAATGTCCATCAGTATAAGAATGAATAAACAAACTGTGGTATATTCATACAATGAAATGCTGCTCAATGATAAAAAGAAATCAGTTACTATTTCATCCAAAAAACACAGATATATATAACATGTGCAGTGAAAGAAGCAGAAACAAAAGAATACATGCTATATGAACCATTTATATGAAGTTTAAGAACTGGCAAAACTAATCTATTCTGACGGAAATCAAACCAGTGGTTGCCTCAGGGGCAGTGGGTTGACCTCGAAGGGCACAGGGCAAGTTTCTGGGATGATAATACAGATGATGGTTATATGGGTGTTTACACTGTCAGAACTCATTGAACTGGATCATTAGGATATGTGTATTTAACAGTATTTAAATTATCATTCAATTAAAAGAAAGAATTGAAGGGGTGCCTGGCTGGTTCAGTCAGTCAAGTGTCTGACTCTTGATTTTGGCTTAGGTCATGATTTCACAGTTGGTTTGTGAGATGGAGTCCCAAGCTGGGCTCTGCACTGACAGCACGGAAGCTGTTTGGAATTCTCTATCTCCCTCGCTCTGTCCCTCCCACAGTTGCATATGTGCTCTCTCTCCCCAAATAAATATTTCCTTTTAAATAAAAGAAAGAGGGGCGCCTGGGTGGCTCAGTCGGTTAAGTAGCCGACTTCAGCTCGGGTCGTGATCTCGCGGTCCGTGAGTTCGAGCCCCGCGTCGGGCTCTGTGCTGACAGCTCAGAGCCTGGAGCCTGTTTCAGATTCTGTGTCTCCCTCTCTCTGACCCTCCCCTGTTCATGCTCTGTCTCTCCCTGTCTCAAAAATAAATAAAACGTTAAAAATAAATAAATAAATATAGATAGATAGATAGAAAGAAAGAAAGAAAGAAAGAAAGAAAGAAATGAAGAGCTGAAAAGGATTCAAAAGAAATGAGAAATACAGAAGATGGGCAAAGAAAATCCAACTTACATATTAACCGTAAGCCCCAAATAAAGAAAAATAAAGGGCAGAAAACAAATACTAAAAACTAAAATTCAAGAAAACCTTACCGAAGCAGGACTATTTCTAGTGTTTTTGAGTAATAGTAAAAAGGCCACTGAGATCGGAGGGCAGTAAGTAAGGAAGAAAGCAGCAAGAGATGAGTTGAGGGGTATGGAGAGGACAGATCATGTATAACCTTGAAGGCCATGTTCAAGACTCAGAATTTTATATGAAATGTGTCCATCAAGTATTGGAGATTCAAAGAGTTGTGACATTTGTTTCAGAAAAATAACTCTCACTGCTGTGTGAACTTTAAAAGGAAAAAAGGAGGCATAAGAAAAACATTTAAACATTTTAAATAAGTGGTCTAAATGCATAAAAAAATACAGTAAAATAAAATCTAACATTGCATCAGCCTAAGATAAATGTATATTTAGTTCTAGTAAAAGCACAAAAAGCTGGAAATGTTTACTTTCCAAATACTAGAATCTAGCCCACCTAACCTGAGATTTTTAATTTACTTGGTTAGATAGCACACATGCAATTAGCCCTCCCCGTCAATCACTTCCATTTCTTTCCAGAAGAGTTCCCAGTTTTGATTTTCCTTAATGTACCCAGCACAGTGCAAAACAGAGCAATAGCCTTAATAAGACTTTACAATCTATGAAAGCTAATTCTGAAAATAATTCTTAGACTACACAGTCGATGAATATTCCACCTATTCTCAAAATGAAATAAAGGTTGTCCAATTAGTTCTGATGCAGAAGAAGATACTTATACCTGTCTTTCTCTGATCCTGGGACAGTACCCGTATTGGTGGATCCAGGCACAGAAGCAATAGGGGTGCCAACAGTTCGAAGATTCTGGATTACAGATGACAAAAACTGCTGGCTAGCACTTTCATACAAATCAAAACAAATCTGATAAGCCATCAGGAGGTTGTCTTCCTTGACCAGTTTTTCTAAGATATCACTCACGGCCTGAGGATCATCTAAGAAAATTAAGCACTGAAATGCAGATAAAAAACAATTACATAATAATCGAAAACTGTGTATACAAGATACTTAGAGACTGACGAACAGTTGATAGTAATACAGGAAACCTGAAAATATAAGCACAGGCAAACTGGGGCAGATAAATTGTTCCAGCACTCCATTTCTTTTTTTCTTTTTTTCAATTAATTTTTAATTTTAATTCCAGTGTTAGCACTCTATTTCTGATCCTGGCACTAGACAAATTTTTCCTGAAAACGGCATCTGCTTTCCATAAGAAAACCCATACAGATCATACTCACAGCTCCTAATTACTGTGTCTGGCAATTAGCAGTACTTAATGACTGATAGGTAAATGAATCTTGGATTCTTCAAATCTTATCTGTATATTATTGTCAAGTGCTCCTTAATTTGAATTTTCTGCTTAACCATAAATTGTAGGAGTCATTGATTCATTTAACACATGTTGTATAGCGCTGGGCCAGAACAAGGGGCACTGAAATGACCATTTTGAAGTATTTCTCTTATCACTCTTACAATCTGTCATGTTTTAACAAAATTATCTGATAAATTTAGGATTTTTTTAAGAATTCAATTAAAATTTTCTTGTTCCCTTAAAGTAGCAAATAACTAATTTCAAAATGGACACATTAACCAAAGTTATTACAAATTAAGAATGAAAATAATGGAGGAGCACCTGGGTGGCTCAGTCAGTTAAGCATCCAACTCTAGAGCTCAGCCCAGGTCTTGATCTCAGGGTCCTGAGTTCGAGCCCCGTGTTGGGCTCAGCACTGGGCGTGGAGCCTACTTAAAAAAAGAATAGGAAATAATGGGGCTCCTGGGTGGCTCAGTCAGTTAAGCATCTGACTTTGGCTCAGGTCATGATCTCACGGTTCTTGAGTTCAGGCCCAGTGTCAGGCTCTGTGATGACAGCTGGGAGCCTGGAGCCTGCTTTGGATTCTACGTCTTCCTCTCTATTTGTTCCTCCCAAGCTTGCGCTCTGTCCCTCTTCCTCTCTCTTTCAAAAATAAACATTTAAAAAAAATTTTAAAAGAATAGGAAATAATGGAAATAAGATAAATAAAACCAATAGGGAAATGGTTAAGTAAGGCAAAGTACATCCACTAAATGCCTACTGCACATTCAAGAAAGTTGGAACAAGAGTTTGTGAAGACTTAAATATGGAAAAATGTTAAAACTGAAGGATTTATATAACTGATAACTGTTTGCCTCCAGAGAAAGGAACTTAGGAGCCAAAGGAAAGGAGTGGGAAGACTTCTCCCTGTATACCCTTTGGTTCTTTTTTTTTAATACTTATTTATTTTTGAGCCAATGCGAGAGACAGAGTGCAAGCAGCGGAGGGGCAGACAGAGGGAGACACAGAATCCGAAGCGGGCTCCAGGCTCTGAGCTGTCAGTGCAGAGCCCGACGTGGGGCTCAAACTCATGAACCGTGAGATCATGACCTGAGCTGAAGTCGGACGCTTAACCATCTGAGCCACTCAGGCACCCCACCCTTTGGTTCTTTTTAAATTTTGAATCGCATGAATGTATTATTACCTGTTCAAAAAAAATGTATTTTTGAAATGTAAAATAAAGTTTTAAAAAACCTTGAAAGGACAAAAAATAAAACAACTACAAAGAAATAAAATTGCCTCTGAGGAATAAAACTGAAATACACAGGTGAGCAGAAGACTATTGTTTCTCATGTATGTTTTAAAACACAATTATTTAAAAAACAAACACAAACAAACAAAACCTATTAAAAACTACTTAGAAGCAAACAAAACTCCAAAAAGCTATACAGGGAAAACTGAAAGGAAATACACTTAAATGTTGCCATTGGGTGATATATATGATTTTTCTTCCAGCCTTTTCTGTGTTTCAAACTTGCTTCAAAAAGCATTTAAAAAAGGATACATTACTCTAAATTTTAAAAACATATAGATGATGAAATTATATGAGAACACATTATAGTGACAAAGTAACAAAATCTGTGATGAAATGCTATGCTCTAAGCAGAATACAAAAATTGATACAGTGTGACAATTGTTAAAAAGCAAACTCATGCGCTTCTAGTCAATAAAATACAGCCATTTAAAAGAAATGTGCTAATGAGTGAAAGAAAAACATCTATGCATTATCTTTGAGAAAAGGCCCAAGGAAAGGGAAAGATACACTTTTCATTTTCTGGGCCATCTGAATTTTTTAAAAATGTGCAAACAAATTCATACATGAAGAGGGGAGCCTGGCTGGCTCAGTCAGGGAAGTGTGCAGTTCTTGATCTCGGGATTATGAGTTTGAGTGCACACTGGATGCAGAGATTACTTGAAAATAAAATCCTTTAAAAATTTTCAAACATAAAAAGAGATAAAATATACCCAAATGTGTTGGTTGTGTTTGGGTAATAAAACCAGAGATCATTTACCTGAAATTCTTTTTTTTTTTTAAATTTTTTTTTTTTTTTTCAACGTTTATTTATTTTTGGGACAGAGAGAGACAGAGCACGAATGGGGGAGGGGCAGAGAGAGAGGGAGACACAGAATCGGAAACAGGCTCCAGGCTCTGAGCCATCAGCCCAGAGCCCGACGCGGGGCTCGAACTCACGGACCGCGAGATCGTGACCTGGCTGAAGTCGGACGCTTAACCGACTGCGCCACCCAGGCGCCCCTACCTGAAATTCTTTTTAGAATGACACAACAAAGGTACTGTTTTTATCTTTTCTTCTATCTTTTATTTTTTTTAACCTAGTTTTCAAATTTTCCATAAATGTTTGGAATACTTTCAAAATGAAAAAGAATACAGGGGTGCCTGGGTGGCTCAGTCGGTTAAACATCCATCTCGACTTCGGCTCAGGTCATGATCTCACAATTCTGCACTATCTGCACAGAGCCTGCTTGGGATTCTCTTTCCTCCTTTCTCTGTCCCTCCCCTGCCCGCGCACACACATGCTCTGTTTCTCAAAATAAATAAACATTAAAAACAAAAAAGAATACATAGGATGCGTTGTAACAAAAGTTTTTTAGTTTTTTAACATTCAGTTTCTTATCAGTAAAAAGGAATATAAGCATATACCTTATCTTCACAGAGCTGTTGTGAAAATCAACTCAGATACATGTATGAAACCATTACAGTAACATAAAGTAATGTAATGTGGTAAGGTCTAGCCCACCAATGCAGCATAAAGTAGTGTGACATAAGATAAGGTAACATAAAGTAATACAACATAATGTAATGTAAGTACCTGACAAACATTGATGAAATCGGGTTTCTCCAAATTCATGTAGATTTTCACTAGAACCCTTAGTACCTTATTCCGAAACTGTTTATTCTGCATTAAAGACATGCAGAGCTTGAGGCTATAGGCTAGCATTCCTGGGACATCATTCTGAAAGAGATCATTTAAAGATATATCATTATCTGGTTACTGAAGTATTATGTTTATTTAGAAATCAAATTATTTTAATCTACATTCTTTAGTTATTTTAAGCAACCAAAGATTTATTTGCTACTTAAACAGCAAAACTTAAAAACAACCATTTTAAGCAGATGCCTGGATGGCTCAGTTAGAAAAGCATGCAACGCTCAGGGGCGCCTGGGTGGCTCAGTCGGTTGAGCATCTGACTTCGGCTCAGGTCATGATCTCGCGGTCTGTGAGTTCAAGCCCCGCATCGGGCTCTGTGCTGACTGCTCAGAGCCTGGAGCCTGTTTCGGATTCTGTGTCTCCCTCTCTCTGACCCTCCCTGTTCATGTTCTGTCTCTCTCTGTCTCAAAAATAAATAAACATTAAAAAAAAAAAAATTATTCAGTAAAAAAAAAAAAAGAAAAGCATGGAACTCTCGATCTCAGAGTCATGAGTTTGAGCCCCATGTTGGGTAGAGATTAAATAAATAAAACTGAAACAAAATAACTGTTTTTAGGGGTGCCTGGGTGTTTCAGCCAATTAAGTATCCAACTCTTGATTTCAGCTCAGGTCATGATCTCATGGTTCATGGGATCAAGCCTGCAACAGGCTCTATGCTGATAGCATGGAGCCTGCTTGGGATTCTCTCTCCCCCTGCCCCTCCCCCAAGCTCTCTCACACATGTATGCATGCACTCTCTCTCAAAATAAACTTTACAAAAGTTTAAAAAATTAAAAAGTAACCATTTTAAATAAAAATCTTTAAAAGGGGCGCCTGGGTGGCTCAGTCGGTTGAGTGTCTGACTTCAGCTCTGGTTGTGATCTCACGGATAGTCAGTTCGAGCTCCATGTCAGGCTCTCTGCTGTTGGCACAGAGCCGATTTCAGATCCTCTATCCCCTTCTCTCTCTGCCCCTCCCCGGCTCTCTCTCAAAAATAAACATTTAAAAAATAAAAAAATAAAAATATCAGAGCTATATCATAAGTAGTAAAAGCAGGTACTGTTTCATAAAACCTAAGTTATATCCATATGTATATGTGCACTGGGATGCAAAATAAGATGCATTTCTTACTGAGCTTTGTTCTTGATTTGAACATGTCACCCCTTGACTTTAAATTTTTACTTGCTCAACTGCCTATTCCCCTAATGGTTTGTTCCATCTGGTCAGAAACTCTGTTGGTCTTATTTGCCACTGCATCTCCAAAGCCTAGAATAGTTGTCTGACATACAGGAGTCAGTCAAAAAATATTTGTTGAGTGAATGAAAACAAATTCTATTCACACGAAGACAAGGAGAAGCTACAACTGCACAAAAATGAAACAGTATAAAACAAGGTCCAATTCTTTTTTTTTTTTTTTTTTGGATTTACTTTGATGGATGCAAACTTTTTATTTTATTTATTTATTTTTAATATATGAAATTTATTGTCAAATTGGTTTCCATACAACACCCAGTGCTCATCCCAAAAGGTGCCCTCCTCAATACCCATCACCCACCCTCCCCTCCCTCCCACCCCCCATCAACCCTCAGTTTGTTCTCAGTTTTTAACAGTCTCAAACAAGGTCCAATTCTATCACACAAGGTTGCTCATTCATTTACTCGTTTAAACAAATCCTATCACACTGCTGCTAAACACTGCCTCTGGCTTTGGAGACACAGTGGTGAATAAGGCACAAAGTACCTGTCCTTATGGAAGTTATAATCTAGTGGCGAAGACAGATGTTAACTACCAAGTAACACAATGAGTTAATTACTTTAATAGTAAACCCTATGAAAAAAAAACACAAGGCTCCAAGAGGTTAATAAAAGAATTGGAGCTAGTCTGCAGTAGGGGTTGAGGAGGTATGGGTGCTGGGAATCGATGGATCTGTAAAATAGTGACAGTTGAGCTAAACTCTGTATCTTGTACAGGAATAAAACAGGTAAAGAAAGGAAGGAACATTTTTGGCAGAGGCAGTATTTCTGGTAAGGAGAATGGGGCAGGGTACATCTAGGAACTGAAGTGAGGTTAAACTGGCTGGAGAACAGAGCCAGCTTATGGAGACAGGTGGTTAAGCAGGCCAAGTGGGCATAAAAATCAATGCCCACTTAACTCAGTCTTATACCTTCCTGACCACTTCCTTACACTAACTTACTACAAATGTTATAATTACTGCAAAACACCCTCAAACAAGAATCTAGTCTGTAGTTTTAACCATAATAAATGCATTAAAATAGCTTATCAGTATAGTCTTCTTAACAAGGGTAGGATAATGAAAAACAACTTCCCTATGCAAGACTTCAAAGGAACGAATGTGATAGGATAAAAGCAGGGATTTGATGACCACAAAACCTAGCCAAAGTTCATATATATACACATGAAAATAAAACGTTTGGTTAAAAAGCATCTTATTATTTCTAAACTAGATTTTCTTTTCACTACCCTTGAGGTTTTTTAGTTTTAACGACTTGCTTTGCTGATTCCCCATTAATTACAGTCTCTAAAATCACATCATCTACCTACCGACTCCAGTATAGTCTTCTCAAAGACGTCCAGTCTTCGTGTCTCCAGAGCAATGCCAATAGCTTGCTTATACTTGTGATCATCTAGACATCGCTGGAACATTTTATTTACAATTCCTTCTAATCTCTGGTCAATTGGTTTTTTTTCTCCTTCTGGCAAATCTGCATTTTCCACACATTGTTTGGTGTAGTGATCAATGCATTTTGCTATGAAGAAAATAAAATAACGAATCACCTTATAAACAGGACTGAACTACTAGAAAAGAGAAATGCCTACATTTACAATCATAAAAACTTATGGGATAACTATAGAGTAATAAGCAAACTTCAAAAATTTTAAATTCTAGAAGTTATACATTCAAATTAATATTGTTCCCTTCGAAAGTTATACTGGAGGGCTTACACACTAATTCCAGTAAGGCTGATGTCATTCACTATATTTCTACTTTGTTACTGTATTTTAACCAAAATTATACTCTTCAACTTCACTGTGCTGCTTATTAGACAGAATTGGCTACAAGTGCTCTTTCACTTTCAAAAACAAATATTTGCTATCATTGAGGATATTAAAAAAGACCTACTGTAACAATTATCACAGAGCAATAAATTATTAGACTTCTTCACGTTAGTAAAACAGTAGAAACCATGTCTAAATCATCTCTTTAAAATAATGGTGGGGGCGCCTGGGTGGCTCAGTAGGTTAAGCGTCTGACTCTTGCTTGTGGCTCAGGTCATGATCTCACGGTTTGTGAATTGCGGCCCCATGTTGGGTTCTGCACTGGCAGGGTGAAGCCTGCTTGGGATTCTGTCTCCCTCTCTCTCTGCCCCTCCTCTACTCTCGCTTTCTCTCAAAATAAATAAAACTTAAAAACATGAACGTAGAATTCTAGTTACAACATCAGACACATTTGAAAGTATCCCTTTGGACCACCTTGTGCAGCACTTCCCAATTTCTGAGAAAGAATACCAAATCTCTCCTTTTAAGGGTTCAGGTGAATAATGCAGATCTCTTCTAAATCAGCAATTCAAAAAAATACCTACACCGCACACTCCTGAAAAAACACACCCTTGGGCTCTCTCTAGAACTATGACTGAAAACTTGATATTCATACACTTGCCTGGAGAGTATGCAGTCCTTTTTCCATCTATTAGATCAGTTTCCAATCGCTTTTTTAAAGTGACACATCTTTGAACAAAACCTTACATAGTTATAATTCAACTTGTAAGATAGAGAGCCTAAAGCCTTGCCAGTATCCTACCCCCCACTTCAAAAATAAAGAAACAAATTAGAAAATGATGGTTTCTAGTAGAAACAGTATGGACTCTGAAGTGAGTAAGCCTCAGTTTTAAATTCTGACCCTCCTATGTAATAGCCCTGCGTCTTTATCATCTCGAAACCTGAGTTAGAGCGCCTTCCTCACAGGGGAGCTGTGGAATAAACCACACCATGCAGAAAGAGTGGCACAGTGCCTAGCACAATGAAGGCAGTCAATAATGGTTTCTGGTATTAGAAACAACTCTATAAATTGCTGTCATTTAATTTGTCACTCATAATAATCTGACTGGACTTTTTCATGCTACAGAATGCTCACTGGAGTAGCAATAACCATAATGTAAGATAACTATCTTTGTGTTGATTAGGCAGTTTCTGAATAATTTACCAGATTAATTCTTAAAATGTTTTGTGAGGTAGGCTTCTTCATTATTACTGTTACTAATGTTACTGCTCATTATGTCAAAAGATAATAAAGCACAAAACTGGAAGGCAGATCTAAAAACTCAGCTTGCATAAAATTATAAGATTATAAACTTCCAATTAAAATTAAATTTGGCAGGGTGCCTAGGTGGCTCAGTCAGTTAAGCATCCAACTCCTGGTTGTGGCTCAGGTCACAATCTGACAGTCTGTGAGATCAAGCCCTGCACAGAGCCTGCTTGGGATTCTCTCTTCCCCTCTGTCTCTCTGCCACTCCCCTGCCCTTGCTCTCCTTCTCTCTCAAAAACTAAATAAATAAACTTTAAGAAAAAAAAAAAAGATTAAGAATTAAATTTGGCAAGAGCAAGAAGTAATCGGAAAAAAAAAATGTTATGTGCACTACGGCAAGAGAGAAGCCAACAAGATAAAGCCTTACCAGATGGAGAATAATTACCTATAATAGTCTCCACGTATTCAGAGTTATCATTGACATTGAAGAGGTCACCGGCTCCAAGTGCATAATTCAGAGATTCCTCAAAAGCCCCAAGGTGATAAAATACTTTAGATGCCACTAAGGCTGCAAACTGCCGACTCCGGAAACCTTCATCTTCATACAAAACTTCTCTGAAAGAAATTTGGAAGTATGGGCAATCTTAAGCTGTGGTTCTTCTCAAAAATCCCAAATCTAAATATGTTTAGTAGCAGCAAATTTCTAAAGGAATCAATAAGCCATATGATCCACATCCACAGAGATTAGTTGATCTACTTGAATCCAGTTTATAGAAATAAAATAATTTCTTACATTTTATCTACAGACTCAGAAATTTCTGCCCAGAAATCATTGACAACTGCATTCAATTTGTGTAGTGCAAATTCCTGTAGAAGATAAAACCAAAATTCAATTTTGAGAGAGACTTACAATTACATTTTCTTAAAAAAAAAAAAAAAAGTTTCCAATAAATCAGTGGCCAAATTCTCAGTCACATTTACTAAAATTTTTACTATGACAAACACAAAAATTAACTGACTTATGTTGTCTCTTAGGTCTACACATTTCCTTGGTTTTTAATCATAAAACATCAGACTAGCCATAGGTCATTCCTTACAAAGTTGGAATACAAAGTATATACAAAGTTGACTATAACTCTGGACATAAATGAATTCAGGTGCGTAGAGCCTCTTAACATACATTCCAGATTTCAATCAAATAAAAATAATTTAAAAATACGTGACACACGAGCATCAATTTTATGTGCTTTCCTTTGATAAAGAAACAAGGATGAAGGGAGTGTTCTGGTGGCATATTGAGAATTATTTACCTTAGCTTTGTTAAATGAACAACTGCTATTGCCAAAATACTGTCCTTTGGGGCTAGATCTGAATGGGTATAGACTGGGTAAGATGGCTATTTTAAATGATGGAAAATACACAAATATCACTATAGCCAAAGAGTTTCACAGCACTCCTATTAACCCCAGTTAATTTTTCTTCAACTCATACCTTAAGCTGTGGTTCTTCCTCATCCAGAAGAGAAATAATTCCAGCTATAAAACAAAAGGTTTATCGTGATAATGAAGTATATGCGAAGAAAAGCTACTGCTTATTCAAAAATATATCACAGTTGGAAAAAATAAGTATTTTTTGAGGAGTGACTTCACTACAATAATTATTTTTCTTTATATCTATAAATGCGTATATTTTCAAGTTTAAGAATTATGTTATCAAATCCTTATGATACCATGACACCACATATATCACATTATTTGCCAAATTCAATAGTTTTCTAAGTGTAGTCCTTGCATCCACAGCATTAGCATTACCTGGGAACTTGTTAAAAATGCAATTCTTGGCCTCATTCCAGATCTACTAAATCAGAAAATGTGGGGGTGGGGTCCAGTTACAGGGCAACAAGTTTTCCTTGGGATACCGATAATACAGTTTGATAATCACTGGCCTAGTTACTGATCAAGGGGAAACCTTCCCAGACAATTTGTTTGAGGACAAATTTATTCACACAAAATAAACCAACAGTTATAAAATTATTTACCAAAAAAAAAAAAAAAAAAAAAGAGAGTAATCAACTCAACAGGGTAAAATACATCAATTATTTCAAGGCACCTCCTTGTTATCACAAGTAAGTTAGAAGTTATGTGAAATGATGAGCAATTTGACTTGTTCTGAATTCTAAGTACCCAAGCACAGTGTTCCTCCCGTGACCCTGAAGTGTTAACACGAACACTGGAGAGTAAAGGAAACAACTAACCTCTCCAAAAGAATACACCTTGAAATACAGTCAAAGGGATTATTAGAAAAAATACATGGGAAATTACTGTCCTTAGACCACAAAGAAACTGCCTTTCAGATACAGGTTTTCCATGTAGGTCTTAAATTCATTCTGGAACACTGAGTTCAAACTGTGAGTTGATTAAAGTTGATCAAGACAACTTTACTTAGGAGATGTCGCCATTTTTAATTGGTGTCAGTCTGCCAAATAACTCCAGCAGTCTTTAGAGAGCCATACAGGAAAGGATACAAAATATAGCCAACGAAATCACACCATGGTGCTGGCTAGGTCATAATGCTATTCTAAAAGCAAAAAGCACATAGAAAGAACTTCTTGGTACTCTAGTTTGGTAGGACAAGTCCAGAACAGAGAGGCTAAACTGACAGAGTGGAGAGAAAACAAATTAAAAAACGTAATGGGTGGGATTTTGAACTGGTGACGTGGATAGCTGATAGACAAGAATGCTTTAAATGTGGAACAGATCATGAACAACCGAACACTTTATCAACGTACTACAAATGCTACCCATTGCCCATCATCAATGATGTGTCTGAACTGCTTTTACCAAAAGAGATAATGAATTTTTTACACTCTCCTATTTGGCTTCACTTATGACTAGCTTGTTACATGGTTATCCTGGCTTAGAAATACAGCCTTTGTTCATGGAACACAACTAAATCAGATACTCTACACTCCATACACAAATCTTTCTCATCTTAAAAACAAAATAGAACACTCCTTTGGACAGGGGAGGGGAGATACACAAGGCATGTGAAAAGTTTAGCATGCTAGAAAAATCTCTCCTGCCCTAATAAAAAGTAAGCAGATACTATGTAACTTATCCAATCAGTTTATAGAAAACTTTGGATGTGATTTATAAATAGTGACGTATGTTCCAGTGGAAACAGCTTAAATGCTGAAAGTGGCTGTCTCCAGGAATTAAGAAGAGGCAAGAGGAGTGGGAGGCTACTGTTTTAAAGCTTTGTAGCATAATTTCTCTTTCTGTGCCTATATTATGTTAAAAAAACAAACAAACAATTTTCCATCTCTCTCCTGTAACCACCTATCTTTCTATCTCTCCACTGCCTTTCTCTGCCAAATGGTTTGAAAAATGTAACAATCCACATTCACCTCTTATTCATCACTGTGTTCTTAGTGCCTAGCAAGTGAGTAGAGAGATAAACAAATGAACGGATGAATCCACACCAGAACCATGAAGCTAGCCTGTTTAGCACCTGGGACAGATCCTAAGCCACTGTGAGCCAAAGGACAGGAGCAGAAGGTTTGGAGCAGAAGCTAAGTAATTCAGTAAACATAACAAATGATAGTAACAAATACACACTCACCACAAATATAGCACATCACCACAGTCTCAGAGTAGGACCTCAAAGGCCTTTATTCTTACCACCAAAAGGCTTAAATTCTTCCCATTATATTCCCACCAAGCGCTTTTTCAGCCTCCAAAACACTTCAGGGATTGATTTATTGATTTGATTAGCTGACTAACGATTTCTTCCTTCAAGACATACTTGTGAACTTCTGCCATCTGCCTGACGGTGCTCGAAGAATTATGAAAACGACAAGTCTGTCGCCCAAAATTGTACCAGAGAGAAAGCTATCAGGCCAGTAAACAAAGTAATCACAGGACTTTGATGAAGGGAGGGGACAGCCAAGGGGAAGAGAGGCAGGCAGCACGTTTTAACAGAATGATCAGGAAAGACTAACATTCGAACCGAGACTAAAGACGGAGAAGTTAAGGGAAAACTCGAGGAAAAAGAGTCTAAAAAGAGGGAAGGGTCCTCAGGTAGGAGAGAAACTGACATACTCAAGGAACAGAAAGGCCGGTAAGATTCGGATGCAGTGAGTGGTGTAGGACAAGGCAGGTATCCAGCCAGGTAAGTCTCGGGTTACGAGACTGGATCTGGTTCTAAACACAGTGGAAATCACTGGAGATTCAAAGCCAGAAAGATGACATTGTGTGATTAAAGTTTGAAAAAAAAGGGGCGCCTGGGTGGCTCAGTCGGTTAAGCGTCCGACTTCAGCTCGGGTCATGATCTCGCGGTCCGTGAGTTCGAGCCCTGCATCGGGCTCTGTGCTGACAGCTCGGAGCCTGGAGCCTGCTTCGGATTCTGTGTCTCCCTCTCTCTCTGCCCCTCCCCCGTTCATGCTCTGTCTCTCTCTGTCCCAAAAATAAATAAACGTTAAAAAAAAAATTTAGGGGCGCCTGGGTGGCGCAGTCGGTTAAGCGCCGGACTTCAGCTCAGGTCACGATCTCGCGGTCCGGGAGTTCGAGCCCCGCGTCGGGCTCTGGGCTGATGGCTCGGACCCTGGAGCCTGTTTCCGATTCTGTGTCTCCCTCTCTCTCTGCCCCTCCCCCGCTCATGCTCTGCCTCTCTCTGTCCCAAAAATAAATAAACGTTAAAAAAAAAAATTTTTTTTAAGTTTGAAAAAAAATACCCTGACTACGACAAGGAGAACGGAATGTATGCAGGTAACAGTGGCAAAACCTAATCTTCAGGCTGTTACGGTAACCCAGGCAAAAGAAAAGGCGGCCTCTGGCAAAGGAGCAGTGGTAGTGGACGGATGCGAAGTAGAATGAGGCCTCCGTTCACAAATGGCAAGAGACTTCATGCTGATTGTACCTTTAGAGAGCCGGGACTGGAAAAACTCTTCCCTGTTCAACTCAAATTCATCTCATTTGTATTCTCTGGGGGCAAAAGTCTGATTCCAGGCGCAGGTGGACGGCTCTTGAAGTCTTTGAAAGTAGCTATTACGTCCCTGGGGTCTCCACCAATTTCTTTAAGCAATCCTCCCAAATGCATGGTTTTGAGCTCCTTACAAGTTATTCTGACCGCCAGCCAAGCTCACAACAAAACGCTTGAGGGACAAGCGTAAATAAAACAGGAGGAGAAAAGGGTGTGTAAGCAGGCAAGCAGACAAGGAAGAAAGAAAGGAAGAAAGAAAGAAAGAGAAAGAAAGAAATGAAAAAAGAAAAGAAAAGAAAAGAAAAAAGAAAAGAGACATCAAGGCTGTGGGCAGCTACACGCCAATCAATTTGTAGCAGGGGGCTCAAAAATCGCCGCCAGACCTGTCCAGCTTATCCCATTTCGAATGTCATTACCCGAATCTACATCTACAGCGTTAAGCGTGGGAAGCCCGCTCCGCACACCCGCGAATTCTCTGCTCAATGCAGAACGTTTACTGAGCACCTCGCCTCCAAACCGCACAATGATTCGCAGCGTAATGCTGTCTCCGGGTGTTGTCTTCACCGCACACAAAAGTTGTCTCTGGGCGTTTTAACTGAATCCTCTTGGAATAGGCCCAGAAACCACCCGCCTCAATATAATTATCAGGAGGATGGGGCCAGAGCACTTGCAGGGAGGCCGCCTTATCGGCCGACCGCACAGGGGGACCGGCCCATCCTAAGCACCTGCGAGGAAGCCCTGGGATGGATGAGACGGCCGCACAGGGCCGACTTCGGGAGGCGCAGAACTTAGAACCTCCACCGCCCCGGGGCCGGAGAAGGGCCCAGGTAGCTCCTCGGGACCGGGCACGGGGGTGTGACTGGGGAGGGATGCCCAGGCGGTCGAGCCGGCGCGATTCCCCCGAGCCCGAGGGGGGACGCGGGGCCCTCAGAGAGGCCGGACCGGACCGCCAGCCCCCGGCCCGGGGGCTGGGCCGTGGGCAGCGAGGGGCCGCGCGGGCCGGCGCTCCGCCGGGAGGTGCCCAGTCACCGGCCCTGACTCAGCTAAAAGCCGGCGTGGCGGCTCCTCCCTTTCGGCGCCGGCTGCGGTCGCACTCACCAGCTGAGGTGATCATGGCTGCGTCCCGCACAGGCCTGCCCGCTCGCTCGCCGTCCCGGCCGCGCCGTGTATCTGTCAGCTCCGGGCCCGTCCACTCCGCCGCGCCTGCTCGCTCTCCCGGTGCGCTGCTCAGTCAGTAGCCTCCTCAGGCCGCCGGCTCGCTTCTCTTCCAGGACCCCGCCCGCTCCGGGGCTGCCCGCCTCCCCGCCTGCTGCTCGGCGCGAATTCTCCCCCGGCCTGCGGTTCTCTGCGCCCCGACCGCCGCCCTGGCCCTCGCTGAAGGGTGCAGGAGAGCTCCATGTTTTTCTTCAACCCTCCTCGAGGTTCGGCGCTCCCGCTGGGGCGCGGACACCACTGCGCACCTGCGATCAGGCTTCAGAATGGCCACCCCCAGAAAGAGGACCCCACCATCACCCGCCATTGCTCAGAGAAAGGGTGTTGCGGGCAGGTGCTCGCGGAGCTCGCAGCGCCACCTGCCGCCTGGGCGGTCTCTCTGCAGCATCCACCTCAGCCAAACCTTTGGCATCAGGGCAAAGAGCGTTTTCTTAGAGAAACGAGTTTCAAAAGTTTTTATTTCTTTGGTAAAAAAACACTTTTTAATGTTTATTTATTTTTGAGAGAGGGAGAGAGAGAGAGACAACGTGCAAGTGGGGTGGGGGCAGAGAGAGAAGGAGACACAGAATCCGAAGCCGGCTCCAGGCTCTGACCTGTCAGAGCCTGTCGTGGGGCTCAAACTCACCAACCGTGAGCCGGGGTCGGATGCTTAACCGACTGAGCCACCGAGGCGCCCCGAGTCTCAAAAGTTTTTAAGAAGCAGAACCCGTCTTCTAAAGAAATCCTCACAGAAATGCTTTATTGTCATAATGAATCCCTAAGTATTCACTGCTTTCGAATAAAATTAAACCATGAGAATTTTGTTTTACATTTAGAGTCATTAACACAGTACATTGTTTTTTAAAAATTTTTTTCAACGTTTATTTATTTTTGGGACAGAGAGAGACAGAGCATGAACAGGGGAGGGGCAAAGAGAGAGGGAGACACAGAATCGGAAACAGGCTCCAGGCTCTGAGCCATCAGCCCAGAGCCTGACGCGGGGCTCGAACCCACGGACCGCGAGATCGTGACCTGGCTGAAGTCGGACGCTCAACCGACTGCGCCACCCAGGCGCCCCCACAGTACATTGTTTTATAGAAGTGTAGAAACATATACAGTGAAAATGTCCCAAAGGGAAAAAAAAAAAAAAAGCTTTCCATTCTTGTTTTCCACTTGCCTAATTCTTCTTTCCTCCAATAACAACAGGTTCTTGGTGTTTCATATACCTAATTTGAAATGGCAGTTGGGGTCCCTGTTTGCAGTCATACACCAGCTTCAATGGCCAATTTGCTTCAATAGCCAGTACTGAGAAAGCCTTGACAAAGGTTAGAGACAGATGGTGGCATTTTTAAGCCACTTGCCTTACATCATCAAGTTGCTCAGCGATTGGATAGCAGTTAGAAAAGATTATTTCTGAAAGAGAAAAATCAGGATTATGTCTGAGGCCTTGTGAAAGCAATGGAACCTACTGGCACAAAAACATTTTGCGGTGCAATTAAAATTTGCTTGATAACATGTTGGAGTGTATGTGTGAATTTTTTAAATTGGTATTCTTAAGCTAAGCTTGTTAAAATATATCAAATATAACTATGAAACACTTTTGAAGACCCTATAGCTCAGGATGAAAGGCGCCGCCCTGGGAAGTGTGCACAAAAAAATAAACAGATGTCTGGGAGTATCATTTTACGGATGCATTTTGGCCAATCCCTCATATAAAGACGCTTGTATGCCCGAAACTTCTAGAGGAATCACAAATGTAACAGGTGATGTAAAGGAGTGAAGCAGTCTGAGTATAATATTAGATCAGCATGATGGTGAATGGCAACTAACAGTGTCAGGGAGGCAGGAGGGCGTGGTGATAACTGTACCAACACGAAGAATGAGTGTCCCATTGAAAGAGAGTGGGGGCTGAGTAGCCCAGCGTTGCTGTGCAAAATGTAGGGCTGCTGTTGTGAAAGCTTATGACCTTTTTAATTTTTTAAACGTTTATTTATTATTGAGAGACAGAGAGACACAGAGCGTGAGCAGGGGAGAGGTGGAGAGAAGGGAAGACACAGAATCTGAAGTAGGCTCCAGGCTCTGAGCTGTCAGCACAGAGCCTGACATGGGGCTCGAACTCATGAACTGTGAGATCATGACCTGAGCGGAAGTCAGTCACCCAACCAACTGAGTCACCCAGGCGCCCCTGAAAGCTTATGACTTTTGTAAGAAAAGCCAGAAATCAGAATTTCATATGAAATATGACTTTTAAATGGTGATAACTTGGGGGCACTTGAGTGGCTCAGTCAGTTAAGTGTCCGAATCTCGGTTTCAGCCCAGGTCATGATCCCACTGTTTGTGGGATTGAGCCCCACGTTGGACCCTGTGCTGACAGCATGGAGCCTGCTTGGGATTCTCTCTCTCTCTCTCTCTCTCTCTCTCTCTCTCTCCCTCTTTGCCCCTCCGCCGTTTATGTGCATGCTCTCTCTCTCCCTTTCAAAATAAATTCTTAAAAAATTGTTTTTTAGTTTAAAAAAATGGTGGTAACTTGGATGAAATGGGTGAAGATAGTAGTCAAAAGTACAAACTTCCAGTTATAAGATAAATAGGTCTATTAACCTGAAACTAATGTATAATTGTGTGTCAACTATACTTCAATCTAAAAAGATGTCCTGGGGATGTTACAGTATGGTGACTATAGTTAAGGATGTTCTATTGTATATATGAAAGTTTTTAGAGTTCTAAACACAAGAAAAAATTTATACTGATACCCTGCTGGATGGTAACTAAACTTATTGTGGTGATCATTTTCCAATGTATACACATACCCAGTCATTATGTTGTATACCTAAAACTAACCACAATGTTACGTTATATCTCAATAAAAAAAAAAATGTTGGCAACTAATTCAAAATGTTTTAAAACAAGAGGAGGGGTGCCTGGGTGGCTCAGTCAAGTTGAGTGCCCAACTCTTGATTTTGGCTCAGGTCATGATCTCACAGTGGTGAGATCCAGCCCCACGTGGGGCTCTGCACTGAGGTATGAAGCCTGCTTAAGATTCTCCCTCTCCCTCTGGCCCCACCCATCTCTCATAAAAAAAAAAAAACACCCAAAAACAAAAACAAAAAACAAAACAAACGAGGAGGCCAGTCGCCACCCCTGCTCTTCAAAGAGTAGAAATTCCCTGTGGGAGGAAAATCATGTCTCTGGCTTGGATACTGTGCTTGCAGCTGCCACAACCTCATCTGAGCCCTGTGGGAACCCTGTGAGGGGCTCCCTCTCTTCCTGGGGATTCTGCTTTTCCACCTGGATGGCTGTTCCAGGCCTTTGGTTTCTTCCTCTCCATTCAATTGTGCATTCTTTACTCAGGGCGATCTTTTCAAAACTCAACTCTGACCACTGCCTCTACTCCTTGAAACCCTCAGCCCTCATCCCGAGCTCCATTCTTATGCTTTGTTCTTCTGAGTTTCTTTCTGTCCATAGCCTTTGTCTCATTCCGCATTCTCCCTGTGAGAGATCAATGCCTCCCATTGCTATAATCTAAAATAGATCCCTGCATGCCTGTCCTCTCTCTCGAGCACCAGACCCACACACGCACCATACATCTCTGCTAGATAATCCTTAGCTCAACAACCTCAAAGCTCCATTCTTGTCTCCTGCCTTGATCTCAGTGTGGTGAAGGGCACCCAACAGCTACCGTAGCGGAGCCCTGGGGCGTGCACTTGACTGTTCACTGCCCCTCACCTGGTCTGTACCCGATCTGGTCAGTCTAATGTCTCTCACATTAGTGCAGCTCCATTTCCCAACGGTCTTGGCTGCCCCTTTTCTTTCCTGGCTGCAACAGCTTCCTACAGCTTTGACTTCCTGCTTACCATCTCATGATTCCCCAGTCCATTCTTCCCAGCCAGCCCAGAGCACAATCAAAAACAAGGAAGACAAGGACTCTCTCCCCCAAGACCTTCACCCAACCCTGCTTACCCTCAATCTTTATGTCCCAGAGTGGCCATGCTGCCATGCACCTCGTGTCTGACCTTGGTACTTGCTCTTCCCTCTGTCTTCCTCTCCCTCTCCCCCTCAGCTAACAAGCAGCTCCTCCTCTGAGTAGACCTTCTTGACCGCTCCACTATGTGCCCTCTTACAGACTTTACCCCACACAGTTAGTATCCTGTCTCCTTGCCCATGTTCCAACTGGACCAGGACCTTCTCAAGGGAACAAGCTACGTCTTATTCATCTCAGTATCACCTATAGTAACTAGCACGGTGTTAGGCACACAGTAGGTGCTCAACAAATGTTTGTTGAATGAATGGATGAACGCAGGGTCAGTTATTTATGGCACAATGCTAGAACTCACACCTATGTCTCTCAAACCCTTGCCCTCTGCAAGATTTTTTTTTAAGTTTATTTATTTATTTTGAGAGAGAGAGTGAGAGAGAGAGGGGAGGAGCAGTGAGAAAGGGAGAGAGAGAGAGAGAGAGAGAGAGAGAGAGAGAGAGAATCCCAAGCAGGCTCTGTGCTGCCAGTGCATAACTGGGCACAGGGCTCAAACCCACGAACCATGAGATCGTGACCAGAGCAGAAATCAAGAGTCTGATGCTTAACCAACTGAGCCACCCAGGCTCCCATCCCTCTCCAAGATTTTGAAAATGAGATATATTTATCTTCAAAGAAGTTTGAGGACATACCAACATCACAGAAATAATTCTTAGCCAGTGCTCTGTTCATAAACAACTATCTCCCTCCAAATTTAGGAGCGACACAAAAGTTCTCAGAGCCCAGACAAGGTCATCTGTGGGCTCACACGGGTATCGGCCTGGCCCGGGTCTCTGTCAGGGTGAAGGGAAGAAACCAGTGGGCCCACCTCAAAAAGGGTTCAGTACCACGCTCTGCCTGGAGCCACTCCCTGATCGGCGCGGCGCCCTCTAGAGGCCACAGTGCTCCCCAGAAGGCAGAAAACTCCGCTACGTGCGAGACCCTCTGGCCACCCACATCCCCCGCTCCCTGCCACCCCGGCGCCCCACCTCCAGGCATTTGAATCCTGGGTCTTAGGAGGGCTCATTCCTGCCAAGAATCGAGCTTGATTGCTTTTTGAGCAGCAGCGTGATGAGTTGATTAGGGCAGGCGTCGGAGCCAGGAACAGCAGGATCAAATCTCCGATATTTTGCCGCTTAGCGGCGCTGTGGCGGTGGGGTCACTCGATCCCAGGCGTAAAGGGGGCGGGTCCACCTGCCTGGCGGGGCCACTCGTCCGGGGTGGGGGGTGCTCTAGTCAAGGGTTTGGCACAGAGCAGCGTTCAATGAACCTCAGATCTTATGTCACAGGGCCTGGCGGAGAGGCTGCTGACTGCTTCACGTACAGCACGCCTGCCACGTGCTTTTAGAGGGAAGGCATTTGTTCTCGGGAGTAGAAGCGTGAAACGCAGCGGGTGACGTGGGCCTCCGGTGGGCGGGTGCTTGGTGGGAGGGAAAGGCCTGGATGGGGCCAGAATCGCCCTGGGTGGACCGAGGCCCAGAGACCTGCAAAGCCATCTGAGATGCTGAAATCTCTCCACCCTAGGCATGGTCTCCATGAGGACAACTCCTTGCTGGGAGTCCCGGGGGTGGGGTGGGAACCTCACAGTGAACCCCCAAGACAGGTCTCCACCTTTCCAGTGTTCTCTAGACTCTTGCTTTCACATCCGGTGGCCACTAGCAACAGGCGATATTGAGCCCTGGATATGTGGCTGTTCAATCCAGGAACCGACTTTTAAATTAAATTTTATTTTATCTCATTGAAACTTAAAGACTGGCACCCAATTCAGTTATGGGAAACTTCTAAGTATGTTTGGAACAATATCAAGTACTTTGAACAAAAATTTAGTGTCTGAATTGAGCTCGAAGTGTAAAATTCTCACAATTTCAAAGATGCCAAATGTCCCAAAATCTTTCTATATTTAAGTTGAAATAATATTATTTTGGATATATGGGCTAAATAAGATATATTATTTAAATTAATTTCATTGCTTTGTCAATTATTTTTCTTTCCTTGTTTTCAAGTTTATTTATTTTGAGAGAGAGTGAGAGAGAGAGTGCTCATGAGCAAGGGAGGAGCAGAGAGAGGGGGAGAAAATCCCAAGCAGGCTCCACGATCAGTGCAGAGCCCGATGTGGGGCTTGACCTCACAAACTGTGAGATCGTGACCTGAGCCAAAATCACGAGTTGGATGTTTAACCAACTGAGCCACCCAGGCGCCCCTACTTTTTTCTAATGTGGCTACTAGAAAATCTAAACCGACATATATACGTCCCTGATGTTAGATTTCTCTTAGACAGGGCCGGTCTAGACCTACCCAGAACTCTCATTCCGACTTGCCATTTGGGCCTGGTTCTGCTCTTTGGTGCTGGCACGTGCTGGACCAGACCGGACTGAGGGGCAGAGGCTAAGGGTGAGACCCACTCCCATCAGGGAGCAAGGGGCTTGGAGTGGCTGTCCTGGCAGCCAGGAGTTCTGGAGTGGGCGATATATCTGGGACAGCAGGTGGTCAGGGTTAGAATAGTCTGGGGTTGGGGAAATGATCTGAGAAGACCTCACTAACCAGTGAGGAAAAGGGAACGCAGGGTGACAAGACAGAGGCCCAGTATTGGTAACCAGAACTCGAAATGAGAGCTTAGTCACAAGGACTAAGTGCCTAACTACTCCAAATGAGTGCAGAGAACGATAGTAACAAGCCTGACTTAAGACTTAACATCTGAACTCCTACTGGAGTGCCTCTGAATTTCACCAGCCATGGAACATGCAGGTGTGGGTCTGCGTTTGAAGCAGGAGCCCTGGCTGGGGCTGGGGAGCTCAGGGAAGAAGCCAGAAGGGTCTCTCGCCCTTGCCAAGCCCTGGACCCACAGTGGCCCTAGTGCCCAGCCCAACTTTGGACCCAAGCAATCCCACACCCTAGTCCCTTCGGTAGGTCTGTGAGCCATGGCATGGCCCGGCTGGTAGGCTCTGTTTCTGTTCCCGATTCAGCAGCCCCAAGTATAATGCAACCAGAGGGCTCTGGCTCAGGGGCCAAAGGCACCTGAGGAATTCATGCAGGATCCTGGTCATCCACGCTGCCTTGTACCTCATTTCCTTTGAACTCTAAAATTACACAAACAACGGTCTGTCTCAATCCTTGATCCACTAACACACAAAACCAGGTCAGAGGGGAGTTGTGCAGCCCCTGGGTACAAACCAAAAGGCTGTCTCCACTGCGCTGGTCGTGTTTGCCATCCAAACAGGACAAAGTGCAGGCCTGCTGACCACAGGGAACCCAGCCCCGCAGCGCGGTTCTGTTACACTTTGAAGTGCAGCCGCCATCAGGTTAACATGGCTGTCGTCACCTTTTCCGGTGAGGCTGGGCCCTGGGTTCTCTGTCTGGGATAAGGACTTGTTTCGAGCACACAGGTATGGGGGGCTCGGCCCTTGGCCCCTTTGCAGCTTTGCCTTGTTTTTGGTTTGACAACCAAGGGATTCCTTCTGTGTGGCAAGTCTTGGAGACAAATTCTTTGAGAGGAAAGGCACCATGACACAAATGATAAAGGGCTGAGACTCAGGCAAGGCCATTTGATCTCATTAAACATGCTCATATGGGCACACAAAACACACACATCCTGTTAAATACCAAGCTAAATGTTATCTTTTTAAAAAATTTCAAGTATTTACTTTCCAGCTATAGATTTTCCAATTCTAGCCAATAGGGTGGTGGAGGTGTGATCTAGGGCGGGAATGGAAGGGTTTCAGGCCAAACTATTCCAGAAGTTCCCACCTTTTGCCCAGATGCTCTGCTCCCAGGGGCCCTTGCAAGGAACACCTTATGAAAATGAAAGGGAAGATCCATTCTGGTTTTGATTAGACAGCAATGAGGTACCGTTTGGTTTTATTAGATATAAGGAATTATTGATTCAAGTCAGAAGCAGCACAATTACTGCCATATTAGAAGGATTAATACCCAACAGTCCAGACCATGACTTGACCGGAGGCCTTCGCCAATGGCTCCTGGTACCACCGACTTAATCCGGGGCCTCTATTCTCGGACAGGCCCGTCCAATCTTCATGCCTTGGAAGAGTCCTTGGAAGAGATCTATCACCAAGGTCATCCCTTCCAGCACCTAACTCCTCTGTCTGCTAGAAAATATCAACTAGACTGTTCCTAAACGGACAGTGCTTATCTTAGCCATGTGTCAAGGAAGCCAAGCTAGACCCGGAAGGATCTCAGTCTTGTGTTTATCTGTTGGGAGGCAGAACACAAATCTCAGTAAAGACCTTCTCTCTTCAACTATTCACCAGAGATACTGAAAGCAATGAACAAATAATATGCAAACCACCCTTTACCCCACAGGCTTGCAAACTCATATGTCCTCCAGGATCAGGCAGGTGGCTTACATGAGTGAAGTGCAGTGGATGGGGGGTGGTGTAGATGGCGGGGAGGGGGCCTCCAATCAGGGGAGGGGGTTGCAGCAAACCGGAGATGATGGCATTGCCCCATCCTCCACCCTAGAAAACTAGCTTTTTTATGTGCAATCTCTCAAGTCTCAAATATTGTTAACAAATGCAAGAGATTTTTGAACACAGCAGAGGCGGGCTGCCTTGGAACTTCTGCCTTAGGTAACTTCCTAACTTAATAAAAGCTCCCTCCCCCAACCAAATAACAAAACTCCAACCCGATTATTACAAAGAAATTAACAGAGAAATAGAAAAATATAGCAGCTTCAAAAATACCAGTCTCCCCATTTTAAAACAAAATCAAAAGTTAATTCATTGAGTTCATTCTTGCGGAGAAGGAGGTCAGCTGGGTCCACTTATCGGTGAGACAGCCTTGCATTATTAAAATGACACCTGCTGTTAACCAAGCCCCGAATAAGATGTCACCCTGTCTGCCCTTACACTATCCCCATGAGGCAGAGAGGGGTTGAATTAGGCTGATTATGAAGAATAAATTGAAGCATAGAGCCAGGAGGGACCCTCCTTGATCTCATACAGCCCCTCAACCCCAATTCCACATTTTGGTACCAGAAATGGAAACCAAAATAACTACTGGAAGTCATGCAGCATCTTGCAGAACCCTGGGCAGAAACCTGCCCAACAGCACGTCTGCTGAGCAAACCGTGCACGAATGAATGAATTCAGCTACTTTGCTTAGATAGCGCTTCCTACCACGGACAATCAGGAGATGCGCTTGCCACTCCAAAGACTGTATTCACTCCAGGGGCAGGCAAGGAAGGCAATGGAGGTAATGCGGAGCTCCTTCTACAAGTGAACGGATGGCTTTCCTGGCTTTTAAGGGAACATCGTCGACCCTGTCTGACTCATAAACAGAGAAAAAATGATTCAGGAACTTGGCACCTCTGGGCTGGGTTTGCTTTGACCTTGGACAAGGGCCTGAGATCGAGAGAAAGTCCCATGTCTTTATTCCTACCTTTCCTTGTTTGGTGCTGTGGGCCATTCCTAGCATTCTTATTCTCAAAGGCTTTGGCACAGATCAATGTCAACATGAGGAAGAGAGAGGGCATGCAAAGTACTTGGACGTCTTGTCTCTGGCCCAATAGGCCCCCAGGGCAGCAATGCAGTCTTTATTTTGGCTTGTTCTGGGAGCCAGGGTCTTGGGAAGCCCAACCCTCTCTGCTCCAGGGGACTCTTCCTAGAATTTCACAGGGAGAAGGGATTGGCTCATCCAGAGTTTCTCAAGGTTGCCATGATGAGCAATTTGGATGGAACAATAATTGGCTGTTTGAGATTGTCCTGTACGTTGTAAAATAACCACTAGGTGCCAAGGGCACCTCATAGTTACAGTAACCCTCCCAACACACACACACACACACACACACACACACACACACACACACACACACTCAAAGTTTCCGATGCTGCCTGGAGCAGCAGCCTGGCCCTTGGGTGAGAGCCTCTAAGACCACTCCCCCCAGATCTGATGACTTCTGGTCCAGAGTTCTTTCCAGTCGCATTTGAAATGATGGATGCTCATGCAAACACACCACAGGCTGCCACAGCACCACAGAGCCTCAAAGGAGACAGCCATCTGTCCCAATGGCACAGAGAAACTGAGGTACAGAAAGAACAAATAACCTCACTGTGATCAGAGATTGAGCAAATTATGAGGTGGGGGCAGGTTCCAGGAAAATAAGTTTTCCCAGCTGGCTCAACGCGGCAGCCCCCTGGCAGCAGGGGCCTTTGTGGTTACCACCATTCCAAGGTCACCATGGAGGCAAGGGGGCTCAGTGAGAAGGCGCCAGTCCCCAGAGTGCAGGTTCGAGCCCAGGCAGTCCGGGTGTCCGGCCTTCATCTTGAGTCTCCAGCGGGCTCAGCCGGAGCGTGGACAAATCCATCACAGGCTCTCAGCCCCTTTCTGGGGTCCTCACAGTCTCCATTGGGAAACACGTCTGTCAGGGCCAGCTCCTCCTCAGGGTCCTGGAGGTGATCTGGAACACAAGAGCAGGAACCACCCGATCAGAAGGTCAAGTTTGGGAGTGAATAAGCTAGGAATGAAAGGGAGAGAGTTGGCCTCAGCAAATATCTACTTAAAAACCACAGTGAAATACATATCAAAAACCTTAAACATGTACATACCCTTTGACCCATGAATTCCACTTCTAGGATTTTATCCTATGGACATAATTAGGGATAATTAGTGGAGCTGCTGCGGCTGTCTTGCTGCCAGCCCAAGGATGAAACAAGAGTGAGGGCAGCCCAGCGGAGAGAAGGAAAGAACCTGGGCCCCTGAATCGACCAGCTCTGAAGCTGACTTTACCACTAGACCATCTTTTAGGTGAGATACTGAATGCCTGTGCTGCTATGCTTGCTTTCTCTGCCTGCAGCTGAAAGCAAACATACCGATTAGATGTGCAACCACGGGATGGGGTAACCATGGCTCACCCACAGGATGGGATTCAGGCATTAAAAATGATGCATGGGGGCGCCTGGGTGGCTCAGTCGGTTAAGTGTCTGACTTCGGCTCAGGTCATGATCTCACAGTCCGTGGGTTCGAGCCCCGCGTCGGGCTCTGTGCTGAGCGCTCAGAGCCTGGAGCGTGTTTCAGATTCTGTGTCTCCCTCTCTCTCTGACCTCCCCCGTGCATGCTCTGTCTCTGTCTCAAAAATAAATAAATGTTAAAAAAAATTTTTTTTAAATAAAAATGATGCATGGGGCAGGTGCCTGGGTGGCTCAGTCAGTTGAACATCTGACTTCAACTCAGGTCACGATCTCACGGTTCGTGAGTTCGAGCCCAGTTGGGCTCGCCACTGTCAGCACAGAGCCTGCTTGGGATTCTCTCTCCCTCTCTCTCTCTGCCCTTGCACACATGTGCACGCTCTCTCTCTCTCAAAATAAAGAAATAAACCTTAAAAAAGAGATACATAAAATTCCATAGAACTAAACACACACACACACACACACACACACACACACACACACACACACACAAATACAAGTAAAACTGGGGAACTCTGAGGAGGATCTGTGGATTGTTTCAATGTCAATATCCCAGTGGTAATATTATCCAATAGTTTCACACAAGATGTTACCATTGAGGGAAACTGGGCCAAGTGCACAGGATCTCTTTGTATGATTTCTTACAACTGCATGTGAATCTACAATTACACACTATCCCCTCAAAAGAGAAAAGATATCGTTGATATGCAATCATTGCCGTGGAATACTGTAGCCACCATATGTTATTGTGAAGGAAGCTGATTGCAAAACTATGTATAAATGTCTGTATAATCTTATATTTATTATGTATGTTATATCATTGCCTACACATAGTCCATGAATGCAATTTTCATTTTAATACATTTGCTTCTACTTGAGATTAAATAATTTGTTCTATGCTACAGAGACACCTGGGTGGCTCAGTCAGTTAAGCATCCGACTCTTGGTTTCGGCTCAGGTCATGATCTTGCGGTTCGTGGGTTTGAGCCCCACATCAGGCTCTGTACTCTCAGCACACAGCTTTCTTGGGATTCTCTCTCTCCCTTTCTCTCTGCTCCTTCCTCCCTCTCTCTCTCTCAAAATAAATAAATATACTTAAAAAAAAGAAGAAGAGCATGTGACTCTTGATCTTAGAGTCATAAGTTTGAATGGGGTGTATGAATCTACACACCAAGTGGGGTGTAGAGATTACTTAACCAAACAGAACTGAAAAAAAATTGTTGGGACGCCCGGGTGGCTCAGTCAGTTGAGCATCCAACTCTTGATTTCACCTTAGGTCATGAACCCAGGGTCGTGGGATCGAGCCCTGCATCAGACTCTGCAATGAGTGTGGAGGCTGCTTGAGATTCTCTCTCTCTCTCTCTCTCTCTCTCTCTCTCTCTCTCGTCCTCCTCTACCCATGCACATGCTGTGTGTGCTTTCTCTCAAAAATAAAAATAGGGGCGCCTGGGTGGCGCAGTCGGTTAAGCGTCCGACTTCAGCCAGGTCACGATCTAGCAGTCTGGGAGTTCGAGCCCCGCATCAGGCTCTGGGCTGATGGCTCGGAGCCTGGAGCCTGTTTCCGATTCTGTGTCTCCCTCTCTCTCTGCCCCTCCCCCGTTCATGCTCTGTCTCTCTCTGTCCCAAAAATAAATAAACGTTGAAAAAAAAATTTAAAAAAAATAATAAAAATAATAAATTGAAAAACACTGAAAAAATTTGTTATATGCTACTGAGGGGGAAGTTATACAAGATCTCTGTAAAATTGTTTAGGATTCCTTTGCTTTATTATTTTTTTCCTTTGGTTCCCCAAAATATCCAAAATGATGATTGAAAAGTTGAAGTGAACATTTTTGTAATGAAATGTTTTAAATATCTGATGCATTTTGCAGATGATGCATACATTATATAGAAGTATATTTATTAAAATTTCTATAACACAAGTGGATCTAGATAGGTAGGACGATGAATAGACTGGTCTACACCAAAATGCAGATTATAGTTACTTTTCAGTGGCAGAATTAAGCAAGTGACTTAAACACTTGTTTTGCTTTTTCTTTAAATTTTTTTTTTTCAACGTTTATTTATTTTTGGGACAGAGAGAGACAGAGCATGAACGGGGGAGGGGCAGAGAGAGAGGGAGACACAGAATTGGAAACAGGCTCCAGGCTCCGAGCCATCAGCCCAGAGCCCGACGCGGGGCTCGAACTCACGGACTGAGAGATCGTGACCTGGCTGAAGTCGGACGCTTAACCGACTGCGCCACCCAGGCGCCCCAACTTGTTTTGCTTTTTCAATTTTTTTTGAGCTTTCACCTGTGATAGGCAGAATTCTAAGATGACCCTCAAGATTTCCATTCCTTGGCGTATCCATCCTGTATAATCCCCTTCTCTGAGTGTGGGTGGGACCTGTGAATCCCTCGATTAGGGTACCGTATATGACAAAGGTGACATTTGATGATTAAGTGACATAACAGGAGACTAGAAAGTCTCCTGCTAATTGAAGAAGCAATTGTTGTGTTGAGAGATGTGTAGAGGTGTGACTGTCAGAGCAGAGAACAGCCCCAGCTAACAGCCACCAACAAGGCAGGGGCCTCAGTCCTACAGCAGCAAAGAAGTGAATTCTGTCCACAACGAAGTGAGCTTGAAGGACTCAGGCTCCAGAAAGGACCGCAGCCCGGCAGACACTCAGATGCAGCTTTATGAGACCCCGAAAGGAAGGCCCAGCTAAGCCCTGCCCAGGCTTAACCCATGGAAATCAGGAAGAATTCATGGGCATTGTGTTAAGCCACTAAGTTTATGGTAACTTGTTACGTGCGCCTGGGTGGCTCAGTCAGTTAAGCGTCCCACTTTGGCTCAGGTCATGATCTCACGTTCGTGAGTTCGAGCCCCACATATAGGGGCTCTCCGCTGACGGTGCGGAGCCTGCTTCGGATCCTCTGTCCCCTTCTCTCTCAGCCCCTCCTTCGCTCTCAAAAATAAATAAACATTAAAAAAAATTCTCTAAAAAATAAATAAAACATTGCCCGTTTCTGTAACAGAGCTGTACTGTTCAGTACACTTTGGGGGTGCAGGCCACATACATTCGGCTGGTTACAACTTAACTCCCCGGTACTTCTTGTCTCTGTCACAACAGCCTCAATGCCTACAGAGTGCTTCTGGGGACTTCGCAGGACTTTCTTCCCTCCCCTTCTCCTATTAGTGGCCTGATGATCCTACCCTAAAAATGGCTTCAGGCTGAGTTCCCTCCTCTCCGTTCCCAAACTGCCAGCATTGGGTCCAGGCTGCCCATTGTTCCTCCTAGGACCGGGCGGTCCCCTGCTAACTGGTTCTGCCTCTTGTCTCTCCCTGCTCCGCACTCTGCCACCTCTCCCAAACACCTCTAATCTGGACACCCCCGCTCAGAATGACCAGCGGCTCACTATTCCCCAGACACTTGGGTCCAGGGGCCCAATTTGGTGTAAACTCTCCTCTTCAGCCTTAGCCCTAACCAGTCTCCCATACCTCACCCCCGGCTCTCCCGACAAGGGGCTCCTTTTTGGAGCATGACATCATGCCGTCAAGCCTTTGTTCACAGTACTTCCTCTCTAAGTCTTACCATTTCCGCCTAGGACGATCTCCAACCCCTAGCTGCCTGGCCACTTGTTCCTGATACTCCCTGGATCCTCAGGGGAGATGGAATGCGTCTGGCTCCAAGTGCCCTGCTGTGCACCTGGCGGGCACCTGCAGGGCAGCCCTGCCCGCACCAACTGCCTTCATTAGTCAGAGACCCACGGGGCTAGAGCCCTGCTGGGAAGCCTGTGTGCCTCGCCCAGTGGCAGGGGCACCTCACATCACTCACCTCCACGCCCCGCACATGGTAGGTGCTCCATGGATGTTGGTCCACTCTATCCCTCAGGTCCCTGTGAGCACATGACCATTCCCATAATCCCAAGCACCTGGCCCTCAGGGTCCAGAAGGCCAGGAAGGCAGCACACTCACCCTGAGCTGGGTCACTGGGGGAGGTGGCATCTGGGTCCTTCCCCCGGCTCCAGGGACCCCAAGAAAAGCACGCCAGCAGTGCTGGGAGGCCGGGTCTCTCCCAGGCTCCTGCCACTAGAAAGAACACAAAGTCCCAGAGGCAGCAGGTGAGTGTGCTTGACAGGACTGAGAGATTATCTGTTCAGCAAACCAAGAGCTTCAATCATCAACTGCCCTAGTTTCAACTGTTTGATTAAAAACACAAGGATTTTGATTTATAAAATGGGGTGGACTTTTTATACTTAAAAAATTGAGCCCCCCCTCATAAAAGATTGCTTTATATATATTATGTTATTTTATCTTCTCAAAACCCTATGATGTGGGTATCGTGCCTGGGAAACCGTGTAACACAAATGCCATGAAACTAACAATTCCATAGCACCAAAGAAAATACTCAAAGAGCAGAAATTCTCCCCCTGGGTTTAGTTCAAACTATTTCTTTTTTTTTTTTTTTTTTTTTTTTTTAAATTTTTTTTTTTTTCAACGTTTATTTATTTTTGGGACAGAGAGAGACAGCGCATGAACGGGGGAGGGGCAGAGAGAGAGGGAGACACAGCATCGGAAACAGGCTCCAGGCTCTGAGCCATCAGCCCAGAGCCTGACGCGGGGCTCGAACTCACGGACCGCGAGATCGTGACCTGGCTGAAGTCGGACGCTTAACCGACTGCGCCACCCAGGCGCCCCTAGTTCAAACTATTTCTTAATGGGAACAGATTTAATCTTTTTTGATAATTACCATAAAACAATTACATGTTGAGTCTAGTTTCCTTATTATATAGTAGCACCTCAGTCCCAGAGAGTCCCAACTCTCTGGAGAAAGCCAATTGGGACACAAAATGTCCTGTTCATAAATCCTTACTCGGGATCTATTTACTCTTAATTTGTACCCTCTCCTAACGAGACTGGATGCTTAGTTGGATTAGGATTTGAACTAAACATAAACTAGGTAAAAGTTCACTGCCAAAAGGCAGGCAACCTGAAAGTGTAATAATTATCAGGCAGGGAGGAAACAGACTGGAAAACTTTAAAAAGCCAGACCCAGCTGCCAGCAAAACCGTAGCAAAGGAAGCCATGGTGCCACCCACCGCAAGAACCCTGAAGAAACCAGGGGACAGTGAGTTACAACCACACTCATGACTTTTGGTCATGAAAGGTTTCATTGTTGTTTAGTATGTTTTTAAAAAAGTAGAAACGAGTTTAAGCAGTAGAGAATGATTCCCTTGCAGAGTGTTAAAATTTCTTAAGTGTTGGGGCGCCTGGGTGGCTCAGTCGGTTAAGCGGCCGACTTCGGCTCGGGTCATGATCTCGCGGTCCGTGAGTTCGAGCCCCGCGTCGGGCTCTGTGCTGACAGCTCAGAGCCTGGAGCCTGTTTCAGATTCTGTGTCTCCCTTTCTCTGACCCTCCCCCCGTTCGTGCTCTGTCTCTCTCTGTCTCAAAAATAAATAAACGTTAAAAAAAAATTAAAAAATTTCTTAAGTGTTGATAGGAGGCAAGGATTCTGCAGAGCAGGCAGGGTGTTGGGAAATGGGAATATAATGTCACTTACGAGGGAAAGTGACAAAACCACCCGGTTAAGAGTTCTGGGATTTCACTTGCAAATTTACAAGGGGGAGTAGGGAGGGTTGGGGAAGGCTTCCTGGAAGAGGAAGTCCAGTCCCAAAAGATGAGATAGGATTGGTCAGGTGAAGAGGAGGATGGGAAAAATGGCTTTCATTCGAGGCAACTGCATTCAAGGCAACTGTAATGTGTACAAAAACTTAGGAGGCCAGAGCACGCTTGGCTCCGGGGAATTAAAAGTTGCTTCTGGAGAATGGAAGAGGGCTAAGAGACTGAGAACTCAGAATTTTCTAGGCACCAGCTCATTAAGCACAGAATATTTGGTTGTGTAAATTCCCTCCTCTGCCCCACGGGGCCAGGTCAGTGAAGAAGCTGGCATCCACAATCACAATAATAACCCACCTCAGGACATTCCCCACGTCTTTCAGGATACTGTTTGCAGAGTTTCAAATTTAGCTGGCTAGCTCACAGATTCGAGAGAAAAGGGTTGCAGGCATTCGGGGGGAGGTTGGGGCAGGCTCTAAGGCTGAGCTGCACGGCCTTCACCCAGGCAGGCCAGGCTAGCTGGTAGGTCTGTGACATTTGTGCCATCAGAGGTCCCAGGTCTCCTTGCTGGAAAAGGCTCCCCTGCAAGCCTGGCATCTCCCAGTTTCTGGTTAACACACCAGTGCCCAGGGAAGCAGAACACAGTCTCTGTCTTCATTAACTCTTTAGCAAGAAGGGAAGGCTGAAGGGCTTGGGGGGCAGCAGATGCTGGAAAAGTGAGGGTGGCGAGGGATCTGGGAACGCAAAGAACAATCCTGCCACCTCTCAGCTTTGCCGGATCCAGCTACACTTAATGTCTGTACTTTAATCCTGAGATACAGAAAAGCTCTTGTTGGTGGAGGAGATTCTGACACTGCCCCCAGCGTCCTCACCCAGGCTGGGAAAAGCCCCTCATTCCCCTCCTCCCACTTCAGGAGAACGTAGAGAGAAACACAGCAGTGGGTGCGCACAGAGTGGGTAGCCAAGGAGGATTAGAAAATTCTGGGCCCCCAGTCCCTCACACCCTGTCCCCCTACCTCCAAGTCTTGGCGTCTATTCCTTTCCTTATTCCTATGATAAGCCCTTGGCGCTTCTGCACTGAGCCTCCCCGTCCCCGTCGCATCTCCAGCTGCACAGCGTCCTAGAAGCTCCGCGCACAGCCAAGCCCTTAGTCCCGGGTCTGTTCCCCTCCCCACCTTTAAACTTGGGCATCCTGAGGCTTTCTCACCTCCTCTCCCTCCCCCCAGGTCCCAGCCCGATCCGGTCTTCTCTCCACCAACTTCCCCTGCCTTGAGCTTGCCCGCTCGGCTTTTCCAAGCCCTCCTGCATCTCTAAGGCTCTCTGGATCCTTCCGGAACAGACTGGACCCCGTGCCCAGGGCCCACTGCGCTAGCTGGAAGACCTAGTGCTAGGCACCTCCCCTCTCTCCCGGCCTCAGTTTACTGTGGTGCACCAGGCGGGAAGCCGGCCTAAAGAGTTCCAACTTGGGGGTCTTCCCCCCGCCCCCCCCGACACACCCCGCCCCACCGCTCCCGGGCCTCGTAGTCTCACCTGCTCGCGCGGGCCCCGCAGCTTGCAGCGCTCTGCAGGCGGCCGCCTGGACGGCCAAGCTGGAGGCCGGGTGGCCGGGGCGGTAGGCTGCCGCCTGCACCGGGCCCCCCGCCTGGCGGCCGAACACCGCGCGCAGGAGCGCCTCCAGGAGCCGCAGCCCCGGCGCCACCGCGTCCTCGGGCCCGGCCTCGGCCACCAGCACCCCGACCAGCGCCGCGCCGGCCCGCCGCCGGCCGCGCACGTCCCGCAGCATCTCCCGCAGGCGGCGCCGCGGCTCGCGGGCGGTCAGCGAGGACGCGCGGCACAGCACGAAGACGAGCGGCGAGCGGATGGCGCGCGCCCCCGCCGTCCCGGGCGGCCTCTGCGCCCCCGGCGCCCCGGCCCCCGGCGCCCCGGGCCCCGCGCCGCCGGGCTTGCCCGCGCCTGGCTCCGGCGGGAAGACGGCCCGGGCGAAGTCCCGCAGCAGCGCGCGGCTCTGCTCGCGCTCCCACATCTCGCCCACCAGCAGCACCTGCCCGCGGCCGCCCGCCGCCTCCACCAGCGCCTGGAAGGGCGGCTCGGCCGGGCGCGGGGGCCGCGCCGCCAGCTCCTCCAGCTCGCGCTCCATGCCCGCCGCCGCGCGTCCTCTGCGGCCGCCGGGGCCAGGGCGCGCCAGAAGCGCCCCTCTCCAGGCGTCGGCGCCCGGGCCCAGTAGGACACGCCCCCGAGGGCCAAGCTCCGCCCGACCCCCGGCCCGCGGGCCGCGTTTTCCGTGCCGCAGCCGGCTGCTGGGGGGGGGGGGGGGGGGGGAGGCGGGGGGGCGCGGCTGGGGCTCTCCCCCCAGGGCTCTAAGGGCGGCTGCTCCCGCAGTGTCTGTAGCAACGCGGGGACACCGAGCCGGCCGTCCGTGTATCCAGGCACCGATTCATCCATCCATTCAACAAACACAAATTGAGCACATACTAGTAACAGGGCAGCCGAAGGTGAAGGAAGACCGAAAATTATGTGAACAAATACACCTTCACAAGTTAGATCGGTTTGAGACCTGGAACAGATACTTCTTTTTTTCCCCCCTAATGTGTATTTTTGTTTATTTTGAGAGAGAGAGACAGAAAGAGAGAGAGAAAGAGGGAGAGAGAGAGAACGAGCAGGGGAGGGGTAGAGACAGAGGGAGAGAGAGAGAATCCCAAGAAGGTTCCACACTGTCAATGTGGAGCTTGATTCCAGGCTCCGTCCCCTGGCCATGGGATCATCACCTGAGCCTGGCAATTAACCGTCCTCTAACTGTGCCGCTTTAGAGTTGATGGAGGGGTGGGGTGGACTGAAAGCAGACAATGGGGTAGAGAGGGGAGAAAAGAATGGAAGGGGGGATTTCTTCTCTTCTGTCACTTAACTCACCTTTTGGGTCTTAGCATTTAACGGAAGCTAATTGAGGGTTCATTATTGCAGCAAATACTTATCGCCCACAGGGCAGTGCCCCAGGTGCTGGGGGGGGAAGGAGGTGAAAACTAAGAAGGCTGACAGCTTTACTCCCTGTGGAGCAGAAAGCTTAAGAAGGCAGATACGGGCACTGATGGTGCTGTGATCTGGGCAGGGGTAGTGGTGGTTTAGGGGGTGACAAGGGGATGTCAGTAGGCCAAGTTAGAAGCAGGGGTGCATTTACTTTCATTCTAAGGGTCTAGGTCAGCTTTGTCCAATGGAACATTCTTTGATGATGACAATATTTTATATGATCCGTACTGTCCAATGCAGTAGTCACAAGCCACATGTGGCTGTTATTAGCAACTGAGGAGCTGAATTTTACATTTTATCTCGTTTTAATGAAATGTAAATAGCTGCACGAGGTTAATGGCTGTGGCAGTGGGCAGTGCTTTACTTCCGCGGACTCCCTTTCGGTCAATAGCATATTCATGCTCAGCTCTCTCCTTCACCAGTGTGCTCTTCAGTTACCCTATTTCCTGCCCCCCCCCATAATTATGCTGAAATATCTCCTCCTGGAGAAATTGTATGTCCATTCAATAAATTACACCTTTTTTGAGCACCTACTGTGTGCAAGCAGTGGGAATTTGAAGATGTGCAAGCAGCCCTGCCCTAAGTCGAAATTACTCAGCAGTTGTTTTAGCCAGTGCTTGGAGTAAGGACCCCCTATCTTTGTTGTGAGCCTAGTTCATAGAAAGCTCTTCTCATTGTGTACGGTCTTTGTTCAGGGCACAGATCCAGGGGCTTGGGTGGGAAAAGCCCAAGATTTGGAAGCCCTGGGCCAGAATCAGGGTTGGGTTCCAGCACCAGCTCAGTGATTCAGTCCCTCAACTTGTGTGTACTGAGCATCTCTGCCGTGTATTGTGCCCGGTGCTGGGGAGACAGCTTACTCTACTGGATAGGCTGTTCTAGTGGGGACTTGGAGAGAGAGAGAGAGAGAGAGAGAGAGAGAGAGAGAAAACAATACACACATAAATAATAGCTTCAGATGGTGATCGGTGCTATGAGAAAAGTAATGCAGAGTTGACAAAAGGGTCACGTACTTGAGATGCTGGCCTCTCCCTGTGAATACAATCCTGAAGATGCCACAGACACAAGAGGGGGGTTGATGAGGATTAAGAAAGCAACGCACAAACCATGAGAACTTCTCCCCGCCCCCCCAATCCTACCTCCTTGGAGGCACCAGGTGGTTGGGTCATGGAGGGTGGGAAGGAAACAGCAATCCCTTGCAGGTAAGGGCTGGGGGCCCTAGAAGGGGGTAGGATGAGTGAATGTCTCACAACATGTACTTTTCTCTGCCCGCATCGGCTTGGATGGATCGTTGCCCAGCCCCAGCCCCACAGTTATCGCCATCACTGCCGTGGCGCTCTGAGGCAGAAAATAGTTGTGCTAGCCAGGAATGGTAACATCGGGCTGGAGTTGGAAGCATAGCACAACCGGACCTGGCAGCCCCTCGAAGTCCAGGCCCTTCTTCCCCCTGCCTGGGTCAGGGCATTCCACTCACATGACCTAGCTCATGAAAAGAGTAGCGGCCAAGGGAGAGTGCCTAGAAGTCCCTTGAGCAAGGTGCCTGGTAAGGGTCAGAGGGGGGTCTGAGGGACCTGGAGGTAGCCAAGTCTACACTGTAATGCCAGAGGCAATTCCCTTGTCCTCACCACCACCCTCCCTTCTTTGAGCTCCCCAGGAGGGATACAAGGTAGGATTTAGGCTTTAGCCTCTTCCAGGGTAGCTGATATCCAGGTGAGTATCAATCACTGGGAAAACTAATCAGATTTAATTAAGACATGAATTATGATTCATTTCAGCTACTAATAACACAGACTCCAAATAACAGCTACTGATAATACAGACTCCAAACACAATGAAAGTTTATTTTTCCCTTTTGTAGAAGTGTGGGGGTGGACCGCTCATGGCTGACATAGTAGCTTTGTATCACTAGTTCTTGAGGACTCAGGTTTCAATCCAGATCACTATTCCCCCATCTCATCTTCATAATCCAAGCTAGCAGCGTCCGCGCCAGCCATCACATCTGTATTCCAGGCACCTGGATAGCAGAGGGCTGAGGAAGGAACAAACATCAGATTGACTTCAGATTTCTTCACAGCACCACTGCATTTAAGATGATAGTTGAACAATACTTTTAAAGTATCAAAGAGAAAGAACTTCGAACCTAGATTTTTGATTTCTAGCTAAATTATCAGGTATTTCAAGGGTCGGAAGTTTTCTCGCAAATAGCCACCCTTTGAAAACACTGTTAGAGGAAGCACTCCAACAAGAAAAGAAATAAATACAGGGGTGCTCAACAATACTGAGTAAGAGGGATTAAATCATTTGCTTAAATCACTCTTGTCTGAGTAAATGGTACAATGCAGGGCCAGCAAAGCACAGCCTGGGTGCATAGAAGTGCAGAGGCGACAGCCTGTGGGAGTCCTACCTAGCGAATAGACAGGTAATGGACCCCAGCGAGGTCACTTCTTTGAGGAAGAGAGGAAGACACAGCAGCTGACTAGAGCATTGCTCTTATTTTTGGACTGTCTTGCCAGGCTTGTCTAAAACCAACACGCTCTGCCGCGAGCTATTTATTCTATTTATTCTTCGGCTTTAAACTTCCAGGTAACAATTCCAAGCCTTCCAGAGGTGGGATGGAGAATGAATCAGAGAAGGGGTGGGTGTTAAACAAAGGTCAGAGTCCAGGGCCAGTGAAGTTTATCTTTACCTGCGCTATTTACATGGCGAAGGTTCAGGGATTAAATTAACAGGAAACTACAAAGACCTTAAAAAAAAAAGAGGCAGGAAGCCAAGATTATTTTTCCCTCCTCTGTGTCCATGCCCTCGACAATATCATGAAACAAATAGGCTTTTTCTGATTTCTCTGGTTTTCAATGAAGATGTAGAGTGAAACTGGGATTTCTGGAACAATTTGCTTCCTCATGGTCCCTCAAGCAGAACTTGGTAGGAAGAATGACAGAAAAGTGTTGATTTGGAGAAAAAGGAGTGATTTTGGTCTGGTTTCCGGTGCCTCCTTTCTCCTCTAGTCTCCCGATCTTTCAGGCTATCCTTCCTTCTTCCTTCCCTCAACCCTTCCCTCCTTCCCCTCCCCATCCTTCTCTCCCCACTCTCCCCTACCCCTCAAGCCTTCTCCCGTTTCGCCTCCCCATCCCGCTCCCTATCCTCCTCCCCCTTCCCCTCCCCCTCCTTCCCTTCTCCTTCTCCCCACTCCTCCTTCCCCTCCTCTCCTCTCTTCCCCTGTCCCTAAGTCTTTTTTCCTTCCCCTCTGGTCTTCCTTTACATCTTTCCTTCCTTTCTCTTCACCCACGAAACAGTTGTTTTCGGAGCTCCAAGGAAAGTGGGACCTGGGGAGAGTGTATGGGCTCCTGGGGATCCCAGTAGAGGGAGAAAGCTCTTCAAAGTGAGGAAGACCGTGAAGGGGAAAGAAGTTGGAGGAGACCCCGGGACTCAGAGAGGACCAAGGCTGGAGCCAGAAAGGTTTCAAGACTGCGTCTGATGGGGGCGCTGTGGGCCCGACAGTGGAGCAGCCCCTGTGCTGGGTCCCCGCTGCTGCATGACCACGAGGGCACCCCTGTGCTAGGACTTCATTTCCTTGTTGTCCAGGTGCAACGTTTGTTTTCCTTTCTTCCTTTCTGGGTTCTTTGGCTGGTCTAATGACGAAATTTACATAAGGCAGGTTAACGGGAGAAAAAGAAATTTAATTACATCCTTATGGGAGGCAATTGAGGCTCACTTGTTGTCCTGAGCTGAGGAAAGGGATAGGGGCCTGGGGGCTCCAAAGGGCAGGAGGGCAACTCACAGGACGATGAGAAGGCAAAAGGCTGGTAATCAGATGTTGGCCCTACCATGCAGGTGAGTCTCTCAGATAAAAAAAAATTAAAAAAAAAAAAATATATATCTGCTAATGATTCTCTTTCTGGGCCAAGTCCCCCATCTAAATTCTTTTAGGCAGTTAAAGGAGAGGTAAAAATCTTTTCCTGAACATTTTGGGTCTCGATTGCCTTCAGCTCAAATAGTCCACATGCCAAAGTCGCATTTTGGGGTGAGGTATTCTGGTCCCTTTCATCGTCCCTGACCAGGGCTGGTTCCTGCCAGGGCACTGGGGATGTAGATCTCTGTGACGGCTCATGCTCCTATGAGGGTCAAGCGTCTCAGTTTTACTTGAACTTTAGGTAAGTGAGGGTCTAATGAAGGTCTGTTAAGAAGGCCGGGCAGAAAGACCCTAGCTCTAATCCTTACTGCACCCTTGCCGGGCTCAGGACGGGTCAGCGGTGTCAGCAGGAGCGGGGGGCAGGCCCCCTGGGCACATCTACACAGGCTGAGGGCGTGGGGGGCAGGAAGGCGATCCCCCATCCGCAGAAATGCGTACTCAGCCGGTGCCTGAGCATTCTACCCGCCCCCACCCATCCCCCTCCAAGGCGTGCACTAGGAGACCTGGGAGTCACAGCTGAAGGAGCATCCATGCAAGAGCGGGGACACCCGCCAGCTCTGCCTGGCAGCCGGGAGCAGGTGACAAGCTTGCCTGAGCATCGCCAGCATGTCTGCAGCTTCAGCCCGGCAGAATGTTGGCAAAATGCAGCTTCAGCATGCAATCCCAGGGAAGCTGTCTGCACCTGCTGCCCTGGCCTTGGCCTCAAGGTGACTTCACCAGGATCCGCCTATGTCTGAGCCTCCGGCACAGCGTGGAGGGGAGCAGCAGCTGACCTGTCCTGCAGTGGCGTGGGGTGACCTCGAAGCCACTCAACTTGGTCCTCCTTTAAAATCCCCCTGGCCAGGTCAAGTTAGAGTTTGAGCAGGAGTCTCCCAAGATCCAACCTCGCAGGAGAATGGCACTGGCCGGTTGTGGCCAGGAAGTGGCTGCGGTCTCCAAGAGCCGAATGGGGCCTTTATCTCCTCCAGGATATGAATGTACCAACCTCACTCCAGCTGGCACTTAGTTGTCAGGCCTCTGGAGGTTAGAGTGGAACTAGGGGGGGTTATCACAGGACACATTCCTCTTCCTCTGCCAGGGTTCAACACGCGCACCGTTTATAGACAATCAAGTACAATGTCAGCTATGTCCACGGGGTGGACCTGAGGGATAGCGCTCCCCATGCACTTCCTGCCCCTGTCTCATTCTGTGCCCCTTCTGCAGCTCCTTAGTGCCCTCGCTGATGAGCTATAAGAAGCGTGTGTATTTTGGGGACACGTGCAGTGGGCGACTTCATGACCACTCTTCACAGGGTGCCTGGCGTAGGACAAGAAAACCATTAAATATTAATCTCATGACAACTTTATTTGCTCAACCAGCTCCCGGCCAGCACCTCTCCTGCCCAGAGAGATGCGTTGAGGATTCAGTCAGGACGGACTCCGTGAGTGCACGAAAACACGGGTTTCATTGCCAAATCTGTACGTTGAATGTGGCTCCACGGCTCAGAAAGCTTCTGCGATTTCTGGCTTGGAGACTGCTCAGCTCCCCAATTTCGGGTTGTGCTGGGCAAAGGTGATGGGGGTGTTGCCGATGACACGATAGTGGCATGACACTGGTGGGACAGTGAAACCCTCACCTCATAGCTTTAGAAGAAGCCTCTTCTCACTTATCCCTGGCAGCAGAAGCTGTGGTTGCCAATAGAACCTTCTGTGATGATGAAGATACTTTGGTCTTTACTGTCCAGTATGGTAGCCACTGGCCACAGTGGCTGGTGAACACTTGAAATATGGCTAGTGTGACTCGATTCAAATTTTTATTTAATTTCAATTGTTTTTAGGTTAAATTTAAGGAGCCACGGGTAGTCAGGGGCTATCATATTGGGCAGATCTAGAGGTATGCTTTCATTTTCTTCCAAGGATGATTTCTGTGACTTTATCGACAATTTAGTTTACATCGTTTTTCAACATTAGACAGTGACGGCGTGAGGGTGCTGGCTGTGGCAAACGTTGGTGGTTCCCTACTCGCTGCCACTCCATGCTCGCCGGGCTCTGACTTTGTTACAAAGGGCCAGGGGTTGAATCACTGATAGATTAAGCCACCTATGATACTCCCGCTCCTCTTTGCCAGTGATTGGTCTTGGGGTGGGTTTGTGACTCAGTTCTAGCCAGTCCAACACAAGAGGAAGTCCCCTGGAGAGACTTCTGGGAAAGATTTTCTTTCCCAACCAAGGAAGGTGAATAACCCCTTTGAGCCCAGCATTTTCCATCTTGTTTGGGACACTGTTATGTGGATTTGATATTTGGACCTGGGACAGCCAACTTGTCATTGTGAGGGAAAGGCCAAGACAATCAATATCTTTCTTTGAACTGTTGATAATATTTGGGGAAACTCAGTGAACCCATGTCCTGTGAGAGCTTCTAAGGCTCACCTTAGTCTAAGCACAGTGTCATCAATGAGGTGGACCGACATGGTGTTCCATAGGGCAGTGAGATGGTCAAGGTCATTCCAGCACAAAGTCTAGAAGCAAGATGGAGGGGACTCGCTGTTGTCTACTCCTGTCCCACACTTTCTTCAGCACTGGCCAAATGGGAGACTTGTGTAGGACTGAGAGAGTAATCATCCCCCTGTACACACACACACACACACACACACACACACACACACACACATTCACAGTGATACTAATGGCTGTACTACCTTCTGGGCTTGGTCTTCCTTCAGATTTGCCGTTTGTTGGGTGGCAGTGGGGGGACTCCAAGGGCTTCTCCTCTGCCCTTTCTGTCATAATAGCCCTTACTTTTGGGTCAGAGAACCAATGCGAGGGTTCTGCCTGAGGTTTAAGGCATCTGTTTCAATCCTACACCCAGGCTTTGGAGAAGTAATGGGCTCAGGGTTCCAGCAGCCCTACTATGAGCGGGAACTCAATCAAGTTTCCATTTATCACTCAACCCAGTGGTGTTCTTGTCCCCTGGGATTACTGTTGGCTTGAGCTGGCATCCCAAATCCCCTGAAAGGGGGTATTCATTGTTTTCCTTGGGGCACAGATTCCCTGACACATGGTCAGATCCCCTGTAGGAAAACCAGGAGTAAGATAGGCAGAACACATTTTTGATGTTATCCACATGTTTGTTTTCTTTTCCAAGGGGACCCAGTCTTCATTCAATTCAATGGACTGTGAACTGACACATCAGAGAAGCCACACTGCCACTCTGGGGCCTTCTGCTGAAAATAGAGAGGCCATTTTGATGGCAGTGTCCTCTTAGTAACAGCCTGCCTGGGATGCTGGCCCTGACATTATTGCTGTTGGCCTCTCAGGATTATGCTGTTAGACTCCCAACTCTGCTTCAGCCACTGTGAATATTCTCTGATTGACCACAGGGCCTTTCCATCATTCCTTCACAATTCAATTAGGCAGGAACACCTATTTGTCTAGTTTAGGTTACATGATGACGTACTAGTTATAAAGAAGCTGAATGAGAATATTTGATTCCCCTTTGGGTTCCATAAAGAGGAATAGATAAGAACCTTGCCTGCCACCCGTCCTAGAGGCTGGGCAGCCAAAATACTGGTGATTTTTGTCTTCACTTATTCCTTTTCTTTCTTTCTCTCTTTCTTCCTTCCTTCTTTTCTTTTTTCTTTATTGAGGTATAGTTGGTATATAACATACTCGTTTCAGGCATTCTACAAATGATTCAATATTTGTACATATTTCAAAGTAATCATAATAATTCTATTTAAGATCAGTTACCACACACAGTTACAATTTTTTCTATAATGAGCATTTATTACATGCCTAATTTTTATTGTTCTTTTTAAAAAATATCTTATTTATTTATTTATTTTTTTTTTTAATTTTTTTTTTCAACGTTTATTTATTTTTGGGACAGAGAGAGACAGAGCATGAACGGGGGAGGGGCAGAGAGAGAGGGAGACACAGAATCGGAAACAGGCTCCAGGCTCCGAGCCATCAGCCCAGAGCCCGACACGGGGCTCGAACTCACGGACCGCGAGATCGTGACCTGGCTGAAGTCGGACGCTTAACCGACTGCGCCACCCAGGCGCCCTATCTTATTTATTTTTTTAAGTAGACTCCTCACCCAATGTGGGGCTCAAACTCATGACCCCAACATCAAGAGTCTCTTGCTCTACCAACTAAACCAGCTAGGTGCCCCTACATGCCTAATTTTAAAAAAGGAGTCTGTCATTTTAAATATTTTTCAGCCAGCCAGTTCCAAAGCTAAAATGACTATACATGCTTGAGGCAGGGAGGTGGGGGGTGGGCAGGCATTAAAAATGGTTCTTGGACTTGGAAAGGTCAGGAATACTAGCCTGAGAATTTGAGGTGTTGGTCATTTGTGTGTGAGGGTAAGACTGAAATGGCCCTGCCTGGGTCCTGCCGGCTGACACCCGCCCCCCTCCCCCCCCCGCCCCCTCCCCCCCGCCCCCCCCGCCCCCTCCCCCCCCTCCCCCCTACCCCCCCCCCCCCCTACAGTATGGGTATATCTGGCGACCTCTATTCAGGCTCCTTGACTTTCAGAAGAGGCTGTTAACCCTGCCCCAATCTCAGTTGTCTGTTTAAACATTCAGGTCTGCCCTTAACCGGCAGTATAGAATATCAAGGGTCCTTGTCAGATCAGAGCCACAACCTGAAACTCACTCTTGGTTGATACTTAGCAAACATTTGGTTGAAGTAAACAACATTTAGGAAGACTTGTCTGAATGGCAGTCACACGGTCATGCATAAGAGCTCTAGTCTTTTTTATTTTTTAATTTTTTTAACACGTACTCATTTTTGAGAGACGGAGACGGTGTGAGTGGGGGAGGGGCAGAGAGAAAGGGAGACACAGAATCTGAAACAGGCTCCAGGCTCTGAGCGGACAGCACAGAGCCCGACGGGGGGCTCGAACTCACAGACTGAGATCATGCCTTCAGCCGAAGTCAGACGCTTAACCTTAACCTACTAAGTCACCCAGGCGCCCCGAGCTCCAGTCCTTGTTAACATTTATTTTGGGTTTGAACAATACACTTAGATGATCACGTGCTCTCTGCCCTGGTAGGATTTTTTTTTTGGTTTGAACCCACATGGAGCCATGCCATTGACCTAAAGAAGGAAGGCTGTCAACACCAGCCCCACAGCACTCATTGTTTTATTTCCAGTAAGGATGTTTTTAGGGCCTTGTTCGCTATATTACATAGGCCCTTTGACTGAAAGCATATGGAAGAAATTCCTTTCCGGTCTTGGAATCAAGCTCCTGATTTGTTTTTTTTATCTAATGAACATTGTGAGTGATATGGCTGGCCTTGTTTCTTTCCTTGCATGGGCTGCTAGGAAGCTCAGAGTCAAGTTGTGGCCCATATCTAGCAAGCGTAGAGGATTTTCACAGTAAGCATTTTGTGTCTTAATTTTATCTCTGGCTTCACACTATTTCTCCTGACCTATTTCCCCTTCTTCCTAATGTTTCCTGTGACTTTTTATTTTTAAATGTGTATTTATTTTTGAGAGAGAGAGCGAGAGCACGCACATGAGCGAGGGAGGGGCAGAAAGAGAAGGGGACAAAGGACCTGAAGTGGGCTCTGTGCTGACAGCTGTGAGCTGGATGTGGGGCTCGAACCCACGAACCGTGAGATCATGACCTGAGCAGTAGTCGGACGCTCAACCGACTGAGCCACCCAGGCGCCCCTCCTGTGACTTTTTAAAAAAGCATTTTATTGGTATATTTTGTAAGCAAGTTTAAGTGTTTGTTCTTTATTTTTTAGCCAAAGAAATATAAAAACAAAGATACATGCAAAATATTTAAAATTTTATATTTTCACTTGGACACTTATACTGAACTCTGAGCTATTCTCTAATCTGGGGAGCCCAGGGATCTTATTGGGTCTGAAGTTTTCATTTTAGTCTTTAAGAATAATCATTTTGGGGGTGCCTGGGTGGCGCAGTCGGTTAAGCGTCCGACTTCAGCCAGGTCACGATCTCGCGGTCCGTGAGTTCGAGCCCCGCGTCGGGCTCTGGGCTGATGGCTCAGAGCCTGGAGCCTGTTTCCGATTCTGTGTCTCCCTCTCTCTCTGCCCCTCGCCCGTTCATGCTCTGTCTCTCTCTGTCCCAAAAATAAATAAACGTTGAAAAAAAAAAAAAGAATAATCATTTTGTCACCACTCCTGCGATCACTGTGGTGGAAAGAATTTTCATCCATTTGCATTCTTTCAAAACTCTTCTTCTGCCTTCTGATGTTACTTAGTACCTGACACCATCGTTGTGGACGCATCTTTATTCTCTGGAGAGTGGAATGGGATTCAGAGACTCGTGTTCTCGTTCAGTTTTCGAATCCTCTAACAAGAATTCCAAGCATTTTGCGTTTTTACACTTTTTTTTTTTCCCTCTTTGCTGTGGATAAGGGACAAATCAACATCAAAAAATCACTAGTTTGCTTTAGAGGCAATCTTGAGAGACCAATCTGTACTCAGTGAAGTTCAAGTTCCCTCAGCCACCATCACAAACAACAGAAACCTAAAAGCAGTGTTTGCGTACAGAGGAATTTATGTATTCATTCTGGAATAAATCTGAGATAGCAGTTACAATCCTCTACTCACCATGTTTTTTGTGGAAACAAAAACAGAACATAAGGACAATGAAAAAGAAAAATATGACTCAGTTTCTTATTATTAGCAACTAGGGGATTAGCCTTCCAAGTTTATTTATTTATTTTAATGTTCATTTATCTCTGAGAGAGACAGAGAGACAGGACATGGGCAGGGGGTGAGGTGGGTGGAGGGTAGAGAGAGAGGGAGACAGAGAATCCGAAGCCGGCTCCAGGCTCTGAGCTGTCCGCACAGAGCCTGACACGGGGTTTGAACCGTGAGCAGTGAGATCATGACCTGTGCCGAAGTCGAACGCTTAACCACCTGAGCCACCCAGGCGCCCCAGCCTTCCAGGTTTTGAACAAAGTGCTTGTTATAGTCAGCAAATATTTATTGAGCACCTACGATGTGTTATGTCCTGGAATATAGCATTGTTCAAAACTAGACACAGTCCCTACTCTGTGCTTCCTATCATGCATCCCACAGCCCATAATACCTTTATGCGAGTGGTTATCCCACAGTACATAGTGTTATCATACCTACTCTTCTCTCTGGACCATATAGTTTAGATACCTTTCCATATCAACACCTATGGACTGACATCATCATTTCAAAACGCCAAATAGTGTTATGTATCTGATTACCATACTTTATTTATTTTGAGAAAGAGAAAGTGCGCTTGAGCAGGGGAAGAGTAAAGAGGCAGAGAGAAAGAGTCCCAAGCTGGCTCCACGCTGCCAGCACAGAGCCTGATGCAGGGCTCAAACCCACAAACTGCGAGGTTGTGACCTGAGCCAAAGCCAGACACTTAACCGACGGAGCCACCCATGTGCTCCTAGCTGTACTCTGTTTTAGTCAGTGCCCTCATGTTGTAAACTTCCATGCGATTATAAAAAGCACTTCTGTCCACAACTTTACAGAAAACCTGTGCACTGATGCTTTCAAGATGCTTTTAAGTCATCCTCAGAAGCACCAATGTGGACAAGTGACCCCACATCACCCGTAATCTTTCTGACTTTTCTAGTTCAATGACTTTGGCTGTACTTTTGGCACATGAAGCCTGACTTGCTCAGGCCTCGCTACCCAGAACTGTTTGGGAGATGATTGGAAGAAAGTGTCTGGCTTCCTCCTTACAAGGACCTTCCTTTCTACAATGACAGCATCATCTCATGTTGGTCTCAATGATTGCATTGCCTTGTCATTTCTGGTAGCAGGAGCCGACATAAGCAGGCATAAGATAGACCATATGCTGGGCCATGAAACAAGTCTCAATAAATTTTAAAGGATTGAAAACATGCAGAGTACTTTATCTGAGGTATTAAATTAGTCATCAATCATACAGGTATTAAAATTAATTATCAGGGGCGCCTGGTTGGCTCAGTCGGTTGAGCATCTGACTCTCAATTTCTGCTCAGGTCATGATCTCATGGTTTGTGGAATCGAGCCCCGTGTCGGGCACCATGCTGAGTGTGGAGCCTGCTTGGGATTCTCTCTCTCCTTCTCTCTCTGCCTCTGTCTCTCTCTCTCAGAATAAATAAGCATTAAAAAATGTAACAGGGGCGCCTGGGTGGCGCAGTCGGTTAAGCGTCCGACTTCAGCCAGGTCACGATCTCGCGGTCCGTGAGTTCGAGCCCCGCGTCGGGCTCTGGGCTGATGGCTCAGAGCCTGGAGCCTGTTTCCAATTCTGTGTCTCCCTCTCTCTCTGCCCCTCCCCCATTCATGCTCTGTCTCTCTCTGTCCCAAAAATAAATAAACGTTGAAAAAAAAAATGTAACAAAATTGTAAAAAATATATATATATATATAACTAATAATCAATAATAATATGATATCCAGGAAGTCCTCAAATATATAGGAATTAACCAAACAATCCCAAATAACATCTTAATATTTTTAATTTTTTAATTTTTTAAAGTTTAATTATTGATTTGGGGGGAAACCGCGTGAGTGGGGGCAGGGGCGGAGAGAGAGAGGGACTCTCTCCCAAGCGGAGTCCTCCCTGCCAGCTGTGGAGCCTGACGCAGGGCTCGAACTCACGAACCATGAAATCATGACCTAAGCCAAAACCAACAGTTGGTCATTTCATGGACAGAGCTACCCAGGGTCCCCCTCACATAAATCTTAAAACACCACACGTGAAATGAGGAAATATTTTTACTTGGACAAAAGCAAAAATGAAACGCCAAAATTTGTGAGCTGCAATTAAATGAGCGCGTGGAAAGATTTTTTTGTTTATAGCTATGGGCTAGTGATTATTATGCGCCTCCCTTCCCCCTCACCTTCTGAATGAGAGAATAAGCTATTATATTTTCCTATCTCTGTCTCGCCAATACGTGTCAGGTGTGCGTTGGGGAAATAATATCGTTAGTCCTGGTTCACAGGGCTCTGCACCTAAGAAACCAAATCTGAGGAGTATTTGAGGAACCAAACCAGGGGTGCATCATCCCCACCCGGATCTAATCTTGACGCTAAGATCCCGGACCCCAGACCCGAGGGTCATGCTGGAATGGCGAGATAACTTGGGATGTTTTATTTTGCTTCGTTTTGTGGGGTGACTCCGTGTCACAAGTGGATACAAATGATTAGGAGCTGGAGGGCTGACCTGTGTAGATTGTCCCGCATCAGTTCCATACCGACTCATTTAGCTCTATATCGACTCAGGGCTTGGCTACTGTGACGTTGGTAAGAATGATGCAAATAGAGACTGGGTAAGGGCCTGCACCGTGGGGCTTTGTCCTCTTGGAATACCCCCTTGGAATTCAGCTGCCACGCGTAAAGAAGCCCCGTGTTAGGCTACAAGTGAGGAAGGCAAAGGGGAGCCGACCCTGCAGGATGAGAGGTGAGCTTGGGGGTTCCAGGTCCTGCCAAGCTGTCAGCTGAACGCAGCTGCAGGAGGGACCTCAGCTATACCATGAACCACCTCGTGGAGCCCACTGACCCGTAGAAACATGAGACATAACAAGTCATTGCGCCACTGTTTGCTTTGGTAAGTTTTGGGGTGGGTTGTCATGTGGCAATACAAAACTGGAACACATAGGAAGCTTTGGAGCTGGGATGGTCTTTCAGAGTTGTCTCAAAACGAGACGCAAGCGCAGGCCTTTTCATCCCCACGTGGACCTGAAGGGGAGCAGAATATGCCACCCCAAACTTGGGCATGTGGATTATTTTGAGCAGAAGGCGATCAAGTCCCAGCAGACTCAGGAAAAGCTTTTCTACCTCTCCCTTAAATGCCTAAAATAATTTACATCGGGGGCCCGGCCCAGAAAGGGAGATGTTATCAGAGATAACTTCTTTTTATGTGAAATACATCTGCATGGCGGGTCATTTGATTACAGAACATCCGCTCTTCTCATCTTCCTGTGAATTTCCTTTCTCCCCTTTGAAGCCCCAGGCTCCCATCCCTTCCTTTCCTGAGCTCACGATGGCACATAAGCCTCAATTGCCTGAGTGCCTTTGAGTCTCATATTTTTATGGGGCTCCCTCCCATACGCCTGTAATTAAATTTGTTTTCTCCTGTTAATCCGTCTTATGTCAATTTAATTATCAGAGCAGCCAAAGAACCTAGAAGGTAAGAAGGGAAAAATTTTCTGCCTCTACAAACCTGTCATTAAATTCATCTTGCCTCTCGGGAGGTGGCATGATCTTGGGTGAAGCAACATTTTTTTTTTTTTTAACCAACGGCATTTCCCAGAGATGGGCATCGCCGTGAGCACTCAGAAGCCAACACTTCTGGCATCTAAGGGAGTGAGTGCTTGGATCCAGTAGAACGGTACAGCATTCACTACAGTCAGATTTCTATAGGCTTCCACTATTTTCCCATTGGTGGGATAAATGAAGGGGGCTACAGACACTTTATTTGATGTCAGGTCAAACTTCCGGCATGACGTGCTTGGCTTAAAAGAAGAGTTTAATATAAAAACACATGGTAGGTGGACCTATGAGGGTATCTCTCCTGGATTTCTGGCCCTAGGGGAGTACTTTCCCACCATAGCTGGCTGCTAGGCAGCGAGAATTGAACATCACATGTCCCAACCCTAGAAGGCCAGCCTGACTCATTTCTGTGTTCATTACAGGCTGTGGAAGTAATGATAATGAAGTCTGACCTCGGAGCAGCAAATACACAGAGAGAGGGGGACAGGGCAAGTCTGAAGAGGGTATGGGGGGCTCTGGTGATCAGAGGAGCGTGGCATTGAGAAGGAATCTTCAGCAAAAATGTACGTATCTTTAGGGATGTTCATTGTAGCACTGTTTCTAAAAGTGAATGATTGGAGAAACTTCTTTATCCATCAGCAGGTGAACTGCCACAAGAGGAAAAACTCATAGTGAGAACCCACCTGTGTTCATCGTCTTCCCAGCATTATATGCTTCCTGAACTAAAATCACCTAATTTTCATTCAGATATTCTGCCTTTCCTCAGGCAGCCTACTCAGGGGAAGCTAACCTCAGCCCAACCTGCGGCTGGGCCCGGGGTGGCCTAAGTCAATCAACACATGCCTTTGGTACCAATCATCGGTGGTCATGTGACCCAACGCCGTTCAATTAGAGTGAATCAAAGGACTCTCGCTTGGAATGCTGGGAAGGGCACCTGCTTGTGGGCACTCCTGCTGGATGGCTCTAGGCAATGCAACAATTTCTTTCTACCCTCTAAGGGTTTTTTTTTTTTTTTTTCTTTGGTTGAGACTGAGAATTAAACACCTAAGGCCCGTCAGCAGGAGAAAGGCACACACATTTATATAAATTTTATGTGACCTGGGAACTCGTAAGGGAATGAAGACCCAAAGAAACGGTGAAAACGACTTACTCCTCCGTTAGGTTGAACAAGGCGAGACAACCGTGGAAAAATTACTAGGCTACGTGGGGAGGCTAAAGGAAAATGAGTATCTTGAAGAGGCCTGTTTGTGTAGAATTCCCCAGCTCTCAACTGCTTGTCCTTGATCAGAGTGTTGCTTCCCTCCTGGTACAGGGAGGGCATCTTTCTCATGGGACTTGTTAATCTCCGGCTTTCAGAAAGAAAGGGGGAGATTAGAATGCCCTTTCTAGATCTGCGGTTTTTTTTTTTTTTAAACAAAGCACCAGGGAATTAGGAACAAAGCAGAGCACATTGTCTTTCTGTTTTTTCTTTTTTTGTTTTGTTTTTTTTATTTTTTTTTCAACGTTTATTTATTTTTGGGACAGAGAGAGACAGAGCATGAACGGGGGAGGGGCAGAGAGAGAGGGAGACACAGAATCGGAAACAGGCTCCGGGCTCTGAGCCATCAGCCCAGAGCCCGACGCGGGGCTCGAACTCACGGACCGCGAGATCGTGACCTGGCTGAAGTCGGACGCTTAACCGACTGCGCCATCCAGGCGCCCCTAGATCTGCTGTTTTTAAAGTGCTTTTAGCTCAACCCTTAGGCCAAAGTGGCGTCTTGTGGGACGGCGGCGTAACCGGCCACCCTTTGGGGTCTCATTTGAGCAATTCTGGAGCAGTCGTCTGATGGGACATCCTGCAGCTGCTAAAACTGAGCGATTGGAAAGATTTCCATGAGAAATGAAAAGAACAGGTATCAAATCTCTGGTACGAAATCCTGTATAATCAGGGGGGGAAATGTCTATTTTAATCAAGTGGTCTCTTGGTTTGGGGGGGGGCGGGTAGAAGAGGTCGCGAGAGGAGAGAGGAATCCTGTTTTCCCGCCTGAGGCCTGAGGGAGGAGAGGGCACCCCTCCTCCAGGGAGAGCTGCTGCAGGAGGAGAGGCTCCCAGGGGACCTGGCAGGAGGTGACGCCTGAGGCACTGGAGGAGGGGCCTCATGTACAGATACAAAGACAAGACTTAAAATACCCAGTCTTACTGACCCAACAGCCATCCCTGTGGGGATCTGTCCCTCTGAGAAGGGGCTGAGACCACACACAATCTCAGGGTTCTACGGGCTGAAAGGAGCAGGAGGCCTCAGGGCCCCAGGAGAGGGGAAAGTTTGCTCCTCTGGAGGCTTGTCTAGCTCCCTGGATTCGAGCTTCGGGTGGGCAACAGTTCTGTCTTGTTGTTGGGTCCCAGTCACCCGGGACTGACTAACGTGGGTATCGGTGCAAGACTGTACTGAATGAAGGAGGCAAGGCCAAGTGGGGGAGGGGCCCAGAAAGCAAAAGCAGGGGGCTTTCCACCTGCATGCCCCCAGGGAGGTGAGGCCCAGAGAAACTGGGCCCCCCTGGCCTTTTGTCGTCAAGCCTGACTTCAGCAGGGAGTTCTGCTTTCTGGTTGTTTCAGACATTTCTCCTTTCAATGTAAATATTATTTTTAAGGAGCCTCCAGCCCAGGGCAGTCTTGGTCAGCTTAACCGCTCTCAGGGGGAATACGCAACTTTAAAGTGTTTGAAAAGAATCTGCTTCTGAGGAATTTGCATTTCCAGAAAGCTTTCAATAGAGGGCCAAGCGATGGAGCCTGTGAATAAGGGCTTTCTGTGTTTGCTGCTCCATGTGAACAGTACAGGAGGGATAAGAGAAAGGAGGCACATTGCATTCCCCTCACCCCCCACCCCAGCAGCTGCGGCTGAGGGGGCGGGGGGAAGGCTCTTTGCCAAGAGCCAGGGAGGATTCTGGGATGTCTGTGTTGAGTCATCTCTTCCCTGCAGGTTTCCAGGGAGCTGGTTTGCATGAGGTAAACTCGCGACCTGATTCCCAATTCCAAGGGCCACTGTTCCTTGCTCTGCAGCCTTCTCTTGCCTCAAGGATGTGGCCTGGTGGGGAGGGGGAGGGTAGTCCTGAGTGGGGGAGGGGGAGTGTTGGGGCAGAGCCCGGCTGTTTGGGCGCTGACGTAGAATTCGGTCCCACACTCACATGGGCTCCTTTTCCAGCCCTTCTCCCTTCAGCTGGGACCAGTGGCTGCTTGGGCAGTCAGAAGACCTCCCTGTGTGGTTTGCTAACGCTCCCTTTGGCCCCACCCCTTGTTCATCTTCGTTCTCTGAAGAAGCTGAGAAAGTGGTTTGTCTTCACTCTCCGGGGCTGAGAAAAAAAGCCTTGAGAAGGAAGGTCACTTTAAAGCCCCACCCACCAAAAGTCGGCCATAGGCTTCCTGCCCCCAGCTTGGGAGTCCCCCAGTTCTGGGTTCTCAGCTCACTCCGGGAAGCTCCCCCTAGAGGTCACAGTGACAAGGAAGGGGCGTTCACCAACTTCCAACCAACGTTCCCACTCCTACCCCTCCCCACAGGAGTCCCTCCCCTGTGGCCTGTGGTCAGTCTGTTGGGTGTGTGGGTCCTCTTGGACGGACACAGACTAGCAGCGTGCCAGAGGAGCCCCGTGGCACCGTGAGGGTGTTGACCCAATTCTTAGCGTGGGGCCTGTGACTGTACTTGGCTCCAAAGAGCTGAGGGGTCCAGATGTGTAACTTTGAAGCCCTTTGAAGTCACTTGACGTGCATGGGACATCACTTCAGGAGAGCTTATTCTTTTTTGAAAATTATTTTTCAAAGTTTTTTATTTATTTTTGAGAGAGAGAGAGAGAGAGAGAGAGAGAGAGAGAGAGAGAGAGAGAAGGGGAAGTGAGCCCGATTCGGGGCTCAAACTCACAAACCGTAAGATCATGACCTGAGCTGAAGTCGGATGCTCAGCCGACTGAGCCACTCAGGTGCCCCTTTTTTTTTTTAAGTGTTTAATTTACCTTTTAAAGCAATCTCTACACCCAAAGTGGGGCTCGAACTCATGACCCGGAGATCTAGAGTTGTGTGCTCTTCTGACTGAGCCAGCCAGGGGCCCCTCAGGTGAGCTCATTCTAAGACCAGCCTATACACTAGACCAAGAAAAGCCCCTGCTTTTATTTCTGATATTAACCAAACAGGGTAATAAAATGGACAAGACACTAATCGAACAAAAGTGCCTCCATATGTGGCTTCCTTCCCCTCGAAAAATGTTACCCTATATACTACACTTTCTTCTTCTCTCCGCATTCCTTCTTTTTTTCTCTCCCTCTCTGCTTCACTCTCTCCCTTTCTTTCAATCCATACAAAATATTGACTCTTTCTGTATGCCAGCCACTGGCATTGCCAGGAACTGGCAGTATACTCGTGAACAATAAAGAGATCCTTGGCCGGTACATCTTCCAGGCTAGAGGCAGGACACAGGCAATAACAACACCATAAGCAATAAGTGAATTTTACAGTGTTTTATAGAGGACTGAGGGTCATGGGAATAGAATAAGTGGGGGTTTGCAGTTCTAAGCAGCTGGTCAGGGTGGACCTCGTTGAGAACATGACATTTGAGCAGAGACTCGAAGGCAAATGCAGAGAAAGAAAAACATCTTTCCCTCTACCCGTCCAAGTTCTTGGCTGGGGCTTCTGTAACAACAACAACAACAACAACAACAAAACCAGATTAATAAGAGAAAAGCATGCAGACTTATTCAAGTTTTATGTGATGTAGAAGATTTTATAAGGAAATGGAGACCTGAAGAAGTGGTTATACCTGAGCCTTTCAATGCCAGGTTGATGAAGAATGAAAAGTTGTAGGAAAATGCGATAGGACAGCTGTCTTAGAGATAAGGCTTATTATTTTTTTTCTTGTAGGTATAGAAAAGCCATCTCTCACCTGAGGGTCTATGACCTACTTGAGGGGAAGGTCACAGAGTCCTTCCTGCACCTGCTGTTTTTCAAATTCCTTCGGCTCAGATAGCCATGCGCTATGGAGAAGAGCGTGCCAGGCACAGAAACCAGCCAGCACAAAGGCCTAGTGCAGGAGGGTGCCCGGCTCTGGGGAGACACAGCAGGGAGGTCTCCCTAGCTGGAACGCCGTAGGTGGGGCATAACAGGACATTCGGTCAGAGAGGGAGGGGCCTTGGAAAGACCTCAACTGGAGGATTTTTAAAACACTTAAAATTTAAAGAATACATTTTTATAAAAATGTTTATTTTTGAGAGTGAGAGGGAAAGCGGGCATGAGCAGGGGAGGGGCGGGGGGGGGGGGCGGAGACAGAGAATCTGAAGTAGGCTGTGTACTGTCAGCACAGAACCCAACATGGGGCTCGAAGCCACGAATCATGAGATCATGACCTGAGCCGAAATCAAGAGTCAGGCAGCCAGCCGGGCGCCCCGAAGTGTCTCTTCTTGACCTAATTGTAGCCAGGCTTATCTGGCCCAGACCTTGGCCTGCTTCATCTGGTGTTAGTGGGAATCCTGCTGGGTCAGTTTACAGAATCCTTGGTATCTAACTATCCTTGATATCTGATCAAAATCCTCACCTATCCCTCTCAATATCTTTTACCCTGGCTTGCCTACAGCAAGAATCCTGTCGAGTTGGTTAAGCCAGAATTGCCCCTTACCCTATGTTTCCTCTTAGTAATTTTCTATCCATCGACCCCACCCTGCTCCTTGACTATAAATCCCCCCCCTTGTCCCTATGTTCAGAACGGAGCTCAGTTCTACACCGAGGTCCCTCTTCCCCTATTGCGATGTTTCCAGAATAAAACGTGCCCTCACTGCTTTAACTTCTGTCTGGCTCTGGCCCTCTTGCAACACAAAAGTAGAGTGAAGATGATGATGAACTCAGCGTGAACCAATCACACGGGTTCCACAGCGATCAGCTCACGGCCACCTTGTTTCATCCGTATCTCCATTTCCCGTGTCCCACATCATTTCATCCCTAAGTATTTCTATATGTATCTCTGAGGAGGACGTCTTTTAAGCTGAACATAAAGTCATTTTCACACCTACAAATTTACAATAATTCCTTACTGTAATTAAATATCCTGTCCTTAGGTCATTAGAGGGTGTTTTGCAGAGGGATAACGTGCTCTAATTTACTTCCTTAAATGGTCAGATTGTGTGGTATACTCTGGTACAGGAGGGTCAGATGGCACAGCCACTTTGGGAGTGTGGCAGTTTCTTTTCAGGTTAACCATGGGCCTACCTTTGGACCCAGGAATTTCATTCCCAGCTATACACCAAAGAGAAAGGGAAACTGTAGCCCACCAAAAGAATCACACAAACATATTCATAGCAACTTTATTTTAAAATCCCCAAACTGGAGGGGCGCCTGGGTGACTCAGTCGGTTGAGCGTCCGACTTTAGCTCAGGTCATGATCTCGCAGTTTGTGAGTTTGAGCCCCGCGTCGGGCTTTGTGCTGACAGCTCAGAGCCTGGAGCCTGTTTCGGATTCTGTGTCTCCCTCTCTCTGCCCTTCCCCCGCTCATGCTCTCTCTCTCTCTCAATCTCTCTCTCTCTCTCTCTTTCTCTCTCTCTCTCTATCAAAAATAAATGAACACTAAAAAAAAAATTTTTTTTTTAAATCTCCAAACTGGAAACCATCTGAATCCCCATTAATGCGCAAGGAGATGAACACATTGTGGCATGGTGACACATGGAAATACCCAGAAAGAGAAAGGAATAGATTATTGATATATACAAGACTATGAATCAGGTTCAAAACATTGAGCAAAAGAAGCCCGATACAAGTGTGTGTGTTGGTTGATTCCACTTATATGAGTTTCCAGAACAGGCAAAACTATGTGTCTGTCTGTCGGTGGGTGTAGAAATCAATCGGTGGGTGGTTGTCTTGGGTGAAGGGGACATGAATATTGACTAGAGAGGGGCTGGTAGATGGGGAGACTTGGGGGTAAAGTTTGAAGACAGAAGAGTATCAGGGAGATGTGAGGTGATTCAATCCCCGCCAGCACTGACGCCTACTTGGAATTCGAGGTCATAAATTTAGAGTAATTCCAGGAGGCATGGTTGTATTTGACCAAGTCCCTCTGGACGTGCACCAGAGATGGAGAACTGGTTTTTGAACCAGGATGTGGTTTTGCTAAGTAAGAGGAAGAAAGTGGGCAAATCGGTTCCTAAGCCCACTAGAACAAGAAGACTTTCCTTTCGCTTCTTCCCACAGAGAAAGCAACACCCCCCCCACCATATGCGCGAAACACAAATCCCCCCAAAGTGCAACGTAGACCCCAAAAGTTCCTCCAACCCACTTCTCCTGGCCAGCTCTGCCCAGCTCCAGGGGCTCGCCCGGGGGGCCTGCTGGGCTCTTTGAGCTACAGTAGCTGTGGGATTCTTCCACAGGCACTACCTCCTTCAAGATCCCTTATCAGCTCATCAAAACACCTCCTACCACATCTGCAGAATAGAGCACCAGAGGGTAAATCTAAATCCCAGTGGCATTCTGCAGCCGACTTCAATCCACACAGGCGTCCCGGGTATCCTCGGATTTCCCAGAACAAGGTACAAGCAGCTCACCCTTGACCACTGGAGGTGGGCAGGCAAGAGAAAGGCAGAAAAAGTGGAAGAGGGAGGAAGAGAAAGGTAAAAAAGAGAACACAATCCCAGGGGTTCAACATCTTCATGGAGCTGGCCCACCCAGACCTTTCATCCTGAGTCTAATGCAAGACAAGCCGATTGTCCAATTCATCCATTTTATGTACTCCTTTATTAAATGTTTATTTATTTTTGAGAGAGAGAGAGAGAGAGAGAGAGAGAAAGAGAGAGTGCACACAAGTGGGGGAGGGGCAGAGAGAGAGAGAGAGAGAGGGAGACACAGAATCCGAAGCAGGCTCCAGGCTCTGAGCTGTCAGCGCAGAGCCTGATGTGGGGCTCGAACCCGCGAACTGTGAGATGATGACCTGAGCCAAAGTCAGATGCTCAACTACTGATCCTCCCTGGTGCCCCTATTTTATGTTCTTCGTAAGTGGGATCAGTCGCCCCGGACTCGAACAGAACTCCTTAGCTCTCAACCTCCTGGAGGAGTTTGAGCCTGGATCCCTTGCTTCAGCCCTGCAGCTAAGACCAACTGGCCTTCTTCCTTGGATACTTCCCTCCTTGGCAGCTAACAATGCAACACTCCCAGTAAGGAGGTACCTTAAGACTTCTTAGCCCCAGTCCTTTTGCCAGCTCATGGCTCAGTTCCCTGACTTTGGCCAGGAACGTATCATGAATCGTTCACAAGGCCACTTTGTCAACTCAAATTCCTGCTCCGAGTCTCCATGACTGGCTGTGTGAGGTGTCGTGAGAGTATAGTATCTGCATGTTATTAATGTGTATGCTGTCGCTGCCTATACCGAGGAGCGCTGGCTGGGGAGAAACGGTCTTCTAGAATCTTCCAGTGAAGCCAGAACTTGCAGCAGCAGCGTGAAAAGCTGTCTTACCTCTATGGGCTACCAGCAGCCACAGGCCTGATTTACTGCCCTGCCAAACATGGCATTGAGCCTGGGACCTCAGAGGAGATGGAAGGGGCTGCCCTTGGGTGTTCCACCTCAGTTTTACGACTGGACTTGTCATTTTAGTTCCCTGCATCCTGCTTACTCAATCTACCTGTAGCCCACCAGGTTTCGTGGCCAGTGGGAGAGTGGTTGTCCTCTGGAGGGTAGGGTGGGAAGGAGGAGGACCAGAGTAGCATCTGAAAAGCTCGGGACCTTTCAGTTGGTCCTAGTACCTGGCGCCAGTTAGCTGGGTGGGCCAGATGGGCAGCTGCAGGGGGCTCGGGCAGCCTGGACTTGGCTCTTCACCTCTTGTAGCCTCTTCCGGTGTACCTCTTCTGCCCTCAGAAGGACTGCTGCAGCGGGATAAGGCCCGACTTTCTCAGGAATAGCCAGTCTGTGGTCTAGAGACCACAGTCAGAGTCAAGGTCTGAATCTAGCCTGGTGAAGATGCTAGACCCACAGGCCCAGCCTCAGCCAGGCTGTCCCCAAACTCACAGCCACGGTAGCCTTAGTTCTCGCACTGTGGTCAGAAGTATACTTGGCCACGCTTCTTTCTAGCTCTCCTCTTCCCTCTCCAAAGCACCTGTTGGGGCTGTTGCTCGAAATTGGTGGTAATTAAAATAGTTCAATCCAACGATCACTGTAAGCCACTCTGAATGCAATGGCCTAACCCAAATCTCAGCTTATCAAAAAATGGTCCCAGTGGGGGCAGGCTTATTCATTCATGAGATTCTATTATGTGCCAGGAAGGATTCGAGAGAGGAAAAACAGCTGGTGTCTGCCTCCAGGACCTAACAAATAGAGGGAAGAGGGTATGTCCTACAGGAAATACCAACAGAACAGAACATACCAACATCCCCCCATTACTTGGGGGATGCTTGGCATGTGACCGTTTATCATGCATGGTTTCCGCTCTTCGAGAGTGATGCCTATGGTCCATGACCAGTACCGTGAGACCCAATGCAAGGGCAGTGTACTACCAGAGTATCCACGGGTGAGCCCCGGTGGCAGTGATTGCCAAAGAGAATGCGATTGGCATTTTGGGTGGGATAACTCTTTGTTGTGTGGGACTGTCCTGTGCTTTGCATTCTCAGCCTTCATCACTAACAGCCCATAGTATCCCCCAGTCATGGTGACAGCCAGTCACATTTCCCGCAGGTGGGAGGGTGGGACTGCCCAGGTCACCACTGCCCTGAGGAATCCAAATGCCATGGGTCTGTGGCTCAAGGCAACTGTGAATTCTTGACTCCTAGCGACTCAGGCATTCATCCTGGTGAAATGGTGGGGGTGGAGGGGAAGGGGGCAGCAGTGGAGGGCAGCACTAGAGCTCTGGTCACAGGCCCAAAACCATCTGGAGTGGAAAGCTGTGGTTTTTAGCTGCCTGGCATGGGTTCCCACTTCTTTGGGTAACAGGTTACGAAAATTATCATTTGGCCTCTTCCCTGCCGTCAGTCCTCAGACTTTCCGTGGGGTTGACCCTCAGTTCCACAGGTGGTTGTAGCCTGGCCAGTCAGAGCATTGCCTTCCCCTGGGCAGAGCGTGGGTTCCAGGAGGGACACAGGACCTGATCAGAGGCTGATCAGAGCCCTTTTGCTGCTGGGAAACAGACCACCTTCCCTGCCAGACTTGACCTTCGGAGGCTGGGGGGTTTTGCTGCTGCAGCCATCAGGCCCCCTGCCTGAAGATAGGTGACCCTGCAAAAGCAGAAACAGGTTTGGGGGAACCAGCCACATCTGCGCTGGAATTTCCCTCTTGACGGGAGCCAATACATCCCCGTCTTGTTCAGGTCAGGTTGGGTGAGGTTGTCTGACGGGGACAACGAAAAGGGACTGATTAATATGCCGGGAAAAGGAGCTGAGTGTCTTCAGTCAGAGGAGCCAGGCTGACCAGGGGTCCCAGTCCTCGGCACCAGGTCTATGCCCCCTTCATGCTGACCCTCAGGACAGGACTGTAGCGTGACCCTGCCCCAGCCTGGAAGTCTGCATTCTTCTCGGGGGGGCTGCTTCCCAGAAGAGGTGACTCTCAGTCCAGGGGTAGGGACCCTCTCCCAGTCTATCAGTCAGTGCCTGTTTAGGAAAGGAAATCCCGGGATGGGGAGGTGATGGAGTGGGCTGCGGGGTTCCTCGGGACTGGCCCGGCCCACCTGGCCCAGTCCCGCCTTCCCTGTTACAGGTAGGCTGGCTCCCTGCCCCCTCACATCCCCTGGTCATTACTGAGGGCTTCAGTGCATTCTGGACTCCCAAGTGCAGCCATCTGCCTTCTTTGCCTGAGAGCTTCATCTCTGGAGCGGAGGAAAGTCCTGGGAGAAAGAACCATCTCCTTTCCAGCAGCCTTTAACTGAGGACAAATGGGACGGGTGTCTAAACATCCAGCTTTCCTGCCTCCGGTGGGATTACTCTGAGGTATATGGTCTGTTTCCCATCGTTGCCCCAGAAGAACTGGGTAGGCCTCAGTTGTCCTCAGGGGCCACCGCACTTGAATGGACTGTCATCTCTTCCCTGTTTCACACCCCTCTCCTGTACTCCCACTTTGAACTGAGACCTCTGCCTCAGCTGCTCAAGCCCCACCAGCCTCTGGCGGGTGTGGCTAAGTCCTCCGAGAGAGCACAAGACTGCAAGTGGTGACTGGCCCTGACCCCGCGCGTCCCCCATCACAGGTGAAGCTAAATGAAGCCATCTCCCAGAGACAGAGTGTCCCCGGGCACAGGGCCCCTGTTCCCCAAGGCGCAGGCCTGGAAGGGGGCCAGCACATTCCTCCTGTTCCCACTAACCGGGATTACCACTGGACGGAAGTGCAGTTGACTGTGTTAGGTATTGAATTAAGTTCTAGAATTCTTGTTTTTAGCTTGGGAAAATCAGAAACAGTTTGCTCTGAATGTGCAGAGAAAGTTGCCCTCCCCCCACCCCCCACCAGCGGGTCTGTGGCCCCAACAGGAAACTGCAGGATCCCACCCTCATTGCCTGGGGCTCTCAAAGTCATCCCAAACCCATCGCCCAACGCACTTGCCAAGTCGAACTTTGTGTCTCTGGGTAAAACACACTCATGAAACAGAATTTTTTTTTTTTTTGTTCTATTTTGGTGACAAGAGAGATCCTCGATGGAAACTGGATCTGTAAGAAAAATGAGGATAGAGCCATTAGCTTAGACAATATTCCATGACCTTGGAATTTTGGTGGCTTCCCAGTTTTACCACCCCATGGGTGAAGGTTCAGCAGCTAAGATCCTCTTGTGGAAAAATAAATGATTTAGGATTCAAATTTCTGTCATTGTCTTGTCAGCTAGTTTCATCTAAACACAGCCACTTAGAGCCTGGTGTTCCCTTTAGGCTATAACGCACTTATGCAAAGTTCTTGGCAGGTACTTGGCTCAGTCAACATTGGCGCCTTCTTTTCCTGTCCCTTCTCCCAGGGCTCCCAGCAGCTACGATAGAGCCTCACGGCCCCCAAGCTGGATTGTGGCAATGAATTTTACTATGTTCAGTGCCCAAAAGGAGAGGGGAAATAGCCCTTTGCTTGTAGTGTCTCATCATTCTTGGAGGGATGCTAAGAGAGGGGCTTCCCATGCTTTAAGAAGGAGGATTCTGGAAACACCTTTTCCCGGAGAGGAGGCTTTGTCACTGTCATTAGATGGTTCTATAGTCTATGGACTAAGAAGGACACCAAACTCTCTATTTCCCTTCTGCAGTGGCTAATTGCTGAGCCTATGGAACCCAGGATGACTCAGTGTACCCCCCATGCACACACACACACACACACACACACACACCGACTTTCATATAACCTCAGGGTCGCTTTCAGTGGCTAAAGCACTTGTCCAAGCCAACAGATCCGCATTGGGCGTTCATTCTGCAGTTGGCTCCCATATCACCTTCTAAAAACATTCCTGCCTATTGTAGTGGGTGCTTTCCCCTTAGGAAAGGGAAGCACATGTCTGTCTGTCCACACTCCGTGGACAAACAGAAAGGTAGCGGCAGGGTCCTTATGATCAGAGGTCCCAGCCCTGCTCAGCCCCTTCCACTGAGATTCTTGTCTCCTTGCTGCCTTTCCCTACCTGTGGACACCACTTGTTGACCTGAACCTATCCGTTCTGCTTATCTCTGAGAACTTACAGGGACCCTGCATACTTGCCTAGACCCAGAGCAGACCCACAGTAGGTGTCTTCTCCATAGGCACCTTTGTTCACTAGCAGACTTCTAAACGACCTCTTCCTGGCCTCAGTTCCTGGCTCTCTACTCTATTTATGCCTTCTCCCCAAGTCATCTTAGCCACTGCCTGTGGCTGTATATCTCAGCTATTTCTAATCACTCCTATGCTTAGAGCTAAGACCGGGCTTTTCCGCTGACTTCCATATATCCATCTGCCTATGTGACATGTCCTTTTGGTTGTCCAACATCTTAACGGTAACAACGAACAGAACTCTTGATTACTGCCCCCTCCTGTGCCTTGTGCCTCTGGCAATGGCACCTCAAGGACTCCTCCTTGAGGCTTCCTTTCCCTCATCGCTTCATTCAATCTATCAGCAAGACTTGCTGGTTCTATATCCGTAAGAGCCATCACCCTGTTCCAAGTGCCATCTTTGCCTGCCTAGAGCAGTGCAAACAATTCCCATCTCGTCCTCCTCCCCCTTTTCCATTCTCTACTTGACAGGACCTGCAATTATTTTGAAATCTAAATCAGCAGCTTGAGAGACTTCCCTCTGAGGGGAGAATGAATGAATGAATATATGTAAAGCACCCGGAACAGTGCCTGCACACAGGAAGTGCTATATAAGAATTTGCTCTTGCCCTGCTGCTGGGGCTTCCAACCCATCTGGAACACAACAGAAATCTTCGAGGCCCTGCCTGACCTTGGTCCCTCCAGTGGCGGTCTCGGCTTCAGTCATACTGGCCTCTTGCCTGGCCCCCAAAACGTGTGAGGCTCCTTCCTGCCTCAGGGCTATTGAATTTGCTATTCTGTCTGCAAGAACACAGACATATTTGCATAGTCTGGCTCTTTCTGCCATGTGTGCCTCAGTTCAGAGAAGCCTTTACAGACCAGCCTGTTCCCAGGAGCACCCCCCCCCCCCGATCATTCTGACCTTCTCTGTTCTTTATCAGATCAACTTTATGTCTCTATTTCCTTCATAACATTTGCCACACAATCAAGAGATCTTGCTTATTCGTTGACTTGTCAATTGTCTGTCTGTGCCCTCTAGAAGAATGCAGGCTCCACCAGGGGAGGGCTTTTGTCCGTCTTGGTTTACTCCTATCGCACAGGGTACATACCCCAGGAATATTTAATGAATGAATGCATTATTTAATTAATGAACACTCTTTCCCCCCATCTGCACTCTGCCTTCTAGCTTGGATGTCAGGCAAGCATTTGTGTCTCCCTGTGAATTATTATCCCGTTCCCCTCTCTTGGGGGCCTTGGCCAGCCTAGATGCACTGACTTTACCAGACCTCAAAGTCCCAAGCCTAGCCGTCGGCTGTTGGTGGACCTTGGTGTCATCAAGTCTCACCGTACCCGGTGTGGTGCTGGGCACATGGTCAGTACTGACATGTCACAGCCGTGCTTCCCCACTTGCCTGTTGACAGAGTTCGCAGGGGTTCTTGTGGGGGACAGTGGGAAGTCAGAGTGGGAGACACTATGCTTGACTAGTGTCCAGGAACTGTCACTGCAACCTCTAGGCTTCTAGAAAGGCCTCTCCTGCCCCCTGCTGGTGGTGCCATAATCAGACCCTCAGACTCACAGTGTCTACTCAATGATGGGATATGACCCTGTAGCACAGGCTCGGACAGAAGCAGGTCTGGAAGAGGCTAGGCCTGCTGAGGTCGGTTAAAACGCATTCCAAGTACCCCAGTGCCATCCCAGTGCTGGAACAGTAATTTGACAAAAGCAGTGGGTTACGTGGAGAAAGGCCACCTCATCAGGGCTGTGGGGTCTGGGAAGGACCCTGTCTCAGGCCACTCAGGGTGGGTGGCACAGCCTCCCTCTCCCTCAGGGGAAACCGGAGTGGTCGAGGGACAGCTCTGTGCAGAGAGAGGACTAGCATGTCCCTGGTCCCTGGTCGCTGGCCGGACCAGCCGGTCAGGTTGGAGACCTGTCTCTGGGCTGGTTTCACCTGGCCCCGAGAAAGCTGCACCCTAGCCCTGCATCCAGGCACCGGGCCCACCCTGAGAGGACATAAGGAGTTACCCCTCGGAGCAGAAGAAAGCTGGGTGAAGTTCGTGCACTGCGTGCGTTTCTAAGTGACATCCGCGACATAGGGCCCACCAGCCACTTGAACCCCCACCCCCAACACACTCGGGGCTTCAGTCTCTGGGGTCTTGTTGACTCTGCCACTGATTCACTCTCAGGCCCTGGGAGGGTGACCTCCTCCAGACCCGGGACGGGTTTCCATTCCTCTCCCCTCCTCTCCATTTCCCCCTCCCGGCCACCTTCTCTTCCCTTCCTTGCCATCAACCATCTCCTTCCTCCCCTCCCTGCACCCTCCGCGCAGGGCTCAGCACTGTGTGAACTGCAGTATATATGATGCTTCACATTAAGTAACTGGGGTCCCTGCCATTCCCGGGGTCTCTCAGCTCCGGTTAAAGTGGAAGACAGCGTCTCAGTGTGGCGCTGCCTGTCTTAACATCCGACACCTGCCTGTCCTTGGAGCACACAGGGCACTGCCTTGAAAGCGGAGGCTTTCTCAGGTATCCTTATCGGCTAGAATTCCATGACATTTTGGATGTATATTTACTGTGTAGTCTTTTTATGGAAAGGGATAGGATTTTCCATTTACGGCCAGAACTAAATTTCCCTTGAAAATAAATGCGTGGAAGTTAAAAAGGAAGCTAATTAAAAAAAAAGAGGAAGTGATATTACAGGTGTCAACCCAGCAAGAGGGATACTATCATTACCTCCATTTAACAAAAAGAAAAATGAGGTGTCAGGAGTTAAGGAACTTGTCCCAGGCTCCAAAGATCCTGGGTGTGGATCGGGATCTGACGTTAAACTTGCGCGCCTCGAGGGACAGAACCCAAGCTGACACCCGTGGGCCCTGTTGTAAGGAGCCTCTAGAACAAAATGGCTCAAGGGCATGCTTCGGACTGCCGGTCACCATCTACCCATCCCCCGTGACCCGCCTGGCATGTCTGAACATCCCCTCAGGGCATCCTCAAAACCATCGCCCTTGGAGGTCGTCACTAGGCCCCCTACGTTAGCCATGGCGTGGCTCTCACAGAAGTTAAGTGATGCGTCCCCTAAGACCCAGCCACCAGGGAGCAGAGTCAGGCCTGGGACCTACTCCAAAGCCTGCATGTTTCCAACCACCCCCATGGTTGGTAGAAGTAACAAGACCCGCCACCTGGCCACCTTATCTTATATTCCAATAATCTTGAGAAGAAGGCCCCACGGTCTTCCCTGTTTCTAGATGGGGAAATAGAGCCTCTTGGTGGCTCTGGAATTTCATGAAACTTAAGGTGCGTCCACAATAGTCCCTCGATCAGGCAGCAGAGCCCCTGAGCAGGTGGTGAGTTTACTGTCTGGGTCAGGCTTTTGAGATACTTTGAGCATCTGTTCCCACCTCGTGCCCTGCTGTGGCCGCTCCCTGTCCATTTTGGGGCCGGTGGAGGTCTGGGGGTGGGTGGAAAAGCTGCCATTACCACCCGACCAGCATTAGCAGGCGTTCACTGCAATGGGGACTTGGCACTGGGGACAACTGTGGGTGCTCCTGGTGCCCACCCAGATCCCCACCAGCTCTGTGGTGTAATTCACGCGCCAAAGCTCCCCTGGGGTCGAGCTGAAGCTGGACTCCCCGCTGACCTCCTCCTCGCTCTACTCCGTCCTCTGTCCTCTTACCTCCCTCACTCCCTTTTTCCTCCACAAATCCTGTGCACCCAAATCCCTGTCTCAGGCTCTGCCCCTAGGAGCCTGGCTAGGAACCTCCGCTCCACGTCTCCCATTTTCTCCCGTCCGGTATCCCAGGCCGGTGGGGGTTGGGGAAACCTTGGTTTGACAATCCCAGTATGGGTCTGGCATTGTCCAAGAGCGTCGGGGCTGCTTGACAAAGCCAGGTGACCTTGAATCCAGGAAGAGTCCCTCGGTTCTTAAGCTTTCCCCGAGAGGCTGGGGGCTTGGCCCACCCATAAATTCCCCCTTTATTCAGAGAAGGAGAGACACTCCCTCGGCCCGGTCCTGCAGGGACGGTGGCTCGGTGGCTTGAGGACCAGCTCTGCAAGGGGGAGCGGGCACAGAGGGGGTCCACGTACCTGCCGGGCCGCGGGCCTGGGGTTTGTTCACAAGGATTCAGTGATGTAACAGGCAGCCCCCAGGGCTCCCAGAGCCACAGCGGCAGGCCCGAGAGCTTGGAGCATGTGAATTACGATGAGTGGAGTGTTTTCTTGCAGGTTCTCTGTAGAGCGAAACAGAAAGCCCACAGGTTGGGGGAAGCTGGGACTCTAGTGCCCGTCTACAGGCAGGGAAAGCAGAAATCGTAGGGTGGCCTCGGGATTTCAGGAACGCCTTCTCCCCGTGACCGAGCCTCCTCTCAGGGGGACACAATTCCGCCCACCCCTTCCAATAAATCCCTGTCGCGAGAGTCCCTGCGTCTGAGGATGGGCTAGCCTGGGGTGCCAGCTCCCCGGAACACCCAGGGAGCAGGGTACGAAGGCGGCGAAGGCCGCGGTGTGCCAGGCCCCGTGCCAAGCATCTCACACCCAGCGTCTTCCTCAAGCCTGACAACCACCATGTGAAGCGGGTTGTGTCACGTGACTCCATTTTGGGGGTGAGGAATCCGAGGAAACAACATATGACGCCCACCACACGGGCGAGGAAAACAGATGATCACGCTCCCGAGGAAGGCTTTGACAAAATGCAGTATCCATGGTGACATCAATCCTACTGAAGTAGAGAACCTTATTCAACGTGACTGTGTGTTTCAGGCCAAGGTCTCACATTCCACTCTACCAAGGGGTGTCAAGATGATGGACCCTGGATTCCTTGAGCGGAATCAAGACTGACACGTCTTACCCCGGCCAGACTGGATCTCTGCCCCTTCCCCTCACTTGCCTAATTCTAAGTCTTTTACCTTTCCCTCTGCCACCTAGGATGCTCTGTCTTTTCATCTTAAGCCACAGAGGATCCCAAGACCCTTTTTGACTCAGCTCAGATACCAATGACACTGCAAAGTCTCCCTGGACCCTGATTTAGGAGCGAGCGCTCTTTTCCTGAAGCTCTTAGAACATCTCTAGGACAGACGTCACTTTCCGGCTTGCATCTGAGATTCTAAGGCCCAGGTCTCAGCTTACCACGTAGACGGTACGGTTTTTAAGGGTAAAGTTCCCTGTTCTGGTTTTCCTCACAGGGCTTAGTATTCTATCCAGGACAGGTTCTCCCGCTTGTTGGTTTTTAAGTGATACGAATCCGTGGCTCGGCTTAGCACCAGATGGATAGGAATACTAAGTGTGTGGGAGGAGAGTCAGTAAAGGCGAGTGGTGGGCAGATCATTCCTCGACGGGGACTTACCAGGTTGTATTTTTGGCTTTACGCATGTTCTCCCAACACACCTGGGTATCCGTTTGCTTCTCGTATGTCTGAGAGATGGTGCTTTTCAAGGATGGACAGGAGAGGGGATTTGGTGGTGGAGACACCAGCCAAGAGAAGGAGCAGGATGAGGGGGAGGGGGAGGCGGGCTCTGCTTCTGGGTGAGGGGTGTGAGATCCCCAAGTGGGAAGCCGCTTCGTGGACATCGGGTGAGACCCTGAATACAGGTGCAACTACTCTGGGGCCCAGAACTGGGGGCAGATGATGAGGGCTCCCCTTGCACAGAGCCCTGCACCACTGGGCAGGGGGACTGACACGTTCAGTCCAGTTTTCTGCACAGGGGTCTTCCCATGAGGGGTGGCTTTCTCCTGATGGCTCCGTGGAAGAGGAAAGGAAGGCCAGATACCGTGGAAGACTCTACGGGAGGCTGCCCAGCCTGGGGGCATGTCTCCTGCGGAGCTGCCGGAAGTAGCCGGCAACCGCTGAAGGAGTGGGGATCTTGCTATTACCAAGGGCACGTGTGAGTTGCAATCAGCATCTGTCACTAAAGTCTGGGGGGTAGTGCAGATGCGGGTCAAGAACCAGAAGCTCTCAGCTGTGGTATGGGCCAGAGAAGGCGGCCAATCGCCAAACACAGCATTTAATCACAAAGCTCTGGGTGACAGGGGATTTACTAAGGGCTGTGAGGGCATAGTCTCTGAGGAAGCAGTGGGCCCATGGAGAAAAGAAAAACGTGCCTCCCAAAGAAGCCATTTTCAGTAAGGAAGAAAATTGGCACCCCTCCGTGCAGGGGGGGGTACCCTGGGGGTGTGGGTCTGGTCAGAAAGGGCAGGGTGCCAAACCCCAGGAACTGGCCACCCCGGGAGAGGCTTCCTTTCTGCCTGGGCTTCCCAAGAAGAAGTTACCCATGGCTGCTACTATGGTCCGGGGCAGAGCCTGACCCCAGGAACTGTGTGCCCTGAGGGTCCAGCCCCCCACGCGCTCCAGAACCTGTAGAAAGTGAGGAGGCTTGGAAATCCTCTTCCTGGCATGGTCGGCCAGGATAGAGGAAGGAGGACATCAAAGATGCGGCTGTGACACAGGCCCAGACGACGCCAGCAAGCAGAGCTTCCGGGGCAAGCGGAACAGGAACAGAAGGCCCGTGGCCCCGCACGAGTCAGAGACCCTGGGTGGACAGAGAAGGAGACAGATGAGGGACCCCCGGCCTCCAGGAGGCCGGCGGGAGCCAGGGAGACACAGGAGAGAGAGCAGGGGAAGCTGGTTGTTTTAGGGACCGCAGCTCCCTGGGGATTGCAAAATCATGCCGTTAACAGCTCACACCGGAGCAATGCTTCCTCCCTCCCCTCGTCATTATCCTCTGGTCTGTCAGGACAACCCTGCCGAGTGGAATATCGCCATTCTCAGTTTGCAAATAGGGAAACAGAGGCTCAGAGAATATATGGGCTGTGCCCTTACAACAAGTAGATTCAAGAAGTGGGCTTCGGCTCCGGGGTGCTAACTCATTCGGTGCTCCTTGGACAGACTTCACGGGAACAGACGGCAGCAGGGGACCATCCGCTCGGCGAGAGGGGGCATCTGACATTGGTCCAAGGTCCATTTGCCCGGGGTTCACTGACTTATCCAGAAGCCAGCTGCTGCTCTGATTTACGGTCCTTGAGACGCCTCCCCAAACTTGTCTCCCATGTGTCCCCTGCCAAGGATCCCAGCGGAACTCGGAGATGCTGTGCTGTTACCCAAGGGGACTTCCTGGCGGATAACTCCCTCCTCGTGCAGTGACTTCAGGCCTGGCTTCCTGACCGAGCTACAGGTTCTTCCGACCAAACCTCGGCCAGCGGTCCACCGGGCAGACTCAGCACCCTTCCTGCTTAGACCCGCCCACGACAGATACTTTTTCTGGAATGGGGAAGGAAGGGACTCTAAAGGCAACATTGGTCTTTTTTCTCTGTTAAAACAATTTTTTTAATAGGCTTTTAATTCCTGTACATGACATTTACCCCTTAAAGTTTTCAGTGGTTTCGGTCAATCGACAGAGGTGTACAACCATCATTACTAATTCCAGAACATTTTCATCTGTCCCCCAAGGAAGCCCCATAACCACTGAGCAGGCACTGCCTTCCCCCACTGCCCCCGGTTCCTGGCAAGAAATTTGCCCATTCTGTACCTTTCATAAATGGAATCACACATGTGGGCTTTTGGGGGAGTAGCTTCTCTCACTTAGCCTAATGTCTTTGAGGTTTACCCGTGTGGGAGCACGTGTCAATATGTCAGATAGTATTTCATTGTATGGATACCCCTCACGTTGTTTATCCATTCATCAGGTGGTTGATATTGAGTTTCTTCCCCCCACTTCTCGACTATTATTACTGAAGCTGCTGTGAACATTCACGTACAAGTTTTTGTACGGATGTTGTGTTTTTAATTCTCCTGGGTATGTACCTGGGAGTGGAATTGCTGGGTCACATGGTAACTTCACTTTTTTTTTTTTTTTTTTTAAGTTTACTGATTTGAGAGACAGAGAGCATGAGCTGGGGAGACAGGCAGAGAGGGAGAGGGAGAGAAAGAGAGAATCCCAAGCAGGCTTCATGCTGTCAGTGCAGAGCCCAACGCAGGGCTCGATCTCATGACCATGAGATCGTGACCTGACCTGAAATCAAGGGTCGGTTGCTCAACTGACTGAGCCCCCCGGGTGCCCCTGTCCATCTTTCGATTATAGCCATTTGAGTGGAAGACTTGTACTTTCCTGAACTACAATGTTTTCTGCATACAAAGAGATTTGGATTTTAGAAAATGGCACCCTTTATTTAAATAAAGGCCTTTGTCCCTTATCGCCAACATTGTTTCCCACTCCGGTTCAAAGGGAGAAAATTCTTCTGGCAGAAGAAGTGTAGGGGGTCCACTGTAACCGCTGACAGGTCATCACTGTTTCCTGCTCGGCCATCTCAATAAGCAGAATCCTTTCCCCAGGGGTGAGCTACATGCATTCATCAAAAGATTTGGGGATGGAAAATTTTGCTTTCTACAGATACCCGTTCTGAAGGCCGTAATCCAGAAATGTTTATGTCCGTGGTTGGTGATCACAATACACATGATATATCACACTTATAACTATTTCTACATGTTAAAAATGAATTGATTCTTAGCCATGGAAATAGGATTGTTGTCACAGTGGTATGTTGGATCTGGCTCTCTGACTAAACCCCACATTTTTTTTTTTTTTTTTTTTGTATCCACACCGTCGCAGAGGAATAAGCTGCAGCCCAGAGAGCGTGGCCTGCTCAGGACCATAGAGCCACCGGCACTGGCTCACGGTGAATTCAACAGAATCCCAGAGAAGGGTGTTCTTCCTCCTGGGGAAACCACCGGACTCTTGGGACCAGAAGGTCAATCAATGTCACAGTGAAGAGCAAGGGTAGTGGAATCAGAGTAGATGGAGGCTGCCCTCTCCCCGCTACTACTGCTTGCTTGAGAGTGTGTGGTTTGATTTCTTTGAGCCTCAGTTTCCCCATCTATAAAAGGGAGACGATGATAACAGTAGCTCCTTTATAGGACCGTCAAACGGGAAGGTTAACATAGACAGTTGAGCCGAATGCTGGGTACATCGTTGATACCCAGTGGCGAGAGTTAGTTAGTTATTACCACTATTAGCAAAAGTATGAACCAGCCCGTCTCCTGAACGCCACTCGAATTCCTTCTACACAATCCAAGGTTCATTCGGACCCCGGCTACCCAAGAAGACGGGGGACCACTTTTCCTAGACAGCCATTCCATTTTCAGACAGAACTAATCGTCGGAAATGTCTTCTTCGTGTTGAGCAGAAATCTGCCTGTCTATGGTGTTTTCCACAGGAAAGGCTGCCAGATTTAGCAAATAAAACTGCAGAATGCCCTTGGGGTGCCTGGGTGGCGCAGTCGGTTAAGCGTCCGACTTCAGCCAGGTCATGATCTCGCGGTCCGTGAGTTCGAGCCCCGCGTCAGGTTCTGGGCTGATGGCTCGGAGCCTGGAGCCTGCTTCCAATTCTGTGTCTCCCTCTCTCTCTGCCTCTCCCCCGTTCATGCTCTGTCTCTCTCTGTCCCAAAAATAAATAAACGTTGAAAAAAAAATTAAAAAAAAAAACTGCAGAATGCCCATGCCATGTTAGGACACACACTAAAAAATCATTTGTCTGTCCGAAATTCAAATTTTACTGGGTGTCCTGTATTGTATTCAGCAACCCTACTCCCGGGCGCTTAGTCAGACGTCGGAGGGCAACACGGAGCAAGTGTGCTCCCAACATTCACTTGACAGATTTCCTCCGATGCCTTCAACCAAACCTCATACGTCAAATGGTTCTTGCTTCCCTGCCCTCTCATCCCCCATTAACCTGCACTATCTCTTTTGGACTGGATTGTGAAGCATCTTTTACAGCACACAAGGATAGTCCGACGAGGGCGGAGTATGACCACCTCCCTCGTCCTAAACCGTATATTTCTGTTAACACATCCTTGCTTTTTATTTTTGAGCAGCCGCACGGCACTCCTGACTCCTGTTGAGCTAGTATCGTCTCAGAGCCAAGGCAAATGTCGACATGTACGCGTGGCTGCCTTCTTCATTGAGACTCAGGATGGTGGGGAATGGCGAGATCCAGGAATCCTAGTCTCTTGGGTAAACGCGAAACCCCCAAACCCGCACACCCCACAAGCACAGGTCCAGGATACGTGTCAACCAACGCCACGACCCGAAATGAGCCAGCCTCTGGGGGACCCTGTGCCCACCTGATTTCCTGGATCGAGAGGGTGCTTTTGTGGTAGGGTCCGGAGGCAACCCGCCCAGGGCCGGTGCAGGGGCCCGGGCTGAGGGTTTGCTTTCTGGAGCTGGGAGAGCCTGGGGTGCAGGCTGCTGGGGGACGGATCCAGAGCTGGGCTGCGGGGTGGATCCAGGGCTGGGCCGAGGGGTGGACTCCGAGCTGGCGTGCTGGGGTGTGGACTCCGAGCTGGCGTGCTGGGGTGTGGACGACTCCGAGCTGGCGTGCTGGGGTGTGGAGCCGCGGCGTCTGGACTCTGGCTTCTTCTTTTTGCCCTTCCTCATGGTGGGTTCTGTTCACCTACATGTGGACCTACATGGAGCTGCCTAATCTTCCGGCTCCCTCCTGGAAGGGGGCCGTTTGCCCCTGCCCTGGGGGAAGGCTCTGCGGACCTCAGCCCCGCAGAGAACAGTCACCTACAGCCCTCCTGTGAGGTCACAAAAGCCAGGGGGGCTCCTGTGGCAGGGCTCTGCGGACAGCGTCCTCTGCCCACACTAGCCTGCTGCCCTCCCTCCTCCCCAGTTACTGGGATGGGCAGAAGGCACCTGCTGGGCCCTCCAGCACCTAGTTCCGTCCGGCCACAGGGCCTGTGACAACCTGGACCCCCACGGTTCTGCTACCGGAGCGCCTCCTTCAGGCACCTCCCCGCTGGTGTGTTTCTGGGTCCCTGTGCGCTTTCTGTTTCGCTCGGAGGCACCCTGGCTGTGAAGCTCATGTGACGCTCAGCTCTGTCACCAGTTTCCACATACCAAAACCAAACGATTTCACCACGTGCTCTGGTCGTTTTAGGTAACTTTACCGAAGACTGGGGAGTCCGTGGATCAGCTGTCCCCCCGTTCCCCCTGCACACTCAGGTTCTCTTAAAGTAGCTTCTCCTTTCTTCCCAAACCTGCCCTCCCTCCTGTGGGAAGGGGCAGGGGATCCCCAGCTGTAATAAGAACCCTTAGTTATGGTGAAAGAAGTTCCCCCGAAAACATACCAGCTTTGTTCGAACTCATTACGCTGGCAACTGACTACCTCTTAAACCCCAAAGTCGTCGGGTCGATCAGGGGACTCTGAATCTTTCCTGAAGGTAAAAATATGATTTTCCTTTTAGGATGGACGCGGATAAAGCATTTTTAAAAGACAACCTGAAATGTCACACTGACTGCAACACAGGATGTGTTCAGATTAGAAGACCCTATCTCCACTACTGATGCATCACCAGGTGGGTGAATAGTCAGCTGTTAACTGCATGTTCCTAGGGGGTGATGCCCTTGCTCCAGGACAAGGTTAAGGGCAGACATAGCCAGAAGGCACCTCCACGCAAGGCCAGAGCCAATATGAAATATGAAATGACAGAAAGTAGTTTAGGGATCCTAGAGCCTGAAAAGAACTTAAAGAAGAGAACCTGAGGTTTAGGGAAGTTAAATCACCTTCCAAGGTGACACAGCTGGTTGAAAGCATCAACAAGGCCAAATTCTCATTCAGAGCTCTTTCATGATTTCAGAAGGCAATAGGGAATCGGATCATTATATAGGCCTTAAAGTTAATGAACTAAAAAAGGTCTTGAGAAGATTGAAGAAAAAAAAAAAAAGGCACCAGGGATTAGAAGGGGAAGATGGCTCAGATCGATAAAGTTGCATCGAACTTGGTTGACCCTTAGCATGAGGAGGTTCAGGGAGCAGGTGAGTAATTCCCTGAAGTCAATAGCAATGGATCCCTCTGGGGGATTCAACTTAGAATCAGAGACTGGAAACCCGGGTCAGGGACCCCGTCCAGATAAAGCAGACAGATCAAGAACTCCTAAGGCATTCATCTCTGCAGTATTCAATTTTCAGACACCAGTGGGCTTTTGCCTGGGGTTTCTACCTGGTTCAACCAGGGGTTTCTCAACCTCGGCTCTACTGATATTTTGGCTCAGATAATTCTCCTGTGTGTTGGAGAAGTTTAGCAGCATCCTTGGCCTCTGCCAAGAGATGCCACTAGCATGTCCCCCTGCCCTCCCCGCCCCAAGTTGTGGCCACCCAAAATGTCTACAGACAACGCTAAATGTCTCCGGTGTGTGCGTGTGTGTGTGAAAATTGCCCCTGGTTGAGAACCACTGGTTTAAATGAATTAGATAAGGCAAACTCATGTGGGTAGTATTTCCTGGTAGATGAAAGAAACGTGCCACGTCATACCGAGGGGCCAAGTGGCACAGAAAAGAAGTCCCTGTTCCCGGGGAGAGTATGGAAGAAACACAGAGGAGTGAGAGGTTTACGGCAGTGGAGAAAATACGGGTGTGTTCTTTAAGCAAGAAGCAGGGAGACAGTGCCTATAGAGTGAGGCTGGCCCAGAGGGGCGAGGAAGAATGGCATTGCAGGACTTTGCTAGAAGGTCTTCCGTGGCCCCCTCTGCCTTCTGGCTGGAGCACAAGGTCCTGGCAGGAGTCTGACTCCTCTAGAACACAGTCACAGACCAGTGTCCCAGGCTCGTTGACCTTGTCCAGCCCTTGGCAGCCGCGAGCGCGGAGGCCTGCTTCCCTGCATGTATGAAAGCCCTTCCCCTCCATCAGACCTCTCTCCCTTTCTGTCCCATCTTCCAGATCCATCCCAAGTGGACTCCTCTCCTGCTACAGCCTTTCTTGAGATCCCTACCTGGAAGTGACCCCTCCCTTTCCAAGCCCCAGATCATTCATATACTGCGTGGAGTTAGGATGACGTTTCTCCTGTCTTTTCACGTGGTCCCTGCTCACAGGCAGTGAATGCCCTGGAGGGCCAAAGACCAGAGAAGAAACTCAACACAAGCCGCTTGAAGGCGACGGTAGGAGGAAGAAGAAAGCAGGAAATCATTGCAAGCAGGGTGGGCATGGACGATGGGGGACAAGGCACTCACAGACTGCCTCACCATGGGGTTCTTTTCGAGGACGGACTGGGGCTTTCTGGCCTTGGCTGAGGACCACCCAACAGTCTGAGCTCTCCTCCCGGACATGGCAGCCATGGGGCAACCTCATGGACTATTCAGGAAAGTGAGAAAGATGGAGTCTATGGGGGATGCGAGGTCAGGCAGTCAAGATACAGTTCCGAGGGTGTTAAAATCCACACCCAGTGATCCTGGCCCTCTGGCTGTGTCCAGGGCATGAGAGCAAGCGTGTCAATATTTGTCCTGAAGCTAGTGTCGTAGAGTTGGATGAGACCTCAGACACCAACTGACCCTTGGCCCCCACATGTCAGGAGGGCAACTCGTCCTCAGAGGAGACAGCTTGCTCTCTGGTCACCAAGTGGGAGGGTGGCAGAGCCTTGAGCAACTGGACATTGGACCACCCTGCCCAGAGCACTGGTGCTCTGAGCCCTGCTGCTGCCTCTGGAGGGGACTTCAGAGACAGAAGGCACTTGGTGCTCGTTTCTGAGCCCCCTGTCCAGGGCCCTAGACCCACAGATCGACCCTCTGGGCCCACAGGCCTGGATTCCTTGATAGGAAAGCTCTCAAGGGCTGAATAAGAATCGCGCAGTCGGCCAGCTACTCTGACGTAGCACCTCTTCCGGAACACAATTGCGAGGCTAAGACCCAAAAAACCCTTAGTACAGTGCCTGGTTCACAGTAGGCAGTTTTTACTGTAAATTGGGATTTCTTTGGAGGAGAAGCCTCCAGAACCAAGCAAGGAATAAGTGGATGTGAAGAGGAAGGTGTGGGCCCAGGTCCTACAAACTCCCAAACCTGTACCTTGCAAAAAAGTGTGATTTGGAGTACGGGGCAAGGGGGCAAGGGGTCGGGTGGGTGGGTGCAAGTGTGACTCTACACATTAAATAAATTCGAACATTTTCGACCGGAGATCGCCCCGTGAGCACACCTGGGGTGAGAAATCTAATTAATCTGCACCCAGAGTGGTGCAGGTAGGGCCACGAGGAGAGGGACGGTGACATCGGGGGCTTGTCCACCACACTGGACCAGCACAGCACTCCCTCCGTTCTTGCAGTTTCCCACACCCCCGCTTTCGGGCCCCTCACCGTCCGTCTGGGTCTCCGGCTGCGCTAGGGGGACGCAGCCCCGCGCTCGGCGGCGGACGCGCGGGAGGTCCAGGCTGCCCTCGGGGCGGCTCGGGCCGAACACCGCCGTGTGCACCTCCACGGTGGGGCGGTGCGGCGCGAAGGCGCTGCAGAGCAGGGTCTCCACGGGGCGGCGCGCCTCTTCCTCCTCTTCGGGCCGCGGCTGCACGACGGTTCCGACGAGCGCGGCGAGCGGCTGGCGATCCCGCGCGTGCACCTGCTGCAGGAGCAGCCGCGGCCGCCGCAGGTTGGAGCGCAGCGGCCGTGACGCGCAGCACAGCGCCAGGAGCAGCGGCGCTCCCGGCTCCCGGCATCCCGGCGCCGGCTCCTCCACCGCCTCGGAACCACAGGTCCCGGCCAGAGCCCGAGCCGTCACGCGCTCGCACGGGTCTGCAGTCTTGCACCGGTGGCGTGGCCTCTCCCGGGTGGGGCGCTTGCACTTGGCGGCGGGGCCGTCGGCGGGCGGGCTTCCACAAGCTGTCGCCCGAGCGCTTGGGCCGCCGCGCGGCGCAGTTGCTGGAGCTGCTGTGCCCGCTCGTGGCTCGGGCGGACGAGGGCCGGGAGGACTGATTGGCAGGGGCCTGCTCCGGAATGTCCTGCAGGGTCAGGCAGCACTGGTCGCTCTTCCAAAGCTCGCCCGACAGCAGTATCAGGCGGTGGCCCTCGATGCACTGGGCCGCAGCCCGCTGCGGTGACTCATCCGTCCCGTCGTGCGGGGCCCTGGAGGGCCCATCCCCAGGCTCCATGTCCAGTCCGGCTCTCTTGCCCCTCCGGGCCCGGGCCTCTGTTGGTCACGGGACAAGCTGCCCTTCCCTGGAGCAGGCCACAATACCCCAGCGTCCTGCCTCTTCCTGTCCTGACCAAGGGCCTGCGCTCTCTACTTTTTGGAAATCTTTCAACACAGGGAAACTGCTGTTGCTGGCTGCTCTAACGCCAGCTGTGTTTAGTTTCTCTGTCACTTCGTATGACTTCGGTGTCAAAAGGGCAAAAGCCTTTTACCTCGCGGATGCACCATTATGCCCCAGCCTCCAAGTAAAACAGCTTTTTGTGCACCTGGTGGACGTTTAAAAAGCAGTGGACCTGGGTGCTCACTGCATCTGGGATATTTGGAAAACAGTGAGGAACAAAGAGGCTGGTTCTAGATGGCTGAGCCTGGGAGGCGCGCCCTATGGTGGCTGGGCCCAGCTGCTCTCTGGACGATCTGGGAGCCAGGGTCCCGGTCCAAGCCTGAACTACTGGGGCTACAGGAGATGGTTTGGGGTCCGCTTCCATCCAGTCTTCTATGTGTATGTATTAGAAAAATCTAGCCTTTCCCCCCTGTATTTCTCCTTTGCTACTCACACCAAACCGCGTTCTGACACTTCTGGTCACCAAATACATGTTTTTGTTTTTGTTTTTTTGTTTTCCCTACACTGAGCAATTCTGTGACACCAGCTGGGAGTCCTACAATTTAACTCAGTTCTTTTTTTTATTTTTTCAATGTTTACTTCTTTTGAAAGAGAGAGAGGGAACGTGAGCGCATGAGTTGGGGAGGGGCAGAGAGGGAGGGAGACAGAAGATCCAAAGCAGACTTTATGCTGACATCAGTGAACCCCATGTGGGGCTGGAACTTACCAACCGTGAGATCGTGACCTGAGCTGAGCCACCCAGGCGCCCCAATTTAAGTAAATTCTGACGCTATCTTCCTGGAGATGGTATCAGATCCCATAGATTAATTCCACGAGACTGCCCCCACCTCCAGCTGCCAGTCGTTACCTGTGCTTCTGACCAGTTGGCTGTAAATCTGAGTTTCCCACTGTCCCCTCCTCTGGTGTGACTGATTTGTTAGAATGGCTCAGAGAACTCGGGAAAACAGTTTACTCAATGTTGACCAGTTTATTATAAAAGGATTTGATAAAAGACACAGATGAGTATCCAGAGGGAAGGGATGTGAAGGGCAAGGGGCGTGGGAAGGGGCACGGAGCCTCCCTGCCACTTCGGGGCACACCGCTCTCCCTGAACTCCCATGTGTTTCTCAACCTGAAAGTTCTCTAAACCCCAACCCTATTGGGATTTCATGTAGGCACGATCAATGATGAACTCTATCCCTAGCCCTTTTCCCTCTCTGGAGGCGAAGAATCTGGAAATCCCAAGCTTTTAATCATGACTTGGTCTTGCCGGTGGCCTGCCTCCTTCCAGGAGCCTACCCAGAGTCACTCCATTAGAACAAAAGCCACTCCTATTACCTAGGAAATTCCAAGGGATTTAGGAGCTCAGTGTCAGGGACAGGGTCAATGACCAAATGTTGGAACAAAAAAATGCTCTTAGTGCCCTTATGACTTAAGACATCGCAAGGGTTTCAGGAACTGGAGGCAGAGATCAATATGTATCTCACAGGGTATCAGAGGCTTGTCAAAGTGCCAGAAAAATCTTTAGCAAAACCAAAACAAAAAGCATAAAACCTCCTTCCCTGCCCTGGGGAGGTGGGACAAAGGCAGTCAAGATGGCCACAGTGACTAGAGTTCAATGGTGGGGAAGATTTTTCCCTTTGCTGATTTTTTTTTTTTTTTTTTTTAATAAATGAGCTTTGGGTGGCTTAGTCAGTGAGCGTCCAACTCTTTAAAAAAATTTTTTTTAAAGTGTTTTATTTATTTTTGAGAGAGAGAGAGAGAGAGAGAGAGAGAATGATTGGGGGAAGGGCAGAGAGAGAGAGGGAGACACAGAATCTGAAACAGGTTCCAGGCTCCGAGCTGTCAGCACAGAGCCCGACATGTGGCTCGAACCCATAGACCACGAAGATCATGACCTGAGCTGAAGGCGCCCCTGAGTGTCCAACTCTTGATTTCGGCTCAGGTCACAATCCCAGGGTCATGGGATCAAGCTCCACTTCAGGCTCTGTGCTGAGCGTGGAGCCTACTTGAGATTCTCTCTATCTCTCTCTCTGCCCCTCTCCCCTGCTGGCGTGCACGATCTCTCTCTCTAAAATGAATTAGACGAGGGGCACCTGGGTGGCTCAGTCGCTTGAGCGTCCGACTTCAGCTCAGGTCATGATCTCGCAGCTTGTGAATTCGAGCCCCGCGTCGGGCTCTGTGCTGACGGCTGGGAGCCTGGAGCCTCCTTCGGATCCTGTGTCCCTCTCTCGCTCTGCTCCTCCCCTGCTCATGCTCTGTCTCTCTCTCTCTCAAGAATGAATAAAACGTTAAAAAAAATTAAATGAAAAAAATGTTTAAATGAGCTTTTTTAGGTTGTTTAGAATTATTTTTAAATATATGTAAGTTAAAGACTCTGAAAAGCAACCTGTCAACCAGAAAACCCCAGCTGGAATCCTGCCGAAAGCTGCAGGACCCCTCAGGCCTGGGAACTGGGGAAGACCAGGTAATGGAGAAGACCCCCGCAGCTTTGCAGAAGCAGGATGGACATTGTTGGGGTCCTGGTTTTTCAGCCTTGGACCAGACACTCAGCTCACCTTCCATCTGGACAGTGTTGGTAAGAACATCTCCAGCCCCCTCCCTTCCCCTCAGCAAATGGAAAAGGTCAGAATTAGGGACTCATGGGTGACCCTTCCCTAGGGTGCTGGGCCGCTGTATTATAAATCGATGCGAGTTTCTTCCAGGATGCGTCATACCTGTGGCCGTGCCACCCAGGTGTCTGCTATTGCACAGGTTAACCTGAGTGTGTGAATCTTAAAAAAAAATTTTTTTTAATGTTTATTTTTGAGATTGAGAAGACAGTGAGAGCGGGTGACGGTCAGAGAGAGAGAGAGAGAGAGAGAGACAGACAGACAGACAGAATCTGAAGCAGGATCCCAGCTCTGGGCTGAGCACGGGAGTCTTAGGATTTGGATCACGCTGCGAGGGAGGAGGCCCTTACCTGGGCCAGGACTTGACTCGCCCTTTCTAAACCCGCTTTTATCAAGTCCCGAACTGGGGAGTACCAGTTAGGAAGGGCTAGAGTTGAACTGAACTGTCAGGAGGGTAGGGTGCTTCGCTCTCCTGCTCTGTCCCCCATGCCTGGGGGCAAAGGCAGCCCCGGGCTGCAGGGGTGGGGGGTGGGGCCCAATGTTGTGTTTCCCGACATCAGTTCAAAGAGTCGGACAGAGGTGTCAGAGGACCTTTGCATTCACCTGTCTGACACGGAGTACTGCCCTTCAGCGCAAGGTTAAGACTCAAGGGCCACTGCCAAAGGGTCCCACCTAGGCCACATCCCTGGGCAGAGTGAAGACACAGCATGGAGAGAGGAGCAGGAGGTGGCAGGACTCTGTGTGACCTTAGAGCATAGGAGGATGAGGCCGGAGCCCAGCCATCCCTAACGGCCCTTCTTGGGGCCTTTTTTCTTCCCCCCGGGAGGGAGAGATCTGGCAGAAAGTGGCACTAAAGCAGGTGCCGTATGTGCTAGTGTTAAAAAGTGGATTCTAAGACTCCTGAGCATACACTCTGAAGGGAGGCAGAATATACGACCCAAAATGCATTACTTGGGCATGTGGATTATTTTGAGCTGAAGGCAGTCAAGACTCAAAGACTCAGGAAAAGCTTTTTACCTCTCTTAACTGCCTAAAAGAATTTACATGGGGGTCTGGCCCAGAAAGAGAGATATTACCAGAGATAATTTATCTGATAGACTTACCCGCATGGTGAGCTCAACATCTGATTACTAAACGTCTGCTCTTCTCATCGTCTTGTGAAGTGTCTTCCTCCCCTTTGGAGACCCAGGGCCGCTGTCCCCTTTCTTAGCTCACGATGGCACATAAGCCTCAATTGCCCGACTGCCTTTGAGTCTCATGTTTTTATGGGGCTCCCGTGTGTACAGAATTAAATGTTTTTCTCCTGTTAGTCTGTTGCATGCCAGTTTAATTCCTAGACCACCTAAAGAACCCAGAAGGGAAGGAGGGAAAAAGTTTCCTCCTCAACAACTTTGAACTCCTTCATGATTCATCTAGAAGTTGATGTAACAAATAGATCCAAGGATATATTGGCTTAGAAATGACATTTATTTCTACTGAGCTCAGTGATCTAGAGGTGGCGGAGAGGCTCTCTGTCCCTTCAAGAGGCGGCTTCCTTTCCTGCCTCTAGGACAGCTGGCCCGGGACCCTTCATCTCCCGGACAGTGAGACATACAAAGACAGGAGGGAGAGGAAGGAAGCATCCTTTCTAGGGCATGATTAGAAAGTTGGGTGAATCATTTCTACTCATATGCCGTTGGCCAGAATTAGCTGTGTGACCATATTGGTGGCAGGAAAGGCTGGGAGATGTGACCTCTGCTTGAGTGGCCAGGCACCCAGTTAACCCTTCTGTTACAAAAAGGAAGAAAGGGTGAGAAGATATTGAGGGACATTTAACAGACTCTCCTTTGCGTCTGGTAATAATTGCCCCCATTGACCGAGGTCCTTCCGTGTGCTGGGTATAAACATATGTCATCTTTACTGCGAATCGGCAATGGAGAGGGCACTGTCTCCAAGTTATAGATGCAGAAACCAAGGTTCAGCGGGATTAAGTAACTTGGAGAAATTCAACTAGCTAGTGAGTTAGGTCTGGAATCTAAACCCAGACCGGACGGGCTGCAAATTGTAGGTACCTTCCAGGACCTAGCGAGTCCCGTGGCATCCTGAGGCTGAGGTGGGGCTAACCGTCTGTCCTACTGGCTTCTGGAGGCTAATCTTGACTGATATAGGTGGGGAGATAGGGAGGGAAGGGGAAGGCTGGTTGAGGAAGGGGGAGAGGAGATTACCCCGAAAAAACCCCTTCCTCTACTTATTTTAGGCTCTCAGGTTATAAAGCCTTCTGGGTACACAGTTTCAAGGGCACAGTGAGAAAAGGTTGGAAATTTCTGTTCTAACCAAATGATTAACCCTTTCTTCCTTCCTTTGAAGGTGGCAGTTTTCTTTCCTTTTTTTTTTCTTTAAGACGTTTTCCTTTTTAAAGAATTTTTATTTGAGAGAGAGAGGGAGATAGAGCATGTGAGCAGGGGAGGGGCAAAGAGGGAGGGAGAGAGAGAGGATCTCAAGCAGGCTCCTCACGGCCAGCGCAGAGCACAATGTGGGGCTTGAACCCACAAACCGTGAGATCGTAACCCGAGCCGAAGTCAAGGGGTGGATGCTTAACCGACTGAGCCACTCAGGCTCCCCTAAGGTGGGGGGTTTTCTGACTAAAAATATTTATAAAAGAAAATATTTTCATAATAAGATATTGAGAAGAAAGGATTGACTATTTCAAATCTCATAAAAGCTCTCATTTCTAACTTTGAAAAGTCAGGAAGTTCCCGCTCAGATAAAAGGTTGAATCCAGAGGTTTGTAAACTGAAGTGTGAGAGGTGTGTAGACGGTCCCACGCCTTGCACTCATTGGGGTCCCTTGCCTTTATGGCCCGTTGCCAAATTGAGATGCCCTATGACATTTCATTTGAGGAAGGATCCCGCTGATAATGCTTAGAAACCCCTGAAATAGATCAAATAGAGTGATGTGGGTGATTCTTATTTATTTTGAAAAATCATTTAATTATTTTAAATAGGTAAAAAGACATTGTGGCTTCTGTTTGGCTCTCCTGGATTGCTTTTTCTAGGGGAGCCAGCTGCCACCTTGTGAGGACACTCAAACAGCCTGTGGAGGGGTCCACGGGTGAGGCACTGAGGCGTCCTAACAGCCACACGGGGAGCCATCTTGGAAGCTTTCGGCCCTAGGCAACCTTTCAGATGAGGGGACCCTTGGCTGATACCTTGACTGCAGCCTTGTGAAAGACCCACACTAGACTACCCAGCTAACCTCCTCACTGATAGCTGACCCTCAGAAGGGGGTGAGATAATATTGTTTTATGCCGCTAAGTTTTGTGGTAGCTTGTTACACAGCGATAAATGACTCATGTGATCACCACCCTTAATCCCTGCTCCAGCCACCTTTATGAACTTCAGGAACTTTATGACGAAGCGAACTCTTGGAGGTTATGTAATTACTCTAGGTCTGTGGTAGGCAGCATCATGGTCCCCCAAATTTGCCCGTGTCCTAATCCCTACAACCGGTGACTTTGTTAGGTTACCTGGTAAAGGTGAATTAAAGTTGCAGATGGAATTGTGGTTGCTAGTCCCTCACTTTAAAATAGGGAGGTTATTTTGGATTACCCAGGTAGGCCTGATATAATTAAAAGGTCCTAAAAGGGAAGGAGAAGGGATGAGTCAGAGGAAGATGTGACTGTAGAAGAATGCCAGAGCGTTGGCTTTAAGGATGGAGGAGAGGGGCCACGTGCCAAGGAATGTGGGCAGCATGCGGAAGCCGGAAAAGGCAAGAGAACAGTCTTAGTCATCTTCGGCTGCTATAACAAAAATATCATAGTCCAGGGGTGCTTATAAACAACAGGAATGTATTTCTCCTACTTTTGGAGGCTGGAAAGTCCAAGATCGAGCCACCGGCACATTCCGTGTCTGGTGAGAACCCATTTCCTGGTTCATAGACAGTCGTCATCTTGCTGTGTGGAACGGGTGGGCCAGACGGCTCCACCCTCAAGACCTAATCAAGTCGCCTCCAAAGACCCTCCACCCCCAATACCATCACATCAGTGGTTGGGATTTCAACATGTGAATTTGGGGGGAACACAAGCGTTCGCTGTATGGCAGAAATGGATTTTCCTTTGAGCTTTTCCAGGAAGGAACCCAGCACTGCCAACTTCTGCATTTTAGTCCAGTGAGACCCGTGTCGGGACTTCCAACCCACAGAACTGTAAGACAGCAAATGTGTGTTGTTCTAAGCTGCTAAGGTGTGGGCATTTGCAGCCGTAAGAAACTACTACAAAATCACATAGCCAGGGGGCACCGGGGTGGCTCAGTCAGTTAAGCATCTGACTTGGGCTCAGGTCATGATCTCACAGTTTGTGGGTTCAAGCCCCTCGTCGGGCTCTGTGCTGACAGCTCAGAGCCTGGAGCTTGCTTCCGATTCCGTGTCTCCGGCTCTCTCTGCCCCTCCCCTGCTCATGCGCTCACTCTGCCTCTCTCAAAAATAAATAAACATTAAAAAAACAAAGCCACATAGCCAGGAAGTGGCAGAGCCAGGATTCAAGTCCGGTCTGTCTAACCTGAAGCCCACCCACATGCTAGACAGACTTACCTTTTCTGCCGCAGAAGGAGCTCACAAACCTGACGACTGAATTACTTGAGCCGGAAGTGTGGCAGCTGTCTTATTGTGGGAAGAGGCCACGCAGGCTAATCTGGCTGTTCAGGAACCTGTAGCTACAACACAGGTCAGATCTGTTAAATTAATTCAACAAGGAAGCCATTAGACTCATGTGTCTCTAATGCTGTGGCGGCCTGTGGAGGCAAACCAAAATCTAAGCCTGTAAATGCCTCGGGATTAAGAAATCAAAATGCTAAGAACATCCAATCACAGACAGCCAACGAGGCTTTAAGCTACACTCAAAGAATTTCCTTTCTTTGCTTCTACACTTTATTTGTCTTTCCCATGGTTCTGACCAGCGAAGTGCTCCCAACCAGTTCCAGTTTGGTGCTTCCCAATCTGAGTTTTGCTCAAATAAACTCAAAAATCTTAAAAGGCCTCAGTTTATCGTATAACAGATCCTGATAGCATTGTACTATCTCCCTCAAAGTGGACAGTCACACTTTTTCCTCCCGTGGAAAAGCATCTGAAATTTGCTCATTTGGTATATACATATGTGTGTGTGTGTGTGTGTGTGTGTGTGTGTGTGCACGTGTATTTTAAGTAGGCCTCACGCCCATTGTGGAGCCCAGTGCAGGGCTTGAACTCACAACCCTGAGATCATGATCTGAGCTGAGCTCAAGAGTTGGATACTCAACTGACTGAGCCACGCAGGTATCCCGGTCAGCATACATTTCCTGAATGCCTGTGATGTGCAAGCATTAAGTATATTCTATGAGAATATAATGGTGGCCATGATGGGCATGAAAGTTTCTCGCCCACGTGGAGGTTGCCATCTGGTGAGGAAGTGGAAAGCTAATCTTCCCAGTAACCCTACCATGATCACCAGCCCCACTTTGCAATCAAGGAGGCTGTTGCCGAGAGGCTACGGGCCATGTCCAAGGCCTTGCTGCTATTGAGTGAGGAGTGGCAGGGAGGGTTTTGACCCCACAGTCTAATTCCTGAGCCCGGGCCTCAGTGGTTCTCTGAGGAAAGGCCCACTTGTTGCTTTCTTGGGTTGCAGAATTCCGGCTGGTACCTGCAGCAAGGGTGGAGGAAAGCGAGCCTGGTAGTGTTGTACCGGAAACCAGAGAAGGCCCAGGGCAGTCGGGCCCTTGGAAACAAGAAGGTCAGGAAACTATAATTACGTCCAGATGTCAGAGTCTTATGTTATGCCGGCACGGAAAACTAGGCTGTAAGAGAAACTTTGATGCTATTAAAAAAAGTTCATGGGATATTGTTAAGTGGAAAAATGAGGTTGCAAAACAGTCTACCTTATGAGCCTCTTTCTGCTTTTTTGGGTAAAAAAATGTACATATACGGATTTTAAAAAGCTGTATAAATATACTTCAATGTGTTGACTAGAGTGTAACTAGGTTATGAATATAGAGGTGCCAGGTTTAGCAAATAAAAAAAAGGACATCCAGCTAAATTTGCATTTCAGATAAATTGAAAAATTTTAGAACAAGCAAGGCCCACGCAATTATTCATTGTTTATCCGAAATCCAAATTTAACGGGATGTCCTTTTTTTTTTTTCTTTTCTTTTTTTTTTTTAATCTGGCAACCCTATGGGTGGGATTTTGTTTGTTTACTAGTGTGTTTCATATTAAATATACATTACTTTTGAAATAAAAAGGGGAATCAATCGGAGTCCTGCCTTGGTAAGGATTAGATAGAGGCGCGCGGGGATTCCTGCATTCCCAAGGGCCAAGTCACCTGCGGTAGAAACTGCCCTCCCACACCGGGTCCCCGGCTTGACCGGCGACTCCCAGCGCGGGCGGAGCGACTCCGCCCACCAGGTGGCGCTGCCGGGCCGCGGTCCCGGCGGCCTGGGCTCGCAGAGTCCCGGGAGGGGGAAAGCTCAATGTGCTTCCTCTGATCCAGGTGCCTTTCGGATCCAGGTGGCCCTGAGGCGTCCCCAGGGGCAGGGCCGGGAGGGGTTTCAGGAAGAGCTGGGTGCAAAGTTGGAGCTCTGCCGCCGAAGCACACCCCTCGCCTCTTTCGCCCCGGAGCTGACTGTGTGGTCGGATCCGCGGGCTGAACAGAGCTAGCCACCACCTGCCTCCTCCTGTGTGCCCTGCTCCCTTTCCTCCAACTTGACCCCACGCATCTCTCACTGACTCAGCTCCTATGCCTCTGGGGACGCAGTCCTTGCCCTGGGACGCTCAACTGGGGGCGGACTCCAGGAGAGAGGCGGGGAGGCGAATCCACGGCTCAGAGAAGGCAGGGTCTAGTTCCCAGGCAGAGAGAAAGGAAGGCTATTTGGCACGTGTGTGGAGATGCTCAGAGATCGTAAATTGCCTACTAGCGGAGCTTAAGTCCACACTTAAACATAGCATATGTCGAACAGAAAAGTTTAGTAAATGTTTTTCATTCAATCAACAAATACTCTGATGCGCTCTTTGTGCTTGTTGCTGGGCTGGGCTCCGGGGATGAGATCTCCGCCCGCCCGGAGTTTATATTTTCGTAGGAGAGAGACAAACAACAAACAGGCAGAACAATACTATTGTTTCACATGGTGTTAAACTCTAGAAGAAAAGTAAGCAAGGTAATTAATTGATCCCAATTAATCCTAATCTTGTTTCCTGCTGGTCCGGGCTGGCAGTGATGCAGTGGGGAGGGAGGAGCAGGAAGAGGGGGCGGGGAGAGCCACCTGCACAGCCAACAACCCTTGATTCCATCTAGAGGTCTTGAGGAGAATAGAATTCTGGGAGCTGCCAAAGTATTGGGAACTGCCTGGCTGGAAAAAGAAAGGTCCAGGAAAGAGGAGTTTAAGTGCCTGGACCTCTTTGGGTAGAACAGGGCAAGGGAGAGCTTCAGGGTCAGCCCAGCCTGAAAGGGAGAGGCAGAGAGAATGAGAGGGAGAATCAGAATCCTCAGCGATCCCCAGAAGGCCTTGGTGGGACAGGTGTTGGGGATTGTGATGGTTAATTAATTTTATGTGTCAATTTGGCTGGGCCATAGCACCCGTATGTTTGGTCAAATGTTCTAGATGTTTCTGTGAATGTATTTTATTTTTTATTTTTTTTTAACATTTATTCATTTTTGAGAGACAGAGACAGAGCATGAGTAGGGAAGGGGCAGAGAGAGGGAGACACAGAATCCGAAGCAGGCTCCAGGCTCTGCGCCGTCAGCACAGAGCCCAACGCGGGGCTCGAACTCACGAACTGTGAGATCATGACCTGAGCCGAAGTCGGAGGCTCAATCAACTGAGCCACCCAGGTGCCCCTCTGTGAATGTATTTTAAAGATTGGCTTAACATTTAAATCAGTGGACTCGAGTAAAGCAGACTGTTCGCCATAATGTGGGTGGGCCTCATCCAATCAGTTGAAGGCCTTACGACTGACCTCCCTCAAGAGAGGGGGAATTCGCCAGGAGAATGCCTTCGGACTCCAACTGCAGCATCAGGTCATCCCTGGATCTCCAGCCCACCCAGCAGATTTTGGATTTGCCAGCCTCCAGAATCATGTGAGCTAATCCCTTAAAACAAATCTCTCTCTTTCTATGCGTCCTGTTGGTTCTGTTTCTCTGGAGAACGCTGACTGATACAGGGAGCCCCAGGGCCGTGGCTGAGATTGGCAGACCGAGAATCTCTGAGACAGTCAACATTTGTTAAGCCTCCACTATGTGCTGAGCTCTGTCTCAGGCACCGGGCACAGTGGCTCTCTTTCACGGCTGCCGCCTATAACTCCAGAGCTGGCTGGGTGGGCCTTTGTCTGTCCCTGTCGTGGCTTTGGATGGGTATTTGGCCCCGAGGAAAGGCACCGAACCTGGGGATTGAGGTGAGAAAGCCATCTATTAACAGCTCACCCCAGAATTCCTCTTGATGGGAACAATCTCCGTTTGGGAAAATATCTGAAGCCACTTGGATGAGTGAGACCCACAGGATGCTCACATCCTCCTCCTTCCTCCCTACGTTGCCTCAGTGACTTTATCCGGCACCTGCTCTGTCCAGCCTTGTACGGGCTGCTCTTTGGCCCGTTCCAGGGGGAGATGAAGTGGTTTCCTTCTGTTCTCAGGGAGCTTGGGTCAGCGTGGCTCATCCATGAGAAGAATAACACACAGTGAATTGCCACCAGCATGCCCATAATTTAGGAAAGCCAACTGTGAAATCTGGAAATGAGAAAATAAAAGAGAAAAATCCCTCTACCCTCTTCCCACCTCCGTTTTCAAACTAGATCTGCCCCAGGGTAAGGAATAGCTTACCTACCGAGCAAGGGAACAAATTTTTGCTTTAGAACTTCAGGGTCTGGTTCTTGGTGGTTTAAAGGTGGTCTCCGAGAGTGATTTTGGCTAAAGGAATTTTAGCGTCTTGTACTGACCTTTGAACCTCTTGCTAACCCTCCCCTCCCCCTCGAGGAAATCTGGGACTTCACAGTACGGGTCCAAGGCTAGCACGCCAAAGCCATTAGCAGGGTTAATTGCCAAATGGGTTTTCTCAGAAGCCTGGGTCCGGCATAAAGTGGGCAGCTAGCAAATGCTTGTCCAGGGGTTCAACAAGATCGAAGCCCAGAGTCATAGAGTCCACTGGAAGATGAGATAGCAAGGTCCTGGGGTGGCCAGCAAAGGGAGGGGGGGCTTGGAAATAGGCCCAGAAGAGGAGGTGTCATTTGCATAGCTGGGAAGGGCTTTGGGGCCTATCAGCATTTCCCAGAATGCCTTCTGTTTTCTTCTTGAGAAGTGGTGAGAGCCCAAGGGAGTGATGGGTTTCTCAGTGCAGTTCTAGTATGAGTGGCCCTGCCCACAAGCTGCTAGTACCACGCTAGAAAGAGAGAGATCTTAACCGCTGCCTCCTAACCCCCATGTTCTGTGAGAGCCTCATCCTGTAGTGGGTTGAATGGTGGCCCCCAAAATATACGTCCACGTAGTAATTCATGGGACCTGTGAATGTGACCTTATTTGGAAAAAGGGTCTTTGTAGACATAGTTGAGGATCTTGAAATGAAGAGATCTATGGGATCATTATCTGGATGGGCCCTGTATCCCGTGACAAGTGTCCTTACAAGAGACGCACAGGGAAGAGACACGCAGACAGAAGAAGAGAATGCCACGTGAGCATGGAAACAGAGATTGGAGTGATGTAGTCACAAGCCAGGAAACGCCCAGAGCCACCAGAAACTGGGAGACGCAGGAACAGAATCTTCCCTAGAGCCTCCGGAGGGAGTGTGGCCCCGCTGACACCTTGATTTTGGACTTGGCAGCCATCGGAGCGGCAAGACAATAAGTTTCTGTTGTTTCCAGCCAACAAGTTTATGCTAATTTGTTGCAGGAGCCCCAGGAAATGAATGCACATCCCAACCCACATTTTCTACTCATCCCTGGGGGTTTGCACCCCTTTGACTCTTCCTTCTTCCACACGTGCCCTATTTTGCCCCATTTTGCTCTAGGTCCACCCAGAAGTGAGACAGTCCCCTGGGCTTGTTGCGTGTGAGGCGTGCTCGCCCCGAGTTTCTTGTTCTTGGGAAACCATGGGGCAGGAGTGTGGCAGAGAGGGGCTCCATTCTCCAGTGCTGATACTGACTTTTCCCTCAACGGAATTTGGGCAAATAAAATGATGCCCAACTTTTGCATAGTTAATCAGACACGTGCGGGATAGCAAATCCTGAGAAACAGAAGTGTGTGTGTGTGTGTGTGTGTGTGTGTGTGTGTGTGTGACAGAGAGGGTGTTTATGCGTATGTCCCCAAGCGGTTCCCCTCCTCCACATCCCGGCCACCCTTGCTGTCAGGGGCGGAAGGGAAGGCATCCTTCCAGCCAGCCAGCCAGAGCCGCCTTGCCCTGCTCCGGCCACACGTAGCCCCTGTAATGACTCACAGGTCCCCAGCGCAGCCCATGCTTCTCCGTGTGCCTTTCTGCCGTGCAGTGGCCTGCGTGGATGTCTGTCACTTCCCTTCACTGCAGGCCTTTTCCAGGATGTCCTTTTGAGGCCACCATCATCATCTAGGCAGTTATACAGGTCAGAACCCTGGGAGTGTCCCTCCACACCCTCCTCCTTATCGTCACCCAAATCCATCCCAGCCCTAGAGCCCCAGATTGTATTTCCTGCTTGTCACTGAAATGTCACCTCAGCAGTTTTTCCCCTTACCAGCTCTGTTGGCACCTTGTTCCTCCCCTTCGTGGCTCTTTTCACGGTTGTGATTTGCTTTGAGAACAGAAACCATGGCTACCTGTTCTTCAGGGCATCCCTCCTGCCCCAAACAGTGCCTGATGCTCAAGAAATACTTGTCAAATGGTTGAATAAATGAGCGAGTGAGTGGACAAATGCTATATTTGAGCCAGGGTGGTGCTGGAAAGAAATAGAAAGGCTTCCCCAGCAGAGTCTGAGGTCCACTTAGGAATAGCCCCAGGTGTCCTAGAAGATAAGGGGGGGAGACTTGGCAGGTAGACCCCCTCTCCCCATCTGAGCACAGGGCTGCTACCAGCCAGAAGCCTCACAGGTCCTGGAACGTGGAGTCCTCATCCCGGGACTCTGGAAGACTCCTCTCTCCCCCGCGTATGTGTTTGCCAGGTGCCTTCGCCATTCACTAAACTCTCCCAAAGGGCGTTGCGTTCAGAGCATCTGCAAATGGTGGGAGTTTTACCACGTGCTGAGCGCGGGAAGGGGGTTCAAGGAAAGTGAAATGTACACCCTTCCCGCTGCCTTCAGGAAGACTTAAAAGGAGGGTTAGTCTAGGGGCGCCTGGGTGGCTCAGTCGGTTAAGCGTCCGACTTCGGCTCAGGTCACGATCTCGCGGTCCGTGAGTTCAAGCCACGCGTCAGGCTCTGTGCTGATGGCTCGGAGCCTGGAGCCTGCTTCCGATTCTGTGTCTCCCTCTCTCTCTGATCCTCCCCCGTTCATGCTCTGTCTCTCTCTGTCTCAAAAATAAATAAACGTTAAAAAAATTAAAAAAAAAAAAAGGAAGGTTAGTCTAGTGCAATTCAGGGAGCTGTTCTGAGCTTCCCGCGTGGGTGGCAGCCGGCCTTGGCCTGGCAGCAGGCCTGTTAGCACGCTCTGCTCACCGTGCAGTTGCCCCCACCCCAACATTTTAGTCTGACATTGTGAAACCCACAGAAAAGTTGAAAAAAGGGGTACATCAAATGCCCCTCCACCTTCCCCTAGATTCTCCAACTGTTAACGTTTTGTCATGCTTGCTTTCTCTTTCTCTCCCCCTTTCTGTGTTACTTTTATTTTGCTGAACAATTAGTTGCTGACAGCTCGATGCTTCACTTCTAAATATCTCAGCATCTCCTACCAAGGATGTTCTGCCACAAAACCACAACGCTATTTTCACAACCATAATAGCATCCAGGACACCATCTGTATTCAAATCTCTCCAATTGTCCCCCACCTGTCTCTTAAAGCTGGAGGTTTTTCCTGCTCTCCGGAATCCAGTCGAGGTTCGCCCATGAGTCTTGGTTATGTCTCTTTAGTCTCTTGGGATCTAACACAGTCTGTCACCTTTTAATTGTTGCTATTGCTGTTTGTTTGGTTTTTTTTGGTGACATAGGCTTTTTTGAAGAGTCCCGGCCACTTGGGTTTGTAGGACATCCCACCTGCTGGATTCGTCTGGTTATTTTCTCATGGCTGGATTCAGGCTTAATGTGTTTGGCAAGAGTACTCCCTAGGTGATGTCATTATTGCCACTTGTATCACGTGACGTCAGGTGGTGCCTTCGTGGTGACGCTGAGTGACGTTCTCCATTCTCTCCTTTGCGATTAATCAGTAATTCATGGGATCCTCACACGGTCCCGACATCAAGGGAGTATCCTGTTCACCCAATAGTTCCTGGCAATCACGGATGAGGCTTGCCCAAAGCAAGGACCACAACGGAGGTTGCAAAGTTTTTCCTTTCACATTTAGTAGCTGGAATTTACTCCACACCCCCCCCCCCCTTAAAAATCACAGTGGATTCACGGATTTTTAAAAACGTGTTATATGGGGCGGCTGGCTGGCTCAGTTGGTAGAGCACACACGTGACTTTTAATCTCAGGGTCGTGAGTTCGAGCCCGACGCTGGGCATGGAGCCTACTAAAAAAATGTGTTACAACCTGCTACTATCGTTATCCATTTTGGCATTAATATAATCCCACACTGAGCAGTGGGGAGTCGCGTAGGTCATCCCTTTGACACGATCGCATTTATCTTTGGCACTACAGGATATTCTGGGCTCACGCTGTACGTGTTTAGCCCTAGACCTAGAGCTAACTGTTTCTTCAAGGAGTCCTGGCTCCATTCGTGGTGAATGACAGCTAGCTAGATCACAAGAGCGCAGGGCTCTATTGAATATATAATGTGTTCATTGCTACAGCAGTGTCTGTCAGGGAACAGAACCTGGAAATTCATTTTTAAAACAATCATGAGTTCAAACTGATATTTCCACCTCAAATTTGACATTGTAGGGTTTTTCTTTAACTTCTTTTACTTATTACTAGTGTTTTTTTCTCTTACAGTCAAATGTGTATTTTCTTGATACGATATTATGCATAAAAGAGTTTCAGAATTACAAGACCAATGTCATTACTAACAGAACACCTACTAAGTAAAGCATAAGATTTTTTTTTTTTTTTTTTGCAGTTGATTTTGTTCTTAGAACAGATCCCATTAGGGATGTACCGAGTACTCGACTTCAGTCCTTGCTCTGTGCGGTTATCAGTCTGACATAGTAGCACTTTGTTCTGTTCCCGTTCACACTCTGCGGTAGGGTTTGCCTTATCCCATCCTTGCAAACTTTAATTTTAGTTTTTGCCTACATAAGACATTTATATGGTTCAAAGTTAAAACGATAGAGAAAGGTGTATAAGACAAGTCTCACCACCCTCTCTGTACCTTCTGGATTGTTCCCTCCCACCAACACAGTTAACCCTTTTCATTAGTTTCTCTTACGCTTCCTGTGTTTCTTTTCATGAAAATAACACACACGTATTCTCATTTTCTCTGGTTTCTTATACAAAGACAGTAGGGTCTATTTCCTCTTTTTCACATTACCCTGAACTTTGTTACCCACTTAAATAGACCTCTGGGGCTCACTTTCATTTCCTCCTGTTTTAGAATGTTCTGACTTCACATGGAACCTGTTCAGTGCTGACTTTTGTCAATTGATGCTGGGTGTTAGGGAGGCCCCTGTGATGTCTGACGCCAGGGCATTGGGAATATCTAGGTCCTCTTGGGGCTCGGATGACCTCCTGATTCTGAGAGTGGCGGGAAAGCAACAGGCACAAATTGGGGTGAAGGTCACGCAGCAGGCTGACCTCTCCTGTCCCCGCCTCCAGTCCTCGGGCGTCTCTTGGGATGTGGGTGGCTTTGGAGAAGAGGACGGGTGACCCCGGAGGATTAAGAAATATTGCAAAGAGAGAAACAGTTCCTGCGACAAACTCTTGCCTCCGTCAAAGTACACACTTAAAAAAAAATTGAGATAAATTTCACATTACATAGAACTCAACACTATTCTGAAGGGTCTATTTAGTGGCTTTCGGTACATTCACAAAGTTGTGTGACCACATTTTCATCACCCCCAAAGGAAACCTCACACCCCTTAAGCAGGTTGCTTCCCATTTTCTCTCCCCACCCCCCCCCCCCGCCCCGCCCCAGCCCCTGACAATCGTCAGCTGCTTTCTGCCTTTACGCATTTGCCTATTCTTGACATTTCGTATAAAGGGAATCATACGGATGTGCCCTTTATGTCTGGCTTCTTTCACTTGCCTTAATGTTTTCAGGGTTCGTCCGTGTTGCAAATGTATCGGTGTTCCATTCCCTCCCATGACTACACGTTCCATAGCACGGCTGTGCTCCAGCCCGTTTACCCGTCTATGAGCTGATGAACGGCCGGGCTGTTTCCACCTTTCGGCCGCTACGGCTCGTGTTGCTATGAACATTCTTACACACATCTGACACCCACTTGAGCACCTTTTTTCTATTCGTGTGGGTGTGTACCGATGAGTGGAATTGCCGGGCCATACGGTGCCTCTAGATGTTTAACCCTCTGCGGAGCCACCAAGCTGTTTTCCACGGCAGCCACACCAGTTGACATTCTCACCAGCGACGTATAAGCGTTCCCATTTCTCTGCACCGTTGCCAACACCTTTTATTTTCTGTGCTTTGGATTACAGCCATCCTAGTGGGTGTGAAGTGGTCTAACTGCACACTTTGCTCGCGAGCTGGAGATGCACATCATATGTTCTCATAACGCTGCCCTTTGGTTTCGCGGGGCTACCTGAGGCTTCCATTTCCTGTGGGATTAGTCCTTGTTGTCTTTTAAGCTGGTGATCCTGGGGATCCACGGCCATACGAGAGGAATCTAGGTACATACTAAGCGTGACGGTAGCTGAACGTTTGCAAGAAACCTCAAATAAACCAAATTTTTACTGCACAAAGTCATACTCACAATGTACTCTGGGAGTACAGAAACACAGGGGTGATATTATTAACTTCGGGGGAGGGCTGTGAAATGCTTAATGAGACAGGCGACCTCTCGGACTGTTTCTCAACCTACAATGACCTGTGTGATCAAGGTAACCCGGCCCAGGCTTGTGGGGTCCAGGCATCCTGACAAAACCACGTGAATGTGGAGAGTAACACCTCTCAGGACGAGCGTCCCCTCCCCACTAGGGGAATTTTTCAGCCAGGCACCTTACTGTTTAGGGCCTTAGCGGCATGGAGGCCAGGCCCTGGGGGCTGGGGGACCCCAATGAGTCAGAGCTCTGAGACCAGGGAGGGTGAGAATTACCACTTCCTGTACATGAAAAACACTAAGAGGAATGTCAGTTCCCACCATGGCCAAGAACCAGATCAGATTCTTTCTCCAAGCCTCAGCCTCAAGCACCCCCAAACTCCTGAAAATCCAAAGGGTTTAAAGAGAGGAGACCCCAGGTAATTTTCCTTATGGCGATTAATGATTTTAATTATGGTTATTTTTCAGCGTTGGCAGCCAAGCAGATGTTAATAACATTCATTCAGTAATCGAGGTCTTATGTAATCCTCACGCCAAATAAAGGACCAGTGAAGTGTGAAAGTGGAGGAACTCTACCTAGTGGGTCGGGACAGGCTGGACTTTTGGGGGGGACCTACCTCGAAGGACGGATGCGATTGAGATGGAAAAGGGAAGAGGAAGGATAGGATAGAGGCAGGAAGGAAAGGTGTGTCCCACATGCACATAACTGACAGCAGAGGCTGAAAACCAAAGTCAGAGTCGCAAAGTACAAGGGATTTCTAGGATAAAACATAAATCTGAATACATCTAAAAATTATTATGGCAATTTTATTTTAAATTGAATAAATCTGAAATACATCTAAAAATTATTATGGCAATTTTATTTTAAAAGTTTCGTGGCCATGGGGCACTTGGGTGGCTCAGTCGGGAAAGCATCTGACTCTTGATTTCAGCTCAGGTCATCATACCAGAGTATTGGGATCGAGCCCCGCGTCGGGGTCTGCCCTGAGTGCAAAGCCTGCTTGGGATTCTGTCTTCCTCTGCCCCTCTCGCCCCACTCACAAGTTCTCTGTCTCTAAAATAGAAATAAAAAATAAAAGTTTCATGGCCAAATTTTAAAAGCGTGAGGTTATAAAACAGGAATAATTATTTCTTGGCATTGTTAGTTGTGAGATCCCTAGTTACTCTAATGAAGAAAGACACTCACTTTCAACTGAGATAAGTGGGTATTTTTCAGCTGAGGTCAGAGCAGGATATTTGGGGGGCACTTGGGCTACCCAAGACAGTCAGGTTTCCCTTTGGGGGCCAGGTCTAGTTGTTAAAAGCATCCACTTCCACAATCCAAAGTGTCTCAGTTTGGACAATAATTCACATGGTTGCCCGATTTATCACGAATTATTATTATTATTTATTTGAAAAATTGTGGTAAAATATACATAACATAAAAATTTACCCTTGGAACCATTTTGAAGGGTATAGTTCGATGGCATTAAATACATTTTCGTTGTTGTGAACCATCACGACCATCCATGCCCAGGACCACTTTCACCTTGCAAGCTCTGTGCTCATTACGCATTGATTCCCATTCCTTCCTCCAAGCCCAGGCCCTGGCAACCACCATTCTACATCCTGTGTCTATGACTCTGACTACTCTAGGGACTGCATATAACTGTAATCGTGCCGTATTTGTCTTTTTGTGACTGCCTTATTTCACTTAGCATGATGTTTTTAAGCATTCATCTATAGATGGACAATCAGGTTGCTTTTACCTTTTGGCTACTGTGAATAATGCCGCTATAAACTTGGGTGTGCAAATATCTCTTGTGTCTCTGCTTTCAATTCTTTCCTTTTGTTTTATTAAAGACTTATTTTATTTTATTTCTTTTTTAAGAGCATGAGTGGGGGTTAGGGACAGGGAGGGAATCCCAAGCAGACCCCATGCTCAGTGTGGAGCCCGATGCGGGGCTCAAACCCACGACCCTGGAGTTGTGACCTGAGCTGAGATCAAGAGTCTGATGCTCAGCTGGGACTGAGCCACCCCGGCCCCCCTCAAGTCTTTCCACTTCCAGAAATGGGATTGCTGGGTCATATGGAAATTCTGGTTTTGATTCTTGGAGGAACTGCCATCCTGTTTCCGACAGGGGTGGTTCCACTTTCCTTCCCACCGGTAGCACGCGAGGGTTCCCGTTTCTCCACCTCCTCTTCAACGCTTGTTTTTTTCTGCGAATTAATTTATAGTAGCCATTCTAATTTTTCTCACTGTGGTTTTTTTCTCTTTTTAAAAAGTTTTGAAATTGTAATTCTAGTATAGTTAACATGCAGTGGTATATTAGCTTCAGGTGTACAGTATAGTGATTCAACACTTCTATGCATTATTCTGTGCTCATCATGATAAATGTGCTCTTAATTCCCCTCACCTACTTCACTCCTCCCCCCCCCCACCTCCCCTCTGCTAACCATCTGACTGTTCTCTATAGTTAAGAGTCTGTTTCTTGGTTTGTCTCTCTGTCTCTCTTTTTTTTTTTTCCCTTTGCGCATTTGTTTTGTTTCTTTTTAAAAAATGTTTATGTATTTGATAAATAGAGAGAGAGAGCATGCAGCAGAGGGGCAGAGAGAGAGAGAGGGAGAGAAAGAATCCCAAGCAGGTTCCGTGCTGACAGCATGGGGCTGGATCCCACAAACCATGAGACCATAACCTGAGCCAAGATCAAGAGGCAGATGCTTCACCGACTGAGCCACCCAGGCGCCTCTTGTTCTGTTTCTTACATTCATTACACTGAGTGAAGTCCTATGGTATTTGTCTCACTCTCACCGACTTATTCCGTTTAGCATTATACTGTCTAGCTCCATCCATAGTGTTGCAAATGGCAACATTTCACTCTTTATTGTGGCTGAGTAACATTCCATTGTATGTATATTATATATTCCACATCTTCTTTAGCCATTCATCCATTGATGGGCACTTGGACTGCTTCCATAATTTAGCCATTGTAAACAATGCTGCAGTAAACATAGGGGTGCATATAGCCTTTTGAATTAGTGTTTTTGTATTCTTTGGGTAAGTACCCAGTGGCTCAATTGCTGGATTGTAGGGTAGTTCTATTTGTAATTTTTTTTTTTTTTTTTTTTTTTTTTTTGGGACAGAGAGAGACACAGCATGAACGGGGGAGGGGCAGAGAGAGAGGGAGACACAGAATCGGAAACAGGCTCCAGGCTCTGAGCCATCAGCCCAGAGCCCGACGCGGGGCTCGAACTCTCGGACTGCGAGATCGTGACCTGGCTGAAGTCGGACACCCAACCGACTGCGCCACCCAGGTGCCCCTTTTGAGGAACCTCCATACTGTTTTCCACAGTAGCTGTACCAGTTTGCATTCCCACCAGCAGGGCACGAAGGTAGCTTTTTTCCCACATTGTCACCAACACTTGTGGCTTGTGTTTTTGATTTTAGCCATTCTGACAGGCGTGAGGTGATATCTCATTGTGTTTTTGATTTGCATTTCCCTGATGATAAGTGATGTGGAGCATCTTTTCATGGTCTGTTAGCCCTCTGTATGCCTTCTGTGAACTCAGTGCGGGTTTTTTTTTTTTAAGATTTTATTTTTAAGTAATTTCTACAGTCAACCTGTGGCTTGAACTCCCAACCCCAAGATCAAGAGTCACAGGCTCTACTTACTGAACCAGCCAGGTGCCCCTGGACTCACTGTGGTTTTGATTGCATTTCCTTGATGATTAGTCATGTGGAGCATCTTTCCATGTGCTCAGTGGCCGTATCTTTCTTGGGGAAATGTCTATTCAAGTTGTTTGCTCAGTTTTGAATCAGGTTGCTTAATTTTTCTTTTTTTTTGAGTTTTAGGAGGTTTGTATATACTCTGAATATTAATCCCTTATCAAACACATCATGGATATTGTTTTGTATGATTTTGGAACTTTTCAATCTTGCAAAATTTTGAGCTCTAAAGAATCCCCAAACGAGGCTTTTTACTTGAATGACTCATAGTCTAAATGTATAATTGAATTGTATAACTAAAAATTTGACAGCCCATCTTAGTGGTTATTTAGTTTAATGTTACAAATGCAAATACACCAAACAATTTTATAAAGATTAAAATTGTGATACAAGCTAATCTGTTATTCTGTTTAATATTGTCATTTAGATCTGCGTTATGTGTCACACTGTAAAAGATAAGTTGTTTTTTTCAGAAGTTATCTAGCTAACACATTCTCTCAACTATCAGTCTGCTTTCTGATGTATCCATTGGAAAGCTCTTGATAACTGTTTTGGTTTATAAAATAAATGCCTCCCAGTCATCACTAATTCTTGCAGAGTTTTGTCTGTTAGTTAGATCATTTTTTTCCTTAAATGTTCGGTAGAATTCACCAGTGAAATCATCTGGGCTTTCTTTTTTTGAAAGGCTTTTGATTCAATTTCTTTGAATAGACTTATTCATATTATCTGTTTCTCCTTACTTGAGTTTTGTAGATTGTGCTTTTTTTTTTTTAATTTTTTTTAATATTTATTTATTTTTGAGAGACAGAGTGAGACAAAGTGAGACTGGGGGAGGGGCAGAGAGAGAGGGAGACACAGGATTGGAAACAGGCTCCAGGCTCTGAGCTGTCAGCACAGAGCCTGACGCGGGGCTCGAACCCACAGACTGTGAGATCATGACCTGAGCCGAAGTCAGACGCTCAACCGACTGAGCCACCCAGGCGCCCCGGTAGATTGTGCTTTTTAAGAATTGGGTCATCTCATCTAAATGATCAAATTTGTGGGCATAGAGTTGTTCATCATATTCCTATATTATCCTTTTGATGTTCGTGGGTTCAGCATTGACTGCCCCTGTTTCTTTTCTGGTATTAGTAATTCAGAGGCTTATCAATTTTAAGATAAGTCTGGCTAGAGGCTTATCAATTTTATTGATTTTTTTTTCAAAGAACAGTTTTTGGTTTTGGTGATTTTCTCTATTAATTTCCTATTTTCAATTTTATTGAATTCTGCTCCAATTTTTGCCATTTTTTTCTTCTGCTGGTTTTGGGTTTCTATTACTCTTCTTTTTCTAGTTTCTCCAGGTAGAAGCTTATATTATTAATTTTAGATATTTCTTCTTTTCTGATATGTGCATTCAATGCTATAAATTTTCCTCTAAGCACTGCATTTACTGCATCCCACAAATTTTGATAAGTTTTAGTTCCGTTTTCATTTACAGTATTTTCAAAATAAGTTCTGGAGACTTTTTTTGGTCCATATGTCGTTTAAAAATGCGTTGTTTAAGGGCACCTGGGTGGCTCAGTCGGTTAAGCTGCTGACTTTGGCCCAGGTCATGATCTCACGATTGATGAGTTTGAACCCCACGTGGGGCTCTGTGCTGACAGCTCGGAGCCTGGAGCCCGCTTCGTATTCTGTGTCTCCATCTCTCTCTGTCCCTCCCCTGCTCGTGCTCGGTCTCTCTCTCTCTGTCTCTGTCAAAAACGAATTAAAAAAAATTAAAAAAAAGAAAAATGTGTTGTTTAATCTCCAAATATTTTGGGATTTTGCAGCTATCTTTTTGTTATCGATTTCTAGTTTAATTTCACTGTGGCCTGATAACATAACTTACATGATTTCTATTCTTTTCAACTCATTTAGATCTGCTTTATGGCTCAGAATGTGGTCTATCTTGGTGAATGTTCCATGTGAGCTTGGCGAGAATGTGTATTCTGCTGTTGTTGGGTGAAGTATTCTGTAAATGCTAATTCGATTCAATTGATTGATGGTGCTGTTCAGTTCAACGATAGCTTTATTATTTTTCTTTCCGCGTGTCTGTGTGTATCCCTGTGTGTTCTCTTCTTATGAGGACATCAATCATTGGATTTAGGGTCCACCCTAACCCCGTATGACCTCATATTAGTACAGCTAATTACATCTACAAAAAATCTTATTTCCAGATAAGGTCCCATTCTGAAGTTCCAGGTGAGCATGAATTTGGAGGGGACATTATTCAACCCACTACATTTACCCCATCAACAAGCTCCAGTATAATAAGAGTAGATTATGACTGGGGCGCCTGGGTGGCTCAGTCGGTTAAGCAAGCATCAGAACCAGACTCAGAATGACAATGGTTTTGGAATTACCAGGTAGGGAATCTGAAATAACTGTGATTAATGTGTTAAGGGCTCTAAAGGGAGGGGGACACAGCCCGAAAGAAAGCGGATTGAAAGCCTGGAGGCGTTGGAATCGTCTCCTTGCCCCTCTCCCAGGGCAGATAAGGCTCTGGTAAAGCAGTTCGCCTGGATTCAGGCCTTTGTTAAGGAGAACAAGACGCTCTGCTCTTTCAAAACCGTTACATTCTCCCTGCGTGTGTTTGAAAATGGTTACTTTTCCCTCCCCGTGCTTGACGCCTGGAGAAGTTTCCCTATTTTCACAGTGAGAGCCTGGTGGGGCTCCTGGAAGTAAATAAACCCGGGGAAAGTATTCCAGGGGTTTGTAACCTTCAGGCTAGTCTGCACCCAGCCTCTAGCAATTCATCAGACTGCTTGCGGGTTCCTACGGATTGCCGGCTCCCATGGTGACTTCTGTTCCCGGTGAGTCTCGCTTCTCTGTCTTCTCTAACCCCCTCTCTCCGGATTTCAGGCTGGTGCTTCACCCTATGACCTCATTTCTCCAATGCATCTAAGAAAAGCTGTTGACTTGCAGCCTGTTCACGGTTTTTTTCTCTTGGGGTTGGAAGTAGTTGACCTCCCAGCGCTCCACATGTAAGAGTTGTCTTGCGGTGGCTTTTTGTTATTCCGAATTATACAGTTTTGCCCTGCAGTTCCATCTTCCTGCTAATTCTTCTTTGTTTCCTTTTTAAAGGCATTTCCCCTCTTCTGCCGAAGACTATAGGGAAACAGACATGCAGTAACAAGCGTAAGAAGCATGAGAAAGTTATAAAGGCCCAGAATCTTATAAACTGTCTCAGAGGAAGGACTTTGTGGTCTGTGATTCTGACTTCCCCTCTGGAAATTTGTCCAAGCCTCAGTAACTTCTTGTGTATCTGGCCTTAGGGAAGGTGGCCACTTCTCTTGCTCTGCTGACAGGGCATTTCTTAGCTTGGCTTTCTCAAAAAGTGTTTCTTGTGTGTTTCCTTGTCTCGCTGTTACCTTGGAAAGTTTGAGGCCCCAGGCTCAGTCTCTGTCCTTGAGAGCCACCTGCAGTCTTGCACAAGGCCAGGCTGTGATTCGGACTCTGGGAAAATGGACCGTCGGTTGAACTACATTCTCTCCCCCAGTTGGTTCGGTGTAGAACGAATCACCTGTGTCACTAAAAGGCCACTTACCAGCACATAAGCCCAGGCATGTGTCCACGTGTTGATCCTCTGGGCCTGGCTCTAACAGGGACAGATGGCTCTGAAGAAGAGCTTTTCTGAATCTGTCAACTAGAAATTTGCCCACACTGTTGATGCGTGTTCATTGTAGAAAGCTTGGGAAATACAGACAAGTATAAAGGGGAACATAAAAATGATCCATGATCTCACAGTCACTATTTTTAGTCCTTTGGCCTTTTTACTATGCATGGCTAATACTCAGGGGGAAAGGACGAGGAGTTCTCTAGGAATCAGCAAAAAAATCAAGGACAGCTACTACCCGAATTGTTGTATCTGTATACAAAAAAGGATAACACAGTGGTTTAGGAAAGTGGCCGGGCAGGAACACAGCCTTTTTGGTCAGTTGTGTCCGGGTTCCAGATCTCAGGTCTGTCACTTACGGGATGACCTTGGGCAAGCTGCCTCTCAGTGTTTCAGTGTCCTCATCCGCAAAAGGAGACTAACACCAGCTAGCCCCCGGGGGGTTGGAGTTAATTAAATGATCTCGTGTACCTAAAGTGCTTTGTACAGTGCTGGGAGCAAAGTACTCAATAAATGGATCTATTGGAGGGAAAGAAGCATGAGGAGAAGGAACCGGAAACCGTGTACCGACATTGTGCCTGATCACACTTGCAGCTGACGATTTCCTGCCATTTTAAATGGGATTTATGGCAGAGACCCAGGTTCCCAGGTTCCAGCGTGTCTTCACAGAGGAATGCCAGCTAATAAATAAAGGAGGAATAATAGAATTGGGTAATCACCATTCTGCAAAGACTCCCATAATGACCGATTCAGTCAACATCATCAACCTTTGCCAAAGCCATTGAGCAAAGCACCGTTGGGTACGCGATGTTCACGTGGCATGAAAGCATCTCTTGACAGATTACGTTTTGGTAACAGTGGAGAGTTCTGTCAGACCTCGCCTTAACTAGACGTGCAAAATGAGCTTCATAAATAACGGGACAGACTAACATTATGTGCCTCCTGACGTGATCTATTAGGAAAGGGCACAACCTCACCTCGGTAGCATCTTGCCCCAAATAGTTAATCTGAATTATATCATGAGGAAGCCACTGGGTAAACCGAGATTGAGGGATAGTCCACGAGACTCTTAAAGAATGTCAATGTCGTGGACGACCAAAAGAGGTGGAGGGACAGCTCTACGTGAAACCCCGTTAAACAGTGTGGGAACCTTGACTGGATGCCACATGGTATTTTTTTTCCAAAAAGGATATAAATGACATTTAGGAGATGATTGGGGAAATTTGAAGAAGGACTGACTATTAAATAATATTATTGTGTTCCTGCTATTATCGGGTGTGGTGATGGTATTTTGGTTATATAACAGAAGATCCTTCTTTTTGTAGAAGCAAGTAAAACATTTAAGGGTGAAAGCGAGCTTGTGTCTGCAATTTACTTCCAAAGTGTTCAGCAAAAAAAGGTGTGGGTATACACATGTATGTGTATATATATAAAATTGGTGACAGGTAACCAAGTATTTGTGTCTTTCAAGTTTTTTGCAAGTTTGATATTTACAAAAACTAAAAGTTCATAATAAAACCTAGCTTCCAGATGAATGCTAGGACAAGACTTCCCACTGGCCTAGGCATCGGGCGTCCCTCCTAAGGAAAATTAGAGAGCATTTGGTGTAAACGCCGAGGCATAATTTTTTCTGGTTGCATTTTCCTGTGTGTCTCCTTCTCCTTCTTCTTTTTAAAATGTTTATTTTATTTTTGAGAGATAGAGCACGAGCGGGGGAGAGACAGAGAGAGAGGGAGACACAGAGTCCGAAGCAGGCTCCAGGCTCTGTCGGCACAGAGCCCGACGCGGGGCTTGAACTCATGAACCGTGAGATCATGACCTGAGCCAAAGTCGGACGTTCGACTGACTGAGCCTGGTGTTCTTTTCCTGTGTGTCTTCTTTATGAACATCTGGTCCATAAAAGGTGAAGTGTAATCATTCTCTACGCTTGAATTGTGTTTGGTCTTGCTTTACAGTTCCAAGAAGATTTCCATTGAGCTAATGTTTCATAGGCCCCCAAGTAGTGATACTACTAATGTGTCACTATATTTGGACACTGGGACTGTCTCAAATAGGCTCAGGAGAGGGTGCAGTGAGAAGAAGCCTGTGTTTATATTGTGGAAATTTCACAATTATGTGGGAAGAACAAGGCGTCTGTGTGACAGCCGCTTTCCTTCCCAAGAACATCGGATCCCCTGTCATACATGCCCCTAACAATGACTCAGACCTGTTGTCACATCAAGGAAACGCAGCAAGTAGGAAGTTAAGATCTTTTTACTGGGTGATGCCTGAAGAAATAACACATAACAGCTAGACGACTAGCCACGTAGGCTGGTTTGTATTGTCTTACACGATGTCAGTAGCGGATTCCGAATTATTCTTTTCTTTGCCCCTCAAAGCAGATGGAGATTATCATTTCACAGGAAGCATGACTGAGATGGAATGTCGCTCTTGGTGACAGAGGAAATTACTGTCACGTAGTACATGGAGAAGGATAGTGGAGGGAGTTCAAAAGATGAATCTGTCCCTAACTGCAGCTGCATCAGGGACTGGCGTATTAGGTTCTTTTTGCTTGCCAATTCCAATTATTTGCTGACGACTGGTCCTGGAAGACTATGTTAAGAAGGACTCCTGGCTCAGGCAGGCAGAGTGCGGTAGCTGACTAGTGATGTTTGTGTTACGATTAAAAAATATATATTTATTTATTTATTTTGAGACACAAAGAGGGGGGCATGGGAGAGGGAGCTTGAGCAGGGGAGGGGCAGAGAGAGAGAGAGAGAGAGAGAGAGAGAGAGAGAGAATCCCAAGCAGGCTCCACACTCAACGCGGAGCCCGGCTCGGGGCTCAATTCCACAACCATGAGATCGAGACCCGAGCTGATCAAGAGTCAGACACTTAACTGACTGAGCCATGCGGGTGCCCCTGTGTATGATTTTTGAAAGACTACCTTGGTTTGCGTGTCACGCTCGCCATCTTTGAGTTCCCAACACAGACTACATTGAATGCTTTTGAAACACTGAAGACTTCAAAAAAGCATTTATTAAAGTAATGGATCATAACAATATCTAATATTTGTGAAGCATTTGCAGTGGGCCGGGCAGTAACCTAAATGTTGTGCATGGATTAACTTAATCGATCCTCACCACGATTGATGAGGTAAACGCCATTCTGATGCTCGCGTTGCAACCAAGGAACTGAAGTCGGCTTCCTCAGGTCTTTGCTCACCTTGTCAGTAAGCTTTTTCTGGTTATTGTATTTCACATTTCAACCCCCATCACCCTTCTCTGCTTTAGTTGTCTCCTTGGCACCTGCCACCCTCCTGACCTTGTATATATGTTAGTTAGTTATTCTCTGTCTTCTCTCCTTGGAATGTAAGCTCCTGGAGGGCTGGGATTTTTGTTGGTTGGATGATTTGGTTGGGTTTGCCTACTGCTATATTTCTAGCAAAACTTCTTCCTTTAAAAATATTTGTTTTAAGTTTATTTATTTATTTAGAGAGAAACAGACACAGTGTGAGTAGGGGAGGGGCAGAGAGAAAGGTGGAGAGAGAGAGAGAGAGAGAGAGAGAGAGAGAGAGAGAATCTCAAGCAGGCTCTGCCCTGCCAGCACAGAACTCGATGCGGGGCTCTAACTCACGTCCTGCGAAATCATGACCTGAGCCAAAGCCAAAAGTCGGACGCTTAACTGACTGAGCCACCCAGGTGCCCCTCTGGCACCTTTTCTAAGTCACTGCCTGGCACTTTATAGGTGCTCAATAAATCATTGTGGAATTAAAGAATGAGGCTTAGAGTAGTTAAATACCTTACCCCGAAGGTCATATAGCCACTTAGTGTGACAGGTGAGGGGGCAGGGGAGAATCTCATGGTTGGCTTTCTGTTGGGCAGTTGAAAAGAATACCAAATATGGCAAAGAGCCCCAGAGACCACAGAGAATATGAGGCTTACAGATTTTGAGAGGAAATTGGAGAGGAAGGGGCTGGTCTTCCAGCCAAAGAGGCTTCCGGACTGACAGAGCAGGAGCATCTTGGGTATGAGGCGCTAGGTTGTCCACACTGGGGGGCTTCCACTGAAGAGAGACGAGGCTGGAAATTGCAGCCTGCTGGGATGGAGACAAAGGAGGCTTCCTGGGTGGGGACACCTGGGGCCATGTGGATGCCCAGGCTGTTCACACTCACACCCCTCTCTCCAAGGATTTTGTTTTTTGTCTCAAGAACAAATAAATTGGGAGATGTTGACAGTGCACAGAAGCTACTAGGAGGCTTCTGCCAATGACGTGGAAAGAAGGGAAATAAGACTGTTGTCCGAAAGCTAGGGGTTAAAATCAACAGATAATGGCGTCTAAGAGCCCTAAGCTAAGTTTCCTTCAGGAGACCGAATGGCTCCTGGGCCAGAACAAGGGCTTGGCTGTCATTGTGAGAACACTGAAAAAGGGCAATTGTCACGGATGGGCCACTGGCAGCCCTATCTACCCTCTGTCGGGGGTGGGCTGGGGGAGACCAGGCCCATGGGTCTGCGTAGCCTATCTGATGCCAGGGGAGGCTCTTGTGGACGCGATTGTCAGGCTGTGTAGCCATGGTTGGAAATAGTCAAATCACAGAACTTGCTCAGACGCCTTCTGGTTATGATTTCACTTCCTGGGGATCTCGGCTCAAGTGGAACAAGGCCTTCTCATCAGAAGGTCCTGCAGCCTTGGGAGCTGTGGTTCTCAGAATGAGCTTGGCTAATGTGAGCTCCATGAGGCCCACCCATCAGATCTCTGAGCCTCCAGACCTGTAGGACCTCCCTTGGGAATCCCCCCAGGGCAGGTGGCTCCAGGAGACCTGGGAGACCTGGTCATGTGTAGATTCAAACTTATTCACCTCAGGGTCTTTGATGAGGTCTACGCGGGGCGTATGTAGCCTGGACGTTTCTTACCTCTACAGCGTCCCGGGTGATCCATCTTGCCTTCAATGCTCTCATTACAGTCCCAGGGACCCAAGATACACAGACTTTTACCAGGTTCTCTTCCCTGATAGCGTCTGGAAGCTGTATCAGTTTTCTTTGGCTGCTGTAACAAATGACCACATATTCAGTGGCTTAAAACACCACAAATTTATTTTCTTACAGCTCTGTAGGTTAGGAGTCCGACATACGTCACACTGGGTGAAAATCAAGAGGTTGGCAGAACTGCATTCCTTCCGGAGCTTTCTCCAGGGGAGAACCTATTTTCGTGGCTCTTGAGGCGTCCAGAGAATGCTCTGTTCGTGGTCCTTGGCTCTTGGCCCCTCCATCCATCTTCAAAGCCAGCAACAAAGGGTTGGGTCCTTCTCACATTGCACCCCTCTGACTTTCTCTTCTCTCTCTCTTCCACTTTTAAGGACTCTTGTGGTTATATATGGTCCACCTGGATAATACAGGCTACTCTCCCTATTTTTAGGGCCTGCTGATTAGCAACCTTAATTTCATCAGTGTCCTTGATTCCCCCTGCTGTGAAACATAACACATTCACAGGTTTTGGGAATTGGTATGCGGATATCTTTGTGGGGAGGGTGTTATCCTGCCCACCTCAGAAACCCTGAGGAATGCCCCATGGTCCACAAAATCTTCCTGGTTGCTGCTGGTCACTTCAGCTGGCGTCTCTCCTTTCTCACCTCTGGCCACCTCAGAACTAGCTTCTCTGGGGTGTCCATTCTCCTTGAGAGCCCAAGGGTGGGCGCAGGCATCACCCCGATTCCCCAAGACTCAGTTAAAATAGGATGAAAAGATCACCATAACAACTGGCACCAAGTGTCCTCTTAGCCAGGGAAGCATCTTGACAACTGTGAGGGCAGAAGGTGGGACCTGAGGGTGGAGGTGTCAGCATGACCCTGGGTCACAACTCAGGGGCTCGAGATGGAGGGAGGGAGAGAGGGAGAGATAGAGATAGAGAGAGAGAGAGAGAGAGAGAGAGAGAGAGGAGGGTCAGGAAAGCAGTGGGGTGAGAGAATCCTGCCAGAAAGAGGCCAGGACCCATGTGGAAGCCGGCCTGAGGCTGTCCCCTAGGGACAGAGTGGCCATGGCCATTTTAACTGGGGACATGGTGGACTGAGAAGCCAAGTTTGTATTTCTGGGACATGAATCCTCCCCATCTCTCTGTAGCCCCCAAACTTCAGAAATGCCCAGAACACTGATGACTGCCTGTGGGCGGGGAGTCTTGGCGGAACTTTGGGGAGAGGCTAACAAGCATGGTGGCCAGAGGGGTTCATGGAGGTGTCAGCCACCCCTGCCCTGGGAACTTGCAGAAAATCTGGGAAGGCTTTGGCCATCTGTAGTCCATGGAACAGAACATCCCACGGAGGGCTTTCCTTCCCCAGACCCTTGAGGTCCAGAAGAGCCAATCTCACCTAGAGCTCAAGGGATGGCTAGAATCCAGCTGACTTTGAGATCTCATAGCTAAAGCCAGGCTGTACCCTTCAGCCATACATTTCTGAAGGTATGGGGATAACAGGAGGGCATTCCAATGTGAAGAACTCTCAAGGTGGTCACCAGGTTTTCAGGCTCCCTGTGCCCAAGCTACCCTACATCAGGCTTCCCCCTCTCTGTAGCCTAACAGTCCCCTAGAGGACTCACCTTTGACCATGTGGTCTCTACCTGAAGTCCAGTAACCCCCTCTGTCCCCAGTGTAATCTTCTCAGGGCCCAACAAAAGGGAGAAACGTTCTTTCTAACTCTCCCTTCTTACATTCCAGGCCACTCCAAACTACATCTAGTACAAAATGGAACTGACAGATGTTTGTGTTCCTTGGGGTCAAAGAGTAGGTAGGCTATTTTTAAGGCTCTTGATACATGTTGCCAAATTGCCTTCAGAAATCACCTGAGAATGTCCTCCCTACAGTTCGGCCGCCACTAAGGACTGCCATTGAACAAATCTCTGCCAATTTGATATGAAAAAAAAAATCTCATTTTCATTTTCAGTCCTTTGCTTACATGCGAAGAAATATACACACTATCTCTTTTGAATGGGATGAGTAATAATGAAAAGCCTATTTCAAATGTCATTAAGCCTCTGTTTAGATATGAGACAAAATTTCAATTCATATGAAGAAGGGAAGGTGCTGTTATCTGTACAACTTTTGAGAGTTTGGGCTGGGGGAGGGAAAGGAGAAAAACAAGAGGAAAGCAAGGAAGAGGAGCAGAAGAAATAAAAGTGGGAAAGAAGAGGTAAAAAGGCAAAACCTCAGAACTGACAAAAAAAAGGTTTTCTCTTTTTTTTTTTCAACGTTTATTTAATTTTGGGACAGAGAGAGACAGAGCATGAACGGGAGAGGGGCAGAGAGAGAGGGAGACACAGAATCGGAAACAGGCTCCAGGCTCTGAGCCATCAGCCCAGAGCCTGACGCGGGGCTCGAACTCCCAGACCGCGAGATCGTGACCTGGCTGAAGTCGGACGCTTAACCGACTGCGCCATCCAGGCGCCCCGGGTTTTCTCTTTTTAAATGGAGTTCAGAAAAGGAAGAGCAGGAAAAAAAACTCTATAAATTGCTCTTTCCATGGGCCTCTTCAAATAAATTGTAAGCAGTGCAATGAGCTAAAAGAAAAAAAAAAAAAGAAAGAAAGAAAGAAAAAAGAAGCCCTGGAGACGTCAAGTCCAGCACGAGCTCTGTGACTGTGCTCTTATCCTTCACACTGGAGCATGGCTGGCTGGCTTACGTCCCAGGTACAGCCGACTCAGGTTCAAGGTTGGCCGCTTCTGCACACCTCACAATTTCCATCTCCCTGCGTGGTTGTTTCCCACTGCCGGTGTCAATGCTTTCACTTTGCCATTTTCCATTCACAGTCATAAAACCGTAAAGACGTGCCTCCGTGAAATAGTCCCGTGACCGGCAAAACCACGGCGGTACAGGCCAAGAGGGGCAGGCGCACTGCCAGCTGTTGGACGCCACGCAGGTGCTCCAGGCCGTAGTTCAAAACGCAGATTTGTCTCTGGATTGGGTGTTGGAAAGGGGTGGAGGGCGTGGGTCTGTGTTGCGGACAAGGGTGATAGGGCTGTTGGAAAGTTGAGTCTACCAAAATCAAACATGGGGAAGTTGAAAGCAGATTAGGTCAACCACGGTTAAGCATCACCAACCTATGATGATTCTCATTTACTTTGTGGGGCTCATTCACGTATGTGACGGAGGGGTTTAGTTTGGAAGCATGTCTCAACCCTGGTAGAGTCCTGAAAGGACCACACTGAGCTCCCACCTGGTGTGGTGCTGACTGGCCCAGGACGTCCCGAGGGTCTAACGGGCCGGTCCTGTTTGCTTGTGTCTCTGCCAGAGCAGAAACTCTGCCCGGGCTACAGCCGGGCCCGGGTGTGGTTTGCTGCAGGACCTCACCCTGCCTCCTCGGGACCCTGTGCCCAGCTGCCACCGCAGTCAACTCCTACCAACCTTCTTTCATGGATTTCTTCTCTTTGCCCGCTCCCACTGACCTCGTGACATCTCAGCCCAGTACTTTAGGATGCCTCTCTTCTGTGAAGGACACTTTTTTAGTTTATTAAAGTTTATTTATTGAGAGAGAGGGAGGGGGGAGAGAATGCATGGAGGAGGGCCAGAGAGAGAGGGAGACAGAGAATCTCAAGCAGGCTCCATGCTGCCAGCAGCCGAGCCCGCTGTGGGGCTCGAACCCACAAACCATGAGATCATGACCTGAGCTGAAGTCAGACGCTTAACCGACTGAGCCACCCAGGCGCCCCAAAGACCCTTTTTAATGCAACCATCATGTGCCAGCATCATAGGAAACAAAGTTGAAAGTCACTTTAATATCATCTACCACTCAATCCATACTCAGATATCCAACCCCCCCTCCCGCCCCCAGCCTCCTGGAAACCTGCTGCGTCCTCAGGCAGCTGCCTCCCTGACCTCCCTGACACTCGCTCCCGCTCTGTGTCTCTCAAATCCCAGCCACGCAACCCCACCTCCCCCTAACGCGGGGCTTTCCTGACCCCCCGCCCTCCACCGTGTTTCTGCACAGATCCCCTGAGCCTCCGGCTCTTCAGTGTTCTCTGTGCTTTGTTGGTGACCAGGATCGGCTAGCACGGAGAAGAGCCCGGGGCCCGGGGCAGCAGGCACCATCCGTCCTTCCCTTGGAGGCGGGGGGAGGAAGGAAGCGGTGCGGGCTCCCGCAGCATGGTGAGAACGTAGGCCCCGTTTGGCAGAGGAGGATATGGGGGCATCTTATCTGTTCAGGTATCTCCCTTCTGCACCAGGCAGCGCCTGCGGTTGGGACGGAGCCTTAATTCCGCACCGCACTGCATCGGCGGGGCCTAGTGCGGCACCTGTTGCCCGCAGGGCCTCTAGAAGGATTCCTGGCGTGAGCATGGGCCGGGGGGCCCTCTGTGGCGACGCTGGGCCAGTGGCCTGTGCCTGAGGGGTCGTGATGAGCGAGCCCGATGTAAATTTGTGACAGAGCATTCGGTTATATTCTTCCTGCTCCCGAGAAAGTCTGCACCTCCTGGCTGACATCACTCAGTGCTGAGTCATTCTCGGGGCTCCCACTCACGCTGGCATCCTCACTCTCGCCCTGAGGAGGAGCCCTCGCGCTGTGGCACAGTCATCTCGGCTGTGGGCTGTGGATGTTTCCCTCTGAACTAACCGCAGTGGTTACTGGAACCATGTCCCCTCCAGTCCCCTCCGCGAGTTTTCTGCCCTTCATCTCTAAACTTGGGGGGTTTCCCCGGGGATTCGAGTCACGCTCATGAGGCCGGCACGCCTCCCAGTCCCCAGACTCAGGTGTGATGGGACCACAGGCGCCTTCAGTTTTTCCAGGATCTAACTTCTGTTCTGAGGACCCCGGGCTTGGTTAAGTCAGGATTTCTCCTCTTTCCCCAGGATTGCATGAGTGCGGGGGTGAGGCTGTGTAGGGAGTGCGGGGCCGGTCAGACTCCAGTCCTTGAGACTTCTTGGATCCATGCTGAGTGACATCCACAGAGGTGGCCTGGGCCATCAGCTCCCACAGGCTGTGTTAACCCGCCCCCATTCCTCCCAGCTTGGATGCTCAGCGGCTTCCTGCCCCTTCACAAGCTCAGGGTTCAGCTATGGCCCCTGATAAAGAACCCCAGAGCTGACTGGATGAGGCACCTCATGGTTTTCCACTCACCTTTGGGTGCACAGAGGTCAGACAGGTGCTCCCATGCCGGGCTGGGCTGCTGGGGTCCCTGGGAGGCTTGACACGCTGCCCCGGTCTCTATCTGGGCAGGGGGAGCATCCCCACCGTCCTCGCTTTCGGATCCCCACACTCCACTTGGGGCTCGGTCAAACCAACCCCCCCGGGGCTCTGCTCCCTTTGTGGGCACAGAAGAGGCAGGCACGGGGCTCCCTCTCAACGACCTGCCAGCATCTCGGGGTGTTTGCAAGGGAGCCATTACCGTGAGGCAAGTAAGGCCAGGAGGGGCGTGGAGGTCAGCAAAGAGCAGGCAGAAGACCGACAGTGGCCTCGGGGCCTTGACAACTGTTGGACAGAAGCTCTGTGCCCTGTGGGGCCAGAGTGGCCATGACACAGGGGTGGCCCAATGGGGTTCAGGATTCCTCGGGCATTTGCTAGGGGACAATGAAGGATCTAGAGGAGAGACTTGAGGGTCAGCTGCTCTTGGGAGGTGAGTCCACTAGCCGCCCCCCCCCCCCAACCCCCAAACAAGGTTTCCTAGTCCCGGTTGTTAAGCTCACAGAAGTTCTAGGAAAAACCATAAAGTCACATGTGGGAGGGATGTTGATTCACCCCTTTCCACATGAGGTTTGCCCCGTCCGGTGTCCAATCTTAGGTAACTTTCATCACTGCCCTGGGCAGCCTTCTCCAGGTCCTTCCTGGAACCCCAGTAGCCCAGGGATGTTGCTATGTGAGTGACAAATGATGAAGGTGTCATAGCGGAGAGGTTTCTTGCCTGACTCTTCTCACTTGTCCTTACTACTGGGCCTGGGGGAGGAAGGCAGGCAGAACAGGGCTGGCCTGGGGCACCCCATGCCGGGCTCACCACGTCCCAGCCCAGAGCCCGAGGAGGACTCAGCTCTCCAGGCTCTTGCTTCTTGACTCCATCATTACCTCTGTTGTCTTGACCCCTGGCTCCCTGGGCCGGGGATGCTCAGATACAAACATGGGACCCCTGTCCATTCCAGAAAATTCCTGAGTTCATACATCTCAGTTCCTGAGTCCACCCAAGCTCAGAGACTGGCTGAGCCTCTTGACTCCCCCGTGGAGGGACTCCTGGGGGAGGGAGAATGTGCACAGGAAGGTGGGGCCACGCCAGAGCACCAGCTAGGCAGGTCTCAGCAATGTCCCTGGAGGGAACCAGCCAGGATGCTGTGCCCCCCAGGCCCCTGGATGGGGTCTACTGGGCTGGCTTAGGTTGTAGAGAGGCTTTGCCCTGGGACAAACACACCTATTTCCAGCCCAAGCGCTGCCTCTGAAGGCCTCCGTCAGGGCCTCGATTTCCTCATCTCTGCAATGGGCACAGCTGTGCTGCGGGCAATTCTCTCTCAAGAATTCTCCGCCTCTGAGGTCACAAGGACAAATCCTAAAGCAACACAGGCCGATGGACCTTAGATTCCAGAACCCTGGGGTCAGGTTCTCACCTGCTCCCTGGCAGCAATGAAGAAAAAGCAGCCCTACTATTACCCTCCCCCCCGGCACTCCCCCTTCCCCTGCCCCTTCCCTTGCCTCTTCCCCCCTACCTGCTGCCCTCCAGCCCTGCCTCCTGCAGGCCCCCACTCTGAGCCCTTGGCCCGGCCCTCCTCCTGCTGGCCCACCTTGCCTGGCCAAGCTCCTGCCTCTCACCAGCTGGCCCCCTCCTCACCTGGACGCCCACAAGGCCCACTGTCCCCACATGCTCCCTGGAGTCCCCTGCTGCCCCTGCTGTCCTGCCCTGCCAGCCCCCCTTCCCCACCCTACCTCCCCTTTTGCTGCCTGGCCTCCCTCTCTGCTCTTCACTCTTCCTTTGCCCTGGACGCCCCTTCTGGCCCTTGTCTGGCCTCCAGCCACCTGGGCAGACTGCTCAGCCGCCCCTACTCCCCTCCCACCCAGTCACCTCCTCCCATCATCTCCCCACCCTCGGGCCACCCTGCAAGCCGTCCCAGGGACCTGGCCCTCCTGCCAGTGGGCACCTGGACCTCTCGGGGCTCCGTGAGTGGGGCGCCTGCTGGGCGCAGGGAGCAGCACAGGCCTGGCAGGTGTGGGGCAGCCTCGAGGGCCCTCCGGTGCTCCAGGAAGCCCCCATCTCCAGAGTGAGCTCTCAGCCACGTGGGCGTCTGACCCGGGTCACCGGGTAGGTGCCCCTCCTCGGGATCGGTCCATAGGCCAAGGAAGAGGTGACAAACAGCTTCGTGTCCACACTCGAGCCCCTCCAGGCTCTCAGAGTTACCACTGGGAGGGGGTGGCTGGGCTCAGTGGACTCAGGGGATCTTTCCCTGCAGGGCCGTTCCCCCACCCTGGGGCCAAGCAGGCTGGCCTCCCTCATTCAGAAGGGGCAACGGTGCCCTGTGCCTGGTACACACCCCGTTCTCCAAGCCAGCCTCCCCAGGAGACAGCGACCAGGGCTCCCTATGGCAGAGGGAGGCTGTGGCAGCGGGGGGAGGGGTGTATGGTGCTGAGTGCTGGGTTGGGACCCTTCACTGAGCAAAGCACCCTGCTCAGTGAGGGTCCTGGCCCCTCAGAGGGCAGCTGCTTAGCTTTGTGGTTGTAACCGGCCATCAGTGTCCTGCTGTGTCAGGACTGTGCTCCTGCAGCCTCCCTGGGCCGGCTGTAGGCTCCTGGGTGTTGTGGGAGAGAATCCCAGCTGGAGGTGAAGGCTGTCTTCAGGGGCTTCTCTGAGCCTCCCGGGCCTCCTGGCCTCCACGCTGTGCTCAACTCCCTTCCCTGCAGGCCCCAGTACAGCCAGAGCTATTCCTGTTTTCCACCCAGGACAGAAGCAAGAACAGGCTAGACCAGCCAGAAATGGGGGCATCCGTGTTTGTACTCTCCTGTCTGCCAGGCTGGGCCACACAGCCTGAACTGAGCAACAGGGATACTGGAATCCGGAGGAGAGTAAGTGAAGATTCCAGGTACTCTTTTGACTTGATCCTCCCAGGTCCTGTGCAACAATGACCCAGCTCCTTGGAGCCACGGGGAAGGACTCCCGTCACCTAGAGCACCCCAGCCTCCTGCCGGCGGCAATGTAAGCGCTGGGTTCTCAGAGGCTCAGCCGGGCCCCAGGGCTAAAAAGGGCTCATTGTTCGCTGGTCCATCGCTGTCCGTCTTGCAAGCTTGTTCTCTTAGGACAAGCTTCCAAGGTGCACGCTGCTTCTTAGCCCAGGTGGGGAGATGGGAATCACGTAGCCGACTTTCCTTCCCAAGGGCTATTTGGAGGTAACATTTAATGAGCTCTTAAGAAAGGCCAGGCTCTCCTGCTTTAACTGGGAGTTGTTTACGGAGACCTGGAAGAGAGGCAGCTGGAATCAAAGTTCTTATGAACAAATGGTTGGACGTTGAGGCCTTATTTCCTCTCACCCAAAATGATGTCCTTCACGGCTCAAGAGAAGCAAAAAGAAACAAGGTCATGAAAGTTCATGGAGAGCTTATGGCTGCCCCAGTGCCTTGACGGTGCCTGGGTACAAGGGCCCAAAGCCTCCTCCTGCTAGGGATTCTGTAGAGTTTCATCGTTTCCAGAACTGGGAGGATCAAGTCAAAAGAGTACCTGGAATCTTCACTTACTCTCCTCCTGATTCCAGTATCCCCAGCACCAACCAGTAAAAGTACCCCAGCCTTTCTTCCCTTCAGCTGAGACGCCCTCAGGAACGAGCAAATGTTTTTCAATGCGATATGAAATATTTGTTGAAACCATTTCCTCGAGAAACGGGGCCAAAGGCCAAGGTATGCAGGGCTGGCTCAACCATTTTTCGGTCATCTGATTATAGAAGGAGAACTCTGATTGTACCTCTTATATATTTTAGGAGTAGTAAACAGCATTACATGGTCTTTTGTAAAGAAAACCGATCCCGTCTGAAGCCCAGCCTGACAGCTTCCCTTCGAGAGGAAGCTCGGACTGTCCTTGCCTGGCTAGCTTTTTATGTGAGGTTTTACCTGAGCCCCCCCATTCCTAATATGAGAACAACTAACCAAATTTTAAAGGATTCAGACATCTTGCTCTCCTGGATAAATTCTCTGTTTTATTTGGTGATTTCATCAGCAGCTACACTGTGTAGTTTATGGATTTTGAGAGATTAGCATTCATATTCTCCTGGTTGAGGACTCTTGCCACGTGATTTTTTTTTTTTTTAACAAGCCAGGGCAAGGCTTTTCAATGGGTTACAGTTTTACCCAGAATCCACACACAAACAATTACAAATTGTTACATACTATGTTTTTATTTAGTGTTTCCAATACATGTCATATTTTTCAATATATATCAACCTAGAATCTGGGCCATCTTATCCAAGGAAACCAACTGAAAACTTGTTAAGTTTGTGTTTAATTTGTTAACATGTGTTTTACAATTTATTTTTTTTATATTTAAAGTTTTTAAAAATGTTTATTTCTTTTAGAGAGAGACAGAGTGCGAGCTGGGGAGGGGCAGAGAGAGAGGGGGAGACACAGAATCCGAAGCAGACTCCAGGCTCCGAGCTGTTAGCACAGAGCCCGACGCGGGGCTCGAACCCACGAACGGTGAGATCATGACCTGAGCTGAAGTCGAACACTTAACTGAGCCACCCAGACGCCCCTGTTTTACAATTTCTTACTAAGCTTAGGAGACCTGAGATCTGGCTCAAGTTTAGACCAAAGAGTTATATAGGAAGAATCATCATAAATATTACTTACCACGTAGTCTCCAGGCAAACCACCTAATCAGCCTATGGTAACTTGGGTGCTACAGAAGATTCCGGTAATTCATTTTTGTGTTATGACAAGCTTTGACCAATTTATCTTTAGGGATCATGCTGGACTCAAAGTTTTTATAGACAATTGATTTCTATAAGCTGAAACCTACTTCTTGATGCTTTCCTTGCTGCTCTGAGTGAGTAGGACCACGAAAGGCATCGCTGTCAGTAAGATGTTCTTGATTTCCCCTCCCGAGATTTAGTACTGGCCCCTCCTCACTTCAAGGCTCCTTCATGTATTGACTAGCCCTTTGCCTTGACCTTCCTTTGCCTTTTGTGACTTGCCTTCTACCTCTGACCAGCTCCTTTCTGTCTTCCCGGGTTCCAATCTGTCTGCCTTTTACTAGTTCTCTTCCCCAGAGTTAGCTCCTAGATTATTTTCTTACACTCTGAATTCTTTTCTACAACCCTGCAAGCTTTCTCCACTGTCCTCACCCTGATGACTCCTTCTTCTATATCTCCATGGAGAGTGGGTGGCATCTTTGGATACCCCAAATCCTTGGGTCCAAAATGGAACCACTTTCTCCCCAGTCTAATCCTGGAACCCAATGCTGCCTCTCCTTTTGAATTCCCCCGTGACCCATCCAGTCCCAGCGTCAGAAACCTCAGAGTCATTGTGGACTCCACAAACAACCTCCTTGCTCTCACCTAGTTCATTTTGGTCCCCCCGTCTCCTAACCACTACTGGAATCCCCATTTCCTTCCACCTGTCCTTCACCCTCAGTTCAGGGACCATCTCCTCCAAGAAGACTTAGACTCAGTTCAGGGACCATCTCCTCCAAGAAGACTTAGAGTATAAAGCAAGTTTTATTCATCTGTGTATCTCCAGTGCCACGCATAAATGCTTTAATGCTTTAAACACTTGGGATGGTGACTTTATTCTCTGTGGATGGCTAGATTTAATGTTTATTTGCCCATTTTATGGAAGCGTAGGGAAAGACTGTTTCCTCTTCTCGCTTGCATTTTCTCTCCTGTGTGTTTCCCATTAAATTGTCAACTGCTTGTTTATTCGCATAGTTGTCATCATAGTAAAAAATTCCATCCAAGTGTATTTCCTTCAAGTTATGGTATAGCTTATGTATTATTCCATTTAGCTACAAATCGAATACATTTCATTTCATGCAAGGTACACCATAATTAACCAAATGTTCACTATTGTAAGCACTGTGATTTTCTTTTCTCATATGTAATTCTCCATAGGATTCATTCTTCAGTCGTTTGTTTTTATTGGGTTTGGGACGCTTTGAAAACCAAATGACTCTTGGAATGAAGGCTGAAGGAATATTTTCAAATTTTTCAACTGCGTCCTGAGGTAGCCGGGAGGTCTGGGGACGTCTCCTTGCTTGGCCCTGCCATGAGTAATTGGATTATGCCACACGGTGGAAAAGTGACTATGTCAGTGTCACTGGCTCAGGCCAAATTTGCAAGTCCCCTGGCTCTGTCCTCTCTGGGGGTCTGCTGAGCGATCTGTCACCTTTTCTCCCGCTAAGGGCCCTGAGCATGGGGTGCTTGGGATGCCGGGACTGCCGATGGGGGACAGACAGGTGGCCACGAGTCGGCTGGGCAATAATGGAGCTGCATAGGATCTAAGGGGGGTTCAGGGTGTGCTTCCCTGGGAGTGCTAGCTCTGTGTGTGTGTGCATATGCGTACTTTTTCTGACTTCAGATCTCCTTACACATTTGTGTGATGTGTGTGAGTGTGATTTGGTGCGATGTGATAAATACAGGTACAGTAAAGCATTGGATTGCGAATGACTTGTTCTGCGAGTGTTCCACAAGACGAGCAAACGTTTATAATACATCTTAACTTGATGAACAAGCCACGTCTTGTGATGCAAGTAGTATGGGGTGCCAAATGTCGCCAAATGTCACAACCGAGCCCACGGTTCTCTCTCTCTCTCTCTGAGGGATTGTGGGTGATCATCTCCCATACTAGGATGCTCTGTCTCAGGCTGTGGTGTTTGGCAGAAATCAGTGATTTTCAGAACGTTGGAAGGTGCCCACAACTGGGACTAGTGTATTTTTTTGTCACTTCAAAGCACCTACGGACAGTCTTTTGCTTTTCCAGACACGAGTGAGCTTGGGAATACTTTGCTTCATTCTAGGTCAGGCTGCCTGCGGAGAGAGACCCTTTCCTCCGCTACCTGATTGCCAGTTACATTAAACACATGACAAGAGTGGATTAACACTGTACCGTAGTCAACATCCGTTGATACGATGGCCCCCATGCAGAAAAAGATTCCACCGAGCCGATAACGGTGCTTGCATTAGTGATAGCGAAAGTCGTCCCACACAACAACTCTCCTCTCATCTCCCTCACAACCAGCCACAGAGGCTTTCACAGCTAAGTGCAGGTCAATGTGTTTCTTTTTCTTTGTATCTTCTTTATTATGTTGTATTATGTTACAGCATTGCGATCACTTTTCTATGAATACTTTTGGGGTGTGGAACGAATCATACGAATCATCTGCGTTTCCATGGTTTCTTCTGGGGAAATTCGCTTTGACGTACAGGTGCTTTGGATCACAAGCGTGTTTCCGGCACGAAGGATGCTCGCGAACCAGGGTCTTACTGTATTTGAATACGAGTGTGTCTGTGGGAGAATGAGAGCACGCGCGCGTGTGTGTGTGTGTGTGCGCGCGTGCGCGTCCTTGGAGGTGTGTGCGTGAGGTGGGGGTGGTCCCTGTGCCTCTGTACATGTATGTTCGGGTGCGTCTGTGCGCGTTTCTAGGTTTGGGTGTATCTCTGGGTATATACGTGTGGGGGGGGGGGTACGTGCCCCTGTGCGTGTGTGTCTAGGGGTGGGCGTGCATGATTCTGGCTGTAAGCCCGTGAAGATCTGAGGGAAGACCACCACACGTAGCACAGTGATTCTGGACTCGGGGACTGAACTAATTGGGCAAAGCCCCCTTGATGGCAAGGTGGGATGCTGCCCGTTCGAGGCTCCCTAAGAGCCATGAAGAAGGAAAGACTTCCTGACGGAGAAAATAGTGAGCAGACACGTGGAGTCCCATCACCCTTTGCTGCCCGGGCCCCTCATCCGCACAGGAGGCCCGGCTGGGGCTGGGGGAGGCCGCCGGCCCCGGGGACCACACACCCTCCTTTCCACAGGGCTGCCTCGTGTAACCTGAAGCCCCTTCTCTGATAGGTTCCAGACCTTCTCACATGCTGACAGCCAAATGCAGCCCAGGTGACTCACAGCCCCTTTGTCTCGCTGTGGTGCGGGGAGACTTTTCTTGGAAATGTGTTTCACTGCGGCGTTGAGGCCGGGGTGCCTGCCAGCCCTCTGTGAGGGCAAGGGGAAAAGTACCTGCTCCACCCCCAAGTGTGTGCTCTCAGACCCCGGAGACGCTGCAGTGAAGGCTGCTGTGTGTGCTCACTTGTCTGCGTGGAGAAAAGGAGGGGCCCGTGTGCATTCTGGAAGCCAAAGAGGGTCAGGGCATGCTGGGCACAGTCAGCTAGAAGCAGAGACCCCGGGGCCAAAACCCCAACAGGACAATGTCCTTCCCTGGGGGTGAGGTAGGGCAAGAAACTCACAGAATGAAAAGAGGGCCGGTCCCCAAAGCTTCCTCGCTGACCCGTGGTGGCCAGCTCATCCGTGTTTGTCAGGGGCTGTCCTGGAGATCCAGTATCCCAGGGGTCCCCACAGCCTCCGGCACCCGGGATAGTTGGTCACGCCAACCCCATCCCAGGTAGCACTGGGGTCTCCCGAGAGGAAGCTGCCTCTTGCCCAGGAAGTATCCTCACTGAGTGCATTGTGTGGGGCCCAAGGGTTGGGGCACGTCTGGGGATTTTGCTCAGCACGCTCAGATTGGTCAAGTCTGGGTTTTCCTGCTGCTTCTGGCCTGTGTCCCGCTTCCCTGGCCCCAGGAACTTGGGGTTGGGGCTTTCAGTGGGAGATTCAGGCTGGTAACAGCTGTCAGTCACCTCAGTTTGGTTTCCACACCTACCTCCCCGAGGTCCGGGGGCAGAAAAAGCCAATGGAGCTGGGGCGGGGAGGGGGTTGCTGCTGAGAGAGGGGTTCGGAACCCAAGCAATGATTTTGACATTGTTGCACTTCTCTTGGTGAGAGAGGTGTGAGAGGTCCTGCCCCTTTTGCAGACCGAGGTTTTGTGATTCTAGAGCCAGGGCTGGGGTAGAAGCCACCAAGTTCTGTCATCTGAGGAGGAAGGCCATCCATCAGCCTTTTGGGTAAAAAGGTTCAGAGGAGAAACAGCCAGGGCAGTGAAGGGTCCCCCCAGACAGGCAGCACAGGTGCCCAGGCCCGTGCCCCGTGAAGGCCAATGAGCTGTTAGCGGCGAAAGGGAGTTTATCAGGTGGGCGAGGAAAGCGTCTGACCCCAGGTGGCAATCTGGTCAGACAAGGGGGTGGGGGCAGGATGGGGTGACCAGAGTCCCCTCTGGTATGGCGGGAGGCTTTAAGGTGGCTGTAGACATGACCTCAGAAACGAAAGCCAGGGACTTCTGAGGCCAAGCTTGGCTAGGGAAGGCCTGGCAATCCTTGGCCGAAGTACCCAGACATCCCTTCCTGACTCCTCCCTGTAAACACCCATGCCCTAATGTCATGCAGCAAGGCGTGCCCCCTCCCCCCGCTGCCACAGCCTCCCTCTGGTCAGGAGGGAGCTCAGGAGACAGCCCTGGTCGCTGTCTCCTGGGGAGGCTGGCTTGGAGAATGGGGTGTGTACCAGGCACAGGGCACCGTTGCCCCTTCTGAATGAGGGAGGCCAGCCCGCTTGGCCCCAGGGCGGGGAACGGCCCTGCAGGGAAAGATCCCCTGAGTCCACTGAGCCCAGCCACCCCCTCCCAGTGGTAACTCTGAGAGCCTGGAGGGGCTCGAGTGTGGACACGAAGCTGTTTGTCACCTCTTCCTTGGCCTATGGACCGATCCCGAGGAGGGGCACCTACCCGGTGACCCGGGCCAGACCCCCACGTGGCTGAGAGCTCACTCTGGAGATGGGAGCTTCCTGGAGCACCGGAGGGCCCTCGAGGCTGCCCCACACCTGCCAGGCCTGTGCTGCTCCCTGCGCCCAGCAGGTGCCCCACTCACGGAGCCCCGAGAGGTCCAGGTGCCCACTGGCAGGAGGGCCAGGTCCCTGGGACGGTTTGCAGGGTGGCCCGAGGGTGGGGAGATGATGGGAGGAGGTGACTGGGTGGGAGGGGAGTAGGGGCGGCTGAGCAGTCTGCCCAGGTGGCTGGAGGCCAGACAAGGGCCAGAAGGGGCGTCCAGGGCAAAGGAAGAGTGAAGAGCAGAGAGGGAGGCCAGGCAGCAAAAGGGGAGGTAGGGTGGGGAAGGGGGGCTGGCAGGGCAGGACAGCAGGGGCAGCAGGGGACTCCAGGGAGCATGTGGGGACAGTGGGCCTTGTGGGCATCCAGGTGAGGAGGGGGCCAGCTGGTGAGAGGCAGGAGCTTGGCCAGGCAAGGTGGGCCAGCAGGAGGAGGGCCGGGCCAAGGGCTCAGAGTGGGGGCCTGCAGGAGGCAGGGCTGGAGGGCAGCAGGTAGGGGGGAAGAGGCAAGGGAAGGGGCAGGGGAAGGGGGAGTGCCGGTGGGGAGGGTAATAGTAGGGCTGCTTTTTCTTCATTGCTGCCAGGGAGCAGGTGAGAACCTGACCCCAGGGTTCTGGAATCTAAGGTCCATCGGCCTGTGTTGCTTTAGGATTTGTCCTTGTGACCTCAGAGGCGGAGAATTCTTGAGAGAGAATTGCCCGCAGCACAGCTGTGCCCATTGCAGAGATGAGGAAACCGAGGCCCTGACGGAGGCCGTCAGAGGCAGCGCTTGGGCTGCAAATAGGTGTGTTTTTGTCAAGGAACCAGAAAGAGGTGGGGTCTGGGAATGGAGCGAAGAATCCCGGATCAGGCTGGAGGGCCAGACTCAGTAAGAGAGCCAGGCTGCAGACACATCCGGGCAGCTGGAAGATGCTAGACCTTCGGCCGCCGGGAAGACTGTCCTCATCTTACCATCTTCTTAAGTTGGACTCTGAGGGTGTGGTTTAGGCGAGGCCTCGGGACCTCATCATACTGGTGTCATTCACACTCAGTCATCACGTCCTCTTCTCGTAGAAGACGTGTGGGTCCAATTATTGCAACGAATCCCGAAAACTTTGCCCTTCCATAATAGCTTTCTCTTCATGTAACATGACGTGGCTTCTATGATGGAGTTTAACGTGCTCTCACAGAATTCTCCATGGTTTTAAAATTGTTTAATGCGTAAATTAAGACTTCTGGTCACCTTAGAATGAGGATCCACCCAGTTCACGGAGAATTTTCTACCTTCAAAATCAACAAGGAGAGGATGAATTTTTGTTCTTGTGACATCTGCTGACCTTTTCTGTGCCCTGCGGCCACCTCTCAGAAACCACAGTGACAGCTTGAGGGAGTAGAGTCCCCTGAGGAGACAGGTGGGATGGGCTGCAGGTGGGGGTGAGTTCCTCTAAGCTGCAGAAGCACCTTGAGGTTGTTGGTTGGGTGCAGACAGCACTGGTTTGAGGACAAAGGGCCTGAGGGTCATGCCTGACTCGCCAGATTTTCTCTGTGAAGCTGGAGGCAAAGGTGTCGTGGATGTGGGGAGCTGGGGGAGCTTGGCACAAGGGCTGACCTTCGGCCAAGAAGGGTTGCTGGAGCCCTAAGCCCGCCATTTCCAGCCCCAGCTCGGCTCTGTGCTCTTGGGGCATGTGTAGACTCGTGACTCGGCCTTGCTGCACCTCAGTTTCCCCACCTGTAAATGAGGCTAGTGATAGTCTACACCTCATGGGTGGTTTGGAGAATGTACTGAGTTTGTTTATAAAGTGCATCGCTCACTGACCCTTGGGACTCCCGATATAAATGGTGGAGGGTTGTGTCTCTGTCATTAATGAAGTCTCCTTGCAGGGCTGGGGTGATAGCGGTGGTGGGACGGGCAGGTGTTTGATGACAATAAGTAAGCAGAAAGGAGGACTCCATGTGGGGGGCAAGAGGCGCTCGGGACAAAGGGCTTTCGCCTGAGAGAGTGTTTCCTTCACCCCAGGGAGGTCGGGGGGGGGGGTGCTGGAACCCCTATAACTCTGACCTGCAGGGCACTAGGTAATGGAGAAGTTTTTAATCCTCCAACCTAGGCTAAAAAAAAAAAAAAAAATTAATTCAGAGATTTCCAGGAAGGAAATGAATACCATACTTACTCTAACTGTGGAGGAGTGAAGATACACACATTATCGAAGTGCCCAAGACAGTTTACGGGAACAGAAGAAAGTACTATTAACACCCAAATCGACAATTTCCATGCAGCAAAACAAATATAAAAATGTGTGCCCGTGGGGAGGGGTCGGGAGGGGTGGTGTGGGGAGAAAACATGTCACAAAAAGTAAGACAGACATTTAATTCTCTCTCTCTCAAAAATAAATAATAAAAAATTTTTAAAAATTTTTAAAAAAAGGAAACATGAGGAGAAAACGATTTCAAAAGGATCCACCCTTTCCAACCCCCAACATGTCCCTAGGAAACATACAAGTGCAACCCAATAGCTGCGGCTTCTAGCCCGTGACAGGTACAGAGAAGCCGGGGGGAGGCTATAGGCCAGAAGCCCCCAGGGCCCAGGCAGGAGTGGCAGGGAGCCCCGATTGCCAGGTGGGAGCAGAGGAAAGGCCTGGAAAGTCCTGCACCCCCACAGGGCATTGGGGAGCCTGAACTAGAAGCTCTAGTGTTAACCTGGGGGCATCCACTTCGGGTCCTGAGATGTTCCGAGGCTCCCTAGAAGTGCCGGCCTCTCGTGTATAAACCACAGAACCTCTCCTCCCCTGAGTGCAACCAGAGGGGAGGCTTTGGGTGTCTGTCTTTTCCAGAACCCCACGGTCTTTACAACCTTCCCAGTGAAGGGCCCTCTCTGCCTGATGTGGAATTTCGGCCTCTGGCTTGAAGACAGCCTTTGCTCAGGGGGACTTGCCCCCTCCCCCAATTGGGGCCATAAATGGCTACAGGCAGGACGATGCAGGGAGCAGGGAGCTCTGAAAGAATTACGAAAGCCGTGGCAGAAACGGAAGGAAAGCCCACACCCAGTTGTCCAGAACTTCAGGCCTGCAACCTCAATGCTACATTTCCAGTGAGAACCAGAGGGGGCGTGTGGGAGGGGAAGGGGTGAGTTCTAAAGGGTTGCTGCCCCCTTGTGTGTTTTACTCCACCCTGCCTCGACATTGTGAGTTGTGACCTTGAAGCTGCCAGCCACCAGGTGCCCACTTCCAAGGAGGCCGAACCTTTTCGGTCTGTAGGGGTGGCTATGACGGCCCAGCTGTCTTTTCAAGCAACTAGGGGGGTGGGGCAGCGTGGGGGCGGTCCTTGGGGACTCGGTTCAGACCCCAGGAAAGGGCCTCATTTCTGCTCCAGTGGAGTCGTACAGGCTAAATGCATAGGACGAGCTTGGGGACAGAACTGTGGCAGAGCCTGAAATTTTGGATCAGAGGGTGGAGGGCACAGAGGGGCTGGACCCATTCCCCTCTTCCTGCCTTTTGGTCCTCAGTTTCTCCTGCCCCCCCTTCTTTGCTGAGGCATCCTCATTTCTGGGACCCCCCCTGCCCACCGCCTTCAGTTTTTTATGTTGTTCTTTTTCCCGGAGACCATTGAGGCTGACATAATGGCAGTGGGGGCTGGGGGGGTGGGTCTCAGCAGCCTCAAGCCCCGCACCCCTCTTGTCACGCCAGCTCCTGAAAACAGTTTTTGAGAGAGGTGCTACCGTCTGTCTTGATCACCAGTGCCCGGTGCAGAGTCTTGATCAACGGATCCTTGTTGGCTAGATGAATGTATGAGTGCAGTTTCCAGAAGTTAGGCCAGGAGCCAAGCTGACGTAGTAGCTACGTGAGGTTGTGGCTACTTGAACCTGGGGCTGCCTGAGGCTCTCACTGGAACCAGGCTGCCTCAGATGACGGCGACCCCCTTCCCCTCCCGACTCCTTTCCCGTTACTGCTGTTGCCCTCACCCCACCCTGGCCCTGCCACCCGAGTGGGTCTGTCCTGTGTCCAGTGCCTGGACTGCCCAGCTCACCGTAGCTGGATTTGGGTGGCTGTTGGAAGAAAGCCACTATACTATAAAGCCAGAGCTTTCTCTCTGATGGGATGGTTTCCTGTCCACCGAATTTGTTCCCCGGGTCCCCTGAGCACCCTGCCTTTATCCTGTCTGGCCAGCCCCCCCAGTCTCGGCTCCAGCTAGCCCCCCATGTCCCCAGGCTTCAGCTGCACAGAGACTCCTGGCCTCACCCAAGATGTCAATTCCCTTCCTCCTTTTGTCTGCACTTAGGCTATTCTCTGTGCTTCTAGCATCTTCTGTCCCTACTTTGTCCCCCGTCCCTGGTCCCTGAGCAACTCCCCCTGGTGGGATCGGGGGGCATCCTGATGGCTCTGGCCCAGCTCTTACACCCTGTGATGCCCCCAGTGGGCAAGTCTTCGTCTCTGGAGGAGACGCTCCATGAGTACAGGGAGAACTTCAGTCGCTGAAGGAGGAAATTTAAGCAGCATCAGGAGAGGGTGTGGTGAGTCCCCAGGTGCCGAGGAGCCGCCCTTTGCCAAACCCAGAGTGGCTCTTTCCTCACCCTACACGCAAGTGACTCTGGAGCTCAGATGCTACCCCAGGACACCGGTAAGGTTGGAGGTCTGAGCCCCCTACTCTGGGCTTCCCAGCTGGTGGGCAGGCAAGACCTCCCACCTCTGCCCCCACACCAGGCTCCCAAAGCTTCTGATTTGTTTGGGAAGGTGAGAGGGTGGGCAGGGTGGCTGCTTCTGGGAGGTTTAAGGAATCTTCTGAGAAAAAAGTCTTCATATTTGTGACTACCCAGGCCTGGGGCGGGGGCAAGGGGAGGAGAGGACCTAGATGGAGGGACCGGAGTCATGGGTGGGGACTTGGGCAAGTCCCTGCCTGGCCTACTCCTGAGGAGGGTCTCTCTGGCCCAAACAGGCTCCTGCCTTGGGTGGGGTCCCCCATCACGCTCTTGATGAAGGTCATTAGCAAAGCTCTTCAAAAAAGGGTGGGAGACGGGGCGCCTGGGTGGCTCAGTCAGTTAAGCGTCCATCTTTGGCTCATGATGACTTCAGCTCAGGTTGTGATCTCAGGGTTCATGAGTTCAAGCCCCTCGAGCCCCACGAGCCCCGCGTTGGGCTCTGTGCTGACAGCTCAGAGCCTGGAGCCTCCTTCAGATTCTGTGTTTCCCTCTCTCTCTGCCCCTACCCCTCTCGTTCTCTCTCTCTCTCTCAAAAATAAACACACATTGGGTTGCCTGGGTGGCTCAGTCAGTTGAGCGTCAGACTTTGGCTCAGGTCATGATCTCACCACTTGTGAGTTTGAGCCCCGTGTCATGCTCTGGGCTGACAGCTTGGAGCCTGAAGCCTGCTTCGGATTCTGGGTCTCTCTCTCTCTCTGCCCCTCCCTTGCTCTGTCTCTGTCTCTCTCTCTCTCAAGAATAAATAAAACATTAAAAAATTAAAAAAAAAATAAACACACATTAAAAAATTAAAAAGAAAAGGAAGGGTGGGAGATGATTTGTATGCAGCACAGCTTACGTCATACACAGTTTTTTGTGTTAAAAGAGGGAGAAAACAAGAACATACATGTACATATGTTGGTATAGAAGCTCTGGAAGAAGCTGTCATCAGGGGTACCCTGAGGGGTGGGTGGGCACTGGACTTGGGGGCCCAGTGGTTGGGCAGAGACATCTTACAGTATGTGTTTACGTATGTATTTGGATCATGTGCACGTTCTCAAAATTCTAAATCAAAAGCAAACAGCAATAAAACAGAAATAGTAATTACAAAAGAGAGGATAGCCAGGGGGCAAGGCTCCCTTTGAGGAGGGGCTGAGTGGAGAGTCCCCCGCCGTGGGCCCCCGTGTGCTGACCCCTTCCCAGGGCTCCTGACGCCGCAGGCCCTGGACACCTGCATGGCTCCTCCCTGTCCTTCCCGGGACGCTTCCAGCCTCCAAAGCTGCTCCCACGACGCCCAGGCCTGGCCGACTCATGGGGGCTTACATCGGGCCAGGGGCCTACGGGGGCCTTGCTGTCTTCACTCCCAGGCCAGCTTGCGGCCCGGGTCAGGGAGTGAACTTTGTTTTGCCCATAGCACAGGCACGGGCAGGATCAGAGTCATACAGCGACAACCTAAAAGGATGTCATGGTTGGCTCTGTGAACCTCTTCTCCCAGGGATGGGGACCCCATGCTCTGGAGGGCCAGGCGACCTCCCCACGGTCACACACAGCTGTTGTTTCTACAGAGATGGCCCTAGGCTGGGATGAATTACCCAGAATGGGGAGTTTCTATTCCTGTAGACATCCGAAAGTCACAGCGTGCCCGGCCTGTAAAAATAGCCCGTGCTTTGGTCTCTAACGGGATCTCCCGGTCCCTCCCCGGCATCGAAGCTGAATCCGTCAGGGTGTTTCGGCCCAGACTCTCTTGAGAGGCTGCCATCTCTGAGGGGGTCCCTGCTGAGAGCCACCCAGGGTCCATGAGTGAGTCTCAGCTCTCCCAGCCCTGCATGTGGGAGGCGCGGGGAAAATCTCTGCCTGAAGGGCCCTCGGGGACTGTGTGGCCCAAGGCCGAACCATGTTGCGGTGGAGGCCCTGGCGTGGGAAGCCAGGGCCCGGCACGGCTGCCCACACCCGCCCTGCTGCCCGGCCCTCGAAGATGCATGTACAGGGGCTGACGCGTCCCCCGGGCTGGGGCCTTCCTGGCCCGCCAGTCCCCTCAACATGAAGGCGTACACCATCGAAATCCTTGTGTGGACGGCAGTTCTGAATCCTGAACCCCAGAAGGGCTGGAAGTCGGGACAGGCTTCTTCAGACGCTGGCTGTCCCTGTGTGACCCCCAGCCTTTCTTCAGTTGTGTCTCACCTCTGTGCGTGCCGTGGTTCTTGCCCCCCCCCTCCCTGTTTTTTTCGGAAGCTGAGTGAACATCAGAGGGCCTAAGAGTGAGACCGTCCCCCTAGAAACATGTTTCTCATGCCCCATTCTCGTTTGCTTGGTGGGGAGGGACTCCCACACAGCCCCTCTCCAGAGCCAAGGGAAAGAGCCCCCCCTCACCACCACCACCCCCCCCCCCCTGGCCAGACAAGGCTGGGGCTAGAGCCATTTGAAAAGCATCTTGGTCCCACCCCCTCATTTCACTGATAAGGAAGCCGAACCCCAGAGAGGGAAGTGGTTCTCTCCAGGGCAGGCTGGTGACCGAGCTGGGACGACAAGTGACATCTCACGGCTCACTCAGCTGCACCGGACCCCCAACAGGTAACAGCCCCCCGGGCCACTTAGAAAAATCGAGACACAGAGGCCACGGACTGACCTCGTTTTCCTGGATGGCGGGTGACTTCCTGAGGCCTGCTGGTGCTTTGTGGTCTGGGCTCCGTCCACACCTGCCCGGACTCGGCGTCCCAGTTGGAAGGGGTGGCCGCAGCCCCCAGCAGCCTCCACGACAACAGCAGCAGCAGGCGGAGGGCTGGTTTGTTCCTGACTATCGGTGACATTTCCTACGAACCCTCAACTTCCTCCTGATTTGACTCAGGGTTGTAGCATCTTGCTGGGGTGGGGAAACCTCACCGTAGGCAGCCCGGGAGCCTTCCCCAGGGGGGCTTGGCTTGCGTGTCACTACCTCCTGCCGGCCCTACTGCCTGCCTCCCGGAACCTGGCCCTGGAAAGCACCAAGAGCCCAAGACCACACGCTGTCAGGAATCACCCTCTAGCCCCTGGGCGAGGTGCTCCAGGCAGGCCAGGGCCGTGAGTAACTTCCCCGGCCTCAGTGGACCCCTCTGGAGAATGGAAACAATAATGGTTTTTTCTTCCTGGGGCTCTTAAGAGCAGTGAGTGATGGAAGAGCTTGGCCATGCAGTCAGCAACTGGGAAGCTGTGCCTGCTGTTATATATCATAACTGGATTGGTCCCTATATGTACCCCTATGGTGCACACGGATGATCGGCCCCACTTGGCCACAGCAGGGAATTCACGTCAGGTGATACAGGTGAATCGGGATGGTGGACACTTGAAGGAAGGGATGAGGTTTTTAAGAGGGGAGGCGAGAGTCTGAGGGGAAATAGGAGGCGGTAAGTGGAATCAGGCACCCCAAAAAGTGAGGAAGGGGGAGCTGAGGGCTCCTGGCTATATCGGAGGCTCTTGCCGGTGATACTGGTGATGCTGTTGGGGGAGGGGAGATAAAGGAGAGACTCAACGTGAGGACCAGGGAGGCCCCCCACCATCTGTTTGACCTCGGGTAGACTCTAGCTTCTGTGAGCCTCACTGTCCTCACCTGTCAAATGGGCATCATTATAACAACGGTCCAGGAATGTACTGAGTTCCCATCGGAGAGCACTTAGCACAGGAACAGCCACATCTCAAGTCCCTGAACTGACCCCTCTCTGACTCCCTGAGCCCCACTCCAACCCGCCAGGCTCGGGGTGCAGCTTTGGCAAAACTTTGGAGTCAGGGAGATTCTATGTGCTCTGCCCCACCTGTGTCCTGTTCCTTTTCACATCGTGTCCCCCAGAAGCCCAGCTCAGGTGTAGACAGATGAATTTATTTATGCTATGGTGTTAGTGGCAGATAATGGCATCCAAATAAATATTTATATTCTGCCTGTGGGATTCAACACTGCACTCCCAGAGGAGACAAGAATTTCAGGCGAGGAACTTGGATGACACTGGTCCAGGGGCGTGTTCCTCCCCAAACGACATTTCTCAGGGGCTGTACCAACTCTTCTCAGCCATGGCTGGCCCTCCCATCTTGTAGGTGGCTCACACCACAGTGCTCCGTGAGGATGAGGAGTTTGGCAGCAAAAGGGGGGAGGATGGACCGTCTCAGCCCGCAAACCTCCCAAAGTTCCATTCTCACTGTTGCTGGTGTTTCTGGAAAGTTCTTCTGTTGATGGGAGGAGGGCTGGCTTGGTCTGAGCCACACAGCTTGGTCTGGATGCCACAGCTGTGCATATTAGGCCTGGGGTCTGCCCCAAGTGCGACACCGGCCTAGGCGGCCACAGGAATCACAGCCCAGAGCCAGCCTGCTTTAGTAAGCCGGCAAGGTGAGGCCACAGGCTCCTGGCTCGCAGAGCTAGGCGGTGCCGTTTGGATGAGAGAACCCAGACGGAGGCCACACAGCCAGAGCAGCTAGGAGCCTTTGGACTCCTAGGCCTGTCCCTCTTCACACACAATTTTCTCTCCTCTTTACTAAACATTAGGAAACATTAATATATTGACAGAAGATTCCAGTTCAGGGTTAAAAACAACAACAACAACAACAACAACAACAACAAAAACCCAAAAACCTTTCTTAAGCGTGAATTCCCTTGACAACATTCTGGATAAATGGATCTCCTGCCTGTCCTTACATACGCCTGGTGACGGAGAGCTCAGTACAGAGCAAGGCCACTCTGTCTGCTGTCAGATGCTCCAGTAACGAGGCAGGTCTCTTTCTACGGCACCTGGAGCCCATTCTGCAGAGTCGTACAGGGAAGCATGCCTTGAGCGTTGAGGGTGCTAAAATGGCTATTCGCTTATAGACCATGGGCAACTCCAGTCCTTTCCACGATCCCCCTGGGTTGTGGCTTCCTTGCCTGTCCACGTGCAGCCCCAGCCGAGAGCGCCCAGGTTACCAAAACAGCACAAAGACCTCTGTCTCCCCGTGTTCCTCTTCTAGATGCTCTAAATGTAGGTCTGGTTGCCATCATTCCTCGCTGGCTTTCGTGTTTGCAAGAATACTTACGAATCCCCGGTTCCCCTTACGCTGTGGCCGCCTCTGTGTTTTGTGTATAAACATTGGTTCTTTCCCAATATTTGGGTGACATAGTTCTGATTTTATCTCTGACTCACACGTTATTTAAGAGACTACTGCTTAAGAGAATGCATAGAAGTACCTATTATATATTATTAATATCATGGTGCTCAGCAAATAGTGCTGTCTTCTTTGTGGTCTGAGAACAGAAAGGGTGGCACCACTGGGGCATACTCGGCGGGGCCCATTCCTGGGATAAATGTGGCAAAAGTTCCTTGTCTTCTTGCAAGAAAAGTCTATTCCCCCGATTTATGATTCAGTCCTCACCGATCTGCCTTTTTAATTGGGCTATTCAGAGCTTACAAGTTCTCTGTCCACTTGATCGATGATACTCTGAGAGGGGAGCATTAAGGTCTCTACCTACAATTATATTTCTGTTTCTACTGTTCTGTGCATTTCTGGTGCGTTCCCGTTACGTGTTTCTTTGCTGTGCCCATTGGAACATAAATTGTTTTATGTTTTAATTATTCATCGTAGCTTTTACCTTTGGAAAGTCTATGCGTTACTCTATTTTTACTAAAAAAAAAAAAAATGACTTTGTCATACTCCCTTTTTTTCTAGAGTTCTGTGTGCCTGATAAACCAGAGATTACTGCATTGTTTTACTCTGTGTCTCTGTGTTCTCTGTGTTTCTTACTGGCAAAAGAGGATTGGGTGTGGGCTTTTTATTTTTTTTTTTAAATGAGTGCTCCTTTTTATATGAGTATTATCATTTTTAAGGAGTATTATAATTTTATTATAAATGCCACATTTCTGTAAACCTCCACGGGGTTACTGTCTACGTAGAGACATGGAAGTTTTTTCATGTTTAGTTTCTATTGTGAATTGTCTCTTCCTTGTGTTTCTTTACGATAGACAAGATCATTTAACCTGAATAGCGAATTTAGAAACTAAGTTTGAACTCCCACATGTGTTTCTATTAACAGCTGTCCAGACTTTGGGAGGATTTATTTAAATATCTTCCTTTCCCTTGCCCCTCTCTCCATTGCTGATCAGCATTTTGAATGTTTTTTTGTATCGCTCTTTACTCCTAATGGCTGACCTGTGGACAGATGAAACTCTTTTTTTTTTTAATGTTTATTTATTTTTGAAGGAGAGAGAGAGAGACAGAGCATGAGCAGGGGAGGGGCAGGGAGAGAGGGAGACACAGAATCCGAAAGGGGCTCAAGGCTCTGAGCTGTCAGCAGGGGCTCCAACCCACGGACTGTGAGATCACGACCCGAGCCGAAGTCAGACTCCCAACTGACTGAGCCACCCAGGCGCCCCGAAACTTTTCCTTTTTAAATCACACATCAGGTTTCTGTGGCCATTTCTCCTCTCTTAGGTGGCATCTGCTCTCTCACCTGCGACTTCCAATCCTCTCTGTCACTTCGTGCTTCGTTCCCAAGTTTCTCAGACGTTGCGTGTTGAGATGTTCATCTTTGACCTGGCAAGATCTATGCTTCATCAGCTGAGCACTGGTTAGTTCAAAGCATTTCTTTAAATTTTGTATGAGCCTCACTCCCACCCCGGCCGTGCCTCAAACACACACCCAGACTCTTCTTCTTTTAAGGGAAAGTCAAAGCCTCTTCTTCCTTTTCTCCTAGCTAGCATTTACTACACCTTACAAAAATTAAAATTGTTTTTGTGTCACCGCTAATTACTTAGAAAAATATATACAGAGAGAAAAAGAGAAGGAGATAAAAGGTTGACTACGCACCCACTACCTGTTAGAACGCAACCAATGTTTGGCATATGGAAAGTTTTTTCTAGGTTTTTTTTCCCTGTGTGTGGGCTTTTAAAATCATAGTTGAAGTCATTCTGAATGTATAGTTCTGTAGTTTGTGGGTTTTTTACTTAGCATAGTCAGCATAAACATAACATAATCAGACAGAAAAAATTTCCATTGAGTAGATTTACCATCCTGAAATTGAGCTCCTGTTTCTATTTAAAAGTTTGTGCGTTTTTTGCCATCAGAAAAAAATGCTAAAGTAAACACGTTTCCATACACAACTTTTCCTTCTTTTTCATAATTGACTTGAGGTAAATTTCTAATCACCGGATGAGAGATTAATAACATTTCTTTGACTTGTACTGTGAATGATCAAGTCAAGAAGCTGTGTGTACTTACCAGCATGTCAATGACTGTTTCACAGAACCCTTACCAGCTTCTTTATTGAAATGATGAGCAAAAATTTATGTCTTTGTAAATCCTCCTCTGGGAACTGGTTGTGTCCCCTGCCTGTTTGTCTGTTGAGGGTCTTGATAATGTATATGTTTTTTATACTCTTCATAAAGAAAGAACATCATTTGTCGGACATTATTTGTGTATTTTCCTTCCCTAGGATATTTCTTGATGTTAACCTTTTTTAACAGAAAGAAAATCTCCTAGGTTTCTATATATTGTGGTCAGAATATAGCCAACATAATTTCTGCTTTTTTTTTTTTAGTAGAAGATTTTGTTCCTGGTAGGCAGATAATTCATTTTGGCAATTGTTGGTTTTGTTTTTTTTTTTTTGATACTTGAGAAAAGAGTAGATTACATTTCTGTTTCAAACCAAATTCAAGAGCTATTAATCAAATTGTGTTCATTCTATTGTTTATATAACTCTACATCCCAACTTATATCTAGCTTACTTGATCTGTTCAAGTTTATAGTACATTAGAGTCTGATGCTACACCGTGTCTTTGCCAATGGCCCTTCAGATTCTAGCGATTAGACTTCATGTACTTTTATAGACTATTATTCAGTGCATAAGATAACTCTCTCGGCCTTCATAATTTTTCTTTTGTTAATGTTAAATAACCTTGGTTCTGATGCGTGGCTTTATTAAACTCTATAATGCTTGATGTGAATATTACCACTGACTTTCTTTTTATCCAGATTTGTCTGCTATACCATCATAGGACTTTTACTTTGAACATTTCTCTGTCATTAAGTGTGTCCTTTATAAGCAACAAAGAGTTGTATTTCATAGCTGACCTAAAAACATTAGTTAATAAGGAAAGCATGACTTTTTTATGTTTATTGTAATTTCTCTGCTCAGTTTCTTTTTCCAGTTTATTTACTCCTTTGCTGTAGGGTCTGATTTGTTTGTTTGTTTCTATCTTCTTTGGTGATTTGAAGATATGCATCCTGTTTTTAATAGTCCGTGGTTAGTTACTTCAAGGTTTAAAAAAAAACCTCTTACATTCTCTGTAATTATCAAAGTGAAAAAAACCCCTGAACAATAACTTTAATTTCCTTTTATGGAATATCTGCTTAGCCCATGTCCTGTTACTTACCACGATCCCTGCCCCCACCACCCCAAGGGCATCCTTCCTTCTTCATTAATTGATCTAAGGGATTACCGCTTGTCTTTTAAAGAAATTTGTTATTATTTTTTTTACCTTAATTAAAAAAAATGTTTTAATGTTTATTTATTATTGAGAGAGAGAGAGAGCGAGAGCACAAGTTGGGGACAGGCAGAGAGAGAGGGAGACACAGAATCCGAAGCAGGTTCCAGGCTCCGAGCTGTCAGCACAGAGCCTGACGCGGGGCTCGAACTCACGGACCGCGAGATCGTGACCTGAGCCGAAGTCGGTCACTTAACCGACTGCACCACCTAGGTGCCCCTGTTACTATTTTTTTTTAAGTTAATTTATTTATTTTGAGGGAGGGACAGAAAGAAAGAGAGAATCCCAAGCAGTCTCTGTGCCCAGGGTGGGGCTCAAACTCGAACTCACAAACAGTGAGATCATGACCTGAGCTGAAATGGAGAGTCGGATGCTTAACCGACGGAGCCACCCAGACGCCCCTACCTCTTGTCTTTTTTAAGTGACCTCTTTTACACTGCTTTTCTGTTAAGTTTACATTTGTAACCATAATCATCATAACTGAAGTCTCTTCGTGGTTCCCTGCTTTTAATGCTCTGCCCTAAGCTTTCCACCTTGATATTTTCATTCTTCATTGTCATTACCTCACGGAGGTCTAAATTTTTGCATGCGTCTCGGAGTCCATTTCTTTCTGGAAGCCACACATTTCTGAGGGTAGTTTTCTGTGCTCTTCACACCGTCACAACAACCCAGATGGGTAGGAAAGACTCGTGTCCACATTTTCTCCCTCAAACCTCTTCTGTCGTGAATTACTTTTTCAGAGAAGTTTCCAAGGAATTTGCTTTGTTTATTCACAGATGTTTGTAGGCCTCGATATTAATGTCATCTAAAGATGTGAGCGGAACATCTGGGAGGGGCTCTCTTTCCATAAATTTTGCACAAAACATGGCTTCTCTGATCCAAGTTCTCATCTTCTTTGTTGTCCGATTCAGCCCCATCTCTCAGGCACCCCGCTGCCTGTCGGTGACTAACAAAGGTCATCTTGGACCCTTCAGGTCTCTTCACACATCTGATTTGCTTGACCCGTGACCTCTTCCCATTCAATTCTATTTCCTTCCTGGTCTGAGGCTGGAACCAGGGCCCGTTCAAATGCTTCTTGTGAGGCGATCAGACCCACCATCCCTGCTGAAGAAAGGGAACACATATAGATGGCCCTGATGGGAATGGGAATTGGGAACGTCCCCACTACTGCACGTCACACGCTAACCAGCTTGTGACGTAAATAGAAGCATTACGACAGCCTCGGGGGTGGCTATCAGGTGGCTGCTCCAGCCTCCCCCTTCAGGAGACCCCGCTGCCCCATGGGAGCACTGGTGACCTGCAGCCCAGCTCTGCCCCTTCAGCTCCACAGTGATGGTGGTCCTGGGGCCACACCCTCCTTGTGTTGCTTCCAGCCAATCACCGAGCCCGGCAGAGGCACTAGTCCTGGGTGACTCCCGCTTGACCTGGGACCCCTCCACCAGGCCACCCAAGCTTAGGGGCTCCCCGGTGGTCCGGCCAGCAGGTTTTCAGAGCCTCACCGTGCGCTGACTCTCCTCCCACAGAAGGCTTCCTTCCCTCTCTCCTTCCACAGGTGTCCGAACTGCCTCTCCTCTTTATCCCACACAGACATTTGTCCCAAGAAATCTCTCAAATGTCTAATCCTGTCTCAGCGTCTGCTTCTCAGCGTCCCAACCCCCCACCCCCCACCTCAATGCAACAGGTGGACAGGGGGGTTGGTGCGGATCCCCGGGTTGGCGGGAACAGGAACTATCGAGGGCCCCTGGCAACAGGTCAAGTGTGGGGAGCTTGCTGGCTCCTAGCACAAGTGGACTGGCCATTGTTGGCAGCTGATCTTCGAGAAAAATGCTTTATCTCTTGCTGCAGGCTGGAGCCTTTTTATCTTCTTCCAGAGACGTTCCTGATCTTTTTTTTAAAGAAGATTTTTTTAGAAAGATGGTTTCCTTGAACTTTCCGAGGGAATTCAGAGCATTAATTTTTCAGATGCTCTGCTTACTCTGCCGTTAGCTGGAAGGTTTTTTTTTTTTAACCTAATTTCTTTTTGACAGTCCATAGAGTGCTTTCTCTGACTTCAAAGATTTCCATTTGAAAAGTTGCCATTTGAAGTCTGTCAATAATTCAAATGTGCCCTTTAGGATGGTCCTCCCGGAGAACACTGGTAGCTGAATTGTGTCTCTTTCCCACACATACACCCGGTGCCATCGAGTCAGACAAGCCCCAGCCTCCGTCAGACCATTTTTCTCCCTTTGTTTTTCTTTGGTTTGTTTGACTCAGCCACATGCTGGGGCTGGGTTGGGTTTTACCTTTGAGCATCACTGACTTTTTTTTCTTGGCCGCTTTAGTTGTAGTCATTGAACCACTGGTGATGCAGTAGATTCTTCCATGGAGGACGCCTGAGCATGACCCAGCCAAAAAACGGACGCCTGAGTTCCTCTTTTTTGCAGCCTCGTTGAATTTCTTTAAACACAAACCTATATTTGCTCTTATTCTTGTGGTTCTTGGCTTACTGCTGCTTCTGCTATTGAAGGTGACTTCTCTGGGCCAACCGAGTCTTCCTGTTTGGTGTTGCAACACTTTCCGGTGAGACCGGGATTTGTTTTTTTTTTTTCTGGCCTGCCTTTGTCATCATTTTTGAAATTTCTCTTGCTGGTTCTAAGTTATTCTAGCTATTTTCTGAGATAGGCCTGGGGATATTTTGGCATTTTTAGCCGGGAGGAAGCAGCCTGCCAGCTTGTGTTTCTGACAGGTGTCCTCCAGCGGGAGCAGGTGTGCAGGGGGCTCCACACTGCACAACTCCAGGGGGCGCTCTTCTCAGAGACCTCGGGAGCACGAAGCTTTAAATGTGAGGAAATACATTTTCCTACATCTTCTGTGATATAAACCCCTAAGCATAGTTAACACATAAGGAAACCACCGAATCAAGCAATGTATGTTAAATGTTTAACACATAGTTCTCCATGGATGATACAAAAATATATTCTTTTTTGCTAGCAGTTAGAGAGGGTTTGAGAATGGCATTCTTTTATATATTTTTTAATGTTTATTTATTTTGAGAGAGACAGAGAGAGATTGGGGTAGGGGCAGAGAGAGAGAGAAAGAGAGAGAAAGAATCCCAAGCAGGCTCCCTGCTGTCAGTGTGGAGTCTGACACGGGGCTCGAACTCATGAACTGTGAGATCATGACCTGGGCCTCAATCAAGAGTCAGATGCTTAACTGACTGAGCCACCCAGGTGCCCTGGGAATGGCATTCTATATAGGGTCTCAAAAATACCCAAATCCTTCCTTCCCAAAGGCTTACAAGGGAATTATACTAAGAGACCATAGAAGAATGGGATTCTCTTACCCGTATCTGTGGAGCAAAGAAATAAGTCACACAGATGTTTGTTGTGGAAGTTTTTGTTCCCTAAAACCCCTAGAAAACCTAAATGTTCGTAGGCTATTAGCTAAATGAGTTGTGGTATCTCCTCACAACAAGAAACAACAGTGCGTACTAAGAAGAAAAAGTCAATTCATCGATGTTAACGTGGAACAATTTCCAAGAAACATTGCAAAGTGACAAAGCAAAGGTCAGAGCTGTGCGTGTAATATTTTCCAAATTTAAAGAAGCATCATATGTATGTATGTATATGTGTGTGTATGCGTGTGTGTGTGTGTGTGTGTGTATGCCTATCTTTGGAAAATTTCTGGAAAAAGTATGCACAGAACTGTTAACCGTGGTTGCCTCTGGAAAAGACAACTGAGGCCCTGGGGTACAATAGAGGCTTCTGTTTCTTTCCTTTTCTTTTCTTTTCTTTCTTTTCTTTTCTTTCTTTTCTTTTCTTTCTTTTTTTATATTGTCTGAATATCTTATGGAATGCATGGAATACTTTTTCAATTAAAAAAAAAAAACTACTAGGGTCGCCTGGGTGGCTCAGTCAGTTAAGTGTCTGACTTTTGACTTGGGCTCAGGTCATGATCTCACGATTCATGGGTTCAAGCCCCGCACTGGTCTCTGTGCTGACAGTGGGGATCCTGCTTGGGATTCTCTGTCTCTCCCTCCCTCTGCTCCTCCCTGACTGGCTCGTGTGCATGTGCGCGCACGTTCTCTCTCTCTCTCAAAATAAATACATATACTTAAAAAAACCTAGTAGAACAACACAAGCTCAGCTGATAACTGCATTGGTCGCTAGTACAGGGTTCTTGGTCACAGACTATGTTGGCACCTTCTCCCGGGCACATCGACATTTTGGACCTCAGCCCCTGCTGCCAGGAAGTCACTGAGGGCAGGAGAGTCCTAATGAGTAGTCTGTGGCCCAGAGCGACTGACCTCCCACATGCAGCGACCTTGTGTGCTCCAGGACCTGGCACGCCCAGTGCCTCAGACCAGCCACACCCGCCCATCTGCTCGGGAGGTGGGGGCGGGAGAAAGGAGGGTGGGTGGAATCGGGCTCATATTTGAATTCTCTGTCCACTGGGCTGCACATGCCCTGGCTTTGATCTGCTCCAGGACCACCGTTACGGACCTTTGTGTCCCAACCTCCCTTTCCCAAATGCAAACGCAGAAATCTAACCACCAAGGTGGTGGCATTAGGAGGTGGGGCTTTGGGGGAGGTGATTAAATCCTGAGGGCGGAGCCCTCGTGGGTGGGATCAGTGGTCTTAGAAAAGAGACCCCGAAGAGCCCTCTTGTTCTCTTTCCACCACGTGAGGACAGAGAGAGGAGTTGGCAGTCTGCACCCTGGAAGAGGGCCCTCACCCAACTGTGCTGGCACCCTGATCTCGGACTTCCAGGCCCCAGAGCTGTGAGATACAGATTTCTGCTGTTTATAAGCTACACAGCCCACTGAACCAAGGCAGTCACCTACCACGATACAGAAGTCCACAGGGGCATGCACCCGCCCCCCTCCCCTCAATTTGGCCAGCTCTTAAGTGAGACCTGGCCAGGGCCTGCCTTGGATCCTCGTCTTTGGCCTGATCGGAAGCCCTGACTTGGGATCTTCTGTCTGTTGGCAACCAGCTTCCCCGTGCAGCCACACTGCAGCCTGGTCCTCTTGTCCTTGAGACCAGCTCTAATTGTCCACCTGTGTAAAAGCCTTTCGTTGCCCCGTGGAGAACTCAAGCCGTCACATTCCCTCTGGGAATGTCCTTTCTTCCATGTCTCTCCATTTTCTGTCTGGTTTTCTCCTTGATGTAACGAGGGGCTGCAGCACCTCTAGACTTTATGTCTTTCCACCGTCAGGTCCCACTGAGAGAGAGCCCCAACCGCCTTCCTAGAAACCCAAGTAAGAGTTACTGTTGCTTTTTGTCCTCTCTGGGTGGGTCAAATGTCTATCCCTGAACCAATGAACAACTAGTCACCGTGTCTGTGACCAGCCCTTCGGGCAGGGGTGGGGTCAACTCTGTCCAGCCTTCTGGGATGCGGGTGGCGGGAAGCAGACAGCATGCAAAGAGGGTCTGGGTCCCCGAAACAGCATTTGAGTTCCCTGTCAAGCTGTAGCTCGTCAGCCCTGCCCTAGTTCTCATGTTCTCAGCTGTGTGAAACTCTCGCTTTGCTTAAGCCAGTTTGGGTCAGGTTTATGTCACTGTTACTATTTTCTTCTTCTTCTTTTTAAATGTTTCTTGATTTTTGAAAGAGAGAGAGTGAGCAGGGGAGGTGCAGAGAGCGGGGCCGGGGGAGGGGTGGGGTGCAGAGGATCCAAAGCAGGCTCCTCACTGATAGCAGAGAGCCTGACATGGGGCTTGAACTCACAAACCGTGAGATCACGATCCGAGCTGAGGTTGGACACTCATCCAACTGAGCCACCCAGGCATCCTGGTGATTGTTAGTACTTTCAACAGAAAGAGTTCCGACTGAAGAAAAGGACAGATGTTCACACACAATTCCATTTTTGTAAAAGGAAAAAGGGACACACACATGTGCACGTGTGTGTGCGAGTGTGAGAGAGTCTGGAATGATACACAGCAAAAGGTAATAGTGGCTATACCTGGGCAGCTGGATTAGAGGCAATGTTTTCTTGCATTTTCTGTTACTTAATGGGCACGAATGGCGGTGGGACAGAGTCACTTGGATCCTTCACTTGTAGAGAGCGAGAGGAACTTTGTCTAATCTGCTGTTGGTGTTGTAGGAAAGAACATGAGTCAGCAACTAAACAGAAGCCGGAGCTGCTCCTTCAGCGATGTGGATGAGCTGATGAAGAAGGTGCAGCTGACGGTCCACATCCCCACCTTCCTCCTGGGCCTCCTCCTCAACGTGCTGGCCATCCGAGGCTTTAGCACCTTCCTGAAGAAGAGGTGGCCAAATTATGCGGCCACTTCCATCTACATGATCAACCTGGCAGTCTTTGACCTGCTGCTGGTGCTGTCCCTTCCGTTCAAGATGGCGATGTCCAACGCATGGGCTCCCCATCCTTCCGTCTGTACCTTCGTGGAGTGCTTCTACTTCGTTAGCATGTACGGGAGTGTCTTCACTATCTGCTTCATTAGTCTGGATAGATTCTTGGTCATCCGGTACCCGTTCCTGGTCAGCCACCTCCGGTCCCCCAGGAAGATCTTTGGGATCTGTTGCACCATCTGGGTCCTCGTGTGGGCGGGGAGTATTCCCATCTACAGCTTCCACGGGAAGGTGGAAAAGTACACGTGCTTCCACAACATGTCCGATGGCACCTGGAGTCCCCAGGTCTTCTTCCCCCTTGAGGTGTTCGGCTTCCTTCTTCCCCTGGGTGTCATGGGTTTCTGTTCCTCCAGGAGCATTCACATCCTGGTCCGCCGTCGGGGCCTCACCGAGGACTGGGTCCAGCAGAAGGCCTGCATCTGGACAATTGCAGCCAGCCTGGCTGTCTTCGTGGTCTCCTTTCTTCCGGTCCATTTGGGCTTCTTCTTGCAGTTCCTGGTACGGAATGGCTTTATTGTGGAGTGTAGAGCTAAGCAGAACATCAGCTTTTTCTTGCAATTGTCCATGTGTTTCTCCAACATCAACTGCTGCCTAGATGTCTTCTGCTACTATTTTGTCATCAAAGAATTCCGCACGGACATCATGGCCCACCGGCCTTCCAGGGTCCAGCTCGTCCGCCAGGATACCATGACCAGCAGGATCTAAGGAAGGAAAGACCTACACAGAAGAAGGAACCCCCGGCCCCAAATCCCAGTAGCAGATATCGCGTTCCGACGTTGCTGATGTGGTGGACCGATGTGGCACCTTTGCTGGTGTGCTTTCCCTTGTGATGCTCATTGAACACTGTCTTTGCTCATTATGCTCCAAAGAGCTTTCCCCAGCATGCAGACAACTGGACATGAATCACCCAGTATTTGGGAATCTCTGAAGGACCCGAGAAACGGGTGAATTCTTTATTTCTGAGCTCAAAAACATGAGGCAGAAGAATTGAGAAAGAGGAGACCATCGGAGCAAGGCTGTTTCCCAGCTCTTCCCCATCCTTCTGTTAGACTAGAAGGTTCTGGAAAGGAAGAGAGACGAGTTAGGAGAGAGACCCGAGAGGGTTGGTCATGGTGGGAAATGCTCTGGGAACAGACGGAGCAGGAGGGATGTAGCCAGCTCCTTTCTAGTTTGGGGATCCCAGGGTAGAGCAGATTTGTACTTCCCCATCCTTTCTGGGGCTTTGTTGGCCAATAACCTCACAGAGATGATAGCAAGTGGGGGTGAGAGGGGCAGAGAAAGAACCTACAGAGAGCCCCAAGTTTCCTATGGGAAAGAAGGGCCTGGGAAGCCAGCCAAAGCTTCCCGTGTCCTCCCCAAGGCTGCAGAAGGATGAGGGGAGCCGGTGTGAACCAGGCCATGGTGAAGCTATGGACGCTTTGTGGAAGAATTGGGGACAGAGTGGAAAGGCACTGGTGACACCTGAGAGCCACAAGGGAATTGGATACACCTAGGGAAGGAAGGTGACAGGCCAAGGACCCCCTGTTGCCATCATGATGTCGCCTAGAAGAGGCTGACCTAAGGATTCAGGCTTGATTTGGTTCAGCCAGAGGAGAATAAGGAACATGTGTTTGTCTTGCCCACCTGAATCCTGCCAGGACGGCTGGCTCGGAGCCACTATCCACAGAACTGTCCCTCTCCAGTGGCCGGGAGGGGGCAAATGAGCCAGCCAGCAATGGGAGGAATCATCTCGATGGCATGGAGCCCCTGGCAGTTCCTACTCGAAGACCAAACAACTGCCTCCCGGTTTGGACCGGGCTTCTCTCTCCAGTGGCCCTGAGGAGGAGGAGCGGTGGCGGCTGTGAGCCTTGCGAGGACATAGCCGCCGCTCCAGAGAGCAAAATGACTAGAAGGATGGGTTGTGGGGTGGTTTTGCGAGACGGAGTGAGTGGGACGAGATGTAAGGGATGAGACCTAATGTGAGAAAGGGGCAGGTCTTTAGGAAGAAAAGAACCACTTTCTACTTGGAGGGAAAGGGGCTTCCACTGCCAAGGGGTGGATGGAAGGTAGGTGGCTTTTGGCCGAAGAAGAGGGCGATTTCGATAAAACCCTGCCAGGAGGCGGGGGCAGAGGCTGGGTGATTACCGAGGTGAGGCCTGAAGCCACAGGGCTCTGTGAAGGGGTGGGGTAGCGGCGGGGGGTGGTGGAGAGGAAGCGTGGAGGGCAGAGCTGCTTCCTGCTTGAGAATCGCCAGCTTGGCTGAGAGCATCCAAGGGCAGGAACCCCTCTGACTCCTGCTTCGCCCCAGCCAACTCAGTAGTCAGGTGGAGGGAAGGGTGAGAACACGGCGTCAATGAAAGGGTGGATATAGCTGTGGAGGAATGATCGTGACCAGGACCGGAGGCTCCCGCCTCCCCCCCCCCCCCCCCCCACTGGGCATCCAGGAACCGGTAGCCTGGGGCAGGGGCTCTGCAGTCCAAGCTGCCCTGAGGTGCCTACACCCTGCACCGTTTCGCGGCCATCCTGGACAGAGGCTCTAAGAAAGCCAGGCTGTTACATCCAGCAGGACATCGGTGCCTGGGGTTGGTGGCAGGGCGGGGAGCGGTCAGAGCCCATGGGTACGTGCAGTCACCGCCTCTCCCTCAGTTTCTCTCTTTGCACTGGGAGCTGGGAGTCCAACATGTGGCACTTATATCTACCACTTACATAGGGCCAGACAGGTTTCCTGAGAGAAAATTGATGGCAGGGCCCTGACAACCCATCACCCCCTGTGATGTTCATAAACATAAAATGTTGTCCTGGGGGCAGCATGACCCTGCCCGAGCCGGGTGATGGAGAAGGCGAGAGGGGAAGCTAGACCTATGAGCTCAGGTTGATATGGCAACCGTGGACTTGTGGGTGAGCCTTGGAGACCGCCCCCCCCGCCCGCCCGCCACTGATCCCAACACACTGGAGGAGCCCACGAGCCTCTTCTGTCTCTCCATGGGGACCCATCCTGGTCTGCGAGTCACAGAGGACTCAGCAGGGTCTGTAGGGGTGGGCTCAGGTCCAGCGCTTCAGACCAGGCCGCTCTGCAGGGGGGTCCACACTGTAGGCCAAGCAGTCAGGCCCAGCAGGCACAGGAGGGACAGAGGTCAGGGTCAGGGTCAGGGTTCAGGTGCTGAGGCATTCGAGGGCCCATTCGAATTGGCGAACGCTGAGCTTAGTTGTGGAAATCACTGAAATTCCTGCCATCAAAGGAGGCTGGGGGACGTTATTTGGCCATAAATGTGACCTATTTTTCCTCGCAGTCTGGAAAAACCTGAGACACACTTGTCATATGTGCATGTATGAAGCTAGCACAATTAAGTGGAAAATGACTTGTTTAATCGGATTTGCCAAATAAATCGATTCCTGGGATGCTGCGTGGCCTGGTCTTGGGGGGCACTTACTGGCTCCAGTGTAGAGCCGGTCCCTGGTGGCCCCTTGCTTGGTGACCCAACAATCTTGGCCGGAGGGACCAAGAAGGGCCCAGGCGGAAGCAGCCACATGGACGCCGAGTGTGAGCAGACACAGGAGCAGGGCCAGGGCCTGCCCGAGTGGCCAGGAGCTGGACCCTGCAGAGTCCGGCTCAGTGCAGGTCCCCGCATCTGCTCGGGGACTTGGTTCTCCGCGAGAGCAGCTGCACCCTCTCCCTCCATCTTGTCCGACCGCCCCCATGATACTGGAGCTGCTTCCCAAGGCCCTGGCTCCTTTTATAGACATCGTGAGGCCCAGCAGAGGAGACCTGCTGACCACCAAGGGGCCGAAGACCCAGGGCCAGTACTCCAGAGGTCTTTGCTGTGACCCGTCCCTTCACTAACTGCCTGCAGAGTGAGTCTGACTCTCCCGGGTTAAATCTGAGTTTTCCTTTATGGCTCTGCACATGTGGACCCTGGTCACCTATCCAGAGCTCATGGAGAATATGAAGTCCTGGGTGCTGGCCCCGGGGCCACTTCTTTCTCCTAAATTCCCCACAATCTCAACTAGAGCCCAGTTCTGGCCTGGGTACCGAGGGCTAGCTGGGGACATCCTTGTTCCTTGACAATTGCTATATGTGCCCCCCACCCCCCGCTGCAAATCCATATGTTGAAGCCCTAACCCCCAGTATGATGGTATTTGGATGGGGCCTTTGGAAGATACTCAGTTTTATTTATTTATTTAAATGTTTGTTTTTGAGAGAGAGAGAGCATGCGCGCGGGTGAGTGGGGGAGGGGCGGAGAGAAAGAGGGGGACAGAGGATCCGAAGCAGGGTCTGTGCTGACAGCATTGAGCCCGATGTGGGGCTTGAACTCATGAATTGTGAGATCATGACCTGAGCCCAAGTCGGACGCTCAACTGACTGAGCCACCTGGGTGCCCTGGGAGAGACTTAGTTTTAGATGGCTTCCTGAGGCTGGCGCCCTCATAATGGGATTAGTGCCCTGACGTGAAGAGCCACCAGAGTGCTTTCACCCTCTCCACCTGCATGCCCCGAGGAAAGGCCATGTGAGGACACAGGGAGAAAGAAGGCAGCCGTTTGCAACCGAAGCAGAGAGCCCTCAGCAGACATCAACCCCGCTGGCACCTCGACCCTGGACTTCCCGGCTCCAGAACAGTGAGAAATAAATTCCTGTTGTCAGAGTCGATGGTGTGTTGTTAAGACAGCCCAGGAAGACCGAAACAACAGCCATTTCCTGCTGACCCAGCGGCTACCTCATATCTGGGCCACGTCCCCTTGGGGGACAAGGGCTGACCTTCCTTGGGGATATCGGCCCCTGTGGAGCATTTGGCAGGCACAGTGCTGACCCATGGACTGCACAGTCCTCTTGACTCTCTCTCCGGGGACCCTGTGAAGCTGAAAGTCATGATATTTATGCTACCTAGCTGCTACAGGATCCTGATGACATTTGCACTAGAAAGATCCCCGCCTTATGGCAAGTTGCCACAAGTAGACGCTAATTGCAAAGATTCTTGAAAGGGCTGAGGCCTGGCAGGTGACTGTGGAGACCGGCAGAGGTAAAAGGGATTTTGTTAAGAGATCACGAGGAGAGCCCGGTATCGCGGAGCTGTCTTGGGGTGGAGACACCGGCATCCGCTCTCAGGAACCGCGTGGAGATGGTGGTGGAGATTCCCACGCCGAACCGCCCTCCGCTGATCCCGGTGCCGTGGACAGCGACCTCCCAGGGCCAAGGAAAGGAGGCAGCTGGGGTCACCGCCAGAACCCCGCTGCCGAGGGGGCAGGGGGCTCAGGATCCGTAAGAACAGCGCTTTGTGGAAGCAGCACCCCCTGCAGCTACCGTCACGGCCCCCTCCTGCTTTTGTCCACCCACAGCCGGCTTCGCTAGGGAGCCCAGGACACAGAGCCGTGAACGGGCGTTGAAGGGAGGGTGGGTGGCTGGGCAGGGTGGACGCCCCGAGCTTGAAGCCGAAGGCCGAGCAGATGCCCCTCTGCCCAATCCGGGCCTGAGCCTCCTCTGCCCGCCGCCCCCCACCCCCCGCCCCAGCCAAGAGCCCGCAGAACGTGTCCTCCTCACAAAGCCACTACAGGAAGGACAGCATGGCGCCTCGATCGTGAGCTACAACCTACTTGTGGCCTTCTGCACCTTGAAGTCTGGGAGGGAAGATTCGAAGTGCTGTCACATCAAAGCCCGAGGTCACTTCTGCTCGGTGGAGGGGCCCCGAGTTCACCTTCGTTCTGGGAGCCATCGTGGAGCAGGTGTAACCAGGATACTCCCTGTGAGGGGAGGCTGTTGGGACGGGGTTCCGGGGGGCACCCACAGTCACACAAGCGTCTCTGCAGAGCGTGTCCCCCTGAGAGAGCCCTCGTCTCTAAGGACAGCTCGGGGGGTACCTCCGTGCAGGTGAGGGCGCGCAGCTGTGTGTGTGTGTGCTTCTCGGTTAAGCCAGGACTCACAGAGGACTGCTGGGGGGGGGGGGGGGTTGGCGCACAGAACTGAGGAGAGATCCGCAGGAATCAGACTTGATGGGGCCAGATGCAGGTGGCCCAAGGGTCCAAAGAATCAGAGATCCAAGGGTCCAAAGCTGATTCTCATGGATGGTGCGTTTAAGACGGAATGGCTCTGACTTGGGGCACATACTGTGTCCAGTAAGCCAGTGGTCGCAGGTGAGGTCCAGGGCCAACCACAGCTCTGGCCGTGGAGGGGTGGGGGTTTCCCCGAAGGGCAGAGAGGCCTTACGGACTAGAGGACCGGCACCAGATGGGTGGGGAGATGTCTCCCTCCCCAAGGTGGAATGGGCTCTGGGCTCTGGGTGTGGCCACCTCCAGTGGCAGATACAAGCCTCCCTGCTGTGCTTTTCTGCAGGTTTTCCTAAGTCTCAGGCGTGACCTTAAAGCGGCAGCTGGGGCTCAGCTCTCACTGACGGGAATCCAGCGTGTGGCGCAGGGCGGAGCGGGGCACGAAGGCAAAGCCGGGAGGCACGTGGGGAACCTGGCAGCATGTCCTGGGGCAGGAGGCCCCGAAATACATTGGGAGGAGAAAGAGGGGAGACCAGAGAGAGTCAGGGAGCTGGAAAGGACGAAAAGCATGGCAGAGGGCAAGTGTGATCTGGGAACTCTCTAGTAAATGATGGAAAGTTGTGCAGTGCCCAGCACGGGCGGATGTGGAAACAGGGAAGGGAGGCTGGGCAGCCGGCAGCCTTGAGGCAGCATCAGGGAAAGAGATGCCCGAGGGCATCACCCATGGGATGTGTGGCTGTCACGGGCCGGGCTCTGTTCTCCCTCAAGGCTGTGACACTGGAGTCTCAGTGAGGCTTATCCAAGCCTTCTAGGCAGGAAGCCAGGGTGACCCTGGGGGACTGAAGGTTGCTTGGTAACTGTGGGACCAGAGCAGACCACGGCCACTCCCGTGGGCTGAATGCTGGACTCCCCAAGACTACCTCCCTCCCGTGGCCAGAGTTGGCCATGGTCCTGAGCTACATTCAAGGTGGGCTCCCGAGGCCTTGGAGGCAAATGGGGAAAGCTCGGGGGCTGGGTCAGAAGGTCAAGGCTGACTCCTGTCTCCACCCCTGACCATGTGTGCTCACGGCCAAGGTACCCCATGCAGTGTCCTTACTTCAGCTCTGCCCACGATGCAGCAACACATGGAAGATGTCTGGCACGCGGCGAGGGCTCGATAATTTATTCAGAATTAGACTTGCAATCACGTAGAATAATTGAGTTAGGATTGTGGTGAGTTCCTTTTTAAAACAAACAAAAAAAGGGGGCGCCCGGTGGCTCAGTCGGTTAAGCGTCCGACTTCAGCTCAGGTCATGATCTCGCGGTCCGTGAGTTCGAGCCCCGCGTCGGGCTCTGTGCTGACAGCTTGGAGCCTGGAGCCTCCTTCAGATTCTGTGTCTCCCTCTCTCTCTGCCCCTAACGCACTCGCACTATCTCTGTCTTTCAATAGTAGATAAACATTAAAAATTTTAAGAAAATAATAAAACAAAATAAAAAAAACAAACAAAAAAGAAGACGAGGGGCGCCTGGGTGGCGCAGTCGGTTAAACGTCTGACTTCAGCCAGGTCACGATCTCGCGGTCCGTGAGTTCGAGCCCCGCATCAGGCTCTGGGCTGATGGCTCAGAGCCTGGAGCCTGTTTCCCATTCTGTGTCTCCCTCTCTCTCTGCCCCTCCCCCGTTCATGCTCTGTCTCTCTCTGTCCCAAAAATAAATAAAACGTTGGAAAAAAAAATTTAAAAAAAAAAAAGAAGACGAAGTAGTGGCCTATTGCTCTCTGGGTAGGTCACGGGTCTCAAATCAGTTTTGTGCATGGATTCCTCCTGCAGTCTGGAGACCCTTGTGGGCTTTCCCCAGGATAGCAGTCTTATTTTTTTTTATTTTAAAAATTTTTTTAGAGAGAGAGCGAGGTGGGAGAGGCAGAGGAAGAGAGAGAGAGGGAATCGTAAGCAAGCTCCATGCTCAGCACCGAGCCCCACGCAGGGCTCGATCCCGTGACTCTGGGATGACAAGCCGAGCCAAAATCAAGAGTCAGATGTTCAACTGACTGAGTTACCCAGGCGCCCCCAGGACAGCGGTTTTAAATGCATACAGTAAAATGCATAGGATTACAAAGGAAAGCTGATATATTAAAATGCAGTTACCAAAATTTAAAAATTGTGATAGAGCCACGTACATGCTTCATTACTCAGGCCTGGCATAAGAAGGTCTGGGACCATGGTTAATAATTATCATACTTTTGAATTAGTGATGAGCTGAGCTGAACCAATGCTTTGAAATTTCTGCAGCGACTATGGTGTGATACGGAAATAGCTGGGGCTTCTACTGGTGGCCGGGTCCCAGGGACCGTCTGCTCTCCTCTGGTGCGAGGCCTGCTCACACCATGGAAGGAAATGCTAGTTTCAATTAGCGATTCGTGAAAACAAGCGTGTAATGTTTTTTTCCCCAGCCAGTTCATGACTGCCCTGAATTTCACGCCTGACCTCCAGGTTATGAACCTCTGGTTTAGGCAGACGTAAGGGCACCTAGAAATAGATGCTCTTCCTCTGAGGAAGGATCGTGTGTGCGCCCTCTTGGTTATGCAAATGTGCGCACCAGTGTGCCCTTTTCCTCGTGGGGTTGTGGGCAGTGGGGCTTAGAGACGCTGGTCTGTTGGTATATAGGGGGAGGCTCTCTGGGGCGTTCGGAAAGCAAAGACACCCATGTCCCCACCCCTGATCTCTGAGATGCAGGGTCAGGCGTGTCTGAGCAGGAGTGCTACAGGTGGTCCAAGGAGCAATGGCAGAGAAAAAGTGAGGCCCTCAAAGTAAATGACCTTGAGTAAACGCGGGAGGCTGACATGCTGTTCTCATTTCAAAGCTGGAGGGCTGAGGCCCGCGTGGAAGGTGGCTGGCGCTCGATGTCCCTTCCCACCCAGCCACCCTGCCCCAGGGGCAGTGCTTTGGGAAATGACACCTGCGTGTGGAAAAGTGGACTACAAGGAGCCATAAACCTGAACCTGGACAAGGGCATCCCAGCCTTGGGGCAGCAGCATCTTCTGTGCAAGCAAGCTTCAACAGTGACACCTTGTGACAGCAGGGAGCAACAGTAGCCGTGGGCTGTGGGGACCCTGCTTCTCCTCCTGGGGTTAGGAAGCCAAGCTGACCTCTTCTTTGCTCTAAGGAGGACCCTTGCGTTTGGGAAAACTGAGGCAACTACCCCCCCCCCCCCGCCCCCGCCGCCCCCTGTCCAATGGATTAGAATAAGAAAAGAAATGTGAACATATTTCGGTAAAGTGGATTGTGCCAGTGACATCATCGTCATCATATCATATGTGATAGTTTATTATCAGTACTGTTCCTCCAATGTGTTGATGTAATGAGTTCCACCCTCAGAGGATGACCTCGCCTAACCTTATGTAAAGGTCCTGGGGGACATCATCGTCATGCTGTAAAGCATCTCCAAGGGCCTATCACGCCAGCAGATCCGGTCTTTGGCACGATTGTGACTTGTTCCCCTACCCTCTGCCCCCTCCTCCAGTACCCCCTTCCCCCGCTCACTTCTCCCCACCCCACCCAGGCCGTGTCCTCTCTCTGCTCTTCATCATCTGCTCTTAGGAGTCATTACTCCTGGTATGAGTGCTCGGCCATATGGTTTTTCCGTCTTGGGATATTTACAACGGAACCGGGAGAAACTGTCATTCAAACAAAGAATCAAGAGAGCAAAAGGGAGACACTTTTAGAAATATCCACCCCCACCCCCCACCCCCCACTCCGCCCGGAGGAGCATCTGGAACCAGCAAACCTGGAAGGGGGGGGGCTCGCACGGAGCAAGCGAGGCACCTCGGCAGAGGACGGGGCTGGGGTGCGTGTTAAATTTCTGTGCATCATAATCCATCTCCATTACCCCTGGCTTTCCACAAAGCCCCCCACACTCAGTCGCCTTGGGTCAGTTGCCCTTTATGGGAGAAAGGAGGTGGGAACATTTCCCAGGTGGGGTCAGACCCACAGGCTCGTGGCTAAGCTGGAGAAGGGCGCAGTTTCCCCCGAGACTTCCAGGACTGTTGTGGGGGCAGCCAGGTCCCAGCGGGTGAAATCACAAGCTCTTCCGTTTGAAGAGGAAAGGGAGGGTGAGCCCATAAAGCTGAGGCCCTGGGGCTACTGATGGGTGTGGCCAGGACCTGCCTTCAAAGGGAACTGCTTTGCCAGGGCGTCTGGCTGGCTCAGTCAGTGGAGTATGTGACTCTTGGTCTCTGGGTCGTGAGTTCAAGCCCCACGTTGGAACCTACTTGAAAAACTAAAAACAAGGGGTGCCTGGGTGGCTCAGTCCCTTAAGCGTCCAACTTCAGCTCAGGTCATGACCTCACACAGTTGGTGAGTTCGAGCCCTGCGTCAGGCTCTGTGCTGACAGCTCAGAGCCTGGAGCCTGCTTCGGATTCTGCGTCTCTCTCCCTCTCTCTCTGCCCCTTCCCTGCTCACGCTCTGTCTCTCAAAAGTAAATAAACATTAAAAAAATTGAAAAAAAAAAAAAAAACCCAAAATGAAGGGAACTGCTTTACAGATGCGGAAACATATGGATCCGAGGTAGGAATGGCACCAATATTTTGATTCCCAGGTGAGTGCTCTTTCCGCGACAGCACTCTGGGTCTCTGTGCCCTCCCTCCCCACTCCAAGACCCTCTCGGGCTCTTCACAGACCCTGCGCCATCACAGGGTGACCCACCTGCTCCCCAGCAGAGGTTAGCACAAGCCCGAGTGCCAGCCTCCACCCGATCAGCACCTGGTGGAGAACAGACATATTCTCTGCTTGCCTGTTCTGCCTCATTTGGCCCTCCAGGCGCCCTGCACCGGGCGAGGAGTTCTAAATGGAAACGATCCCTCCTAACCGTCACTCGCAGCGAGGGCTCACATCTTCTTTCCATTCCCGTGTGCCTGGCACAGGCTGGGCGCACAGCAGAGCCCGTAAATGCCTGGTGATCGACAGCTGCAGGCCTCACCCTTGCCCCAGACCTGGCTTCGAACTCGGGGGCAATTGGAGGCTTGGCTCCCCCTGGAGCCGGGGTCCCCTAGCACCTGCTGGAGATAACAGAGAACAGGAGTCCTGCCCCCGAGCCCGTCATCCCCAGCTGGGTGAGGGAGCCTCGGCCGTCCTGGTAGAGGTGACGGCAATGCAGGAATAACTGGGGTGTCTCCCATCACCACTTACACGTAAGGCCACGTTTCTCTTAACGTTCACGCAACAACTCAGCGTGATGGGAAAGGCCACCTGTGGCTTGGGAGAACGTTTCCGGTGATAGTGTCACACAGGGATTCGAACAGTGCTGAATTGGAGTAACTGACACTTGAGGGGAGGTCACAGGGACTCTGGAAGTCCCTGGTGACTTACCCTGAGGCCCAGGGGACGATGAGGACACAGACACCCAAGCCCCTGGTGAAAAGTTGAGATAAAAATGTTCCGTGACACGTGAAAGTAGAAACAAGCAACAGTTCCAAATTAATGTATTATTTACCTGCTGTGGAATTCAAACAGGTGTTTGAAAATGGGCGCCTGGGAACTATTACCATGAGAGACATTTAAACAATTGCAGGCTCACCCTCATGGTCTGTACGTTCGAGTTGAATCTTCTCATTTGGAAAGATGATTTCTTTTGTGTGTGCGTCTTCTTCGTGGCCAGGTGGAAGATGCCTCATATTCAAGGTTGCCTTAGGTTTGGGCAGAGATGGCGTGTGCCCATGGTTCCTGGAGGAACGCAGGTCTGTGTAGGTGGAGCCAATCCAGATTCTTCTCTCGGGACATGGGAGGAGAGAGGGGTGGCATTGCCCCAGAGGCAGTGTCTGGGCTCATGTCTGCTTCCTTGCCACACCTGGGTGACCCAAGGGCCCGGGGCTGGGGGCCCCAGCATCACACCGACATCAGCTCTCTCTCCTGGAGGGAAGCCCTGGGAGGCCCCAGGAGGTTGCATTCACCTGCTGGGGTGCCCTCAGCAACTCATCTTTACCTGGTGCTTCTCCTGGTTACTTGGGGTAACTCAAACTGGTTTCTCCTGCAGGCAACCAAGAACCCTCCTGTTAGGGAAATGATGCTTCCTGTTCCAGAAGGAGAAAGGCTGGCTGTGGGGAGAGGGGATCAGGGCCTCCAGGGTGCAAGTGGGACTAGAAGATTCCCTCTTCGATGGGGGCTGACAAGGGGGTGTCATATGGACAGACCCTTCCCATAAGCCTCTGAGGTACAAGTAAGCCCTTTTGGATAATCTCACCTTCATCCCTTGGGAAACACTGAATGAGGGTCTTTTCTGGGATGAAAACATTCTGGGGTGGTGGAGGCAGGACGGTGTTCATAGATGGCCCCCGGGGGGAGAGGCACGGATTCTTCACTTTCCTGGGGCCAAGGGGGCAGAGGCCTGACATGACCTCCAAGGGCCATGTCCACGGAGACCAGGGTGGTCTCCACAGGAGGATGTGTAGGAACAGGAAGCTGCTCTGAGTTCTCTGGGTGCTGTGAGCAGCACTGGATGGACTGTTCTGTCTACAGTCTGGGTACCTGGTCTGGATTTTAGCACCTGGCAGCTGCCGCCTGAAGGTCAAAGAGGCGACAGTAAACTCACCTGCCCCACATCTCCGGGGGGTTCTCACTGTCCTCTGGTCTCAGACATACATCTCTCCAGGAAGCCGTCCCTGACCCCCAAGCCCCAGTTGGGCCCTTCCTATGTGTCCCCATCGTATTCCAGCTTCTCACATGGAGCTGAGGTGTGTGAGGGTCTTTTGGTTGCAGGAAACTCCCTCAGATTCCTTCAAGAAAAGCAGATGATGATGCTAACTACACGATTTTATAAATTTACTAAAACTTATCGCGTTGTCGAACAAGGAAGGAGGGTGGAGGGTGGGAGGGAGGGAAAGCCAGCTGCTTCATGGCCAGGACGTATATGGAAATAGAGCCAACAGGACGCTTAGCTCCACTGCAAGGCCACCTAGAGCCCTGGCCAGAGCCACCACAAGACCTCCCTGGGTGGGCCCCACGGGGCCTGGAACATGGCCCAGTGCTCGGAAGGACTAGACATTTCCAGAAAGTTTGCTGACGCTGATCTCCCCTTCTAGCCTTTCAGCTCTGTCTCCTGCCACCGCTGCCCCTCCTAACGGCCACTGTCTTCGCTGGCCAGTCTGCCTACGTTGATCGCTGGCATCCTGAAGATGGGCTGCTTGTGGGTCAGGCACTCACTGCTGGTCCAGTCAACCGCGGCAGGGGTGCCACGGGGCCACACAGGGCGTGACGTGGCCACCTCTGGAGGTGCCGCCAGACAGGCGTTCTGAGGCTCCTCGTGTTGGTCCCTGCGCCTAAGCCTGGGGCCACTCCCTGCTGTCTCACTGGAACACGGTCGCTCCCGTTTGTACCTTCTGTGTCTGCTCTCGAGCTACAACCGCAGAGTCAAGTAGTTACAACAGAGGCCGTAGGGTCTGCAAAGCCACAAATATTTCCAATAGGGCTCCTCGCAGAAAACATTTCCTGACCTCTACTCGGAACTGTAAGCTCTTGAGAGCAGAAGCTTAGTCTCGTTCATGCCTGGACTCCCCAAACTTAGCAGAGTGCCGGCATGGAGTAGGAACTCGATAAATCGTGGTAAATGAACGAAAGAATGGCTCTGGGCTGGCTCTGAACCCTCCGCACCCCTCACTTTAGAATGAGCAACCTTTTCACTCTCCCGCCCATTGGACAGGGTGAGCGACTGAGCCACTTTGCCCGGGACGGTGGGTTTCCCAGGACATGGGACAATCAGTGCAAAAGCTGGGAAAGCCTTGGGCAAAGCTGAACGATTTGTTCACCTTATGTTGAGCAGCCTGGCCTTTTTCTAAGCAGAAGCACCGCCCGCTGCACTTGGCCAATCGATCCACTACGGGTTGCTGTCTAGAACTGCCTGCCTGACAGAAACAGTCACACACATAAGCGCCTACGTAACGGCAACGGATTCAAACAACCGGGTAAAAGAGCGAGGCAGGGCCCGATGACGGTAGCCCGGGGGCTGGAGAGGCCGTGGCGGTAGAGACTCTGGATGTCACTGAATGAAGCAGCTGGGGTCTCTTCAGGCACAGAGGATGAAGAAAGACTTCCCGGGAGCTGGCGTCCAGCTGGTCTTGACTGAGAGAGGAGTCCGTCGCTGGCAGAGAAGAAGGAAGGCAGTGACCTTATTGGTATAGGAGGCCCCTAGTGTCCCAGTGTCAATACCAGGTCCTGAGCCAATTTCTGTGACCAGCGGGATGGGGTGTGGCCAGCCAGCCTAGGGCACGCGCCCGTCTCGGAGGCGGCAGGTGGGGCACCGACTGTGGCACCAAGAGCATCCTGTGGGCTGGAAGAGGGACTCTGGAAAGGAAATGAGGATGACTTGGTTTGGGTTCCTTGGAAAGCAGAGCAGGAAGCAAAGGGTTCGGCGACACTCCTTTGTTGGGGCGGGGGTGACCCCCCGCAGCAGGAGGGAGGGAAAGGAGCATGCTGCTGGGAAGAAGTACAGGCCACTTCCAGAGTGTGTTATGGAGCTTGGCCACAAACCGGTTGCTCAGTCGTGGGGGGCCGTCCTCTGAGAGGCTGTGCAAGGGACTGTTTCTCGGCACGGTCCTTCAGAAGAGAAAAGGAGAAGAATGTGTCCACCGGCTCCGTCGCAGGTTCACTCCTAGCATGTTAATTGTCTGGACTTCCTGGCTGAACTTGGGGGGACGCAGTGCCTCATTCCCCAATGCCCAGGGAAACCCCAAAGGCAAGAGGGGCACCTCCGGGACGAGAGGCTGCTGCGTTGTGCGTGGGTGAAACTGGTCCGAGTCCACACACGGGGGGTGGTCTCCGTAGTGGCTGGGGCTGGTGGCCAATGGCCCAAAGACAAGTGAGAGGGGCCCAAAGTAGCACACAGAGGCGTCTGATACAGAGGAACTCGAGAGGGCGGGCTGGGATACAATTAGAGCATCCTCTGTCCTTCTCCAGACCAGCTCAGCTCCGCCTCTCACTGAAGCTGACCGTCGTTTGCGCAAAGAGATAACCGGGGCTGGAGTAGTCATCGGGTTGAGGGAAGGTCCTCTGTCTCTAGTGAGGACCAAGTCCTTAGCCCGCCCCCAAAAGAAAAGGCAGAGTGAGCTCCTCCCTGTGGAATCCAGAGTGGTCTTTTTTTTTTTTTTTTAATTTTTTTTTTCAACGTTTATTTATTTTTGGGACAGAGAGAGACAGAGCATGAACGGGGGAGGGGCAGAGAGAGAGGGAGACACAGAATCGGAAACAGGCTCCAGGCTCCGAGCCATCAGCCCAGAGCCCGACGCGGGGCTCGAACTCACGGACCGCGAGATCGTGACCTGGCTGAAGTCGGACGCTTAACCGACTGCGCCACCCAGGCGCCCCTCCAGAGTGGTCTTAAAAGGCTGCTCGGCAAATGTGAAATGAAGCTGAAAGAAGGCACAAACTCCCGAACGCTTTCTTGCCTGTAGTAGAGAAATTCTAAAACAGAGCACTCGGGTGTGGCGGTGGGAATCCAAAGATAAACGGCTAGGTTCGAAATCTTGCCAAAGGATGTGGAGGGTTGGAAAGCAGATGGGTGGTAGATCTGGAAGGAACTGGGATCTGCCCAGGCCTGGCCCACCGCTGAAGGGAGGACAGGGGGAGTTGTTCTCACCGTGCGTTTGCTCATCTCACTGTATCATGCTCAGACCCCAGCCTTTCTCCAGGGTAGGAGCCAGGAGGTCATGGAGCTCAAGAAGCTGGGGGTCCCACCCCTTGGCCTCAAGGTCGGGTGAGGAGAGAGTGGCCCTTGGTGGCTGGTGGCAGGGTGCGGTCACCATCTGCCTGTGCGGGATGGTCAGGGCTTCTGTGGTCTGCTGGGAAGTTGGCCCAGGTCAAAGAGAGAGGTGACGAGAGTGGCACGGGGGAGTCATAACACGGTGAGACATTGAGCCTTGATGGCGCAGGATGAGATTTGACATGAACCCAACACACAGCTCCCCCACGGTATCCTGGGCTTGCCCCTCACAACACGGCACAGTGTCCCATCACGTCCCGTTTGTTCTATGCCACTAGATGTGAGCTCTGGGAGGGCCAGGCCCGCTTCTTGTTCACCCCTCCACGCCCAGGACCCGCCCCGCTGCGGGCTCCCAGGTGAGCTCAGGGGCCCGTGTCTGTATCTCAGTCCAGGTACCGGGTGTGCCCCCCACCCGGAGTCTGGCTGTCAGGTCTGGGAGCTCCTGGAGGGCAGGGCCGGTGTCCTGCTCGTCTGTCCCCATTCCCTGGACAGGGCCCAGCACACAGTAGGACTCCAAACCATTCGTGGAACGAACGACTGACATCGCCTCCTCCCTCATCTCCTTCTTGGTTCCACCGCAGTCTGTGGCCAGGGCCGGCTGGATGATGTGCAAAGAAACTTCTCTTAACTAGGAAAACTGTGACGCCCCCCTCCGTGCAGAGATAGGAGTGGGTTTCCTCACGGCTCCAGCCTCCCAAGGATGGGAGCGCGGCCAGCGCGGAGAGTTTTCACCCCGGGGTGCGCTCGCCTCCCCCGAGGAGGGCTGGGCCACGTGGCTGCCCCACAAAACTGGTGGAAGACGGCACTCCTAAGCCAGCATCTAGTTCCCTGGGCTCCAAGCCGCCCGAGGGTGGCCGCTGAAGCCCTGGGACTCGGTACAAGTCACCAAAATACTGTTCTTTCCGCCTCGTGTTTGCCCCAGTTCTGGTAAATGCAAGTTTTATTACCAGCAGCAACAGCAGGCCACAGCACAAAGACAGGGTCGGAGAACATCCAGCTGGAAACTTTCCTGGTCTCGGAGGCACACAGTCTCTGCTCAGCGAAGCCTGGCCGGGGGATCCTCGGTGACAGCGGTCTCCTGGGTAACAGCGGGCCAGAATGGGGAGCTCGGGCCCTGCTGGGGGGGTCTCTGGAGCCAGCTCTGCTGCGGGGGGATTCACAAGCGGCAGAAACGACCTGGGTGGGCGCTGGGACCCCATCCACATCGCAGGCCTGGAAGGAGGGTGCGCCTGGGTGGTCAGGGGCTAGGATGCCCTTCGATGCCCGAGAGAAGGGGGCACTCCTGAAAGCCCGCACGACAAGTCCCCCAGCCTCCACGGCCCAGGCCCGCCCTGCCCCCGCTACAGACTGGACATTTCTGAACGCCCTGAGAATCAGGTTTCTCTATCTCTCGTGAATTGGGAAGAAGGGACTTTTGCTCCCCAGACTGGTTAGGGCTGCCCCCCTTCCCAAACTGCAATTTCCTAATTTCTGTCACCTTGCCGCCCACTGCTTCCAAAGCCCTCAATCCACAGAGGCCTGAGGATCCCCCGGGGTTGGGTCACCGCGTCCCCTGCTTCCCACAGAAAGCCCACAGCCTGGGGCCCTGCACCCTGGAACCCCGGGCCCGTGGCCTAACAAGCGTCTGCCTTCGCACAGCTGCCCAGGCAGAGGGGGAGGTAGGGGCTGGTGTCTTCTCTTCAAAGCCAAGTTTGACTACTTCTTTCTCTTCTCCCACTTCACCCTTTCCCTACAGAGCTAATTTTACCACCAAGGGAAGACTCTGGAAGCCCCCAGGAGGTTAGCTATAGTTTTACAATAAATCACCCTCCAGATAGTGGGAACTGGTGGGGAGGGGTTTCACGTCACCCCTTTCTGATCTGGGTTGGGCCCAGAACTGCTTTGACCAATAGAACATACCAGAAGTGGTGTGCCGGGGCCTCTAGCCCAGGCAGTTAGAAGGCCTGGCCGCTGCTGCTTCCTCCCTCTTGGAACCCAGCCCCAGCGACGTGGGGAACCCCAAGCAGTCAAGCGGAGAGGCCCATCTGGAAGAAAATTGAGGCTCCTGGCTGACCAGCCCGGCTGAACTCTGAACTGAAGTGAGGCTCTCCTAGCGGTAGGTCTTCCTGCCTCCATAAAGACAACTCAGCTGATGACAGGGCAAAACCAAGCTGTCCCCACTGAACCCTGCCCAGACTGTAAAACCTTGAGCAAATGCTTGCTATTTTCAGCCACAGGTTTTGCAGTGTTTATTACGCAGCCAACAGATAACCAGAGCAATCACACGGCCAATAAATAGCGGCAGTGGTCTCCAAACCCAGGCCTGGGAGCCCGGGGTCCCCTCTCTTGCGGCCATCCCCCCGGGCTGCACTGCCACCACGGACACGCACGGCGGCATCCGGAGCTCTTGACCATCCTCCCTGAAGTGAGGCTGTGCAGACTTCCTTTTGTGTCCCGGATGCAGCTTGGTGCCCTCCGTTCCCAGGAGCCTGGAGCACCAGAACATTCCTCCTGACATCCTCCCTGAACTCCCAGCCCAGCCAGGGGGTGCAAAGAGCTGGCCTCAAGTTAGACCCATTGTTCTAGCACCTTCCTCAGCTAGAGTACCAGCTGCCTGGGATGCCCACAGGCGAGCCTGCAAGGCCTGAGCAGTAAGTAAACCCAATGAGGTTTTTTTCTCTCCTCTTCCCTCTCCCCCACCTGTCATCCGAGTGTAGATAAAGATCCCACAAGCTGAGAGAAAAAGAAGTCAGAGAGGTAAAGTGAGGTCATTGAGGGGGGTCTGGGTCCTCCTGCCTCCAATCACCTGAGGTTAGCTCCCAGGGAGACCCATTAGCACCCCTTGGGGCTCTGAGAAGAGGGAGGGATTGTGCCCACTGGGCACACACCCCGAAACAAAGGACTGGCAAAGGAGGAGGCTCCAAACCGTCCTGCAATTTGCGCCCACCCCCCACTCTGGCTTGCTAACTGGGCAGAACATTTATCTTTTTCTTTTCTTTCTTTCTTTCTTTTTAATGTTTATTTGATTTTGAGAGGCCTGGAGAGAGAGCGTGAGCGGGGGAGGGGCAGAGAACGAGGAAGCCAAGCCCAAGGATCCAAAGCCAGCCTCTCCCTGACAGCAGAGAGCCTGTCGAGGGGCTTGAACTCATGAAAAGTGAGATCATGACCTGAACTGAAGCTGGATGCTTAGCCAACTGAGCCACCCAGGTGCCCCTGGGCAGAACATTTCTAAGGAGAGAATGATAATGAGAGTCCCACAAAGCCATGCCTCTGCCTTTTGCCTGGGGAGAAGGGCTTCCTAAGACTGCTGGAGAGCTTGGTATGTTGGGAGGGGAGGACCCTGAGGACACAGTGTGCGACAGGCTCTCGAAGCTTGGGTGACGGGCTGTGGCCGGAGCACAGAGCAAGGAGGGGTGGCTGTGCCAGGAAAGGCCCACCCTGTGGGAGCTGGTGGCATCAAAGGATGTGGGAATGTTCCAGCAGCAGGTCTGAATTAGCTCCAGCCCAAGGAGCCCTGAGCTGGCAGCACGTTCACGTGCATCGAGGTGCAGAGGTGAGGGTGGGGTGGAGGCCAGAGACTCCCACAGGTGCCCGATACAAGTGCTCGGGCCCCAAGCCCTCAGCCGGGAGCCGCCTGGGAGGGAGAGGGGGCGCGGGAGCACCAGGCAGGGGCGAGGAGAAGCTGGCTAAGCTCTCCTTTGCTAGCTGCAGGCTTCCCACGGGGTGCAGCTTTCAGATGGTGGAGGGGAGCAGCTCCGGCTTCAGATGAACCTCGGAATCTGGGTTCTTTTTCCTAACTAGACACCGTAATTCCCGAAATCGGATTTTTGTCGTGAACGTGACCCCAAGGCATTTTTCTTATCTCGGACTGACCTCCAAAAACACCCCAGGTGCAGGGGTCGGGGGAGAACCAACTTCACTGAGCAGGTTTGGAAAGGAAGCGGGGAAGAAAGAACTCAGTTGTTTTCTGACAGTATCCCACAAGCCTCTCTTGCTCAGCAACCCTGGTGCACAAGCAGCAGGAAGAATTCTAGAATTCTAGCTCATTGAGCCAGATGGGGACAGGATGCTGGGTGGCTTAGAGAATCACTGGGTGGCTGGAGAGACTGCTTCAGTAATTGGGAGGTGACGCGGTGACCGCGGTTGAAGGTTGGCCGTGGAACCATGGAGAAGATGCCATCACCTCTGCCCACGGATGCTGGGTGGCCACTGTCCCCCATCCCGCACATTTCTAGCAGTTATAAAAAGAGGCAGCGGCTGTCTCCATCAGCGCTCCATTGGAGGGAAGACCTCAAATACAGGAACATGGTTCTGGCGCTGGGCCCTGGGGGAGGGGGAAACGGAATTGAAAGTTACCAAAAGGGTGAGCCTTTAATCGATGGAGCTTGAAAGCGAAATAATGGCTGAGTTTACCCTGCAAATGACCAAAATTACATTTTTCCACCACCAGGATAAACGGGGACTTGAAAACTAGATTGTTATACAAAACAGATTATTATGGGAAAATAAAAGTACCTTTCTGCACGCCTGAGTTTTCAGCTGTGGAATTCACACTCACCTCAGAGATAATGCAAGAAATGAGCAACATAAATCACTGAAAGTCCCAGGCCACACACTTGAACATGGTGGGCGCCGGCTCAGCAGGTGTTGGGGGACCACGCTGGTCAAAGTCATAGAGCCCCCACCCCCGTGACCCCCCCCACCCCCTTATCACCTCACGGCTGTCCTTCTATTTCTTTTCAGTCCTCGTGCAGGAATGGCCCAGCCAGGACCTGTTAGCTTCCAGTGACAAGCTCTCTGTCTCACGGGTGGGAGGCTGGCACCCAGACCTTCATCCAGCTCGTGTCTTGGGCTCTGTGCTCTGGCAGCGGGAGCATGTGTGGCACATGGAGAGGATGAGACGCCCGTGGTGGGCAGCAGCATCTGGGCATCACCGATGCTCTGGACCCACCGTCCTGGGAGAGCACTGGCCGTCCCTGGTGCCCCCAAGCCCTGGACTTCAAGCTTCCCTTCCAGCCCCCAAGACCCCTGGAGGAACCTGGTCCCAGGAGGGCCAGCAGCTCTATCGCACTAGGCTGTGTCCTCTGGCCCAGGAGCGTGCACTTCCCTTCCCTGCTGGATTTTTCCACACCCTGCCATTCTTCTTCACTGTTGCCCAAAGCTCAGATGGATCCCGGGAAGGCTGACTGGCCATTTTTTGGTCTCCTCTGAGCCCCACACTGCCAGGCCGCATGCAACCCTTCTTCTTCTTCTTCTTCTTCTTCAATGTTTATTTTTGACAGAGAGACAGACAGAAAGCGAGTTGGGGAGGGGCAGAGAGAGAAGGAGACACAGAATGGGAAGCAGGCTCCAGGCTCTGAGCTGTCAGCACGGAAACCAACGCGGGGCTCGAACTCACCAACTGTGAGATCGTGACCTGAGCCAAAGTTGGGGGCCTAACCGTCTGAGCCATCCAGGGGCTCCAGAAACCGTGTTTTTAAAGCTGGAAAAGGCCTTCGGAATGACTTAGCACCAAGATGGTGTGAGCCTCACTCGTGGCCAGCAGAGGAGTCCAGACGCCCTGGGCCTCCAGACGCGGGCCCCATGTCCACTCTGGGGACACTGCAACCACTACCGCAGGTATCTGCCCCATATACACTCTGCTTCCCCACAAGGGCACTCCCCACAGCTAGTGGTGCCCACAGCCCACCAGACATCCCTGGGGTGGGCAGGGACTCGTGCGCCATTTTCTCCCTAAGCATTTATTGAAGCTCTGAGGTCCCTGCTAAGTAAGACTTCAACACCAGTGGGTGGTAACTCCTTCAGGCAGAAGGCTGAGAAGGGTTTCCATGGAGACCGCCCAGGCTCTGGTTTCCATAGTAACACTTGCACGAGGTTACAGAGCTTCCTATATGTGTCAACTTAACATTTCCAACTACTCTAGTCTTCAGGCCAAACCTGGGCCTGATACAGAAATTGCTTTCCAGGAGGGAGGGGTGACAGACCTCAAGATCCAGAGGGGAGATGGGTGAAACTGTGCGCAGTTAGCTGACAGTGAGGGCATCTCCTCAACCAGCAGGCCCTCCCCCATACCCGCTGCGAGGCATGTGCACACACACACACACACACACACACGTTTGAATTATAAAAAGAATACATCTTTAGACAAGGAAGGATATAAAGTCCTACACTTCCCTGCCATCCCTGCTATCCAGAGGTAACTGGTGTTAGTTGGCTTTGAGCATCCTTCTAGAAATAGTATATGCACATCCATAGAGCCATCTTTTAGAAAATTCACTAATGGGATATATATTGTCTCTCTACCATCTGTTTTCCCCTAATTATAGATCTTGGAGAACTTTACACATCAGAACAAATAGATCTACCTCATCTATACTTTTTTAAAAAAGTAAGTCCCCAATCGAGGGACTTTTGTTTTTTGGTTTCTTGCTATTACAGCAATAAATATCCTGTACACATATTTTTGTATACTTGTTTGAGTATATCTATATGGTAAATTCCTAACAGTGAAATTTCTGGAATGTTAAAATTTGATTCTTGTCAAACCCATTTTACTGCCATTATTGATACAACAGGGCTTGTGCATACTTGAGAAAACTGGGTTTTATTGAAACAAAACCAAACCACAAAACCAATCTCCCTAACTCATTCTATGACACGAGTGAACCATTAACACTAGAGCCTGACAAGGAGAGCATGAGAAAGAAAATTACAGGTCAGCTTTACTAATAAACATATATTTAAAATTCCTAAATAAAATATTAACAAACAGAATCCAATAGCGTAGACATATACACCACATTAACAAATTAAAAAAGGAAAAATATGTGATCATATTGGTTAAGTACAGAAAAAAAATATGATAAAAGAATTCAACATATATCCCGCTTAAAAATGTAAACAAAGAATTGAGAACAACTTCTCCACTAACTTCAAAAGAGTATTCTCTCAATATCTATCACTAACACTATACTCAAGGTGAATTCCCTTTAAAAATCAAGAACAAAACAAAAATTATGACTATCACCATGATACCAGAGCTCCTACTCTATGAGGTGGGATGAGGAAAAGAAATAAGTTTTAATTATTTGAATGGAAGAAACAAAATCTATTCATAATCAGTACAGTGGCCTATGTAGAGAACACAAAAGAATCCTCAGACAATGTCTTAGAACAAATAAGGAAGACAGCTTGGCAAGTTCACTGGATCAATACTCAAAAAGAAATTACATTTCTATACATTAGCAACAAAGAGGTATAATTACTATAACAACAAATAGAAGAGACTCAGGAATCAATCTGATGAAAGACTTGCAAGGCTTCTGAGATAAGTATAAGCCAATCTTTCAGTAGGAAGACAGTGAAGATCCAGAATAATTTTTTAAATGCCATGTTCATGGCTCAGGACACTCGGTATCAGAGCAATCTCAATTCTCCTCAAGTGGATATGTAGACTCAATACAAGTCCATTAAAACTTCAACATTTCATAGAACCACATGAAACCAAAATGCATATGAAAACAGAGGACAGAGAATGGGCATGGCCCTGCTGCAGAAAAATCAAGGTAGGAGACCTGCATTACCAGATATCTGGACTTTTTAAAAGTGTGGTTATGGTCCAAAGGATAGACCTACTAGGACAGAACAGAAAGTCCAGCAATAGACCTTACACAGATGGAAACTTGATCATTGTAGGCACACACTGCAGCTCAGTGGGGAAAGAACCAAAACAGAAACAAAACCAGAACAATTGGTTATCCCTACCTCACACCATACCAAGGAATAACTTCCAGGGAATGTTTACATGTAATATACAAAATATTAAAAGCATTGTAAAATAATCCTTGAGGATTAGAAGAAAATATAAGACAGTATCTCTTCAATGTTGGGATAGGAAGGATTTCTGAAACAAGAGGCAAAAAGTCATAATCATAAAGAAAAAGATGGATAGATTTGACTACATTAAAACCAGTCATTTCTGTTCATCAAAGAAACAACAAAGAAAGTGAGGAGACAAGTCATAAACTTGGGTAGGAGATTTCTCATACACTAATGACATTATACATAAAGATTATATAAAACATGTAAACATAAAAGAACTCCTACAAGTCTATAAGAAGAAAACAAAACATCCAGTAGAAAAACAGGCCAAAGAACACAAACGGCCATTTTCTAGAAAAGGAAATTTGAGGATCCAATACACATATGAAGCTTGTCTCACTTTCCTAGTAATCAGGGAAGGGAAAATGAAAACCATCATGAACTACCATTTTTCTCTCAATCCATTGGCAAAAAGAGAAAAAAAAAAAAGATCCCAAGTGTTGTTAATATTAAGTGTTGGGAAGGACGTGGAAGAAGGAAAACGCCTATGCAGCACAGGTGGGAATGTAAATTGGTTCAATGCTGTACAAAACACAATATGGCAGAATCTTGTGAGTTGAATACTTGCACACTCGCGACCCAGTAGTTCCACTTTCAGGTGTATAGAACAGAGAAATCCTCGCGCAGCTACATCAGATGCCTTGTAAACGAAATGTTGGTAAGAGCATTGTGGTAATGGCAAAAAATTGGAAAGAACCCAAATACTCATTGTTAGAATAGGTAGGCAATTGCATCGCATATTCACATAATAGACTGATATACAGCAGTATAAGTGAATTAAATAATATTAGAGGCATTAACATGGATGAATCTTAGAAATAAAAGGTTTGGGAGGACACAAGTCAGAGAATAAGACATGTATTTCATTATTACTTTTATAATATTCAAATCCAAGGAAAACTACACTAGTTCATAGGTATGTGGTAGAATTGTAAAGCAAAGCAGAGAATCTTAGGAGTTATTAACTCACCTGTTTTGGGTAATTACTATAAAGAGATTGGCTAATACATGGGAAATTGACACATTTTCATGGTGGTCTTTAGCTCTAAGAATGGATGTGTCTTTTTTTGTTTTAAGTTTATTTATTTCGAGAGAGAGAGAGAGAGAGAGAGAGAGAATCTCAAGCAGGCTCCATGCTGTCAGTGCAGAGCCTGACACGGGGCTTGATCTTAAGAACTGTGAGATCTCAAGATCTCAAGAACTTGAGCCAAAACCAAGAGTCTGTTGCTTAACCGACTGAGCCACCCAGGCACCCCAGAGAATAGAGGTGCCTTTAATGTCCCTCACAGGATATGGAGGTGAGGGATGTGGAGGGTAGAAGCTGGGATGCTGTGGGGGTCCCCGAACATGGGAGCCAACATTCCCTGCGTCCCTGAGCATGAATGCTTCTCCTCACTTCTGGAGGTGGTCCACTTCCCCTCCACTTAAGTCAGGGCTGGTTTTGTAACTTGCTTTGACCACAATGCAATGAACTAATATTCTGGAACTTTGGATTCCATGCCTTATGAGGACTGAAGTCCCTGGCTCCCTCTCTCTGGGAGCTCAGTTGCCAAACTGTAAGAAAGGCCAGGCTATTGCTTGGAGGCCATGCTGAGCCAGGCCAGGATGGGAGTGGCACCTTGGATTCGGAGTCCAGCCAAGCTCTCAGCTGCATGCAAAGCAGGAGTGAGCAGCCAGTGAGAGCTGGTCAAACTCGGCCATCCCTCGGAACCAGGCCATGGAGTTCTGCGGTGGTTTGTTAGGCAGCAGCAAATGGAGAAGTGAATGCAAGAAAACCAGTGCTATTGGCATCTTTTGTTTCATTAGTTGGCTGGTGGGTTTCCAGAAACACATTGGTCATGATGCTTTATAACTTCCATACCAGTGACTTAAACTTTTTTGAATGTTTATTTATTTTTGAGAGAGAGAGAGAGAGAGAGAGAGAGAGAGCACACAAGTGGGGTAGGGGCAGAGAGAGAGGGAGACACAGAATCAGAAGCAGGCTCCAGGCTCCAAGCTGTCAACACGGAGCCCGAGGCCTGGCTTGAACTCACAGAACTGCAAGATCATGACCTGAGCCAAAGTCGGACGCTTAACCAACTGAGCCACCCGGGCGCCCCTACATACTAGTGATTTATATACAGCATTTTGTATGTAGTGAATGCTTCGCAGTGTAACATATTTAACCAAAAAAAAAAAAAAAAGCTTCACCTGACATGCAAAAATGCATCTTCCTAATTTTGATTTGTATTTTCTATGTACATGCAATTAAGCATCTTTTCATGCTTAAGCAGTGATCCATTTATATTTCCCTTACTGTGAACTGCCTGTTCATATTCTTCACCTATTTATCTATTGGGTTGTTCATTTTTCATGATTTATAAAAATGTTGCCTATCAGGAAAATAGCCCTTTTTAAAGTGTCCTAGGTTTCAAAAACATCTCCCCCAGTGCCCCTTAAAAACCTTTTGACTTTGTGGTATATTTTGCTGTCCATAAATTCTAGTTTTTCATAGTCCAAGTTGTAATTGGTGGGTATCATACTTAGGTCTTCCCTCCTCTAAGATTCTTCTAAATCATTTAAGTACTTTTATGGCTTCATTTCATACTTAAAAACCTTGGTTTATGCAGAATTAATATTATTACTGGAAAGTAGGATCCAGGTTAATTTTTGTCCAAATGGCTAGCCAATTGTTCCATTAAAAAAACCCAAAAAACAACAACAACAAAAAAAACCCCAGGGGGCACCTGGGTGGCTCAGTTGGCTAAGCGTCCAACTCTTGATTTCAGCTCAGGTCATGACTTCATGGTTCGTGAGTTCGAGGCCACATTGGGCTCTACGCAGACACTGGAGAGCCTGCCTGGGATTCTTTTTCTCCCCCTCTCCCTCTCAAAATAAATAAACATTGAAACAACAACAACAACAACAACAGGGGTGCCTGGGTGGCATGGTCGGTTAAGCATCTGACTCTTGATTTTGGCTCGGGTCGTGATGTCATATCACGGTTTGTGAGTTCGAGCCCTGCATCAGGCTCTGCACTGACGGTGTGGAGCCTGCTTGGGATTCTCTCCCTCTCTCTCTGCCTCTCCCCTTGTGCACACGCACTCTCTCAAAATAAATAACTGCACTTAAAAAAAAAAACCCACATGTTCCCCATTAAATATCCTCATATTTAAGACCATTTCCAGACCCTCCATTGAGTCCCATTGACCTTTTCCTTTGCTACATGGAACACTTTAATTATAGCAGTTTATGATGTTTAATACCTGGAGGCTGTTCTTTCCCCTTATAAGGACTTCCAGACTATTCCCCATGTTTACTTTCCCAAAAGAACCTTGTCAAGTTAAACAATAAATCCTGTCAGCATTTTAATTGTGATTGCATTGCATGCAGATTGACGTCTTCCCAAGATTGCCTTTGAGAACAAGGTGTGTCTGCAAACTTGAGTCATTTATGTCCCTCACAGGTTTATTGAGCCGGACCAGTGGCAAGGATGTAGGCACCCACCCTCACCCCGGTCCCGCTGGGTCCACCCCGCCAAAGTTCCGGGAAGTTCTCCCATCACCTCCTCTGTAGAATGAGACCCTGTGACTCATGCCAACCTCAGCTTGGACCCACCGAGGTGGTTACTAATTGCCCCGAAACTGCGAAGAACACTACATCATCCTTGTGCTTAAGGACAAGCAATAATGATGTCATCTTCCGTGCAGAACTAAACACGATGGTTTATAGGCACTTAAAAGCAGCCATGACCTTGGGCAAGTTACTTCCGGTCTCCAGGTCTACTCCAGGTCTACTCTTCCTGTAAAATGTGAATCGACCCGGCACGGCCTGGTGTGAGGACTGAAGGGGACTGAGGGGACACGGATGCTCCTTGGCTGAACCTCTGCTGGCCTCCCTGCCCTCCACATCCAGGCACCCCTGGCCAGCCTGCGGGATGGGGTGCACCTGCCCGGCGCCCTCCCCTACCCACTGCTCCCAAGTCAACGTCAGAAGTCAAACATTTTTATTGTTCTACAGACACTTCTGAAAAGGGATCTAATTGAGAAAATATACAAAGCATTTAAGACTTTCATCTCCAGAGAGCACCTAAGTCTGGCTGGAGGCGTCAAAGCCTCCTTTTCAAGGCTCAGGGCTGAGAACGGTTAGCATATTGAATGATCAGTAAAAACATGCAAAAGTGAGAAGGAAAAGGGAAAAAAGGCTGCATTCCTCCAAAGCCGGGGGACGGAATTTCAGAACGAGGGGGAGGCAGGGTGCACAAGTACCAGGTGGCTCTCCCTTCCCCCCACATTATCTTCTCAAACAGCTCCAAGCTTGGAGAAAGCAACGAGCCCACCCCCTCGTCTCTGCTCAGCGCTCAGCCCCGCAAGGCCGCCCACCTCGCTCTGTCCCCTTCCTGTGGCCATGGCTGCAGGACCTCACTTGTGCTCCTGGGGGGCCAGGGCGGGGGGCCCTGGCTCCTCCCTTCTTTGGTTCCACTCGGAGAACGATTGTGCTTGACGGACTCATCCCCACCCCTCGCTCCAGGCTCCCATTGGTGGGCTGAAGGCACTGACAGGAGCCCTGGGGGGAGAGCCCCAGGACACCGTCTTCCCTTGTGCTCTGTTGGGGGGGGGGGTCCATCCCTGGGCACATGACCCTACCCTCAGCCCAGGTCTGGGAATCTGGACGCAGGAGGAAATGTGCTGTCCAAGGAACAAGCCTTTTGGGACTTTCCCAACTGTGCAGATATCTCTGAACCCCATACCACACCCCACCCTGTCCCCTTGCCCAGGACCCCCACATGCCCTGTCCCTCCGTCTAGCCCTCCCCCTGGGCTGCCAGTGCAGCTGTGGGCTGGCCCCAGCGGACCTGACTTCAGGATGGTGGTCCCAGAAACCACCCTGTGGCGCCCTCCTGTCCCCCAGACCTGGGAGCTCGGAAGAGGTGGGGCCTCAAGAGGTCACGGCTCTGGTACAGGGAGGCGGGCAGGGCTGGAAAGGAACCAGGAGACACGTCACATCTATGGAAAGGTCCAAAGTACAAGCTAAGCGAGGGGAAGGAGGAGGGCCGGAGTGGCCAGAAGGGAAAGAAGGAAGAGGGCGAGGGCGGGGCCTGGAAGGGGAGGCCCTCACACCACCCCGCAGATGAGGGTCTCCACCACGAAGGTGTTCTCGAAGTGGCGGATGGCATTGCAGTTCTTGGCCCCTCGCTTGTTGATCCCTGAGAGGGAACAGAGAAATCTCAGTGAGGACTGTGTCCCGGCCCAGTGCCGGCTGGGCTGCAAAGGCAATCAGACTGGGAACCTGAGCGGGACCACGGGACCTCGGGATCCCGGGGCAGGGAGGTGGGAGGAAGAGGCAGCCCCGGAAGTGACACCCAGACCCACTGAGAGGCAGTGTACTGAAGGGGTGAGAGCCCAGCTCTGCCATCTTCCCTGCTGTGCGACCTCAGGGGTGTCACTGAACCTCTCTGTGCCTCCGTTTCCTCATCTTTCAAAGGGACGGCGAGGATAATGACGGTGGGGATAACTCACACCGTCTCAGAAGGACATAAAGAGTGTAAACCAGGGCCTGGCCCATAGGACGTGCTCAGTCACCATTAGCTGTTACTACTGCTGCTACCGTCTGGGCTCTGGGAGGGCTGCTCTCCAGCCACGGGGCCCGGCACGGCCGGATGATGGTTTAGAGCTCAGGGCAGGGGCCCAGACGGGAGGAGCTGGCCACTCACGCCTCCGGGTAGCCCGGCGCCGCAGCCGGTAGGTGTCCTTCCCGCTGCACAGGTGGTAGATGAAGGAGCCCAGGGCCTCCTTGTCGCTGACGTGCTCCGTGACCACCATCTCCTCCTGGATGATGTACGTCTGCGGGAGGTAGGTCCCTCTCTGCGAAGGGAGAAGCCGCAGCGTCGGCTCAGTACCCGGGGCTCTCCTCCCTCGGGGTCCCCTGGCCCGCTGTCCGCTCCCCACGTCTCCACGCTGCTCACTCCGGCAGGGTCCCATCCGCACGCGTCCGCCTCCCCCATCCAGAGGCCCCGGGCCTCGCCCTTCTGACGTCTCCAGGCACCTTCCGTTTGTGCCAAGCACTGGTGCCCGCCGTGCCGCACGTGTGGGGGTCTGGTCTCCCACGGGGAGTGCTGCTCGGGGAGGGGGGCGACCCCACCTGTTCCCTGCACTGCTGAAGCGGGGCACGGCCTAGGAGGCTACAAAGCTGGAGAGGGAGCGGAAGCGTGGTGGGGAGAAGAAAAGGAGACGTGTGGACTCTGGGCGTGGGAGAAGGAAGACGGAGAAGGCGGGAACCGATCCGGGGTGCTGGGCCCCGCTGACAGCAACACCCCCGGGCCCCCCGACCCCCACAGCAGGAGGCTCCCTTGCCCCGGGCCTGGCCCCTACGAGGCAGCGGGGCCCCTGCTCACCTTCACATTCATGAGGAGCTCCCAGAAGTTGCGAGGGGGCAGCACGATGGTGGTGTTGAGCTCGATAACATAGCACTTGTCCAGGGAGATGTCATGGTAGGCGGTGAGCCCCTGGGCAGGAGGAGGGGCCCCGTCAGTCCCTGCAGTCGAGGGCCTGGCCTGGGTGGGCTGGGAGGCACCAGCCCGACCACGCCGGTGCGATGCACCCCCGATTCCCGAACACCCGGGCGGGTGCTCCTGGGCTCCTGCTCGTCTCCTAGCCTGTATTTGCGGAGACTTCCACTTACTACGTGAAAAACACCAACTGTCCGGGGCCTCGGTCGTTACAAGGGTTCTTCTCATGGGATCACAGAGCTGAGGTTTGGGGAAGCCAGTAATGTTCCAATCGTGCATTCCATCAGACCTCTGAGGTCCCGGCATCCCTGCGGACAGCCAGGACCCTCAGCAGGAGATGCTCCGTCCCTGGCTCTCTGGGGGGTTTCAGCTGTAAGACTGTCCAGGATACGGAGTGAAGGGATCGTACTGGACAATCCCTAGGAAGCTCTGGGAGGCAAGTACGGGGGGACAGGTGGCTGGAGAGCCTGTGTTTCACGGGCCTCAAAACGGTCACTGGCAACAGAAGCGCGAAGGATGGTTACCTCTGGGGAGGGGGTACTGGCTGGGGCGAGGGGAGGGCACCAGGGAACCTTCCGGAATGCTGGCCGAGGTCCAGATCTTGATCCGGGTGGCACTACATGCAGGCCTCGGAGAAAACCCACCAAGCTGTACGCTTAATGAGCTTGACTGGCGTGCTCTACCTCAAAAAAAAAGTCACCGCAAAATACCCCACTGAAAGGAACATCGGCCTCGCCATGACAGCCAGTGTCCGCACTAGCTCACGTTCAGTGAGAAACGCTACCCCTACGCAACAGAAGCGAGGTCTTTAAAATCCTGATAAAGCGGACCCGCAGACGTCTGCCAGACATAGTTGCCGTCACAGACGGAGGTACTACGGGCACTCGTATTCTCCTTTCTCACGACCCTTGGTGGAAGGGGGTTCTGGGTCTTTAGGACACCCTTCCACCACTCCTGCCCCGGCCCCGGCCGGCCTCACCCGCTGGAAGTCGTGAATGATGTCTGCAGGGTCCCCGCCGCCGAACTGGGGCACGGGCACATTGATGCGTTCATAGTTCTCTTCAAGGTAGATCTTCACGTCCTCCTCCAGCTCCATCCGAGTGCGGACCTGGGAGGACAGGGAGTCCTCGTAGAGAACGCCACAGTGGAAGAAGTTGTCCCGGGCCAGCTGGGCAAGGTGGAGGAAGAGACAGGCAGACCGGTCACACGGCGCCTCCGGCACGGCCACCCCGCCCACCCCACTGCGCCACGACCCCCAAGGCCTGGGCAAGCGCGAAGTGTGGGACTAATGAGGCCCATTTCACAGGCGGAGAAACTGAGGAACACGGGGAGTCAGGGAGGGTTGAGCGGGATCTGCCAGGTCCCAGGTGAACCACCTCTCTGGCCTTCAGTTTCCCCATCCATGCAACGAGGTGACCCATCAGCCTTTTTCTGGCCTCTGGGTCCATGGGCCCGTGACTGAAATGGGATGGATCGGCGGGGGTAGGACCCGGCCACCACGTGCCCTCCACAGAGGGCCAGACCCCCAAGCAAGAGCCTGGAGTGGACGGGGGGGCCCTTAGGGGCAAACACAGGGGCCCCGGATTGAACAGGCCGGGTGCCCAGGAGGGAGGAGAGTCGCTCAGAGAAAATCAGCCGCGTGAAGATTCTGGAGGCATCACTACAGCCAACCCCGTGTCCAACCTCACTCAAGTTCCACCACCTTCCCTGGACACCGGGCCCCACGAGCAACACTGCGCCTCTATCTGCAGAGCAGGCCTAACGGCTCCATCAACAAGGGCAGGGGGGCTGTGTGACCTGACTGAGGCCCAGCGATGTGCCCATGTGCACTTCTCCAGGGCTCTCCCAGATCTGCGTACAGACTCCTGGCCTGTCACGGGCAGAATTCCCCTTTCTGTTACAGTGTAAGTTCTCCCAGAGCATGAATCATCGCACATGAATCATACCGTCCAGGGCACGGACTCAGAGGCCGCTCTGAGGTTCCCCTAGTCCCCAGCAGTTGGGATGGGGTGAGAAGCCCCAGGAGGGCACAAGTTGGGGTTGGGGACAGAGGGGACCAGGAGCCAGGCAGGCTCCTAAGGGCCACAGGAAAGGGCCCGGGAGAGGACTCCCATGGGAAAGGGAGAACCGGGAACACGCGGGGAGCTGGCCGTGGAGGGGGAAGATGGGGAGGCGGTGGGGGGGGGAGCCAAAAAAAAAGAGAAGTCGGCAGGTGTGTGGGAGCTGAGGTTTCTAGGGGAAAGTCACATGGAATACAAAAACTCTTCAGTAATTTCCATCATGGAAAAACTAAGTAACAAAGTGAAAAGCCAATGCTTGAGGGTGGGAGGTCACTTGGGTCATAAATGACTGGCAATTCTCAGCTTCTTTGTCACTCTGAAATTCCCTGGTCAGTACACTTACGGTTATTCTTTTGAGCTTTAATTTAACTCCCTTGGTGGCAACTGTCTCCCTCCCCAGATCTGGGCTGATCGCAAGGTCACCGTGACCACGACCAGTCCTCCCGCCCAGCTTCATGCCCTCACTTGGCTGTGTGAGTAGATAACCGGGGGTGCTGTCACAGGCGGAGGCCACCCCTTGCGGGGGGTGGGGGTGCATCCGTCCACTATCCGGCTCTCTGCCTTCCTTGTTTTGTGATCCAAGCAAACGTCCAAGGCATGACCCTCGGGCACAGGGTCCAGCTCTAGAGGGATCACAGAGTTCCGATTTCTGCTGGATCTGAGTTTCTGGTGGTAACACTCCAGGGTAACACTGTGGGAAGGGGCGCCCGCCAGCTCGCCCGCCACTAACTGTGCTCCTGGGAGAGCTCCTGGGTGGCCTCAGGTGCGTCTGAAGACGTGGCTAAGGACGCTCTACCAGGGTCCATAGGGGTCAGAGGGCGGGGCTCCAGTTCTGTCTCCGGGACCAGGCAAGAGGCTGGCATGAGCCCAAGGAGGCCCCATGGAGGGAGGATGCGGGTCTTTGGTGCTTGGCTGGGCATTCACTCCCACCTGGGGGCAGGTCACCTGCTGTCCCCCCTCCTCACAAGCCCTAAGGACCTGGCTGTCACCTGCCCATGCTCACTCTCCTGCCAGCTCCTCTCTAAACACTACCTTTCCCCGAGCCCCGTGCCTCCCTCCCGCCTGGCCTCACCTGTGCGAGGAAGAAGTATCTGTAGATGTAGACGGAGGCGAACACGAGGCCCATGAGCAAGACGACCATGCCCATCGACAGGTAGCACACGCCGCCCACAGAGCCCCCCTTCTTGTAGCGGTGGTGGGGGGGGCGTTCCTCCTGTGGACAGCAGTGCTGGGTCAGCCAGACAGATGGTGGTCCCGCACCTCTGGGGACCCTCCCACCCCCTTCCCGGAAGTGAGATCTCACCCTGCCGGCCGGGAGCGAGCCTCGGGAAAAAGGGGAGGGGAGAACGGGGCCGAGGACACACGAGAATCATCTGGAAGGGATGCCCCCCCAGGGTCCTCCCAGCTTCCTCCCAGGTAAAGAGAAACTGAGACCCGCATCAAAGCCATACATAACGACCCTCTGGGATTAAGCGGGCACGTTTGGATTGTCCATGCCATTAGTACCCCTTACTATGCCGGCTGTGACCACGATATATACTCTTAAACACAGAATGGGGGAAGCACAGATGTGGCCTTGATAAATGCACCAGAACTAGGAACCTATAGGAAATGGGGTGCACTGGGCAGGCTGGGAGCCAGAGAAGGCTTTGGATCCACCCGAAAGCTGGGGTGCACTGGGCAGGCTGGAATTGGGGCAGCGGGAGGTGCTTGCTGGGCTCCCCCACAGAAGGCCATGGCAGGGAGTGGTCACCGGCTGATGGAAACAGAGGCTCCAGGAGGCGCATGGGGTCTGGGCACAGTGCAGGTCTCCCTTGGACCCAGTGGCCCTAAGCCTGCGATCCATGCTGGGCACAGCTCAGCTATGGCCCCACACAGGCACTGGCTGGCAGTGTTAAATAGGCTGTCAGGAGTGAAGCCTGAAGGCTGAAGTCTGGAGGCTCCTGGACAAAACCTGCTCTGGGGAAGCCAGACTTGGGCTCAGAACAGTAGCCACAGGTCTGCCAAGAAGCAGCAAGTTCAACTGACTGAACTTCAGGGCACACGGGTCTGGGCTGGTGGACGAAGGTGTGTGTGTAGATCTCGGTGACACCGCTTTACCCAGAGCACTGGACTGAGAGTCTAAGGATTCAGGCTCTTAATGAGCCTTGGCCATCTCTCTTGTTTGTGCACGTCCTCCCTCGCACCCCTGCCCTAACCCGGGCCCTCACCCACCCTGGGAGATGTTGCAAAAGCCCAGGCCTGTCTCGGCCTCCACTGTCCACCCTTCACACCCTCCTCCATGGCGTCCAGACACAGTCACAGTGAGGTCAGAGTCCAGGCCCAAGGACTCCCCACCCTCCAGGAGCTGAGGCCGGGTGGATGAAGGGAAGGAGTTCCAGTCTCCACGTAAGCCACGAACTGTCTGCTTAGCCCCTTTTGTGCCAGGTTTCCTGTCTCCCTTTAGCCCTGGGGGGCTGGGGACTCAGTTCAGGTCCAAGTTACCCTGGAGAAGCCCTTATCTCTTAGCCCAGCACAGGGGGCCTGGCCTGGTGGGGGTGGGGCACGGGGCCTGTTGTGATGCCCAGGCCCCAATCCCTGAGGCCCCCTGGCTTACAGCATACAGGGCATGGGGCCCAGGCCTCAGGGAGTGGAGGGGTAACCATCAGATGGGGCAAATGCCTCCCGCTTGGGGCTCTCCCACACACCCTCAAAGCCCAGGAAAAGGACAAAAATACCACGAGGACCCTCCCCCTCACTGGGCACACCCATCACCAGACCAGCTGGTCCCCCGCCTCTGCACCATGGGACAGACACAGGACGGATAGGTGCCCCGGCCCATCTTGTTCCCCAACGCCGCAGTCTGCCCTCCGGGGAGGTCGCCTGGCGCGGGTGGGAGGTCAAGCCCATTGTGCCAAACTCACTAGCTGAGCCCCTCTGCAGGCCTGGGGACCCTCCCCAGCCCGGCCCTGCCGCAGGGGTCCTTTGATCCAGACCAGAGAGATAAATTCATGAGACCACCCACTTGGCTGGCATCTCCTCCACACGCTCGGGCCCTCTAACCAAGGTCCGACAGGAGCCAGGGGATTATAATGGTTTTGACTTTCAACGGGCTCCCAGGAGCAGTGCAGGATGGGGCAGCCTGACAGCCCAAGGCACACGCCACCCGGGGGCCTCTGTGGAGGAGGGTGGTGGCGTCTCTGTTCCTCCACCGGTGGCGGACCCAGGAGACAGGTCAGGCTGTTGTGCCAGCTGCGGATCCTGCCCCTGGGGCTGGACGTTCACAGACAGTGGGGTGAGTGGTGGCCCCAAGTTGAGAGAGGCCTCAGTGGGGGCCGGGATCCCCCGTGAGGGGAGCATCTCTCAGGAAGTGTGAAGAGGCAGGGATTGAAGGAGACCAGGAACCTGAGAGGCCTTTGTCAAGGATGAAGTGCTAGATAAAAATAGCAGATCTTTATCAGCTGAAACTTTCCTTTTCAGGGCCAATGCCAGGGCCAGCTGTAGAGACTGCACCCTGGCCATGCGGTCAGAAAACCAGAGAAGCCAGCTTGTGAGAACTGCTTTTAAAAAGAACAAAACAAAACAAAGCCAATGGGCCACAAGCGAGAGCCTGAGGGCCTGCTCCACAACGAAGTTCACACACAAGGAGGCCGATGGTTTTAGAGCAGCCTTTCTAGCCTTTCTGCTTCTGGCTGGGTCAGGGCCTGGGGCACGGCTGCGGCTCTAGGGCTGGGAAGAACGCAGCCTCCAGCAGGCCCCCTGGATACCACTCTCCGTCCCTACTCTGTGGGGGTCACTGTGAAGGTTGAGGGGCTGTCCTAGGTGTGTGGGGACATACCCCTCACGTGTCTGGGGCTAACACAGAGCTCCCTATCCCACCTTTACTGACGCCCCCTAGTGCGTGCCTGAGGCTCAGCTGCCCTGCTCCCCTCCCTAGGCCCACACCCCTCCCGCCTGCAGGGCCCAAACCTCAGAAAATTCAGGGCTGAGCAGCAGGCAGGAAGGGAAAGCAGGACCAGAGCTTGCCAGGAAGCAGACTGGAAGCCATGGATGTCCCTGCTTGGAGACAAAAGGCACTTCAGACATCAAGCCCCCCTCCCCGCCCCGCAGGAGAAAGGGCCCCTGAATCCTGCCCCGAAGCTGCTATTGCTTGCCGGGCCCTGAGCTCCACAACGGAGAACCTGGGGACTCCTGGCTGTCCAGCTCACCCGGAAGGACTGTGGAGAAGCCTGCTTCCTGAGACCCCTGAGCTGCTTCGCTTATGCTGGAGACTCAGGAAAATGCTGCCCCCCCCCAAGCCCCCACCCCCGCATGGAGCAGCCAGACATTTGGGGGGGGCTTTCACTTGGAAAGTGGAAAAACATTGCATACTGTCTCCAAGGCAACTGGGCTTTCTGAGCAAAGTGCTTTGCTGTGCACTCGTGTGGGGCACGTGAGCCAGCCGTGCGGGGACCTGGAGGGGCCCGGCCTCCTCTGCCCACGGCACCGAGGCCCGCAATGGCGCTCATTAAATGATTTAGCAAAGCCAGGGCCACAGCGGTCAAGGGGAACCCAGCCAACTGGAGCATTAACTCAGCGGACTCCCATGGCTCCTGGAGATCCCCCCAGCTAGAGCCTCTCAGGAACAATGCCCAAATTAACTGCGAGCAGATTAAACTACAGTCGCAGGCTGCTGGGAGGAGGCTGGCAGGGGAGTCAGAAATGCACTTGCTGTAGCCCAGGCTGACAGCTGGAGAGGGAGGGGTTCCTGACCGGCCTCCTTGGTATCATTCTTCTTCAGCATCTTTCTTTCCTAGGCTGCAGACCACAGATTCAAGGGCACCAACGTGTGTGTGCGTGTGTGTGTGTGAGAGAGAGAGAGAGAGAGAGAGAGAGACAGAGACAGAGACAGAGACAGACAGAGAGAGACCTAGTGAAGGTGAGGGGAGTGGGCAAATGCCCACTGTCCACAGGTGCACAGAGAGCTATGTTTTATGTACAAATGCCCACGGGGACTCATGGACTCGCTCTCAGTGGAACCCCATTCCTATCGTGTGGCTCAGCGGCTTGGACACACGCCGGGTGAGTAAGCGCAGCGTGGACCCCTGCACCACCCTCTGCTTTGCTTGGCCAGGCTGGGCCCATTCTCTCATCTATTCCGGTCCTGATGGTCAAGATGAGACTCTAGAGAACAAAGGCTCCGAAGGATGAGAAGCAAAGCTGGCTGCTGACAGAGCTCTCCTGGGGGAGAGAGAACTTGGAGAGTGTGTGTGTTGGGGGATAGCCAGGCTGTGCTTCCGTGATCTTACCATAAACATTTTTTTTCTTCTAAGAGGAACTCATCCTCCCTGGCGGTACTGACAGCCTTGAAACATGCAAGGACCGGCCCAGAAAAGCAAATAGAAAAGAGAGGGAACTAGAGAGGGAAGAGAAAAACCACTGTGCTGTGTGCCCCAAAGCCAAAGCCCCTCTGGGAAGGCCCCGGACAGACCACGAAGGGGGCCAAAGCCCCCACCCCTCCACGATAGGACCAGGAACAGGACCACCTGTCCACAAAGGTCCTTTTTTTCAGCTCAGCGGGCAGGGCCAGCGGGTACTGGGGCACTGGGGCAGGAAGACTCCACGCCCACCAGTACCGCCCTCCAGGCTGGCAGGGGACCCTCCCCCAACCACTCTGGGAGACCCAGCTCCCGCCTGCCAAGGGCCCGAGGCCAGGACTCGGAAAGTGAAATCTGATCCCCAGGTATGCAGCTGGGGGAGGGGGCGACACAGGAGACATTAATCAAAGGCAAGGCCAAGGAGAAAATTACCCGGGGCTGAGAAGATGATGGTATTGAACATGTCTCTCTCTCCTCCTGCAGCCCACCCCCCACCATTTGCAGCCCCCCAGCCCCGTCCCGTGTGTACACGCCCACACCTGGCTGTGTGTGTGTGTGTGTGTGTGTGTGTGTGTGTGTACACGTGTGCACTCAAGCACAAGCAGATGGACGGGAGAGGGGAGCCAGGCTGAGAGGTGCAGGGCTGGTCAGAGGGTGCTAAGAGGGGGTGCTTCCCGGCCAACCCACTTTCCAAGCTGGCTTCCGGCCAGTCGCCCATCAGCGCAGGCTTCTCATTATCTCAGAGGCGAGCGCCAAGGGGAGGGTGGGCAGCTGGAGGCCCAGCTGGGCCCCCACCCCCATCCCTTCCCGGCCCACTGAGGCACTTCCTCCCAGCAGCAGGTCTGGGGACAGAATCCTCGTTGTATTTCAGTTTTTGCTCAGAAGCAGGGGGAGCCCCGCTGTGGGGGTGCTGCTGAGGTCTCACCCTGGCCCTGTCGGCCCGTACACAGGTGGACATTTTGCTCTAACAGCCACGGGGGAGCTCACGGCTGAGGGCGTTCGCAAACTCATCTGTTCATCAAGCGGTCCTTCTAGGGCTTTAAATCTGGTTTTGGAGTCCAGTTCAGTGGCCAAGGAGGGTTCTCGGGTCACCCTCAGTCAGAGGAAACCTTCTGCAAAGCTTTCCTCCGCATCCTCATCAGCACGGGGCAAACCTCAAACGCTCTGTCTTGACAAAGCAGATGGCCGGGCCTCCCAGTCTGCCTGTCTGTCCCACCCACCTTCTCCTTCTAATAAATGGTACCCTAATAATGGTGGCACTGTGTCTGAATGCTGGGTGCCTGCTGCGCTCGCTGCCGGAGGCAGGAGAGGGGACTTGATCTACGCCCCCTGGTTATTGGACGTGAGAAGTGTGCCCCTTGGCCAGGTGAGGGCACATCGGGCTCAGAGTCGTGAACTCTCTTCCCCGCTCCGGTTCCATCAGGCAACTGTCAGAGCCAACAGGCAACATCCAACAGGGCCTCGGGAAGCTGCGATAGTTTACGCTATGCACTTCTGTCCTAGTGGTGGTGGGGGCGGGGGTGGTTAATCCTCCTCCTGGGCCCCCAGTGCTCCTCCTTGCCAATGAAGACAGCTAGGGGACCCGCCCAGCTAACAAGGTTTGGGAGAGGAGGCTGGCTCATCAGGCCCCAGGCCATTCCAAACAGCACCAGGAAGGTGTTGAGATTTCCACTTCACACTGGGTGAGGGGGACAAGACGATGCCCGATGTCAGAGCCAGAAGCTGGTTGTCAGTTACTGCCAAGGGGATGCTGGCATCTGCCATCTAGCCCGGCACCATCAGGAGGCTGCTGGAGAATGTGCCACTCCGGTGAAATTTGGTGGACCTTCTCAGAGTCTGAATTACATCCTCCTACTGTCTGGCTGGTTTCCCCTTCCGCTTGAAGCCTGTAGCTCTCAGAAGCAGGGTCCTGAATTCCAGGCCTGAGCTGGGCAGCAGGCCCTGGGAGAAGAGAGGGGCCAGCCAGGTCCCATCCCCACTCCCTCCCTGGGCTGGGAGGAGGGGAGGAGGCGGGCTCCTTGGTGAAGGGAGGAAAGAAGCTTGAAGAGACCCTTGCAAACTTTTAAAGCTGCAGACCATGGTCTTCAAATACGGAACGTCCCCTCCCATCTAAACATCGGATGAAGACGGAGTTGCTCTGGTTGGGGGTGCAGAGCAACCCCCCAACCCAGCCCAGCCCAGGTGGTCCTGGATGATGCAGTGACCACACCAGGGCAGGGGAGCTGGCCTGAGGCTGCTCGGTGCATTTCACACTCAGGGTCTCTGCTGGGGCTGTGACACCCACCTGAGGCCCCTCTCCAGCGTGCCCTCCAGCAGGGCCCAGGTTTCTCCCCCTGCCCCGCAGCCCCCGGAATACTCCAGGCAAGGTTGAGTCTGAGCCACAAAACTTGGGGAGGGATCTTGCCCTGAGGAAGACTCCTCAGAAGCCAGCAGGGGGAAGAGAAGGGGAGTGGACAAAGACGTCGCAAGTCCAGTCTCGACGGGACTGCTTGGCGCGCCCGAAGACCGCCGGAGCCGACGGTTACCGACGGTTACGTGGACACCTTTGCCGGGGCACAATACAGCCTGGCCGGACCAGCTCTCCCTCCCCTCGCCTCCCTGCCCGCCACGCGTCCTGCCCTCTCCGGGTCAGACTCCACGCAGCTCAGACAGTTTTCCACTGGCGGAAATGCCTTCTCTCCCCCAGGCAGGAGGGAAGGGGGAGGAGGGGGAGGACGCCGGAGGGGGCGGGCTGCACCGAGGCCCGCCCCCACAAAGAGCCTCCAGGATGCGGGAGGGCACCGGGGCAGTGGGGGAGCCTCCCGGCGGGATGGAGAGAGCCGCCCAGAACGCGAGCCGGGAGAGGAAGGAAGCCGGGAGCAGGGAGACCCAGACGGCATGGGGTGGGGAAATCAGGGCGCCTGGCCTCATAATTTCGAACCTCGAATCCCAAACGTGCAGCCGGGCCGGTTCTGGCTTATTTCCATTTCTTCACTTTCTTGTCCACCAATTTAGGTGCAGACCAGCAGCACATTCCCCGCCCCCCACAGCACCCCCCATTAGGGACGAAATCAATGGCCCCTCCTCCTTCGTTGGCACCAGACTCCCCCCCCCCCCCGCCCCGCCATTCCCTACCAATCATGACCCACCCCCAGTTTGGGGAAACCCAGTCCAACCCCTCTCCCATCCCCCACCGGGGGACTCGACTCTCTCGGCCCCTCCTCCTTGATTAGAACCAGACGCATACCCCCCACCAACATTCCTCCAACTTATTTCTACCAGCCCCTTCCCCTGTCTTGGGGCCAGCCGCCTAGCCCCTCCACTTTTGGAAGAGACCTCGAGCGTTTCCCTCCTTGGGGACCTGTGACTCGGACCCCTCCCACTCTTCGGACTTTTGCTTTCGGTTGCCGTTTTAAGAGAGGACCCAAGCCCCCTCCCCACTCTGGGATGAATGGCCCATTGCGGACCCTCACTCCACTCCGATCACGGCTCCCGGACCCCGATGCACCTAGAGCAGTTCCCTGGGCCGGCGGGGCGCGCCTCGACCCCCGGGCCCTCTTACCCGAGCCGGCGTCAGCAGGATTTCAGCGGCCGGCGCCCGAGCCGCGGCCGACGCCGAGGCCGAAGCCTTGTCGGCCTTGTCGCCCTTGATGCCGGCCACGGCGGGCTGGAAGCTGATCTTCACCATGGCTGCGCCCGGCCGCGCGTCCGCCCTGCAGCCTCTGCCCGTGCAGCCTCTATCGGTGCAGCCGCCTCTCCGCGCTCTGCAGGCACCGGAAGTTTGGACGGTGTTCGCGTCCCTCCCCCTAGCCCCGCCCCCAGTCCGCCCCGCCCCGCCCCGCCCCCCACAGGAGGGTCTTGGCGCTGGCCGCGCCTGTGCCCCCTTTCCAGCCCCTGGGGCGCGCAGTGACCCCTGCCGGGCGCTCTGCTCCGATCGAGGGAGGGCTGAGGTTTACTCACACACTCGCTCATTCACTCACTCACTCACTCACTCCATTCATCCATCCATCCAATCACCCATGGACTAAGCCCCTTTCGCAGACTTTTTCCTTCTAGCTTCCTCTCCAAGACCAGCATCCCCGTAACACAGCCTTTGTTAAAAGAATGTTTGCCCAGCAAATGCGCCTTCTGCACAAATGCCCCGTCTCTCCTGCTCCCTTTCATACCCTCCTCTTTGGAAACACTGACTGCCCCTACTGCACCTGTCCCCACTGCTCCCCACCTGTCCTGACCCAGGAGGAGGCTTCAAGTCCAGGTGCCCAACTGCTTGCCTGCATCCTGCATCCATCCACGTCTCTTTTCATTCTCCATCATCCTTTTTCCTTCAGTTTTCATTCCTGTAGAACCTTCCTGAGGGGCTCTGGGGATGTGTGCTAAGGATGCTGGGAGTAGAGAAAGAAGGGCAGCCTGCAGCGTCGGTTAGTGAGTGCCAAGCCCCGTTGCCCATTTCTCCCCTATCCAGAAGGATCTAGTGTGGTGGGAGGATGGGCGGGGCGGGTGTCTGCAGGCTTGGGTCCCAGACAAGACTGCCCCTGCAAAGCCTCACTGGTATTGTGTAAGACCAGGGGCTTGTGTTACTGGAGCATCTCTTGTCCCCCCAACCCTGGATCTTTCCTTACTGTTCCTGGTCCAGACTGGACTGGAGACAACACCCAGCAACACACACACACACACACACACACACACACACAGCGCCTTGGGCTGAACACTGGCTTTTGGCTCTGCAGTTGGGGTGACAGGGGAAGTTAGGGGAGTCTGAAAGCTTGCTGAGGACAGTCTGAAGCCCTCCACTGACCTGTCCTACCTGCCAGTCTTGAGTGGCTGTGTTGAGCCCTGGGTACCCACATCCCAGACTCCACCATCCTGGTTCAGGTCTTGGATGAATTTATCAGACTTGAGGACAAACATGTTAAGAAGGAAGGTTGAACTGATGCTAAGGCCACTGTCCTGGGGAACTGGGAGAGGGAAAGGGAAGGTGGAAGAAGATAATTTGGAGACAAATTTGGTTTGGACAAGAGCCAGAGAGGAACGGGCTATGGACTCTTGTTAACCAACTCTAAGAACTCCTAGATGAATCTTGGTGTTTGAAGAAGTTAAGTCCCAACCCTTGGTTAGATTCCCACTCAGCATCCCCAACCTACATTCTTCATTCAGAAAGTGTTTTTCAGGGAGCCTGGTTGGCTCAGTAGGTTGAACAACCAACTCTTGATTTTGGCTCAGGTCACGATGCCAGGATTGTGGGATCGGGTTCCGTGCTGAGCATGGAACCTGTTTAAGATTCTCATTCTCTCTCTCTCTCTCTCTCTCTCTCTTTCCCTCTGCCCCTCTCCCCAATTCACACTCTCTTTCTAAAAATTAAAATAATAATAATAAAATAAAAAAAAGAAAGAGTTTCCTAAGTGCCCCTGCGTATCAAGCATTATATTAATCCCTGTGGCAGAAAACAGCCCTAAGATGCAACTTTGCAACCAAGGACCTAATCACATTAAACCTTCCACCTGCCAAATTCTCACAATGTTTATGAAATTTACCCATACTTTGTTCTTTTTTTTTTTATTGCTGAGTAATATTCCATTTTGTTAGCATACTGCAGTCGTCTATCCAAATTCCTGGTTATGGATATTTGGGTTGCTTTCCATCATTGGCTATAATGAATAAAGGTGCTGTGAACATTTGTGTACACGGCACTTTTGGTTGACATTTATTGTCATTTGTCTTGAATAAAGAACATCACAGAGGGTGAGGTGGGAATGGTCCACTCCAGCAGACAGGCATATTTTATCACATGACATTGTTTAGAAATAATATAAAGTGAGCCAAGTTTCGTTGGTTTCATCTTATTATTGTTTTTAAATTCTCCACAGATATTGCACCCCCTTGCGGCCTGACCTGGGCCAGACCAGTCACACGGCCCTGCCCCCACCTTGGTATCCTACTGCCTAGGAATGGGATTGTATCACTTTACACTTCCACCAGCAATGTATGAGAGTTCCAGTGGCTCCACAATTTCACCAACATTTGGTGCTGTCAGCCAGTCTAATTTTAGCAATTTTAGTTGACACAACAAGTTATATCTTATTGTGATTTTAATTTGCCTTTCCCTGATGACTAATGATGTTGAGTATGTTTTCTTATGGTATTGATCCTTTGTGTAACTTCTTTTGTGAACTGTCTGCTGAAGTCTTTCGGTCATTTTAGAAGTTGGATTATCTTTTTTATGATTGATTCTTAGGAGTTCATTGTATATTCTGAAGACAAGTCCTTCGTCATATATATTTATGGTGAATATTTCCTCTCGGATTGTGGCTGGTCTTTTCGTTTTCTTAACTTTGTCTTACGGCGAGCAGAAGTTTCTAGTTTTGATACAGTTCAATGTAGCAGTTTTTAATTTTATGGTTAGCACTTTCAGGGTTTTGTCTAAAAACTCTCTGTCCACCCTGAAATTGTTAAGATATTTGAGTATGTTTTCTTCTAGGAACTTTGTAGATTTAGGCTTTACAGATAAGTCTATGATCTATTTTTAGTTGTTTTTTTGTGTATAGGAGTAGAGGTTTTGTTTTGTTTTGTTTTCTATACAGTTGTCTACATGTTCCAGGATCGTTCATTTAAGAAACTCCTTTTTCTATTGGATTGCCTTGGCACTTTTTTCAAAATCAATTGACGCTTCATATATTGGCTTATTTCTGCACTCTGTTCTGTTACGTTCCTCTATTTTTTTTCTATCCTTAGGCTACTTCACATTATCTTAACTGTAGATTTCTATTAAGTCTTAAATCAGGTGGTGTAAATCTTCTTCTTCTTTTTCAAGATAATTCTGGCCCTTCTAGATCCATACAACCTTAGAACTGGCTTATCAATTTCTACAAAACAAAACCTGTTAAATATAAATTGGGTTTGAGTTGAATCTAGAGAGCAATTTGGGGAAAACTGAGGTCTTAACAGTATTGAATTTAAGCCCGTGAACGTGGTAGATCTCCTTTTTTTTTTTAGCTCTTTAATTCCTCTCACCAATATTTTGTAGGTTTCAGTGCAGAGGTTTTGCATATTTTTTGATGGAGTTATTCCTACGTGTTTTCTGTTTTTGATGTTATTGCACTTATCATTTATGTTATTTTCCAATTCTTTACTGGTAGTATATAGGCATACAATTGATTTTGGAAAATTAATCTCATATTTTGCAAATTTAATATATTTCTTTGTCACGGTATTTTTATAGATTCCTCGGGTTTTCTACAATATACTCATGCCATCTGAGAACAAAGACAGTTTTACTCTTTTTCTCAATCTTTGTGCCTTTTTTCCCCTAGCCATATTGGTCAGGACTCGAGTACAACGTTGAATAAAAATGGTGAGAGTAGACATCTTCACCTCGTTTCTATCTTAGGAGGGAAAATGTTCATTATCTCACCAGGAATGTAATTTAGTTATAGGTTTTGCATAGATGTCCTTTGTATTAGTTTCCTAGGGCTGGCATACAGGCTGACATCACAACTTGGGTGGCTTAAAACCAGAAAGTTATTGTTTCCAGTTTCTGGAAGCTCTAAAGTTCAAAATCATGGTTTCAGTAGGGTTATGCTCCCTCTTCCACTTGTAGGGGAGAATCCTTCCTTGCCTCTTCCAGCTTCTGGCATTTGTTGGCAACCTTGGCATTATTGACTTACAGACACATCACCCCAATCTTTGCCTCCATCATCACATGGCTCGCTTCTGCCTGTGTCTCTGTTTTCACGGGGCATTTTCCTCTTTTTATAATAACGCTAGTCATATTGGATTAGAGCCCACAATAATGACCTCATCTTAACTTTCTTATATCTGAAAAGACCCTATATCCAAATACAGTCACATGTACAGGGTGTTAGAATTTCAACATATCTTTTTGGAGGACACAATTCAACCTGTAACATCCTTAATAAGACTGAGCAAATTCTCTTTTTTTTCCTAGTTTGCAGAGAGTTTTAATCATGAATGGGTATTACGTTTGGTCAAATATATTATCTTCACCATATGGGTTTTGTCTCTTATGAATTTACTCATTGATTCTTGAATATCAAAAAAGTCTTGCATTCCTGGAATAAACCTCACTTGTATTGATCTTTTTATATATTACTGGAGTCAATTGGTTGATATTTCATTAAGTTTTTTGTTTGTTTTGTTTTCATCTATGTTCATGAGGGCTATCAGTCTCTCTTTTCTGTAATGCCGGTTCTTGGTATCAGGGTTATGCTGACGTCATAAAATAAGTTAGGGAATTTCCCAGCCTCCGTTTTTTTTGTTGTTTTGTTTTGTTTTCTGAGAAAGTTTGAGACTGATGTTATTTCTTCTTTAAAATGTTTGCTGTAATTCACCAATAAAGGCATGGGGATCCAGCATCTTTATGATGGGTGGGCATTTGATTATGAATTCATTTTCTTTAAGAAACATGGGGCTATTCAGGTTTTCTATTTCTTCTTAGTCAGTTTTAGTAAATTGTGTCTTGGAAGGAATTTACCCATGCCATCTAAATCATCAAGGTGGTGACATCTTGAGTGGAAAGGTCAGTGTGGAAGTTCGGGACCTCAGCAGGCCAGAAGAGAGAACTCTAGACCAAGGCCTTTGCCTGGGTCTTTCAGCACACTGCGGAGAGAATACAATAAAGCTGGCCTGGTGATCACGTGCCATTTGTGAAGGAAGAACAGGTGAAACATTCTTGGGAGTCGATTCACCACCAGAAAATTCTCATAAGGGAGCAGTGAGGTGCACGTAAGTTTGGCTTAAAGTTGTGGGAGCCTGGACACCTCCCTCCCCAAATTTTAATCTACTTATATCACTGGTTCTCAAAGTGTGTTTTGGGGGCACCTGGGCATGTCCACAACTCTTTGTGAGGATGTGGAGGCCAAAGCTATTTTTCTAATAACGCTAAGATGTTATTTGCCTTTTTCAACCTCATTCTCTCATGAGAGTACAGTGGGGTAATTGAGAGGTTACATGACATGCGGTGTCATAACAGATTGGAAGCAGAAGCAAGTAGGAGAACCTAGCTCTCTCCTCTGAAGCTAGATATTAAAGATATTTGCAAAAAAGTAAAAGGCTCCACTGCTCGTCCGATTTTTTTTTTTGCTTTGAAAAACACAGTTTTTAAAAATCAAAATGTTATATATATTAACATGTAATAGGTTTACGCTGTTACTTTTATATGACTTGATAAATATCCCATATATGTCTCAGTTTTAATTTTCAATATGCTAAATACCATTAAATGTATATCCCACATAAACAAAAGATCTTTAGGCTCCTTGATGTTTTTAAGAGTTTAAAGGGGTCTTGAGTCCAAAAAATTTGAGAACTGCTCATTTGGACAGGTTTTTTTTGGGGGGGGAAGGGAGAGGAATACATTTTATGGAAGTATAATATATATACAGAAATGTTCTTAGATTATAAGCATGCAGCTCAAGGAATATTCACAAACCACACCAAAACAGAAATATTCGCACGCATGTAACTAGCAGCGACAGAAACAGAACATGAACATTCCCTTTTGTCCCCACTCCGGACCCAAGAGTAACCACTATTTCCCGCCCAGTGAGGAGCTTTGTCTATTGAAAAAAAAATTTACCTACACATGACTCTCACAGTATGTGCTCTTTTCTACCCAGCATCTTAAGAAAAAAAATTTTTTAATGTTTATTCATTTTTGAGAGATGGAGAGACTGAGCATGAGTGCGGGAGGGACAGAGAGAGAGGGAGACACAGAATCCCAAGCAGGCGCCAGGCTCCAAACTGTCGGCGCGGAGCCTGACACGAGGCCCGAACCCCCGGACCCGCGAGATCATGACCTGACCTGAAGTCAGATGCTTAACGGGCTGAGCCCCTCAGGCGCCCCACCCTCTGGCATCTTTAAGGTCACGACCTTGAGGGTGGTCCGCGGGGAGGGTGCTGGGGGCTGGCTCATCCTTGAGCGCACCCCCATGTGCTCATCCGCTCTCCTGCTGGTAGACCCTTGCGTTGTCTCCAGTGTGGGGCTCTTACCAACAGAGCTTCTGTGCACATTCTTGCAGCGTCCTTCGGGAACGTTCCACCCGTTACTGTTGGGTACACACTGGGGGCCGGGTTTCCTTTTTAGTGTGTCGTCGTCAGGCCACAGACCGGAAGGTGAGACTTTCACGGCAGCGAGCGCGTTGCACCAGAGCCACCCTGGCCGAGGGGCGGGATACAAAGCTCTCGGTTATCCGCTTGGAATCTTCCGCCAGCCCTTTCTTTAATCCTCGTGCCACACCCAGGGCCGTAGGTGTGACCCGCAAAGCTGGATCGGTGCCGTGAAAGTATTTTGGTGGAAAGTGTCACTTTGGAAGAGAGGTGGGATGGTGACTGGGCTGCGGCCATACAGCCCTTGGGACTGAATCTCCACCCCTACCCCTTGCTAACTCCAGGGGCTTCTCACTCTCTCCAGGTCTTGGGAGCGCAGGGACAGGGGGCTCTCCCGCAGTGACCCCACTAAAAAGGCTTCCTGCAAATCGTCACATCAACCTAGCAGCTTTGGCACAGGCCGTCGGCGCTGTGATGGGTGAGACATTCCCTTCAAGAGAGCGAAACCACAAACGTCACATTCCTAGGAATAAACTTGACCTGTGTAAAATAAGCTTTTTTTTTTTTTAATTTTTTTTCAACGTTTTTATTTATTTTTGGGACAGAGAGAGACAGAGCATGACGGGGGAGGGGCAGAGAGAGAGGGAGACACAGAATCGGAAACAGGCTCCAGGCTCTGAGCCATCAGCCCAGAGCCTGACGCGGGGCTCGAACTCCCGGACCGCGAGATCGTGACCTGGCTGAAGTCGGACGCTCAACCGACTGCGCCACCCCGGCGCCCCTAAACTTGACCTGTGTAGAGAAAGGCACAACGTTTTCCTGAAGGCAGAAAGCCTAAGTAGAAAGGAGAGGCGAACCGAACGGTGTTCCTGGATGGGAAGATGACGAAAATGTTGATTCCCCTCCAAATCAAAGCAAATCCAATTAAAATCCTAACAGCCTTTTGCAGACAAGTAGAAATACTATTCTCAAATTGGTCATTGCAATCGCCAAGAACTTTAAAAGAAAGAAAAAATGACTACAGTTTCAGCCTAACAAATGGTGTGCTGAAATTTAGAAGAAGAAGATACTGGTGTGGAGAATTTTCTAACTACACGAGGCAAGAAATCGTGATGGAAATTTTGATATATTTACATATATGAAAATACCATGTATGAAACAGAGAGGCGGATGTCAAACGGGAAACGTTCTGGTTATTTCCAGAACTAGTCAGAGGAGCGTGCGTTGGGTGTAGAGATTACTAAAAAAAAAGTAAACCAAACCTCAACAAATTAATAATACGAGAAATGAAGATGAAGTGAATGACTTAAGTATGGACACCAAGAACCGAGGGAGGGAACAGCAAAACAAATCCGACGAGAAGAAAGGAAATGAATTAATGGAAAAATGGAAAAATGGAAGAACTGGTAAGTTCTATATATTCTATAGAACTGGTAAGTTCTATATATTGTTTTTCTTTTTTCTGAACTATCTCCCCCCCCCCCCCGCCCCGCTTTATGGAGGTAAAATTGACTAACAAAAATTGTGTATGTACTTCAGGGGTACAGTGTGATGGTTTGATGTAGGTATACATTGTGAAGTGATCACTATAATTAAGTTACTTAACACATCATCCACCACCTTACGTCGTTGCTATTTCGTGTCTGTGTGACGAGACCATTTGAGGTCTCCTCCATTGGCGAATTTAAAGTATACGAAACAGTACGATTAACTAGTCTCCACACTGCACTTTAGATCCCTAGGACTTAGTCACCTTAGAACTAAAAGTTTGTACCTTTTGACCAGCCCCCCCCCCCCCACCAGCCTGTGGTAAACACGATTCTACTCTTTGGTTCTATGAGTTTGACTATGTCAGACTCTACATGTAAATGAGATCGTACAGTCTTTCTCCCTCTGGTTTATTTCACTTAGCATGATGTCCTCCAGGTTCATCCATGTTGTCCCAGGTGTCAGGGTTTTCTTCTTTTTTATGGCTGAATAGTATTCCATTATATATATAGTTTTCCTTATCCATGCATCCGTCGACGGACCCTTGGGTTGTTTCCAAGTCTTGGCTATTGTGAATAATGTTGCACGGAACACAGAGGTGCAGGTATCTTTTTTGAGACATTGATTTCATTCCCTTTGGGTATATACCCAGTAGTGGCATTGTTCAGTCATATGATAGGTCTGTTTTTTATTTTCTAGGAATTTCCATACTGTTTTCCATAATTGCTGTACCTGATGAGTATATGAAGAGAGAGTTCTTCTGGAAAAATCAGTGGAAAGAGACAAATCTATAGACCATCTTAGTAATAAATAAGAGAGAAAATATTAATTCAGTGAGAAAGATATAATTATAGATAAGGTGGATGTTATAAATTATTTTATATACAATCATATCTGATCAATATACATATTTTGAATTAGATGAGTTTATGGGAAAGTGCAAATGGCCAACATGAACTAAAGAAGAATTAGAATATCATAATGCCCTGTAATCAAGGAAGCTACTGAAGAAAGTTCTCAAAGAAATGACGTCAAAAAAATGGTCGGAACAGGCAGACCCCTTACCTAGATAGTTCTTTCATGATGAAGGAACGGCTACTTCTATGGATGCTTCTATTTATTTTAGGCACAGATGATATATCCTGACACAAAAATCTGGGGCGCCTGGGTGGCGCAGTCGGTTAAGCGTCCGACTTCAGCCAGGTCACGATCTCGCGGTCCGTGAGTTCGAGCCCCGCGTCGGGCTCTGGGCTGATGGCTCGGAGCCTGGAGCCTGTTTCCGATTCTGTGTCTCCCTCTCTCTCTGCCCTTCCCCCGTTCATGCTCTGTCTCTCTCTGTCCCAAAAATAAATAAACGTTGAAAAAAAAATTAAAAAAAAAAAAAAACAAAAATCTGACAAAATAAACAAGAAAAACAGAATTTTAGCTATGAATATACAAAAAATGCAACAGTACAGGAGGAGGGCATTGAAGTGCCATCAAGTAGAACTTCTCCCGAGAAGAAAGACACAGATTTCATGTTGGAAAACCTATCTGAGGAGAAATTGCTCTGGAAAATAGTGCTTAAAAGTAATGGCCATTCAAACTTGAAAAGTGTAGAAAAGCATAAGAGAATAAAACAACTATTACGACAAAACCCACAATAACCACTGTGAATACTTTGCTACTTTTCACCCAATATTTTTTACTCCCCACAACAAAGAATTAATTATCCAATCTAAAATACCAACAGGGCCAAGGTTGGGAAACCCTGATTAATATCTCGCTTTTTTTCTCTTTAAAATAATTTCAGGGGCGCCTGGGTGGCTCAGTCAGTTAAGCAACGGACTCTTGGTTTCAGCTCAGGTCACAGTCTCAGGGTTTGTGAGTTTGAGTCCTGTATTGGGCTCTGTGCCGACAGTGCAGAGCCTGCTTGGGACTCTCTCTCTCTCTCTCTCTCTCCAAATAAATAAATAAACTTAAAAAAAAAAGAAGTTATTATAAAAAAAAGTCAGCATTTTCTCAGAGGTGGGCAGAATCCCCCCACCCCACCTCGCCCACCTTGCCCAGAACCTGTGAATTGGTCACCTCACATTGTGAAAAGAACTTCACAGAAATAACTCAGGTAGGAACCTGAAGGTAGGGAGCACATCCTGGATGATGTGCGTGGTCCCACTCTCATCAAATCAAAGGAGCCCCTAGAATCGGGAACTTTCTCTGGCTCCAGTGAGACAGGCGAGGCAGAAGAATTCCGACAGACTTGAAGCATGGAAAGACAGGGGTGATGTCGCCGATTGGAGACGGGGCAGGGGCAACGTGACAAGAATGCAGGTGCCCCTCGGGTGCAGAGAGAGACTCCCAGCTGAGGACAAGAAGACAGGGACCTCAGTCCAGGCACCTCACGGAACTGAGTTCTGCCAACAACCTGAATGAACCCGGGTAGTGCCTTCCCCCCTCCCCTGCCAGACCCTCCAGATTTGGAGCTCCAGCTGGCCGGCACCTTGCTTTTGACCTTGTGAGCCCAGGAGCAGAGCAAACGGCAGAGCCTGCCTACACTGTTGACCAACAGAACTCCGAGATGGGGGATTGTGTGGCCGTGAAATTTACGATAAGGTTCCCGCAGCAATAGAAAACAAATACATCTGGCACGATGAACAATTCCGCCCTATTCGCGAACATCTGTGTATGTAGATCTTTGGCCCCATCTCATGGGCTTTTTATAAACGTCGCCCGGTTTCTCTCTGGAAATGTGCTTTCAATTCATCATCGGCCATACTGGAGAGAAATGGCTACATCTTGCCCTTACCAACATTTAGGGAAGTCACATAAGACGTACCCTTTAATTTGATAAGTAAAAACGTATACTTTGATATAATAATAATTTGTCAATTTTTCCATTAACATAATTTAAAGTGCCAGATATTTGCTAATTATGTACTTTTTAAAAAGAATTACCTCTTGGGTCTATCAGTTCTGTTTTTCCCCCTGTTTTCTAATTATTTCTGCCTTAAAAAATTAATTTCCTTCTCTTTTCTTCATGTGTATTCTTTTCTTTCTCCTCCTTTCCTTCCCTTCCCTTCCCTTCCCTTCCCTTCCCTTCCCTTCCCTTCCTTTCCCTTCCCTTTCTTTTCTTTTCTTTTAATTGCAACTGAAGATGAACTTTCTTTTCCTGATGTTCAGATTCGGGGAAATAGGTAATCCCATTTCATAGGTATTAATGACTAAATCATAAGATTAGGCTTGGGGCGCCTGGGTGGCTCAGTCCGTTAAGCGTCCAACTTCGGCTCAGGTCATGATCTCACGGTCTGTGAGTTCGAGCCCCGCGTTGGGCTCTATCCTGACAGCTCAGAGCCTGAAGCCTGCTTCAGATCCTGTGTCTCCCTCTCTGCCCCTCCCCTGCTGCTCTGTCTCTCAAAAATAAATAAATAAACGTTAAAAAAAAAAAGAAATAGATTTCGAGGCAAATTGTTTCTACCTGTTCTATCACATGACATCAGAGACTTAATTTTCAATGAAAATTTACTTAACAGGGAGATGCTTTCTTTTTCTGAGGATAAGTTCAGTACATGCACATTGCAGAAACTTCAGACAGTAGAGAAAGTCAGCTGTATTAGTTAGCTGGGGCTGCCTTAATGAAGAAAGTCCCTCAAACTGAGTAGCTCAAACAACGGAAATGTAGGGTTTCTCAGTTTGGGAGGCTAGGAGTTAAGGTCACACTGTTGCCACAGATGGTTCCTTCTGAGGCTGTGAGGGGAAGTCTGACCCAGGCCTCTGCCCTGGCTTCTGCTGGTTTCCTGGTCATCTCTGCTGCTCCTTGGTACGTAGAGCACCACCCTGGTGTCTGTCTTCTTCTTCACAAGGTGTTCTGTGTGTGTGTGTGTGTGTGTGCTTCCAAATTTCCCCTTTTTGCAAGGACATCTTTCATATTGGATTAAGGCCCAACCTAATGACCTCATCTTAACTAATTACCTTGGCATTGACTCTATTTTCAAATAAGGTCAAATTCTAAGGTCCTGTGAGGCTTAGAACTTCAACATATGAATTCTAGGGGGCGCGGTTCGACGCAGCCTTGTTCATAGTCACCCTTCCCTAGGATGACTGCTGGTCTCGCCATCACCGTGCACTTGGTGTATTTTCTTCCAGGTTTGCTCTACACGCATACGAACACTCGCGGAATTTATTTTGTAAAACATGGAATCATACAGTTCTCTAATTTGCTTTTTTTTTTTTCACTGAACAAAATGTTCTGAACACCTTTCCACGTGACCAGACACAGATGATATTTAAATGGGTGTATAGAATTCTATGCTTTGATGAGCCATGTTTTATGGATCTAAGAAATGTTTGTTTTTCCACGTTTGCCCTTCAAGCAGAGCAGCCACGAAGATGCCCGTATGCAGAGTGCTCTCTGGATTCCTGGCTGCAGGCGGGTCCGCTGGTTTAAAATGGCCCGTGTCTTGCAAAAATATTTTGACACATATTGACAACCTGCCCTCCAGAAACGCGGGGAGGTGACCCTTCACATTCCCGCCGCCAAAACACTTTCTCCTCCACACCTGCTCCTCCCCAGCCTTCCGTACTTCAACGAGGACAGCTCCGTTCTAGCAGCCGGGGTCAAACCTTTTTTATTTTTAATTTTGTTTTCATGTTTAACTTATTTTTGAGAGAAAGAGAGACAGAGCGTGAGTGGTGGAGGGGCAGAGAGAGAGGGAGACCCAGAATCTGAAGCAGGCTCCAGGCCCTGAGCTGTCAGCACGGAGCCCCATGTGGGGCTCAGCCCTGGGGATCGTGACATGAGCTGAAGTTGGACGCTTAACCCACCGAGCCACCCAGGCGCCCCGAGGTCAAATCTTGAAGTCATCCTTGTTGCCTTTTTGCCTCACACCTCGCACTGAAGCTCTCAGCAGGTTCCCTGAGCTCTGTCCCCAAAGTCTATCCAATGGGACCGCTTCTCCCACCTTGGTCCACATCATCTTCTCACGTGGACCATCTCCCTGGTTTCTCACCTTGACCTGACCGGGGTCTGCCCCGCCCCCTCAAAGTCTGTTCTCCCTACAGCCGCCAGAGGGCGCACCTTAAAACGCAAATCAGACCCTGTCCGCCTCTTCTGGGACTTCCCAGACTAAACCGCAAGGCCCTAGCCAGGGGGCTCCAGATCCTATTCCGTGAGGCCCTGCCTGTGTCCTTTTCCCGTTTTTCCATTCCCGTGTTTATCTCATAAAAACACAGAGAAGACTCCTTTGCGTATTAAGATTATTAGCTCCGTCCACCAGAAGTCACTGGTATTTTTCCCATTTTGACATCTGCCTTTTTAAGGCATTCATGGACTGTTTTGATATGTAATTTCATCACATTTTCCATTAGGATTTCTTCCTTGCCTGTACACTTAGAAAGACTCTCTCCTCTTTAAACTTATATATTCACCAATATTTCCTTCTAGCATTGTTATATATAGAACATCGAAAACATTACTCACTACTTAAAAAAAAAAAGTTCTTGACAGTTGTAATGTATTGGCTTCTCAAGACAAATTTTAGAATGAATTTCCTTAGTTGTCTGCAAAACCCTACTGGGATTTTTGTTGGGGGCTGCTTTAATTTGGGGGAGAATGCGTATTCCTATCCAGGAGTTTGGTTTGCCTCTCCATTTATTTTAAGCTTTAGGGCCCCCAGTACAATTTTGTGACTTTTTAAAAATTTTTTATTCATTTCTTGATAGAGAGAGACAGAGTGTGAGTGGAGCAGAGGCAAACACCGAATCCAAAACGAGCTCCAGGATCTGAGCAGTCAGCATAGAGCCCAACGCGGGGCTCAAACTCGCCAACGGTGAGATCATGACCTGATCCAGAGTCGGACGCCCCACTGACTGAGCCACCTAGGCGCCCCTTGTGGCTTATCTTTACCCAGGTATTGTATATTCGTAGTTGTTCTCGTGAAGGGAATGCTTTCGGGGCCGACTCTTTTCCTGGGGACCCCGTAGCAGGCCGGGCCCCTCCTGCTGCCCCTGGGATACCTGGAGGGCGTGAGCGCACCGGCGCCACGGACAACTGGAACTCCCAGTTCCATCCGCAACCCGCCCCGCGGTCCCGAGCTGCCGCCTCCGCTGCCTGCCACGGCGATTCGGTGGCGCCCCCTGGTGGCCGTTACCAGTGTGGCGCTTCTGCTGCCTTTCAATGCCACGCAGGCATCACCTTCCCGGCTAGACTGTTGAATCACCTTCCCATGAAGGAAGGCAAACGATTTTCCACATTTTGGATTCAGCAAATACACCTCGGAAGATGAATATGAAAAAGTCGCCCTAAAGCCAAACCGCCACTTGAAAATGTAGCAGCTATTTATGTATTCACTCCGAATCGGCTGATGCAACGATCTTAGGGGCCAGGCCACCGCGATACAAACGCGAACCGAGACAGACCCTTAAGGGCCCCACTGTTCCCCTGAACAGTGTATTCTAGTGAAAGGAGACACAGATAATCAAATAAGTCAATGTGATTATTTCCAAGAGAAATAAATAATTTGAAGAAAAGAAAGCAGGAACAGAGGCGATGGGCGTGGCCAGCACTGGCTAGCGGTCAGGGCAGGTGAAGAGGTGTCCCATGGAGGGACAGGGGAACGAGAGGTCCATGCGTGGAGACGGGCGAGCTAGATACGACTCACTCTTGTCCAGTCCGGAGCCCGTCTTTTCTTTACAGAAGTGGAAATTCAGTTAGGAGAAAAGTGGAATATATACGTTCTTACTGCCTTGCGCATTCCTTCATAGCCATAGTTTACAATGCTGTTGTGTTTCACCCACAAGAAAGAGCACAGTTCCTATTCATCACGTGGGGAAGTGGGGTCTGCAGGCCCAGAAAGTGACTCTTGTTACCGGAATGTGGCTGTCGGGGCTTTGGCCTGGGTGTGGGAGGCATTTCTCTTTTGGCTTTGAGCTGTCTTTCGGGCTGGCTTAATGACATCTTTTTAGGCTGTAATTATTGTTGTCGATACGAAAGAGCAAGTCTAGGAATCGATGACACATAGCGTCCTGGGCTAAATTGGGTCCCCCCCCCTTCCCAAGTTGAAGTCCTGACCCCACTACCTCAGAACGCGATGGCATTTGGAAACAGCATGTTTGAGGAGGTAATTAAGTTAATGCGGGCTTGGGGATGGGTCCTCATCCGATACGACCGGAGTCCTTATAAGAAGGGGAGATCAGGACACAGGCACACACAGAGGGAAGACCAGGTGAAGACACAGCGAGGGGGCGGCCCCTACGAGCCAAGGGGAGAGGCCTCAGTTGGAACCAACACTGACAACAACTTGATCTTGGACCTCCAGCCTCCAGAACTGCGAGAAAGTAATTTCCTACGGTGTAAGCCAGACAGGCTACGGTACTTGTTAGGGCAGCTCTAGGGGACTAATCCATGTAGATGAATGTTCTCTTTAGAACGAAACTTAATGGTTTCGTTGAAATGAAACTTGATGATGGTTGAAATGAAGGGCTTACTCTAAGAAATGTTTGTAAACACGAGCTTAGAAGGCTTAGGAGCACCTACAAGTGGGGAACCCTGAGGTGGGAATGCGGTGAAGCCGAAGGAAGCGGAGACCTGACGGATCCTGCTGGCCCTGGGGTGAGGAGGGAATGTGTTAGCGGGAAGAAGGTAGAACATGGATGCTCAGAGGGTGGGGACCAGGCAGCTTGTAGAAACTCACTCATTCAGCCGACACTGAGTCAGGGTCACCTACCGGCCAGGGGATGGCAGTGAATCAAAGCTAAGGAAGGGACGCGTGAACTTGGGGGCAAACAAGACAACAGAGAGATGCGCTGGTGAGTCAAGGAGACGTCATCAGGTTTTTCCAGAATCTGCTGAGATAGCCCCTCAGCTCTGCCCTGTCGTCACCCACCCTTCTGCCCTGCTGGACGCTCACCCAACAACCTTCCAGTTTCCAACTGAGCTTTCCATATCCCCTGACTGGGAAAGAGTTACCCCCTCCCTTCGCCACCCACCCCCCCCCCCCCCGGGCAAGTTTTATAAATTGAGGACCTGCTTTGTGCCAGGCACTAGAGATACACAGTGGAGGGTTGACAGGGTCCCTGAAAAGGGAGGCTTTGTATTCTGGATACGGAGAGAAGTGGGTGGATTCAAGATTGGCTGGAAGTAGAGTCAGAAGAATGTGGGAAGGAAAGAGAATTCCTAAGGATGATTCCTGGGTTGGAGGGCTAAGGAACAGGATGCATGATGGGGAAATGGAAGGGGAATCTAGAATTTTCTTAGGCATCTGGGGTTTTAGATGCTCATAATGCATCCAGGAGATACCAAACAGCAGCTTGATTTGTGAACTCTGCAAGCAGGTTGGGCCGGAGCTAAAAATGTGGGAATCGGCAGTTTACAGACAGAATTTAAAGTCATGGGACGAGGTCAAGTCACCTGGATAAAGAAGCCGGAGGCCAGGATGACTTTTGATATATTAGGTTTTTATTTTCATTTATATTAAAATACTTCCTCGTTTCCCTCATCCTTTCTTTCTTCTTTCTTTCTTTCTTTCTTTCCTTTTTTGACACAGGATTATTGTGAAAAGTGTTTTTTAATTCCTAGGTATTTGGGGGATTTGAGAGCTGTCTTTATGTAATTGATTTCTAATTTATTTCCACTGTGGTCAGAGAACGGACCCCAAATAATTTAAATACTTTTTCTTTCAGATTTGTTGAGCCTCACTTGGTGATCCTGTATACAGTTGATCTTGACACACGTTCCACGTGCACTTGAAAAAACTGTGTAGGGGTGCCTGGGTGGCTCAGTCGGTTAAGAGGCCGACTTTGGCTCAGGTCATGATCTCACGGTCCATGAGTTCGAGCCCCGCGTCGGGCTCTGTGCTGACAGCTCAGAGCCTAGAGCCTGTTTCAGATTCTGTGTCTCCCTCTCTCTGACCCTCCCCTGTTCATGCTCTGTCTCTCCCTGTCTCAAAAATAAATAAAACATTAAAAAAAATTTTAAAAAAAAAAGAAAAAACTGTGTATTTTGTGCAGTTTGGGGTTTTAAGTTCTACAAATGTCGATTATGGCAGGTTGGTTGGTAGTATTCGAATCTCCTGTATCCTCAGTAACTTTTTATTTTATTTTATGATTTTTAAGTTTTTATTTATTTTTGAGGGAGAGAGAGAGAGAGAGTGAGCATGAGCGGGGGAGGGGCAGAGAGAGAGGGAGACACAGAATCCGAAGCAGGCTCCAGGCTCCGAGCTGTCAGCACAGAGCCCGATGCGGGGCTTGAACTCACGAACCGGAAGATCATGATCTGAGCTGAAGTCAGACGCTTAACTGACTGAGCCACCCAGGCGCCCCTCCCCAGTAACTTTTTAAAAACTTAACTTCAGGGGCTCCTGGGTGGCTCTGTCGGTTAAACGTCTGACTCTTGATCCCAGCTCAGGTCATGATCTCACGTTTCGTGAGTTTGAGCCCCGTGTTGAGCTCCTCGCTGAGTGGGGAGCTGGCTTGGGATTCTCTCTGTCTCTTCTCTGTCTGCCCTTCCCCCACTCTCTCAAAATAAACAAACATTAAAAAAAATTAACTTCATTTATTAGAACAGTTTTAGATTTACAGAAAAATTACATATAAAAGACAGACAGTTCCCAGATACCTCACATCCAATTTCCCTCACAATTAACATCTTACATGTAGATGTTTTATTCACATCAGGAATCCATATGGATATACTATTATTAACTACAGTTCATGCTTTATTCAGATTTCCTTAGTTTTTAGCTAATGTGACTTTTCTGTTCCAGGATCTTACCCAGGATCCCACATGATAGTAATTACATTTCTTTAGGCTCCCCTTGGCTATGATAGTTTCTCAGACTTTCCTTGTCTTTTTTTTTATTATTATTTAAAAAAATTTTTTTAAATGTTTTTATTTATTTTTGAGACAGAGAGAGACAGAGCATGAGCAGGGGAGGGGCAGAGAGAGAGAGGGAGACACAGAATCCGAAGCAGGCTCCAGGCTCTGAGCCGTCAGCACAGAGCCCGACACGGGGCTTGAACTCATGAACCGTGAGATCATGACCTGAGCCAAAGTCGGACGCTCAACCGACTGAGCCACCCAGGCGCCCCTGACTTTCCTTGTTTTTGATGACCTTGACAGTGTTGAGGTATTTTGTAGAAAGTCCCACTGGGGGATTTGTCTGATGTGCTTGTTACGATTAGATGGGGGTTAGGGGGTTGGGGGAGGAGGACCAGAGGTGAAGCGTCATTCTTACTGCGTCATGTCAGAGCTACGTATTATCAACATGCCTCACCCCTGATGCTGCTGACCACCAGGCTGAAGAGACACTGGTCAGTTTACCCCGGCATCCTGCCTTTTATCGGGCAACCCTCTCCAGGGGTCCTCCTGGCCTCTGCCAAATGTCCCCGTGGAACATCGGGGATGTAAGAATACTCTTCCAAATACATACATTCTTCCCCAGTGACTTACATCTGGATGTAGGAATGTTCTCAACGTTCCAAGCGTTTTTTTCCCAGCCGCCAGTGCTCTCCGCCCATCACCGAGAGTGTTTTTTCTCTCGTGGGAAATAAACCAGCTTCGGTAACGGCCCACGATCCTTTTGAATTTTCCCGATGGAATTTTGGCTCCTGTTCCACAGTTGTCCAGCGTGGCCGGTCCTGCCATCTGCTTTGGAAAGATTCTCCTCTCCCGTTAAAGGGCAGATTCCTTCCAGCTTGGCTATTTGCTGAGCATTCGTTTGTTTGTCTCGCTGTAATTCAGGAAGGACTCAAAATTTCTGCTGGTGTTATTGCCTCCCCCTTTCTGTGTTTTCCTGACCTTGGCGAAGCTTTCGCAGTTTGAAGACTCTACATCTGCGGGGTTATACTTCGTCTTCCTCGGCTGATTCAGTGTGCATCTGATTTCCTTTCAAGTGTTTTGAAATAACGCTTTTAACTCAGTGGCATCAACCAGTTTCTTCAAAAGTGCTTCGATTTGTCCAGGAAGCGTCTGTTTGCTCCTGTGTTCCTTACGCCGGGTCCCCGGCCCCACCATCCAGGCTATCTTCCCCTGAGACCACCACCCAGGCGCTCCTCCTTGGTGAGCGGTCACCTAGAGGCGTCATCTGATTTTCTTCCGAGTTTTCTTTTTTTTTTTTAATTTTTTTAAACGTTTTTTTATTTTTGAGACAGAGAGAGACAGAGCATGAACGGGGGAGGATCAGAGAGAGGGAGACACAGAATCTGAAATAGGCTCCAGGGTCTGAGCGGTCCGCACAGAGCCCGACGTGGGGCTCGAACTCACGGACCGTGAGATCATGACCTGAGCCAAAGTCGGCCTCTTAATCGACTGAGCCACCCAGGCACCCCTCTTCCGAGTTTTCTAACATTCCACTTTGTTTCATCTGTTCACTGACCCTCCTATTCCCTTCTTTGGCTTCTTGTGAAATCAACTTCGTGCGTCCCTGAAGGTCATCATTTTCATCCAAAGCATCTTTAGGTCGTCCCAAGCTGTCCTTTTTTTTCCTTCTGATGTATTTTGAAGATTGTTCTGGCTGCAGGTACGTGACAGCGATGTGTTCTGACACATCTTCTGAAGACTGAAGGTTTCTTATGATGCTGGCTGCCCGCTCCACCTGTTCTGAATGTTCAGATTTCCCTTTGACACGTCCTTTTCTGAAAGCCTCTATTTTAAGTCCAAGAAGAGTCGGTGGTTTCCAGCTCTTCATTAATGGTACCCAGGTTTTTAAAAAGACTATCTTTTTAAAAAAAAAAATTTAATGTTTATTTTTGAGAGAGAGAGCATGCGAGTAGAGGAAGGGAAGAGAGAGAGGGAGACACAGAATCCAAAGCAGTCTCCAGGCTCTGAGCTGTCAGCATAGAGCCCAACGCGGGGCTCGAACTCACAGACTGTGAGATCATGATCTGAGCTGAAGTCAGATGCTTAGCTGACTGAGCCACCCAGGTGCCCCCCAAAAGACTATCTTTTTTAAAGAAACATCTTGGAGTCGCGGTAAAATCGAGAGGAAGGCACAGAGACTTCCCATATCCCATCTGCCTCCACTCATGCACAGCCTCCCCCATCATCAACATCCTCCACCAGAGTAGGGCGTTGTTACAGTTGATAAACCTGCGTTGACGTGTCCTTATCACCCATGGTCTTAAGACCCAGCCTTATGGTCTACACTAGGCTTCCTCCCTGGTGTTGTACATTCTGTGAGTCTTGGCACATGTACAATGACACGTATCCATAAGGTTTTTTTCACTTCCCTGAAGATCCTGCCCATTTTGGTAAGTATGTGGTGGTGTTGCCTTGCTGTTTCAATTTGTATTTCTCTGATGATCTCTGATGTACGGCATCTTTTCATATGCTTCTTTGCCATTGGAATATTTTCTTTGGTGAGGTGTCTGTTAATAATGGCCCATTTTTAAATCAGGTTGTTTGCTTTCTTATTGTTGAGTTTTAAGAACTCTCTGTATATTTTGGATAATAGCACTTTGTCAGATGTGTCTTTTGCAAATATTTCTCCTAAGTCGGTGGCTTATCTTTTCGTTCTCTTGATAATATCACTTGCAGAGCAGGAATTTTTAGTTTTTCTTTCCTTCCTTCCTTCCTTCCTTCCTTCCTTCCTTCCTTCCTTTCTTTGAAAGAGAGAGCTCTTGAGCCAGAGAGCAGGGCAGAGGGAAGAAGAGAGAGAATCTGAAGCAGGTTCCACACTCAGCTTGGAGCCCAATGCGGGCTCGACCACCCCGCGACCCTGGGATCATGACCTGAGCTGAAATCAAGAGTTGGGTGCTCAACCGATTGAGCCACCCAGGTGTCCCAGAAATTTTCAACGAAGTCCTGCCTATGAGTCATTTCTTTCGTGGGTTACCCATTTGGTTGTAAAGAAAAGGTCATCACCATGTCCAAGGTCATGTCTCCTATGTTATCCTCTGGTAGTTTCATAATTTTGCTTTTTGCACTCAGGTCTATATCCATTTCGAGTTAATTTTTATGAAGGGTGAAAGATCTTTGTTTAGACTCTGGAAGAGCCCCCGGAACCAGTCGCCACCCGAGTGGCTGGGATTATATGCTTTCTTTCTACTCACCATCCCCTACCCCTACTGCTGTTTTCTTGACCAAACTCAGTGGAGGGGATTTCTGGGTCGAGTGAACTGTTCTTGTGTTTGGGGCTCTTCCAGACTCCCGTCTGTCTTAGGAACCCTCTCCATTTTCTAAGCTCTGCCCGATTTCCTCTTGCCCTTGCAAAGTTTCTCCATCCATGGCAAGACTGCTCTTATCCAGACCTCACAGCACCTCCCCGTGGAAGCTCCCCTCAGCTCACCCACGAGAGCCTCAATCCTCTTAGGAACTAGTTCATCAAGGCTCCCCTGTGCCTGCCAGCCTGGACCCAGCATCACCACGAGTTGGAGAGGAACACCCTGAAGCTACCGGATGTCCCCACCCCTCCTGGGATGCCACCCTCAGCCAGCAGCTTGCTCTTCCGGAAGCACCTCCCGAGGGCCTCAATTCTTGGCATCCCCTCTGCACTGCCCCCAGACAGGCTGCTGTGGAATGAGGATGAACCAGGCCCCCAGGATCCCCACCAAGCCTGGAGGAACACGTGCTCCTCCTGCCTTATGCCCCGTCTGCCTGCATCTCGGATGGGACACAGAGATCACTGCCACCATGGTAGCTGGTGATGCTTCCCCCAGCCAGACTCAGAGCCACCACCCCAGTGACAGCTCGGGAATGTCGTCCTCACATGCCTCGTTCCTGAGCAGTGGCAGGCCACGGGGCAGAGGCCCTCTTGGAAGGTCCAATGGGAGGGTGGGTGCCCGCCCCTCCTCAACAAGAACTTGGGCCAGTCTTCCGATTGCTTCCTGGGCTTGAAGACCCAGGAACGCTCAGGTTCCCAGCCTGGGGTGGACAGTCGCCTCCCTGCCTTCAGCAAGTCTGAGCCCCTGGCCCCTAAGAGCCTAAGCCACCAGCCCAGCTTGGGTTCATGTTATTTTGTTCCATCACTGAGCGGCAGCCCTGATGGTGGTTTGTCCCCAAGACGCTCCCCTGCCATCTGCTGGAAAGCCGTCAGGTTGAATAGACAAACTTGGATATGATAGGAAGGTGATGGTGCCCCTAGAGGCGTGCAGTGTGGTCCCCTGTTGGGATGTAGCTCTCAGCTGAGCTTAAGTGATGCCCGACCCCTGATCTCCCCAATCGGGGGAAGCTCATGGTCTAGGAGGACAGGGACAGACCCAGAAACAGAAACAGAAACAGAAGGTGTGACATGCAGGAGAAGGATGGACAACCAACTGTGGGGGTCCAGCTCAGACCCACACCCTTTCTTGGGTGGCCGCACTTCCGGGTGTGGGTCCAGGCCTGGCTCAGTCCTCTGGCCCCCAGGCTGGTCCGCACCACACCCAGCCCCCCTGGTCTCTCTGGTGACCACGGCCATCGCGGGTGGCATCACAGCCCTGCCCTGCGCCCGGGGCCCGTCCTCATCCTGGAGAGGTCCATCTACCTCAACCCCCTCAACCCCCAGCCTGTGCCTGGGGGCTGCTCCTTATTCCTTTGCATGGAAGCCGGATAACCAGCGGTTGATGTCACCTGCCCTCTCTTGCTTCTCCAGGTGTGGCCCCTGGGCCGCAGCACCTGGGGGCTGGTTAGGAGAGCAGAATCTCAGGCCCCATCCCAGACCCTCCAGACTAGAACTAGCTTTTTATCAAAACCCCTAGGTGAGCAGCAAGCACATCACTGAAACCGGGCAGCACCTCGGAGGTGGGAGCACCTCGGGGCTGGGAGAACCACGGAGGTGGGAGCACCTCGGGGCTGGGAGAACCAGGGAGGTGGGAGCACCTTGGGGCTGGGAGAATCACAGGGCTCCAGGAGCCTATGACGGTAAAACACTCCAGTCTAACGTACAAGGAGAGTGCCAGACGAATAGCTGCTTTGCTGTTAAACAGGCGATCAGAGTGGGAGGGATTCTGAGACCCCCCCTTTGCTACTGTTCCTTTTGCTCCTGGCAGGGGGGGGGGGTCACAGGTAGAAAGTACACCAGGTGAGTTGTCTCGCAAAGCAGATAAAGAGATCACAGGGAATAACTTCTGAAGCTCTGACTCCCTGGCAGGGGTGAGTGGGTTTCCTTTATTTAGGGTTAGGATGAATATTTAGAAAGGGGAGGGCGTCATCCTATGCGGAGGGCGTAGGGCCGCGCATGCACTGTGAGGAAACGTGCCTATTCACACAGTGTGATGTAAGTGAGGCTCGTGTTTGTCTTCGGGTGGGGACTTCAGCATTGTTATGAGGTACGGGTAACTGGGTCACTCGTGGGCCATTCCACGGTCCATCTGTGCAGATGGAAGTCAGGGCTTGAGCTCAAACTGGTCTGGGCCGTCTGGGCCGCTTGAGCTCTTGGTCCGTCCGGGCGGTTATGGCTTGAAGGTAGTGTGGGTTTCCATCAGGGGATGCTGTGCCCATCTGGTCCTTTGCCTGAGTTAAGAGATAAACTGGAAAGAAGGGCTCAAGGCAAAAATGTGGGAGAGAGGCTGATGGGTATAAGCAGGCGAGCAGTAAAGTTTAGGTGTTGGGCTGCAGCTGGTGACAACTGGGCCTCAATTATCTGCTTACTGATGATTTTTGGAGGAAGGCAGGCAGCTGGAAGAGCGTGTGGAATGTCGGACTAAAGAAGAGGTACTGCCTGCCGGGTCCACTCCTGGCTCTGCTGCCTGCTGCTGTGTGGCATTGGCCAAGTTGCTTCACCTCTCTGTGCCTGTTTCCTCATCTGTCAAATCAGGATCCCAGAGGACCCACTTATCGGAGTGTGTTGAGGACTGAGTTAGCCCTTGTAGACACTTGGTAATCACTCAGTCAATATTAATGAGGGCTGTAGGCGGTTAACAGAGAACCTTGAAAGAGTGGGGCTCTGTTGACATGGCTGGTTTCGGAGGATTTAGCACATGGAGGTCAGCAAATATTTACCTGCCAGTTACCACAAAACAGAAATTAAATCAATACTCATTCTTTAAAAAAAAAATAATTTGTTTTTGGGAGAGTACAAGCAAGGGAGGGGCAGAGAGAGAGGGGGACAGAGGATCCAGAAGCAGGCTCTGCGCTGACAGGCTGACAGCTCGAACTCATGAATCGGGAGATTGTGACCTGAGCCAAAGTCCGATGCCCAACTGACTGAGCCACCCAGGTGCCGCATCAATACTTCTTCCGTATTGCATCATCACGCAATCGAATTTCTAAGTCTGTTTCCTAAGAAGGGAAGAGAGTTTTCCTGATTTGAGAATGCTTGTTATAATTATCGTAAGGATGACTGATTTACAAGTCCCAGACCAACACATCTCAAGGCGGAGCCAAGCGGGATTTGCTGTCGACTGGATGGGAAGAGGGGGTAGCCGATGAGGCAGGACGTCCAGGATAATTGTTGACTTAAGGAACCAGGGCTGGAGGGGGTGGGGGGTGGGGTGCCCTGGCAGGTGGGCTGACGTGAGTTCCGGGTTGGGCCCGCCTCATCCGGGACTGCTGTTGGACGCCCATGGGCCGTGGGTGGCTGCGGCTGGAGAGTGAACTCCGGAGGACGGGTTGTGGGTGCTGCTGGGTCCCCTCACATCCCTCAAAGCCACGTGGCCCTGGGGTTCAGGGGTATCTGCTGGGCGTATATCCCCCTCCCCGGGGCAATTTTTTTGGATCATTTATTTTGTTGCCACCACTGTATTACAAAACATTTCAAGTGCTCAGAAGATACCACAAGGGAATTTTACAGGGGAAAATGATCTGATGGGGAGAAGAGACAGATGCCTCATGCAGAAAAATTCCAAATAATCGACGTAGATACTTGCTCTCAAGGAAGTGGAGCCTAATCCCCACTCCGAGTGTGGGCAGACATAGCAACTGTTTCCTGGGGACAGACTCGAAAGAGGGAAAGCGAACGAGCAGCTTTACTGCAGAGAAACCAGACCATGCCGTCTCCACCAGGTGATCAAGGTCAACATCAAGGGATTGAGTCACGGGGCTGTGCGCACCCTTGATAAGCTGTGATGAGGGCAGCGCTCTCTCTGGGTGGTCTCCTAATCAGGAGAGAAATAATCAGACAGATCCCACCTGTGGGGGATTCTACCAAATGCCTGTCATGGAAAACACGCAGAGGCTGAGACACTGCCCAGCCAAGAGGAGCCTACCGACACACGATGGCTAATAAGTGTCATCGTGGGGTCCTGGATGGGATCCGGCACAGGGAAAGGGAAAACTACGGACATCTGAGTAATGGATGCGCTTTAAGTATTAATGATACTTTCACATATTAATAATAGGACATCAACATTCATCCATTAATTATGACAAATACACCATGCTAATTTACGATGTTAATAATAGGAGAAACCAGGTGCAGGGTGGATCTGGAAACTCCCTGTACCACCTTTGCCTCTTTTTCTGCAACTCCAAAGTTCTTTCAGACAATAAAGCTGCTTCAAAACAAAACAGCCATACACCCACCACCTAAATTCTGCCCTTCACACTTTACTGTCCATATCAGACATTACGTGTGTATCACGCATCTATCCGTCTCTGTTTACCTCTCTTGACTGCCCTCTCTTTTTTGCTCAAGACGGCACGTGGGAAGCTGGCACAGGTGGGCTCTCAATGCCACGGGGTCTCGGGGTCTCCAGGTCTCCGGGTCTCCGAGTCTGGTACGCTCTAGGAATGCCCTGTCCCCAGCCTCGGCTGTAGCTGGAAACAAAGAACTCTACTGCCACCCAATGGATACTTAGAGAAATGAAAGTTGAGTGGTTGAGGGACAGCTGGGGAGGCCCAGCAAGGCAGGGAGCCCCTCCGGCTGGGGGCCAAGGCAGGACCCCTGACCCCTTGGCCAGTTCTAGTCTAGACCCGGACGTCTGCCAACTCTGGCCCCGGTTCCCAATGGCGCAGCCATTTCGTAGGGTTATGCGTACTACACTTTTCAAAAAAGTCTTTTCTGGAAGGAGGTAGAGCATGAGGGAACGGTATTTTTGATGACCAGGAAGAACAATTTCGGAGCAGTGGCAGGGCCTGTCCAGCTGCTTTGGAAAGAGAAGTGTCTGGGGGCAGGGGCGTCGGCTGACGGGGCTTGGGGGGCCCCGGGGCACTGACGGGAGGCCCAGGTCTGCGGCCTGTCTTGGGCCACAGGTACCTGGTGTCCGGCTTTGCCACACATGCTGTGGCCACAGCCCCTCCTGAATATGGAGGCGAGAGGGACGGGAAGTGTGCGACCTGAAGGGCGGGTGGCACAGCTTGGTTGTTCCACGTCCTGCTCTTCTAAGAGGGGCCCCACCCATGAAGCGGCTGACCACAGGCGTGGCTGCTTATGCCTCAGGGTTAGCAAAAGGAACAGTGTGTGCCTTAGTCTGGGTTTCCCCAGCAGCAGAGCCTGGGACAAGGGTTCGAACGCTGGTCATTTATTCGGAACTTGATCCCCGCAAGCCCCTGTACAGACTGGGACGGGAGCCAGGGGAGGGAAAAGATGGGATACAGGGTATGTCATTACACCACTAACATTGTGGTTTTTGGGGCTCAGCCCTGCTGGGAAGCCCCCCCCCTCCCCCCGCCCATCCCAGCTGATGGCTGAGGACGCTGGGGTGAGGGCTGCTTCCAGGGACTCTTAACTGCCACCCTTCTGGTGCCCTGGCCCACGGTAAGTAGCTTCTAGAGGGCAGAAGCGGGTGCTACGGGGAGGCTCGGGGCACCGCTCGGTCCTCTGTGTGTTCATGTGTTGGGGTTGGCACTCGACCCTACCCCACCCGCCTCATTCCCCACGGGGAGAGGTCCACGGCGGGGCTGCCCGAGGGCCGGGGAGAGGATCCCTCGCAGAGTCAACGGAGCATGAGAAGGTACTATTTGGGTTAGGAGTGGGGCCGGGACGAGGGGACCCTCATCCCTTCTCCACCCAGGTGACACCGTCAGGTGGGGAGGTGTCAATCTCTCTCAAGCGTGGAAGGGGGTGTGTGGGGCAGCTCACCAGGGAGGAAGGAGAGGAAACCGGCTGGGGCGCGGCCTCGTCTGGTAGCTTCCCCTGGGCTGGCCCCGAGGCTCCCCCTACAGCCTTGTCCGCTGCCCCCGCTTCATCTCCACCGAACCGAAGACCCAGGTGCTGAAGAACAGAACAGGACCGTGTCATTTCCACAGATCACCAAGTACGTAGGTGATAAAAATTTGGTACCGAGCAACAGGAGTCCTGAGGAGCTAAAGTTCATCTGGTAGAAAATGCTGAAAAGTTGAAATCTTCCCCCTAAATCTCTAGTGGCTGTCTTCCGGAAGGGCTACCTAGAAAAAAGTACTGCACAAGTTATAGAGGACACGACCTCCTACCTAGAAGCCTGGCCGTCCCCGTACCGGGAGCCCCAGGTCCCCGGGGACGAGCCCAGCACTAGCCCTCGGGGCCTGAGGTCGTCGGCTCCCACCGGACCACCACGCGGGCAACCAGACACCAGCGGGGCCGCGGGGGTCACTGTGAACAAACGCCGCGCAGAGGCGTGACGCCAGTCGTGAGGGGACACAGCTTTGTGCGAAGATCACCACCTCTTCGGTCGGCGTGAACCGGGCAGGGACGAGTCTCCACGACAGGCTGTGAAGGCCTTTGTCCCTACTGACCGTGTCTTGGGTTCTAGACCCCGCGGAGGATCGCAGGCTGACCACAAGCGGTCAGGCGGGCGGGCGGTGACGGTCAGCGTGGAGAGGTGTTGAGATGGCTCCTGAGGGAGGCTTCCCTGTGGGGTTAGTTCCTGGGATCCAGCACACAGGCCTTTGAGATTGTAGTGTGTGGGGCGTCTGGCCTCGTCCCTCACACCTTCCAGAAACGAAACGGCCGGAGAGATGGCACGAGGCTCTGAAAGTGGCGGGAAGGCCGCAAAGGGCCGGGGAGGAAGAACGCTCCTTGTAAACCGAGCGGTAGCTGAAGGGCAGTGTGTCTGGGGGCATTTCTGGCAAATTCTCAGGGGACCACTCATTCATGACCTCGGAATGGCAGAAAAAGCCATCGGGCACTGAGCCCTCACAGAGCTTGGAGAGTCATGATCTTCTTTGGCCCTTACAAATAATATATATATAAAGGAGGGCAGGGTAAGGGCTACACATTGACCCCCGAGCAGCCCGAGACTCACTTCTTCTTGGTGCGGGGAAGTGACACTGACAGGTGACCGGTGGGAAGTAGAATGTGAGCTAACGCACAAGTCCAGCCCTCAGCGTGGCCACTTCCTGTCTGATCAGAGAAAGGGCCAAGTCACAAGGTGTGACCTCACGGGGCCGTGTCATCTCTGGAGACGAGGGACCGAACTACCTGGAAGAAATAGGCAACGAGTAAGATGTGTTTGGATGCGGGGTTGTGGCAAGGACACGTCCCAGGCCACGGCCCCAGAGAGTGGCGATCCCATTTACAGACAAGGGTTAAATTAAAAAGCGAGGACAGGGCTGTGCACCCCACAGCACAGGCGGCCCGGGGACAGAGGGCTCTCTCGCCCTCACTGTGATCTCACCCTTGTAACTTCTAATCCTCCTGCCAAATGTAGTTTTACCCTCGAACGTTAATAATAAAGGGTCACAGAGCCATGGGCGAAGGGTCCGCTCCCCAAACGCTAGGGTCTAAAAAAGCGATCAAACAAGGAGTAATATGCTGCACGTGAAAGGCAGGGCGAGGGAGCTGGGAGCCCGGTCGCGTAACACTCCAAAAGTCACGTAACTTTTAAGGGAAAGTCGCACCAGACACCAAAAATCAAACCCTGAATAGGAAAAAAGACTTAGAAAGGCATGTGTGTTAGCTGTTTCCCGTTAGTTTGTGACAAAATGTGGGCCGGGGTGTCTCCTGACGGGGCTGTTCACGGAGACACAAATGCAACTCTCTGGAAGACACCATAAAAACGGACAGCGCTGTTTCTCCAAAATTTTATTTTTAATTTAAATTACAGGGCCAGCCAGATATTCTGATAAGAAATTTACGTTTCCTCAGGAGAAAGGAAATGCTTTCAGGGCACTGTTAACAACTGTATACATCTCCACCTTTTTTTTTTTTTTTAAGGGTTAAAAATCACATTGAGTAACTGTACCTGACTCATGTAAAATTAAACCTTTGTAACACAAAAAGAAACCACTTCCAGTATAATAGTTTTGGTGATATGAATATATTAAATGATCGTAACTTTTCACCTTTGAATGTTTTCACATTTTTGTTAGAAAACAAAAACAAAACGAGCCTTAACTGTCCCCGGCTCCCAACGCAATGGTGGCACATCGCTGATCTCTGTGACGCGCTGCACCCTCGCTGTCTCCCACACAGAAGTGCAGGTGCCACCGCCCAAGTGGAAGCTGTTTTGTTGTTTCAAGTTCTAAGAGCCAGCTTGGCGGGGAAACTTTTCTTCCACTTGGTGTAACTGATGTTTTCGCACCAAATCCAGACACCAAGCACTGGACTGCGAGACCCAGAACGTTTCCTCACGGTCGAGTCCCCCGTTCCCTTCCTAAGTATCTTGGGTATTTTTCATTTCTGGGAGTTTGGATCGCCTTCCCGACTTCCAGTAGAAAAACGTGACTTATTTTACACAGATTTTGGAAAAGACAGCCTCAGGAAAAGCAATTATAATGCAGACTGCCTTTTGACTGAGATAGGATAAAACACATTTATAGCTTCTGGAGCTATTTTCCTCGCGGGTATTCCCAGGAGGTCTGAAAACCTGCCGATGCTTAAAACATCAATTGGGAGTCTCACGTTGCTGGCTGATAAATAATTCAATTAGTAAGAGAGGCTAGCAAAGAGTAATTATATAAATTTCTTAATCAGCTACAGCCATGCTGAATTCAAACTGGCAAACTCTGATTTGTTAAGTTGTTAGTTGTGATCTTTGTATCACTAAGATGAACAGATACCATTCTAAGAACTTGACATAGATATGTTCTAGGAGACGTTCTGCCGTGGTCACAGTAACAAAAAGTGGTGCAAAATCAGTTACTTTATAAATACTGATAATTTGCAGCATTAAGGAACAGGACATTAAAAAAAAATAAGTTTCCCCATAGGACACCTATGACTAGGGGCTCTTCTTTTCCTAAGAGAAGCCAAAGTTTTAATTATTCAGTTTCACAACTATTGTACTGGATTACTTACTCTAAGAAAGAAAAGGTGCTCTACAGAGGTTCCCCCCTCCCCCCCCCCCCCCCCCCCCCCCCACGAAGAATCAGCATGAACTTAGCAAAATCAGCATCATTCATGTCTGGCGAGCTCATGACTCATTGAAATGAATAAGGCCGATACTGCGCAGGGAAGCGTGGCTGGCTGAGTGCCAGGCCTACCGAACGGCACCCCAGTAGATAGCTGAATACAAAGGATTGGTTTCCATTTTGTCTTTTAATGCTGTGATACTTAAAAGTTAAATCAGCATTTTCATGTGATCGGAAGTCTTTCAATTACATATGAGCATTCATTTTTTTTTTTTTTTTGCAAAAACTCAATATTAGGTAATAGTTACATACTAATACAGTAACATTCCTCTGCTGTACAAATTAAATCATTTAAAAGAAAGGAGCATTCTAAGAATTATATACAAAAGAAACCTGTAAGCATTGTCGAAATGAAACGCAAGGTGTCACTGTTAGCTCTACTGGTTTAAAATACCTTCCAAAAGTAAAATTAACAAATACCCTTCAACATATCCAGGTTTACAAGTCTCAAGAAAATCAAATGTCAAAAAATTCTAGAAAGCTGTGAAAAGCATATATACATTTTCCTCATGACCTTATGAAGCTTCACGCCTTTGAAAAGTTGCCATCGATCCATTCGCACGCCAACTTTATCCACCCCAAAAGCTCCTACCTTGGATACAGCTCCCCTCTGATCTCAAATACAGCTCTGCTCGATCTTCCTTCAGCGAAGGCGTACAACCTCACCACGAACCCACGCTCAGATCTTTAACAGAGATCAAAGCAAGCACGCAGGTTGAATCTGAAAACACCAACCCCCTTCTTCCCTAAACCACACCGTCATCTACACATCTGCCTGCAGGAGCCTAGCCAGCCACATTCAGAACTCCCACAGCAAACAGAGTCCTCGAATTCTGAAGCGACACACAGATCAAGAAAAAGTCCACGTGTGCTCTAGTGGGCAAGAAAGCAGCAGCTACGTTCTCCAACTTGGACTAAAAAAAAAAAACAAAAAAGGTAAAATGAAAAACCGTTCACTTAACAGCAGGTTAGCAGTAATGTTCCTCATGAACCGAGAAGAGTGCCTGATGCTGAATAGCTAACAGCAAACGCTGAATCTGGATTTACTATTTTAGGTGTTGATTGGAAATTAGGCTTCTTGCTGAGCTGGTCTCTTCAAATCCCTGATCTGTTTAACTAAATAGGTCTTCTCATCGTTAAATTGTTCGTCCTCGGTCCTGTCATTCTGAAACTTGCTGAGGAACTCTATGAGTTTGGTCTGGTTCTTGAGGAGGATGTCTAGGATGGGCTGCGTCTTGTTAGGATTGGCTACGAACACCTGCACGGAGAGAAAGCAGCATCAGTCGCAGGAAGGGATGAGACCCAGACGTCTGCCCACAGCCAGCAGGGCACGCGTGGCACACGCCCGATGCTTCCCCGGGGCCTGCGGTCAAGTCATGGTTCAGAGGATTTTGTTTTGGAAGACTGCATTTTACAAGTGGGGGTGGGGGGGGGTGGGGGGGGTGAGGTGGAGAATTACATGTTTCAGCACAAAAAGGACTGACAGATTCATTCATGCTCTGAAATTCTGCAGCTTGGTATTAAAATATAGACTGATTTTAGAATAAAATGGGCAGAAATCATTTCTGGGCAAGGAAAGTCAGAATGGATTCCAAGTACTAAAACCTCCATGAAAAGCATTAAAAAATGCACTAAAAAATGCTTACTCTGTGATCAGTGATAGTCTACATCAGAAATGAACGACTCTCCCCTTGTCCCCCAGTCCAGATGGTAGACCTTTCTGGGTCTGTTTTTGTCAAATGTTGTGCTACACAAATAGGAGCTCAGATGACCAACATGAAGCTAGTAAAACTCCAGCTAGTGGTAAATGCAGTGAGATGAACAACTGGAGAAGGAAATCCTGTCTGTGGCTCCCATGCTGTACCTTAAACACGTGGAAGGCCTCAAACTGGATGTTACGACTCTTGTCTCGGAGGAGATTCATCATCAACTTGAGGTTCTCTGGTTTACTGATGTATTTTGTCATAATTGTGAAGTTGTGTCTGTCTAACAGTAGTTCACCGAGAAGCTGAGAAGACAAACAATTACTCTTACATTATCATCAAGATTTCAAGTAAATCCAAAGTTAAAAAAAATAATTCACTTTATAATCATCACTGTTAAGCCCAGAACATAGGCACTCAAAAGACTGATGAGTGGAACCGAATTACGACCTACAAGCTACCGAGAGCCCACCACCTGCCACCCGACCACGTACACGGTTCTTCTGGGGGCTTAATCTATGGGGAGTCCAACACTGCTCCCTGGTCTTGACGTGTGCCAGCGCACATTTGGCCCAGAATCTGCAACTGTCACAGCCTACTTTCCACATAAGCATTCCTGTTGTCTCATTAAAAAACAAAAACGGAAACAAAAAACTATCAAAGAAAATGGCTACAAGATAGGTTATTGATAATTCTTGTTTGACTTAACTACAAATCTTAGTGTAATTAATTAAAATTATTTACTTGGATTTCCCAGGAGAGAGTGTTTCAGGGCCAAAGTTTTCCACACACTTACCCTTGAACTCGCCAAAGTTATGCTTTTATCATACCTGATTCAGGAAAGTTTATGAGTATTTCTCTGTTCGTTCTTTCTTTAGCAAACTATCCTGAAGATACTCTAGATTTTTCTTAATGATTCATCATCACTAATGACATTAAGCTAAAAAACTGTCTGTGTCTCCAGGGCTTACTGAGTTCTAGAGTCATTATACCACATCGGTCCTTGATTTTCGAACCGTCCCTGCTCGCTCTAGCTCTCTTCGTCTGAAGCCAGTAGTCACCTCCTCATGTCAGTGAGTCAGCTTCTAGGTGAGGTCTAGCATGCCCGCCGTGGAGGAGGAGTAGAGTTGCAGTCCTTGGGGCTGGGGCAAGGGCAGGGGCAGAGGAAGAGGCAGAGGCAGAAGCTGGGCCCCTGCATCAGCCCACCTGGGCTTGAATCCTGGCTCCCCACTGCCTGTAAGCCATGCAACCTTGAGCACATTAATCTCCCGGTGCCCCAGTTTCATCATCCACGGTGGGAGTGGATGACAGTACCTATACCTCATGAGATACATGCGTAGTGGGAAATAAAAGCACGAATATGTGCAAGGCACGTGGGACTGGAGTCTGCATCGAGACATGGACTGAGCTCTAAGGGAAGGAAAATGCATGAGTAGAGTTATTCTGCCCTGGATTAATTGCTCTGGTTAATTCCTTTCTGGATTCTTGACTGTGTCCTAGATAGTTGAAAATTTCTAGACAACTATCTCTAGATAAGTAATATGTAATATTAAATAAAAAACAACCTGATGTGCAGGAGAACAAATCTATTCTACTTAGGATTTATAATGAAATTCTAGAAAGAATTCAAAAGCTCAAGCTCAGGTTTCACATCAATCTGAATCACAAAATGTACAACTATCAGGGCACCTGGTGGCTCAGTCGGCTGAGTGTCCGACTCTTGATTTCAGCTCAGGACGTGATCTCACGGTTCATCAGTTCGAGCCCTGCGTCGAGCCCTGAGTCTGGCTCTGCACTGACAACTCAGAGCCTGCTTGAGATTCTCTCTCCCCCCCACCTCTCTGCTCTTCCCCAGCATGCGTGAGCGCACATGCACTCTCTCAAAATAAACTTTAAAAAAAACACCACAAACCCAAAATATACAACTTTCAAGGTAAGAAGCAACAAGTATTTACTCTTACAAAGACTCAAAAGTTACTATTAAGCATGTGAAGGGGTACAGCTTTCCTGGTGTTCATTTTCTATCACAGAAACCAAAGAAATACCAAGCATGGCTCACTTGGTTATCTGGAGGAGGATAACTGGTAATTCTTTAAATTTCTTGAGACCTAAACAAAAAAGTTGGAGGTCTTGCACAGGGAATACACATTTGCTGGTAAAATAAATGTAGGAATACTTAAATGCCCGTGTAGCTGGAAAAAAAGAGCACAAGTAAAAATCCATGTTTAAAGTACCACTGGTTCTCACAATTGCTGCATGCGTCCTGAGGTGTCACAGAGCCACGGGAGCCGGGGACCGGCCCCATGTCCGTGACCGAGGGCTCGCACACAGCGGTCTTAACCGTCCTTTTCAGGTTGGCAATTGCAAAGTGGCCAGAAGGTCTTGAATGCCCTTCTCCTTATCGAAGCAACCCCAAGATTCAGAATTTGATTTGCGGACACACTACCTTCCTCCCCCTCTCGTGAGAGGTATTGGCCCTGGAAGCTACTATCCTAGGTAGTCCTGCCTGGCCTCCTTGGCCTTGGAAGACACTGGCTCCATCCAGCTGCTCATGCCTATGTGACTGCTGGGAAGACAGGGCATCCCGGCCCTCAGATATGAAGAGGTCACTTTACTGTGTTGAGAATCACAGGGGAGCCTACATCATATTATAAATATTACAAGTATATATGACATTATAGTACACTGATGTACAGGGAAGAAAAATTCCTGAAGCAGCTGCCAGAATTTCCACACCCACCCCCGAGGATGAAAGGACTGGCCTTACCGGCGGCCATCGCCCAGCCAGCGCACCTGGAGAGAGGACAGGATGGGCTGGGTGGCGAGGCCCCAACAGCGGCAATGAGCAGAAGGCACCCCAGCCTGAAGGGCCATTTCGGCCGTGATATATTTCCAAGCTGTGGCTATTATTGGTCCCCAACTGTAGGAGTTAGTCTTAAGAGAAAAGAAGGAAGCATCTGGCCAGATGGAAAGGATTCTTTTGGACATCTGGATGGTAGAGAGTGTTCTAGTCAAAGGATACAAAGTATAAAAGAGGCTCCTGAGGTCCTTTAGTCAATCCCCAGAGAAAGGTAAGGTCTTGAAGAGTGACCTCCCTCTGGCAAGAGGGCAAGCAGGAATGGAGTCCTGATCAAAATGAATTTGGACACCTCTGAGAGGAACAACTCGGAGCAGAACAGAATCTGAAGTGGACCCAGCAAAAAGTACAGGTGGAGTTAGGATTCTGCCTTCCACCCCCAATCCTTTGTGAGCTGTACCCACAGTTCCTGTCAGCGCCACTTACTGACAGAGTGAGGGGTATGCTTTTGTTAACTGCAATGAGAATTTTCTAGAGCAGAGGTCAGCAAACTTTCCGTAATGGACCAGAGACAGTAAATGTTTCAGACTTGGCAGGCCCATAGAGTCTCTGCGGCCACCATTCAAATCTGCTGTTATACTCTAAAGTAGTCTTATATAATATAGAAGTAAATGAATGTATCTATGTGCCAATAAACCTTTATTTACAAAAACAGGCATTGGGCTGGATTTGGCTCATGAGCTCTAGTTTGCCAATCCCTATTCCTGAGTTTTAACTCTTTTTTTTTTTTAAGTTTATATATTTAGAGAGAGAGAGAGAGAGAGAGAGAGAGAGAGAGAGAGAGAGAAAGTGTACGTGTGTGCATGAGCAGAGAGAAAGGGAGAGAGAGAATTTGCCCAAGCAGGCTCCGTGCTGTCAGCGCATGGACCAGGCCAACACAGGGCTCAATCTCACGAACCGTGAGATCACGACCTGAACTGAAATCAAGAGCCGGCACTTACTAAGCCACCCAGGCGCCCCTTGAATTTAAATTTCAAATGGAAGTATGCATGTCCTGGTCTGATACAAAGCGGCCAAACCTGCCTGCGGTTGAAGGTTTCACTGCTCACGGCCGCCCCGCCCCCTCCTCATGCAACAGCCTGCGTCATCCCGGAAGCACAACAGCTACCAAGACTTCATCTAGTTGGTGTGATTCGAAGTTTCAAAAACAGGCTTCCAAATCTAAAATACTGCATTGCTAAGAGGTAGAGACCTCTTCAAAATTCTGCATATTCTATGTTGATTTCTCCACTTACAAGCAGGTGGGCAGGTGCCCTGTGCCGATCACAGCTGAACTTCGTTTCCACAAAAATCCTGACCAAGGACAAATGTATTTTCCTCTCAAAGGTCTAAGACCCACACCAGCATATCTCCCATTTCCCAAACACAAATTTCACGCGCAGGGTGAAGAGAAGTAAAATATGTAAAATAATCAGCCATACCTTGAGTGACTGTCTTTTTGTCACATAGTTTTCTGAATGAAGTAACTTCTCATATTCACTGAAGAACTAAAAGACAAGAAAACATGTATCAGGAATTATTTTCTTAAAGACTGGTAGAGGACCTTAAAAAGCTTGAGCACAAACTTCTAACACCACGAAGGCCAACCACTGCCCGTCTGTCTCACACAGCCTTCCTCAGTGGCGCTCAGAGACCCTCAGGCCCCCGCCCCGAGGATTACCTCCAGGACGGGGGCTCCTGGGACCCAGTCCCGCCCAGTGCTGGCCAGGCCCACACAGCTCGAACCTGGTCCTCCTGTCATCCAAACTCCACATGCATAAAACAGAACTCCTACCCTCCAGCTGTCTGCTCAAGGTGGAGTCTGCTCTCATTTCTTGGTTTTAGATTAGAAAATTTCCTATTTTTTTTTATAGTTCAGTGAGTCCAAAGCATATAGACAAAGAGAAAGTCACCTATTCTTTCAATGCATCAGGCAAGAGGAGAAAATAATTAAAACCAGACAAGAGGAGAAATTCAACACTCTCAAATAGATAGGTGTCCTAGAAAAGGTGGGACTTGGGCTCAATCTTGAATAATAGCAGGGATTTCATTTAGAAAAGGGGAGGAGATAAAATGGGAAGGACACAGCATGAGGGAAGGCTGGAAAATGCACAACGTGACATACTCAGGAAGTGACACATGTCCACCAGATTTACACAGTGCTTGCTGCTCACTAACAAGCACGGTGTCACTGGCATGGTGAGGCGTGGCAGCCGATCAAAGCAGGAGGTAGGAAATGGACAGGAGGGACACAGGGTCCAAGGCCACAGTTGCTAACACGGGGCCTATGCTTCATGAGGGGTCCTGCTCAGCCACTCAGCTGTGATGCAGAGCAGGGGACTCCTCGAGGAGCTGCTCTCAGGGAACTGCACTTCTGTCACCTCACCTAGAAGGGCTGCATCCGCTACAGGCCACCGTGATCAAATCCCCCTGAGAATGCCCCTGGGAGAATGTGTTTTGTTTTACAGATGTTGTCATCTTTCGGTTGACTTTGTTCCCCTGAGTGCTTTCGGTTATTAGAAAGCTCAGGGCCGAAGTGTACAGGATTTTAGATCGTGTGATTTTGTGATTTTGTAATTCTGTGTAAAAGCAATCCTCCCGGTTTAATTTAAATTACCTGCCTCCTCACTTTCCTCTCCCTCCCTCAGATCTGACTGCATTATCTACACATTTCTGTTAGTTGCCTCACATAAATATTCCTGAAATTTTGTTGACCAATGTCATCTATTGATAACCTGGCTGAAGGTTAATAATTGTAGTAATATTAATTACTAGCAAACTGACGTCACTGCCTGAAGTTAAATTTCTTGGAAGTTGGTTTGTATCTTTGGTAGGCTTTAAACTAAGATACTGGTATGTCAGATTCTTTCCAATCTTTGAGGCCATGTCGTAGCACAAACAATCCCGCTGACGTTTTACTGATGCTCATCGAGTTCCGGCAGTGCCCTCAGGCACTCAACAAACATTCTTATTTAATCCTCACAACAACCCGCCACAACGCTTAGGTGCGATCACGAGCCTTCTTTTAGGGCTGAAGATCCTGAAGGTAGAGGGTGAACGAAGGCAGCCGCCCAAGGTCTGGCAGCACAAGGTGGGGCTGGCGCCCGAAGCCCACATTTCTAATTGCTGCAGAAAGGCACCCGTGAGGTGACTGTGCTGCCGTTTGAAACCAACGCACAAAGACACACACCACATCCCGGTGGAAAATCAAAAAAACCTGACCGGCAATGTTTAAGCCCCTCCTGAGACTGTCTCTGAGGGACCGGGATGCACTCAGCACTGCATGCTACCGAGTGGGAGGGAGAGATGAACACACAGTTCGAAAGTGTAGATTCTGCCTCTGGGAACCTTACAATTGAAATTTAGTTGAAGAGTAAAGTGAACAATGAAGTATCAGCAGTGCCTAAGATTTCAAAAATTCAAACGACTAGTGAAGAATGAAAACCCACGCCAAATCTCGCCGGTCAGACGGGAATTTCAAGCGGACTGTTATTATCCTGACTTCTCCAAGAACACCCATCGTCGGGCTGTGGGCAGCGTGTAAGTCAGGCCAGTCCGGCCTAAGGATGTGCCCGTGCGCACGGCGGGGGCAGAGCTGGTGCGAGGTGGGGGCGAGCACCTGACCCTGGGACCTGAAGGCTGCTGTGCGGGTCAAGGGCACTTAAAATTGTTTATGTCGCTCAGGATGTTGGACATCAACTCAAACTGCTGGGCTAGTCCAGTGTCCTCACTTTACAAAGAGGACGGACTTCTGAATCCCCGGGGTAATGGCCTCGGCCATGGCCCCGAGGAGCCAGCGGCAGGAGCAGGGCTTCCCGGGGCAAGTGCTCTGCTCGCCCTCACAGCTGCCGCCCCCCTCTCTCTCCCGGAGGTGGCAGCAGTGTGGGCAGCCGATGGAAAGGAAGGGAAACTTAAAGTTTGATAATAATTTTCTTTTTATCTTAAATGTATTAACTGAGGGTCGATGGGGGGGGGTGGGAGATGCGGGGAGGGTGGGTGATGGGCATTGAGGAGGGCACCTGTTGGGATGAGCACTGGGTGTTGTATGGAAACCAATTTGACAATAAATTTCATATTAAAAAAAAATGTATACTGTCCTTTGGCAGCAAAGGGCTTTTACTTCCTCCCCTAAAGCAAGAAAAGAAGGGTAGCGTGTCAATCAAAAGACAAAAATTCTGCTTCTGACCAAGTAACAGTCAATACCTTAGTTCAGTAGAGAAATGATTACAGCACCGTCTAAAACCATTACATATGCAAAATAAGTATCCGGGATACAATCTAATTTCAATCTTTCATTTCTGGTACAAAACTTACAGTTTTAAAGTAGAATTTCATATACTTACTTTATCATAATGCTGTTCCAAAAATTCTGCACTGAGCAATTTATGTCTTGTAAGTAAATCCTAGAGAAAGAAAATACACTATTTTACAGCGGTTCTGAATTTAAGTTCTTTTAGAAAGAGAATCCTAAAACATGCCACGCCATTTTACCTGATAAAAACTGTTGTTAAAACTCACTATACTTAAAAACAGTTGCACATGAGTTGTACTGAAAATGTGGATTCTACGGAAGAGCAAATAAAATCACTAACAACTGGCAACTGTGATTGTGATGGTGATGACTGGTCGCGAGTCTACAGCTCTTAGAAGGAAAAATTTAAAAACAAACACATAAGGCAAGAGAAATACAAATTCAAAGAAAGGGAACATGGCAATAAAGTGAAAGAAAAGTAAATGATTGTGGTAAAGTATCAAAGAGAATACTGCTTCTGGAGGAGAAAGAGGAGAAAGTACTGGAGGTTCCATTTTCTTCCTCCTAACTTCTGTTATATTTAGTTTCATATCTAATGAAGTCTTTTTTTTTTTTTTTTGGATGCAAAAAGGTGATTTTATTAAAGCTCAGGGACAGGACCCGTGGGCAGAAAGAGCTGCCGGAGACAGACTGTTTTTAAAAAGCCCCATTGTGTTATAAACATTAGCTCCTAAGTATGCACAAGGCTGCCAAAGTGTAGGATCAAACATCAGAGTGACCTGGAGCCCAGATGCATTCCTCACCACGTGGCTTTCCCAGAAAACAACTCCAGGATCATTCATTCAGAAAACATATACTATGTGCCAGGTAAAGTTCTAGGTGCTGGGGCTCCAAAGACAAAAAGATGTGGTCCCTGCCTTTAAGGACCTAAAAGTTAGCAATGACTAGCCTGGTTCTCACCACGTGGGAAAGAGAATGGGAACTCAGGACAGCATAAATGGTCAATATTTGGTGAATTATGGAATAAAATTCCTTTAGAGCGGCCTACTGGAGAGGTCAGTGCCAATAATCCCCTTTTTCCGAACCAACTTTCCTTGTTCTCTTAGCTGTTTATGTTTGAGTGGCCCAGGTCACAACGAACCATTGTTTCCTGAGGTATGTCCAAGTGTAAGATCGGTCCTGAGAAACGTTCGAGGAAACGTCCCATGGTCAAATGCACGTGGAAAATGCTATAGCTCTGGTTCCCTTGTGGGGAGCTGGCAGGTCTCGAGAGACCCGACAGGGAGCTCTTCTGTCATGGACTTTGTTACTGCCCTTCCCAAAAGGCCTTCCTCACACAGGCTTTCCCCGTGGCCTGCCGGCCTACTGACCACCTTCGGATCTCGCCCCCACATCACTGCCATAGCTTCCAGACTGGTCACCAGCATGGACAAAGTTGTCTTTACGTCTGTGAGATTACATGACTGCCATCTCCCATGCTAGACTATAAGTTTTATAAATACCACGTTCACGTCTATTTTTACGAATCTTTGAATCCCCAGCACCAATGCAGTGCCCAGCACATAGAAGAGTGTGATATTTAATACATAAATGAATGAACCAACAAAATCAGGAAACAGGTTTGGGAAAACATCACATCAAGCAATCCTTAAAGCATGCTTTTAAGAAGGTTTCTAACTCCACCCCAAAGATTTACAGGTGTTCAAACTGCTGGATAGGGTACGCATCGTATGCCTTTCTTGGGTAATTTTTTCCAAATCCCCCTTGGGGATTCAATAGACAAAATTAGAAAACCTGGAGTTTGAGCATCCTCAAGAAGCTGGAAGAGAAATGCCCAGTAAGAGAAAAGCTTCCCAGTATGGGTGAGGAGACGGGGGTGGGGAGAGGAGAATTTATATTAGTGTACTGGCCCACAGGGTCAGCTATTAGGGAGACAGGTACATGAGAACTCGAGGGCAATATATGAGGCATGCTTGTTAAAGGCACCTCCTCCTTCTATAGCTACTGCAATCTGCTTATGGTGGTCCCCCCGGTGTAGGAACCTCAAGGGCAGGGGTTTGTCTGGTTCACTGTTGAACCCCAGCACCTAAAGAACAGTGCCTGACACAGGGTAGGCAGACTAGTGGAATGAGCCGCATGAACAAATGAATAAACGGACTAAGGGATTAGTGTGTCAGGATCCATATAAGACTATGTGTCATTTCTACTTTCTTTGTGGCTAAATCATTCTGGAGACCACTAGAAGGAAGTACAGAGAAAAGAACTTGGTGTTCACTGCTCTGCCATAATCTGACAGAAGAGAATGCAAAGGAGGGGATCTTAGAGACAATGGCTCTCAACTACGGTTGAATTTCAGGAACAGGAAGGTAGAAGATATTGCTCTAGAAAGCAAAATTCCTAGACACGTTGTGCAATACATTTTTACTGAAGTTTTGAGTAAGAAAACTACTCTGAAGGATAGATCTCAAGTAGGTTCAAGAGCCTCGCAGCTGGGCCACACACGAAAAGGGGACCTCCAACGTTTCCCCAACTAGGAAAGATTTTCTTCATTATCATCTGGTTTAAAGAGACCAGGAAACTCAGGAAACCACTGCCAATGTAGGAACCAAATCTCAATGGCCTCGGAGCAGGAGAGACTGAAGGGGCGCTCTGAGACGGCTAACATAGGAGATGGACCCCAATGCACAGCAGGACGAAAGCCCCTTGTTAAGAGGGCCACACCAGGGCCTGGAGAGGAGAGTGAAACACTGGTAGGAGAGGAGAACTGCCGAGATTCCAAGGAGAACTTCCCAGATTCCAAGCTGGGAAGAGAGGAGGTGGGGACTTGGGCAGAGCCTCTACCTACTGAGCGATGAGAAGGAATCTCACCCTAGGAGCTGGAGCCACATGCTTTGGAGGGCTCCCCCAGGGTCGGGGACAGAAACCGACAGAAGAGAAGATGAGGGGGAAAGGTCATGCAGTCAGTGGTCAGTGAGCTGCAAAATTTCCAGCATGCCACATGGTCCCAGACCACGAACTGCTGGGTCGGCTAGCAGTGGGGAGGGGAAGCAGGATCTGATTTCCCACCTCCCTAAATTCCAGTACATCCAAGGCCCTGGTAGCACTGGCAGACAAGGGTCATCTCCTGAGCCCAGCAGATTGAGCACCAACCTTTAGGGTACACTGAATTTAGAAAGATTCCTAAAAGTGGGTCTGGGACTCAAACAGCATGTTGCAAGGGCAGCCCTGGGATCCCTGAAGAAATGCTGCTGACCCCGGGGCTCGATTTCACAGAGCCCTGGCAAGTTGTTTGGCCCAATTTCTTCCTTGATGCTTGACCATGTACCAGGACGAGAGACTCAACTCTACCAAACGTGTGTGGTTCACTTTTGGAGCTCTTAACAGAAAGTTCTCCCTGTGCTAGAGTCAAACCTGTCCCCAGGTTATTTCCAGAAACCGTCAGAGCCGACAGAAATAGGTTCAACCCACTTTCTATAGGACCCCACTCCACATACATGAAGTGCTCTCACGGCAAGTCCCTACCGAGTCTTCTCTTCTCCAGGCTAAATACGTCCAAGTTCCTTTAACCACTCCTCGAAAGACAGGATCTGAGTCCCCCTCACCATCTACTGTCTTCTGAAAGCCATCTATTTGTCTATGTGCCTCTTACAGTGTAGCGCCTGGAACGGAACACATTTATGTGCTGTTACCTTAATGGCTCATAGTGGGGCCAGACCGTCAACAGCTCCTTAGGTCACACACTACGTGGTCACATGTAGCTCTGGGGCAGCAGCATCATACTGTTTAATTTTACTGCACGTATTCAGAATTCTGTGTACTCAGAGTGGGCTCTGTAGGCAGACTGCCTGGGTTCAAATTCCGGCCTCCCATTTTTTGCCTGACCTCACCCAATACTTCTAGGCTTCAGTTTCTTTCTCTGTAAAGGAGATAGTAAAATTACCTCCCCGAGAGAGTTGGTTGAGTAGGGTATGAAATTGCCTGCACTTTAGTAATTGTTATACTTAGCAATTATTATATTTAGTATTGACTATATTATTATGCCTTATTCCCACATCCCTTATTTATAGAGTTGGGTCTTCAAGTGGAAGTCTTCAGTTTGTTCTGTTCCATTCTGGCCTCTCTGGATCATTCTGAAGCCTTATTTTAGGATTACCACGGTCTGCTGTCTTTCCCTTTGTAGCTCTCACCTATACATTTGAGAAGTTGTAGGCCTTGTCACATTTTATCTAAGTCATTAATAAAAATGTTCAGCTGGACTGAGACAAAGCCCACTGGAAATCCACTAGAAATTTCTCTCCAGGGTGATGGCAATCCATTTTGCAGCACCTTATGCATATGACCTTTAGTTAGATGTGAATCACTACACTGAAATTCTACCTAGCTCCTGTCTTTTCATTGATTCCATCGAAACAGATCTGTACAATTATTCAACATCCAGTATCTCCTCATAGTTATAAAGGAGTAATTCTAATAGCTACTGTTCGCTCCACACATAGTGTGTGGGGACACAATATTACCCTGACATACTAGTATTCTTACCTCCATTTTAACAGATGAAGAGCTTGAGATGAAATCCGCAGCAGGGCCGGGAACTGAACCCAGGCAGCCACACTCTGAGTACCCTCATCTACTGGCAACTATGAGATTAATATGACTGAACTTACTCTTCGTGAATCCATGCTGGCTGTGGGTACATGGTTTCCTTTCCAAAATGCTCAGATATCATCTCTTTAGAAACACTTTCTAGAACCTTACACAGGTAAAACATCAAGCTCCAAGCTCCACCAGCCTCTCTGGGGAATCTACCTTCTTTTACTCTGGAAAAATTGGAAATATATTCGTTGGCCTTCTGATGCCCCTCCCGTCTCCTTAAGTCCTCAAAAAAGAAATCATGAACAATATTTGGCCACTGAGTTACTATCTTAGTACACATTCATTCAAGCTACGGATCTTGTTAGTTTTAATTTAGAGGGGGTAGTTTTAATTTCCTTTTGAGACCCAGCACCCATTCCACAGATTTGTAAATTCAAGTTTATGGATGAGCTGCATTTCTTCAAATTTTTTTGTGCACAGTGCAGTTTCTGGGGAGACAGGTCTGGTCACATTCTTCAAGGAGAGTGCGAGCCCCGGATCTACCCTCCTTTTCCGTGATGCAAATATTCTCTCAAAAAGGACGCCAGCAAAGCAGGACAGGAGAGTTCTTCCTCCCCCTCAGCACCTTTGGCGTGAGGCTATCAGACTCTCACCGCTCTGACCGGGTTCCCTCTCGGAAGGATGGGGAGGGAAGGTGTGTTCTGATAGGTCCCGTGCCTCTCTCTCACATGTCGTCTTGGTCTGGGCTCTGCTTGATTTTGTCTTGGGCGGCTCTCTGTTCAGGGGCCTCTTTAGAGAGCGCTGCCCTTTCTGCGTAATCAGGAGCAGCTGAGATACAGAAGCCAAGCCAGCTTCCCAAAAAACACGGTCTCTTCCAGAGTCCATCCTTCGAATCCTGAACCATCTTTGAAAGCTTCCCTTCTTCAGGGAGACACTACCTGCCTGGCTCTGCCCAGTCTTTTCCTCTCTGGCTTAACATGAGCTGACAGGGTTGATTTACCCACAGTGATTCCATCACCACCATTTTCTCCTTGGGGAGAATGGAATTCAAAGAAGCAGCCCTAACTGAGGGCTGATAATGAAATTATCAGCAAGGCCAATCGAGACTGTCAGATTCTGTGAATCACATTTCTGGCACAGTGTTAACACGTCTCCCTTCCCGTCAGCCAGCCGTGCCACCTGCGCCAGGCGCATGGCATCGAGCTCTCCGCTGGGCCGGGAGGTACGACTGTGCCCTCCCACCCCCCTCCCACTCCTCTCCTTCCCACCCCACCCCCACCTCTCCCAGAGTGGCCGCTCGCGGCTCATGGCTTGCTTTCTACACAGGATCTCTTCCCAACATGTGGTATTACCACACCTCCCTTCATAACAGGCCTGCTGCTTTTCGGTGGAGCATCCCCTTCCACCAATATATCCTAATTATGAGTCCTAGCCCCAAAATGCAGTGACACAAAGACATCAGATTTGTCACTTTATGTTATAATCTCGAATTCATTTCATTCTGCTTTATAAATTGACATATAAATATCTGAGATCTTACCTAAGGCTCCTGACATCCTCTTTAATAGTTTCAGGAAAATAAATCCTCGGGTACTTCTCACGCTATTACCTTATTCTCATTCCAGGTGAAACCCTAATGGCCAGGTGCCCAGGTTTTCATCCTGTTTTAAGGGTGTTCATTCACTGCGAGGGACATATTTTACCTAGAGACCAAGGCATATGCTCATTATCTCAAGGGCTCTTTACCCTCATAAAACTGACCCTCACGAGGAAGTGGCTACTTCTCACCATAAGAGTGTCCATGGTTCCTGAGCATAGCGGTCTGCAGGTTAGTATGTTAAATCCTGATTAAAGTAGAGGTTCTAAATAGTCACCTATGAGGTCAGACATTTTATATAAGGGAACGTAACATATAAAGGCTTACTTTCATTGTGAGGAACACTAATAAATATTACTGCTTTATTTACCGTAAACAGCACAGAACCTTGCAATTCAAAACAAAAATCTGCATGTTGTACAGTTCTATGGAATCCTAGGGGCGTTTAATTTATACAAATATAGAACAGGGCGACAGGGCGTACTGGGAAGGGAGGCCACATAAAAACGTGAACAGGGCAGGCAATTCTGCTCCCCTTGCCCCGAGCGTTCAATAAATAAGCTTTGGCATGAACATGGGACGGAGAGCTAAGTCCGTTGTTCCCCAGGGCCTGTCCACAGTGTGGAAAATTCTGCCCTGATTGTGCTTCTAATATTTCAAGACACGCATACTCCAAATTAGCATGGCCCTGAACAGAAGACAACGGCTTGGTGTTTAACCAAAGCAACCGCGACAGTACGTTCCAACACAGGAGAAAAACTCGTTTGTCCCACCCACTGCGTATCAACATACCACGGCTGATGAGTATGTTCACAGAAAAGTGTACTTGTGACCATACTGACCGTACTTTTCGACAGAGTTTGCAATCTAACCCTCCCACCCTGTCGAAGCTGTGACTCTACTGCACACACCTAAGTCACACACGCACACAGAAAGCAGATCTTCTCTCTTGCCGCTAGAGGGCAGACGGGTATAGACTCAGAGGTTAGACGTTTAGGAAAGAACAGCAAACTGGTTAATCTCACAAGTATATTTAGAATTCTACAGTTTTTATGTTACCTTGAATGTGGCAAATGCATCTGAAGCTATGTCAAACGTTGACATTTCGACATATCTGAAGAAGTCATAGAATTGTTCTGACCACAAAATGATTTTTGCAAGTGGTTCATGTCTGATGCATTCTCTTAACATTATCCCACAATTTAGAGCTATTTCTGGAGATTCATACCTGCAAAACGAAAAAAAAACACAACAAACCAACCATGATTGCTGTTTCAAAACCCCTATCACTAAACCGTTCACGTTTTTAGGACAGGAAGTTGAGATGGGTCTTAATTAAGTGACCAGAGTGGGTTACAAAAGGCATCTCTGTCACAGCAGGGTGTGGTGAGCTCAAGTGGGTTTACTCCAGAGGGTGTGCGCACGCACGTGCGTGCACACACGCGCGCACACACACACACACACACACACACACACACACACACCTAGCTGGCAACAACTGCTTCAACCCAAAGAAAAATAAAAGGCATGGGAGTGATCACATAAATAAACACTGCTTATTGAAGCTAAAAGATCTGAGGAGAAGTATTCGGGGTCACACCCCCAAACGAATTCGTTTTACATGGGGTGCCGTCAAGACTTCAGAAAAACCAAAAGCTGAATCAAAAAAACACAACAGGAAACAAACAAAATCGTTTCCCAAACTCAGAGTATCTACATAGGTCTATCAAATAAGCAGCATTTTTACTTCGTTGTTTCAAGTCAATAGTCAAGACAGCGCCTCCAAGGCTCTTGGCAATGCCAAGCCTACGAAGCCGAAGGCCTGACCCCGCGGTCACAGAGCGCTTGTCGAGGAGGCCCTGCGGGACTTCGCAATGGGTACTGGGGACGCCCTGGCATCTGTTCGGCACCCATGGCTGTGTCTCCCCTCTGTCAGGAAGGAGCTCCGTCTTCCTCTCAGCCCCACCACCCCCAGCCCTCCCACTGCCTCTCGGGCTGCACGTGCTGGCCACGTGTCCTTCCCACGCGGCGTCCCCTCTACCCTCCTGCACTCGTTGCATTTCCCCACATCCAACTAGCAAGGACCTCCTCCTGGCCGAAACAGACTTCTCCCATGACATACATTCCACTACTTAGTGTCCCAATGGTGCTGACCTTTGCATCTCTGTCTTTGGAAAAGGAAAGAAGAAGCTCTCTCAGTTCTCCTTTCCACCCCTCGGACTGTTCCTCTTTCTTGCCTGGCCGAGGGCATCCCTCCGGTGCCGCCAGCCTGCTGGTGGTGGGGCATGCCCCCCCCCCCCCACCCCGTGACTCCTAAATCCCTGCTCAGGTCTGCTCCTGGACCCTAGTCAGGCATTTTCTGTTGCCGCTGGACACTTTCAGTGAAAGGTCTACCGTAGCACTACATCTCAAAATTCGAATCTCTTCTCCCTCCACAGAACAGCCGCCCTCCCCTGCTTCCTCATTTCTGTTTTCTGGCACCATGATGTGGTTTCAGAAACCGGGTCTAAGACAGGTCTTGCAGAACCTCCTCGTCCGCTAACGGAAGCGTCCTAGAGCTGCAGTTACTATTAGCCACACGTGGCTACTGAGCACTCCAAATCCGGCTAGTTTGACCGAGGGACTGAATCTTATGTGTTAAGTTAACACAAAATGAAACGACCGCCTGCAGCTTGGAAGAACTGCACTGGACAGAGCAGTTCAAACCTCTCGCCTCCGTCTCTTCTCAACGCTTCCATCTTTAGAGCCACCACTGGTCCCTGTAAGACTTCTTTGAAACATTTTAGTTTCATTCCCTTTCATCCATTCCCACTGCTGCATTAACCCACACCTAGAGAAAGGTAAGTGCTCCCTAACCAGCATCTTTGCTTAAGCTCTGTCTTAACGAATTTACCCAGCACACAAGTAGATCAACAGCATTTCCAGTTGAGGAGTTCAAAATGATTTCTCCTGCCCATCAAATAAAGACAAACTTCCGGGCTTAAACGTCCAGGCTCATGAGATCCGCTCCTTCAGTAAGAGGTCACCGCCCATTCTGCCATCAAGCACTCCAATTATCTCCCTATTGCTGCCAATCACCATGTTCATTCCTGTCCCTGGACCCACTCTCCTTTTTTCTATTAGAATTCTAAACCCTCTGGAACTTCAATCCTTAGTCTCACCTCTGCCACCAACCCTTGCCTTACTGACTAAACCCACACCGCACCCCCCGTTAGCCCACAGTCCTAATCGTTATCTGCAGTGTTATCCTTCTGTTACACACAGGGTCATCACAGAGCCTCAAGAAAGGACTCCTCTGGATCACTTAGGGCACAGCTTCCAGCAGGCTGACTGGCGCTTGGGTGACTACGGCGTCTGCCCACAAAGTGGCTGGTCAAACAATTCACCTTCGCTGATCTGAATTTAACGAGCAGGAGACCGGAAAGACAAGAGTAAGACAGTTTGGTACAACAAGCTGGGCAGGTCTTGAGTGGTTTTTCAAGCTTGTCTTAAATGACTAAGCCATAAACTATCGAGCACAAGGCAAACAGTTATGCCGTACAACCTGTTAGCACTAGAGTGGAGAGCACATTCACATTTAAGTCACCGGGGGAAAAAACTGCTGCCTCCAGATGCAGCCTAACACTAGCGACAAGCCTATGTTGAAACGCACAGTGACTCCGCCGGATGGCTAACGTCAAAGCGCTTACGGCCTACGCAGTGGTCACACTGCAGGAGAGGAGTCTAGACTCGTTAAGTGAAGTACAAAAACCTTAAAAGGTAGCTCACAAGGCTCCTTGAAGAAATGGCTGTTTCCAGGTCTGAGGCGGGAATCTGTACAAAATCAGCACGGGATGTCTTGTGCCAGAAAGCAAGGAAGCTATCAAAGACTGATGGGGTCCTGCCAAAACGACACAAGAGCCAATTTGAAGGAGCTTCCCGATGGCCCAAGATGACGCAATTTGGATATAAAAATGTGGACATCGTGACTGTGATGGATTGAAACATACCAAGTATATTTTTAAAAACCCCACAACTGGAGTTCATAACGACCTGATCACCAATTTAAGAGAAAAGAGGACAAAGGAACATGTTAAATGAAACCACAGGGATGTAAAATTCAAAATATGTGATTTTTCTACAAAACATATGACCCCGTTGCTTCAACAAGTAAATGGCATAAAAAAAAAAAAAAAAAAAGGTGTAAGAGTCATATTAACCAAATTCAGTTTGTGCACCTCTCGTGGAACTGGATTTAAACAAACTAACTGAAAAGTGACATTTTTGTGTGTGAAAATTAGGGACATCCGAACATTGGGTACAAGACAATGTTAGGTCTGTAAATGGTATGGCGAGTATGGTAGGGGAAAAAAAAATCCTGGGGTGCACTATGTACTGGGGATGCACGCTGAAGGAATCTTATGTGTGAGGAGGGAAAAAAGGAGGCAAAGCATGTGAAGTAAGAACGACAGAATGTCAATAACCGTCCGCACTGGGTGACGGGTAGGAAATGGCTATTTTATTCCCTCCAGTCCTCTGCGCAGTTTCCACTCTAAGGGCTACACGGGACGGGGAGACAGGCGCTGGCAGGCATGGGCACGGGCACCAGCACCAGCTGCACCGCCCGGGCTTCTCCTCGCCTCCCTGGAGGACGTTTCTGCTGCAGCCACTCACGTGAGAGCTGTCAACTTTGAAGAAAAAGATAATTTAAAGATAAACTGTACCTTAAAATTCTTACTTTAACAACGTTTATATCGTCCTTTTGGCTACTCTTAAGCGAAAACACAGGCAAACTAATTTATGATTTTTAACCACCACTGCTTTCTACGGAAAAGGAAATACTCAGTTTAAAAATACACAAAGGCATCTGGAAGGTGCTCTAAGAACACCAAAATTTCAAACTACTCACTACATGCTTACACACACAACTCGGGATTGGTAACAACAAAAAATGAGATGCCAAAAGTTCTGTATGGCAACATCTGAAGAAGCAACCAACATAGAGATTTAGAAACAGAATGAAGGAAATAGAATGCTGGCATCAAACACATGCACTGACTCATGCTTTGTCTAAACAAGTTTGAACTTGGGGGAAGTGTTAAACCACAGAGATGTGAATCAGAGGGAGGCAAGCTACAATGCGAGCGGTAGGAGAGCAAGCTGATTCACGCCAACAGTCATGCCAGTAAAACGCCTGTCCGCCAAGTTAATAGAACAGCACCGACGCTGGGACAAACAGACACACACCAGACCCAGAGCTGGCGAACAACTCCTGTGTGAAGCAATAAGGTGACCTTGCCAATCAGGGAGGCTCACTGATGAGGGAGAAGAGGATTGGTTTTCTTTTGAGGTTTCGGTTTTTAGGCTTTTCTGGTTTTTGTTTGTTTGTGTTTTTCATACTGACAGACTACCACAAATGCCTGCTTACTAGCCCAGTAGTTAAATGCACTGTCAATTACTAACCAAGTCGGTTGGTGAGTGGACACAAACAGGTACAAAGCAAAGGGCACTACTTCGTAAGCGTGTCCTCTGTTGACCGAACAGAGTCAAGCTATGTAGCATCCAAGCTCCATTTACTAGGCAGCTTTCACAGCCTCACAGTGTGCATGTCTGCCCAAAGATGTCTTTAAACACATGATTTAACTGATCTTTCATATAAATAAACTTCTAAAATCTAGAGAACAGAAAGAAGACCACAGAAGACTTTTTTCTTCAGTTGCATAGGATCTGAGACTTTAAGGGCTCACGATTCATCCACCTTTAAACTCCCATAGGTATTTTCAAATTCAATTTAACTCACTGGCTGAATTTTAAGAGGGAAGTGTGTTCAGGGCACCTGGGTGGCTCAGTCGGTTGAGCGTCCAGTTCTTGATACAGGCTCAGGTCATGATCTCAACAGTTCATGGGTTCAAGCCCTGTGTCAGGCTCTGTGCTGACAGTGTGGGGCCTGCTTGGGATTCTCTCTCTCCCTCTCTTTGCCCCTCCCCCGCTCATTTTTTTTTCCCTCTCTCTCTCTAAATAAACAAGAAAAAAAAAAAGAGGGAAATGTGTTCAAGATCTATGGGAAAATGAAATGACTGAACTACAGAGAAAATGCTTTCCCACATTCACCATTGTGTTTTTGCCTAAGACCATCTTTCCTTTTCATTTTTCAACTGAGAATATAAATTTTGTTATATTGTACATACCCTTTCAATAACATGAACAAAATATTCTGTTGAGTGCAGATGTATTCAACAGTAGGAGTTCTTGTACCAATTTGTCTTCTGAGAATATTGTTGAAAATTTGAGCCACGTCTTTTTTGCCCTATTAGGAATACAATCATTAAAATATTTACCCGACTAACCACCAAAAAGCCCAGCCACCCTCCCAAATAAACTCAAATTAAGGCATTGCATATTTATATAATTATGACTGAATAGCTGACTTTAAAGTGCTCATAGATACTAAATTTTCTTTCTTTATAATTTCAAATTCTAAGTCTTAATACTATACTATATTTACCATGAGCAATGTATTCAAAGTGAAATGTTACTACGTATAATTTCTAACCCTTAAAATCATGCAGACTCAGATATGAAAAATAAAACCTTGCTATATGCTTACAATGTTCAGGGATCTGATTCCCACCCATAGGGAACAAACAGCCTCAAATAAAATGCTCGTGTTGTAAACAATACACGTAATTTCCTCTTATACTGATGGATGAGGAGAAGCTGCATGCTGCTAGTATAATAAAAATGAAAGAATTCTGTAAGAAGCTGAGCTTTCATGGCAAGTAGACATATCCCCCTATTTAGTTAGGTCTGTTCAGGAGAGATTTTCTATAGATTAATCATGAAGGTTCTAAGTACCACATGATGCAGCAGTTCAGAGACCAGAATTATGTAACTGTGCTTTACAAAACGCAATAGAAGGACGTGACTGCTATACAGTAAACCTTATAATCAGAAACTGCACAAGAAATTAACAAACGGAGAACTGAACCCCAGGAGAGGTTTCAGAAGGGCCACTTGTTACGAGGCTGACGAGCCTGCAGGGCACTGAGTGAAATGCTAGCTTTCCAGTGCCAGAGATCATCCCGGGGCCTGTGCTAGATCAGGAGCGGCAACGGCAGTCTCTAAGAACCCATCTCGAGGGCACACACTTCTTGGTAAATTTAAGTCACTAAAGTCCCAAGTGAACATTAAATTCAGTGACCACGTTGGGGAATGAGACGTGTGGACAAAGGAGAAGGAACTGGATGTTCCAGTGCGTTCCCCACTTTGCAGGAAATAAAAACTGCTGTTGGTGGAATTTGATACACTATTAAAAATACATGAAATCGGCTCCCTAAATGGAAATATCATTTTTATGTGTTCTACAGGAGAGCAATACTTTCTATTGTCCTTTATTACCAATATTATTCAAGCAACCTACGAACCACACTCTCTCATGACTCTTCAAAACTGAATCTGGCTATGTATCTGCCATTCTTTCCCCTGGTTTTTCAGGCACCTGCACAGACATCTGATCGACCACTCAGGATGATAAACACTGGGGCTTAAAACAAAGCCCACCCGTGACAAAGACTCAGAGGAACCTGCTAACCATGCCACAGCCCTTCATTACCATATATACTTCGCAGACTACTTTTCAGACTGCTGTCAAGGACCATTATTCTCACCGTTAAATTCACTAGCTAAATGGCACAATTCAGCTACATAAGCTTGGGCAGTAATAGCAAGTGCCTCCCAGGGCCAGGCAGGAGATGCATATGGGCCCAGCAGGCCTTGAGACTGAACAGCAAGCTGCTGTGTGCAGCACACCCAGGCATGTCATGGTGTAGTGGCTGCTCTGTTCCAGCTGAGGGGCCGGGTGGGCCCACAGGCTCAATGTTGCCAGAGCTAAAATTTTCAAGGGAAGCCAGAAATTCAAAACTGTTCATAAAATCTCCTGCTATTTAACCATTATCCTAATTTAAACATTTAAAAGTAGTGCCAAGCAAACAAAACGCATGATCTCTGCTGTAACGAGTTCTCAACAGGTTAAAAAAAACAAAAAACACAAGTACGTAACTGGATGTCTTCTAAAATCTCTTCTACCTCTAAAATTCTAACATTCCACAGTCTTTAGATTTATACTCTGAGAACGAAAGGCCAGTGAATTAGGTGAAACAGCAGGTGTTTATTAAATATGATGTAAACGAAAGGGCACAATGAATACCTAATAAGCTTCGTACACGACGTGGTGGAACAGGAGAAGAGAGACCTGGCCCAAGCCTGGGGCGCCCCTGAGCTCCTGCCCAGCTCTGCTAATTAGGTGGGCAGCCTGGGCTCGCTTACAGGTCAGTAACCCCTGGGCCAAGAGCTCGACAGGAATCTTAGGATGTTTCAAAGGACAGAACACAAGGAAAAGGACTGTGAATAAGGCACTGTTTTTGAAAAATAAGAAACTGATTTCTGACCTCAAAGTCAATGAGCTGTAAATCTGCTACCAGGGTGCTCAGGAGCCCGCTGTTGTAGAGTTCTTGAGCGAGCTGCGCCACCGCCTCTGTTTGTGGCTCTTTCTCATTCGTGCCATACAGAATTTCTTTCATGGCAACCAGATTTTTGGAAACTTCTTCTGTAGCCTAGATTTGGGGGGAGAGGAGAGAAACAACTCATTAAAAAAAAAAAAAAAAAAAAAAAAAATATATATATATATATATATATATATATATATATATGAAACATACCTACACTTGTTAAACACCTTCTCTCTACATTACCTGCCCAGAAAGCTACGTAAAAGACACAAAAGTGTGCAAGCCCTGTGCCTGACCTGGGAGCTGAGCACTGTGGACATGTGTACACGTGGGCCCCGACACACGTGTTCGAGGAGGGGCCGGCAGGTTACAACACGCACCCTTGAATACTGCCGACAGTGGTACTGTATGTAGCAGGAACAGAACAGGGAGGGAAAGTTTAATCCGCCCCACCTGGCAGGGAAACAACACGGAAGAGGCACCTGAGCTGACCAGACAACGGGGAACACTGACAAGCAAGAATGAGGGAAAAGGAGACTGAGGACAAAGGAGAGGCATGAGATGCGGATGAGGGAGCAGGAAGAGCACGGGGTCTGTCCAATAAAAGGCATGGGGGAAATAAGGGAATGACACAGAAGGGGGCTTTGAACGTAGAGCTAAAATGTTAGGAATAAAAAATCACTAAAGAGCCTCCACTTCTGGCCAAGACGGAGGAACAAGCGGCCAATTTACCTTCCTCCATGAAAAAGATGAAAAAATAGAAATTATACGAAACAGTAAATTTTAAACCCTGAACTTCGGGCAGCACAGGGCAGCGATGCTTGAGAGGAGGGAAACGAATGAAGTGACGCTCACACCTGCCCCAGCTTATTGCCTGGAGAGGGTTTCCAGGCCACATCACAGGGAGGGAGAAGGCAGGCAGAACCAGCCGTCTCCACAAGTCGAGGAGACAGCTGGGAAATTGCAGGGCAGGGTACCAGAGAGGAGAGAGATTAGCTTCTGTAGTGGAGTACTGATAAGCAGGTACATGGGAGGAACACACCCAAAGTCAGGGAACAGCCATGGAGCTCTTTCCAGGCAGTCTGCCCATCTCTGGTCTTCTCCAGAAAACGCCCTGTCAGCTTCTGTAACTGTTCTTTAAGAAGGGGGGGGGGGGGGGTGCTAATGTCCCAATCCCATCTAGAATGGAATGATGCAGATGACACTAGACCACAACCTCCCTGTAAATGTCACAAATGTTAATGTACCCTGAGGCTACCATCAAGAATTTCTGCAACTAAGTCAGAGAATTCATTTGAAGCCAGGTCTCTGAATGACACTGCAATGAAGGCTTTCATTTGGCCTCATTAACAGCCCATCATTCAACTCTGTGGAGGTAGCTCTAGACTCTGAAGGACATCCAACATATCAGCTATCACTCTCATATTTGCAATCATCCGCGGATCTGACACGGCCACCTCCCATGGCCTCCATCATTAACCACAACACTGAAAAGGAAATAACTGAATGGAACCCACCGTTACGCCTTTGAATCATCATACTCTTTTCAGTAACAATCTACTAATAATCTTTGGGCATGGTCCTCAGTGACTTACATATAAACTTATTTCCAAATCATATGCAAACGACTTTCTGTTAAATACTTTGATAAAATACGAAAACATTTGACCCATGAACCACAAAAGGGTTTGAACTATGCTAGTCCACTCACACGCATCTTTTATAGGACAGTACTATAAATGTATTCTCTCTTATGATTTTCTTAGTAACATTTTCTTTTCTCTAGCTTACTTTAAGAATACAGCATCCAACATATATAACATACAAAACGTGTTAACTGTTTATTTTATTGGTAAGGCTTCTGGTCAACAGCAGGCTATTAGTAGTTAAGTTCTGGGGGAGTCCAAGGTTGTATATGGATTTTTGACTGTGTTGGGGGGGAAGGCAGTGGCCTTATCCCCGTGTTGTTCAAGGGTCAACTGGATACTATTTCTTCCACATTTCCTGAACATAAGGAAACGAGATAAAGTTAATTTGGTGTGATCTTTTTATTAGGCCTATGTTGATTTCTAAGGACTACTACTTTCTTTTCTAAATGTTTAAAATCATCCTATTAATCCCATACAAAACCTTATTCAGTACCAATGATAAACAGAATCTCTAACTTTTCCAGTCTGCTGTTACTACCCTGTTCTGTTAACGCCTTAGATTTCTGATCTCAGTTCATCATCCAATACATCAATTTTAAGCATCCCAAAATGTACTTTTTGGGGGCCAGTAGGTAAAATCATTTATCAGTAGTCAATGTTCTCTTACAAACTAAGTACATGTGTTACCTCTGTAATTTCATTTTATTCATCTTTATTCTTCAGATGATTTTCTTTGACAGGGAGGAACCTGACATTCAGCAGGCTTTCGGAGTGTATTATCTGTGGGTTTTGTACCAGTGACCCTAAGTAGTAGGCCTCAGCCCCCTGTGCTCCTCTGGCTAGCTTACCGTTGTGAGGCTCTTGGTAACCTTTCATATGCCTCAGCTTACAAATGCTCTTCTCTGAAGTCACGAGTTTAGATCTGAATCTAGACCATACTCTGTGCTGTCTTCCGACAGCAAAAGACAAATAAGAAGGAGGGGGGTGATAGTTAAAAGGTATGAAGTTTCTTTCTGAGGCGGTGAAATGTCCTAAAATCGACTGTGATTATGGTTGCACACTGTGAATAAACTAAAAACCACGGAACTGTGTGAGTTACCTCAATAATGCTACTTAAAAGAATAGGGAGGAGAGAAGCAAGGAAACAGAAAGCAACTTACAGTATTTCTGAGATGAAAGGCAACCTAGACCCACTCTTCTTCCCTCTCAGAAGACAACACTGTCACCTGTATTATGGGTGGTGGCGGGATGCGGGGGGCCGGGGCGGGGGGCACCAATGGCATTCCCACATCTGCTAACCACTGTACTCATCTGCTTATGCTGATCCTTCTGGATTCCACTCACTCTCTGGCTTTCTCAGGAACTCGACATGTCTGTTTTCTCACCTCCTTCTCTAGTCAACTCCCTCTCACTTGTTTTTCCCCCAATCAGGTTTTAAATATGACCAAAATCATTAACAAAATCAAATAAGCTCTCCTTTGACCAACCACACAGAACCTTCCCGGCTACTGCCCACCCGTAATTAAGCCTCTAAAAAGCATCTACCTGTGAGTGCTACAGTCCACATCTCCTTCCTAGTCACTTCCAGCCCAATCCCATGTGGCTTCTCCACTGAGTACATTACAGCTTTCAGCCAGTCACCAATGACCTGCCTGCCAGGAAACACAATTCTCAGTCTTTAGTACATGTCAGCTCTTGGCAGCATTTAAAGGTGTTGATTACACCCTTCTTTTAAAACTGCTCCTCCCCTGTCCTCTGTGACTCACCACCACCCTAATTTTTCCTGCCTGTCTCCCTGGTTGCTCCTTCTGGCTCGTCCCTCTTGAAGAGGCCATTTAAATATTGGGAATTCCTCAAGGCAGGGTACAAGGCCTCTTCTTCTCGTTCTATCATCTCTCCCCCAGTGATGTCATCTACACCCACAGCTTCAATTAACACCTAAATGCAGATGCCTCACAGATTCCTATCTCTAATCCAGTTCTCTTACTAGTACATTCCGCAGCCTACTTGAAATGTCTCCACTTGAATGTCTTGAGGTACCGCAAACCCAATGCTACCAAAAACAGAACTCCTGATCTTGCCCTAATGCCTGATACATTTTTCTCTTGTTCTCTATTTCAGGGGATGATACCACTCCCGCTGCTCTTGTGAATGTCAGAAACTCAGAAGCCATCTTCAACCCTTTCCTCTTTCTCACCCCATCCCAATACCTAATTCAACACCGTGTCTCCCCAATCCATCCATTTATCCCCGTACCACCACCACCCACGTCAGAGTTCCCATAATTCTTGCCTGGACTATAGTTTACTGACTAATTTTCTTGAATTCCCTATAATCCATTCTCCGTATCACAACTAGAATGATCTTTTTTTTTTTTTTAAAGTTTATTTATTTAATTTGAGAGAGAGAGAGAGCATGAGTTGGGTAGGGACAGAGGGAGAGAGGGAGAGACAATTTTAAACAGGCTCCGTGTTGTCAGCGCAGAGCTCAACGCAGGGCTTGAACTCACAGACCGTGAGATCATGACCTGAACTGAGATCAAGAGTCAGATGTTTAACTGACTGAGCCACCAGGGCGCCCCTAGAACGATCCTTTCTTAGCACAAATAAGATTGTCATTACCTTTGCTTCAAATGCTCCAATTACCTATTGCTCTCGGGATGGAGAAAATTTCTTAACGTGGCCTGTAAAACCCTGCATAGTCTGACCCCGTCTTACCTTACCCTGGGCTACAATTTCTCCCCCACTATCTCTACGTCAATACTCTGGTCACACGGGAATTCTTTCAGGATCCCTGCGCATGTGGTCTGCCAGGCCCATGCCCTGCCCCCACCTCCCGGCCACCTCACATTCTTCCTTCCTGGCTCAACTCAATGCTCACTTCCTCAGAGGTGATCTTTCTAGGTAAATTCCATCATACATTCACCACCACCACGTACTTCTTTTCTCACGGTTGCATGTAATTCTGCTTTTCCTTGTGATTCCTAATTAACGTGTTTTCTTCTGCTCTGTCAGGAGCCCAGTGCTTGCAAGTGTGCTATACACGGTCGATGAATGGCTCAACATCTGCATCATGATCATTGGGATGTAAAAAAAATCCAAATGAAAACCGAACATGGGGAAATATGATGTTATCACACCATGAAGCCAACGAATTCCTAAGACGTAGTGCATCCAAGAAAGGTAATCTACCTGACAGAGCCACATCAGTGAGCAATGAACATAAATCCCTGTGTTGTCACAGAGAACAATCTGGAAGAAGACACCCCAAACTGAGTATAGTCTGCCTATGGCAACAGCTAAGAAGAATATATATATATATATATATATATATATATATATATATATATTTTTTTTTTTTTAAGTTTATTTATTTTGACAGAGAGAGAGAGAGAGAGAGAGGGAGAGATCGAGGGAGAGAGTGCGCACACGTGTTGAAAGCAGGGGTGGGGCAGAGAGAGCGAGAGAGAATCCCAAGCAGGCTCTGTGCTGTCAGTGTAGAGACTGACTCGGGGCTCGATCTCACAAACTGAGAGATCACAACCTGAGCTGAGATCAAGAGTTGGATGCTTACCCAACTGAGCACCCCAAGGAGAATATTTTCACTTTTCACTTGCTCTATTTCAGATCTGTATATTTTACAATTCACATTTTATTTTTTTAAAGGAGCAAAAAAATAAAGGGAATTAGATAAATAGATCAAAGTGCTTACTACACTGGTGCTGATTTATCTTCTTTAGAAAATTTTTTTTTTAATGTTTATGTGTATCTGAGAGAGGGAGAGAGAGTGTGAGCAGAGGAGGGGCAGAGAGATGGAGACAAAGGATCTAAAGTGGTCTCTGTGCTGACGCAGTGAGCCAAATGTGGGGCTTAATCCATAAACCATGAGGTTGAAACACGACCTGAGCCAAAGCTGGACACCCAACCGACTGAGCTACCCAGGTGCTCCTGATTTATCTTATCTCTGCTTCTGTTCACTTTTTTCACTCCTCCCCAGAAGATATCCCCTCTAAGTTTCTAAAACTTCTAACAAATACTAGTATTACATATGTAAGTAGTTTACATATGTAAGTAGTAACTAATCACACCTTGAAAATCAACAGTGCCACAAACAATGCCAAGTGAAAAGCTAAAGACTGGAATGAGTTTAACAATAAAAGGCTAACTTGAACTCATCAGAAACAGAGAGTGGCACTGGGGACAGGAGACTTCCAAACCTGGGCATATCGCGCTCTCTCTGTATCTGAACATCTAGCTTCACTCCTGCCATATTGAGGTAAGACTTCATAATGAGGAAATCCATGGTTAGTTAGCATCTATAGAGGATAATCAGCAGCATGATATGAAAAAACTAAACCTCATCAACCTTGTTATTTACTAGCAGTCCTGATAAATGAGAGATTAGGTGCATATTTCAATTAAGGACTTTTAATTTTATGCGTATTTCAACTGTTTCTGTGATGTCTGTTCCATATGACATGGATAATTATAAGCTGATTAAACTACAACTTAGAAAAAAAAGAAGAAGAAACCTGTGCAAATTTTACTAAAACATGATCAGAAAACCTTAAGTATTTCACCTGAAAAGGTGATGTGGCGGGTGTTTACTGAATGAAGATGCAAGAGAGAACAGATACCCTCATCTGTTCTTGTGTAGATTTGGCTTGGTTCTCTTCATCAGCATTCACACTGGTGACTCCGCCTAGCCCCCCCACCTCTGACCTGCTTGCATTAAGTCAACATGTTCTCTGCCTCTCTGACCACATCCTCCTTACCTGCACCTCCTTGTCTGTCCCTTCACACCTCATGAGTAAGCTACTCACACCTGCGTTTCTCCAAGCCCTATACCCTTTCAAACTGCTGAGATCATCATGTCACCTAAGCCACTGGGCTCCTTAATGACCACGTGGCCTATCCTGCTAAGACTGCATGTTTTAGTGCTGCCCGTGCCCACAGCTCCAGGTCTCTTGCCCCCCTAAATGTTGGATGTTCTTCACTGGAACTTTCTCTATTTCAGCAACCAGGGTTCTGAGCACCGTAGAGAAAGTGCCAGAACCTGCGGACGCTTGGTTTGCCAAAGTTCATGCTGTTCAATTGCCTTCAATCCAGTCAGAAACATTACTGGATTATTTCTAACCAGTAACTCCTAGCAGCAGATGTTTCAAAACTGCTCTACTTTCCTCAAGAGACTTCAGTCTTTCTCTCTGCTCCCTATCTGAACATCTAGCTTCACACCTTCCATGCTAAGACTTCATAATGAAAACATCCCTGACTTCCTCCATCCATCTTGATGTATTTCTGCCATGCTCCATCTCAACTCTGGACACACACCATAACCACTTGGGGCCTTGAAAAAAGATGCCCCATCCCCCCGAGAGACTTATTAATGACAAAAGGAAAAATAGTACTTTCACATGCAGACACCATCATACGTGAGATCAAAGTAAATGGCAACGAGACCATTGAGCTCATAGCCTCCTGAGGAGGCGCTGCAAAGGGTACAGCATTCTGTGATTTTCTTGCCAAAAGGGCCTCACCTGCATTGAATCATAAGGAAACATCGGCCAAACCCAGAGACAGTCTACAAAATAACTGGCCAGTACTTTTCAGAAGTGTCAAGGTCACAGAAGTCAACAGAAGACTGAGACACTGTTCCAGATTAAAGGAGAGCAAGGAGACGTCACAACTAAATGCAAAGTGACATCCTGAACTGAATCCTGGTCCAGAAAAAGGACATGAGTAGGACAACTGATGGAATTTGAGAAAGATCCATGGATTAGTTACTAGTATCCTATAAATGTCAGTTTCCGGATTCTGATCATTAGACTGTGGTTATGTAAAATGTTAACATTTAGGGAGGCTGGGTGAAAGGTACTCTCTTTGCAATCATTTTGTAAGAATAAAAAGTTCATCTACTCTCTTAATTTGCTTTTTCTTCACAGGAGAGCCATCTCTCCTTAGTTTCAAGGCTGATGGCTCAATATATGTGTGCTGGAGAAAAGGCCCCTAAACATAGAGTCTGGTCTTTCCTCAAGTCCCCCCATGTGCCATTTTGCCAGCTGTGTGGCCTTGTGGAAGGTGTAGATTCCATACCTTCAGACCTGAGATTCCAAATAAAGGTTCTCCCTATTCTCTACTGCCCTCTCCTCTCCTCACCTCCCTGCCCTGATATCTTTGTGTCTCCTCAAGTGACCCTGAATGCTCACACTACTCCTCTCCACCCTCGGAACCCCCACATTCACAAAGCCTTCCCTCACTTCCCCCACTCTCGTCCTCTGATGCCACAGCAGTTGCTATGCTGTTTTGGCCCCTGGCCTTGTAGCCTTAGATCTCCTCTCTACCTCGCATCTCCCTAACTTACCCTCGGGCTATAGAAAAGGCTTGCTTACACTTTTTTATCCCCTCCCCTCTCCAATGTCTGAGATGGTGACTTACACGTGGCCTGACTTCATGATTTTGTTAACTGACTAAACCAAGCCTTTTAGTTAGTCGAACACGGTGTTGTGGGACACAGACGCTACCCTCGGGTGTCCACTGAGCATCACATTAAGTTTCATGGGCACAGACTACTAACAGCAGCCAACTGTTTTACAAATACATGGTCATGAAGAAAACCATGCGGAACAATTAGCACCTCTCATGACCAGCCAGTCACGTGACTGGAAAACGATGTGGATCATGCCTCACTAATCGTGCTGCCCTGTCTGGGTAAGTTCTTAATTGTTTTCTCGAGGCTTTTGAGCCACACGTAGTGGGAATTTGGGGATACCCCACAGAGCAGAGTCACAGGGACAAGAGTCCGGGGCTTGGTAAAGCTTCTTGGAATCAAGGCTCCAAGGTGAGAAGCCTTGCTGCTAACTGCCAGAGGCGAGGCATATTAATCCTATGCCAGAAGCCTCGCTGACTTCCACCTACAGCTTACTGGTAGCGACTTCATTTCCAATTAGTATCTTCAAGAAATATTTTAAAATTTAACAATGTAAGTTACAGGATCAACCTAAAGCAGTAACCACCAATACTCTGAAGTTCACCTCGCACGCTCACTTCACTAGTAACGATATCAGATCCATACCTCTTTCCCTCCCAGCGTGAGGACACAGGAGCTACTTCAAATTTTTAAGTGTAGTGTCCATATGATAACCTCTCCAATGAGAACTAAGGCTGGGAGCCTCTGCACCACCTGGTTTCCCATTAAAAAAATACAGTGAAGTGGCAAAATAATTAGTAAGCCAAACACTGGTGAAAATGGCCTATCTCAAGACCACCACCAACTCAGAAGGTTTCGTGTGAAATCTCTTGCCTTAGCCCAATGTTCCCACAGCACCCGTCACTGTACTATTTTACTGCCATCAGGGGCAACCACTAGGCACAAAGTGGTAATACAAAAATACCATTTTATTTATTTATTTTTTTTAATTTTTTTTTCAACATTTATTTATTTTTGGGACAGAGAGAGACAGAGCATGAACGGGGGAGGGGCAGAGAGAGAGGGAGACACAGAATCGGAAACAGGCTCCAGGCTCTGAGCCATCAGCCCAGAGCCCGACGCAGGGCTCGAACTCACGGACCGCGAGATCGTGACCTGGCTGAAGTCGGACACTTAACCGACTGCGCCACCCAGGTGCCCCAAAAATACCATTTTAGAAGAGGAGAGACTCACTCACTCATGAGTGCTTGCAGACCATGTCCCTAAAGTGCTCATGTCCCTTTTCACCCTCCTCGTCTGGACCCAGGCCCAAATACTCAGTAGATCTCAAAGTGGCCTCACAGTAGGAATGCGAGGTGACAAGGTAGCTACTCACAGGTGCAGGCACAGGGTTGTATCTGGTGGGGTGTAAGACTGGGTCTGCCCGCTGTCTTACCCCCAGTTTTTAATACTGTTACTAGGTAAGCCTAATGTTAAGATACAAAGCACACTGAAAAATAAACACAGCTAAAGTAGTATGTTTAAAGTACAGATATGCCTGATTGCAAAATTAAAAGGTAAAAAACCCTTTAAAAAAAGATATTTTACTTCATAACAATAATTAAGTTAAAATGGTCCAATATGTTTTCCCTCCTACCAGAGGCAAAGACTTCTAAAAGATACACTGGGGGGGGGGGGGTGTGAAAAATAAAATGAAACAACACACTAGATGGCAATTTGGCAAAATGTAGCAGAAAGTTTTAAAAGGTGCAATCTCTTTGAATCCCACATTACACCTCTAGGAATCTATCCAAGGGAAATAGAGAATTACGCAAAGATGTAAGTATAAGCAGTGTGATTTACAATAGCAAAGAATTAGAAAAGTTATCCCACTGACCTGGTTAAATTATAATGTACCCATAAAACAGAAGACCAAGCTTTAAAAATAAGTAGATCTCTACTGACATGCAAAGATGTTAACATTAAAATGAAAACATAAACCGGGTTACAGAACAGTATGATCCCACATTCATTTATTTATTTGCCCCAGAGACAGAGTGAGAGGGAGGACACTAGAACAGGAATGAGAATCTAGAAGGATATCCCACCATGTCAACACTAGTTATTTCATGTAGTAGTGGAATTAGGAGAATAAAGCTCCTAAAGATAAAGATACACATACAGAAATCAATCACAACTATTAGACATAACGAAAGGAGCACAGCTCTCTCAGACACGTGCACCCCCATGTTACCCACAGAGTGCTTCAGAAAAGAGAAAACAGAAGGTGCCGATGTCAGCCTCCTCTTGCCCCCCCAAATGATTTCAAATGAACAGGACTGTGGCAGATAGATGCTAAAGTAAGGAGAAAGAATCTGATGACTAAGGTTGTGAGCCAGGAATATAAAGGCAACATTTCTTTTTCTTTCCTTTTCTTTTCTTTCTTTCTTTCTCTCTTTCGTCTTCTCTTCCGTTCTCTCTCTCTCTCTTTCTTTCTAAAGATTTTATTTTTAAGTAAACTTTACGCCCAATGTGGAGCTCAAACTTACAGCCCTGAGACCAAGAGTTGCATGTTCCACTGACTGAGCCAGCCAGGCACCCCAAGGCAACATTTCTTAAACCAGTCAGTCAGGAGGAGAGGGACCAATTCTCTCAGCGAAAATCAATCATGAAATGAACTGTTAAGTTTGAGTGATGCTGCAGTATGCAATCAGAGCACCTTAAGTGTTGAAAGAGACATCAGCAATCCTCCAAATAAGTGGCTTTTAAGTCCTTTTGGGGCCACTGATATTCTGTTCTCTACTCTGTCCATAATCATTTTTTCAAAATAAAAATCTTATGTAAAATCCCAATATACAAATGAGGATAAAGGAAAACTAAAAAAATGTACAAAGGGAGGAGCGCCTGACACCAGGGCCTGCTTCTCCATCTCGAGCACACACCCTTGGAACGTCAGGCTTAAAAGCAAACACACACACAAAACACACATTTTCACCTGTCTCCACTTCTAACCACGCTAAAACTCCCTGCTATAATCTGTCTCATTAGAAGTATCAAGTTCCTCTAGATAAGCAGGTAGCAAGTTTTTTGTGGGTCATATAGTCTCTGTCACAACTACTCAACTCTGCCACTGCAGCAGGAAAGCAGCCACAGACCGTGTCAATGGATGGGCATGTGTTTAATAATACTACTTTATTTATTAAACCAGGTAAGGGGCCATCCTGGGCTGCAGTTATTGACTCATGCTCTGGAAAATATCTGGTGGGTAGAAAACAGGCCAAAGGGTACATGACCCTAGAGTTGGCTACAGACAAGCATCACATCCTCTCAATTCTCCCTCAGAAATCTAGTCTCCTATCTCAATCCTCCTTATCCTTTCATGTTCCCTCTCACCGGAGTACTCTTACGAAGTGCATCTTCTGCCATCACGTCCATCTTCTCCAACACACTTCCCATCTCGCCCCATCTCTGACTGAAACGCAGCTGGTGGGAATGGGAAGTGGTACGGCAACTCTGGAAAAGACTTTGGTGGATTCTTGCAAAACCAAACGTAATGGTTACCTTATGACTCTTGTACTCTTGGGCATTTATCCCAGAGGAATGAAAACCTATGTTCACACAAAACCCGTACAAAAATGTTCACAGCTTTACCTGTAACAGCCAAAGACTGGAAACAGTCTAGATGTCCCTCAATGGGTGAATGACTAAACACACTGGGGTATATCCACAGAATGGACTGAAATTCAACAATCCGGAGGAATTATCACTACTCAAAACTACCTGCATTGATCTCGTGGGAATTAAGCTGAATGGAAAAAAGCCAGTCTCAAAAGGTTATACACTGCATGATTCTATTTATAAAATATTCTTGAAATAACAAGATCACAGATTTGTGGCCGCCAGCAAGGGTTAGGGAAAGGGGGAGAGGAGATGGGTGTGGCTATAAAGGGGTAGCAAGGGGGGGGGCACTGCGGTGATGGAACAGTTCTGTGTCTCGATTGTGGTGGTGGTTACAAAATAACCACATAGCTACACAGACAAAATTGGTGAGATGTGAACTAGGCCTGTGGACCCCACCAATGTCAATTTCCTGGTCCTGATACTGGACACAGTCATGTGCCATGTTACCACTGGGGGACACTGGAGGAAAGGCACATGGCATCATCCCGTATACGTTTTTGCAACTTCCGTAAATTAATAATTATTTAAAAATAAATTTAAAACAGAGCAAAACAACGACAACAAAGATTTCTCCAGCTCCCTCGGTATATCTTTAGGTTGTACAAAAGGCCTTTTTCAATCCACCACAACCTACATCTGTAGCCTCACTTCCCACCACAATCCTCTATCCAGTCACCCCTATCCGGTCACCCTGAACTTGTCACCATGCTCTGGACATTCCATTCCCTCTCACACTTTGCCTGGCAACGCCCTAAAATCCAGTTCAAATACTACTTCAAACCTAACTTTCTACATGTACCTCTCCCTGACAGAGGCCATAACTGCTTTATCCCCTTGGTTCCCACAGAACTTCATTCCTACCTCCAAGCCTCTGTATACTATAATATTTATATACCTATTTCATCTAGTAGATTATAAACTCCTTAAGAATGGGGATAAAATTTGATCCATGTGCCCATCTATCTGCCCACATATATGAGGGCACTAAAATGTCTAAAATTCAATCAAGTTGGGAATCATCTTTTGCAGAAGATGACAATGGAGGTAATGAAGTCATCTTTTGCCAGAGACTGTCCTTCCAACCACTGTGCACATGAAACTTGGCATAAGGAAACATAATTCAGATGGGAATCATTGTTTATAAAGCATTCTTTTTTAGAAACAATTTTGAAATGATCTATTAAGCAGAATTTCCCATGCTTCTGTTCACCATTAGTTTATATAATCGAGTTTATTATAATTTACATGTGACTAGTTTTTATTGAGAAAGGTCTCAAAAGAGCCCAGAGTTTTGGGGGACTGGGGAGGGAGGCTTAAATAATTTATTATTTTGTCTTATATTTTTATATTTTTGCATTTCTTTATACCCATTTTAGCAAAAAAAAAAAAAAAATCATTTAGCAAACCAGAGTCTTCTAAACACGTAGCAATCTATACTTAATACCTTAAATATCAATTCATTCTCAAAAAGGGATTAAATGACCTCATTGAAAAAAAGTAAGTTCTTAAAGCAAAGTAAATTAAGATAAAGGATGAGATGAAATCTAAAAGTAAACTGAAACACGTTGATGCCATTGATAAAAGCAATTCTATTTTCACAGTAATTCTTGTGTTAATTAAAAAAAAAAAACTCCTATAAACACACACACACGTGCACCTCTCTACTAAAGAAAATGTATGAGTCTTCTAAGCGGAAAGATCATGGGCTAAGAATAACCTATTAATAACCTTCTGGTGTCAAAGATTACTCTAAACAAGTTTAGTAACCATGAGTCACTATTAAATGGCCATGCTAGGAAAGGCTACTCCCTCTGCCCCTCTTAAATATGCCAACATAGAGCAAACTTATTCCTCTCATGAAATGAGTGAATATAGCTATTCAACACTGTGAACACACGCATTCACAGCGATGAAGGGACCCAAGTATAAGCTGAACAAGGCAGTCATACCTTCTTTATATAGCATGCCGTGGGCAAAGAGTATGTAAATAGTCATTACATACACAGATTTATGTGGCTGTTAGCAATGAAAGAAAAAATTCCACTCCATCCCACTCCACCCCCATGCCCTAGTTACCTAAAAATAAGGATGGTAAGATAAACCATTTTTTTCTAAAGGTATAAGTAGAGTAGTTTTTAAATTCTTTTAAAAAGGTGGGACACCGGTCCTAAGGGATTAATCTATTTGTATTATACACAATTCATAATATGGCAACTGTGTACAATATAAAACAAGTAAAAACACCAACACGTTATAAATAGGGGAATAAGCACTCAAATGTTGTATTTATCATTTTGTCCACAAGATCACAAGAAATGAATGAGAAAATGCACTTGGATGTAATGAGTAAATCAGAAACAGGCGTAGTTTCACAATGGGTTTGGCAGAACTGGGAGTGAATTCCATCTCTGACTCCAATACAATGGGTTATATTAGAAACAATAGCTTTCTTCATGTGGATCATGAGAATAACAACAGGAAACTGCTCTACCTCGAAATAAGATGGATGCCTATTCTCTACGAAGGCACGTTGCAAAATACAGTGCTGTATGCACGTGAGGATGTGTCAACCATGAAAGCCTGTATTCCTTTTACAAGAACTAAGTGGGCTCTTAGCCCACACCAAATACATACCCTTTCCCATTCCTTAGGAGACAGAAATCTGCTATCTCATAAGGAAGACAATTTCCACCTATTATTTTTCCTCACAGCAAGATGAAATTGGACTCCCTGTTTTACTTCCACTTAGAGGTCTTTGTTCTATCTCCTGCGACCATCTAGAACCTTCCCTTTCCTCATACGAGATATTCCCTTAAAAACATTTTACTAAGAGCCTAGGGCCCACATTTTATTCTTTCTCTACTTCACACATCCAGTTCATTCGATTATTCCTCATGGCAGAGTTCTCAATTTCTGTGTCAGCTGGTCACTCCTCTCTCAACACATTTTAGTTTCTCTGCATTTTCAAGTAAGGATTTGTCTACTTAGAGCAGATGATCACTTTGAATTTAAACAGTGTATTTCTATTATTGCCACCTAGGCTTTCAACAGTCTTTCTGGGTATTCTATGACATGATCTATTCTCAGGGCAAACATATGTGGTTTGTAAGCCAACTCTATCTCAGTTGGTCCATGGATAGTCTTTTCTTACTCTTTACTGACTTATAACTGACATACAACAAACCACAAAGACTTAAAGTGTACAATTTGGTAAGTTTGGACTTACGTATACACCCATGAAACCATCAAGACAGTAAACATATCCATCACCACTAAGATTCCTCTGTAGTCCCATACTTTGCCAACCTCACTCTAACCCTCCACATCCCTGCCAATCCCAAAGCAACCACTGATCTGCTTTCTGTCATTATGGCTATCCATAGAGTATTGTATAAATAGAAGCATACATTATGTACTCTTTATAGTCTGGTTTCTTTCACTCGACCTCATTATTTTGAGATTTGTTCATGTGGTTGTGTACAGCAACAGTTCCTTCTTTTTTGTTGCTGAGTAGTATTCCATTGTACGGAAGCACCACAACTGGTTTATTTACACACCTAGGCTGTTTCCTATTTTAGACTATTACAGATAACATCGCTATGAACAGTTATACACAAGTCTTTGTGTGGACGTAGATTTCTTGTTCTCTTGCGTAAATACCTACGAATGGGATGGCTAGATGTAAGTTTAGCTTTTTAAGAAACCGTCAAACTGCTTTCAGAAGTGGTTTATCATCTTACATTCTCACCACTTCCAGATGTTCTACATAATAATCTACATTTGCTATAGCCCAAGTTTTCAAGTTTTGCCATTTTAATAGGTGTGTAGTGGCATCTTCTCATGGTTTTACTTTGTGATTCCCTAATGATAAACATCTTTTCAAGTGCTTATCTGAAATCTGTATATTTTCTTTGATGAAGTGTATATTCAGATTTCTTGCCTGGTTTTTACTGGATTGTTTGTTTCCATATTGTTAAGTTTTCAGAGTTCTTTACATATTCTGGATGCAATCTTTCATCAGATATATGCTTTGCAAAGATCTTCCAACATTCTGTGGCTTGTCTTTTCAGTCTTTTAACAGTGTCCTTTGAAGAGCAAAAAGTTTTCATGTTGATGAATTTCAATTTATTTTTTGTTTTAATAGAGTATGCTTTTGGTGTCATATCTAAGAATGCTGTGCCTAGCTCAAGGTCACAAAGATTTTGTTTTCTTTTAGAAGCTTTATGGTTTTAGGTTTTACATTTAGTTGTGTGATCCATCTTGAGTTAATTTTTGTATATGGCATAGGTTATGGGTTCAACATTTTTTTGCATATGTGGCTATCAAATTGTTTCAGTACCAATTGTTGAAACAACAACCCTTTCTCCATTGAATTGCATTTGCTCCTTTGTCAAAAACTTTCCATATATGTGTAGATTTATTTCTAGATCCTGTTCTGCTTCCCTGTCCTATTTGTCTATGTTGATGCCACACTATTTTGATTATTGTACCTTTAGAATTATTGGTATTAGATGGTGTGAACCTTCCAACTTTGTTTTTGTTCCAACTTGTTTTGATTATTCGAAGTCCTTTGCTTTCCACACAAATTTTAGAACCAGTCTGTCAATTTCTATAAAAAGCCTGTTAGGATTGCAATGAATCTATAAATCAATTTGGGAAGAACTGACATTTTAACAATACTGAGGCTTCCATTGGGGCGCCTGGGTGGCGCAGTCGGTTGAGCGTCCGACTTCAGCCAGGTCACGATCTCGCGGTCCGTGAGTTCGAGCCCCGCGTCGGGCTCTGGGCTGACGGCTCGGAGCCTGGAGCCTGTTTCCGATTCTGTGTCTCCCTCTCTCTCTGCCCCTCCCCCGTTCATGCTCTGTCTCTCTCTGTCCCAAAAATAAATAAACGTTTGAAAAAAAAAAAAAAATTAACAATACTGAGGCTTCCAACCCATTAACAAGGTATATATCTCTCACTTATTTAGGTCTTTCAACTCTTAGCAATATGTTGTAGTTTTCAAATGCACAGATCTTTCATTTGATTTGTAAGATTATCCCTAGTGTTTCATATTTTTGATACTACTCTAAATGATTTTTTTTTCATTTTGATTTTGTAACCTGTAACCTTGCTGAACTTACGTATTAGTTCTACTAGCATTTTTGTAAATTCCTTCAGCTTTTCTAGGTTGTGTCATCCATACATAAAGACAGTTTTACTTCTTCCTTTCCATGCTTTTTATTTTTTTCTTACCTGACTTATAGGCTAGAAACTCCAAGCACAAAGTTAAACAGAAGTGGTACTTTTATTTAACAGAAACTAAACAGACATCCTGTTTTCTTTTTTTACTCCTTTCTTATTTTTGATCTTAGACATACATGATTCAGCCTTTCACCATTATATGTAGTGCTAGCTGGAGGGTTTTTGTGGATGCCCTTTGTAGACTGTGGAATTTCTATTCCTAATTCGCTGAGAGTTTTATCAGGATCAGAGGCTGGTTTTTTTTGTTTTTCCCTCTTCTTCTTTTTCTTTCTTTTCATGTACTGACATGAGTTTGTCAATACAATGAATTACACTGATTGGTTTTTGAATGTTAAACCAGCCATGGGTTCTGGAAATAATACATCACCTGGTCATGATGCACTGTCCTACTATTAGATTCAATTTGCTAAAATTTAGTTTATAATTTATGCATCTATGTTCATAAGGGATATTAGTCTATAGTTTTCTTGTAATGTCTTTGGCTTTGGTATCAGGATAATCCTGGCCTCACAGAATGAGTTAAGAACTATTTCTTCTTAACTTTTCTAAAAAAGTTTGGGCAGAAATTGTGTCATTTCCTCTTTAAATGTTTGGTAGAGATCGTTAGTGAAACCATCTGTGCCTAGATTTTTCTTTGTGAGAAAACTGTTAACTAAATTTTGAATTATTTTAATGGATATACGGCTACTAAAGTTACGCACTTTTTTCTTGAGTGAGTTTCAGGACACTGTGTCTTTCAAAAAATTTGCCCATTTCATCTAGTTGTCAAATTTATTGGTATAACGATGCTCAACTCACAATATCCTTTTATTACCCTTTTAATATCTGTAGAATCTGTAGTGATGTCAACTCTTTTGTTCCACATACTGGTCATTTCTCTTTTCTCCTCATCAGTCCTAGCTAGAGTTTATAAATTTTATTCATCTCAAAGAACCAGTTTTGGTTCTGATTGTTTTGTTTTGGTTTTCCTGATTTTTATTTGACAGATTTCTGCTTTGATCTTTATTTCTTGATGTTTAATTTGCTTTTCTTTTTCTAGTTTCTTAAGGTAAACACTAAGACTTTTCTTCTATTCTAGTATTTGCACTTAGTGCTATAAAATTTCCCCAAGTAATGCTTTAGCAACATCACACTGATTCAGATGTTGTGTTATTTTTATTTCACTCAAATAATTTTCTAATTTCTCTGATCCATGCATTATTCATAAGTATGATGTTTAGTTTCCAAATATTTTGGAATTTTTCCCAGGCTCTGTTATCGATGTCTAATTTAATTCTATTGTAGTCACAGAACATATGTTATATAAATTTATCTTTTTAAAGTATTGGACCTTCTTTTAAGGCCCAAAATATAGTCTACATTTACTAAAAATGTGTCATATGTCAAAAGGGTGTAGGAGTGTTCTGCTGTTGTTGGATACAGTGTTCTATAAATATCAATTAGGTCAAATTGGTTGACAGTATCATTATGGTCTACTAGAAGATCCTTGCTGGTTTTCTGCTTTGTTCTATCAATTACTGAGATTGGGGCACTAAAATCTCCAATTATAATTGTGGATTTGACAGTTTCATCTTGCAGTTTTATCAGTTTTTGCTTTGTTTTATTTTGCTTTAAGGCTCTGTTACCATGTGCATAAATATTTAGGATTGTTATGTCCCTTGGATTAGTTGAACTCTATTTTATCATGAAATGATTTTATCCCTGGTGATATTCCTTGCTCTAAAATCTACTTGTGTCTGATATTAATAGAGGCACTCCAGCTTTCTTTTCACAAGTATTAGCATGGTATATCTTTTTCCATCTTTGTAATCTAAATGTGTCATTATCTTTAAAGTTCATTTCACATAGGTACATAAAGTTAGGGCTTTTTCATTCAATCTGACTATCTCTGCCTTTTAACTAGGTTATTCAGCCCATTTATATTTAATGTGATTATTGATATGGTACATCTGAGTCTATCAACTTACTGTTTGTTTTCCATTTGTCCCATCTGTTCTTTAATCTTTTCCTCTTTTTCTGCCTTTTTTTGGCTTAATCAAATATTTTATTTTCTCCTTTGGAATCTAGTCTGTTGTATTGTTGTTGTTGTTTTTTAAGATTCTAGTACAAAGCTATACTTTGATCTGTACTGCATTTTATCACTTAGGATCATGCCCTTCCTTCAAGCCTTACCCTACCAACCCTAACAGCTAACCCTCTGGTGCCTGATTCAGTTACCTATAGAGTTTACTATCCTTCTACAATATTTGTAATTCACAGACTCTGCTAATAATCCCTTTAATTCTCTTCATATAAATCAATAACAATAAATGTCAAACAGTTTAGAGTTGAGGACAGTATCTTACAACAGATCACTAGAACCCTGCCTAGAAGCTTAGAGTGGATCCACTAATCATGTACTAGGTATAATTATTCATCCAATCATTAAAAATGTCCTCTGAGTATCCTGAACTAATTAATGAACATAAACCTATGTGGAAGATACTAGGCCCAACAGGGTAGATCTCCCAAGAAGGGTCATTTATCTCACTACTTCTGTGTGTGGTAGCTTTAAAGGGAATGTGATCCTTGGCCACCATCATAAAATCTGTAAGATACCTGGCTATTATACCCTCTTATTGGTCACAAACTCAAAATACAAATTGTTACATACTCTCAGTAATACCTGTTTTAAGGAATTAAGAGTTCAGAAGAGTCATAAGGTGACAGTATTTCAAGTTAACTCTGCTTTGTATTCCATTTTCAATAAATCCAAATAGTTATTGAGCTGTCTTTGGAAGGTTTATATTCTAACAGGAGGAAGAAAAAGTAAACAAACATCATTAGTATATTAAAAATGTTAAGTGCTACAAAGGAAAATAGAATAAGATCAAGGGGAATAGGAAAGCCAGGGAGGAGAGCTGCATTTTAAACAGGGGGTTGGGTGAAAAGTGACATTTGAGCAAAGATTTGAAGGTGATAAGGGAGTAAAGCCAAGCAGAGAGCTGGGGGAAGAACATTCTAGGCAAAAGCAACAGCCAAATGCAAAGGCCTAAAGGCAAAAGCATGACTGAAGTATATCAGGAAAGGAAGTCAATGTGGGGGGAGCACTTGGAGAAAGGCCCAATTGAAGCCCTGGGTCTGACTGTCCAGGGCAAGGGTCATTGCTTATTTTTTTGCTGAAGGGCAGATAGTAAATATTTTAAGCTTCGCAGGCCACATAAGGTCTCTGTTGCATATTCTTATTTGCTTTTTAAACCAACCCTTTAAAAATGTAAAGACCATTTTTTTTTAATGTTTGTTTATTTTTGAGAAAGAGAGAGAGACAGAATATGAATGGAGGAGGGGCAGAGAGAGAGGGAGACCACAGAATCTGAAGCAAGCTCCAGGTTCCCAGCTGTCGGCACAGAGCCCAATGCAGGGCTCGAACTCATGAACCGTGAGATCATGACCCGAGCTGAAGCTGGACACCCAACCGACTGAGCCACCCAGGCGTCCCAGTAAAAATCATTCTTAGCTCACGAGCCTTACAAAAACAGGCCTAAGCAAAGATTTGGTCTGTAGAACTTAGTTCAGGTCCTTGTAAGGACTCTGACTTTTACTCTAAGGAAAATATTGTTTGACTCATGGGTTTTTTTTTTAAATTTTGTTTTTATTTTTTAGTGAGAGAGAGAGAGAGAGAGAGAGTGTGTGTGTGCAACCACGGGAAAGGGAGCAGAGAGAGAAAGAATCTTAAGCAGGCTCCATGCTCAGTGCAGAGCCCGATGCAAGGTTCAATCCCACAACCCTGGGATCATGACCTGAGCCAAAATCAAGAGTTGGACACTTGACCAACTGAGCCACCCAGGTGTCCCATTTGAGTCATGTTTTGAAGGAACCAATATGGCCGTAGGGAGGCAAGAGAGACCAGTTCAAACGACACTATGGTATTTCAGAGCAGAGACAAGGGTAGACCACACCAGAGTGTGTAGCAAAATGGGAGAGACATGGTTAGAGTCTTGGTTTTAAATCCCCCCAACCAAAGTGAATGGATTTGCTCATGAATTGGATTTGGGAAGTAGGAAAGGAGTCATGGATAACACAAGACTTTTGGCCTGAACAACAAGGACAGAAGGACCAAATTTCATTAACCATGCTTGGAAAGACTGTGAATCGATGTGTGAAGTGGGTGTTTTGCTTCCAAACAAAGTAGAATTTATATTCCTTCAATCTGGCTACAACTTTGTATCTCATTTATTTATTCTTCTAAAGCTTCAGAATAATTATTTGTCAACTTACAAAAAGATCCTGCTCTGATTTGAATGAAATCACTTTAAGCTTAAACATTAATTTGAAAAGAAACGACATCTTAACTATATTCCATCTGATAGAATGGACCAGGTATTCTTTGGTGCCTCTGAACAAGGTTTTATAGTTTTCTTCAAACAGGTTCTGCATCCTTCCTGATGAAAGTATTCTCAAACATCTTATTTGTTGTTGTTGTTGTTGTTGTTATTGTAAATGAAATACTTGCTTAAAAAAACTACAATTTCTAGATAGTTTTGATTGGTATTTAGGGAAGCTATGAATTTTCTATGGATTTAGCTGCCTTGTAAATAAACTCATTTTTACGTTGATTTGCTTGTGTTTTGTACAGATATATGAGTATGTCAATAATGTAATTCTCCCTGTTTATTTGCAATAACTGTATTTTTTATTTCTAAACCATTTCTTCCTTCCTTCCGTCTCCTTCCTTCCTTCCTTCCTTCCTTCCTTCCTTCCTTCCTTCCTTCCTTCCTTCCTTTTTCCAAACCATTTCTTTACGCACTGGCTGGATTTCCAGAACAAGGCTAAATAAGTCATAGCAAGCACTCTGGTTTTATGGGACTACCTTCAAGCTTTCAGTCTTAAGTATGAGGTCAAAGTTGTTTTTCACGGTTTTTAATTTAGTGGTTAGATTTTCACCTTTCCATTTATTTTCAGGTCTCTGTTCCCTTTTTTGCCATTTGCATCAGTTGCTACTACCTTTTGAATGTTGATAACAAGGTGAATTGGGAAATTGCAGGGTTCTCCTCCCTCTTCTTAATCTATTTCAGAAAAAGTAATTTCCACAAGTTGCCTTTCAGAGTTGTCCCTTTCCACTGAAATGAAATTTTTCATAAATTCAACTATTTTCCTTTGCTTCGTTTATCCTAATAGCAGGAGGTCTATTCTTGCTAAGGTTTAAAGAAATAGCTCTCAACCTTGGTGTTATGGATATTTGGGACCAGGTAACTCCTTGTTGTGGGAGGCTGTCCCACGTTTAGCAGCATCTCTGGCCTTTCCTAACTAGATGCCAGTAGCAGCCTGTGCTCCAACACAGATTAAAACCAACAATGTCTTTAGACATTGCCAAATGTCCCACAGAAGGCAAACTGCCCCTGGTTGACAACCACTGGTTTAGTCAAGTAGATAATATGGATTCTAATGGAGACTAAGCATGCTTTCTATAACTTACAGGACTCACCTCCAGTGCCACCTCCTCATATAGCCCATCTAAGTTAGGACACTCCCCCTACCTGCTGCCACCCTCCACACACCCACACCCCTTCAGTCGACCACCACAGATGTCAAAGCATGGACTCCTGTGGACCCTTGAGACCCTTTCAAGAGACCCAGGAGGTCAGAGCTGTTTTCAATCAATACAAACACATTTGCCTTTTTCTGCCGAATTGCCATTTGCACTGACAGTGCTGACCCTCTAGTCTGAGTCAAGGCGGGGACAACAAACTGCACTGGCCATCATTGCCATCTTCATCACCATGTACTCAGTTTAAAATTTTGCTTAAGAATGTCATGGGAAAGCAGAAAAAATATTCATTTTATTAAATTTTGATATTTGAGTACACGTCTTTTTAACATTTGGTGTGATAAATACAGGGAGTATACGTAAAACACCTTCTGCCCCTTATTAAAGTAAATGGGTTATGGGGCGCCTGGGTGGTGCAGTCGGTTAAGCGTCCGACTTCAGCCAGGTCACGATCTCGCGGTCCGTGAGTTCGAGCCCCGCGTCGGGCTCTGGGCTGATGGCTCGGAGCCTGGAGCCCGTTTCCGATTCTGTGTCTCCCTCTCTCTCTGCCCCTCCCCCGTTCATGCTCTGTTTCTCTCTGTCCCAAAAATAAATAAAAAACGTTGGAAAAAAAAATAAAGTAAATGGGTTGTCTTAAGGAAAAGTAATTGTATGACAGAGCTACAAGCTGAATAAGCCACTTTTTTAATGGAACATCATTTTAACGTGAAAGAAAAACTGACAAATCATTCAGGCTTAGATATTTGGCAGACATTTTCTCAAAAATGAATGAAGTGAGAGCTTGTCACTTTAAGGAAAACACCCTATAGTATCTGCTGCCCAATTTGAATTCTGAAATCTGAATACAACATGCATAAGTCTGACCACTTTCCAGTACTTCCAGACTTTTCCGATGGGATTAGTGGTAATACTTAAAAATGTGAATTTTTGAAATTGTATAATGTGTCAATATTTGGAAGATGTGTATACATCAGTGATCCAACACTTTCTAAATGATCAATGCATGTTACAAAATCATGCATGGATAAAAGATCTTTTCAAACATCTGACTTCGGCTTAGGTCATGATCCCACGGTTCCTGAGTTCGAGTCCCACAGTGGGTGAGCATGAGCCCTGCTTCCGGTGAGCTCAAACCCCGCTTAGGGTGAGCCCTGCTTCTGTCTCCCACTCCCCCCTCTCTCTTTCTCTCCTGGAATTCTCCCTCTCTCTCTCTGCCCCTTGCTCACTTGCGCCCTCTCTCAAAAAAAAAAAAAAAATCTTTTCAAAATGCGGAGTATGAAAAGTTTATTTATATACTTTCAGATTCTATTACAATCAAGGAGCTAGCAATTGGGTTTTTTTCCTTTTTTATTAAAGATTTTTGTTTATTTATTTTGAGAGAGACAGAGACAGCACGTGTGGGGGAGGGGAAGAGACAGAGGGAGAGAGAGAATCCCAAGCAGGCTCTGTGCTGCCAGTTCAGAGCCTGAGGTGGGGCTTGAACTCATGAAACCGTGAGATCATGATCTGAGATGAAACCAAGAATCGTAAGCTTAACCAACTAGGCCACCCAGGTGCCCCAAGGAACTATCAATTGTTGAATTTTGGTGTGGCTATCAAAAAATATTCAGAATTATCTGAAAGGCTATTAAAACACACCTCCTTTTTCCACCCATACATCTGTATAAGGCCAGACTTTATAACTTCAACCAAGGAACATATGACATCAGAGTGAATGCAAACACAAACATGAAAATCTAGCTATCATCTGTTACACCCGAATTTTTTAAAAAGTTTTATCATATCATAAACATTTATCTATTATCTTACAATGGGAATGCAAGAAACTGTCTAGAATTTCCATGAAAGATCTAAAGTTGAATTATAAAAAAATTTTACTAATTTTAGATTGCTTCTTTGGTTTTAAATATTTATTTGGGGGTGGGGGCAAGGGTTGAGAGAGACAGAGGGAGACTGAGGATCTGAAGCAGGCTCTGCACTGACAGCACAGAGCCCGATGCAGGGCTCAAACTCATGAACCATGAGATCATGACTTGAGCCCAAGTCAGATGCTTAACTGACTGAGCCACCCAGGCACTCCTAGATTGCTTCCAATGACAGAAAGATAGATTAACTCAATAGCCTGTAACAAATCTTAATCCCATGGGTGTGAACTTCGTTTTTTTATAGGAACACAGGTAAACCACATCTTAAAAAGATGGTAGTAGTTAAGCAGTCTACTATTCAACCCAAGAGAGGAAACAACCTCCTAAAATAAACAACAGGGTGGAAGAGGTGATTCCAGTCAAATACTCATTCAAGAGACAGCAGGTATCCAGCCCATGGTAGACAGGTACTGTGGAGGGCATAGGTGGGCCAGAAATAACACTGGAGTCAAAGAGCTCATGTTCTAATAAGAGAGAAAAAATACAACACAAATAAAATCATGTTCAAAGATGGAGGCAGTGCTGGCATTTCCAAAGGAGGTGACCAAAAGGTAGAGATCTGTTTTAGGGGGCAAGCATGAGGAAGCAAAGGGAGTATTCTGGGAAGCCATCTAGGAAAAAGAGAGGTATGGGGTGGTTCTGAAAGATGAATGGGGGGTGGGGTGAAAATCCAAGGGGGTGGACAAGACAAAGGCATTAAAAATGGTATAGCTGATCATTTGCTTTAGTTGCTCTAGTGGACAGAGGCAAGCTGAGATTGCTAGAGCTCACAGAATAGTGGGGAGAAGGGTTGAAAATCGCCTAGAAAAGCAGAGACCAGGTCATGAAGGGTCTTGTGTGCTATGTGAGGAGTCTGCACTGAAGGTTTAAAGCAGGGGAGATATTTTACAAAGAGCATTAAGGAGGCTACTGCTAAGGTCCATAAGAGAGGTCATGAGGATCTTCATCAAGTGGGAATGGCAGTCAGGATCAATTCCTAATCCCTTAGGAAGTAGGATTCACAGTATTTCACAAAGATGACATTTTAAAGGAGGAGAAGGGGTGCCTGGGTGACTCAGTTGGTTTATCTGACTTCGGCTCAGGTCACGATCTCATGGTCTGTGAGTTCAAGTACCACATCGGACTCTGTGCTGACAGCTCAGAGCCTGGATCCTGCTTCAGATTCTGTGTCTCCCTCTCTCTCTGCCCATCCCCGGCTCGTGCTCTGTCTCTCTCTCTCTCTCTCAAAAATAAATAAACATAAAAAAAAGGGGGGGGGGGAGGAGACAGATCAGGAAAAAAGCCAGGTTTTGGACTATGGTGACTGGACAGAGGGAGACACTTGTCATGGATACAAGGAACACAGAAAGGAAACTGGGAGAGATGCTGCTCCAAGAAGACGACAGGTGGAAACACTGATCAGATAAACCACTTCAACAATGAACACCCCTCCCCACCAAATTAAATAAATTTGAGAACCTGAAATGAAAAACTGAGAGAAAAGTGAGAAAGCAATCTGTTGGATGGCGGTATGGAAGAAAGTATGTGGTGTTTAGGCAGCAGCAAATGCCATTTGAGGACTCTATTTTAAAACCCCAAATAAACCCAAATTGGGATTTACTGATCTTTTAAAATCACTTCATAATCTGTCTTACATTTGCTCCTAATCAAAAGATTGAAAATATAACATAAAACCAAATGCATACCTTTTCTGCTTTTTTGTCAGAAATGTCTTGCTTTTCCAGAACAGCCATGCTCTCCTTCAGGTTCTTCACAATGTCTGCTGGGGATTTGTGAGACTTCCCAAATGGGAACGGCATGGCGGCAGCGACAGATGCCTCGCTGCGCTCTGCCTGCTTCACCTGGGGGCACAGCACAAGGCACAAGTGAGAAGAAGTGAGGTCAAAAAAGACATACTTTCTAAACCCTAATCTGGGAAGAAACCCACTGTCTGAGAGAGTCATTTTACGACAAGACTTGCAAAGTGAGTAGGAATGAGGAAACCTACAAACATACACAGAAAATGATAATGCAGAGAGATCTTAGAATTACAGAATGTTTCGTACCTCTCGAAACACCTTTTTTATCACCTGCTCCCCTAACCACCCATTTGAGGAGGAACATGCTGGTGCTGGTGAGCAGGGCAACTCGTACTGCCAGGCCCCACGCTAAGCACTTTAATTCATCATCTTATGGGATCTTTTCAAACAATTCCCCCAGGGACATTATTACTCCCATTTACAGGTGAACTTTAATGAGGTCAAGAAACTGGCTCAAGGTACCAAGCAGTAAAACCAGCTCAGGTCTATCTCAATCCAAAGTGTCCTTAATTACCACACGGTACCTCTAATTAACAGGGATCTCTTACGGTTGAGGAAACTGAGGCAAAAAGCTAGGTAAGGAGCTTAGCCAAACAGCACTAGCAACAGGCTCACTATCTAGGTCTCTCCAGATATGACCTGGCCTGTGTTCATGCTGTTTCCCCCTAAGCACCCCGGGGGCACCCACCACCTTCTCTTCAGTCAGTCAGGGTCTCTGAGTTGGAGAATCTTGGACAGAGCCTTGGGCAAATCTCCCAGCGGATCCTCAAGTCCCTTATGTGACAGTTTCATCATGTAGTCTTTCTGCCTGGATAGGACTATCTCCTGTGAAGGAACTCACTGGATAAAACCCTTCGGGTAATGAACTTCTGGAAGTTCTTAATTTTTTATGGGCAGCAGAAAACAACATTCCAACCACATAAACCACAATATTATATCACGTAAAAGGAGGACATCCACTAGAAGTCACCATGAAAAAACAAAGTTAACAAGACAAATAATGGAAAGTAACTCGGGAACCAGTCAGAACTTACAATTTCTTTTACTAAATGGAAAGAAGCTATATTCACAGACATTAAACGACCTCATGGAGATACCAAAAGATAACTTTTTTTTCCCACATGTGAACATAAAATATCTCCACTGCACAGCATCATTAACACTTCTTTTGAGCTTTGCCTAAGACTTTATTTGAATAAAGTATTTAAATGTTTTTTTCTCCAGGGTTTGAGATACAGTGACCTGTTTACAAATAAACATATAGGGGGAAACAGCATGCAAATGAAGGTCAATGTTAAGCCTACAATTAAATCATGAACATGTATGTTAATTCTTGACATGTTTTGATATGATCGGTCCTGACCAATCTTTACATCTAAATATCACCTATATAGCTCACTTCCCACCAGATTGTAAATCCTTCTTTGATCGCATTGAAACCACATCTCCATTAACAAAAGAGATATGTCCTCAAACACAGGTTTTCAAAAACCAAAGATGAATACATTCCTTTCTAAATATCTTTTCTCTGATAAGAAGTTTGGATTTTATAGGTGAGTTATCCCAAGTGGCTGTTACATTATCTGATTACCTGGCTAGATGGTACATAAATCGTGGTCACTCTTTTCCATTATTTTCTCTTTAACCTTTTTGTTGTTTGAGGGGGTAGGGAGTAATGCAGATGCTTTTCCATGAACACAGTGGACTCAGAATCACAGTAAATCCTCTGAAAATGCAATCTTTCCTATTTGTACTCTGCAAATAATAGCAACGATGCTACAAGTCCATGTTGGGTGGAGGGTGGGAAGAGTTTAATGGTATTTTGCAGGAAGTGTTACGGTGCTATGCAACAGAGATATTTTCAGCTTGGGCTCAATGGTGGAAGAAGTGACTTTCCAGGGCAAAGGGGGTTTTAAAAGGTTCTACCGTAAACCAAATACTCGTCATAGCAGAAAGAGTACAGCTGGTGAAGATAACACATATAAAGTGCTTCTGTGAGGGAAAAAGGAAGCATGACACAATCATTCCTTTTTTAATTAGTATACTATGCAGCCAAGATTTTGCAGAACATATACACTAGTAAGACTGTGCTTTGAGGAAATACAGTTAGTATTTCCTGTACTAAAAACAAGAAGTGGACACTCCTCAGCAAGATCCTTGAAGGATGTGAAACACACAGGCATATGTCTGAGTTTTGGAACTGACAATCCCAAGAGTATGGACATAACCAGGCTGGAAGCAGCAATGGTTAAACAAGCATTAACATGGTTAAGAGACACCTTTCACCATAACAATCTACCTATCTTTCCTGTTTTCCTTCTTCCTCCTTTATCATCAGCAGTATTTCATTACAAATATCTGAGGGAGTTTTAGGGACCAGTAACAAGAGCCCACTGGTGAAGGCCCTTCGATAACTCTTCACGGCCCTTATAATAAAATACAAATTCCTACCATGGCCCTCCTAGGCTTTGCCCATCTCCAACTCATGGCCCAGCATCCCGACCTTTATCATAGAGGTCCAGCCACACTGAGGTCCTTTCTGTTCCCAGAAGATGCCAACTGCTACTAAGCCCGAGTGCCACATTTGCAAATATGGTAAGAATCTTAATTTTTAAATCTAGATGGTGGATATATGGATTTTCATTGTTACTCAGCTTTTGTGTATGTTCAAAGTATTTCTTAATACTGTTTTAAAACTGCCTAACCTATGTTTTGGACAAAACTGGAGATCATGAAAGAGATAGACAAAAATATATATTACAAGTGAAAAATTCATTTAGCTTTCAAATACAAATTTACTCTGTCCCTCAAAAAAAAAAACATATATATGTGTATGTATGTTTTTGGCTCATAATACACCTCAGCAGGATTCTTTGGACTGAGTCAAAATTATTGCGATTGGGAGAAAACCGACCACTGTTAGGATTCTAAAGAGGGCTGTGGAAACCCATACCTACAAATCTCAAAGTGGAGATAAGCTTGCTCCTGATGATAAACAAACAGCGGTATATGCTTGAATCCCAAAGATAAAGAAGGCTTGGAGGGGAAATTTGGCTTGAAATTTTGAGGGGTTGGGGGAAGGGTAGGGTGGGAAATAATTAAACATACTAGTTTCATATTAAAATTAACATTTATGGAATTGCTTTAGTGTTAAAGCTGCACGAAAGGAATCTATGTGAACATGTAGCACTGCATACCCCTTAGCTTCTATACACTGCTCTCCCTTAGTTGTTGTTTTCCTTTCTCTCTGAATGCTCTTTCTTTCTGCATTTAATTCAGTGACTCATCTCTACTCCAATGTTGATGTCCTTCAGGGTTCCACCCTCAGCTGTGTTCTTACTCTGTATTCTCTGATTGATCTCACCTACCCATGGTTTCAATAACCTGAAACCCATTTCCTGCTCCAACCAAATGAACTACATTTCCAACTACTATTCTCTATAAATGTCCTCCAGGCAACTCAAACCTCACCCCAAGTCCTGTTTCTAAGTTCCCCTTCACAGTGAATGAATCCATGGTTCACCCAATCACAAAACCCAGTCATCATACCACTCTTTCCACTTGTTAACTCTTCCATATGTGATCAATTCACAGTTTCAGTCAATTCTACTTTCTAAATCTCTATCCTACAGACACCAAATGTAGATCTTCACTATTCTCCACATAGGGCAGTGGTTGTCAATGGGGCCAATATATCACTTTTAGGGGATGTTTTGGGAAATCTCGTTCACACAATGGTTGGGACCACAAATCTCTCTCTCTCTCTCTCTCTCTCTCTCTCTCTCTCTCTCTCACACACACACACACACACACACACACACACACACAAATAACAACAACAAAAAAACAAAACCAAAACCAATTTCTGTGCTGTTGTTCACATAAGCATAGCCTTCAGCTAGATTCTATATATTCTTGGGGGTGTGGGGTTCGGCTAGGGATCAGAATAATGAAAGTCTTTCTAACTACTTCTGCATCTATGTCAGCCACAGAGAGTCAAACTTCTAGTTTTTAAGAAATGGTTACATTATTCATTAGCAAAATGCAAACACTGAAGCACTACACAAGGCAGACAGTGAAAATCACCTGCAAAGCCTATAGAGACAACAGGTATTAACAGTCTGTCGTACATTCTCCTTTTTATTACTTGCTCCATGTCTGTGGTCGTTCGTACTGGGAGTCTACTCTCTTCTTCAAACAGAGACCAGATGATACTAGAAACGGTCACTTAATTTCTTACAAAGAACAAAAACTGCACATCACTGTTCTGCTGTGTGAATGCTCTGAAAAGTACAATGTTCCACCCCCAAGGAAGTGCTGGAGAACATACAGAACACCTAGAAAATAAAAGTCTAACATAATTAGAGTTAGCATTGCTGGGCACTGCCCTTCTTAGGCAATCTGTTTTGGCTTGTGCGGACACCCTCCTAACTGTAGCTAACTCTATTCACCTGTGTACTGACAAATACCGAAAAGGAGTCAAATGGTCCATAAGCCACTGATTAGGACATCCATTCATTTAAATACCAACTATGCACTCACAATACGCCACAAGCTAAAGGCATCAAGGGCACCTGCTCTACAGAAGACAGCATTCTGGTGTGTATGGATGTGGGTGTATGTGTTTAGAGACAATAATGAGAAGCTGCTGAATGACAACACATTCCTAGACAGCTGAGTTAATGGGATTCTATACTAACATACTGTTAGATCTGACTCATAAACTTGGTGGTCAAATGCAAAAACTGAAAATTGACAAATAGTCCCACATACAATAAGACTTGCACACATGGCTGCTAAGGTAAATCAAGCAGTGGTGAGAAGTGTGGAATGTACTGCACACTTAACCCATTTTTAGACAGCTGGCTCTGAGACCTCACCTCCTGCTTCTACAGTTAGTGTTACTTACTTCAAATTAATACTCAATATCTAAAACATGCCAGACTATCCATATAGTAGTGTGGGGCAAGTATATAAAGCACAGTGGTTAATTACACAGCTTTATTTTTTTTTTAATTTTTTAACATAATTTATTGTCAAATTGGCTAACATATGGTGTGTAAAGTGTGCTCTTGGTTTCGGGGTAGATTCCCGTGGTTCACTGCTTACCTACAACGCCCAGTGCTCATCCCAACAACAAGTGCCCTCCTCAGTGCCCACCACTCATTTTCCCCTCTCCCCCACCCCTACATTCACCCTCAGTTTGTTCTCTGTATTCAAGAGTCTCTTACGGTTTGCCTCCCTCCCTCTCTGTTGTAACTTTTTTTTCCCCTTCCTTTCCCCCATGGTCTTCTGTTAAGTTTCTCAAGATCCACATATGAATTGAGAACATACGATATCCGTCCTTCTCTGACTTATTTCACTCAGCATAGTACCTTCCAGTTCCATCCATGTTGCTGCAAATGGCATGATTTCATTCTTTCTCACTGCCAAGTAGTATTCCCTTGTATATATAAACCACATCTTCTTTATCCATTTATCAGCTGATGGATATTTAGGCTCTTTCCATACTTTGGCTATTGTTGAAAGTGCTGCTATAAACATTGGGGTACACGTGCCCCTATGAACCAGCACTCCTGTATCCCTTGGATAAATTCCTATTAGTGCTATTGCTGGGTCGTAGGGTAGTTGGTTCTAATTTTTTGAGGAAACTCCACACTGTTTTCTAAAGTGGCTGCACCAGCTTGCATAATTACACAGCTTTAAAGATAACCTGGGTTCAGATCCTGACTGCCTCATGCCTTAGCTTAGACTTTTCTGAGACCCTTTTCCACATCTCGAAAATGAGAAAAATAGCTTACCTTACAACTTAGCACAAGAATTAAATTATATGTTTGAACATGCTTATTAGCACAGCATCTGCATACGGTAAAATTTGAATAAATAGTAATACAGGATAGTTATGCGGGGTTTTTTGTTTCTCCTAACATCTGATTTGTGGGGTGCCTGGGTGGCTTAGTTGGTTAAGTGTCTGACTTGGGCTCGGGTCATGATCTCGCAGTTCATGAGTTTGAACCCTGCATCAGGCTCTGTGCTGACAGCTCAGAGCCTGGAGCCTGCTTTGGATTCTGTGTCTACACCCCCCCCCCCAAATAAACATTTAAAAAAAATTTTTAAAGTAAATAAAATCTGATTCGTGACCATTTCTAGAATGAAAAATGGGTAAAAAAAAAAAAAAGGTATCTACACAGATTGGACAGCAATATAAAATGAGTGATCTTATTCGTCTTTTTAAACCTGCATCTTCCAAGTTTTGATTCTGCTTTTGGATGAAAAGGCTACAGGCCCTTCTTAGCTGTAAATAAGATGCAATAACCTACCTCCATTAAAATAAACCATGAATAGCTTTAAGAAGCATTTGGACCTTTGGTTAATTACCAAAGCCACCAAATACATACACAGATCATCATTAACTATATCAAAACCAAAATTAAGTGTCCAAGAGATACAAGACTTTGGAGTGTGTTTTGCAATTAATATACCTTGCAGGGGCCAACAGTGTTCAAAACTGGGTACTATTCAGGAGTCAAACTGATACTCTTTTATAGCCTAGATGGTAAACCAGAGGGTTGTAGTTGTAATAGTATTTAAATTATTTGTATGATCTCTCATGCACTCACAGTTTATAAAGCACTGTCGCTTCTCTGTTCAATACTTTCCCCGATGACTTCCCATTTCACTCAGAATAAAATCCAAACTCCTGACCAAGGCATATAAGATTCATTGTGATCCACGCCTTTCTATTCTTGTCTCTTACACCCCAGACGTTAGTTACACTCCCTGGCTTGAATTCCTGGGCCAGGCCTATGTACATTCCCCACACTGTCTAAGGAGAGCTTTCAGCTCAAATCCCTGTGGCTCTCTCCCTCATTTTACCCACACTTCTACTCAAATGACACCGTATGAATAGGGCCTTCCCAGACCACTGTTTCCAAAATAGCACCTCTCCCCTACTCTCATCTCCTTATCTTGCTTCATTGCTCTTCCAGTACTTACACCATAAACTGACATATGTTTATCTGCTCCTTTCTGTTAAAATAAGTCCTATGAAAACAAGGACTTCACTGGTTTCACTCATTCATTGCTGTACACCCAGAAACTCTTGATTTCAGCTCAGGTCATGATCCTGGGGTTGTGGGATCGAGCCCCACATTGGGCTCTGCAGTGAGAATAGAGCCTGCTTAAGATTCTCTCCCCCCCCCCCCCGCCCTTTTTCCCTCACTTACGCTCTCTAAAATTAAAAAAAAAAAAAAAAAATTAACACAAGATCATTTCTCATAGAGGAATCAGGTCTCCATGAAGGAGCAGGAAATACACAAGAGGAGCCTGGGACATGTTAGTTACTTCAGAAAGCAAAGATGAATGAATGGGTTCATACAGAAAAAGACACGGGAGCCAATCTGAGTAGGCTTCCACAGGCCAAAGATGATACAATTGGGGCATAAAAAGGGAAAATGACTACAATGAATTGGCACACAAATTGAACCTTTGCGTATATATTTAATAGTAATATAAGTATATATAATTAATAGAAGTAAAGCATTAAAATCTATGAAAATTATGGTACTAAAAAAGAAAATTTAGTAGTCACCTTAGAGCCTGTGAGAACACCACCACAATACCCTCAAAACTGGTAAATGAAGGGAACAGCGCATTTATCTTCTATATAGCCTGTATTTGAGGGTAACCAAATAGGTGGCAAGGAAAAGTTCTTTATAGAAGATTCACATAAACGTACTAAACGTAGGAAGAAAAATTGAAAATTACCATTTTGTAATCCTTATGAAATAATGGATCTAGGCAACAAACATCAATGGCCATTAAAATCACAAGCGGAAGGGTGAGGGAGAACTTCATAATGGATACACTGGAGCTGACAACTTGGAAAACACTCATCTATTGCTAAAAATAGGACAACCAGACATCAATCTGTCTCATGACATAATGCAATAGGAAATACAAAGTTCCATCTATAAAAATTTGATTTCCTTTCCCCTACTAGAAACAAAAAATCTGAATCTAACCAAGTTTCTAGAGCCACCAGCCTAAAAGGAACAAGTTAAACAACATCACTAGGAAGCAGTAAGTCAAGCCCAGAACAAGGGACAAGTCAAATAACTGGTTTTCTCCAACAGATTAAAGAGCATAAGGCAGGGTGAGGTGAGAAGCAGAGAATATTAAATAGTGAGACACTCACAAGACATCGTCAAATATATGGACCTTCTCTGGACCCTGATTCAAATAAACCAACTTTTTTTTTTTTTTAATTTTTTTTCAACGTTTATTTATTTTGGGGACAGAGAGAGACAGAGCATGAACGGGGGAGGGGCAGAGAGAGAGGGAGACACAGAATCGGAAGCAGGCTCCAGGCTCTGAGCCATCAGCCCAGAGCCCGACGCGGGGCTCGAACTCACGGACCGCGAGATCGTGACCTGGCTGAAGTCGGACGCTCAACCGACTGCGCCACCCAGGCGCCCTAAACCAACTTTTAAAAATGATATATTGGCAATCAGAAAAATTATACACTGGACATAATTAAGGAATCACTGTTAATTCTGTCAGGTATCATACTGGACTATAGTAGACAGTGTAACCAACATGTCCCAGGCTCATCTTGTTTGTGTACAGCAGACAAGAGTAGGTAGGAAAAAATATCCTCAGTTAGACACACATACCAAAGTTTGAGTGATTTGAGATTTCCTTTAAAATATTCGCTAAGAGTAAGGTGGTGGGGGGGGGGCAGATAGAGAAAACAAGGCTAGCGAAGTATTAATCACTGTTGAAACAGGAGATTCATTATACTACAGCCTATTTGTATATGCTTGAACATTTTCATAATTTTAAAAAGATGAGTAATAAGGAAAAGTTCCTATTCTGAAGAACTACCTGTCTACTGTGCTTTGCTTTTCCCCTCTTATTTGCTAAAACATCCAAAACGTATGTGTTAACTGCAGACAACCACCTTAATCCATGTTTCTGACTTAAAAACGACACATTCTCCTTTACAGAGCCTCAGAGCTCTCTTACTGCACTGTTCCCATCTACACGTGTTCATTTTGTCCCCTGTAGTTCAATAAGTAAACTTTCCTGTTGAAGGCAGCTAGGAGGAGGAAGAACATTCACAGAGAATGAGTACATGGGCAATGACTTCAAAAGCTGACATGCAGTGTCCTTCCTTGAAATAATCCTTGGAAAACTACAGCAATACCACGATGGGCAGCCCCTCCTTGGGAGCACAGTTACTTCTCTACTTGCCCAAAACCTGGCCCCTCCCCCTACCACAGATAAATGCCAGTCGCTCCAGGAAGATCCCACAGTGGAGGTCCCCACCCTTCTCACACTCTAAGCTTTTAAAATCCGGATGATGCTGTGCTGTTGTTATTTACATATGTATCACCCCCAAAGAGTCAGGAAGCCCTGTGGTGGCCAACTGAGTATTAACCATCATGTTACATGCTTTGTACAAGACTCCAGATAAATTTACTGACAGGGAACCAAAATAACACTTCTCAAGACAAAAACAAATAAGGCCACAGAAATGACTGATACATAAACAACCAGGAGTTAACTAAAAAGTTTTAATTTGAAACCCAGCCTGAAAGGGGTTAGGGGCCACCACCTAAATAGTTTGGGAGGTTAAGTGAGCAGGAAATCCTAGGAAAGTCCCTATAATTTACCTGTTGCTATGCACAAAGCTGGACCCCTACTTACTGAGCAACTCTAATTTACCATATAAACATGGCAAAATTCTGATTAAAGTGTGACGGATTAAGGTATAATTAACCAACATGGAATACTGCTGGGCTCCCAAGATGGTGATACAACTGTAGAACTATCTTGTTTTGATTCACACAACTTTTTTTGCATGGATTGCTTCTTTAACATTAAACTAGAATGAACTTAACAGCACTGATCACTTGTGCATTATACTGTGATGTATATTCTCTAATCCAATGTCTACAGACACATTTTTTTTCATGTTTATTTATTTTTGGGAGACAGAGACAGAGGGCCAGTAGGGGAGGGGCAGAGAGAGAGGGAGACACAGAATCAGAAGCAGCTCCAGGCTCTGAGCTAATCAGCACAGAGCCTGATATGGGGCTCGAACTCACGAACTGCAAGATTATGACCTGAGCCGAAGTTGGATGCTTAACCAACTGAGCCAGCCAGGCTCTCCAAAACATTTTTTTCCTTAATTCAAGTGTAGTTAACATGCAGTGTTATATTAGGTGTACAAGATAGCAATTCAACAATTTCATGTATTACTCACTGCTCATCAAGTGTACTCTTAATCTCCTTCGCCTAATTACCCCCATCTCCCCACCAACCTCCTCTCTGGTAACCACCAGTTTGTATAGTTAAGGGTCTGGTTTTTGGTTTTTCTCTCCTTTCCCCTTTGTTCAATTGTTTTGTTTCTTAAATTCCACATACGGGTAAAATCATATGGTATTTGTCTTTCTCTGACTGGCTTAAGCATTTTGCTTTAGCATTATACTCTAGCTCCATCCATATTGTTGCAAGTGGCAAGATTTCATTCTTTTTTATGGCTGAATAATATTCCATTGTACGTATATACCACATCTTTATCCATTCATCTATCAATGGAAACTTGTGCTGCTTCCATAATTTGGCTATTGTAAACAACACTGCAATAAACAGGGGTGCATCTATTCCTTCGAATCAGTGTTTTTGTATTCTTACTACAAACACTTTATCTCTATCCACCTTCTTGAATCCTGTGGTAAATACTTTTATACATCTTTCGAGTCACAGAAAAGGCTATCCCTGAGATCCTATAATGAGTGTGTCAGTCAGGATACAAGGCAAGCGTCTTGATTCCAAATTCTCTTTGTATTTACCTGTCCTTTCATCTTTAAAAAATTTTTGTTAATGTTTATTTGAGAGAGAGAGAGAGAGTGAGAGCGAGCATGAGCAGGGGAGTGGCAGTGAGAGAGGTAGACATAGAATCCGAAGCAGGCTCCAGGCTCTGAGCTATCAGCACTCGGGGCTTGAACTCATGAACCATGAGATCACAACCTGAACCAGTCGGATGCTTAACCGACTGAGCCACCTAGGCACCCCTATCTGTCCTTTCATCTTACATACAGATGAAGTATTACAAAAATGTACAACATAACGGTAATAAATTAATAAGTATCTAGAAATAAATGTTCACCAAGTCACTTTTTACAAAATATTGATTTTTAAAATTCTGATCAAATAGGCAAAAGGCAATCTCTAAGATTACGGAGTTAAATAAATGTGAAAAGAATACCCCTGAATGTCCCCTAGCCCTAAAAAACACACAAAATGAAAACTGGTCCATATCTCTGTTTCACTTGGTTTGGACAAGATTTTTACTACTCATTACTGAAAACCCAAGTTCCTTTTCTATTAAATATCAGAAATGCACTGCATAGAGAGCCAGGCTATGAAAACTGTATACTCCTCTCCAGTTTGAACTAGTATCCCAAACACATGCATACGTCTGAGTGACCACGTGCTTCTCCATCCACTCATCCTTTGTTCTAATTATACAATGAGTACTTAATGAAATGGGCTTAGTAAAAGTGATGTTTAGAAATAATTTCACTTTTGTGTTCTTCTAAAACAGGCTGTTAATCCTTGAGAATTTCTTTTATACTAAACATGGAAATGTCAAATTATGAATGCTTATGAAATATTCTCTAATGGTAAAATTCATCCTATATTTGAGTAACAAAGCAAGAGACACATACTTATAGGAGAGGGCTCTGCTTTAAGTAGCTGATTTTTAGAAAAGTAATTTTATAAGAACTTGCTTTAAAGTATGATATCTTATTTAAAAAAAAAACAAAAACAAACCAACAGAGCTCTGTGTTAATTTTGCAAAGAGGAACCTCATGGTAAATTTCAAACACTTCTTGAAATAATCATACTACTTGTGGTAAGTTGTACTGTGGTAATTCCAGAGTAGCATACAGTCAACATGGACTTTCAAGACTAAAATAAGATAATTAAAGTAAGACAACTAAGTACAATAGAATATTTCAAGCTAAATCCTTTCTGAAACAAAGGCGGGGCATATAGGAACATCACTCAAACAGTTCCAGGATTCACTTAAAAGAGTGGGAAGTATTTTAACTGAACACAGCTAAATTAACTCTTAGGAGTTAAGAATGTATCACGGATCAGAGCTCTGGGACTTCCTTCAGCACACACACTAGTAACTTCACTTCTGCAGAAAAAAGTTTGCTCTTTGAATACATATTTGTTCTTTGCCCCAGTTGAATATTGGCCCCAGTAGCAGTTTTCAAATGTCTTTTGTTGATTAAAAGAAACGTGGTTTGCTCAGGACTAAAGCAAGATGCCATGAATGGGAGTACTCTTAAAAATGGTTTTCTTCTTTGGATGCCTGGGGGCGTGGGGGAGGGGGGGCTCAGTCAGTTAAGCATCTGACTCTTGGTTTCCACTTAGGTCATGGTCTCACGGTTCGTGGGTTGAAGACCCATGTCAGGCTCTGCGCTGACAGTGTAGAACCTGCTTGGGATTCTCTCTCTTCTCTTTCTCTCTCTCCTCTCTTTTTTCCTCTCTCTCTGACCCTCCCTGCTTTCCTCTCTCTCTCTCTCAAAATAAACTTAAACAAAAAAAAATTTTTTTTAATGTTTTTTTTTCTAGAGGCACCTGGGTTGCTCAGTTGGTTGAGCGTCAACTCTTGATTTCAGCTCAGGTCATGATCTCACAGCTCCTGAGCTCAAGTCCTGCATCTCCCTCTCTGTCTCCCTCTCTCTCTCTCTCTCTGCCCCTCCCCTGTTCATGCTCTCTCCCCCTCTCTCTCTCAAAAATAAACAGTGAAAAAAAATGTTTTTCTTCTACTTGTGACTAAATGAATATCAAATTCAACTCAGCTTAGTAATATTACAAATAAAGTTGAGTTTTAAAAATTAAGGTCCATGTCTTTTTGTTTCAATTTTCTGCATGAACACCGCTTCGCAAAACTTAATATTTTATATAAATAATTCCATGCAAAATACACCTTTAACAATGTCTTTTAAATTCATCATGAAAGTAAACACACATTTCAAAGCTGAAATTGTTGGATCAACACAACTCTCTACTGAGTCAGCAGGGTGTCACTGTCGCATTTCTCCAAAGGACAGGCTGCTTTGTAACTATTTCAGCAGAAATACTCATGTCACAGCCTTTAGGTCTTATTTCTATTGGGCGCCCGTATGTCCCCCCCCATTGTGTTCAGATCTGCCCAGCTTTACTTTGTATTAAGGTACCGGGGCCAGTTGTCCCTGGAAGTCACGTAAAACGAGTGACGGTAAAGAAACTCCTTGTCTTCCCTCTCCTAGCCAGACGTACTGGACTCAGGACTGACACTGAGCATTAAGTGTCAGTTCTTCATCTTTATCAACTCTGAAGAAATGATCCCTGACCTACCCACCTTAGAAAGCAATGTCTCATATGGGGCGCCTGGGTGGCTCAGTCGGTTGAGCGTCCGACTTCGGCTCAGGTCATGATCTCACAGTCCATGAGCTCGAGCCCCGCGTCGGGCTCTGTGCTGACAGCTCAGAGCCTGGAGCCGGCTTCACATTCTGTGTCTCCCTCTCTCTCTCTCTGCCCCTTCCCTGCTCATGCTCTGTCTCTCCCTGTCTCAAAAATAAATAAAAACATTAACAAAAAATTACCAAAAAAATAAGGCAATGTCTCATAAAGAACAAGTAAATAATGGGTTTCTCTGGCCACAAAAAGACCACACACTGTTCTGTACCAGAGTAAAACAAGCCAAGGAGATTCTGAGGGACTCAGGTAAGGCAGCAGTCTGAGTCAAAACATGAAGATTGTTAACTTGTACCAAAAGCAGATGCCAATTTACACTGCCATCAACAGTGTACCAGCTCACTGACAGCAGGCTCTAGTAATCCTTCAATAGCGCTGAAAATGCTATTTTCGGGGCACCTGGGTGGCTCAGTCCGTTAAGCGGCCGACTTCGGCTCAGGTCATCATCTCACGGTCCGTGAGTTCGAGCCCCACGTCGGGCTCTGTGCTGACAGCTCAGAGCCTGGAGCCTGTTTCAGATTCTGTGTCTCCCTCTCTCTGACCCTCCCCCATTCATGCTTTGTCTCTCTCTGTCTCAAAAATAAATAAACGTTAAAAAAAAAATTAAAAAAAAAAAAAAGAAAATGCTATTTTCTTGACCTCTTCCTCTCCCTTTCTTCCTTCCCTCTCCCTCTCCCTTGACTCCCTTCCCCTCTCATCAGTGCAATTCTTTTTATTTGAATTGCTGATAACTGATAACAATGAACACATTTGCATGCCTACTGTCCACGTGCACTTTCTTAGTAAAACTGTACATCTCTACTGCCCGTCAGTCTACTGGGTATGGAGTATGTCTTTTTCCTACTGATTTGTAGGATATTGTATAATTATGAATATTATCTCTTCGGCTGTTATTTTTTTGCAAATATGTTATCCTACTTTGTCATTTTCATTTTAACTTGTTAAATTTAATGCACAAATCATTTTCTTACAGCTTTATCGACAACCTTTCTCTTAATGAATTCCAGAGCTTCTACCAGACTTATAACTGCATGCTGAATACGAATGTAAGATTCCATATTTACAGGTATCTGACATTATTTACATTTAAACAATGAATATCCTTTTCTGAAATAATGTTCTATGAGAATCTAATCTAACAAACCTCACTACATTATCCAGTTTGACAAAGCATGTTAACTTTTACATTAGCACTGCTTAGCAGTGGGGAAAAGGTCAAGAAATCTACTATAACACGAATTCATGACCTTTCTCCAGTTAATCACCAACTAATTAAGTTAGTTGGGAGGGAGGGAGCACAGAATGCATTCTTTGTACATAACTATACTAAAACGCATGTTAAGTACAATGTTAAATAAACACGAAAGTTGGTATTTTTCAAAAATTATAGGTGTATGACTTGAGAATATTTTAAGATGAATCTATAGACATGCCTTTTAGACATGGATTCCAACATGATGTGACAAACTTCCTTTTCCTACACTTTATCCCAGTCTAAGCAAGCCCGAGGCAAATACCAGGATTAGAAGGAAATTGACAATATGCCATCAAACCGCGATAGCAATTTCAGTGAGCATCAGGTAGGAATATTTTGTAGTAGACATGTATCCTCATGTCCTAAGGACTGACGCGTCCAGGACTAGAGTAAAAGGAAAGTGAGAGATTCCTGTAGAAGAAACTCAAAGCTTTTTGAGCAGCCTAATCAGGCATGTTGCTATGTAAATTACCATCACCACACTAGCCTGTGAGCTGTATGTGTGCAAAAGCCATAGATCCACGTCCAATCTGCACTACATTAAGCACAGGTGGCAATCAAATTCCTATAAAATTTATCCGGATTTGGTTTTGTTACAGAGAACTGTGGGGGAGGTGACTCAGAGGACCCCCTCAGGTATTCTCCAGCATTCCAGCCTGTCACTGTCCTTAACAATGCAGTGTTCCACAAATCAGAGGAACATATGGGAAGGAGAAAAAAAAAAAGAGAGACAGGGAAGCAAACCATAAGAGACTCTTAATGATAGAGAACTGAGAGTGGATGGAAGGAGGTGGGAGGGGGATGGGCTAAATGGGTGATGCGTACTAAGGAGGGCACTTGTTCTGATGAGCACTGGGTGTTATATGGAAGTGATGAATCACTAAATTCTATACCTGAAACCAGTATTGCACTATATGTTAACTAGAATTTAAATAAAAATTTGAAACAAAATTTCACCCACAAAAAATGTAGTGTTTCAAACTGAACCCTGTATTCCATATGTGCTCTGACCGGCTAAGATCACCCATCCATGTATTTCATAAACATAATCTTGGGCTCCATGAAGAGCTTTGATAGTAACATACATGGCTGTTTTCTGTTAAGCAATTTAATTGACCTAGGCCTTCTGCACATGTTCCCCATCTTATTACTTCTCCCTACCAGATTCCTGTCAACTACAAACCTGATCAGTAAGTCACACAGGTCTTTCTTTACTTATTAAAAGTATGTATACTGAAGCTTTCCAATTAAAGCAGGCCACCAAACTGCATTATAAGTTTAAACAACCACCAGGCCACCTAACTGTATTACCACTAGTGGTGATGGCTTACAGATTTCTCTGACCTTATAACACACATATATTCATACATTAAAAAAGTATCACACACATAGTATGACCGAACAGTACTTATCCTTAAGAACTAGGACTGCAATGATATTCTCTCTTCTATTTCATTCCATCCTAGTCCCTTGCTCCCTTCCTCCCTTTAAAATGCTACTCAGAGCCCTCTGAGCTGATTTCACAAACAAGTGACAGGATGGAACCTGCAGTCTGTAAAACAGACTTCTAATCAATTAGGGTCGCTCTTTTACTAATGACAGCTAACTTATTTACAATGTTGAACTTCTCAAATTATCATAATATGGCAAAAAGATTTCATGACTTGGTTTAAGACTTGAAATTACAATTACATATTACAAAGCCTTATCTAGAAACATCTGTAATACATGACCGATTCCATGAATATGTTAAAGGCCTCTTATCAATATGATCTGTTATCTTTAATTTTATCTACATTGATTCATATACAGATAGTCTCTTTTTTTAATGTTAGGCTGCTTTGTTTTTTTTTTTAACGTTTACTTACTTATTGAGAGAGAGAGAGAGAGAGAGAGAGAGAGAGAGAGAGAAAGAAGGTGTGTTAGTCAGGGAGGAGCAGAGACAGAGAGAGAGACAGAGAATCCTAAGCAGGCTCCGCACTCAGCACAGAGCCAGAGGCAGGGCTAGATCTCAAGAACCAGGAGATCATGTACCTGAGCCTAAACCAAGAGTCAGCAGCTTAACCAACTGAGCCACCCAGGCACCCCTCATTTACAGAGAGTCTTAAGGAATTAGGAGTTACATTGTTACAGTTTGAGAATTCGTTCCGGAAAATGTGAACTGCACAACTATTTCTTTACAACCTAGCACTGTATTTCAATAATAGAGAAGGTTAATCAATGTTCACATTTGAAAATGTGACACCACTCGTCCTCAAGCATGAAATCACAAATCCATTTTTCTTCTAGTTAAATTTACTACTCCCTTTGCTGCAGGGTTGTGGAAATATAGTCCATCTGATCATGGGCAAACATCATGGCTTCACCCATATTTTAGTAAACGAGAAAAGCAAACAGCCAATCCTGCTCTTTTAAAAAGCTGGCAATTCCTTAAAAAGAATGTATAATTCAAACTGGAACTGTAAACAAGTGGGAGAATATGAAACAAAGTTCAAATATGAAGAAAAAAGCCTTTTAGAAAATTATTTTTGTGTCAAAGAAAAGAGAGATTTTAAAAAAAGGTAAAAAAATGCTGTGGTTCTAAAAAGGTATACCTGAGAGGGGTGAAATGTTCATTTTTCTCTTTTGAGAAAACAATTTCCTATATTTCGAAAAAAACAATTTCCTTTTGAAAATTTACACCCTTCAAAATTCTATCTAAAGGATCAGATATAAACCTGGAAAATCACTTTCCCTCAGGGTCCAGCACTGCTATTTTTGTTCTGGCCAAATGCCCATGAAAGCACAAACATGCCACAAAACCAGCCTGAGCCGAAGCACCATAGTTGGGGATTTGAAGGTTTATTTCCTTTTTAAACCACCGTATAGTGGTATTTAGCATAAACAGGCTTTTTCCAGCACAAGTATTTGGAGCCACAGAATATATAGTTCCATGGCCCTTCAGAGGATGGTGTAGAACATCAACTCAAGGAGGATCTCTCCGAACCAGTCAGCAGATCCCTTCCAGCCCTCCATATCAACATACTAAGTGGCATGCAGATGTCTGATCCTGGGTTGGGAGAAAAATTCTAGGTGAGATAATGAAGCTAAAAAACAATTCATTTCAGAGGAAGTAACTGGAGGTCATTTGTCAACTGACTGGCACGATGCAATAGAAAAACTCTTGGGAAAAAGCTCCTGATCCTAGAGCCCAGACTCAGCTCATGGACCAAAAGATGTAGCCATGCCTCCTCCTGTGGTGCACATTCACTAGTTGTTGTTCCAGGACTCCGTTTACCACTGGGGGAGCCACGGCACACCCACGTGGGATGACCAAAACCTATGGAGGACCAACATACACCGTCAGACCCTGTATGAAAAACCCAGATACGTGACATGAGCAGCAAGTTCAGAGGACAGACACAGCACCCTGTGCTGAAGACCTCAGACTTCAACTGAGGGGATGTTTCTTGAGCTGTGTTCTGTAGACAGGATAAAATTGGGTAAGAGTCAGAAAATGTATTACAATATACTGGAAGGCTTTATGCAGCAATTTGAATTATGGTAAGAAAACAAAAACTATTTTGTAATTTCATCAAGCTCTGGCAGGAAATAAAGTATCAAGTGAAGAGGAAGGCAGAAGGTAAAAAACTCACTGTAAACCCAAGTGCTGTTTACAGAGTAATCACATGCCTTCTTTTATTGCCCAAAGAACATTCCACACTTGATGGAGTGGTGCTTTCCAGGTGAGTGTTGACATCACAATACAGTCACAATGGAAAACTGCTTTTTAATCTGAAAGCTGTATCTAAAATACACAACAAAAACATCTTATATCCAAGGGAGTACAAAAAGTTAAGTTTTAGGTAGAGATCCCAAGCATCCAGGAAGAGCTATGATGGATGCAATTACTTAACACTGAAAACATATTTTCTTCTACAAAAGTTCTGAATATGGGATTCCATGTTTCCTTTACTATTTCAGCAGAAGAATCTACTAACTCAAGTGAATGTGGGGACTAAAGTATTCGTTTAAGTGCTATACAATCTGCAAAAAAAAAACCCATACGGAAATTATCCTTTCTGTGCAGGCTTCAAAAGCTACTTTCTTGGGTTTGTTTGTTTGTTTTTAATGTTTATTTGAGAGAGATTCCCGTGCATGCAAGAGGGGCAGAGGGAGAGGGTGGAGGTGGGAGGAGGGGCAGGAGAGGGGGACAGAGAGAGAGAGAGAGAGAGAGAGAATATCCCAAGCAGGCTCCTCACTTGTAGCACAGTGCCTGACATGGGGCTCGATCCCATGAACCGTGAGATCATGATCTGAGCCGAAATCAAGAGTTGGACGTTTAACCAACTGAGCCACCAGATACCCTAACATTCCCAGTTTTTAACTTTCTCTCCCAAATGCTTGGATTATTGCTAACCGTATCGCCAATCTGTCAAAATTTTAGTGGTTCAAACAGGAAGTTAATGTTAATGAAAACTGGGCTTTCCACAGGTGTTCCTGGGAGTAGGACGTTGCACAGGGTGAGCCTGTTCCGGTGGGTGCTTGACGATGCAGGCTTTTTAATTTTTCCAGACTAAAATGACATTAGTCATGAGTCGGACAGTGGCTTCTAAACCTAACTCTAAGGTCCAAGGAAGGCAGGTGAGGGGCCATCTCTTCTCCAGCCCAAACACCTCATTCCTATCGGCTTTTTATACTGAACTTCAGTGTCAGAAATTTAACAAAAATTTTTAAACTACTACTTTATAATAAACATGTCTGCACGTTGAACACAGAACTATTTTCTGAGGAAAACACTGACCTAGCCTCCAAGTCAATTTATATAACTAGATTTGAAATCAAGTCCTGGTTAAGCTCTTTTTCTTTTTTTCACTTTTACTTAAAAAAATGTTTTAACGTTTATTTATTTTTGAGAGAGAGCGACAGGGTGCGAGAGGGGCAGAGAGTGGGGGGTGGCACAGAATCTCAAGTGGACTCCAGGCTCTGAGCTGTCAGCACAGAGCCCAACGCAGGGCTTGAACTCGTGAACCAGGAGATCATGACCTGAGCCAAAGTCGGAAGCTTAACCGACTGAGCCACCCAGGTGCCCGTAAGCTCTTTAATTTTCAAAGGCTGATACTGGTACTGCTGGCCAGCTTAGCCAACTGTTAAGGCAGAGTGGTTACTAGAAAGTTACAACCTTGGACTTCTCTGGTACCCAATTTTAATAAAAAGTTCAGTGCTATGAACGATTATAGAGGGCTGCTCCCAAAGCTCCAGAGCATCAGAAAAATAATGATTTAATTGAACTGTACTCTGGCCTAATATTATTCCTTATGTTTTTATACTAAGATACCTTAAACTTGAACTTGGGTTTTACAGACACTGTAGAGAATTGAGAGAAATGTAGTATGGACTCAGAGCCTGCTAATAAAGGATCCACAGGGTCTCCATTCCTGGAAAGATTACACTTGTCCTAAGCAGCTGGTTTGTTTTTTATCTCAGGAACAGTTTTGCAATTGATCTTGTTTTCTTCTTTGTTCTGGCCACTAAAACTTAAGAGCCACAGGTCTGGTGCCTAAGTATCTAGTGTAAAAGACATGCATTTATTTGTGTATTTACCCTGGCCCAAGAATCATTCTATTTGCCTTTCTTTATTTTTCCTTTGCTCCTTATGTAAATCTTTGGGGTGATGGTGGAGGAGGGGGAAAGGGACACGAGGAGAAAGAAAAGAGAAGAAAACACACCCCTAACTTTTTCCATTTCCCTAAATTAGAAGGCAAGGAACATGAAAGAACAGCTAATTTTAGCACGAGGGTGTGGCTTTTAACCTTACCAACAGGATAAATTGGGTAAATACTGCAAGATCTAGTGTGTCGATTTTCTCATTCAAGTGAAAATAGGTAATGCTGCTAAGGGGACATCTGGGAGATGTCTGGGAGAGATGACTAAATTAAGTCAAACAGGTAAAGTGTATCAAGGCAATCAACAGGTACGGGGTACGTTAAAATAAGGTACTTGTATCATTTTTCTTCAGAGTCAAATAATTCCTATCTGTGATAACAATGGCCCAGGCGTCCCTGTAATTCGAGAGGTGGTCGGAACAAGCTCATCTCTCAAACAGCACCTTCTCCGGTGTGCAACGCCTATTTAGGCCCTGTCATTCTCCTTTCTGGTAAGTAAGGATGAATAAAAATATTTCCAAGTTTATTCGACATATTTTTCAAGTCTCTATTATGTGTGAGGCATCGCAGACGTTAAGGTCTAAATGGCTGCCTTTCTAGAAAAATACTTTTTAAAACCACTTATACAAAATGTATTCTATTCAACTAGTGTATAAAATACCACTCATAAATTTAAATGGGTGAGCTGTACTTTCAAACTTTTATACTCTATTCCACGCTCTTCTCACAAATCAGTAAAAGCAGTAAGATTACAACTTGCGGGGAGGGGACAGGCAAAGGGCACAAGGTAAAAATGTAAACAAACTGCAAATGAGGAGAGAAACCAAAACGCCACCTAGTCAAATACTGGTGTTTTAGACTAAAGCAGATTAACAAAGCCGAACATTCCACCCTTGGGGAGCAAACATTCCAGTCCCTCCTTGTGTATTTCTGGGACTGCTGAGTATCAGTGCAGTAGCTTTTAGTCAGGGCTGGAATTCCTTTGGGATTCTGTGATCCAGTCCTTTATAGACTCCTCTGGGCCCTGAGGATATCTAAGGGCAGAGGAGCTACAAAGGAGCCGGCTTTTCAGACTAAAATGTGAGGACAAAATGAGAACAGGAAGGGGTACGTGGCCTCGGGGCAGACAAATAACCAAGCAGTTCATCTGAACTTATTCTTGGTCACCTGAACAAAGCGCTCAGGAGGATAAGAACCCTAACAATCCTCACGGCTGGGAAGGTCACAGGGTCACTCTGAAGATGCCCCGCCCCATCTCCTTCTGGCAACTGCTCCCCCCCTCCGCCCCCACCACTGACACGGCTCCAAGGGGAGATGCTCCAAGTGCTGTAAGAACCATACTCCCCCTGGCCCTAGCAAAGTAACGTAGAGGGGCAGGTAGACCTCTCCTTAGCGAAAGTCTCAACTGCAGGGCTGAAGCTCCGTGAAAGGACTTTTACGAAGTGCAGGTGGCCAGGCTATCAGGTGGAGAAGGCTGGTCTGCGCAGAGGATGTGGTGAGCAAGCAGAGCAGAGAAACGCAGCAGCAAATGGAGAGTCATAATAAAGTCTGCGTTCCCGGTTCCGACTGCTGAAGGCCCGGGTGCATTACTGCCTTTTCCCATACTTCTCCTGAAATAAGCTTCCACTGAATCCCTGCCTTGTTGGAAGAAACAAGAGAGTTCCAAGTAGCACAGGGGCTACCTTCTAGGTATCGCTGCTCCAGTCCTGTGCCCCAAAAAGGCAACTCTAACAGAGGGAGGGCTCAGACATTTCTCCTCTTAACTGGACCGGAACCCACCTAGTGAAGACTGAGAGTGGCACTTTTACTCCTTTATGTACCCTACACACCTCCATTCAGAGCTGAATATCTGAAATGTGTCATTAAATGACAGTGGAAGAAACATGAACAAAAATGTGAAAATAGGTCTGTTTATTATCACAAATTGAGAATAAAGCTGAAGATTATACAAGCAAATGTAAATGAAATGCAATTTTTTTTCCCAGCCATCCTAAACTGAACTGTCAGGATGATCTTGCAAAACTCCTGATCTTTCCCTTCAGGTAGTGATGCTCTAAAACTTGGAAGAAATACGGACAGGTATAAAGACTAAAAAATTACATAAATTAAAGCGTATGAATAGTGGTATATCATCTCCCTAAACTGTTACATGGCACCCAAGAACAACCATTTAAAAACTAGGACTCCACACCTTCTCTTCTTATTTAGCAGTTCCTGAGAACTGGAGGGAGAGCAGATGAGGGAATCTGGGTGAAAACAAGGTGTTTACATTTCGAGTGTCTCAGTGTCTGACCTGAGGCAAAGCAGAACATTTTAGAGTTAGAACATCACAGCTCTCATTCAAAGAGAAGCCAAGCCAACCCAGTGAAAAGTCCTCTGGGTTCCAGAGGGACCACGTAGCTGCTATGCTCCAGAACTAGTGCTTCGAAATCAAGCTATTTAAGGATCTGATGGACAGCCTTGTACTCTAAGCACCAAAAATGGGGGTGGGGGGGGGAGGGTCAAGAAACAACTACTTTTGCAACTGCTATATGTTAGATGACATAATTTATCATCCAAACCAGGACAATTTGGGGAATGAAGGGGGATGCAATGAATAATTATGTGGGGACCAGAGGCATAAACCTGGACTTTCCCTGGCGAACAGGACATTTGGTCACCAATACTAAATTGTGGCTACCGTGCCTCCCCTATGACCACCCAACTTTTCTATTTCATTTCCCCCGATTAAGGAAAGCACCCTCCACTTACAGCAGGGCTTAGCAGAGTCACCTGCACATAAATAATTTATTAGTGGTGATAAAAATATGTCTCCCTTGGCAATATTTGGTATTTCAAATCAGTAAACATCAAAATTCACTAGGTTGATGAAGGAATATGCCCATGTCACAGAGTAACTGTAACTCTTCACTTCCCACCAAATACTCTTTGCTCCAGGCCAGGTGGTCAACAAGTTGCCAGTTCCCTTATAAGCTGAAATATTAGTCTGATTCACCCCACCATGCTGTCATGGGTGAAGGGATCAGAACAGGCTGATCTAACTGATCTAATTTCCGCAAGAGCCCAGCTCCCCATCTCCATACCCCTGCCCAAACCTCTGAGCTATTTTACCCTGGCTTATGTACCCTTGTATTGGAAAATTACAAGAAATACAGTTCATGTTTGCCCCTACAGAACAAGGGCCATCTTCACATCATCTTCACAAGGTAGGATACTAAAGGAAAATCAACAGTGAGAGGTGCGTTTGTGCACACACATGAGTTTTAAATAAAGGTTAGGTGTAATGTGTCTCCTAACATCCAAGCACGTGATCTTAGGAATGACTTTGATAAACCTGAAACCATAAACCTTCTGAGCTCCCTGCTAAGAGATGACTTCACTAGGCTTCCAGCTGTCTCTACTTTGACCACTAGGAGGATATCCTCAGCACTAATTTCACCTTCTTTAGGTTTATGGTGCTGCATCAGATAGGGCATTCCAATAAATCAGTGCAACATCAATTGGAAGAATCTAATTTTGAATATCTTTAACAATTCAATGATTCAGAGAAGCAAACTCCATTTTCTTCTTTCACCCAATAGCTAATTTAAAATAACAGCTTTACTGACAATAATTTACATACCACAGAATTCACGTGAAGTATACAATTCAATAGTTTCAATAGTTCAGAGTTGTGCAGCCATCACCACAACCAATAAAATACCTGGATTTTTTTGTTTGTTTTGAGATGCTGGAGATCACTTGCCGTGAGGATGAAAGACAAATACGTGTTATTTTATCTTCTGGCTTACATGAAAGGAATATCTTAAGAATCTGGATATATGCTGGACCAAAATATTTCACAGAAAAGCCAAATGGGCAGCACATGAAATTGCCTTACTCTCCCTCTCAATGCATCCCTACTAACATAAGCATAACCACTTAAAAAAAAAAAAATCTCAATTAACATCCCCCTCATTGTTTATTTGTATTTCTTTTATTTAGCCACTACCTGAATTGGCTGTTTATTTATCCAGTGTTTGAGTCTTTGACATGTTTGAAAAACAGCATGCTTCAAGGGTTAAGAGGATAAGCTCTTACCAGACCCAAGTTGGAACCCCAGTTCTGCCATTTAGAAGAGAGGTATATACCTCTTGGGCAAAACATTTCCCTGATTATAAAATGATAGCATGACTTAAAATTTTAACATGATTAAACATCCAAGGTAGCATTTACTAATAAACAGCAGTTGCCAGTTTGAACAAGCTTTTGCTATACTGAGCTAAATATTAACCCTCTGTCTATGATCATGCAAACTCTTTTTCACACATTTATCTTGTTTTTTTTTTTTGTTTGTTTGTTTGTTTGCCTTTTGATCACTTGATAGCAATGGAAATAAGCCTACTTCCTCATCCAAAGGTCTATAAATATTCACATAAATGTTCTTCTAATTTATGTTTTTAAACTCATTCTTCCATCAATTTTCCGAACTGATTTTCCCAAAGAATAACCAATTATCAAAAAATCTTCTAAATAATCCTTCCTCTTTCCCCACTGATGTGTGATCTCACTCACCTAGTAGGTACATATACACCTTTCACTAAGCTCCCTAAGTTAACTTTTTAAAGATATGACTTTACTCTCTGGCCAACAGTAAGCTAACTTGGGCAATTTTCTTGCTTCCTAACATTCATTCAGTCTTCACATTCAAAAACACGGTAACTCTCCATTCTTACATCTTCTTTCCACTCAATTAAGTTTGTAGTTTTCTTCATAGAGATCCTGCCCATCTTAGGCATTTCATTGTTTGTTGTATGAGATTTTTCTCTTAATATATAATATACACAAGCAGGGGAGGGGCAGAAGGAGAGAGAATCCTAAGCAAATCCTAAGCAATCCATGCCCAGTGTGGAGCCCGATACTGGGCTCAATCCCACAACCATGAGATCATGACCTGAGCCAAGATCAAGAGTCGGATGCTTAATCGACTGAGCCACCCAGGAGCCCCCTAATATTTTTACAACTGGATACTGCAGGAAAGAAAAACAAATGCTACCAATTTTAAATATCTTTACGTGGTATATGGCTACCTTACCAAACTTAGTTTTTCAGTTGATTCTGGTTTTCCTAGGTTTAAGACTGTAACATCTGCATGTATTGCTATTTTCTGCCCGTTTTTCCTAACAGTTATACATTCTACTCGATGTTTTCTAGCATCGGCCAGGTTGATACTGAGCATCAGAAGTGTTACTGGACATGCCTATGTCACCTTCTTATTTCAAGGGGAATTCTACCACAGTTTTCCCATTGGCAGGTTGTTTGCTGTTGGTTTAAGACAGATACTCTTTAATCTCCTACCAGCTTTTGAAGAGCTCATAATCAAGAACTGGTAAATTAGCACTGGTATCTTGGCGCATACTGAGATGACACAGCACAAGGGTGCCATATACACTGGTGCTGGACCCCAACGTACCCTGAGGGTTTGAAACCCCAGGCTGTGTGACTTACTACCCATTTATCCTCGGGCAGATTATTTTACCTCTTGGTCTAAATTCCTTCATCTGTAAAATGAGGCTAATAACACTAATAACCATCTCTTTGTCAGGGCTGTTGGGAGGACTGAAATAATTAGAAAAATGCCTGGCGCGCAGTAAATAGCAAGCTTTACCTGTTACCTATCTTCTTAAAGGAAGAGAACTGCCTATTTAATTATTTGCTGGTGTTTTACTTAGGATTTTCAGGACTACTTCCCTAGGTGAAATTGAAACATAGTATCCTTCCTTTGCAATGTCTTATCAAGTTGCCATTCTTATATTCTATCAGGTTTGTAAGAGTTTTTGCCAGTTTTGAAACATGACTTTTTTATCTTTTGGTATTATTCTTCTAGGATCTAGAATAAATGAGATCATTTATTGAAAAATCTCTTCAAAATTTTAAAGAGAACTTACACTTTCTGTATCATCCAGGGCCAGAGCTCCACCCCCTTTTTTGGTTCGGAGGCCATGGCCTTTTAACCTGTATCTAATACCTTCCATGATTCATAACCTATTCAAGTGCTCTACTTCTTAAGACAGTTCTGAAAAGCAACCAGTTCCACTTTCATCATTAGATCTTTCAAAGTCATACATGACACACTCATTGAGACCCAGTGTTTCTCTGGTCAACTCTTTCTGGAGGCACTCCTCTGTCTTGTTTCTCCTCTTTCTTATTTCTTCCTCCTTTCGACAACGAAAGCCTCTGTAGAAGATAGTTTTGCCCTTCTCACACACCCACAGAGCGTCTGTATACAACATCCTATGCTAAGCACCCTCATCTCTCTGTCTTCCTTTCACTATATTTAAGTGTAAAATAACATACACAAGGAAAAACTAACATGCCTCACCCTCACCACCATCCCCCATAAGGTTTTACCTTGTGTGGAGGGGGAATGCTCTATTGTCCAGCCCTCTTCCCAAGGAGGCAGCTTCTAATCACACACCATGTAGTTAGTGTTCAGGAATAAGGGCAAGACTAGCTCTTGAGTAAACAAATGGGTTATGAGCAACTGTAAAGAACAGGGATGAATACTCTTAACAATATAAAGCTAGAAAGTATTTACTTTGCTGTGTGTACATCCCAGGAAGCTGTTACCAGTTCTAGCTCCTTTGTGTCTACTTGAGAAGGCAAGGCACAGAGGATGTGGGCCGCTGAATTTGTGTCTAATGTGCTCTACAGTACTTCAGAAGAGCATAATATACAGCTTATATTCTAATGCAACGAACATAAGTAAAATGATCTTGGAAAAACATCAAAATGACTTCAAATCCTAGAAAAGATTCCAACTTATACACTTGTACCTTTTTCAGATAATCTCAAATATGAATGAAACTGTCTTTACAGACATCTGTATCCTGCCTACATCCTTATCCAAGACACTTAGAATTCTATTACAAAAGGAAATAGTTAATAAACTATGTTTTGTAGCTTCTAGAAATCAACACTTTGCTAATGACTCACTCCCTTCTGGAATATGTCAGCAATCAACATCAATTTCGGTCTCTATGATTTGTGGATTCCACCTTTCCCTTTTTTGGAAAAACAGTACATTAGTGTCTCTAATCTTCCTCTCTCTAATCTCCCTGTCTTCACAAGTCCTCAAAGGTCACTGACAGGCAGGGGCACCTGCGTGGTTCAGTCAGTTAAGCATCCAACTCTTGACTTCGGCTCAGGTCATTGAGCCCTGTGTCAGGCTCTGTGCTGACAGCCTGGAGTCAGCTTGGGATTCTCTCTGCCTCTGCCTCTCTCTTTCTCTCTCTCAATAAATAAAACATTAAAAAAAAAAAAAAAAAAAGACAACTGACAGCCAATCAGTGATGTGAACGTTGTCTCAGCGTCCTAGGATCTCACACATCCTGACCAGAAGACTTGACCTCATGTTTCTGTTACAGAAATTTCCTGTGTTCCAGGATTAATTCTACATTCCAGTACCTTGTGGTGGAGGCAACATAGTGGTGGGTTACAAGGGCACACTCTGGGACCAGGGTTTCAAACCTAGATGTAGGACTTCAGGTCAATTATCTAGCTTCTTTTCTCTCCATTTACTCACCTGAAAATATGGGGATGAAAACAGGGTTATTATGGGATTAAATTAGGTTAACAGAGAGGTCAACGTGATACCAGCAGGTAACATACGTGTGTTATGTTAGCAATTATTTATTCTTTTTACTTCGTTTTTGCTTACACAAGTAGATAATCTTTATGCTGCCTAACACTGAACTGGTGGTATACCTCAATGACGCCAATCAGAACCTCTCATTTCAGCAACTCCAGGACATTTCCCTACTCAGGACAAATAGGCAATAAAAGAAACAGGGACAGACAATGCAGATGTCTCAGCAGGTTACATAAATGTAGGAGGCAGCCAGCTATGTTCAGAACAGTGAACAGTCTGCAAACTAGATCTGGCACCCACCATTGTTAATCTCCTATAAATGCCCCTTTTCTTAGGTCGGGACACAAAATTAAACTCCCAACAGCAATGTAAAATATTAAGGATGGAGAATTTTAAAAACTGGCATAAAACAAGAAAAGGCAACTTTTGCCTTGCCTTGTTCTTCCTTTAGTGACCAAAATTATAGGAATGCTAGATTAATCATTGATGTGGGTATGTTCATATTTGTATTTAATGACCTGTTACAAAGAGAACGTATTATACCTTTAAGATATTGTTTAAAAAGAATGGTTTAAAAAATAACAGTAATATAGCATAAAGTTCAGCAATTGTGAGTCCATTTGCAACTATGAGGCAAAACAACTCTAAGTGGGTCCTTTTGACTACTTTAAAACTATTCCAGAAGGTTGATATCACAATGAATGATACATCTAGCTACAGATCAAAAGAGTCGATGTTCACGTAGAGTCCGCTTTAACATGTTCAAAGGCTTAAAATATTTGTGAGAACGTGTATGTTGTAGCAGAGTCTCAGAGCTTCAGTTATCAGAAAAGCCAAATGGACTGGGCACTCGGAGCACATCAAACACATGATGCAGAGCATTTCTCCCTGAATCTTCACAACTACTTAATGCATAGGTTCTATTCTTGCTACTTTACAGATGAGAAAGCTGAAGCAGCATGGGGATTAAACACCCCGCCCAAGAAAACACAACCAGAATCTAAATCCAGGAATTCCAAGGCTAGAGCCCTTCTTCTTATCTCTATGCCGAGCTTTAGTTTTTTAAGTCTCTCCACTGCCTTCTCACAATAGCATCTGAGGCATTTATAAACTCATGTAATTTCACAGTGTTTCTCAAATTACATGGTGCATTATTTTAGTAGCTCATAGCATACATTAAAAAATAAAGCAGAATGAAAAGTATTCGAACACATCATACACAGGAAGGCCTAAGTATTGTTTCATGAAACTTCTTTCTCAGTTTTGACAGTGTGTTCATGTATGGTGCTGGGTCACTGATTGAAAATGTAATTTCTCACATGGGTTGAGGTTTAAAAAAAAAAAACTTATCTAGAGTGTTTATTCTTTTACTTAACAAAACTGAAAATCAAATTATTCCAATCTTAGTTGGATTCCAAACCTGATATAAGTAATCATCCCAATCAAAAAGTAAATGCTTTGAATTCCATACTATGTATGGATATGTAAAAAGTATGTATATAAGAAGCTTTCTCAAATTGTGTTCCAAAAGAACCCTCCTTCAAGACTTTGAGGGGAGTATTTCCTAGGAGGTTGGGGGGGGGGGGTTCTTGTAAACAAATTTGGCAAATTGGGAAATACTGCACATTATATTCCTTTGTGGACAGCCACAATGCACATTACTAAAAACTCTGACAAGCTCTGCAGAAAAAAAGTAACACAATTACTACCAAAAATTAAAATCCGATTAACTGTTTTTAACCTAGTGTTTTCCCAAACTTAAACTTCATTCTGAAACTTCTCCCAACTGCCACTCTCTCATAAGACTAGTGTTCTACAAAACAGAATTTGGGAAACGCTGTTTTAAGTGAGCTGATCTGGAAAAGGGAGATCGATCTCTAAGAAAGTTCAGTTGTTATAGTACGTAAACCTTCAAAAATAAGCACAAACATAGCAGAGATAAATAAAATACACAGAAAATTGTGTTTTGGTTAATCTTTCATCTCTGAACAGTTTTATCAGAATATCACACAGCTGTATCATTTAATAAACATTACCAAATAATGTGTTACACTATGAAAACACAGGGTGGGGGAAGAAGGAAGAGAAGAGATATGAAAAGAGATTTTAAAAATCTGCAATTCAAATAAATTACAATCTATTGTACAAAACTTACATACATAGGAAAAACTTAAAACCCACACACGAACACCGAATAGAGAATAAAACCATACTGTGAAGAGACAGTCCAGATCTGCAAAAGTCTTGATAGTGACCTGAGTTTCTGTCTCACGACTTAGAGAATCTAGAAGTGAACGAACTGGCTGATGATAACATGCCAGCAAAGAGGGGAAGAGTTGTTTACCTAGACTAGGAACACTTTGAGACTGGTATACAGAACAGGACCCAGCATAATGGGCTACAGAAACTTCTTGTGGAACAAATTAGTTCATAACAGATGTTCAGGAGTTATGAATGCTCAGGGGTGGCAAATATGTCTGCCATCTCCTGCCAATGATAGAACCCTGGGCTGGAAGTAATCCCCCGATCTAAACCGGCACACCACCTTTCTTAGAGGATTAGTATCAATTATAGCCAAAGAATATTATCTTTAGTATCGATTATAGCCAAAGAATACTATCTTAAGCCTGTTCTTCACATCTTCAAATTTGATTCTACATTGTGGTCCTTTCTTTTCCACCTCCATCGTCTCTGATTAATATTTTTCTTTTTCCCAAAGCAAAGAGCTCCTAGAACTCCACAGCATATATATTGAAAAGTTGACTATAGGGGCGCCTGGGTGGCGCAGTCGGTTAAGCGTCCGACTTCAGCCAGGTCACGACCTCGAAGTCCGTGAGTTCGAGCCCCGCGTCAGGCTCTGGGCTGATGGCTCAGAGCCTGGAGCCTGTTTCCGATTCTGTGTCTCCCTCTCTCTCTGCCCCTCCCCCGTTCATGCTCTGTCTCTCTCTGTCCCAAAATAAAAAAAAAAAAAAAAAAAAAAAGTTGACTATAAAATCTGATGTGAAGCACTTGAGAATTTGTTAATCATTAGTTAGACTTACTAAGCTTGTATTTTACCACCAGATAACATTAGTTCTTAGCCATTTATTTGTAAGTACAAAAGTAGAAAATTTAAAAACATATTGTGATGTTACATTACCTGAAGCAGAGAACTACCGTACTGTGAAATAACACTAGGCACCTGACCAACCAGAAGAGAAAAATGTTAAAGCATGGTTACATGCCATAAAGCCCTCATAAAGAAACTGACTTCAAGACCAAAGGCAAAAGGAGAGGTACCTGGTACAGGAAAAAAAGGCAAGTCAGAAAGTTTACACAGAGGATCACTGAAAATAAGGGCCAAAGAGGGGCACCTGGGTGTCTCAGTCGGTTGAGTATCCATCTCCTGATTTCGCAGGATCAAGCTCCACGCTCAGTGTGGAGCCTGCTTAACATTCTCATTCTCTCTCTGTCTCTCTCTCTCCCTGCCCCTGTCCCTCTGCCCCTCTCCCTACCACCCTCTCACTAAAATGAAGAGGGGGGGAAAAAAAAAAAAAAAGAGCAAAAGAGACAAGGGTTCTCAGTCAGATCCTCTTAGCGTAACAATGGCATGACTGGAAAGGCCGAGAGGTGGAATAACTTGCCCAGAGTGAACTGATTAGACACTGAGTCGGGACCCAGCCCAGGCCTTCCAATGCCCAGGCTTCTGTGTTGCCCGCTGTAACAAGGGCCTCCCATCTCTCTACAAGGCTACCATGAAAAATAAACACCACCTACTGGCCTAACTAAAACTATAAACCACTAATCAACTCACAACTCCATACAACCAGAGCATGTAGAACAAACCATCTCGTTTTGTATTATAACAGGTGGCTCCTGTCTGGAAACCTATTAAAAGCCTCATTAGGCTATATTTACAAACTTAATTCTAAAGTACTAAATCAAGAATGGTCAGCAAAAAAAAACTAAGACTCTGTAGAAGAAAATAAAACTGAGAGTCATACCGCATTCCAAGGAGCACACATTTTGAAGTGAGGCAAATCTAGGTTTGAATGCTAGCTCAACTGTGCAGTGCCTGTGCGACCTTGGACAAGGCCCTCAACTTTCACTTCCCATCTGTAATGATGCTAGGGGACAACACTACCTACCTCAGAGGTTTGTGCAACACTCAATGGTACTCAAATGGTAATTTTCTCCCCGATCTATTTTGTCCATCTCCCTTGATTCTTTGTCTATTCCAACTTTTAACTTCATACAACCAGCCCCTGAAGACTTGCCAGCTGCATCACAATTTTAAACATGAACACACACCTTTAAAAAGGGATTATGCGCCAAAGAGCACGTAATACGTGAATACAATCTTTGTAAATGTTAGTGAAAAGGTTTAAAGAAGACAGTGCTGCATAAAGTATAAAACTTAGTTTCTTTCAAGCAAACTGGATAAAGAATGAACAGAGCCAGGCTCCAGGATCAGCCCTGTGTCTAGTAAGTCACAGGACCCTGAGCAAGTGACTCCACTTTGCAGAAAGCCCCACGGGTTACTGCTCAAAGTTAGCCACACACGACTCTAGTTATAGTGGGCCTGTGTTCCCGTCTGCAGAAAGAACTATTCTGACCACAGGGTCTCTAAAATGCTCAGGTTTCTTCCCCCTGCAACAAGTTTGGCAACAGCATCATCACAAAACTTATTGTGTCCAGTGCTTTTTATTCGCCAGGCCCTGTTCTGAGCACTTGAGATGCGGTACCTAATTTAATTCCCCTATGGTTTTCTCACGTATGGGCTATATTACACCTGTCCAAGAAATCTAAGCTATAGAGAAGTCAAGGAACTTGCCTAAAGTTACAGAGCCCGCAGGATGGGCGAGGGTTCAACAATCCAGGGAGTCTGGTTGCAGGGAGTCTGTTAGTGCTTTTAACCACTAGTAATACTGCCTCTCAGAATTCCATAAATCCCAGAGTGGGCTTTAACTATAGGCATGTAAAAAGAAATGTGCTCATGCTATTTCTTCCTCATGCCCAGATACAGCTGATACAGAACCCACTGTGGAGGGAGAGAACCATGAGTAACACGTTAATGGTACTAGAAGACCAAGCTATTAGACAAAGTTGTAAAGTAGCAACTTAATTGAGATCAAGCAACAAAATGTATATTTTGTTTCTCAAACATTTCATCAAAATATTCAAAGTAATGTGATGTTTTAACATGATCATACTTCCTTAGTCATCAACAATTGATCTTCTGAGTAATGTTCACAGGGAACAATTCTAAAAAAAAAAATGAGACTGCCACTAAACATTGGTTAACTAGATTTTCTCAGTCTTTGTATAACTACGCACATGGAAATGCATATATACATACAAACAAGCAAACCCAAATATACAACGCTATACTTTCAGTATCAAAGTGTGAAGTTAGACACAGTGTATTAAGAATCATGCAAAGAGGTACGTGCCGGACGCTGCCAATTAAATGGCCAGAGCGTCTACCTCCCTCCTCTGGGGCCACTTTACACCTGACTGACCTCTTGCAATTCTCCGCATGCCATTCTTCCTTCCTCTGCCAGCTTAACATCACAGATGCTAATAAGGCACAACTCCTCCATCCCCTCACCCCTTCTATCTCAAGAGAGATGTTAAAAGCACAGTGGAGCCAGGAAGCTCAGGAAGGTAGACAAGGACGCACACACACGCGCACACACACAAATCCCAAAACAAAATGCTAATGGCAACCACCTGTTAAGCTTCATTTTATCACTATCAGTCTAGCATCTGTCACCCATTCTATAGTAACTCTGCTCCCCATCCTTGGAAGGCCTGAGAAACAGAAGCAGAACAAACATTTCACGCTTACCGCCGGACGGGTCTACTCCACAAACGCTGGCGGTGGAAACGCTTGTCTCACTTTGCTCTGCCGCCATACTCTGGACTGATAAAGGCAGTGACGAGGGTCCAGTCAGATAGCATCGAAGGGTGAGACACACAAAGGAAGAGCGCTCGTACAGCTCAGTTCCTCCTTTAATTAAGGATGGCCCCAACACCAGGCTTCTCCAGTAACAACCAAACTATAGACTGATGACTAAATCTTTATGCCATTTTTAGGCTACTCGGCTTGATCTGCATTCACACAAATACAAGATCTTCACACCTCAGTAATAATAAAACAAGTCACAAGCAACCTAACCTGGAGGTGCAGAGATTTGCTCTTTCCCACAATCTGATAACACAACAAAGTTTTACCATTTTGCTATGATCCATACTAATCCACCTAACACATTCCTATTTCTGTAACACCAGACAACATCCATGAAATTCCAAATCAAAAGGAGCCATGGAAAAAAAGAAAATGGATTTTTAAAACAGAAATACCACCAGAAAGGTCACCAGAAGACACTTCCTGAAGTGAAATTTTACCCTATACTGGATTTTATATTCTGTGTGCTGGGTGTGGATTTGGATTTGTCTGTATTTTTATGGCAGATGGCAAAACCGGGAATGATCAGAAATCAATCCCTCCTGGAAAAAAAGACTCTTTGGTAAGCGTGGCAGTAATTACAGAAATCTGCAACCTACCAAAGTTGATCAAAAGAAAAAAACTTTAGTAAATATTCAAAAGTAATAAAGGGTGCTTTGTGGTATATACGTTTGGAATATAAAAATAAAGATTCAAATAAAACCAAGTTATAAAACAAAACCCCATACTTACATTAGACTTTCTTAACTATTTTTATATTAACTTCATGAAAATTTATAAAACCCAACTCAACATCTCACTTTATATGAAACAGAAGCAGAGACCTCATTAATACATTTTAGAATGTAAAGCAAAAGGGAAAAAAAAAAACTGTTTTAAACGAGAACCTGCAGTCTGAAACGCAAAGGAACTAACTTGAAGGGTCTTGAAATTAAAAAAAAGAAAAAAGTCCCTTTTGTTATAGCAGCAAATTATTTCACCAAATTCTGTACTTTACTAAAGAACACCAACAGAAGAACTAAATATATACAGACTAAGTCTCTGTGATATCATGATCAAAAAGTAGTTAACTTATATGGACAGACCTAGCATAAAGACTATTTGGGGGGGGGGGGAGGCGGTGCTGGGATGGGGAGTATATCACTGTGTAAGGGAGATATTATACCAGCTAAGAAAATAATCTTTTTATAGTGCCTTTAAAAAAAATTCATACACTCATACAGCAGGGATGTGTGATCTCTTCCATATCTGACGACAACACACACCCCAAATAATAAAATCTTTCTTTATTCAACAATAGGATCCAAATCCTACAAAGAAGTTAATAAATATACTCCAAACAAAACGCCTTTAGAAAAAGTTCTGCCCACAGTAGCAGTTATTAAGCATGACTACTGCATTTGATCTGAGATAAATAGTGCAACTTGTCAGAAAAAAAAAAAATAATAATAATACATTTAAGACTTCCCTTACTTGGGTAAAAATATTTTTACATAAAGATATTTAATGACAAAAAATTTTAATAAAATCTCTCTCTCTCTCTCGCTATATATATATGCAATTTTTATTTCATCACACAAAGAAAAAACAAGCACAAAAAGACTGAAAAAAAATATGCAAAAATGTTAACAGTAACCAAATCTAAGTGGTTAAGGTTACAGAAGATAATTTTTAAAAATTTTCTAGTACTTAACTGCATTTTACAAGTTTTTTTAACTGAAAAAGTTGACATTCAATTGTCCTATAAGCAAACAAGAAGTAAGTGTTTACAAAACCAACACGGGTCCTAAGCTTCTTCAACAGATCATATTCCAGACTTCAAATACAGCTATTTGCCAGTAATTTGGGGGAAAAATGTACACAATCACACTAGATTTTCACGTCTCACTCTCCTACATTTTCATAACTAAAAACTAATAAAGGAATGTTTACCTTTTTCTAAATAGGTTCTATGTCCAACTTGCCATCCCAGAATATTAGTAACAATCTGATTTTTTCTTAAATATCAATTTAGATTGCTTTACACAAACGCCACTTCAAAGACGTTATGATCAGCTCAGTAATTCCAAAGCGTAGCCACCTCATAATACACAGTGGAAGAAGTTTTGATGCATCTTAGTGAACTGCCTACAGAAATGCCTAGGTGCAGACCTTATTTTATACACATCTTTCCAATACCCCTTAAGCACCTGATATCTAGTGAAGCTTTTTGCAAAAGGTACTTCTCTTAGCTTGAACATGAATTTATTTGTAGCTGTCAAAATCGATCTCAAACTGCGTTATATTCAAGGCACAGAATGTCAACTCTTTACTGGGCCTCCTCTTTCTTTCACAAGAACGCCTTTAGTATCTCCTAGCTTACATTTCCGGGCTCATGAGTCACTGAGAAATGAGCTCCAGGTTTACCTTAGAATGCCGTTCAAACAGCTCCTCTACAGTATTCACGGATCTGGCCCCCAAATACCTCCTTAGCCTACCCTTAACTCCCCAACATGGTCATAGGCAACTGAATTATCCACTACTTCTAGACTATGCCTTTTTATCTTTGTCCTCTAGTTTGCTGCCCCTCCACATACCGTCTGTTGCCCAGCCGTCCTCTCCTAAACCCCATAAGCCTTCAAGACTCCGCTTAGCACCACCTCGCCCAGGAAGCCTTCCAGATTTCTGCTAGGCGGAAGTGATCGATCGGTTCGGTCATCCCTGGGTGCCTTCCTAGCACTTTGTAGTTCTTTCACAGGACTTATCACCTCCTTCCTGGTACCGAGGTTATTTGTGTACTGGTCTTATCTCCCACACCAGAAAGTGAGCTCCTCGGGGGAGGGGACCGTGGGCCCCTGTTCACCTTTGAATCCCTCCGGCGCGGACCGACTACGGCACCTGCACGCAGTGCAGCGCTCAGCCTGCTTCAACCGAACTCGGGAACGCTCTGGCCGCACAATTCCTAACCAGAAGTCAGTTAGGCATTTTCCCGAAATGAAGATCACAAAGATGCTGCCTGCCGCCCCATAACAGGAAGTTTACCAGGGGCCAGGAGCCCGTGCGCGGTGGGAGTGACAGCTGGCCCGGCCCGCACCTCCCTGCCCTCCCGACTCCGGCCGCGGCCGCCCCCACCCGCCATCCCTGCCAGAGAACCGCGGAGGGGTGGCAGGAGAGCACCGGGCTCCCAGAGCTCCGGCCGCAGGCCTCTGGGCGCCGCGCCGGCGACGGCGAGAGCAAGGGAGGGAAGGCTCCGCGAGGGGCCCGGGCCGGGCCGGGCCGAGCCCAGCCCAGCCCAGCCCAGCCGGGAGGGCGGGCCGAGGCGGGCCCGCCGCCTCCGCCACCCGAGAAAATGGAGGCAGCCCGGGGCCGGTGACGGGCCGGGGCAGGCGGAAGCCGGGCGGGCGTCCGCGCCGCGAGCAGGGCCGGGCCGGGGGTCACTCACGGGGCTGGGCCGGGCGGCTCCCTCTCCGCCTCCGCGTCGTCGCCGTCCCCGTCCTCGGCCGCCGCCGCCTCGGGCTGCTCGCTCGGTCCCCGCGGGGCGGCACGGGCGCTCGGCCCCTCCGTTGTCTTCCGCCTGCTCCTGCTCCCGGCGACGGGCTCCCGCGGCAGCGGCGGCGGCGGCTGAGCGGGCGGACGGCGGCCCAGGGGCTCCCGCGGCGGCCGCCGCACTGCTGCGCTCGCTCGCTCGGGCTGCGGCTGCGGCTGCTGCTGCTGCTGCGGGGCCCGGCGCCGCCTTCGCCTTCGCCTTTTAGCCGGCTTCTGGAAGCTCAGTCTCTCCCAGGCCGCGCCGCTCCCCGCTCCCCGCTCCCGGCCCGAGCCCGGCTTTGACGTACGCACTGCGCAGCCGCCGAGGGCGCGACGTCGGGCGGTGCCGCAACGCCCCCTCCAGCCTCGGGCGCCCCCGGGCGGCCGGGCGGACTCGAGCCACCGGAGTCGGCCCCTAGGCCGAAGCAGAGGGGGACGCCGAGAAAAAAACAGCAGCAGCGGAGGACGGGAGGTCTTTCCCCTGCCACTTTAAGTGTTGGTGCTCAGCCCTTCTTGTCGGTCTCGGCTCTCTTCCCGGAGGGAATCCTACGTCCGCTTTCTACGACCACTTCCTCAACTCTTCACAAAGCCTTGTTTCTGCTAAAAGCTTTATTTTTGTTATTCGCTATTCTCGGTGGTGGCCAGTGAACGAAACAGTCCCTGCTCCTGAGACAACCAATAAACAAATAAACCAGCACATACATGTCATTGGATGTTTCCAGTGCTATGGAAAAGCTAAGGAGGGGAGAGAACGGAAGATATTGTTACAGCACTCCTGCAAGGGGAAGCTGCTTGAAGAAAGAGCATGCTGTGGGCTTCGTGTTATGGAAAGGCAGAGGGAACAGCAAGGATGAAGGCCCTGAGGTGGGACAACAGGGAGTCCAGCAAGGCAAACGCACTGAGGGAGCGGAGAGGGGAGAGAGAAGGAGAGAATGGGGGCCAAATAGAACACAGTGAGGACTTTGGTTTTTACTCTACTAGAGATGTGAAACTATTTGAAGGGTTTTCCGCAGAGAAAGTCATGATCTGACATTTCAGACGGCTGGAGAGACTAGCCTAAAGGGCCCGAGGGTTTCAGCCAAGAGACTGAATTGGGGCGATAGTTGATAGGGCCAAAGCAGATTTTTTTTTTTTTTTAAGTTTTATTTCATTTTGAGCGCTTCAAGAGACTGGTTAGAAGGCTTTTGAAATAATCTAGTCAAGAGAAGACAGGGGGCACCTGGGTGGCTGGGTCGGTTAAGCATCTGACTCCTGATTTTGGCTCAGGTCATGATCTCACGGTTTGCGGGTTGGAGCCCTGCGTCCGGTCTCTGTGCTGACAGCACAGAGCCTGCTTGGGACCTTCTCTCTCTCTCTCTCTCTCTCTCTCTCTCTCTCTCTCTCTCTCAAAATTAATAAATATTAAGAGAGAGAGAGAAGACAGGCTCAGTCCAGGGTGGTAGCACTAAAAAAATAAAGAAGTAGTCAAGTTCTAGACACATTTAGAAGGGAGCACTGACCGATTTTTGCTGATTCCTAAAGTTTGTTTCTTTTCTCAAGCAACTGGAAGATGCAATTCGTAAAGTGAGGAAGACTTAAATAAAAGCAGACGGGAAGGGAGGAACTTGGGAATCCACTTGGGGGCATGTTAACTTTGAGCTGCCTGTTAGACACCCAAGTTGGAACCGGATATAGAAGTCTGGGGCTTGGGGGAGAGGTCCAGGCTGGAAATAGAATTTTGGGAGTCCTCAGAATGGGTAAAACCTGAGGACTCAATGAGAACGTTTGGGAAGTGTTAATGAAGCGTAAGGTCAGGGATGAGCCTGAGGCCCCCAACGCTGAGAGGTCAGTCGGGGAGATAACAAGGAACCAGCAAAGGATTCTGAAGAAAGGAGCAAGGGTGCCATGGGAGACTGAGGAAAGCATCATATGCTAGAAGTCCAAGGATAGAGGATGGGTTGATGCCGCCATAGCAGCTAATGGTTCAAGTAAGGTTAGTGTTGGTGATTTGGACATGGGCATCAGCACCACAGAGGTAACTAGTGGCCTTGGTAAGTGCTCTTGAAGCAGAGATGGGTGGGAAAGTCTGACTGGAGAGGTTTCTAGGGAGAATGAGATCTAGGAAGATCTCTGGAAAGAATGGGACTGTAGAAAGGGATCACACGTATAGACAACTTTTCCATGAAGTTTTTCCCCCGAGGATGAGCAGAGAATTAGGGTGATAGTTGGAAGGGAATATAGGTCGAAGCAGATTTTTTTGTTCTTTTATTTCATTTTGCATAATTCATTTAACCTGTTTGCGTGCTGATGGGAATGATTTGGTAGTGAGGGAAAACTTGGTAATGCAAGTGTGTGGGACAGGGGGCATTTTCTGGAGAGCTTTCTTGAGCGAGCAAGAAGAGAAGTTCTGGCCTTGGATCCCAGCGAGACAGGTGTTCACTGGCAGTAACAGAGGGCAGGCAGAGTGTGGGCCCAGGGGCCGGGAGCCAGTTGGACAAAGTGCCAGAACATGTGAACTTGTCCTTCTAAGAGCTTTTCTTTTCTCAGGGAAATAGGAAGCAAGGTCATCAGCTTGGAGTGTGGAGAGGGAGGAGGTGTTGGAGACTGGAGGGAAGAGGAGAAGGTGTAAACAAGGATCAGACGGCAGGGTTATTCTGTGTTTTTCACCAGGCACGTTGTGCTGGGAAGGTGCAGGCACAGGAAGGTGGGGCGTAGGATGCAACCGGGGTTGTTTTCTGTTTTCGTCAGCTAACTCCATGGAGAAAGGGAAAGAAAGGAGAGGATATATGCAAAGAAGTAATAGTGACAATGGCCAGCCGTTGAATCCAAACCAGATAAGAGGGGAGTGAGAAAACTGGGGTGGGGGTGGCAGGGGCAGTGGTAGGGGAGGGACCCTGTAAAAGTGGTCGGATCAATGGAATGATGGATGAAAGGATTGTTGGAATCAGCACAGTAAGGGGAGTGAACCGGAAAGAAGGAGGTACTGGTTGAAAAGCCAGATTGCTTGCACTGAGATCGCGTGAGGGACAATTTTGAGTACATGCAAAAGGCCTGGGGCAGCTTCTCAAACGGTAACGTCCACGCGCATTCTCAGGAGATCTTGGCAAAATGCACACTGATTCCATTGGTCTAGGGTGGGGACCATGAGCCTACATTTCAAACAAGTTGGGGGTAGAATGGGTGAAGATGCCGATTATTTTTACTCTTGTTCATCGTTTTGATACCCAAACCTCCATTCGTGCAACACACACACACACACACACACACACACACACACATACACGGAAACTATACTAATCTTGCTAGTGAATATATATGAAAAATCTAAACAAAGAGGTATGAAATAGAAGTACAATGACAGTATGTTAAAAGCAAAGTCCACCCCAACCAAAGACAATTTCAGAAGCCCTTAGAAAGGCCATAGCTGTCTAGGGACTGACTGTCTCTGCTCACAGAGAAATAAGCTGACAAGCAGTCCAGAGCAGGCCCTGGACCTGGGGAGTGGCTGGTTCCCGGAGCTCTCTCTTTGCTTTGCTCTGGTACCAGTGGGAGGGAGGTGTCCGGCAGTCTCAAGTTTTATCTAATTTTGAAACTTTGTTGCATGAGGACTTTACCCCCATAGCATTTTTGTTTGTTTGTTTGTTTGCATTTTTAACTGGAGTCCCAAAGGAAGGCCTTTGGTGTCCTCACATTCTGCAAAAACAACTCAAGACCCAACTTCCCACAGAATAAAAGAATGTAGGGGGTTGGATAATCCCATACGAAGGGGTTTGATTCCTTTGTTTCAAGGGTCAGAGCAGGGTTCCGGATTAATCTCTTAACTGGAGTAAACCCACTGCAGTGGCAAGATGGCAGATATTTCTGGAGCAGGGGTTTGTAACAAATTCTGAAACCCAAGTGGAAGGAGTCATGTCATTTGACTGCTTGAATTTAGCTGGGAGACACCTTCTCAATCCTTCCATAGAGCCTTCTGGAAAGCCCTTTCTATGAATATATTTCTTTGTAGGCACAACCTCTTTCTGGGAAATTCTTCTATGTCTTCATCTTGAAACCCTGTTCACAGCCCCCCCCACCCCCGCCTTCCTGTGCAGTGTGTACAGATCTCAGGATCGTAAGGCAGGGTCATCATGTTCAAGGAAAAATCAGTCAGTGACGGTCCTGTGTAAATGTCTTGTCACTTTCATTTCCCTTCCTCTCCTCTGTTGAAGCTGGGCCATCAGATGAAGGCACCTCCCTAGCCTTCATCATATCATCTATGAAAGGACTTTGGAGCCTGACTCACAGCTTCCTCTCCACCCCACCCCATGCCTGACTTCTTCTCCTGGGCAACATAAGTGCCACTCATCTAAATAGGTTGGATCATAGTCTCCTCGTATGGTCCGCCCCAGTGACCTTCACTTCCCTTCCACTTCAACAACTGCTTGATTGGCCCTACCATAGTCTCTGCAGTGGCCAGACTCTCCCTTTGAGACTTGAACTCTGTGACTTTCCTGGGTAACTGCTCCTCCCATCCACCCACCCTCTCCACACCCTCATACCTAGCAAACCTGCTCTAAATCTCAATGAAACCTTAGTTATTCAACAAAGGCTTTTTGGAAGCATATAATTACTGAGCATAAGCAATGGGAATGAAACACTGAACCATCCACGGTCCCTGCTCTCAATGAGCTTATAGTCCAGGAGAGACACACAAGAAAACTGGCAATTACAGTAGGCTGAGACCTGAAGCATAAATAAGATCTAGGCAGTTGAAGATGGGGGTGAATGTTCCAGGAAAATCATGCGAATACCATGAAAGCAGGAAAGCACAGTGAATTTGGGGTAGTGCGTATGAATAGCTCAGTATACAAAGCTTAGAGTTTTCCTTTTTTATGCTTTTTAAAAAATTTACATCCAGGTTAGTTAGCATATAGTGCACCAATGATTTCGGGAGTAGATTCCTTAATGCCCCTTATCCATTTAGCCCATCCCCCCTCCTACAACCCCTCCAGCAACCCTCTGTTTGTTCTCTATATTTAAGAGTCTCTTCTGTTTTGTCCCCCTCCCTGTTTTTATATTAGCTTTGCTTCCCTTCCCTTATGTTCATCTGTTTTGTATCTTCAAGTCCTCATATGAGTGAAGTCATATGATATTTGTCTTTCTCTGACTAATTTCACTTAGCAAGAGCTTAGAGGTTTAGAAGAGAATTTTTTCACTGCGATTTTTCCTCAGCTTTGTTAAGATATTATTGACATACACATAAGTTTAAGGGGCACAATGCGATTAGATACATGTGTATGTTGCAAAATGATCACCACGGTCCTATTTCTTAGGAATGCATGATCCTATCTTATTCAGGTGTTCAAATCTCCTGACGACGTTTAATATTTTGCCTTCCCCAAGTTGAATCTAAGTGATACCTTTTGCACCTAAAACGGTCTCTTGAGCTTTCCCAAGGGAAAAACCACAAATGATTTGTTCTTCCATTTGTTCTTAAGAAGAGAAATGCTAGGGCGCCGGGGTGGCTCAGTCGGTTAAGCGGCCAACTTTGGCTCAGGTCAAGATCTCACGGTCCGTGAGTTCGAGCCCCGCGTCGGGCTCTGTGCTGACAGCTCAGAGCCTGGAGCCTGTTTCAGATTCTGTGTCTCCCTCTCTGACCCTCCCCCATTCATGCTCTGTCTCTCTCTGTCTCAAAAATAAATAAATAAACGTTAAAAAAAATAAAAAAAATAAAAGAAGAGAAATGCTAGGGAGAGTTGGGTTTACTTGATGCTTGTTCTTGATGAGTTGTATAGGAAGAGATGCTGCTTAGCCTGTCCTGGGTTAAATCAGTATGGTCAGGTTTCTAGAACCGTACGTTGTGCGGGGAATTCCCAGAGCTTTACCAACGGCCTTGCTGGCCCTGACATTTTTGGTGCTGCTGTAGCTAATAGTAGACGACCAAGGTCGATGTGGTCAGTTAGAATTTCAGATATTTCTCCAAATGGTGATTTGCTTACAACTTGCTTAATTTGAATCTAGCATCTCTTCTGGTGGTGGTTTCCAACAGGAACTCACATCACTTAACTGTGGCGTTATATTCGCAGGCCAATGTTTAGAACTTATTCCAGATTTCCAGAGTATCTCTACTTGACATTCTTTATATGTTCTTAGTGTATTCTATCTGTATGTTGAGTAAACTCATGGAATATTATGTCAGGATTATTCAATGTTATATCTGAGGATTTATTTTCTCTGTGAAGATGATGTTCTTCCATTTTTATGAATTAGATACAACATCTGCTCCTTTTGGAGAATACAGTAAGGCATTATGTTAATGGATATATTTTGTCTACAAGTTTGTCTGGATTGAGTTTATTATTTTGGTTTGCGTGCCACATCGACAGCCAATGTCCTTGTCTGTTGTACTGTTCTTGTTATGGACTCCCAAGGGATAGTACACTTTTGAAAATTGTCAGTAATAGGTTAACTACAGACATTTTATTTTGTCATCGCAGATAGTTTTTTGTTTTTTGTTTTCTCTGACGCTTCCCCGAAAGTACTTGCAATCAGCTGCATTGTAGGGCGAATGTCCTCGAGGCACGTTAGGTTGCCTTGTAGCTGGCCTTTCCTCCAGAATCTGAAGAAGGCCCGTGAGCTAAAGCCCCATAACTTGGCATCAACCTCAAGGGGTCCAGCACACCACAGCAGACCATGCATGGGCTGGAATTGTCCCTTGACAAGCTGCTGCTGAGCCGGGAGGGAAGTCTGACAAAACGCTCGGGTCCCATGTGCTTTTGAAGACTGTGGACATCTTAGCCTTGAGAAACTCAAGAAGGGATATTGCTAGATTTTCTTCTATTGACCCCTGGAGTCCACTGGGCTGGTTCATTCTCAAGATTTAACTCCTGGCTCCTAACTCTAATAGGACGACTATAGTATTATTTCTCTATTTGGGGCATCCCTCTTTGAAGATGTCTGATCTCTAGGACTGTAAAGCCATTGACCCAATTTGCCCCACCTCTCAAGAGACGGCTCACCGATTTTACAGGAACAACCCCGGCAAGAATCTCGGAGGAACTATTTCTTAGGCCTTGCTTCATCCCGCTTGGGAGGTGTATGATTACTGAGTTATTCAGTGCCAAATGACTTTCATCTTGATCAAAAGGTGGTTCTGACAAGGTTGAACTTTATCTGAGCCCGGTGTACCCTCAGCCATGATGGTTAAGAGATCCCCGCCCCCACCCCACCCCCCAACCTTTTGTGTTTTGGAAATGGCGAACCAGCTGACCACAAAGGGCCACACTCCCCTCAGAATTTCCAAAAGGGGTCTCATCTCCATCCTTCCTTGTGATTCCCATAACATTCCAAGACGACCCCTCGTTTACCTGTCTCTATAAAATTCCAGGCCTCCTTCCTTTTCTTTGCGATGTTCCTCGTTAATGTGCTTTTTACTGCAATAGCCAGAATAAAAAACCTCTTCTTAATTATCAGGTGACTTCTCTCTGTTGCAGCCCCAGGAAGACCTCCCTCTGGTGCCAGCCTGCGCATCACCCCTGACTGTCCCACTGAAGCAACTACTGTGACTACCCCCGAGACTCTACTCAGCCCCACTGGGACTTAACCCTGTTGACAACCACCCTTTCAACAGTTCAAGATGCGAGTAAGCTGAGAGGAGGACGCATGGCCCTAGATACTTTGGGTCCTGGTGGAGCTGTAGAAGGGAGACAGAAAGAAATCAGCTTGACATGCTTCTGAGCTGAGCCAGGGGCAGACACACCCAGTTACACCTTTAAAGGAAAGAGGAAATGCCATTGAGGCAGCTGAGGTCACAGTCCAGACAGGTGCCGGACAGAGCGCAGAGCCACTCGAGTCTGGGAAGCTGTCGTGGTGGCCAGTATGAAGGTCAGGGGTGACCCTGAAACACACAAATGCCAGGGGGCAGCTCTATAAGCTGGGGGGAGTGGAAGCCCCAAAGAGGGAAAGTCCAGGGGATAAGACTGGCCAAAAAAGTAAATAAAATGCAAGCCTTTAACAAGCCCCAACCCCTCCCATTCCTCTTCTTGTTGGGGGATGGGGGCAGGCGGGGAAGGCTCCACTTCCCTGGGTAGAATGTGCATAGTCAGGGGTGTTTGAAGGCAGCATGTGACAGGATTCGCCACCTCTGCAACTTTACAGGAATCAGAAAGTGGCCTTCCCAATTTCAGCAGGGGCATGTCGCGGAGAAGGGTTAGAAGCCCCCGTTCTGGAATCATCTCTCTAGTAGCCTGAAGGCTCTAGACATGTGCGGTAGTTTTTTCTTTGACGTGTCAGATATCGGACTCCCCTCAGTGAAGGAAGCATGTCTGGAGTGAGGTCCCGGGGCCAGTGATATCCAGGGAGCCCCTGAGAATTCTCGGGGCCCTTGCACATTCTCTGTGCTCAAGAGGCATCTCACAGTGCTAGAGAATCTATACTCACTGGGCAGAGTGTATTCTGTATTATATAGAGACAGGCAGAGCCAGAAAACTCACCAGAGGCAGGGTAAGAGAATGGGTCATGCTTGACCATATGACATGTAGCCAGTGGTCATATTAAAACTATTTAATAACTAGAACCACACAAACACACACTGAGCAGAATGGAATCTGGCTGAAAATCAGGCCTGCATAGAACAATGGTAGGACCTCTCTGGGGTCTGGCTCACTTATTCTTTTAACAAAAGTGAGGGACGGAGGAATGGATTGGCACATATTGGGCTTTGACCGATGCCTCCAGAATTGAGGTGCCAGCTGGGGCCCCGTGGACTGGAACTCAACCTTGATGAGCAGGGCTATGATGGCTGGAAATGGGGCTCTGGTCCTGGAGATCGTGCTCATTATCTTGATGATGTCACCCATAACACCAGCGATGCAAGAGCCTGAGACGTTATGGGGGTTCAGGTTTTTGGGGCCTGTGGCATCTGAGATGGATAAAGGAGGCTCTAGGGGCTTTCTGGGCCTCACCTTGACCTAAGTATATTCTGCCACAAGACCTGACATCTGGGTCCTTCTGGGTTGGTGTCCTGGCAGCAACACATACTTGTGCTCTGTTCCCCAAGGAACATGCTGGAAGGGTAGCAATGGCAGGGGAAACTTCCCATATCCCCTGCACCTTGGAATTCTGAACTGCAGGACCTTGTCCAGGGGCTGCTGCAGGCAACACTCTGTTGCTGGTGCCTGATCATGTTCTAAGAGTGCTTAGCCACACCTTTTTTTCCACAACAGAGGATCTTTTCAAGTTAGGGTGCCCTCAGCTGGTTCCTGTTGTTCGGGATGGTACCACAACGTTTTCGTTGAGTGATGGCCTAGGCTAGCTGTTTGAAAATGCCCATCGCTGGGGCACCTGGGTGGCGCAGTCGGTGAAGCGTCCGACTTCAGCCAGGTCACGATCTCGCGGTCCGTGAGTTCGAGCCCCGCGTCGGGCTCTGGGCTGATGGCTCAGAGCCTGGAGCCTGTTTCTGATTCTGTGTCTCCCTCTCTCTCTGCCCCTCCCCCGTTCATGCTCTGTCTCTCTCTGTCCCAAAAATAAATAAACGTTGAAAAAAAATATTAAAAAAAAAAAAAAAAAAAAGAAAATGCCCATCGCTGAAAGTCAAGTGCCCACTCCAAGTGGCCAGGGCTAAGTTTGCCTGCCTCTTAGAGTTGTTTCAAGCCACAGTGGTCAGCCTTCAAGGTCCACCAATGCCAGTTTCCACTGAGTTCATCCCTCCAAGCCGTAAAGCCCCAGGACACAAATTGGCGGCACGCAGAACTAGAGTCTTCAAAAAGCAGGCATAAGAGCAAAAGTTCTCTAGCAACATGGTGGCCCCAAATACATGGTTGGGAAGCTTCTAAGTCAGGCAGACATGGGTGGGCTGAGTTAGGACCGTCTTTTTTTATTTTTTTAATGGTTATTTATTTTTGAGAGAGAGAGAGAGAGAGAGAGAGAGAGAGAGAGAGAAGGAGAGAGAAAAAGACAGAGTACAAGCAGGGGAGGGGCAGAGAGAGAGGAAGACACAGAATCCCAAGCATGTTCCAGGCTCTGAGCTGTCAGCACAGAGCCCCACGCGGGGGCTCGAACCCATAAACCATGAGGTCATGACCTGAGCCAAAGTCGGATGCTTAACCGACTGAGCCACCCAGGCACCCCTGAGTTGGGGCAGTCTTGAGAACAGAGGAGAGCAGGCCCATGGTTTCCTGAGGAATTTTGGCTCACTTTGGGGTCCAAATAATTTTCCTTTTATTTTGAGAAGGTCCATTGACAAGGTGGTAATGGAAAAGTGAGTTTTTGGATACCTATAGTAAACAGAGAATTTTTATTATTCCTGGGTTTGCTGTTTGACTGAAGAAACCTGGTTGTGGTGACCTCAAGTATTTTGAATATATATGTGGGGGAGAGGGCACTGGCCAGGGGTTCATGGTTAGAGGGGGCCAGGAGCAGTGGGGCCTCCAGTCACAAGGACTCATCTGTGCTGTCTGTCTGCCCGTATTGGTGTGGACCAGAGTTCAGAAGTCTCTTGGATACCCTGCCATCCGTCACGACAAAGATTATAGTTACCTGCAATTCCAGAGGTAGCCAGATCCTTTCTGCCCTGGGTTTTAGGGTTAGAGGGATGGGTCTTAATGCCTGACGAATGATATTATCCTCGGGGGCTAACAGGGGATAGATGCAAAGGAGCATCTATTAAGCTGAGGAATGTGCCATGCGTGGTTCCCTTGGGTGGCTTGCCCATTCGGTGGCGAGGACGTGTGAGTGTGAAGCACATACAGGTGAATGAGCATGTGTGAGAGTAAGCATGAATGTGTGGAAATGTGAGCAAGGTACAGCAGGAGGTGGCCTATAATACTTCCGTAAGAAACCACTGCCCCTTCCCAGCCAGTTCATGCTGGGCTGGTCAGGAATGCAAGGAGATGTAGCTCTCCATCAACCTGCCGTCTTCTGCCTCGTCCATCCCCTACCAAAAACAATGAGTTGAGTGTGTCAGGTGAGGCAAGCCCCAGTGGAGGCATACCCGACCTCCCATGGAAGGGCGATCAGTGGCCTCTCCCAGTGTGAGCCCTGGCTTACCTTCTGGGAGGAGAAGAAGGATCAGGGATCAGGGCCATCCAGGCCCACACTCAAGCAGAAGCCTTGGCTGGAGTTCAGCCTTCTCAGGGAGAGAGCCCGGGGAAGCTGCCAGACACTGTGGGTTAGGCTCACTTCTTCCAGAAAGGATTGTTCAGACCTAGAATGGTGCAGAAGACAGGCTCTTCCCCATTCAGGCACAGTCTGGATGACAGTGCACCATGGCACATGCCCGGATTGGTGCAGTGAGGACGCAGCTCATAGACTTGGCATCCGGCCCCCACCTGCCAGCAGGACCCCCAAGAGGGAGCGGAATCTCTTCAGCTATTTTAAGATCATGCAGGAGATGTTATTTGGATCGCCACAGTGGCTGAGGAACGGGACGTAACAGTATATAAGGTGTGTAAAATGCACTGGAGATGGCCCAGATCAAATTGATCAAACTGGAGCTTGATTTCTTCCAGGCTGAGGATCCATGTATATAGTCACAGTCTCCACGCAGCTTCTGCACACCCCAGCGCATCCAGCCCGAGCAATTCCAAATTCTCTGCGCGCTTTCCCAGCCACCCCCAGGATCCCGCCAGTACATTTCCAGCCATTACAGGAACGAGCTGAGGGAGAGCTACTGACTAAGCAGTAAGCAAGTTTCAAATTAAAGGAGATAAAAATTACTTTCAAAATATATAAAGTATCAACAATGTAACATGTTCATTAAAAGTGTCTATTGTCGGGCATCTGGGTGGCTCAGTCGGTTAAGTAGCAGACTTTGGCTCAGGTCATGATCTCGCGGTTCATGAGTTCGAACCCCGCGTCGGGCTCTGTACTGACCACTCAGAGCCTGGAGTCTGCTTCGGATTCTGTGTCTCCCTCTCTCTCTGCCCCTCCCCCGCTCACACTCTGTCTCTCGCTCAAAAAATAAATAAACGTTAAAAAAATGTTTTTAAAAAGTGTCTGTTGTCTGTTTGTAAGCTTGGGTTGATCCCAAGGGTTCAGATGGCCAGGCCTATTTTATGGTGATTTCACCACAAACCACCCCAGAAGACAGGCCAGGTTGTGGGTAGATGAGATACAGCTAAAAACGTAAAATCCCATTGAGTTCACCAATAATCATTGCGTGTGCCCATCAAAGTTACCAAGGAAATTAACCCTAACGTGGAATGTTTTCAATTAAAATTACATTATAACAGCCCATTTTCCATCTCAGCATTTCAAACGTAAGTTCCATGACTGACTGTTTTAACACAAATTATCTCCAAAGAAAAGGCATCTTGATTAAATTAAAGCACATGTTACATCATAGAAAATATTTATAAACATGTTGTTACTTGCCAAGCTATCTTATGATCAGAAACTCAGTTCTGCGTTTTTGTGTGATCTGTCTTTTCTGAGTATCATCCTGTCATACAGCTTTATACTTTCCTTGAGCAGAATTGGCCCCACTTACATAACCGTATGGTGAATTATGTACGAAACCGAGCATTTTCACTGGGCTCTGTTCAGCCACAAAGGTAACGTAACAATTGGCAGTTCTACCCCTAGAGTGATTCATTAATAATTCCCTTTCCTCCAAATAATGAGCATCCTGAGTCACTACTTACACGAATTTCTTGGTAAGCTTATTTATCTTGATAGTCTAACGTCCTCCCCTGATTCTTGTAACTGAGACCTGCAAAACCGTAAACACTTTGCATCCTGCAGAGAACTTCTCCAGATCCATACAGATCAGACCTTGATTTTACTCTAAATATTACCCCACCCCATTAAGAAATGAAATCTTTTTGTAAAAAGCATTTCAAAAACCAAATGAAACGTTCAAATGTTACACTCAAGTACAAATACCCAGCTATTCACACACTAACAAAATTTTAACAAAATTGATACAGGGGCACCTGAGTGGCTCGGTTGAGCGTTGGACTTCGGCTCAGGTCACGATCTCACGTTCATGGGTTCAAGCCCCGCGTCGGGCTCTGTGCTGACAGTTCAGAACCTGGAGCCTGCTTCGGATTCTGTGTCTCCCTCTCTGCCCCTAACCCACGTGCGCCCTCTCTCTCACTCTCTCGCAAAAATAAATGAACATTAAAAAAATAAAATTGATACAACCCAAATTGAACAAATCACTTGTGGAGGGGGGTGGGGTGGCAGTAAGTGGGAGAACCGGCTGGATTCTAAGCTGAGGTAAATTCAGGCATTCTTTCCAGATCTATTTCCATAAACCTAACAGTGTTTTTTCATTTCTTTGAGAATCAGTCGGGAGCTCTGTGCCAAGCAATGGGCTCTAGCTTTCCCATTAAAAGGAAAAAAGAAAAGAAAAGGTCGTGTGTTTTCAGCTGCCAACTTTACAATAATCAAAGTTCGTGGTTTCTTGATTCTTTCAGGACTGGCTCTCTGAGGCTGAGGATTATTGTTCTAGATGTTCTTTGCCCCTGGCTGAGTCAGTCACCAGGCTTCATTCTTTGCCATTCCTGGGCTTGGAACCAGCATCTTTTACATTTAAATTGCCATTGTAGGGTTTCAATGAGGTGATTGATTAATATTTCACCTTTAGCATTTCCTCTTGCTAAATTCTCTCTGCCCTTCCCCTCCCTCAATCTTCCAGCCTTTACTCTAGTCTCACCTGCGAAGTCAGAGCACATCACCCAAGTCTTGCAAGGATTCCTCCTAAGGCTCATACAGAGCCTGAGGCTAGGAGTCAAACAATTCACAGAGACTTGGAAGACTTTTTTTTTTTTTTAAGTTAATTTATTTTGAGAGAGAGAGAGAGAGGGAAGGGCAGAGAGAGGGAGAGAGAGAATCCCAAGCAGGCTCTGCACTGTCAGCACAGAACCCGATGTGGGACTTGATCTCATGAACCGCAAGATCACGACCTGAGCCAAAATCAAGAGTTAACCGACTGAGCCACGCAGGTGCCCCCGAAGACGTTTTACATATGTTGAAGTAATAGGGTTAAAATAGCAAATTTTTCTTGAGTCTCTAGTATGTTCAGGTCCCGTGCCACAGGCTTTGCCCATGTGCTTGTTGATCCAAAAATAAAATGGAAATACCGTATTTCATTAAATCCAGCACACCTTGGCGTTAGACTCACCATTACTTTATGTAACATTAAAAACAACAACAACAACCCACAATCAACTATAGGGTAACCTGTCACTGATTGCAAATTGCATCTGAATTTCAGAGGTGTTAAAGTGTGGGGCGGGGGGAGGGGGGAGTACATGTTCAAACTGATGACAAAGAATCTTTCGGAGACGATGGGTAAGGTGGCCAGAACCACAGAGCTAACAAGAGGCAGAGCTGAGTTCAGATTGTTCTAGGGTTCACTGCCTCTCCAGAGGTTTGCAGGCTTTGTTTCCCTGAGCAGTTTCCTCCCCCCAACCCCTGCCCGCCAGTAGTCAGGGACCAGGGTCTAAGCCACCTGTCCTGGAAAACAGAGTCTCCCCTTTAAGTTGGCCTGACAGCTAACTGAGCTGAAACAACTAACTGACTTTCGGTGACCGCTTCCCCTCTGCACGGTGCCTAATTGTAGAGACCATTCCGCGGCCGCGGCTACATTATTTTTGGTGGCGTCGGGTCGGAGGGGAAGGAGTGGCTGTCGGCAAAGGCCACGCAAACTTCCCCAGCTCCCAGGCAGCCAGGGGCCACAGCACAGCAAGGAGATTAACCAAATCGGATTTGGGGAGCTGGAAGCTGCCGGGATAATCCACTCACGCCTCTGCTTATCAGATCTCCCTGCTCCTCTCTGTCTCAATGAGCCGCTGCTCCGCTCCCTACCTCAACTTCACCCCTGCGAGCCGAGGCTCCGTGTCTCCAGATGCGAACGCCCCTCTGCGGCGCACGTCGTCTGCTTGTCTGGCTTTATTCGCCCATTTGTTCATTCGTATTTAGTGAACAGCTACTCTGTACAGGTGCTCTGAAGACGAACGGCAATCAACACACACAGTTCCTGCCTTCGTGGGGTTCATAGCCTAGCAAGGGCCACCGATGGCATCTCAGAAGCTTGCAGCCAGATGTGAAATGACAACGGTAAAAAAAGATTCTCAGGAATTTGGGGGGATGGCTCAGTCAGGTAAGCGTCCGACTCTTGAATTCGGCTCGGGTCATGATCTCACAGTTCGTGAGTTCGAGCCCCGTGTTGGGCTTGAAGTGCAGCGCTTGCTTGGGATTCTCTCTCTCCCTCTCTCTCTCTGCCCCTCCCCTACATGCTTACTCTCTTTCTCTCTGTCAAATAAATAAGCATTAAAAAAAAATAAAAATAATAAATAAAAATTTCTCAGGAAGGAGCACCTGGGTAGTTCATTCCGTTAAGCATCTGATGTCGGCTCAGGTCATGATTTCATGGCTTGTGGGTTTGAGCCCCGCGTCGGGCTCTGTGCAGACAGCTCAGAGCCTGGATCCTGCTTCGGATTGTTTTCCTCTCTCTCTGCCCCTCCCCCCACTCATGCTCCGTCTCTCTCTCTCTCTCTCTCTCTCTCTCAAAAATAAATAAACATTAAAAAAATGCTTCTCAGAAAAAGCTGCACAGAGACAGTGTTCCCCAAATATTCTGTGTTTTCCCCTCCTTTTCCCAGCCCCTTTACAGTTTAAGTTGGGGCCATGTGATTCATGCTGGTCAAGAACCTTCAATAGATGTGCTGTGTGGGGCCTCCGTGGAAAGACTTTGAGAGCTGGGATGTCAGTTTCAACTCTCTTTGCTCTGCTTGATGACCTTGGGCACCGAGTGTTCCAAATGGCATAGCTACAGGATCAAGGAGGGCTACCCGCCCCACATGGAACTTTAAGGTTAGGAGAAATAAACCTCTGTTGTTCTTGCTCACTGAGACCTCAGATTTGGCTCAGTAGCTGATGGTAATTCCCTTAACCAATATAGAATCACATGTTCCTATGAGGGAAAACAGAGAAAGAACTGATCAAAGGGTCAGGAGAGACATTCTTAGGAAGAGATATTTAAGCAGGGTCAAAAGGAAGAGTGGTAGTTAACTTGGAAAACAGTGTGGGGAGGAGTATTCCAGGAAGACTGACAGACAGCTTGTACAAAGGTCCTGTGGCTAGAGGGTGCAGGACACATTTGGTGAAATGGATACAGGGCAGAGGGGCAGGAGGAGCTCAGTAAGAGGGGCTCATCTACTCGCTGTCAGGCTGATCTGAGACAAAGCCTCATGTCCAGGCCACACACTGGGATGCCAACGCTTCCCCAACTCCCCTGGACTGCCATGGCCTGCAGGATGGGTCACCCAGGCTGGAAACGGGGTCAGCTTTGCCCTCCCACCCTCGTTGGCCCCTCACGGCCAGTGTCTCGCCCATGGTCTTTCCCTCTGTTGCTGTGTCTATTCTTCTAGTGGGACCCGAGGGCCCCGGGGACGGGGTGGAGGCAGGAGTCCTGGGAAGCTCTTACTCAGCATTGCTGGGGCATGGAACCTGAATACTGTTACAGGAGCCTCAGGGTAGCTGGGCAAGAAGCCCAGCATCCGATGAGAGGACCATGGTGAGGACCACAAGGCATGCAGAGGAGGCTTGAGGGATGGGACACTGAAGCCTGCGGAGGACTGATCTGACCCGAGCCCCCTCCCATGGTATGCCACAGGGTCTTGACTTTGCTCGCGCACAGAGCGGTATAACACGCATCCTGGGTTGCCCATCTCTGGGGGGCCCAGAGGCCTAAAGAGAGTACGGGGGACAGGGCAGTTTGACACCCAAACGGGTGCCATGATCGTTCCCATCCCCCTCCCCCACCCCACTACATCTACCGAGGCTGGCTTGTCCGTCTCCCTGAGTGCACCTGCTGAGAGCTCCCCCTCGAGCAACAAAGTAAACTTGGGCATGGAGTCCAAGGACCCTGAAGCTCTGGCCTCTGACTACCTTCCTGTTACTCTCCTTCTGATCCCGCCCCTCACTGGCCTGAGTCCTACCCCTCTGGCGCAGGACAAGACCTGTTGCAACGGAGCTCACCCTTGCCTAACCAATATCCAGTCTCTGCTTCTTCCTTGAATTTAGTTCCATGCAGCCGTGTGCCCAGCCCCCAGGATTTAAATCTATCATGGCAGTCTCATTCCCAGTTGGCCCAGTTCTCTTGTAGCCAGGGAAGACCATGTGACTGTTTTCTCAAGGAGAGCTAGGCAGGGATCTCCGGGGAGGGGGGAGGGGGGTGAAGCAATGTCTTCTGGAAATGCTTTTGCTTTCCTAATAACAGGGAACACCTATCATTGTTATGACTGGTACCACTTTTTCTCTTTCTTCTCTTCTTGACTGCACATGTGAAGGCTGGGGCAGGGGCAGCCACCTTTGAACCATGAGGAAATAAATGACCGAGAGCACCCTGTCATCATTAACAACTGTCCGTTTCTGGACTTCCTGTTATGTGTATCCTGTGTTCACGTAAGCCTCTGTAGTCATTTTCTATTGCTTGCAGCTGAATATCGTTCCTACCCGGTACGCCTATTCAGGAGCCTAGCCTCAGATTTCTTTGATCTCCTCAATTCCAATGACTCTTACCTCTGCTCCATTTCAGCACCATACCGTCTCCAAAGCTTGGGCCTAGAACTATCCACGCCCAAAATATCTGGCCGTCACCTAGAACTATTCCATGCCTGAAATGTCTGATACAAACTGCTCATATTCTGAGCCCAACCCTGATCCTTCCTCATTCCTGGGGTGATGGTAAGGGGGAGCCATTGATTTGGAATTGGGCAGTTATTCTGGACTCCTTGTGGAAAGGGTCAGGTTCTTCGGGCCAGTTCTCATTAATATTTCTCTCCAGTGTTCACCCCGCTGTGAACTATGTGTTTCCCCTGTGTGTCACACAGCCCCCCCCCCCCCCCCCCCCCGCCCTTGTCTCTGGTCAAGTCCAGCCCTTCTACCAACACACTCGATCCTGTTTCCTCTGGTGCCTCCAGAATTTACCCCATCCACTCTTATTGCCCTCTGATGTCTTCAACCTCTCCCCACTTACCCTCCACCTGGAAACAGGCCCAAGCGCCCGCCCACCCCCCACAAGCACCTTCCTTTGACCTTGTACTTCCTCTTTCCTCTCCTTTTGCCCTGAGCTTAATAGAACAGCCATCTCCACTGGGTAGAAGTCCCTCACCACGCAGTCACTCCCCATCCACTCTGCCTCTATGTTTACAGAAGTCACCAGTGAGTTCCAGATTATCAAGCCCACTGGACACATTTCGTTCCCTCTCTCTCTGGACTGCTTTGTTGATTCGACATGGTGACCATGATCTCATTCTTGGGGCTTCCCGCTTCCTTGGCTTCCAAGATAGCCTCTGTCTTGTATGGCAGTCCCTCTACTCACTAACCAGTGCTTCTGGGACTCCCTGACGGAGGCTCAGGGTCTTGAGACCTGAGTCTTGACTCCTCAGGGTTCTGTGCTCAGAGTGGTACTCTTTTCTTTCACACCCTGCCTCCTTTCTCATCCACGTTAGAATTTCTATGACCTCTATGGTGTCAGTGCTTTGATACGTATCTTCAGCCCTGATACCGCTTCTAAGGTTTAAAAAATTATTCTGTCACCTGTAGATTATATCTCCAGCTGCCCCATGAACATGGCCGCATGGCTGGCCACCAAAGCCAAGTTCCTCGGGATGACATATGTGCCCTCGGGTCTCAGTTCCTGCTCTTTCTTTTGTCTTACTCCCTGCCTAGTCATTCCAGACCCTCTGGGCTTCCCAGCACTTGGCGTGATGCCTCATGCCTCTGCACTTTGATACACACGGCCTGAAACTCCCTTTGCCGCTTCTTCCGTCCCTGCCTCATTCTTACTCACCTCCAGTGCTCACCTCGGGCGTCACCTCTCTGCCAGGAAGCTTTACCTGTCTGGCGTCCTGAGGCAGAGCCACGTGCCCCCCTTCTGGGTGTGCCTTTACCATTGCACGTATCCCAGCACATACCAGGCCCAGTCTGTCTCTGTCTCTCTCTCCCTCTCTCTGTCTCTCTCCACCTCTCCATCTCTCTGTGTCTGTCGTTCTCTCACAGCCCCCACCTCTCTGCACACTTGTGCCACGGTCCCCTTGACGGCTTGTGGAGCTTTGCCTCACGTGCGGCGCTGACACACGTCACCTCCCAGCTGCACTGCCCACGAGCTAGCTTCCGAAAAGCCGCAGCACCTCTGGAACTCGGGACTCACTTCCACATTCCCAGGAGAAGGTGGTTAGGTCACGTTGGGTCAGGGACAATCCATGGGAAAACTGGAGAGGGATCTCCTGAAACGCAAGCTGCCTATGTGAGCTGTGGCCTGGAAGGAAATGATACCCATTTCTAGCCTAACTGATTAAAAAAAAATAAACCGTGAAAAAGAAACTTCTAGAAAACAGCACTAAAGTTGGCTTCTTTTCCCCATGACCAGAGCCAGGGTCTCTGCGTGGATTATGGTTCCTCTGAAGTTATCTGGGCAGGGCTGGCTGCTAGTCATCTGGCTGTCACTACCGCATCGTGATTCAGAATTTGGATTGATTCTTTGGCTGAACTCCTCTTTTTTGAGGGCTCACAGAAATGACCTTGGCCCAATCCCCAGAGTTGGTTTCAAGAAGGCCTGAATTGGCAGAGGTTCCTCGGGTGGTCCTGGGATCCGGGGAGAAGCCTTGCTTTGACTTTCTTGGGCCCTTGCTCCTGGGAGACTCGTTGGGTCGTCTGGGGGGGGAGAGGCACAGGTTCAGACACCCAGGAATCTCTGGGGTCTCAAGGGGCAAATGGCCACCCGTGTGGCAACGCTGGGAGAGAGGACCACTCAGTAGGGTGCCTGGCAAGGCAGAAGGGAAACACAACCAAATGCCTTTCCTCTGGGAGCACACGGTGAGAGAGACGCGCCCATAACTGATCTCTCCGGCCTCAACCCCTTTGCTACTTTGTTTATCTTTATAGAACTTCAACTCTGACATGCCATGTAGCTTACTTACTTATTGTTCTGTCTCCCTCACACACACTAGAAGGTAGCTTTCGGTTCTTTTGTTCACCGCTGCATCCCCGGGACCTGGGGCAGGTGCATAGTAGGTACTTAAGTATCCCTTAGAGGAACGAATGACATACTAGAAGCAAGGTCGTTGCAAGTGCGGGAGCTTAATCCACACTAGGGATTCAGAGACGGCTCTCTGGAGCCAGTCCAGACGTGCTTAAGCTATATCTCTGAGCATCAGCCGGGCAAATGTGGGTAGGAAGAGGAGAGAGGGGATCGCAAGCAAAGGAAGGAAGGAAAGAACAGCCCGGTGTGTGCTTGGCTCACCTGCCCGCAGGGTGGGCAGGCTTCTGGATGTGGGTGTGCTGCAGTGGCTGTGGGTCAAGGGCCCAGGCTGGCGGGTACTGATCGGGTGAATGAAGGGCCTGAAGCCACAGGTGTCCCTCTTTGGGGGTGGGCACCGCAGGGTGACACACAGGTGCTCACTCTTGTGTGGGGCCTCGGTACAGGACCAGAAGGGGGGATGTGGCCCCCTCTCCCAGTAGCTGGACAGCCAGGCCCCTCTGCGGGCACTCACACTGGACCGCAGAACTATGGCGCTTTGGGATTCCGGTCTGTGACGGGAGAGGGGCTCAGGATCTTGGTCAGCAGAGGGACAGAAGGGGCCAGGACCTGGATACACGCACTCCAGATGGCACAGGATCCCCAGTGTCAGGGGAAAGTGGATGGAGACTTCGGTCCGACTGCTCACTTTGGCGGCCGCCGCTCCTGCCCCCTCCGTGGGGAGTTGCTGCTGGGAAAAGGCGCTGCGTGGAAGAAGGCCTCCTTGTTCTTGCCTGGGATGATGCCCTTACTCCGCTTTTAGCTCAGACGGCAGAAGAGCCCCACCCTCAGCTTCCTGAATGTTCAGTTTACAGCCTCATACTCAGCCACTGTCTCTGAAAGCCACTCCAGGGGGGAAGCCGGGTTGTTGAAAGCCCTGTGTTGAACCTGGGCCCTGAGACCTGTCACCACCGTCCTCACGGTGACTTTCCCTCTGAGCGCCTTCCCGCACAGATCTTCATTTGGGACAGCCTCAGCTCATCAGAGGTGCTCATGTGCCGCTGAAGCCCGAGAGCCCTGGGGCCAAGATCTGGGCTGCTTTTGTTCTGGGAGCCTCTTGGCCTTTATGCAAAGACGCCCACCCATCCCCAGGCCAGCTCTGCAGGGTCAGGGGCGATGACTTTGAACACCTGCTGCTGCCACCTCAGAGACCATCTGTGGCTCCGCAATGCTCCCAGCAGCGTCGCACCTCTGGCTCGTCCTGCCAGGGCCACGGGCCCCTGTGTGGTCAGCCTGGAGCTTGCACTTGGTTCCGCTAGGCGTCTGCTTGCACCCGAACTCCCCTGTTGCATTGTCCCCCGCTGAGAAGCTCCCTGTCTACACTGAAGTTCCTTCGAAGTCCAGCCCACGTGCAGCCCAGGATCCAAGCGTGGCTTTCAGAGCTGAAACCGGAGCTGAGGTTCTCCTAACCCTCAGGGTGACATAGATGTGGCCGCATCCCAGGCAGCTATGAGTATCGTCTCCCCAGAGACTTGACCAGGGAGTAGTGAGCAGGGGTGGGGTAGGCTGGTGGCGGAGAAGGGCTCCCCTCTACTATCAACTGGCTCTTGTTAGACCCTATACACCTCCCACTGACTGGGACATACATGAGGTTGCTTTGTACCCTCCCCCCCCCACCCCCCCTTTGCTCAGGCTTTGTTCTGCTTTTTCCTGGGCTGGAGGGGGTTTCTATGCAGGATGGGGAGAGCACGTTTTGTTAAAAGCTAAGTTGGAGGGAGGGCAGGGAGAGATCAAGTAATTTAGAACATCTTTTTCAGGGGCGCCTGGGTGGCGCAGTCGGTTAAGCGTCCGACTTCAGCCAGGTCACCATCTCGCGGTCCGGGAGTTCGAGCCCCGCGTCGGGCTCTGGGCTGGTGGCTCAGAGCCTGGAGCCTGTTTCCGATTCTGTGTCTCCCTCTCTCTCTGCCCCTCCCCCGTTCATGCTCTGCCTCTCTCTGTCCCAAAAATAAATAAACGTTGAAAAAAAAAATTAAAAAAAAAAAAAAGAACATCTTTTTCAAGGCAATAGCTTGACTCGCAAGGCGATTTTTTTCCTCTATAGAAGCTGAATGGCACCTAGATGTTTTTCTTCATTTAACTTCCACAAGAAATCTTAAAGTGTCCCCAGGCGGATGGAGCACAGACCAAGGTGGAAGTTCAAGTTCTTATTAATGTTTTTGAAGCTAATGGCATACTTTGCTACGCATCCATTCCTCGTGTACAAATACAAAGTCCTTGCTCAAAAGAAAAAAAAAAAAACAAAAAAAGAGATTCGGTTTGGCTGTCTGAGGAAAAGGGCTGAGATCTCTTTGTTTCCTTCTTCGCATTTTCTGAGTAACGAATGAGTCAAACAATGAAGGAGTCTGTTGGGGCAGCCTTTTATTCTCTCCTCTCAGGTGCCACCATCTGCTCCTTTTCTGGCCTCCCTTGTGACCCACACAGCTGTCCTACAGATTGTGGAAGAATGTGGGGTCTCTACCTGTGGTCCTCTGCTGTGGAGAAGCCCTTCCTGCTGGAGACGATGCCAGGATCTCAGGACACAACCTGACTGCGATCCCTGAAGTTGTACAGGGGACACAAATGGGTGGGTTGAGGCCCTCCCCTGGGACATTTGCTCGGTGGGGTGGAGGGGCGATGATAAGGGAGAAGTAAGTTGCACTTCTCAAAACTGCCTATGTGTCCTGAGTATTTATAGAGGGAAAGCTAGCAGAGGAAACTGAGTCCCTTGCTCTGTGGGACTCTTTCTGTAGGATGCACGACTCACGCTCGGAACAGAGAACCATGGCGACGGGGACAAAGCGGCTCCGTCCACCTGAGCCTCAACCGGCTGCTCCCTCACCCCAAGCCACACCCATCGGCATGGGAACCCACGCAGTCCCCTTTGCCCTACGTCCCATCTCTGGCACCTCGTGGCTAAAAATCTGGGCCTTGGCTCCTGAGTGGCCAGTTCAGATTCTGCCTCTGCTTCTTACTGGTTGTGTGACTTCTGTTCATCTCTCTGAGCCTCAGTTTCCTCATCTATAAACCGGGGGTCATGCTAGGACTCGGCCATAGGGTTTTGTGAGGATTAAATGAGATTGAGTTTGGAAGGGGTTAAGCATAGTACGTGGCATGCCAGGAGTCAGCGACTCTGCGGTGATTCTGGTCTTTGCCCGCCTGGAGTCCGTAAGGAACCCTGGCTAAAGAGCTCTGAGCTGCAGCGGGAAGAGGGGAAGGTGTTAGACTCCGGTTGGGGAAGTAAGACTAACCCATGGTGAGAAAATAGATACTGGCCACAAATAAATTAGGGATGAGATACGAAGAAAAGAAAGGATTGGGGATGGCTAAGGAGGTCTTAGAGCCACTAGACCTGGTGTCCAATGGGACCAAAAGGACCCTCTTTGAGTACGTAGAGGACATTCTTCCGAGGCCCAGTTGGGGCTGGCTGAGGCTGAGCCAGCCTCCTGCAGACCCAGATGGTGGGCTCCAAAGATTTGACATTTCCCCAAGGCGATTTGCACTTGGACTTATTAAGCACCTGCTATGTGATCAGCATACATTTGTTGAATAGCCCCAGTTTCACGAAACATTATTCCGGGAAGTGTAAAATACATGACTTTCAGGCTTGTTGTTAACTATATACCTAGAGGCTTCCTGGGTAGACGTCGGCAGAGCTGAAAAGCTCGCTTGTTCTTCTGTGATGAGCACCCGATTGAGAAGTTTTTGAGGACAAACCCAGGCTTGGGTTGGCATGATTTTACTCCGCAATCACTGACCCTCCCTTATTTTCCTAGCCATGCCAAGCTTGGTGACTTAGAACAAGCATTGGTTACAAGTTGCTGTTGTTGTTGTGATTCAAATACCCATTACACTAGGTTTTGCGATTCTGCAGGAGAACGGACAATTCTTCGGAGATGCCACGTAAGGCAATGAGGGCTGCTGGGTCACCATGTCTACAACACGTCATCAGACGTTTCACATACAGGCGGGTGGATGGAGACGAGGGCAAAAGGGCAGCAGTTGGTGCATCCGGATGGAGGCCTCACAAGTGGTTGTATGTATGTTCTTTCCGTTGTTGTCTATGTTTGGAAATTGTCGACTAAAAAGGTGGGGAAAATACTATCTGGGTAAGGTAAGACGAACCGCTGTCCTCTCGTGGCTGGTAGTTTTGGGCTCTAGCCGAGGACTTCCCTTCTTGTGCCTCAAGGTGCAGTGTTTCCCCTATACTTCGGGGTTCTTTAAAACTTGGGCATAGTGGCTGTTCACGACAGGTTTCCATCTTCTGCTGTCTGCCCTGGGGCCACCTCTGTGCCTCTCACTGGCTTCATCCTCGGCCGGTTGGACCTTCTGAGGAGCCACCAGACCCTGCCCTGGCTGCCATGGCAACAGAGGAGCAGCCCCTGGAGGAACATGAAAGAGAATGGAGAGCCTCTTATTTTTTAAGATTTCTAGACGTGAGTTCTTTGGGGGACATGTTGCATAAACCCTGAGAATCCCTGCAAAGCACCTGTCAGCCCCAAAACCTTGGGAAGACATCTGGGGGTCTGTGGGGAGTCGGGGGAGTACTAGGCCCCTATCCTTAGGTTTTGTGGGGAGTGGGAGGGGGTTGTCTGAGGAGACAGGCCTTGTGGAGGCAATATGGTCCCATTGGACATACCGAGAGATTTATGCCTTCCTGTTGGAGTTTCAAGGGTGATTTAAACTTTGAGCTCTTTACAACTTATTCGCTCACTTTAGACCTAACCTCTACATAGCACACGCCGCCGCTGTGTAATAAGGTGGTCATTCATTCATTCATTCATTCCACCCATACTACCTAGTGCTTGTTTGGGGCCCGGTACGTGCCAGCGCTGGGAACACAGGGCTCCACTGTGCCTTCAAATCTGCAGTTACCCCAGGCACTGGGAGAGGAGAGCGCTCTTTGGGAGGTGGTGGTCAAGGCAACGTTCTTTGGAGGAGTGGAGTCGGGGCAGGTAAAAGAGGGATCGAAATTAGATAGAGGAAGGTGTTTCTTGCAGGCTGGGTGTGCGGGACACCATGAGTGAAGGCAGCATCTGATCAGTGTGCATTCTCTAGGCAGATGGAGATTAGTGGGCCTCTGTCAGGCTGGGGGAAAACCTAAAATTAGCCCGACCAGCTGGGCCTGGGCTGTGCAGGACCCACCCCCCCTTACCCCCCCGGGGCCTCCTCAAATTTCAGAAAGCACGAGTGTGTGCAGGAACAGTGTGCTTTGCCCGGGTCACCAGAGGCAGAGCAGGTCACCCAGGGCTCAGCTGGGCAGGGGGTATGGCTCCCAGCAGAGATACCATCTCTCGTATGGGCTCCCCAGTCCCGCAGGGGCCAGGCATGAGGGAAGGGGGAGCCCCTGCCCTTCCCCTCCTTCTCCTTCCTGACACTGCTTCCTCTTCTGCTTCCTCATTCCCCTTCCAGATCCGTGGGCTCTGGCAGCGTGGCCAGAGGCAGGTCAGAACATTCCCCGGGCCAGCAAGCTGTGACCGCCACGGGGCAAACCCAACTGGGACGGAGGCCTGGGCAGGCACCTTCCTGGGGTATTGGGGCAGGAGCAAGCAGAAAGCCCTATCTTCACCCACTGCACCCCGTGCCAGCCTCCTTGCTGACCTTGCCTGAAGGTCCCTCCATCAGTCACCACAAGCAAAGAGCGGGTGCTGACATTAAGCCTGGGAGGTTGTTTGAAAAGCTAATCTTGCCTTAGAAGGCGCCGGGGCTGGTGTGAGAGGTAAGGAGCAAAGTGGCACTTTGGGAGTTGTGGGTGGAGCAGGGAGGACCCAGGTGGTGGCACTAGCGGGGGCCGGGGAGCTGGGCAGCCTCCTCAGTGTCCCCTACTCTCTCCCACACAGTGTCCACCCCACTCACCTCGGATGGTTTTTCTTATGGGCTGAGCTGTGTCCCCCAACAGTTTCGTGTTAGAGCACCTCACAATGTGACTGTATTTGGAGACAGGATTTTTAAAGAGGTAATTATGTTAAAAGGAGGGTGGGCCCTAATCCATTATGACAGGAGTCCTTGGACACCCGCAGACAGAAGATCACCTAGGGACACGGGAGAAGATGGCCAGCTACAAGCCAAGGAGAGAGGCTTCTGAAGCAACCAACCCTGCAGACACGATCTTGAACTTGTAAACCTCCAGGACGGCGGCGACATAAATTTCAGTTGTTCAGGCCTCCCAGTCTGTGATGCTTGTCATGGTGGCCTTAGCCCACTAACACAGTCCCTGTCCCCAGAATGTCCTGTCTGGTGCCCCATCTTCTCATCTCTCTCCACTCTGGGGTCTTCCCTCCCGGGCCACCAGCCCCGGCTTTCACAGTCTCTGAGACAGTTGCAAATGCAAGACTGGTCAGGACGTTTCTTGAACTGCAGGTGTGCTGGAACCTTCTGGGGAATGGAGCACAATGAACATGAGCAGGGGGGCTCCGGAGCGCTTCCTGAGAAGGTGTGGTGAGGGTGAGCTCCCCGTGCCCTTTCATAAATGGCTCAGCATAAGCTAACGGCAGCAAGAACCTTCCCTGCAGCCTGCTAGGCGGCCCACATGCCCAGCAGCAGCATCCATTGAAATATGACCTTGGGGTTCCTCTCCCTACATAACTGCCTTCATCCCCTTTCCAGTGCAACACCTTGCTTGTACGTCCCAGCCTTGGGAATTGGTGGAATATAGAATGGCCTGTCTGCAAAAGGCCTCAGCAAGTGCAAGCTGGCCCCGATTCCCAAGGAATAACAATAAAACTAGCACACAGACCCCGTCTCCCAGCTTCGTATTCCTTCTTTGGCAGAATGGAGAGGGAAGACCTTTGAGAAGCAGCGATCCGGGGTGATCTCCACCCCTCACCCATTAGTACCATGCTCACAGCATCAGGGAGCCCCCGTGACGAGTATGTGTGAGCGATAAGAGGACGCCAGTCTGTAGGATGGGAGCCGTGGACGCTGGCCCACAGAGGCCCCATGTCTATATGGGAGGAGAGGGCACATTGTTAGAGAAGGGAAAAAAATCTACCTACCCCTGGCCTGCTCATGCCAGGCAGGCTCTCTAGACCTGCGGCCCCAGGCTCTGCCCTCCCAACTCTGGACTCTCCTGCCAGTTCTGGGGCCATTGCTGCTGGTGGGGGTGGTCCCGGGCCAGCCTGTTGGCTCCAGTTCTGGTCTCGGCAGGGGTCTGGTGCATCACCCACCCTCACCGTACCAAGCTCTGCTGAGAGCAGTGTGCCAGACATCTACCCAATGTCTAGTTTCCCCTTCTTCCTACCAGCGGGACCCTGACTGGGGTTGGGGGGTAGCCATGTGCCCAGGTAAAATGCTTCCTTGGATCCTTTGTAGCTAGTGGTGGCCACGTTGACCCAGTTCTGCCCAATGGAATAAGAAGGAAGTCGGTGGGGAGATATTAAAAAAAGAAATGACTCATCTGGCATGTTCGTCAGCCCTTGGCCTCTGACTGCTGACTTCACCCTATCCCTTTTTGCCTTCCTAGAAGACAGATTGGATGCCTGGAGGCACAGCAGCCATCTTTCACCCATGAGGAGAGAAGTCAGGTGCTAAAGTGTGCTGGGGGAGGAAGGGACAAGGAGTCTGGCTGACACCCTTACACAACAGCACCAACTGTTGACTGCCAACTCTAAACTTAACTTTGCTGTGTGAGTTTTAAAAAAAAAAAATCTCTTCTTTGTTTAAGGCCTTGTTACTCTCTGGTTTTCAGTTCGCAGCTGAACACAGTCCTCACTGAGACACAGCTCTTCCTATGCAAAGTCTGGTAGCTCCTTCTGAAATCTCAGCACCTACCCCAGCCCCAGAGCAGCCTGGCCCATGGATGGTTGGGCCTCTTCCCTGACCCCACCGCACGGAGGTGATGGCCCGAAGGTATGGGATCGCAGGTTTAGAGAAGGTGAGTGACTTGCCTTGTATCGCACAGCTAACAAGGAACAGAGTCAAGGGCCAAAGTCAGATCTTTTGTCGCAGGGGCACCTTTTCTTCTCTGATACTAGAGCTGTGGGTGTGGGGGGCTGGCGAGCAGAGATGAGGGGGTTCACAGCCCAATGAATCTGCTATGATTTCCTAGGAATAATAACAGATCAAATCCTCACTGAAAGGTTTTGTCAAATGTTGCCTGAACAAGGCCTACCTTGACTACTCTGTTCAAAATTTCAACCTTTATTTCCGGAGTCCTCTCACCTTGCTCTCTCTCTCTTTTTTTTTAATTTCATAGAATTGATCACCTTCCAGGACACCATACGGTTTACTTTCGTTGTGTTGGCTGTGTGATGTCTGCGCCTTTCTCCCCACCCCCAGGATGAAGCCCCACACAGATAAGGGTCTGGGTCTGCTTTGTTCTTTAACGCCTTTCTAAAAGCCTGGAAGCATTTCTGGCATAGAGAAAGCATTTGCTGACTGGGATTAATAGCTATGTGTCCTAAGCACCAGCTGTTCTGGGCTGACTTGTGTCCCCCCCAGTTTGCATGTTGAAGTCCTAACCCCAGGACCTCCGAATGTGAACCGTATTTCGATATGGGGTCTTTGGAGAGGTAGTTAAGTTAAAAGGAGGTCAGTAGGGTGGGCCCGGATCCAATATGACTGGTGTCCTCGTAAGAAGAACTGATTAGGGACCCAGAATGCAGAGAAGGAAGACGATGTGAAGACACAACAGGAAGATGCCCAACCACGAGCCCAGGAGAGAAGCCTTAGAAGAAACCATCCGTGCTGACATCCTGATCTCAGACTCCCAGCCTTCAGAATCATGAGACATAAATCTCTGTAGTTTAGGCCACCCACCACGTCTGTGGTCCTTTGCTATGGTGGCCCTAGCACACGGATACAGCAGCCATACCTGACACAGTTTGGAGGGGTTTGTACATGTTGTCTCATTTGATCTTAACCACGATCTGAAGAGATAGCACCTACTTTGCAGATGCAGAAACTAAGGCCAGGAAATGTTGATGCGGGGGCCTGAGGAGGCCTACGTGTTGGGGTGCTGGGCCTCATGGGGCTGGGGTGGGGGAGCCCGGGTTGCTGACCCAACAAGGGCCCCTCCTTATCTGGAGTTCTGTGGGCAATCAGGCCGGTCGTCCCTCTGCCCCACTCCCAAACACACCTCGAAACAGGCCCGTGCTAACCCCTCACACCCCAACCTGCTCTACAGGTTTTTTTAAATAGTTACTTTTTTAAAATAATTTTTTAATTTTTTTAATATTTATTTTTTTTAGTTTTGAAAGACAGAGACAGAGCGTGAGCAGGGGAGGGGCTGAGAGCGAGGGAGACACAAAATCCAAAGCAGTTTCCAGACTTCACGCTGCCAGCATAGATCCCGACGTGGGGCTTGAACCCGTGAACCGTGAGATCATGACCTGAGCCAAAGCCAGTCGCTCAACCCACTGAGCCACCCAGGCGCCCTGCTCCCAGCAGCTGTGTGCAGAGTCCTGTGATCTGAGACGCTGCCTGACGCTCTATGGGGCAGTTTCAACGCTGAGGCCAACGGAGGGAGGAGAAATAAGACAGCTTTGGGGACAGTGACCCTCAAAGCAGTTATTGCTGATGTGCTGACCTGCAGGTCTGCGCAGAGAGCCAGGTTCTCCATGAGGAGGGTGTGGGGAGCCCACGACTCTTTAGCTTCCACTCTTTGCCACTCTTAGCCGGGACAACAGCAGTGGCTCGCGTTAATTGAGGTCCTGGCAGGTGCCAAGCCCCGTGTTAAGTGCATGATACAGAGTTTCTCATTCAGTCCTCTGAGCAGCACTGCAAGATGGTCACTGATATTATCACCATTTGACAGCTCGGGAAACTGAGGCTCAGAGAGCTCAAATAAATTGACCCCTCAGCTAGGAGGGGTCAGCACTCAGCACTCCAGTGCTGGTTCTCTTCACCAGCAACTCACATCAGCTGTATACCCTGCCGTGTGCTTTCTCAGGCTGTAGTTGGTTGGAAATGTTCCCTCAAACCCCTTGCACTGGGCAGAGAATTAGGAAGGAAGTTTGTGGGGGGAGAGGACAGAAACTCTGCCAACGCATGTGACACAGATCCGAGCTGCTGAGCGTGTGGCTGGTAACCTCTCCTGCTCGCTCCCGCCTCCCCCACCGACGACCTCCATCGGGGAGCTGAGGCCATCCCCTCTGTGTGAATCCCCCTTCAAGGCCACCCTGTGCTCATCTCAGCCAGGGTCATGGGGAAGGCAGAGGTGGCCCCTGCCACCCGCTCGTTGTCATCGGTGGCTGGTTGCGAAACACCCTGGCCAGTCCATGGCAGCAAAGGGGGAAGGAATTCCCTTGGATAGTTCCCTGGATAATTCCAGCCCCTTCCTAGGGGTACAGGGACAGCCTGGGGACAGTCTGAAGTGAGTACCCGGTGGTGAACCTCCTGTGCTCTGTGACAGTGTGGGGCTGATTCCCTTTGTGCTAAAAGAGACCCGAGGAGGGGCCATCTGGGGCTTTGACCATCTGCTGTGTAAGCTTGGCTTTGGACTTGACAGGCTGGGACACTGTGGGTCGGAACCTCGGTGCAGGTGAAACAGGGCAGTCTCTTCTCCACTCCTTCCGGAGGGCGGCTGCCGGTGACCTAGCCGTCTCCCCCAAGAGTGGGTGTGGCCCAGTCTGGTGGGGGTGGTGTGCCCCCCACGTCGGATGTGCCTCTCTGTGAGGGGTTTGGGTCTCGGGTGCGTGTGCCCAGGAGCATGACCCTTGCCTGCTTGTGGGCCCGCCCCTGTCACCAGACCCCAGGCGGCCTACAGGAAGGTGTTTGGCATGGGAAGAGGGCAGTGATGTCCATGGGCCCAGGGCAAGAGGCAGGAGGACTGGATGGCCTTGGTGGGAAGCCAAAGTGCATGACAAGGCTGCATGGGGCCACGCCTCCTTGCCCGAGTCTGAGGAAGTGGCAAGGCCCCAGCTCCAGGTGCCCGAAAGCCACAGCAGGGCAAAGGCCAAGGGCTTGCACATCCGGGGCCTCTCAAGCTGCCGGCTGCAGGGAGGGGCTGGGCTGGGCACCAGCTGATGGAGGAGAGCCTCGAGGGAGGGGGTATTCCTGCACGTCCTGGTGGGGCTCTCTTGGCAGGGCTCCCCCCTCCCGACCGCACTTATCCTGCCCTGCAGGCTGGCTTCTGGGCTCTTCTTTAGAAGAAGTAGCGTAACTGTCATCCTTTCCGACCCTCCCCTCCCCATAACCTGCACCCCCTCCAAACCCTTATCTTCACTATCAGACGCCCAGCACCCCGCTTCTCATTTCCTGGATGACTCTGTGGTTCTAGAAATTCAGAGCCACTGTGTTCTGAGAAGGTGCTTTCTGTCGCCCCTGGGAAGCGGGCAACACGGGCTTCATGACTCCACGGGTCGCCCGTGGCTGCTTACAGCAGAAATGGTGGGAGGAGAGGCCCCGGGGCCTGGGCTAGGGCTGGCGCAACAGGCCAAGTTCTTGACGTGGCCACAGGCGCTTCGCAGGGACAGCTGGGCCGGCAGGCCTCACAGGGGGAGCGGGAAGGGTCAAGGAGGGAGCGCTGGTGTCTTCCTGGTTGAGGGTAGGGAGCAGGAGCAGGTGGGAGGCAGCGGAGGCCAGGCTAAAGATGCTGGGGATACACCGGGCAGGGTAGAGCCATTGTCAGTGGGAGCGGAGGGCCAGGCAGTTTCCCAAGGCAGGGACTATCTATCCCAGGGGCCGTGGTCACCGGGGCTGTGGAAGAGGGTCCCCGGGGCCTACCTGAGACGGCTGGGTAAGGCCTGCTCAGCCCAGGTGCTGTTTGCTCCACGGAAAGGCTGTTGGGGTCACCGGGGGCCTAGGAGGAGGCACGTGAGGCCCTCTCTGTGGGTAGGTGTTCAGGTCAGGATGGGGTCAGAGACAGGAGGACGAGGAACTTTCTTCTGGAAGAGTGCATTGCTGCTGCAGGGGGCCTGAGGCTGTGGTGGCATCTCCACCCAGGAGGGGGCTGGTGGCCAGAGGAGGGATGACCAGTATGTGCCATCCGGTCCCTTTGGGGCTGTGGCAGAGACCTGCGGTTTGGACACGATAACCACTGACGGGTCAACTGCCCCAGTTTGGGGAGCAGAGGCTGCCACAGCTCCCTTTTGGGGACCCCCTACTCAGCCAAAGGACTAGTTTCTTCCCTTCATGCAGTAGGTCCTTCCAGGTGCCCACGAAGAACCTGACGTGTGCAGGGCGCCGTGAGAGACAAAGGTGAACGAGGCAGAGCCCTGTTTCCAGCCCTGAGGAGAAGCAAAAAGGCCCATGTGCCCAAAGAAGTCTTTTTTTGAATCTTTTTTTATTTTTAAGACTCAGAGCGTGGGCTCCGGAGTGAGACCGTTGCGGTGGTCTGGGGTGCAGCGCAAGTGACACTGCACTCGGCCCTGAGGGCTGTATGGGCCACAGACAGAAGGACGACGGGGCAAGGATGGTGGGAGGGGCACGGGATGGCCTGAGGAGTCGCGGTGGAAAAGACAACCGCCAGTAGTGACTAGGGATTCGCAATCGTAGCCCCGGTAGCTATGGGCGTAAACCAGATGTGCAAAAGCATTGGCTCTGGGCCTGGGAAATGGTAGCTGTTAATCCTACAGAAGTTGGCTCCCAGCAAACTGAAAGGCAGAGGTGTGAGTACGAGCCACCCCTTCTTTGCCCCCACGGGCGGGGCTGGGCCCCGGGTGGACCCAGCCCTCTGGAGCGCGGCCCTCCGGAGCTGAGAGCCTGGGGGATGGCAGGACAGCCCCATGCCTTACACATGCTGCCCGCACTGCTTGGGACAGCACCGTGTGGGCCCCTCCACAGCGGATTAAGATGTCCTCTCGCCTTGGCCTGGCCATTTCCACTGGGGGGAATAGCAGGGTCAAGGTCCTTTGCAACTCGGGGAGATGCCTTCACTGCCCCGGAGCGGGATCTGGGTGTCCTTGCGAGGCTCCGAGGGCCCAACTGCGGTTCTGAGGCACTTTGGGGTGTGTTCCAGAACGCAGATGAGGAAACCCCACCCCGACCCCACCCACAGAAGCCAGGGCATCATTTGGATGACTGTCTGTGCCTCAGAACCTGCTCCCTGTCCGGAGATGTGGCCCTGTCACCTACCCAGGTTCTGATCTTTCCACCCCCTCTCTGACTCCTCTCCCACATGTACCCCACTGACTCTGACTGTCTCGTCCAACCCTCTCAGACTCTCTCAAATCCTCCCTCCTCTCCTCCCCGAGGCCCTGTCTTCTCCTGCCTGTTATTACATTAGCCTCTCAATGTCTGGCTCCCCTCCAGACTCTCTCTTTCCAGGCCATTCTCCAAAGACCAAACCCCACGCCAGAGTTCCCCTTAATGACACTCAATAACCTTCTAGATAAAACCCCAGTTCCTCAGCAAACCAGGCTCTCTGTGACAGGGTCCCTCTTTTTCCCACCTGCCTACCTCTTGGACTTTTGGGTCCAGGCCCATTGAGGTCTCCACCTGAAGCCCCTGGCCCTTGCTTTCTCGGAACTCCCATACCTTTGTACCTGCTCCCTCTGCCCGGAACACCTATGCATCGCAAGCTAACTCCTACTCAATATTTACATCTCTAGTTTACTTTTGTTTATTTTCTTTTAAACCGGAAATGTCTATCGTTTGCTGGCTATCAGTGTGACCCAGGATCGCTCTGCTCAGGGGTCACCGCCTTGACATTCTTTACTCCCCACCTGGGTGCTCTTCACGTGGGTGCCCTGGTGCCTGTGAAGAACACACAGGTAGCATGCGTGAGATTTTTCGTTCTCCAGTTTCTACTGTTTTATCCTCCCCCAGCAGTTCCTGAGTTGTATTAGGTGCCGAATAAAGACATTGACTAAAACATCTAACTTCTAGAGCGGCAAATTCTATTTCAAAGCTGTAGATCCAAGGGTACGAATTTAAAGCTGAGTTTAATTATCCCACCATTCAACTCTGTCTTCAGCCCCCTTTCTGGTTCATGGCAGAGACGTTAGCCAAATCCAGAAACCCACCGCTTCTGTGACTCTCCTCCCTCACAGTCCAATTATGCTCGATTTATTTCATTTCCCCCTCTTCACTTCTGTAGCAGGATCCATGTGGGATTGCGTCTGTGACATGTCCAGACGTGGGGGCGAAGAGGTGGGTCATTGGGAGGCATTCCGAAGCCTTGCTGGCATCAGCCCCGTTCTCTGTTTGCAGTTGGCATCTGTCCCTCAGCCTTTGCTGAGCTGAATTCTCAGCACGTTACAGAAGACGGAAGGGGACAACCATTGAGTGCAGGGTCTGGTGGCTTCATTCGCTTCAAAGAGCCCTTTCCTCCTGCAAATCCCAAACCTCAAGACCCTACCCTGAGAAAAGAGCACCTTAGAGAAGGAGGTGGGTGAGCAGGTGTCCACCTGCTCACCCACCTCCTTCCTCAAAAGTGGGGAGGGACCCGAAGAGAGGACAGATGTGGAGAAGGTGCCCCTTTATCTGGTAGAGCACACTTATGAGTCAAAAAACCCTGTGGGGTCCAGGTTGGTGGTAGGAAGTCCTAAGCACATTGCTTTGCATAACGAAGGAGGGAGGAATATCTTTGGAGCTGGAGTTGAGGGTGGGGTTCTGGGCATCAGCAAAGGGGGTGAGTGGGATGAGTAGAGTGGCTGCTGGCAGAATGGTCAAGGGACCATTCTTTGTCACTTCCATGGGATGGGCCCCATCTGTCTCCCCAAACTTTCATAAAGTAGGCTGCACAAACTGAGGGGTTCACCTTTGCAAAGGAAAGGAGGTTCTTCCCATCCCATGTTCAAACTCCCTTCCACCCACTTGCCCTTGGAGAGGCCCCCGGGGGAGGCAACCATATTTACCCAGAGCCTGCCATCTTGATGTGCCCAGCAGCAAGGAGTTCAGTGCCCGGCATGGCAGACAGTTTTGTAAAGGGTCACCTTTTGGCAGTAGGGTCTCTTGGACAGACTTGGGGCGTGGAGGAATCAATCCCCGACCCTCCTCTATGAACACATTTGGCGACCTTCATGCCAATGGTCTGTAAAAGAAAAATTGTCCCCAAACTGCAAGGGGACAGAACTTTTTTGCGTGTGATGAAGTTAGCAATTTTCTTCTGGGAAGAACTCAGCATTCCTGATGAAATGCACAAGCAGATTTCTGATGAACTTCAATGGAACAAAACCAGTGCCCTGCCCACCCAGTTGCCTTGAAGAAGGAAGGGGGCAGCGGATATGCCTGCATATAACAGACACATGGAAATAGCTCTTTCCCAGCTCCTCCCCCCAAGAGAGGCTGTCACACAAACAAATGCCCTAAAATAACAATAAAATATGCAGTAGAGCGTCCCCTGGAGTCTGAATGAACTCAGACAGAAACAGGCCCACGGCCACTGTGTGCCGAGATGGGTCTTGGGTGGGAGCACCGCCCACTGGGGGATGACGGAGCTGTGCATCATGAATGGGATCCTCTGTTTCTTTGTCCAGAGGAGGGTCGTGGCCCCGCCTCCGTTCCTTAAAGGCTGGGATGATCAAATAATCCCCAAGGATTAGGTGGGGACATACCTGGAAAAGTCGAAGGCAGCTCGTAAATCAAGGATTTATTATGATTACCATCTGATTCAGAGATAATCTGCCTCACGCCAGTGAAGTTCAAGATGCAGGTTCTATGCTGTTCTTCCTAAAATAGGCCTTCTTTTCGGCGGCGTGCAATTCCCCAACCACCCACCTTCGCCCCGTGCATTTTCTCTTTGCTTGCTCCAGCCTCGAAGCCTCTGAAGTGCATGGCTTCCTTCCTCCCTGCGACAGCTTCCTGACTCTCTTCTGAGGCCTCCCACGCAGGCTCCCCAACATACAGACCGGCCCAGCCGCTCCCCAGCAGGCCCCCGCTGCTTGTTTTCAGCAAAGCCAAGGCCACCCGAGCCGGTGTTGGGAGAACAGGGCTACTCACCTTCCCAGCCCACAGCGGCCCCTGCCCAGCTTCTGCCCACCCCTAGCCCAGGCCCGGCGAGGTCTGCCTCTTTGCTGATTATGAGATAGCTCATGGCTGTTAGGTCTGCCTGAATAAGCTCTTTTGTCCCAGAGAATTTTCCCATGTCAAACATTTAGTCTGTTGTGTTATGGGTCAGTGAGCAAGGAGATAAGTCTGAATTCTTAAACAACCTTGTGAACGCAAGACATCTGTCTGAAAGGCAATCAAACAACATCTGTCACACTGTCCCTAGCTTTCAAGACACTTAAAAAAGCAAATCATTATATTGTGTCTTTGTTCTTAGAGAAATACATTTCATTTATTTATTTATTTCATTTGAAGCTCAAATCTTCCTTTTCTTTTTTCTTTTTTCTTTTTTAAGGTTATTTATTTATTTTGAGAGAGAGAGGGTGCGAGCAGGGGAGAGGCAGACAGAGAGAGAGAGAGAGAGAGAGAGGGAGGGAAAGAGGTAATCCCAAGTAGGCTCTGTATGGGCAGCACAGAACCCGACCCGGGCTCGAACCCAGGAACTGGCCGAAACCAAGAGTCAGACGCTATGCTGACTGAGCCACCCAGGCACCCCGAACTACAATTTCTTTTAAAAATTCAAATATTATAGAAATATATACTTTAGAACATGAGAAATCCCTCATAAATTTGTGCCTCCCTTTCCTCCTCCCCTAATGCCAGAAAACTATTGTTAATACTTTGGTGTATGTTGCTGAGATTTTTTTTTCCTCTGCACCTACTAATATAGATAGTATTATTATTATCACCATCCTTTCTAACACCGTACCATAGATATTGTGTTCCAACTTGCTTTTTGACTTAGCACATCTTCAATGTCTTTCGGTATTAGGATATCTCTAATTTAACAATTATAGAGTTTGTCTATAACTGTGTCTATGAAAAATCATCTATTTCATAAGTTTCTTACTGACAGGTACTTGAAATTCAACCCCTTCTAATGCAGTTTTTCTTCTATATAAACAACACTTCATATATGTATTTGTAGAGTCATGAAGATGTTTCTATGAGCATAGGAAGCAGAAATGCTGGGTCAAAGGTGTAAACACCTAAAATTTAGTAGGCATTGCCAAACTGACAAAGCAAGCGTTGTTGTTCAGTTTGTCAATTTCTTGAAGGTGGAAGATGTCACCGGGCACCGAGAGGAGTCAGTGCCAGTAATAAGAAATGGCCGTTCATTTGGGTGCGCTCACGAGACCCATCTGGGACATCTTTTGAGTGTGAAGACTGATTCAGGAGAGGTCAGAGGCATAAACTATTGGTCTGGAAAGTACAGAAATCATCAGTTGAGTGGATTCCAGGAAAGGTGAAGCCTGAATGACACAGATATTTTTTTTTTGAAGATGTGATTGGGTTTATTAATATGTCCCAGATAGCAAGTACAGAGATGTTCCCCTGAATGACAAGGACATTTATGAAATTGTCCGTCTGGCACCCATTCTGTCTTTTGGAAACAGCACATCCCTTTGAGAGAGACCTCTTTCCAATGCCCAACTCCAGAAATTGGGTTCCAGTAGGATCTGCCTAGGTTATTGTTTACCAGCCTTGGCAGGGTCAGTAAATAGAATCTCTGGCTAATTAGAAGACTTCCCTAGAACTTTTTGGATGGGGAGTAAGGGAGTAAGTTTCATGTAAGAGGTTGGGGATACATGTGTTCAGAGGGGGGCAGGGGCTATGGTTTCTGCCCTGCAGAGACAGATATTTGGAGAGACTGAAGTTGACTTCTAAATAGAAACTCAATCAAGGGCAAAGAAAGCCCCAGAGCCCAAGTGTTGAGTGAGGCCCTGATTCTTGTCATCCCCAAGGCCCAAGGGCTTCCAGTATCTTTCCATACTTCTGATATGGGCTGAAAGATTAGTTTTGCTTGGTTTTGACTGTTGTATAAATGCAATTGTACAATTTGTGCTTATTTGTCCTGGTTTCTTCGACACAACAGTACATTAGTGAGACTCATCCATGTTATTTCATATAGTGGTAGCTTTTCACTTTAACTGATTTATAGTATTCCAATGCTCTTGAGTGCATACCCATGAAAAAGATTGCTGGGCTATGTGATAACTCCATGCTAACTTATTGTTATTATTTTTGAGAGAGAGATAGAGAGACAGAGACAGAGCATGAGCAGGGGAGGAGCAGAGAGAGAGGGAGACATAGAGTCTAAAGCAGGCTCCAGACTCCAAGCTGTCAACACAGAGCCCAATGCAGGGCTCGAACTCACGGACCACAGGATCATGACCTGAGCCGGAGTTGGCTGCTTAACTGACTGAGCCACCCAGGCGCCCCTCCATGCCAACTTTTTGAGGAACTGTCAAATAGTTTCCCAAAGCACTCACACCGTTTTAAGTTCTCACTGAAAGTATGAGGGTTCCAACTTCTCTACATCCACACATATATTTGTTATTTTCTCTTTGTTTGTTTGCTTGTTTGTTTCGATTATAGCCATCCTAGGGGATGTGAAGTGGTATTCCATTATGACTTTTCTTTGCATTTCCCTGATGGCTAATGATGTGGAGCAAGTTTTCACGTGCTTATTGGGCATTTGTATATCATCTTTGGAGGAAAATCTATTCAAAATCTTTGCCAAGTTTAAAACTGGGTTATTTGTCTTTTTGAGAGGTGAGTTGTAAGAGTTGTTTAAATATTCTGGATACTAGACTCTTATCGCATACATGCTTTGCAGATATGTTCTCTTGTTCTGGGCTGGCTTGTGTTTTCAAAAGATCACTCTGTGTTACTATTTGGACAGTAGGCTCTGGGGAGGGGGAAGAGTTGGAAACTGGGAGAACAGATATGAGGCTAACGCAGTCATCCAGCGAGAGAAGATGATGGTCAGAATGAAGTCGGACTCCCTGAGTTGTAAGGCAGATCCTTGTGTCTGCTCTAAAATCTCTGTCTGGCTCTGGCCCTGGCATTGTCTTTGACTCTCCCTGGCTCTGACCTATTTTTCTTTCTTTTTTTTTGCCTATAGTTTTGCTTGCCTCTGCCTGATTTCATTTTATGTCCATGTCCCCATTTTCCCTTCCATTTCTTCACATCTTGCCAAAGAGTAGGCAGTCCTGTGAATCACCTCATATCCCCTTTGCAATGGGTACAACACATGAGAAAATAAAGATAAAGCGGCGGTAAATAGGAAAATGGCTAGATAGGAAGATGGACTCCTGGCTTCCACGGACTTACGGAAGCTAGGCTCCTCCTGGCACTTGCCTTTCCACAGCTATTTATCTGGCTCTGATTTCTGGTTCCACTTTCTGGATTCCCAGTTTCCCATGATGCCCTGGGAGCCTGGTAAGTGACTCAGAAGTGGAGGGATACAATCAAGAACTTTGGGGGGACAGCCTACAGATCTCTGAAAACATGGAGACTCCATTCCTTTTTTCCTTTTTTTTTTTTTTTTTTTTGTCTACGGGGCAGCTCCTTCTCAATCTTCATGTCACTGAGCTTTAATAGGCGGGAATCATGCCATGGATGGCCCACACTCCTCTCTGGGATCTAAGAGTCAGGGCTACAAAAGTTGCTGGATACAAAGTCTGTATACAAGAATCAACTGAATTCTTACGTATTGGAAACAAATTAGTAGAAATAAAAATTTTAAAGAAATATCACATAGAATAGCCAAGGCTAGGATGAGGGGGAGGCTAGGGTGGCATCTGGGGTGCAAGATTTAAGGAGGTATTCCCTTTCATTTTCTTCTCTTGCCTTACTTTCGTCCTGGCTCTAAGAAAATACAGGAAAATATCAAGTAGCCAGGAATAAATCTGATGAAAAATGTCCAATATTTTGCTGCAAATACTCTCTGAACTTTACTGCGAATTTAAAGAAGGACAAAATAAGTAAAGATCTCTACCTTGTTTATGGATCGGAAGATTAAGTGCTGTTAAGACCTTAACAGAACCTTTGTCAGTTCTTCTTAAATTCACCTACACATTCAGAGCAATCCCAGTAAAAATCCTAGCTGCTTACTTTGTGATTCTGAAATTTATACGGAAATTCAAATGATTTAGAATAGCCAAAGCAATTCTGAATACACACCAAGCTGGAGGATTCATACTACCTGATTTTGAGACTTACTATAAAAGCTACAGTCATTCCGATAGTGTGGTGGCGGTGTAAGAATGGACAAATACACTGAAGCAATAACAAAGACAGTTAAGAAACTGCCCTCATGTATGTAGTACCTGGACTTACTTGCTCCATGGTAAGTCGGTAAGGAAATCCTGTGTTTTTCAATAAATGATACGGGTCAGTTAAAAATTCATACGGAACAAACGAATCTTGACCCCTACCACACACACAATAATTACTTTGAGATAAATTGTAGTCCTGCGCTTGAAAGTTAAAACAGTGAGTGTGATGGAATATCTTGATTTTGGTGGTAGTTATATGAACTTGTTACAAGGTTGTCTACTTTGTGGCAGCTCATCCAGCTGTATGCGTATGTTTTATGCTCTTTTAATCTACGGATTACACTTCACAATAAAATTTATTTAAAAAGCAAAAAAGAAGTGGGGCACCTGGGTGGCTCAGTCGGTTAAGCGTCCGAATTCAGCTCAGGTCATGATCTCACAGTCCGTGAGTTTGAGCCCCGCATCAGGCTCTGTGCTGACAGCTCGGAGCCTGGAGCCTGCTTCGGATTCTGTGTCTCCTTCTCTCTCTCTGCCCCTCCCCCGTTCATGCTCTGTCTCTCTCTGTCTCAAAAATAAATAAAAACATTAAAACAATAAATAAAAAGCAAAACAGAAGTGTCAAAGCTATAGATGAAAATTTCACTGCATGTAAATTATGCTTTAAAGAGAAAATGGACGAACAAAGTAAGTAGGGCTGTTGGGAGCTAGCTACCCTGACATAGACTAGCCACCGACCCCAACTTTATGAACTGTGCATCATGCAAGCTCTGCCCCCATGAACAATTCATCTCACTTCGAGGGCACCATGGGGGGAAGTGGAAAATTCACTAGGCAGGAAGAAGTCAGAAGAGTTGTGTGATTAGCATCTGACTCTATGCAGATTCAGTTTCAAGATGTGATGAGTATGCAGAAGAAAATGGAAAACCCCACTACCTCCTGTCCCCAGGTTCTAATCAGGAAACTTCATTATGAGTAAAACCTGAATTACCAGTGTGGTTGATGTGTTGACTGGAAAAGCAGCAAGAAACCATTCTCTTTTTCTCCTAATGCCAACTCCAACTTGATTTTTGAAATCATCTTATCTTTTCCTGGGGTCTCAGTTGGGTGTCCCCAGAAGCAGACCCTGAGACACGAATTTGAGAGCAAGTAGTTATATGGAGGCAATCCCAGGACCCACGGTTAGGTGGAGTGTAGAAGTGAGATAGGAGAGTGAACCGGCCAATGAAGAGGAAGTTTTCAGGCCAGAGAGCACAGAGCTATCCCAATTGGGGACAGGTGGGGAGTGAAGGGCAGGAAGCTGTGCCCTTACCCTGCAACCTCCTGGTCCTCATTGGTTGAGGACTGCTACCTGGCCCTTGAGCTCTGCAGTGCTTCTGGTCTGTCTTTCTTGAGAGTTGGGTGCCCTCCCCAGCCAGATTAAAACCCTCAGCCAGAGTCACAGGAATTGGCAATACACAGCCTTCCTGCCTAGGGTTAATGCCATGGCATATGGGTACGACCGTGTCTGCTAAAACTGCTTAAAATCTGGGGAGGGCCCATATTTTTTCCAGGCCCTTTAGTCACAAGACTATTTTTTAATAATCAAAAAAGTCTCATCTGCTCTAATATTTGATATTGCACTCTAATCCTGTCCCAGACATTAGCTGGAGCCGGACTTAGTCTGGGGACCAACAGGAAAGTGATCTGATTGCGTTTCTTTCCTAATCACTCATTTTCCTCTTTCACCACCTGTTCTTTTCAGTTTCTGCAGGGCTGTAGTGGCAGGGGAAGAGAGGAAGGGACAGGAAAGGCTTTGCTTGACCTGTTCCATTGTAGTTTTGTGATGGGGTTCTCTGCATGCATGGAGCAGATGCCCTGGCACTACATTATTTTCTCAGGGAGCATTTTGGGGAGGCTCGGGGTGGGGGATTCTACCATTTCTGGATGTCTTGCACCCACAGTTCCCTTGAAGTGGTTGATGTCTCCTCTTGCTGGCCAAGTGATTACTAGCACAAGATTCCCTTCTGCTTTCTAATTCATTCCCCTGCTATACTTCCATGCAGTTCTTTTGGGCAGAGCCTCCCTCAAGAAGACCTATTTGGGCTCCCTTCAGCAAGCTCCCTTCTGGCCTTTGGGAGATGCACATCCATCTTTGTCCATCAGGCTCTTCAGTGCAGGCATTTCCACCTCTCTTCCTCCAGCTGCTGGCTTCCTGCAACTCACAGGGTGAGTTCAAGCCACAGCCTCCAGCCTTCAGACTCTGCAGGTGTGGTTCCATCCCTGTGTCCTTCATGTCTAGCTCTCCAAGAGGCCCTTTAAAAGCCTCTTGCACTGTCTGGAAGTGGTGGATATGCCTTGTGATGCCAGCTTGACATCTAGGAAGTGTTGGGTTGAGAGGAATACAAAATTCAAGTCTTAAACTATAAAGCCTTTAGCATTAAGATTGGTGTGTTTCAGGGCAGACTGATCCAGGGCTTTAGAGATATCTCTAAGGAACTAGGGTGTTTGCATTTCTCTGTTCTGTTGCTCACCCTGTTGGCTGCAAATGAAGGTGGCTGTTACCAGATGTGGTCCACGTTGCATGGTTTTTGGTTCACATCTGGTGGCTCACATCCTTCTCCGGAGATCCCTCTGTCCCACCATTTTAAGGGAGAGTCCTGAAAGTCACTCTGGCCCAATTTAAGATATACAGCCACCCCTTAACCCAGTGACTCACAGGTGAGGGAATGGAAGATGCTGATCAGCTAAGCTGACCAGAGTTTTGACTTGGCATTGGAGTAGGTCCCTTCCTATGTGGTATGTGGTTAGTGGCAGAAAGGAAAATCTGGGTGTTGTTAGGGAGAGAGGAATGGATGCTGAGTGGACAACTAGATTAGTTCCAGGGGCAGTTGTAACAAAGTACCCCAGACCAGGTGGCTTGGAAACAGCAGAAATGTATTGTCTGACTATTCTAGAAACAAGATGTCCAAAATCAAGATGGTGGCAGGGTGCTGTTCTCTTTGACATCTCTAAGGGGGACTCTTCCCCTGGGTCTTCTAGCTTCTGGTATTTGCCCATGATCCTTGGTGTTCCTTGGCTTGGAGATGCATCACTCCAGAGACATGGCTGTCTGTATCCTGTGTGTCTCCACACTGTTTTCTCTGTGTGTGTGTCTGTGTCCACAAGATGTCCCTTTCCTTTACGAAGATGCCAGTCATTGGCTTCTTCTACTCTACTAGAGTATGGGCCCACTCTACTAGAGTATGACCTCATTTTAATAACTCTGCAATGACTCTATTTCCAAATAAGGTTGTGTTCTGAGACACTAGGGATTAAGACTTCAACATATCTTTTGGGGGAAACAACAATAAATATCTACTTAAAACTATTCTCACAGCTTACTTTTGCACAAAATTACTTAATTCCATTATATAACTTATTCATCACTCTTAAATCCCGAATTAAATTTGTCTAGTTCTTATAAGAAGCTTCACTTAAAAAAAATATTGAGTCTCTCTGAAATTATTAAAAGGTATATGTTATCTATATTTTGAAGATAAATTCCAAAGAGAAGTATCAAAAATATTTTTATCCTGATTGCATCATTGTGAATATAGGTGAAACCTCCAAAGGATAGTGTTGTGGACACTCACTCATTCAAGTGAATACCTTCTGGTGAGTTTGGGGAACAGTTACTCATGTTATACCCCTCTTAGAGGAACCTAGAAAAAGGTCAGAAGAAAATCTCAGTGGAGTGGCCTCTTTAGCTGCTATAAGTTGGTATTAGCTTCATAACTGATCTGCCTCCCAATGGTTACACGGTATGTGAGGTTTCTTTTGATGTTTATTTATTTATTGAGAGAGAGAGAGCACACGAACAGGGAAGGGGCAGAGAGAGAGAATTCCAAGCAGGCTCCACGCTGCCAGCCCAGAGCCTGATGTGAGGCTTGAACCCATGAATCGTGAGATCATGACCTGAGCCGAAACCAAGAGTCGGAAGCTTAACTGATGAACCACCCAAGTGAGCCTACACTGTGTGTTTTGTGTATATCCCATGGTTTTTCTCACATCTATCTATATATCATCTATCTCTATCATGATTTATCTATGATCTACCTATGGCATATATATTTCTACCTAATCTATACATATTTAACTTTTTGATTACACAAATAAATCATGTTTACTGTCAAGTTAGTGGTTGGGTGTAGGGGTCATAATTTTGCTCCCCAGGAGATATTGGGCAATGTCTAGAGATACCTTATTTGTCACAATTGGGGGATGTTACTGGCTTCTAGTGGGTAGAGGCCAATGATGTTGCCAAACATCCTAAAAGACACTGGACGGCCCCCACAATAAAGAATAATCTGGCCCCAGATGGAACCAGTGTCACTGGAGCTAAGATTGAGAAATCCTCCTGCAGAATCATAGAAAATTCAAGGAAAATCATTACCTCTGGGCATTTTCCTAATTAACATTTTGGCCAAATTCTTCCAGATGTTTTTTACACATGCAAATAGATCTATATGGGAATAATTACAGATGTATAGAGAAAAATGTGATTATAAATATACATGCTCTTTATAACCTGGCTTTTTTCACTTAAAAATATTGCTCCATGTCAGTAACTTTTTTTCATTGAAAAATGAGTTTTTTTAAAAACAAAAGTGTTACATTCATGTGGTTAAAAATGAGAACTGCAAAAGGGTATACAAGAGAAACATGTTCTTTCGTAAGTGGTTATGTATACTTGAGTGAATGTGGATTCTTTAAAAAGCCACAAATTTGATTATGCAATAAAATTCCATATACTTTGCTTTCATGACTTAATAATCTATCTTAGGGCAATTTCTATATTGACACACAGAGATCCACCCCAGTCTTTACTCTGGTGCATGGCATTACCTACTGCCCTCTTGATGGATCCTTAGCTCTTTGCATATTTTGGCTGTTCCAATCAGTGATGCAGGAATACTTCTATACCACCTCTCAGTAGACTCTGGGGAGTACACCCCAAGAATTGGAACTGAATCAAAAGGTCTGCCCTGACATTTTTGGCAGCTATTGCAAAATTACTCTACAAAGAGCTTGTCTCGTTTACCTTTCCCACTGTCTTCCTCCCCATAGTCTCACCCAAAAAATACTTAAATTTTGCACATCTGATTTAATAAAAATGGTATCTAGTTGTTTTCATTTGTATTTCTTTAATTATTAATTTTTTTAAATATTTATTTTTGACAGAGAGAGAAAGAGAGAGAGAAACGGAGCATGAGCAGGGGAGGGGTAGAGAGAGAGGGAGACACAGAACTCGAAGCAGGCTCCAGGCCCTGAGCTGTCGGCACAGATCCCCATGTGGGGCTTGAACCCACGAGCTGTGAGATCATGACCTGAGCCAAAGTCAGACGCTCAACTGACTGAGCCACCCAGGCGCCCTGCATTTCTTTAGTTATTAATAAAGTACAGCTTTTATTTTTTCATTTTATGTTTTATTTTTTAAATATAATTTATTGTCAGATTGGCTTCCATACAACACCAGTGCTCATCCCAACAAGTGCCCTCCTCCATGCCCATCACCCACTTCCCCTCTCCCCCAACCCCCATCAACCCTCCGTTTGTTCTCTGTATTTAAGAGTCTCTTATGCTTTGCCTCCCTCCCTCTCTGTTTGTAACTTTTTTCCCCCTTCCCCTCCTCCATAGTCTTCTGTTAAGTGGCCAACAGACACATGAAATGATGCTCAATGTCACTCATCATCTGGGAAACACAAATCAAAGCGACATTGAGATACCACCTCATCCCGGTCAGAGTGGCTAAAATAAAGTACATTTTTTAATGCTTAAGTGGTTGTTTTTCTTTTTTCCTATCAACTGTTCATTTCCTATACCATTTTTTCTCTATTGGGTCTATTGGGTCTATTTTTATGTTGTTGACTATTGTGACCTCAGGGGATTTAAGGAAAGTAGCCATATGTCCATAAGTCCTTTCTCCTGGTTGGTCTACTCCCATGCAGAAATTTACATTTGTTTATTTACACAAAAATTAAAAAAAAATTTTCTGTTTATGGTGTCTGGATACGCTATACTACAGAGGCATTCCTTTCTTTCTCCTTTCTTTCTTTCTGATTATATTTTTAAGTAATCTCTACACCTAGCGTGGGGCTTGAACTCACAACCCTGAGATCAACGTCACATGCTCTTCTGACTGAGCCAGCCACGCTCCCCATAACAAAGGCTTTTTTTCATGCCAAGGACATAACCAGATTCATTCATGTTTCCTTATTTTATGGTCAAATATTTTTATTAAAAAAATCTGTCTTAACCACAATGAGATACCACCTTACACCTGTCAGAATAGCTAACATTAACAACTCAGGCAACAACAGATGTTGGTGAGGATGCGGAGAAAGAGGATCTCTTTTGTATTGTTGGTGGGAATGCAAGCTGGTGCAGCCACTGTAGAAAACTGTATGGAGGTTTCTCAAAAAACTAAAAATAGAACTACCCTATGACCCAGCAATTGCACTACTAGGCATTTATCCATGGGATACAGGTGTGCTGTTTCGAAGGGACACATGCACCCCCGTGTTTATAGCAGCACTATCAACAATAGCCAAAGTGTGAAAAGAGCCCAAATGTCCATTGATGGATGAATGGATAAAGAAGATGTGTTATGGGATACAATGGAGTATTACTCGGCAATCAAAAAGAATGAAATCTTGCCATTGGCAACTACGTGGATGGAACTGGAGGGTATTATGCTAAGCGAAATTAGTCAGAGAAAGACAAAAATCATATGACTTCACTCATATGAAGATTTTAAGAGACAAAACAGATGAACATAAGGGAAGGGAAACAAAAATAACATAAAAACAGGGAGGGAGACAAAACAAAAGAGACTCATAAATACGGAGAACAAACTGAGGGTCACTGGAGGGGTTGTGGGAAGGGGGATGGGCTAAATGGGTAAGGGACATTAAGGAATCTACTGAAATCGTTGCTTCACTATATACTAACTAATTTGGGTGTAAATTTTAAAAAATAAAAAAATAAAGTTAAAAAACAAAAACATGAAAAACAAAAAAGAAAAAACAAAACAAAACAAAAATATGTCTTAAATTTATTTTAGGGGTAAGGACAAAAGGTAGCTACTCACCCTGAGACCATTCATCAAATCATCTATTTCACCTCACTGATTTGACATGCACCCTCACCATAATCTCTATTCCTTAGGCATTTGGGGGCTACTTCTGGACTTTCTGTTCTGTTTCAGAGATCAGTCCATTTCTGTACTGATGTCAAACTATTTTAATTACTGATGCTTTATAATGTTTTTAGATACAGCAAGTCTGATTTCTCCATTATTCTTCTAAAAAAATGTCCTGAATAATTTACATATTTATTTTAAAAACATAATTATGTAATAACTCAGCTGTATGAAAATGTATGAAGAAAAATATAATGAACACTCAGTTAAAAAAAAATTAAATGTTGCTAGTAAGTTGAAAGTCCCTGGATCACTTTCCTCTCTTCCAGTAGTAATAAATATTCAGACTCTAGTGTTTATTTAGCATTCCATAAGCTTATAATACTTTTAACTTCTCTCTCTATTTATCCCTGTAATTATATGCAGTATTGTAATTCATGTTTTAAATGTGCTTGTTTTAGAAAATATGCACATTCCTAAACAAACCAACTAGTCAACTAGTCTACCCTGGTGTGATGATTAATCTTACGTGTCAATTTGGCTGGGCCAGGGTGCCTAGATGTTTGGTCAAATATGATTCTGGGTGTTTCTGTGAGGATATATTTGGATGAGATTAACAGTTAAGTTGGTAGACTTTGAGGAAAGGAGACTGCCCTCTGCAACGTAGGTGGGCCTCATCCAATCATGTGAAGGCCTGAATAGAACTTGAGACTGAACCCGAAGCAAGAAAGGCCTTCTTCCGACAGACAGGCTTTGAACTTGAATGGCAACATCGCTCTTCTCTGGGTCTTCAGACTGCCAATGCACCTTGCAGAGTTTGGACTTGCCAGCCTCCATAGTTGCATAGGAATGCCTTGAACTCTCTCCCTCTCTCTCCGTCTGTCTTTCTTGATTCTATTGGCTCTGTTTCTCTGGAGAACCCCAATATATCAGGTCCCTGGCCTTGGCAACACCAAGAACTGATGGAAAGTTTAAATTCTATTCTCTTCCCTCCGTGGCCTCAATATCGTATTTTAAGGAAGAGCTCTCCCTTCACCAAGGGGAGGTGTGAAGCAGAAAGGTATCTTGGTCAAGCCTTTAAGAGTGAGTAGGAGACGATTTTCCTATTGACCAAATAGTGCTTGGCACAGGGTGTATCCAGTCTATGGTCAGCAAAAACAAAAAGGCCTCTCTAGAAGCACCATGTCACAGAGGCAAGGCTCCTGCCACACTTTGAGTGACATTTTTCACCATCACAGATCCACAGAGCCACAGTTTCACAAATATCTTCTCCTTATAACTGTCTAATTAGAGGCACTGTGTTTGTCTCCCATTGCTGCTGTAACAAATTACCACACATTTAGCAGTTTTTACCAACCCCAAGTTACTGTATAATCTTTTGGTCAGAAGTCCTAGCTGGGCTCAGTTTAGGGTCTCACAAGACCAAAATTCAGGTGTCAGCTAGCTGCATTCTTTAAAACATTTTTATTTTAGAGAAAGAGAGAGAGAGAATGCAAGTGGGGAAAGCAGCAGAAGGAGAGAGAGAGAGAGAGAGAGAGAGAGAAAGAGAGAGAGAGAGAGAGAGAGAGAGAGAGAGAGAGAATCTTAAGCAGGCTCCACGCTCAGCATGGAGTCTGACACTGGGCTCGATCCCATGACCCTGGGATTATGTCCTGAGCCAAAATCAAGAGTTGGATGCTCAATGGACTGAGCCACACAGGTGCCCCCTCACCTACCTGCATTCTTATTGGGAGGCTCTGTAAAGAATCCGCTCTAAGCTCATTCAGTGTGTAGGCAGAACGCAGATCCTTGTGGTTGCAGGACTGAGGGTCTCATGTTCCCATTGGCTGTCAGCTGGAGGTGCTTCTCAGCTTCCAGAGCCCACCTGCCATTTCTGGACTTGTACCTCATCCCTCCATCTTCAAAGCCAACAATGGTGTAGCAGGTTTTCCTGCTTCTCTCTGCCTTCCTCTTCTGACTTTAAGGGCTTGTGTGATTGTGTTGGGTCCTCCTGGATAATGCAAGATAACCTCCCTATTTTAACGGCAGCTAATTAGTAGCCTTAATTACATCTTCAAAGTCTCTCTTTTACTCTGTAAAATAACATAACCATAGATACAACACTGGAGAGAGAAGGTCATGGGAGCCAAAATTACTACAAGGACCATAGAGATTGGTTTTCCCAGACTAAAGGATCAGCCTGGTTCAAAAGTATGTTCAGATCTCATTTCTTGGGAGACAGAAAATTGCTTTCAATGTCCAGTTTTTCCCACTTGGAGGGATCAAGGATGGTAGTTATCACCGTTACCCAGGCACTATTTATCAGGCAGTGGGGATACAGCAGAGAATACAGCAGGGGAAGCACCCATCATGGGGGCATAACTGAGCAAACCTATGACAATTATATGAGGACTCCAAGATACCATTGGGACAGGGTTACGGTATGTCTCAACCTACTATCAAGACATTACAACAGGATTTCAAACAAAAAATTAACTGAGACAAAGTGCAGGAAATGGTGTACACTCTAAGAAAGCTGCAGGAGGAAACTCCCATGAGGAGCTGCGTGGAGATCTGGCTTGAAGGAAGACTTGGAGGAGGCAGAAGAACAGGTCCCAGGGTCTTCCATTCAGGGAAGCAAGGGTCAGGTAGGATACAGTAATGAGACAGCCGAGAAGGAGAGTGAAGGGAAGAAAGTGGTGGACACAGAGTCAACGATGTAGGAGACAGAAGCATAAGGACAGAAAACCATGAGGCAAGAGGAATATTCCAATTCTAAAGGAAATTGCTATGAATGTTCTTTAAGTCAAGTTTTCAGATGTTTTGGCAATATCAGTAGCCTCCAGCCATCAGAGGTGGGTGAGGGCTCAGAGCAGACCTGCAATGCAACCTTGCTTTCCCCGGCAGAGGCTGTGGAAATTTCCAGCTTCTTACAGCTTCTTCCCCACATGCCTGGCCTCTCCCTTCTCTGCTGGACAGATGTCTCTGCACTTTGGCTGGTCTGTAGGCAGAGGACTTGGGAGTTCCCAGCAGTTACTGTCCCCAGGAACACCCCCACCAGCTCTCCGGGGCCGGTGCTGAATCATGGGTGACAATTTCTCAGAGTTCCCTACAGGAAGGAGCCCCAGATGTCCTCTCCCTCAGGACCAGGCCACTTGCTGGAGTCTCTCCCTCCTCCATCTCACTCTCTCCATCACATTTGTGTCTTAGTCTGTGTCATAAGTAAATCACCTGTCCCCAGGTCCTTGCCCTTGTCCTGTGTTGGGGAGTCAAACCCTCACCTCTCCCTATGTTAGGTTGTTTGGTTGGGGCTCTTTAACAAAGAGATTGACAAGAGGAAAACAGTTGATTAACTTGTGTAGCACACACCATGTGGGGAAAACCTCTATACAAAATAACCCAAAGCTGTGTCTAGAACCTGCTTTATTAGCATCTTCAACAAAGAACAAAAATCTGCAGAGAAATAACTAGACAAAGGAAAGCAGTTTTAGGCTCCCAAGGGGACTTTCTGTGGGAAGGGAAATATATGGAGGTCACGGGTGGGGAAAGGTTTGTTTGCAGATTCCTCTAGTGCGGATAAGTCTACCTCCAGTATAAGCAGAATTCATACCTGGCCTTTAGGCCAAAAAGGGGAGGGTGGGAAAAGCTTTTTGTGGTTGCAACTTCTTAATTGCCTTCAGCTTAAAATAAATTTTATGTTAAAGAGGTCTATTGGGGTGACATAGCTGGTTTCTTTCACCTGCTTCTGGGGGAACCTGAACTAGCACCGGGGCCATGGGTCTCCTACTCCCCCCAAAACCTCTTGCACTATAAGTGGATCTTAGAATCAATCCAGAGCAGGTCACAGAAGTCCAGGGGGGGTTCCTATAGACCATTTCTATGACTTCTACTTTTACTCTGAGCAAGGTAGGAACCCTTGGAGGGTTTTAAACAGAGGGGTGGTAAAGACTCCCACCTTACAGGACCGTTCTAGCTCCGGGCAGAGATGTTAAGTAGGCAGCATACATTCAAAAAGGCTCAGCTGGGAGAGCCTGCTAGGTGATAGGCTTTGAGAATCCTCAGCTCTGAGATGGTATCTGAAGTTGTGAGGCCAGGTAAGATCTAGGAGAAATGAGCATAATTAGGAAAAGGATGAAGTCCAAGGATTGAACCCTGGGGCATGTTCTCATTTATGGGGAGGAACCAGCAAGAGACTGGGGAAAAGCACCTGGTGAGGTAGGAGGAAATCCAGGAAAGGGTCAATTCCTAGAAGCCAGGCACCAAACTCATGTAGGCTATGGCCAGGGACTGATTTTGTTCCACAGTGCCAGGAGTTTGAGTTAGAGTAAAAATTCAGCAACATGGGGCGCCTGCGTGGCTCAGTAGGTTGAATGTCTGACTCTTGATTTTGGCTCAGGTCATGATCCCAGGGTTATGGGATCGAGTGCTGCATGGAACTCTGTGCTGACAGTATGGAGTCTGCTTGAGATTCTCAGTCTCTCTCTCTGCCCCTCCCCAACTCATGCCCTCTCTCTCACTCACTCTCTGTCTCTTTCAAAAAAAAAAAAAAATCAGCAACACAGTTTGCTCCTGACCTTGAAAAGTGCAGTGCTGGTGAGTGGTGAGGTGGGAGCCTTCCTGCACTGGCTCAAGAGAGAAGGGAGGACAGGACATAAAGAGAGTGAATAGAAACCTTTCTTTGGAGCATTTTGCTGTAAAGGCATGACGAGAAATGGAGCAGCAGTTGGAGGGGTGATGGGGCAGGAAAAAGGCATTTTTAGAAGGGGAGAAACAGTTATGTTTTGATGCTGCTGGAAGAGACCCCTCAAGTAAAAGACCTGATGATGCTCTAGGTGGAGGGTGGAATTGCTGGATTGAGTATTTAAGAAGGAATGGGCTTCACTGCACAAGTAGGAGGTGTGACTTAGCCAAGGACATAATTATCGAATTATTGGTGGTAACTTTATAGGCAACGTAATAGAATATTACAAATGACAGCCCCATTGTAAACACTATAACAACATGTCAAAAAGAAACAAAAAGTATAGATCAGAGTACCTCCCTCTACAGATGACTCCGCTCTGTTGGGATGATTTTGCACATGCAAATTTACGTCACGGCTCATGTATTGCCTCCTTTTTTTAAAAAATGAAATTTATTGTCAAATTGGTTTCTATACAACACACAGTGCTCATCCCGACAGGTGTGCTCCTCAATGCCTATCACCCACTTTCCCCTCCCTCCCACCCCCCTCCATCAACCCTCAGTTTATTCTGTTTTTAAGAGTCTCGAGAGGGAAGGAGGCAAACCATAAGAGACTCAAGCATTGCCTCCTTAAGGAAGCCTTCCCAACCCCCACAGCCTATCAAATCACCCTCTCTTATTTTCCTCAGAGCCTTGCTCACCTGCTGAAAATAGCTTGTTAATCGATCGACTAGTCGATCAACCAATCAATTAATTCTTTGATCTCCTCCTCCTAAAACATGTGCTCTGCAAGGGTTATGACCTTGACTGTTTAGTTTGCTGCTGTATTCCAAAACATAGTGGCTGGCCAATGGTATACAGGCAGACCAACTCTCCAGAAAAAAATTCCAAACACCCAAAAACAACAAAACCCTGATTTGTAGCATTTGCTGATTCCTGTGTGTAAACTTTCCTCACATGGCCACTTTCAAGTTCCCGACATGACGTCAGTGAATGAAGAGCTGGAAAGACAGGAGCAGGATGGGCTCTCATGAACCGGTTCAAGCCGGCTGCGCGATACTTGGCACAAGAGCCGTGCTCAGTAAATAATGCTTGAGTGAAAGAATAAATGAATTATCATTAGCTTGAGCCATTATTCCATTAAAGGTAAGCCTCTCGATATTCCCAGAAGGTTTATACTTTTCCTGTTGTCTTTTAGTTCTTTGTCTCTGCTCTTTTTCTTCCCTAGGCATTCTGTAAGTCTCCCTAACTGCCTTGCTGAAAACCTTCCATGATGCTGCTCATACCAAACTTTTACTGAGGGTTTAAGGCAGTGGAGGGCGAGGTCTGTCAGGTCCCAACCCTGGGAGCATCTTCCTATTTGTCTCTCTGCCCAGGGCTCCAGCTTGCAGGGTCAATGCTTCATTTTCCTCTCTATCGGCTGCTTCTGTAGAAACTGTTTGCCTCCACGCCATCTCTTTTTGGTTCCACCAAACTTAAGCTTGGAGACCATCTTTCTGTAGCCCCAAATTCACTGATGTGTCCCTTTACCACAAAGGACATCTCTCTATTTGGCACCTTCCAGCATCTTCGAGCATTGTGTCGCAGCAAGAGAAACTCCGCAGTTCTTTTTTTTATAATGGGTGGGGTTAAATTTGTCAGCAGGACTGCTCTCGCTCCTCCTCCCCCGTCCTCAACAACCTTACCCATCTCAGAAGGCAAAGATGACTTCAATGAGGGCATTTTCTTCTTCACCGTGAAAGCCTTTTCTTACAAGAAGAAACAGTCTAAATGGGGAGAGACACTCGTAAAAGCTGTCCCTGGGGAATCACACTGAACTGGTTCTACAGCCTTGACTGCACTGTCTGATGGTGTCTCGGGGGAGGGGCAGAGAGAGAGGGAGAGAGAGAATCCCAAGCAGTCTCCCCTCTCAGCACGGAGCCCAACTTGGGGCTTGATCTCACGACCACGAGATCATGACCTTGGCCAAAATTAAGAGTTGGATGCTTAACCAACTGAGCCACCCAGGCGCCCCCACACCAAGCACCCCCAAAGATGAACTTTTGATTCCTCGTCTTGAGTGAAAACTCACCTGAGCAGGGCTGTGAAATGGTCATTTCTCTGGTCCCACCAGGATTTCCTTTTGGTTGTGTCCCGGTTTAGCGAATTCTCTTCGTGGGTCCTATGCAGATACTGTCCTACCCTGTTCTGCCCTGTGTAGCTGCTTCCTGATACTGGAGACTCTGTCACTCGTTGGCAGGAGCACTTGAGACTCAGTTTGAGGCTCAAAATGAAATCAAACTGTTTTTCAACTGTGATGAAGAGTGTTTTGCTCCAAGGCTCTCTGCAAAATGACCTGTTGCCCATTATTTGTAAATTTGGGAATGATTCTTTTCTTTCCTTGTTGCATGGTTCTCTACCTCTCTTTAGCATTCTTTGCTAGCTGCCTTAGCATTTTCCCATTTTGTTAATTGTTCACCGGGGCTGCGGTGTGAAGGGATTTATAAGTGTGTTCCTTTCTTGTGATGAGTTTTCATTATACAACAATATTAAGGTCATTCAATTTCCTACATGACTCTTAAACCTCTTCTCTAAGGTTAGCAGAATTTCTGTTTTATCACGTTATAGCAAGTTATTAAAACCCTCTGACAACTTTGTGAGCTGATTAAACATTCTTCAACTTTTCATTTCTACTCCAAACAACAATTAAAATAAAAATAGTGACAAAAAATAGTTACTATTTATTGAGTACTTATCACAGGCCAAGAATTCTGCTCTTCCCATGTTTTTTTTGTTTTAATTTAATTCTCAGAAAAACCCTAGACCTATTCGTATTTTAATATAAGGAAAAAAAAACATAGAAAAGAATGTGCCCTAGGTCACTGAAAGTAAATGACAATTCTAGAAATCAAATCCAGGGCTGGCTGACTCCAAAGTCCTTGCTGGTAACCTTTCCACTAAATTTTGAGATCTGTCTCTTCTAAGGTCAGTTGGAACCAAATAGATTTCTGGGCTGAAGCAACAATGACAAAAGCCACAGTCACCTTCGTAGTGATGAAATTAACTCAAGGGCTGTGGCCCTTGGGTGGCTTAGTTGGTTAAGCATCCAACTTCAGCTCAGGTCATGATCTCACAGTTTGTGAGTTTGAACCCCACATTGGGCTCTCTGCTGTCAGCTCAGGGCCTGCTTTGGATCCTCTGTCTCCCTCTCTCTCCTCCTCCCCCCGTGCTCTCTCTCTCTCTCTCAAAAATAAACAATAAAAAAAAAAAAGAAATTAACTCAAGGACTAAGCCCTGCTCAATGGATGGAGGACATCTACCTTTAGATCTTTTGTGCTATAACAACGTGTATTTTGTTGATCAGTGCCTATTGAGGTTGCTTCTTTAAAAATTACTTACAAGAAGGGCGCCTGGGTGGCTCGGTTGGCTGAGCGTCCAACTTCGGCTCAGGTCATGATCTTGCGGTCCGTGAGTTCGAGCCCTGTGCTGGGCTCTGTGCTGACAGCTCAGAGCCTGGAGCCTGCTTTAGACTCTATGTCTCCCTCTCTCTCTGCTCCTCCCCCACTCATGCTCTATCTCTCTCTGTCTCTCAGAAATAAACCTTAACAAAAAATTAAGTTACTTACATGAAAGCCAAGAAATACCCAGCAATATGGAAGGTATTTGTTGTCCTCCATTAGGTGGTCCAAGATGACTAATGTTAGAGAAATGGACGTTGGATCCACCATGATGAAGATGATAATGATGGTGGTGGTGGTGATTTTTTTGGTCTAGGTTTATTTCTTGACTCCATTACCAAAGTGTCAGATCTTGGATTTTCTTAGATGTTCTAGTTCCTCTGGAAGGTACAAAAAGCTATCTTTCCTGGTTACATTCAGTTTATAATTGAAAGATCTTTTTCTAAAATCAAACCATATTCCAGATGCATCTTCTTCTTTGGGAACTTGGTAGAAATACAAATTTTTGGCCCCACCCCTGCTCTCCTAGGAGCTCTCAACCACTGCCATGGCTTCAATGACTGTCAAATGTCTGTAGCCCAGACCTGCTTTCTGAGTTCTCAACCCATTATATCTACCTTCCCAAATGACATCTCTACTTGGATATATCACCAACAAACTCAGCATCTTCATAAACATTTACGTTTCACCTTAAATGTCATCTTCTCATTGGACTTTGTTTGTTTTGGACTGATAACTCCTGCACTTTATTACAATTCCTTGTTTAAACTGTGCTTTCTCTGCCACACCAGAGTTTGACGAGGGCAGGGATTGGATCTGTCTAGAGATGGCTCAGTTGTGAACACAGCGAATATTTGTTGAATGAATGAATGAATGAATGAAGGTTCTTGTATACTCTATACCAGGGTTATGGACTGAATTGAAGGACATTGGTAGGACATTGAAGCCCTAGCCCCCAATATGACTGTGTTTGGAGACAGGGTGCAAAGGAGGCAATAAAGGTTAAATGAAGTCATAAAGGGGGGCCTACATTTGATAGGGCTGGTGGCCTTTTAAGAATAGGAAGAGATACTAGAGATCTCCCTCTCTTTATCTCCACACCTGTACACACGAAAGGCCATGTAAGGACACAGTGAGAAGGTGGCCATCTGTAATGCCAGGAAAAGAGCTCTCACCAGAAACCAAATTTGCTGGCACCTTGATCATGGACTTCCAGCTTCCGAGACTGTGAGAAAATAAGTATCTTGTCTAAGCCACCTAGTTGATGGTATTTTGTTATGGAAGTCTGAGGAGTCTAACACACCAGGGATTGACAAACTATGGCCCATGTAGCAAATCCAGCCCACTGCCTATTTTGAAAGTTTTATCGAAACACAGCCACATGATTCGTTTTGTGTTGTCTGTAACTGCTTTTGTGCTACAGTGACTGAGTAGTTTCTGCAGAGAGCTTCTGGTCCCGTGAAGTCTGAAATATTTACTATCTAGTCCTTTATAGAACAGGTTTGCTCCAGGCCGACCCTAATGTGTCTCTACAAAGGCCAGGCAGACACTCTTCTGCATCTGGGATGCACACTGAGCCCTCTGGGATGCCAGCCTTGCCCAGTGGGACTTCACATGGTCCCACAGCTGGCATAAACATCGCTGAGACAAAGACAATGGTACAGGGGAAAAAGCCACCTATGGGCTTAGCTCAGAATTTATATAAACAAGCTTTGGCATTTGTATGAACAAAGGAGGAGGGAAATGCTCACAGCCAGAGGCCCCGGTTAATGTACACATTCTATTTCCTACATTGTCAAGAAAAATGAAGACATCACTGGTTATTCTTTCAGTGGAGTGCTGGTTATGCACCTTTGATTCAACTTTTATCCCCCCAGGTATTTTATAACTGTAAGAAGTAGAGGTTAACTGGCAGAGAGCCAATAATAACATAAATGATTCTTGCCGGAAAGTTTTGTAAATGAGTCTTGGCCATTGTAATGCAAATGGCTTCCGTCTGGGACAGTGCAGTTGATTGCCCTCTAGTAGAAAAGATGGCCTCAGATACTTTCTCGCCCAGCAGGATAGTAACCAGTGTCACAGATATTAGTCAATTCTTTCCAGCATTCCTTCGACTTGACTGACATAAATCTCAGTTCTTTGAAATCTCCTCAGAACTAGTTTTCATATCTATTCATTAATTAATGAATTTAATAAAACCATGGGTACATGTTCGTTTTATATTTGCATGAAGTTGTTTCTGATATGTTGACAATTCTAACATAAGTACAACCGATTCACCCCTCCATGGGTTCCTCTGAGGTTAGCTGTTCAGGAAAAGCCTCGAGCCATGCAGGTAAGGAAGGTGAGACCCAGTGGCACTTAGCAGGGGACAGGACAATGGAACACTGTGGTTCAAGTTAACCCTCTTCCAAAAGGCCATAAGGAAAGAATACCGATAACAAACATTTGGAAGAAGTGATGGCATTTGTCCAGTAAAACGTTTAGGATTTATAAAGCCTTCTTAATATTTGTGCTGGGGAGAAGTGGGTTAAAGATTTCTTAGTCACTTGGGAGTTTAACTTTCAGGATTTGTGGCCTGAAATTCGTTTGCAGTTTAGGGAGGTTGCTTTCTTCTTCGTAAGGCAGGGAAAACAGGTTGCTCCGGATGCTGTTGCACCTGCTCTAGATACTTGCTTGTCCCTGACAGATGGTCTACATGAATATTATTTCCTGGGTCCAGGGCTTCGATGCTGTCTTAGTCATGGCTGTCAGTCTGAGAAGACCCGCCCTGTTCTCTGCATGGGACCCCTCATGAATATACAAAGTGTTTGCTTCCTCCACTGGCTGCATGTTTCACAGAGAGAGCTCCCACTGGTAAGGAGGGCCCTCATTACGTCGCCTCTGATGTGGAGCCACTTCTCCACCACACATCATCTCTAGGGCAGTGGTCAGATGCTGTGCATTAGGTCTTGCTAGAAAATACGTGAGACGTTGCAAGGATGAAGCCCCCCCACCCGTGATGGTGTCCACTTCATACAACCCGCTTCGCGTCTCCCCTCAGAAGACAGCTGTCTGGTGTGGTTATGCTCACCTTACTACTCCGCCCTTTCTTCTCTGTTCAAGCAACCATCGAGATTCTCCCTGCAGGAAGCACTCAGAGAATCTGTAGGGCAAGCGGTGGGGAGCTTGCCAGGGGGAGCAGCTAACAGGCTCTGTGCTTTGGTGGAGGCTGTCCAGATAGGTTTCCGGAAACCATCTCACTGCCCTGAAACTTCAGATACCTCCTTGCTCACTGTGTGAGTCCTCCGAGGGCAGCTCACTTCAGAGCATTCCAGCCTAGGTGGGAAATCCAGAGGCCAGGGATCTCTAAGCCCACTGAAGATTCCAAAAACCTAGAAAAATGGGCAGCTTACAGAAGGGTGGGAAAGAGTCAAAGACACAGGGCCTCCCTCACAATTTGAACTAAGACTTCTGTTGAGGTCAGGAAAACCATCTCATGCACCATTTCCTTATATATTTCACTCTTATCCACAAAGACAGCGTGGACCTTCTAACCTTGATTTTGAGCTATTCGGTCAGAGGCTTGAGAAGAGAGTTCTATTTTTCCCTGATCGCCTACATCGTGAATTCAGAGTAAAAAGTACAAGACAGTTAAGGGGACTGTGCAATGGCAAGGTTCGGCCACCAGAGGGAAGTGTAGACTTTCTAGAGACTCTGGAGAGAGGAAAAGGGAACCATAAGAATACCGCGGAGAGGTGGCATGCAAATTGAAAATTAAGTTTCCCCTGCCCAAAATTAGAATACCCCCCCCCCCCAGTGTAGACTCTCTTTCCTTTCATTCTTCTCTGTACCTCCTGATAAGAACAGTTGCCCCCGAAGTCTGGAGCGGGTTCCTGAACGACCCCTTGACATCAGGTCCCTGATTTGTGAGGTCTTGTGGGGTGGGAGGTTAGGGGGAGGGGAGGTGGCCAAGGGCAACAGCCGGTGGACCAACTAGGTCAAAAGAAAGAACTAGCTGGGGCCCCTGGGTGGCGCAGTCGGTTAAGCGTCCGACTTCAGCCAGGTCACGATCTCGCGGTCCAGCCAGGTCACGATCTCGCGGTCCGTGAGTTCGAGCCCCGCGTCGGGCTCTGGGCTGATGGCTCAGAGCCTGGAGCCTGTTTCCGATTCTGTGTCTCCCTCTCTCTCTGCGCCTCCCCCGTTCATGCTCTGTCTCTCTCTGTCCCAGAAATAAATAAACGTTGAAAAAAAAGGTTTTTTTAAAAGAAAGAACTAGCATCTGTAACTTCCGATATCCCGCCCCACCACTTGAGTCTTCTGTGGGGCCTCGCTTCAGGAGTGGAAATGCTTGGTCACGTACTATTCTAGTATAATTTTTTGAGCCACTAAGATGTTTTCCACAACGGCCGTACCACTTTGCGTTTCTTTCTTTTTTTTTTTTTTAAATATATGAAATTTATTGTCAAATTGGTTTCCATACAACACCCAGTGCTCATCACAACAGGTGCCCTCTTCAATACCCATCACCCACCCTCCCTTCCCTCCCACCCCCCATCAGCCCTCAGTTTGTTTTCAGTTTTTAAGAGTCTCTTATGCTTTGGCTCTCTCCCACTCTAACCACTCTCTCTCTTTTTTTTTTTCCTTCCCCTCCCCCATGGGTTCCTGTTAAGTTTCTCAGGATCCACATAAGAGTGAAAACATGGTTTCTGTCTTTCTCTGTATGGCTTATTTCACTTAGCATAACACTCTCCAGTTCCATCCACGTTGCTACAAAAGGCCATATTTCATTCTTTCTCATTGTCACGTAGTATTCCATTGTGTATATAAACCACAATTTCTTTATCCATTCATCAGTTGATGGACATTTAGGCTCTTTCCATAATTTGGCTATTGTTGAGAGTGCTGGTATAAACATTGGGGTACAAGTGCCCCTATGCATCAGCACTCCTGGATCCCTTGGGTAAATTCCTAGCAGTGCTACTGCTGGGTCATAGGGTAGGTCTATTTTTAATTTTTTGAGGAACCTCCACACTGTTTTCCAGAGCGGCCGCACCAGTTTGCATTCCCACCAAGAGTGCAAGAGGGTTCCTGTTTCTCCACATCCTCTCCAGCATCTATAGTCTCCTGATTTGTTCATTTTGGCCACTCTGACTGGCATGAGGTGATATCTCAGTGTGGTTTTTATTTGTATTTCCCTGTTGAGGAGCGACGTTGAGCATCTTCTCATGTGCCTGTTGGCCATCAGAAGTCTTCTTTAGAGAAGTGTCGATTCATGTTTTCTGCCCATTTCTTCACTGGATTATTTGTTTTTCAGGTGTGGAGTTTGGTGAGCTCTTTATAGATTTTGGATACGAGCCCTTTGTCTGATATGTCATTTGCAAATATCTTTTCCCATTCCATTGGTTGCCTTTTAGTTTTGTTGATTGTTTCCTTTGCTGTGCAGAAGCTTTTTATCATCATGAGGTCCCAATAGTTCATTTTTGCTTTTAATTCCCTTGCCTTTGGGGATGTGTCAAGTAAGAAATTCTGCGGCTGAGGTCAGAGAGGTCTTTTCCTGTTTTCTCCTCTAGGGTTTTGATGGTTTCCTGTCTCACATTCAGGTCCTTTATCCATTTTGAGTTTATTTTTATGAATGGTGTGAGAAAGTGGTCTAGTTTCAACCTTCTGCATGTTGCTGTCCAGTTCTCCCAGCACCATTTGTTAAAAAGACTGTCTTTTTTCCATTGGATATTCTTTCCTGCTTTGTCAAAGATTAGTTGGCCATACGTTTGTGGGTCTAGTTCTGGGTTTCTATTCTATTCCATTGGTCTATGTGTTTGTTTTTGTGCCAATACCATGCTGTCTTGATGATTACAGCTTTATAGTAGAGGCTAAAGTCTGGGATTGTGATGCCTCCTGCTTTGGTCTTCTTCAAAATTACTTTGGCTATTCGGGGCCTTTTGTGGTTCCATATGAATTTTAGGATTGCTTGTTCTAGCTTCGAGAAGAATGCTGGTGCAACTTTGATTGGGATTGCATTGAATGTGTAGATAGCTTTGGGTACTATTGACATTTTGACAATATTTATTCTTCCAACCCATGAGCACGGAATGTTTCTCCATTTCTTTATATCTTCTTCAATTTCCTTCATAAGCTTTCTATAGTTTTCAGCATACAGATCTTTTACATCTTTGGTTAGGTTTATTCCTAGGTATTTTATACTTCTTGGTGCAGTTGTGAATGGGATCAGTTTCTTTATTTGTCTTTCTGTTGCTTCATTGTTAGTGTATAAGAATGCAACTGATTTCTGTACATTGATTTTGTATCTTGCAACTTTGCTGAATTCATGTATCAGTTTTAGCAGACTTTTGGTGGAGCCTATCGGATTTTCCATGTATAATATCATGTCACCTGCAAAAAGTGAAAGCTTAACTTCATCTTTGCCAATTTTGATGCCTTTGATTTCCTTTTGTTGTCTGATTGCTGATGCTAGAACTTCCAACACTATGTTAAACAATAGCGGTGAGAGCGGACATCCCTGTTGTGTTCCTGATCTCAGGGAAAAAGCTCTCAGTTTTTCCCCATTGAAGATGATGTTAGCTGTGGGCTTTTCATAAATGGCTTTTATGATGTTTAAGTATGTTCCTTCTATCCCGACTTTCTCGAGGGTTTTTATTAAGAAAGGATGCTGAATTTTGTCAAATGCTTTTTCTGCATCGATTGACAGGATCATATGGTTCTTATCTTTTTTTTTTTATTAATGTGATGTATCACGTTGATTGATTTGTGAATGTTGAACCAGCCCTGAATCCCAGGAATGAATCCCACTTGATCATGGTGAATAATTCTTTTTATATGCTGTTGAATTGGATTTGCTACTATCTTATTGAGAATTTTTGCATCCATATTCATCAGGGATATTGGCCTGTAGTTCTCTTTTTTTTTTTACTGGGTCTCTGTCTGGTTTAGGAATCAAAGTAATACTGGCTTCATAGAATGAGTCTGGAAGTTTTCTTTCCCTTTCTATTTTTTGGAACAGCTTGAGAAGGATAGGTATTATCTCTGCTTTAAACGTCTGGTAGAACTCCCCTGGGAAGTCATCTGGTCCTGGACTCTTATTTGTTGGGAGATTTTTGATAACTGATTCAATTTCTTCTCTGGTTATGTGTCTGTTCAAGCTTTCTATTTCCTCGTGATCAAGTTTTGGAAGTGTGTGGGTGTTTAGGAATTTGTCCATTTCTTCCAGGTTGTCCAGTTTGTTGGCATATAGTTTTTCATAGTATTCCCTGATAATTGCTTGTATTTCTGAGGGATTGGTTGTAATAATTCCATTTTCATTCATAATTTTATCTATTTGGGTCATCTCCCTTTTCTTTTTGAGAAGCCTAGCTAGAGGTTTATCAATTTTGTTTATTTTTTTCAAAAAACCAACTCTTGGGGTGCCTGGGTGGCTCAGTCAGTTAAGCGTCTGACTTCGGCTCAGGTCATGATCTCACGGTCCATGAGTTTGAGCCCTGCATCAGGCTCTGTGCTGACAGCTCAGAGCCTGGAGCCTGCTTCAGATTCTGTGTCTCCCTCTCTCTCTGACCCTCCCCCATTCATGCTCTGTCTCTCTGTCTCAAAAATAAACATTAAAAAAAATTTAAAAAAAACCAACTCTTGGTTTCATTGATCTGCTCTACAGTTTTTTTAGATTCTATATTGTTTATTTCTGCTCTAATCTTTATTATTTCTCTTCTTCTTCTTCTTCTGGGTTTAGGGTGTCTTTGCTGTTCTGCTTCTATTTCCTTTAGGTGTTCTGTTAGATTTTGTATTTGGGATTTTTCTTGTTTCTTGAGATAGGCCTGGATTGCAATGTATTTCCTCTCAGGACTGCCTGTGCTGCATCCCAAAATGTTTGGATTATTGTATTTTCATTTTCGCTTGTTTCCATATATTTTTTTTTATTTATTCTCTAATTGCCTGGTTGACCCATTCATTCTTTAGTAAGGTGTTGTTTAACCTCCATGCTTTTGGAGGTTTTCCAGACTTTTTCCTGTGGTTGATTTCAAGCTTCATAGCATTGTCGTCTGAAAGTATGCATGGTATGATCTCAATTCTTGTATACTTATGAAGGACTGTTTTGTGACCCAGTATGTGATCTATCTTGGAGAATGTTCTGTGTGCACTCGAGAAGAAAGTATATTCTGTTGCTTTGGGATGCAGAGTTCTAAATATATCTGTCAAGTCCATCTGATCCAATGTATCATTCAGGGCCCTTGTTTCTTTATTGACCGTGTGTCTAGATGATCTATCCATTGTTGTAAGTGGGGTGTTAAAGTCCCCTACAATTACCACATTCTTATCAATAAGGTTGCTTATGTTTGTGAGTAATTGTTTTATATATTTGGGGACTCCCGTATTCGGCACATAGACATTTATCATTGTTAGCTCTTCCTGATGGATAGACCCTGTAATTATTATATAATGCCCTTCTTCATCTCTTGTTACAGCCTTTAATTTAATGTCTAGTTTGTCTGATATAAGTATGGCTACTCCAGCTTTCTTTTGACTTCCAGTGGCATGATAAATAGTTCTCCATCCCCTCACTTTCAATCTGAAAGTGTCCTCAGGTCTAAAATGAGTCTCTTATAGACAGCAAATAGATGGGTCTTGTTTTTTTATCCATTCCGATACCCTATGTCTTTTGGTTGGCGCATTGAGTCCATTTACATTCAGTGTTATTATAGAAAGATGAGTTTAGAGTCATTGTGATGTCTGTAGGTTTCATGCTTGTAGCGATGTCTCTGGTACTTTGTCTCACAGGATCCCCCTTAGGATCTCTTGTAAGGCTGGTTTAGTGGTGACGAATTCCTTCAGTTTTTGTTTGTTTGGGAAGACCTTTATCTCACCTTCTATTCTAAATGACGGATTTGCTGGATAAAGGATTCTCGGCTGCATATTTTTTCTGTTCATCACACTGAAGTTTTCCTGCCATTCCTTTCTGGCCTGCCAAGTTTCAGTAGAGAGATCCGTCACGAGTCTTATCGGTCTCCCTTTATATGTTAGAGCACATTTATCCCTAGCTGCTTTCAGAATTTTCTCTTTATCCTTGTATTTTGCCAGTTTCACTATGATATGTCATGCAGATCAATTCAAGTTACGTCTGAAGGGAGTTCTCTGTGCCTCTTGGATTTCAATGCCTTTTTCCTTCCCCAGATCAGGGAAGTTCTCAGCTATGATTTCTTCAAGTACACCTTCAGCACCTTTCCCTCTCTCTTCCTCCTCTGGAATACCAATTATACATAGATTATTTCTCTTTAGTGCATCATTTAGTTCTCTAATTTTCCCCTCATACTCCTGGATTTTTTTATCTCTCTTTTTCTCAGCTTCCTCTTTTTCCATAATTTTATCTTCTAGTTCACCTCTTCAATCCAAGCCGTGGTTGTCTCCATTTTATTTTGCAGCCCATTTATAGCATTTTTGAGCTCCTCCTGGCTGTTCCTTAGTCCCTTGATCTCTGTAGCAAGAGATTCTCTGCTGTCCTCTATACTGTTTTCAAGCCCAGCGATTAATTTTATGATTATTATTCTAAATTCGCTTTCTGTTATATCATTTAAATCCTTTTTGATCAGTTCATTAGCTGTTGTTATTTCCTGGAAATTCTTTTGAGGGGAATTCTTCCGTTTCGTCATTTTGGATAGCCCCTGGAGTGGTGCGGACCTGCAGGGCACTTCCCCTGTGCTGTGGTGTATAACTGGAGTTGGTGGGTGGGGCCGCAGTCAGCCCTGATGTCTGCCCCCAGCCCACCGCTGGGGCCACAGTCAGACTGATGTGTGCCTTCTCTTCCCCTCTCCTAGGGGCAGGACTCACTGTGGGGTGGCATCGCCCGTCTGGGCTACTTGCACACTGCCAGGCTTGTGGTGCTGGGGATCTGGCATATTAGCTGGGGTGGATCGGCAAGGTGCATGGGGGCGGGAGGAGTAGGCTCAGCTCGCTTTTTCTTCGGAGATCCACTCTGGGAGGGGCCCTGCGGCACCTGAAGGGAGTCAGACCCGCCACTGCCAGAGGTGTGGATCCGCAGAAGCACAGAGTTGGGTGTTTGCCGTGGTGCAGGCAAGTTCCCTGGCAGGATCCAGTTCCCTTTGGGATTTTGGCTGGGGGATGGGAGAGGGAGATGGCGCTGGCGAGCGCCTTTGTTCCCTGCCAAGCTGCGCTCTGTCGTCCCGGAGCTCAACCACTCTCCCTCCCGTTGTCCTCCAGCCCTCCCGTTCTCCGAGCAGAGCTGTTAGCTTATAACCTTCCAGATGTCAAGTCCCACTTGCTGTCGGAACACACTCCGTCCTGCCCCTCCGCTTTTGCCAGCCAGACTCGGGGGCTCTGCTTGGCGGGCGGGCCGCCCCTCTGCCCCGGCTCCCTCCCGCCAGTCCGTGGAGCGCGCACCGCCTCGCCGCCCTTCCTACCCTCTTCCGTGGGCCTCTCGTCTGCGCTTGGCTCCGGAGACTCTGTTCTGCTAGTGTTGTGGCGGTTTTCTGGGTTATTTAGGCAGGTGTAGGTGGAATCTAAGTGATCCGCAGGACGCGGTGAGCCCAGCGTCCTCCTACGCCACCATCTTCCTTCTACCTCTAAAATCCCACTTTGCGTTTCTATCAACAAGTGAGGGTTCCATTTTCTCCGCATCCTCACCAATATTTGTTATTTTCTGTGTGTGGCTCTTTAAAAAATTTTTTTAGTATAGCCATCCTAGTAGGTATGAAGTGACATCTCATTATGGTTTTGGTTTACATTTGCATAATTATTAATGATGTTGAGCATCTTTTCATGTGTTTGTCGATCATTTGCATATCTTCTCTGGAGAAATGTTTACTCATTTGCCTATTTTGAGTTCTTTGTGCTTTGTTGTTGTTGTGAAGCTTTAGAAGTTCTTTATATACTTTGAATACTAATCCCTTACCAGATAGGTGATTTGCAAGTGTTTTCCCTCCATTTTGCAGGTCGTCTCTTCATTTTCTTTTTTTTTTATTCTTTAAAAGTATTCTTTTTTAAATTAAAGTATACTTGACATACAATAGTAAATTAGTTTCAGGAGTGCAACATAGCAGTTTGACATCTTTATACATGATGAAATGCTCACCATGGTAAGAGTAGTTACTATCTGTCACTTTACAAAGTTATTATAATGTTATTGGCTATGTTCTCTATGCTGTACTTTATATCTTCATGACTTATTTATTCTATAATGGGAAGTTTGTGTTTCTTAATTCCCTTCATCTGTTTTGCTCGTCCCCACCCTCACCCCCCTCTGGCAACCACCAGTTTGTTTTCTGTATTTATGAGTCTGTTTTTGTTTTGTTTTGCTTGTTCATTTGTTTTGTTTCTTAGGTTCCACATGTAAGTGAAATCATCTTATACTTGTCTTTCTCTGTCTGACTTATTTTAATCAATGTAATACCCTCCAGGTTCATCCATGTTGTTGCAAATGGCAAGATTTCCTTCTTTTTTGTGATAATTTTTTCTATTTATTTTGAGAGAGACAGACAGACAGAAAGTGAGTGGCAGAGGAGCAGAGAGAGAGAGAGAGAGGGAGACACAGAATCCGAAGCAGATTCCAGGCTCTGAGCTGTCAGCATACAGCCTGACATGGGGCTTAAACCCATGAACCATGAGATCGTGACCTGAGCCGAAGTCAGATGCTTAACAGACTGATCCACCCAGGTGCCCCTTGATTTCCTTCTTTTTTATGGCTGAGTAATATACCATTGAATATATTCCATTGTATATACACCACATCTTCTTTATCCATTCATCTATTGATGGGCACTTAGGTTGCTTCCATACCTTGGCTGTTGCAAATAAGGCCGCAGTGACATAATGGTGCATATATCTTCTTGAACTAATGCTTTTGTTTTCTTCATGTAAATACCCAGAAGTGGAATTGCTGGATCATATGGTAGTTCTATTTTTAATTCTTTGAGGAACCTCTATATGCCAGAGTGGCTGCTCCAGTTTGCATTCCCACCAACAGTGCAAGAGGGCTCCTTTTTTCTCCACAACCTTACCAACACTTGTTATTTCTTGTCTTTTGGATACTGACCATTCTAACAGGTGTGAGGTGATATCTTGTTGTGATTTTGATTTGCTTTTCCTTGATGATTAGTGATTTTGAGCATCTTTTCATGTGTCTATTGACCATCTATATGTTTTCTTTGGGAAAAGGTCTATTCAGGTCCTCTGCCCATTTTTAAATTGGATTTTTTTTTTGGTGTTGAGTTGTATGAGCTCTTTATATATTTTGGACATTAACCTCTTATTGGATATATAATTTGCAAATACCTTCTCCCATTCAGCAGGTTGCCTTTTCATTTTATTGATGGTTTCCCTCACTGTGCTAAAGCTTTTTAGTTTGATGTAGTCCTGATTGTTTATTTTTGCTTTTGTTGCCCCTACCTGAGGCGACAAATCCAAAAAAAATATATTGCTAAGGCTGATGTCCAAGAGTTTACTGCCTATGTTCTTTTTTAGGAGTTTTATGGTTTTAGGTCTTACATTTAGGTTGTTAATTCATTTTGGGTTTATTTTTGTATATGGTGTAAGAAAGTGGTCCAGTTTCATTCTCTTCCATGTAGCTATCCAGTTTTCCCAACACCATTTATTGAAGAGATTCCCTTTTCCCATTGTATATTCTTGCCTCTTTTGCCATAGGTTAACTGATCATATATGTGTGGGTTTGTTCCTGAGGTCTCTGTTCTGTTCCACTGATCTATGTGTCTCTTTTTGTGCCAGTACCATGCTGCTTTGGTTACTCTAGCTTTGTAGGATAGTTTGAAATCTGGCGGCGTGATTCTTCTAGTTTTCTTCTTCTTTTTCTTTTTTTTCTTTTTTTTTTTTTTTTAAATTTTTTTTTTCAACGTTTATTTATTTTTGGGACAGAGAGAGACAGAGCATGAACGGGGGAGGGGCAGAGAGAGAGGGAGACACAGAATCGGAAACAGGCTCCAGGCTCTGAGCCATCAGCCCAGAGCCCGACGCGGGGCTCGAACTCATGGACCGCGAGATCGTGACCTGGCTGAAATCGGACGCTTAACCGACTGCGCCACCCAGGCGCCCCTCTTCTTCTTTTTCAAGATTGCTTTAGCTATTTGGGGTCTTTTGCAGTTCCATATAAATTTTAATATTATTTTTTCTAGTTATGTGAAAAATGTTGTTGGTATTTTGATAAGGATTCCAGGTGTCTGTAGATTGCATTGAGTAGTATGGACATTTTAACAATAATAATTCTTCCAATCCATGATCATAGCATATATTTCCATTTATTTGTATCATCTTCAATTTCTTTCTTCAGTGTTTTATAGTTTTCAGAGTATAGGTCTTTCGCCTTGGTTAAATTTATTCCTAGTTATTTTATTCTTTTTTGATGTAATTTTAAATGGGATTGTTTTCTTATATTCTCTTTGTGTTTGTTATAGTATATAGAAACACAACAGATTTCTCTATATTCATTTTGTATCTGGCAACTTTACTGAATTCATTAGTGCTAATAGTTTTTGATGGGGTTTTATATATATATATATATATAGCATGTCTTCTACAAATAGTGACAGTTTTACTTCTTCTGTACCAATTTGAATGCATTTTATTTATTTTTCTTGTATTGTTGCTTTGGCTAGGACTTCCAGTACTATGTTGGATAAAAGTGGTGAGAGTGACATCCTTGTCTTGGTCCTGATCTTAGAGGAAATACTTTTAGTTTTTTACTGTTGAGTATGATGTTAGCTGTGGGTTTGTATTTTCACTTTCTTGATAATTTACTTTCATGCACAAAAGTTCTTAATTTTGATGAAGTCCAATTTATCTATTTTTTCTATTCTTGCCCATGCTTTTGGTGTCATATCCATGAAATAATTGCCAAACCCAGTGTTATGAAGACGTTCCCCAATTTTTTCTTCTAAGAGTTTTAATGTTGGGCCTTTGATCTATTTTGAGTTACTTTTTGTATGTGGGGTTTTTTTGCATGTGGATATACAGTTTTCCTGGCATATTTTGTTGAAAAAGCTATCTTTTCATTATTTTTTTTCAAAATTTTTTTAATGTTTTATTTTTTGAGAGACAGAGAGAGACAGAGCATTAATGGGGGAGGGGTTGAGAGAGAGGGGGAGACACAGAATCCAAAGCAGGCTCCAGGCTCTGAGCTGTCAGCTCAGAGCCCAATGCAGGGCTCGAACCCACAAACATGAGATCATGACCTGAGCCAAAGTCAGGTGCTCAACCAACTGAGCTGCCCAGGAGCCCCTATCTTTTTGTTATTGAATGGTCATGGCACCCTTGTTGAAAATCAACTGACCTAGAGTGGGAGAGAGCCAAAGCATAAGAGACTCTTAAAAATTGAGAACAAACTGAGGGTTGATGGGGGGTGGGAGGGAGGGGAGGGTGGGTGATGGGTATTGAGGAGGGCACCTTTTGGGATGAGCACGGGGCGTTGTATGGAAACCAATTTGACAATAAATTTCATATATTGGAAAAAAAAAAGAAAATCAATTGACCATGTGTATGAGGGTTATTTCTGGTCTCTCTAGTCTATTTTACTTGTCCATATGTCTGTCCTTATGCCAGTGCCATACTGTTTCAATTACTATAGCTTTGCATTGCTAGCTTCGAACTTCATTCTTTTTCAAGACTGTTTTAGCTATTCAAAGCTATGAAAAAGGCTTTTGGAATTTTTATAAGAATTGTGATAAATCTATAGACTGCTTTGGGTAGTGTTGACATCATAAAATGTTAAGTCTCCCAATCCACGAACATGGGATTTCTTTCCATTTTTTTAAGTCTTCATTAATTTCTTTCAGCAGTGTTTTATAGTTTTCAGGAAGTCTTTCACTTCCTTAGAGTTATGTTTAAGTACTTACTTCTTTTAGATGATTTTGCTTCCTTAACTTTTTTTTCTAACTGTTGAAGGATAACTCTCAGCTGTGGGTCAGCCTGAAGAAAAAGTTTAAGGTCTTTTCAGGTCTTCTCTGAGCCTGCATCTGTCCATGGGCAGATGTGCAGTGGCCTTCTAAACTCCCCTGTATATGGTTGCTTTTGAATGTCTGAATCTTAAATGTCTGGCTTCCAAAAGGTAAGTAAGGGAGAAAAAACCCAAACAAAAAACCAGATGCAGCTCCTTAAGTCCCCAGGAAGCCACCCCAACCAGTGGGGCTGCAATAATGGCTGCTTCTGTGCTGATACCTCAGCAATGAGAAGCTGTCATCAACAATCAGAACACAGAACCCTGATATTTGGAGGACCAGTTCCTTATCGGCCACCCTGGCTGCAACAAGCTACCCTAGGAATGTGAGCACAGCTGCCTGCTACTGGGCTTGGGGCTCAGGGATAGGCCGCTGCTGAAATATATAAGCTAAATATATAGGCTACAGGCTGATATTGACCAAAGTTAGCCACACTTTCTTGGTCAAGCTTTCTCCTGAAAGCTGCAAACATTCAAATAGACTGCAAAGTTCCAAAGTAGTGACTTCAGACAGTTTCTGCTAGGACAGTTGTTGTCTGAGTGGAGAGACAGATTTCTGGCACTTCCTATTTTGCTATCTTTCCTGACATCCCCTCCCATTGTCAAGTCCCATAGTAAGATTGAGGAACCAGAATGAAATCTCCCCTCATTTTTAGGTTAGTCTCCCAAGGAAATTATAACTCCAAAGGTCCCTCTGGCTGATATCCTGGTTCTGCTCAGACTCAGCTGCAGAGGACTGGGTGCAGTCCAGATTCTCACTGCTCTGGCTGCAGCAGCCTGTGCTCTTTGGGAAATGTGGTTCTTAGCACTACTAATCCAGGTGCATCAACCCGTGGTCTCTTATGTGTCCCGTATTTCCTAATTCCAAGAGGCAAGAGGGTTACCAGAACTAAGGAGAATATTACAAGCCTGGTTCCAACCCACAAAAGAAAAAAAAAACCCACAGAAGTTAATTTGTAGTCAAGCCAACAATGTGAGAATTCCCTGATCCCAGGACCCTTACAACCACAGACTCTAGCAAAGACTTCCTCTTATCTGAGGTGTGGGGAACAGACAGGTCAAACTATAGAGGGAAGGAAAGTTACCAGTGTCGACGGTCCATTGCAGAACTTAATTTTAACTGGGGATAGCTTCTACTTGAAGGCCAATTGTGGCACATAAGTTTCCCAGATCCTGGGGGAAATCTGCTTATTTGAACGACTTCCTTTTTCAGAAAGTGACATTTGTCCTCTTGCCAGTTTTGTAAATTTTCAGTGTTCAGCCCTGTTCCCAAGGCTTCTTGTGATTCCCTTTTCCCATGCAGAATCCACATTGGTTATTGAAAACCTCTTGATTTCTATTTGCCCTATGAGCCCTGTGTTCTGGCACACAATGATGAGTCAGTGTTTGACCTGTCCAGGGAGGCAATTTCAGTTATACAAGGCACATCTCCAAGCAGAGGCTATTGCTATGTATCTTCCTTGGTTTTTGTGGGGATTTGAGGGGATCTTATAATAATACCTTCTATATGCTATAGTTCAAAGCCACTTGAGAGAGAAGTCAGGTAGTTGGAGATCATAACATCAGTTTATTATGAATCAAAACTAGGTTGGATGACATGGCTTAGATATGTCACAGCAATGAGTTTCCTCATACTGGGCTCCATGATTAGGGACCTCACGGTAGCCGGGCAGGGCCTACTCTCACAATGCCTACACCTGGGGCACCAGACTAGAGGTCTCCTCTATGCTCCCAGGCTGGCTCCAGAGAGACAGGCAGGAAGAGACCACACTTTATAGCCCGTGCTTTTCCTCCTTACCACTTACCACTCAGGGGAAGGAAGAGGGTGCAGGGAAGGATGAGGAGTATCATGCTGACTGATGTCCCTCTCCTGGAAAGAGGAGGCATGGGGAGCTGGAAATGAATGTCCCCGGCCAAATTCCCCAGGCTACTTCCTACTCTGTGCTTCCAATTCTCATTCATAAGAGGAAGCCTGGACCCTTTATTCTGTAGCTATAGTGGCCACTGCTCCTGCTGTTGCCTCCCACCTTGAAATCTGCAGGCCCAGGGAGCTCCCTGCTCTAGATAATAAAGCCCTTGTCTCAGCTTGGACCCATCCCTAAATACAGAACCCTGAGCTGAAGCTGCTCTTGGCAAAGCCTACCAAGATGGTTACTTCAGTGGTCCAGTAAGGACCAACATAGCTGCTGGCCCATGCTTTACACCAGCCTCAAATCTTCCTCTGTTTCTGAATGTTCCAGGCTTTGAATAATCTGGGCTTTCCCTGTGGGGGCAGAAATGTGACAAGCCATGAAAAGGCCTCCCGTATGACACACTTCCTTCAAGTTCCAGCAGAGTCTTCAAAGTTCAACCTGCTTCTTACGTTCTGTCCTTGTCTTCTATGTGTGGGTCTGATGCTGTTTCTGAGAGCAGGACATCTTTTTTCTTTCCTATCCTTCATGTCTTGACCACGGGGCCAAAACCTAGTTCTTAAACAGAGCTCTTTTTATTTCATAACCCTTTTTTCTTCACATATTGCATTTTGAGGATTTTAAAAGTTAGGGCACTCTCTGTTACAAGTTAACAAATACCTTGGCTCAAATTGAGAAGACATTTTAACTTTCATAATGGAAAATCTAGCGGCAAGACCCAGGTTTCAGGGTTGGTTGATTCAGTGGCCCAATGATGTCATCCATCATCTGGGTATTTTTCATCTTTCTGCTCTGATGCCTCAGCACCAACTTCCACCTAAGGTTGTTGGTTCCTCTGGGGGTCGGGGGGGGGGTGTAAGATGGTTACCAGCAGCAACTGGGTAACATGCTGCCTTGTTTAGAGTCACATGGAATGAAAGACTGGCTGGTTTTACACAGAAGCAGTAGGAAAACTTCTAGAAACTCATCGGTCCAAACTGGCTTAGTCCTGGCCATCCATGAACCAGTGACTAGAAAGGCAGAGGAATGGATTCCTGCCATTGGAATGGAGGGGGGGTCTGGGGCAGAGGAGTTTTGGGGAGCCAATGAGAATGCTTCCTTTCCCTGAGCTGAGTACTCCCAACATAGATATTTCAATCTCCTTAGCATCTAGTTTGTGTTTTGTGTTGATTCTACTGAGATTTCCTCTACCTCAGCCAAGAATCTGATGTATCTCCTATAGCATGTGGGTCCTCGTTGCTTTTTATATGCCTGCTAATACAGCCACCACATTGCCAGGACTGAAACAAGCAATCAGTTCTCTGTAGTTCACACCATAGTCAGCCCTCTCCAATGGGGGCACATGGTTCCTCCAACGGAGGAGGGAAGATGGGGGTTGAGATAACCTCCACCTTCACTCTTTGAACCTGGTTGGAGTTCCAAAGAATTTAAAGACCAACAGAAGTTGAGATAGTTTATATTGAATGTCCACCCATCCCCAGCTTGAATAGCCCGAAGACCAAAGAGGTGTGTGTTTCTCGATGCGGGGTCTATGGACCACCAAATTGGAGCCACAGTCCCACCAAATCTCTCATATTCTGGTTTTATTTCATGTTCCCCCTTTCATTTTATTTTTGCTCCAATGTATATTTAACTTCTACTTACATATTTTAAGTATTTTGAAGACACTTTAAATGCTTTGCTGAAATGATGGCAGAGTATACATGAAAATAAATCTTTGTGGCCACATTACATTGTCTTACACTTGATCTTAGCCAAAAGGCCAAGAAGCGATCCATATTATGTTGTCTTAACAGCAAGTTAAACATTGTTATTCTTTTTCAAGATTGTCTTGACTAAGCTTTGCTTTTTGCATTTCCATTTATGTTTTAAAATCACTTGGTCAATTTCCACAAAAGTTTTACTGGAAACCAACATTTTATTGAGCTCTCTCTACTCCTCAGTAATCTATTCCAGCAGATTTTCTCTTTGACACAAACATCACAGACAGGGAGGTATGACCAGCATTCTACCCAACGCCCTCCATATAACCAATCCATGAGAGGAAGGCTCTTTCTCTGGGACAGGCCACCACAGAGCAGGCTGGGGTCAGGAGTAGAGCAGGTCCAGCCAGGTTTTATTGGGGCAGCTAACCAGGAACAACACCAGAGGTGTAACGAATTCATGTTTTTACAAAAAAACAAGTATGACACCTCAGTAGTGTCCTTCAGTAGTGACACGCAGAGTTCAAATATAAGAAGGGGATCAGAAAACAGTTAACAAATGCAACAAACCAAAGGCCCCCTTCAGGGTGGTGGTCAAGGACGAGGAGCTAGCCCTGCCCCCCAACCCCGTCCCAATGCACTGACCTGCTGTGTAGTCACTGCAGGAGGTGGAGCCCCCAGCTGAGAGGCAGCACCAGCTCTAGCTCCACAGGTAGCACCAACTCCCACCATGATTGGGGGACACCCTGTTCCTGACAATCAGGAAGTTCCAGAACCTTATGTTTTCCCTGGGTTTGGAGGCCATTGATAAAACTTCTAAAGGTACTCCTCAAGCCTTTCTGGCTTCAGGTGAAGGCCAAAGTGGGGAGCATGGCCATTATGGGGAGCTCAGCAATAGGGGATGGCATCAATCTTAATTCTGTCTAATCCGTTTGAAGGCCAGTCATAGGGCCACATTGCTGGATGTCACTGTGAGAGGAGGACTTTCAATGGATGTAATCCTTGAGATTGGTCATTCTGAGACTTCTCCAGGTTCTAGGATATCCTCATACAGAAAAGCGTCCCCCCCCCCCGAAAAGAGGCACCCAGAGAGAGGTTCTGCTTGAGACATTTCTTTTCTTGCATTGGTGATGGTGGTGTTGATGGTGGCAGTGGGCAGCACTGGAGCCAGGAGGCCTGTCGTCTGCCTCTACTTGCATTTTATTGAAATTAAGTTGGATTTATTGGGGAGAGTTTATATTTTAACAATATTTAGACTTCAAGTGCATAAAAGGTGGATTCTGTACCTGACAGAGGCAGACGGTGCAGTTCCCGACACCCTAAACAGAGGAATTCGAATTTTATTTTTATTTTCATAACAAGGAAGTACCAGCAGTTCTTAAGCAAGGGGAAGAAAGAAAAAGAAGCTAAAATAATGTATGGAGTGTATTAATTTGTGAAAATAGTGGATTGATTAAAATAAGAACAATATAATTTCTATACTAATATCTGAGTTAGAGAAAGGAATAGAGAGAATCAAACAAACACCTGGGCACAAATTTCAAGTCAATAATTTTTAAAAGTTTTTTTGAGATAAATTTACATAGCTTAAGTCAATTTATTTGCAACCAGGATGCCCTGGGCCATGGGAATTAAGGGAATGGCAGTTACCTATCAACTGCCTACATCTCAGGGGCTCTGATCTTCTCTGTGGACTGCAGGGACCCCCCTTTCCAGATTCACTCTGGGGTGACCTGCACCTACACTCGCTGCCGCCCACCTGTCCCTGCGGACATGGCAGCTGCCACCTCCCGGACCCTGTTGTCCCCGGGAGCTGTGGGTCAGCAACCCAAAGCCAAGATTCTGGGGGCTGTGGCCCCAGTGCTGCACCCTCTCCTGCTCCCCAATCCCCACCTTCATCTGGTGCTCAGACGCCCCTGAGCCCCCATGGGACCCTCCACGCACAAGCCCCCTTCACCTTTCCCTTTGTTCTCTCCTATCTTCCACCTGGTCTACCCAGGATCTAAGGCCACGTCCTGGGATGACGAAACACCCGTGGCTCCCACCGTTTAGTGGAACTCAACCTCCCCCAAGGGGCGCTGCCCTAGGAGGAGCTTCTGCCATTGGCCCTGGGCAGTGGGTTTCCTCCTCCCTGGCCCCTCCCCCTCCTCCCTGGCACCTCTTCCTCCCTGGACTCCCCACAGACACGCCTCCCCAACCCAGGCTTCCTGGTTGATTTCCTTCCTCCCATGTGTGCTGGGTCACCAGCTGGCAGGGGTGCTGGGCTGGTGTCCCAGCCACCCAAGGCCCTGGGGTGGGTGTCTGGGATCGTCCTCCAGTGCTGCAATCTGCTTTGTGATCAGAGCTGCAGAGTGTCCTTTGTTCCTGGGACCTGGGCCCCTGAGAGGTCTGTCTGGGTTCCTGCTGGTGTCCTCAGCTTTGTGTCTTTGGGAAGCCCTCACCCTCCCTGCTCTAACCCTCCCCTTGTCTAGCAGCATCTTTAAAGTAGCTAGGCTTTCTCTTTCATACCCAGGGATCTCTCTAGGAGCCTAGCTCTTCTGAAGAAATCCTCTGTTCCTTTGAACAGTTCACAGAGACATTCCACTTACAGAATTTATATTGAGATAAGCTTTCCCTTCTCTCTGGCCATCTTGTTGGGTGACTACTATTTATAACTTTCCCACTGTTCCATAATCCTTAAACCTGACAGTCTCATCACTTATAAGATGTGTGTGTGTGTGTGTGTGTGTGCGTGTGTGTGTTCTCTTCGATGTCCCAGGGAAAGGAGCAAGCAACACCAAGTCAGGAGCCACTGAGATTAACTGATCCAGGGTCCAGAAGTCCCCACTGAAGTACATGGATTATTGGGGAAGGGTCCAAATATGTAACTATGAGGTGGTATCCCTGATCACTTGGGTGCAATCACTAATTAGTTTTTCCTCTGTTTAGTAATGGAAGACCAATATTTCCCCCAGGAAAGTGAGAGAGAGGAGACACAAAAAATGCCCAGCACACAGCCAAGTTGCGAACAAGGAAATTATGACAGAATACAGTTTTCTGGCTCAAGAAGGGTGACTATGATACTGGAGAAGGAATCCAGAGGGGATGGGGAAGGTAGATGAGTGTGGCTTTGAATCGATTCCAAAATGGCATGACTCTGTTTGGAATCCAAGACCACAAAAGGTGGCAAAGAGAGGCTTTCTGCCCAGTAACCTGGAGAGTGGATAAGAACCTAACTGTGAATTATGAGTTTCCAGAGGTGACCTTCAGTGTGAAGTTGTGAAGGGCTAAGAACTCTGGGCTCATGGTCAACGTCAAAGAGAAGACCCTTGGTGATGGTAGAAGGGACTGATCTCAATATGGGAGATGTCGTTCAAGAGCTCGGATATTCAAGGAGAAGTCCAGTCACATAGAGAGAGATAAGAGGAAGTGGTAGAAAGGTGGAGGGAAGCATGTGGGTATTTTGAGAGAGAGAGAAGGAGGGGAAATGAAAGGCAGAGAAGAAAGGGTTAAAAGATACAATAGAATGAATCATATTATTAATATCTCATTGGTTGACCGTTTACTCTGGCAGTTGTGGGTTTAACGCTCAGGCTACCACCGGGAGTTCACATTGCTTATGTGCCCATTTTGCAGATAAAGAAACTGAAATCTAGAGACCATGTGCATAGTTGGCCTGGGGTCAGATGAGCAAGGGTGAACCCGGACATTCTGAACCCAGTGTGTGTGTGTGTGTGTGTGTGTGTGTGTGTTTTAATTTTTTAAATGTTTTTATTTATTTTTGAGAGAGAGAGAGACAGAGTGTGAGTGGGGGAGGGGCAGAGAGAGAGGGAGGCACAGAATCCGAAGCAGGCTCCAGGTCCAAGCTGTCAGCACAGAGCCCAACGTGGGGCTCGAACTCACAACCACGAGACCATGACCTGAACTGAAGTCAGATGCTTAACCAACTCAACCATCTAGGCACCCCTGTTTGTGTGTTTTAATGGGGGTAAAATTCACATAATGTAAAATTATTTTAAAGTATACAGTTTAGTGACATTTGGTGAATTGATAATGTTGTGCAACTGTCACCTCCATCTAGTTCCAAAACACTTCAGTCACCTCCAAAGGCAACCCAGTTTTACTCCTCATTCCTGTCTTCCCACTGTCAAGAGCCATTGATATAACTAAAAGGTGTATCTTTTCATGTCTGTGTGTTGAGTGGGGGAAATCAGAAAGACAGAAAGAAAAGGAACAGAGCCAGACATGGAAGATGGGAAGATGCAGAGGAAGAGAGATGGGAAGGAAAATGGAGCAAGCAGGGACTGAGCAGAGAGTGTCGCAGGAGGGAAAAGTGAGACAAAAACACAAGGAGACAGAAGACAGTGGAATCCAGGATGCAGAAATATTTTCCTAGAATAGACCCAGCAGTGCCTGGATGTTGGATTCTGGTGGGAAATTGAGGGAGGGAGAAAGATAATGAGGTCTGATGTGATGGAAAGAAGCAGAGAAGGGCTTGCTTGGATTTTGAGTGGAGTCTTGGAGCAGGAAGAGTATTTCTTCACAAGGAGCAGCTCACCTTTTTTTTTCCAACCTCAGAGCTCAGTGTGGCCACAGTTTGTTCCCTGGCCACTGGCTCTGGGTTCTCCTTTCCTTTTCTCTCTCTTCAGTGCCTGGTGAATCTAAAGTTTTAGGAATGAAGAAGGAGAGGAGGTCAGAGAAGGTGTGTGGCTTGCTGGATGGTGAACAAGGTAACTATGATGGAATCCCATATTTTAAATAACCAGTTACCTGGATGGCTCATTATGTGGAGGGGGGAGTGGCCATACACTTGAGCCCAGCCTCTGGCTGCTTTCTAAGGTGTGAGGGAGGCATGCATGCATGTGAGACCCGTGGAGGGCCTAGGGGATGAAATTTTTTTAATGTTTATTTTTTTTTTTATTTTGAGAGGTGGGGGAAGGGCAGAGAGAGAGAGAGAGAGAGAGAGGGAGAGAGAGAATCCCAAGTAGGCTCCACACTCAGCACAGAGCCTGATGTGGGGCTAGATCTCATGACCGACTATGAGATCAAGACCTGAGTCGAGGGGCACCTGGGTGACTGAGTTGGTTAAACGTCAACTCTTGGTTTCAGTTCAGGTCATGATCTCACAGTTCATGAGTTCAAGTCCCACGTGAGGCTCTGTGCTCAGTGCAGAGCTTGCTTGGGATTCTCAACCTCTCCCTCTCTCTTTGCCCCTCCCCTGCTTTCATGTGTGTGCACACACTATCTCTCTCTCTCTCTCTCTCTCTCTCTCTCTCAAAATAAATACATAGACTCAAAAAAAAAAAAAAAAAGACCTGAGCAGAAATCAAGAGTCAGATGCCTAACCCACTGAACCACCCAGGCACCCTGGAGTTGGGGGGGGGGGGTGAAATTTAAAGAGAACCCTAGAGTAGGTGCCTCTTTAAACTTGTTGCCTTAGGCCTCGTGTTTGCTTCTCCTACAAGAATCAAGAGGGAAAGGGGAACTAAAGTTCTCAGTGGAGAAAGGTGCGCTGTGTGGAGGAGAGTGTGGAAAGGTAGATTGATAGGGCCGTCCAACAGGACTTATAGGAGCAAGTGCGGTTTTACCAAAACGGACATGAGATCCAAACTTCTCCCAGTTGGCAGAGGTTTGGCAGGGAAAGAACTTTATCCTACTTGTCAGAAGCTGTCACAGGAACTGGAAATAATGTATGTGATGGTCAGATGGACCAGTCAGTGAGATCACTGTAGAAGACCCTAGAGGGAGAGGTGGGAAAGGGGCTCTGAGGTCTGGTCAAAGCCCAGTGAGAGACCTGGAGTGATGGAGGGACCCAACCTTTGAGATGAGGACAACACAGGACAAGGATTGGGAGTGTGGATGGTGAGCCTAAGAGTAAACAGAGGTGGAGGAGGGATGTGAGGCACACAGCAGAGAGGAGATAAACTGACAAGTCACACCAGACACAGGGACAAAGATTATATGGAGAGAGAAACATAGGGGACAAAGTAAATGCCAAGGAAAGGGAAAGTAGGAGAGGGACGCAGAGAAACCCTGAAGACCCAACGTTCAATGGGAGTGAATGAAACGTTGCTGGAGGTCAGTGAGGCAGGGAGAGAGGAGACACAATGGGACATCAGGGGGAGAAGCTTCTGCCACAGGGGGGCCATCCCTGTAACAGTGAGTTTTCAGAACCCTAAATGCTGGACACATGTTTTGGCAAACACTACATTACTGATGTATGGAAAATTCTACAGAAGTGGTTCTAAGAAGTATTATTGATGTAGACATGTATTAAACTACCTTTGCAGAAAAGAACACAAGAATAAACACAAAATTCAGCCAAGATCATTTTCAGTGAGCGAATGAGAAGAGCAGGCTAAGAGAAAAGAGGAAAAACAAAAAGGTAGAATTCAGGGTAAAAAGGAAAGCCCTTGAGAGATGGAGAGAGAAGGACACAGAGGTACAGACACACTTCTCAGGTGGACTGAGGAGAGAGGGGGACAAGGGGTCTATGAGGGAGACAGCTGAGGGGTCTTTATGGATCATTATATATCCCAGGGGCAGAGCTATCCAGATACAAAACTCTAGTACAGTCTTGTGTTGTGGGTCTGGTGGATATACAGAAGACAATTTCATCCTGTCACCCCAGAATTAACCAAGAGGGCCAGCCAGCAAGGATAGCATATGGCCAAGCACCTGAAGTAATCAGTAAGGCTGGCTGAGGGAGTCTGATGTGGTGATGCTGTGTATGTTGCAGCACAGTGTCAGCAGGTGGCCCGGGGAGGCAGGAGAGGGAGACCAGTGAGCAGCAAAGGGGCTCTTGCCCAACAGACGAAAGTTGGGCGTGGAGTGGGGATGTACTGAAATGGGGGGGTTCTACAGGGATGTGTAGAGCAAGATGGCAAGAAGAGGTGAGGGGACAAAAGGCACATCAGGTCATAAGAGGCAGAAATGGAAAGCCCTGAAGAGAAAACACCCCGAGGCTGAGAAGAGGATAAGGAACCACCAGAAAGAGAGGCAGAGGCAGGGAAATGGGGAGAGACAGCTGGAAGGGGAAAAAAGAGTGAGTGGCCAGAAAATGGGGAGCAAGATGAGCAAAACTGGCCGCTTCGGCCACTTGTCCTTACACAGTGTCTGGTGAGAATGACTGGAGCACCATCAACTTATGGGCCACAGGATTCCTTGAGAAGATGGCACCATCTGGAGCAGGGACATTCCTGCCCGGAAGTTACCCAAGCAGCTGGATCTTTCCTGGTGTCCCCTTATTATGGGGTTTCCTGTTGGTTCCTTGGCCCCATGTTAAAACCGTAAGGGGTTTTGTTTCTTTGTGCAGTGATCAGCAGTGAATCCAGCGAGGAGGAAGAGCTCCCTAAGCTCTGAGCTCAGCACAGGGACGGGAACATGGGCCGGATGAGGAAGGCGAGGCTGGTGACTTGGGGCTGCAGACCATCAGACATCTGAATTCAGAGCTCCTGCTTCCTGATGCGCTGTACTTGAGCATGCTCTACAGCCTGTGGTCCTGTCCACCCTGGAAACACATTCTCTGCATTTACCTCATGTGCCATTTTGGGAAATGTGAGAGACAAGGCCCTATTCATTGAGCATGTGTGCTCATATATAAATGTCAGAGTAGAAACAAACCAGCATATCTCTGTTTGTTTTTTCTTTCACGCCATCATGCCTGTTGTGGTGTAACAAAAAATAGGTACTTGGTCTTTGTCCCCAGTTCCTGGCACAGAGCTCCCCAAACCCTTGGAATTTCCTGAGTGATAAGAGTGTCTTTATGCTAATTAGAAGGTTAGAACTTTCAGCTCCACCCCTTGACCTTTGGGGAGAAAAGAGGTGGGCCATTAAGTTCAATCACCAATGGCCAATGATTTAACCAATCATGCTTACATAATGAAACCTTGATTAAAAAAAAACCCTTGAACAGTGGGGTCAGGAGCCTCCAACTTGGTAAATACACTGATGCGCTGGGAGGGTTGGTTGCGTGCTGGAGAGGGCATGGAAGCTCTGCAACCCCCCCCCCGCCCCCCACTCCATCCCCATACTCTGCCCTATGCACCTCTTCCATTTGGTTGTTCTTGAGTTGTATTCTTTATAATAAAACTGTAATCATAAGCAGAGCACTTTCCTGAGTTCTCTGAGTCATTCTAGCAAATTATTAGACCTAGGGGGCATCATGGGAACCCCCAAATTTATAATTTGTGGGTGGAAACATGGGTAGCTTGGACCCCATTTGTAGCTGGTGTCTGAAAGGGGGGCAGTCACATAAGACTGAGCCCTTCTGCTGTGTGGTCTGTGCAAACTCTGGGCAGTTAGTGTCAAAATGGAATTGAATTGTTCAACACCCAGTTGGTGGTGAAGAGCTGGAGAATTGACTGGTGTTGGAATGACCTAATTCCCGTTGGAAAAGACACTGCACAGTTGGTGTCAGAAAACACACACACACACACACACACACACAACTATTCCTACTGATGTCTTCAATTTAGGTACTGATTTCTGCCTTAACTAACCCCCATCATCCATAGATCACAAAAAAGGTAAGTGATTTTTGATTGCTTTGATACACATATTGTTATATGAAACTTGGAAATATCTAAAAAGCCCAACTAAGTCCTTCTGACAGGAGTTCTCCAACATGCCATTAGCTTATACTCCAAAAATAATTTTGGAAATAATATCTCATAATTCTCAAACATCAGTAAGGAGTAGGTGGAATAACTATTACTATCCTTGTTTTATAGATGAGGCAACTCTAGCACATAAATGTTTAAGAACCTTTTCCAAAGTCAGATGGAGAGTTAAAGGCAGAGTCAGAACCATTGTTCCGGATGCTCCGATTTCAATATAGCAGATGTATTCCCTTTAGAAGGAAGAAAGGGGGAAAACCAATCAGACACATCTGCAAGTGTTCGTTGTTACAGGATTTATAACTTTTATCAAGCAGTTACTGTTTCTCTTCCATGGATTTTATGAACAAAATTAATTTGAAAATATACGCCATGTGTAATAATAGCAAATAAGATAACTTAATGTCAAAATGCACATTTTTTTCCAACAAAAAGATTCATTTTAATTGTTTGCTATACTTTTCATAAGCAAAAACTAAGTTTATTTTTCTCACCGTCTGTTTTTAACAAATGTGTATTTTCTTGAACACTAGAAGTCTATTTGTTACTCATGGAAACAGGTTCTGGGTTGGCGAGGGATGCTGAGTAGGGCTGGGGGCAAGGAGGGAGGGGGAAGGGCTCTGGTCCACACCCTCATTCTGGGATCCATCTTCCGGTGTTGCCCCGGTCAAGAAATAGAGGCAGAGGAAATGTGTAGGGATTAGTTGGAAGGATAAACAGAAAAGCGAGGGGTTAGGAAAGGCAGAGCGATATACAGCAAAACTGCCCAACTTGGGGGAATTTTCCCAGCTACTGGTGATGGCGACAGAAACAGTGTTAACCAAAACCAAGGGGGTCTGTTGAATTCAAAGAGCAGACTGGGGTTCCAAGAGTTTAATCATATTCCCTGGTCTTTCTCATAGTTTTCTTAAGGAATTTCTTTTTATGTTGGCTCCTTGCCTGCACACTGTGGATCTGATTGCTCTGTGCACACACAGCAGCCTCCTGGAGGGGAGGACTGCAGAGGAGACCAGGAGCCTCTAGGTCACCCTGTGGAATCCTCAGCAGGAAATTCAAAGGGACTCTGGAGCATTAAGAAACAGAGAATTATATAGTTGGTAAAAAGGAATGTCCAAGTAAGATTGCTAAATTAGGTGTGCAGCTGGTTAATTTCTATAGAGGAATAAATATCACCTTTGCAGTTAACTTCTCTACAAGCCTATAAAGTTATAGCAGTGTATTAATTTCTACAGTTTACCTCTAACCTTACCAGGCTATTAACTGTCTGAGCCTTTATAAGTTGTAAGTTGTTGAAAACATGAATACACACTTCTCTAAAGAAGACATCCAGATGGCCAACAGGCACATGAAAAGATGCTCAACGTCGCTCCTCATCAGGGAAATACAAATCAAAACCACACTCAGATATCACCTCACGCCAGTCAGAGTGGCCAAAATGAACAAATCAGGAGACTATAGATGCTGGAGAGGATGTGGAGAAACGGGAACCCTCTTGCACTCTTGGTGGGAATGCAAACTGGTGCAGCCACTCTGGAAAACAGTGTAGAGGTTCCTCAAAAAATTAAAAATAGACCTACCCTATGACCCAGCAATAGCACTGCTAGGAATTTACCCAAGGGATACAGGAGTGCTGATGCACTTGTACCCCAATGTTTAGAGCAGCACTTTCAACAAGAGCCAAATTATGGAAAGAGCCTAAATGTCCATCAACTGATGAATGAATAAAGAAGTTGTGGTTTATATATACAATGGAATACTACTTGGCAATGAGAAAGAATGAAATATGGCCTTTTTGCAGCAACGTAGATGGAACTGGAGAGTGTTATGTTAAGTGAAGTAAGTCATGCAGAGAAAGACAGATACCGTATGTTTTCGCTCTTGTATGGATCCTGAGAAACTTAACAGAAGACCATGAGGGAGGCGAAGAAAAAAAAAAAAAAGAAAGGTTAGAGAGGGAGGGAGCCAAAACATAAGAGACTCTTAAAAACTGAGAACAAACTGAGGGCTGATGGGGGGTGGGAGGGAGGGGAGGGTGGGTGATGGGCATTGAGGAGGGCACCTGTAGGGATGAGCACTGGGTGTTGTATGGAAACCAATTGGACAATAAATTTCATATTTAAAAAAATAAGTTGTAAGTTGTTAATCAAATTATTGTAATATTCTCTCAGAGTGGCAGACTGAGGTCAGTCAGGCAATTAAGAAAAATTATCCACACTTGGCAATAAGGCAATAAGGTGAAAGGCATGTCCTGATTTATTATTTACTATTAATTAGGGCCTGACTTTGTGAGGTTGCATGTTAAAATTTATAGATTTTTTGTCCAGCAGAGATGCATATTATTTGTTTGGTAGAAAAGATAATACCAGAGATTATGGGTTTATTGCCTTGTAGGACATTAACCAGTTTGGGGTCTCATTTAGGAAACTTGTTTCAGCCAGCATGCTATTACTGGCCAACTTTATAAACCTTTGTTCCTTGAATTCTATGTTGGGGGGTCACACACACTGCAATTAATAAGGAAACTCATTCATTTATTTAGAGAATATCAGTGACAATGATTTGGAAACAAATGTTTGAAAAGAGAGCCAGGAAGCTTCTAGCTCACCATCAAAAATTGTGGGGCTCCTGAGTGGCTCAGTTGGTTAAGTGTCTGACTCTCAGTGTTGGCTCAGGTCCTGATCTCACGGTTCATGGGTTCAAGCCCTATGGGTTCAATAGCTCGGAGTCTGCATGGGACTCTCTCTCTCTCTCTTTCTCTCTCAAAATAAATAAGTAAACTTGAAAAAGGTATGTCAGATAGGCATGCAAGTCTTGGGTTTGAGGATTTTAGGAATCTGAATTCAGAGCTACTTTCTCCTGATGCCTTTTACTCTAAGCACCAAACAGATGAAAATGAATCAATGATATTAAAACCCCATTCTCTGCATTTCTTTGCCCTACTACCTATGCAAAAACATAAGCAATCCTTATAAATTCATATTTAATAGTATGGCCGCTGTTGACTGAGTAGATCCACTCATATTTTGATGCTATAGACACATGTTCATAAAATGAGAGCTTTGTGATTAGCTATTTTACGCCTATTAATACTGAAGTCTGGAATTTGTACGGTGTTTTCCACACCCATTCTCTTCTACCTTTTTATCTTCTGGGGAGCACAGAATGCTCAGTACTTCTCTCCTGGGTAATCATACTGTTATCATTTGGTCAAAAACCCCCAAAAGCTCAGAAGTCCTGCTATCTAATTACTGTCAAAAAGAAAGGAGTCAAACAGCCACAGGCCAAGTCAAGTTTTAGATTTTGATGGAAGTCCTCCAGCAAGCTGTCCTGATTCAATCAGTTGAAGATTACCAGGGACAAACAAGCCTGGATTTCAACAGATTTATTGACTCCTTGCAACAAGAGAGAGGAACACACACCAGAGAACCATGGACATTGCCCCGAACAAAGATACAGATAGTTATGATACGGTTTGGGAAAGGGTGCAGTTTAAGCATAATTTGTTGGATGCAGTGATTTGATAGGTTCAGACCAAGCCTGAGCTGTGTCAAGATCAGGTCTGGATTGTGAAGTGAACCCAGGGTCCCGTCGCTGGAAAACTACCAAGTTAGGAAAATGCGAAATGTTGTCTTTGGAAACCCTGTATTGGAAGCTGTGCCCCTGGATTGGAATCAAGATTCCATTTCTATCAAAATAACTCAGGGACACGTGGGTGGCTCAGTTGGTTAAGTGGATGACTCTTGATTTCAGCTCAGGTCATGATCTCACTGTTCATGAGATCGAGCTCCAAGTCCGGCTCTGCATTGACAGCATGGATCCTTCTTGGTATTCTCTCTCACCCTCTCTCTCTCTGCCCTTACCCCGCTCATGCGCACACACTCTTTCTCTCTCTCTCTCTCTCATGAATAAATAAATAAACATTAAAAAAAATAACTTAAACCTTCTGAGCAAGGGTGAAATGCTTTTTTTTCTCTCTTGCTGATATCATTTCAAACAACAAGTTTCTGAGAGTGTGTGGATTTTGACAACAAAGTTCCTCAGTGAGTAAGAAAGCACTAGTCCTTCAAAGAAAGGTTGTTAGGACATTTTATAGCTGCAGCAAGTTCTTAGGAGAATGTTTCCCATTAAATTTGCAGCTGGCTTTTTCTGTATCTGTTATTGCAGTCTCATGAATGGCAGGGCAGGTTTTTGCTTCTCTGACTGAACTAATTTCGACTTTCTCAATGCCCTTGAGTACGTGGTGGTTTACCAAAGGACTCTGCAAAAAAAAAAAAAAAAAATCTCATTTTAACTTCACCATGATCAGGAAATGTAAGGCAGAACAAATGTTGATAGCCCTGTTTTATACATGAGGAAACCAAAGCACACACGTTTAAGGTTTTCCCTTCCTTCTTTTTCCACAATGCCAAATAGCAAATTAAAAGAACAATTAGAGGGGCATCTGGGTGGCTCGTTCAGTTCAGCAGCCAACTCTTGATTTCGGGTGAGGTCGTGATCTCACGGTTTGTGAGCTCCAGCCCCGTGCCGGTCTCTTTGCTGACAGTGTGGACCCTGCTTAGGATTCTCTCTCTCTCTCTCTCTCTCTCTCTCTCTCTCTCCCTCTCTCTCTCTGTCCCTCCACTGCTCTCTCTTAAAATAAATAAAAATAGAACTTAAAAAAATAAAAGAACAACTAGAATTACCACCTTTGATTTCTAGAACTCAGTCCCATAGCTGTTTATTTTCTTTAGAAAAATAGACAGAAATAATATTCAACATGTCTCAATTCTGACTGTGAATTGTGTGAAATATCGAGATCTACCGCTCTTCAAAGTACAAGTTGCTATTTTCTTCTCATGCTTTATAAATCTCATGGGTATTGGAGACACTTTTTTACTCCTGGCATACCTGTTAGAAGAGAAATGTGTGCAAATCAGATTCCTGGCGTGCAAAGGAATCTTCAACAAAATTTCCACAACACGTTAAATCCAGTTGTCTGTGAGATCATTCAAAGGTAAGATAATAGGTGTTAAAGAGTCCAGATTAATCTTTTTTATTAAAGTGGGCCATCTGTTATATGAGATAGAATCTGAACATTTGTAATTGGTAAGAGAGAAGTTGTTTCTTGCTTGCGGGAACGAGCTCTGTGGTATTCTAGGCCATGAGTAGGAGGAGGGGTCTGGGGAGATTGGGTCTGGATTGGTGTTACCTCTGGTTTATAGATGAGAGGCAAAAGTGAGGGTCTCGACAATGCCAACACTCCCACACGACGCAGCTCTTATTCGTTTTGTAAAGGGAATGTCCCCCGGGCTCATCTGGGTCACAAGCCATATGGCATGTCTTCAGGTCTCATTGATACACCCACGTGAACATTCCTACCTCTCTGAGCCTTCTGACCCCTTCTTCGGTACTAGGCTAAGGCATTTGGTGCATCTCTCCACTTCATTTGCTAAATGCCATCCTTTTGTCTAAGCTTCAAAGAGCCGGTTCAGTCATAGACATGACCAGGTCCGGGTGCCTGTGCCTGGGCCTTACGCCCTGATCAGAGGAGAGGGCTTCCATGTCAATGAAGTCTCCATTATCCAGTTTTTTTTTTAAGTTTATTTATTTATTTTGACACAGAGGCGGAGAGAGGGAGACGGGCAGAGAGGGAGGGAGAGAGAATCCCAAGTAGGCTCCTCGTTGATTTCATGGATCTCACAAACCGTGAGATCATGCATGACCTGAGCTGAAATCAAGAGTTTGGATGCTTAACCGACTGAGCCACCCAGGCACCCCTCCCTTATCCAGTCTTATGTTCTACCCTTCCTGGTCGTACACCCTAAACACCCACTGCTACAAGTGCTTTGCTCTCTTGTCTCCAATACATGTCAGCCAGCTCTTTCTGGGTCACGCTATGGCGATAAACAACGCTTGAGTTTTAGTGGTGTAGACAACAAAGTTTCCTTCTTGCTAACTCAAAGTCACAGTGGATCGGGGAGCCCTCCTGGGGTGGGGTCAAGTACCAGGTGGGATCAATCTCTAGGCTCTCTCATCTCAAAACAAGGCCTCCATAATCAACGTGGCAGGAGAGGGTACACAGGGAATTCTTAGTGCCTTTCTGTGAATTAGCTTGCAAATGATGTGATCATAATACATCGGTCAGTGTTTTAGTCATTTAGACGTGCCTAATGCAAGGAGCTGGAAAACTTAGGGGGATATATATGATATTTGGACAATACTACTGTTTCTGCCACAAAATAAAAATGGGAGGTTGAAAAGAACCAATCCTAGATAATAGTGAAAGAATGAATCCACATTGCTGATCCCCGCAGTTCAACAAAGCAAACAAAAAAGAGGTAGCATTTAAAAGGTAAATCGAGTGGCGCCTGGGTGGCTCAGTCGGTTAAATGTCCAACTTCAACTCAGGTCATGATCTCACTGTTCATGAGTTCAAGCCCCGTTTTGGGCTCTCTGCTGGCTCTCTGTTTTTGGCACAGAGGCTGCTTCGGATCATCTCTCCCCCTCTCTCTCCTCCCTTCCCCTGCTTGTTCTCTCTCTGTCTCTCTCAATAAATAAATAAACTTAAAAAATATTCTAAAAAATAAATAAAAGGTAAATCTAAATGAAAAATAGAACTTTATCAGGAGGCAAAGGACTAAAAATAGAATATGTTAAGGAGCGATCTTCAAGAATAAAATGCTTTGCTTGGTCAGTGATGGAGTTTATTGAATTTTTCTAGCTAACTGTAGCCCCAGAAAGTTTATTTTCTGGCAGGACCCCCGAACTTTTTACCTGTGTAGGAGACCATTCTCCTTTCAGTCATAACATCAGGAAAGGGAGACAGAGCTTCAGTCACATTTGTTTCTGAATCACCCCTAAACACTCTCATCAGTTGCATTAAGAAACTTCTCCCACTAGGTGTACCGGGAGATTAAAACCACATTTACTGCCTGAACCTCTTCCATCAGGCCATCGTGACATTTCAGGCCCCACAATTAGCTGAGGGTCCATTCAATAATCTTTTAAGGACATGGGAATTTTCTCTCTCTTTTTTTTTTTCAGAGCATCGTTACCTTGGAAAATAGACAAAGGTCTCTTTGGGAAGGGCTATCAATTTTGGCTTTTATGGCCTCCATTTGTCTAGCTATCAACTAGCTAAGTAGACAACTAGAAATGCCTCTTTTTGCTTGAATTAACATTCTGAATACAGAATCCCTACTGTGTGCAGCCACAGTGGAATATTCATGTGCCTCCGACATGATTTTAAACAGCTCACATACGTAAATTAATTTCATCTTCAAAATGACCCATTCCAACAACAAAATTTCATGATTGAATGAAGTGGTGTGTTGGAGAGTCACCTTTGGAACAAGCTGGAGGCAATCATTCCCGAGTTGAAGTATTTCCCTGAAGGACGTAGTGCGTGCTCTGAACCAGCTACCAATCTGGGGTACTCCTTGTCAGGTGCTCTAGCCAGAAGATGCTGGATCCGGGAACCTGTCCAGCAAGGCTGACTGATCTGGCTGGTAAAGAAACAATGCACCTTTTTTAGATTCAGACAGTTTATGACTTATGTAGACAGCAAAAGCAAGAAGAACACAGGCACCCGCTCCCCATGTCCTTTGTCTCGTGGGGTGGCACCCAACAAAAGGGGACGTGGCATTTGCAGCAGCCTGAGATGCGGCACACGCTCAGGTCACAGTGGAGCAGTTACGGGGCCCAGCAGCCGGAGTCTAAAACAAGAGGCAGAGGCCTCACACCTCATTGGAATTTTACAGCCTGAGGAGAGAGCGTGTCGTGATAACCTCTGCAAGATAAGGCGGTGAGTGGCACATGTCACCAGCCTCCTATGCTCTCGTGTTCTGGAATGATCGCAGGGCCGTCTGCCAAGACTCAGATCGAATCAGCGGCAGTTAAACTCTGCCTATGTGGTTTATGTGGAGACGTGCAAGGTCACGAGAGTGCCACGGCAGAGCCATTCATCAACAGAACCAAGAACTGTCGGAGATTTCAGGGCCCGAGTGAGGAATGCTTCCCTCAGCTGAACCAATTATGATCCGTGAATTGAAAATTGGCTACTCTGCTTCCTGATGCCACTGGGTATGAGGCAAAGAAGGATGCTATCCAGTATTCAGTAAGGTAATCGGTGACCACAGTATATAAATTACAGTAGCTTTCTATTAGGGATCAATATTTGGTAATAAAATATATTGGGGGAAAAGTTCACTTTCACAATAACATGAAAAAATATTAACTACCTGAGAGTGTTAAAAAAAAAAAAAAAAAAGGAAAGAAAGAAACAGATAAGTCCTGTGTGGAGAGGAGAAAAGAGGTGGAAAACTTTACTTAAGGACCTAATAAAAGATTCAAATAAATGGAAGCACACAAGATGAGCCTTTGTGGAAAGATCCAACGTTTTCTAGTATAAATTTCGCTCCAAATAATTCAATAAGATAACTTGACAGGATAATTTTAGATTTTATTTAGAAAAATAAATGAGTGGAAATGGCAACAAAAAAAATATGTTCGAAAAAGTTTTTTGCACAGCAACAGGCAAAATGTTCACATTTTGACCACAGCGCCTTATCATGTAGTTGCTAATGATGGAAGGGGGGGGGGTGGGCTACTTTATAAAAGAGGGGGCTCCAGCTGAGAACTGTTCTCGCTTCTTTCCTGAATCGCAAAGGTGTTTCTGAAATTATTCTGAAATACGTCCTCTACTTGACTTCCCAGTCTGATGAATTTCTGGTTGTTCTGGAAAAGCAAAGACAAAAACAAGAGTAACCATTGCTGCTGAGTTTGGCTCTCATTGTCTCATACAATCCAGGCTTCATTTTATTTTATTTTATTTTATTTTATTTTATTTTATTTTATTTTATTTTAAAAATTATTTTTTTCAACATTTATTTATTTTTGGGACAGAGAGAGACAGAGCATGAACAGGGGAGAGGCAGAGAGAGAGGGAGACACAGAATCGGAAACAGGCTCCAGGCTCTGAGCCATCAGCCCAGAGCCTGACGCGGGGCTCGAACTCACGGACCGCGAGATTGTGACCTGGCTGAAGTCGGACGCTTAACCGACTGCGCCACCCAGGCGCCCCCAGGCTTCATTTTAGACGATCCCACGTGTTAAGTGAGAATTAATACAGTTAAGAGTAGCTTATGTTCCCTGATAACTTGATCATTTCTCTCAGAGATCATCTCTTCTCAGAGATGCAAAAAATTGTACTGTATTATAGTCCAATTCTTCATCAGAAACGTATTGATTCATTTTTTTCCCCCAAATTCTAGTTGTTCGATTTTCTCACATAGCACCTATGCCTTGCATGACCACGGTGGGACGGAAATGTTGAAGGCAGATTCATGATGTCCCCTTTCCTCCTTCACCCCTTGAGATATTCCTTGTTTATTACTTTTTTTGATACAGCCCTAAAAAATTCGTATATAAAGAAATCCAGGATTTTGAAATTTGAGAAATTTGATTGGGTATCTTCCTTTAGAGAAAAGAGACACTAGTTGCCTTTTACAACACACTTCTCGCAAGGGAGTGATCTGGGAGGCCTGGCGCCTGTAGGGATGCCCTTCCTGGCACCATGGCCTTGAGGGATCTGTCTGGAAGCAGCCTCCCATGCTCTGCGTCCGGACTGCAGCCCTGGGAACCAATGGAAATAGGCACTCGCCCGGGTGTGAGGGGGAGGCCGCTGTCCGCACATCCCAGAGAGGCCGGATACCAGCAGGCAGGTGCACAGTGGCAACAGCAAACTGTGCACGGGCAGAGTCTGTGCCTCGGCACCCAGTCTCCCTCCACTGGCTCCCTTAGTTAGGCCGAGTAAGCGTAGGAACCCGGGACAAAGGTGGAGACTCCTGGGACACGCACATAGCTACCCAGGTCCAGGAAAACATGCGTTTCCATTTCTTCTGGAAGGAGGTCGTCAGTCTACTGCTCTCTGTGGGCAAAAACTGAGTATCTACAAGTGAGTAAACGATGAGGTCCCAAGGTCATGTTTGCAAAGACAGCTTCTGGCTTGCTATAATTTTCCCCACCTTAGACCACGGGCTTTTAGAATACTTCCAGAATTTGTACTTGTGTGGGCTGGCCACACGATAAGGGAAACTGCAACATTTCCCTGATACAAGACCATGAAAGGCAGAGTGGCTTTAAGACAGAAAGAGGGACGCCCTGGGTGCCGCTCACCTTGTAAAATGCCCTGTGGTTCTGAAAGATGAGGCTCATGTCCTGCACAAACCCCTCCACTCGGATGTACAGTTTCATATTCAGCTTTTTCTTGATTTTGCTTAGCCACATGGGCTTTCTCAGGCCATGAGATGCCTCTCGACCCTGTTGGTCAAAGTGCCAAAGGACAGGCTATTAGCACTGTTCCCAGTCTACCCGCTGTTACAGATGGACGGCTTGTGCCCTCCCCACCTCCCCCTCAGCCCCCTCATTCCTGGGTTGAAATCCTGTAACCCCCGTTGTGATGGCGTCAGGAGGTGAGGATTTGGGAGACGATTAGATTGTGAGGGTGGGCTTCATGAAGGGGATTGGTGCCTTGATAAAAAGACCCCAGACAGCTCTCTTCCTCTCTTTCCACCTTGTGAGGAGACAAAGAGAAGTTGGGAGTCTGTAAGATCACACTGGCACCCTGATCTTGGACTTCCAGCTGAGAAATGAATGAAAGCAAAAATGTGAAAGCTAAACGTCTGCTGTTTAAGCCGCCCTGTGTGTGGTACCCTGTGACAGCGGCCTAAGCAGCCAAGGGCTGAGTAACCTGACCCAGCCATCCATCAATAAGACGAAAGATAATAACACTGGTACCCACTGGATTCATCTCACAAATTTGAGAATGCCAGTTTGGGGCTTTGTTGCCGTTACTTACATAATGCGGTTTTGAGGCAAAAAAGGAGCTTTTTGAACAGGAGTAGACCTTCAAAAGGACAAACTCACATTTCTGCAAAAGATACGGGAGATTTTAAGTAAAAAGCAGCTTAGAGAGAATGAGGTGTACATATGCTGGGACAGAATGCCCAGCTCCCAGACTTGTGGTCTGTGAAACAAACATGGAATGGGAATTTTCTTTGCAATACAAACTTTAGTGTTAGGTCATGTGATCAAAGCACAGCAAGGAACAGCAGTTCACCCTTGGGCACCATCCCTCCAGCCCCTGCAAGACTGTGTTGCTTCTCTCAAGTCAACAGAAAGGAGGAGACTTCAGGTTTACATTTCAACTCACCAACTGCTCCTCAGGCAGCATCCGCCTCTTCAGGACCTCTGATTCCTGGTGACATACCTGGCTTTGTGGGTACCTTTCCTTAATAGCTTCTACCCTGCAGATGATGCAACTCCATGGGTCCCTGGAAGGTTGGGCATAAGGTCAGCAAAGGTAGGTGCTCTGTGAATCAGCCACTGTTTCTATAGCTGCTGAAGCCCTCTGTTCAGGAATGACTGGTGGTTTCCACCTTTTATCCAGCTTCTCTTTTGGACACTCCTTTGCACGAGAGCCCCATTTGGGCACCCTTGCCAGGCACCCCTCCCACTAATTGTGGTACCAGGACGGACCGTTTGTTGAGTGAGATGCCGTGGTGGGTGATGGTCTTTCACCTCAAAACTAAGAGTTCTCATCTGAGCCACTGTGGGCTCAGTAATGAGCCCTGTGAGGATTGGAAACTGGTACCTTCAGCGCTGGAGTCTTGGGCTTCAGAAAGACATCAGACCGTAGTAACAATCAGGAAACCAGCTCTTGTTTCTCAACTTTGCTGAATTAGCAAAAGACCACAGAGCTATAGGCATCCTCTCCTCTGGCATTGCCATATCTGTGCCTAGAATCTGCGCTGCAGAAATTTCTTGGAAAGGAAATCTATTGACAGAGTGGTGCCAGACATCTGCCATATTCCTCCAGATTCATTCTCCATTCTTCTCTGCCAGGCTACCTGTGCTGAAGAGCTCTCGATAATCAAGTGGATACAGTGATCCTTCTTAGACATGCCATTTGCCTCTGTCCCTGGCTACCCCAGTGCTTGCTTGAGGGGCCCACTATCAAATATCCATGGTGTGAAGTTGGGGACTATACACGGGCTCAACAATAAAGCAGACCTGTCTTCTGCCTCTGCAAATTGCCCAACTACAGAGCTTTATGCTGAATCTCTGAGATGACACCATTCCCTGGGGACTACCTGGGAGAAGGTAGATTACATTAGACTCTCCCATTATGAAGGGACAATGCTCTGTCTTCATAGGGACAGACACAATCCTGGTTGAAATCATCCATCCTCCTTGGCCATAGCAATTCTGCTCACACTACCACTTTCAGAATGCCTTATTAGTCTCCGTGTTATCCAACATACCATCAGCTCTGACCAAAGATACATTTGCTGGGATTTTAGAGCAAAGGAATGCAGTGTAAATGGCCTTCTGAAGGCTCACCACAACCCCAGATTTGTCAACTTTTTAATGTTCCCATCACAGGTATGTTCTTTAAACCACCAGCTAATGTATGGTGTCGTCACCCCCATCAAAGTTCATGGGTCTGGGACCTGGTGGGGGGAGTGGGGGTAACATCTCTTTCTATTACACTTAATAACCACTTGAAGACTTTTTGCTTCCCATTAATCTGCTGCTTCCGGCAGTAGTAAACAGCTTTGGGCCATATTTCTGGATCCTGATACTTTAAGACTCTGGTGCCTCTGCATCAAGACCCATACAACCAGAGTCAAACTTTGCAGGATGAATGCACATGGTGGGAGGAGCTGTGCCACAAGAAGGAAGGGCAAGAGGGGGCCAGGTCTCACCAACCTTTTAGCATCTATAGGGTGGATGTGGCATGTCTCATGAAAGGACCTTGAACAAGTATCACAGCAGAACAGCATCCCGGGTCCACCGCACACCTCGCATTCATTTGAGTTTTCCGGCTGGAAGGGGAGATAATGTAGACATCACTGGGACTAGTAAGTCCCCAGAAGGTCAACACATGGGGCTTTAGAACACATGGCCTTTGCTTGTACCAAGGTGACACTTACAAATTTCTGTCCTCAAAATATTAAGGAACAACACTGAGTGAGGATTTCAAAAGAAGACATTCTGGTCTGCAGTGAAGTTTGGGAGGGGGTGGTTATTAGACCATTACGGTTTTCTTTATGAAGGCAGAGATTCTGATACAGACTAGCAACGACAACAACAAATGAGGGATTAAAGATAACCTGAGAAATTTATTAACAAATAAATGTAATACGGTGAATATAACACAGTGTCTTATCTAGTTGTCTACATTGCATCATCTACATTGAGTCATTGAAGAGTGATTTATCTAGAGTTTAATGTAATGGATTAAACTTATGACATAACACTGCATCCCATTTTCTTGGCCATAAGTTTCCCATGATTTGAAGGACCTGAGAAGGAGTTCCTGCACTATGGCCTCTGTGCCTGGAGGGTCCTTGAGCCTGTGGCAGTACCTCTGGGTTGGAAAGACATGGGCACAGATGACCAGAAGGATGCCAGAGCTCTTTGGTTCTGGGAGCCTGGGGGAAGATACCCATGACTCAGCTCGGCATGTAAGGTGCGGAGGTGCTACCTCCAAATGGCCAGGGAGGGTCCTACCAGCAACTGCCACTGTTGAAGCCCAAGGCCTTACCCTCATTTTCTGAGCACATAGAAGATTTGGTGTTTTTGTATATAAGGAAGATGGAGGGGTCCACAAAATTGGCTGATGCTGGATTTTTCACCTCAATCTGTGGGACCTTTAGCCAGATTTAATTTCATTTAGTGAAGTTAAACATTTGATAGTGTTTATATCTAAGTATTATGGAGTAACAAACATATGTTAAGAACAATAGAATTAATAGACCGAAATAAGAATTGGTCAAGGAATGAGCCCATTGATGGGCAAAAGAAATCACACCTTTTTCCTCCTGTGTTGTGTGTGTGTGTGTGTGTGTGTGTGTGTGTGTGTGTGTGTGATAATCTATGTGGCAATAACACGTGAATCCCTACACACTATAATTTCTATGTAAGAAGGTGGTGTGTCTGTGCTGGAGAAATGCCCAGAGGATGAACACCTGAATACTCTCTTGGGACTACCTGGGAAGCAAGAGAACCAGTTGAGGAAAGCCGCATGGTGGGGGAACATTTCATCCAATGGGTGGCAGTTCTACACCTAGATGAAAATATCCTGTCTATACCGTGGACTGGAAGAAGGATTTATGTCCTCATGTGACAATCTAGGTACAAAATAGTGCACAGACTTGGGGACTGGCCAACCCAGTGAAATGGTTGGGTCTCTTGATGGTGATGAGGAAGGGGAGCAGTGACAGGGGGCACCATTTCACCTCTTCCTTCTAGAAACACTCTTCATACTTTGTTCCAGGATATTCCACTCTCTTGGATTTTTTCCCTAACCCTCTGTCTCTTTTTGTTCAGGTTCTTCACTTGGAATGATGGGAAATCTTTGGGGCTCTGTCCTGTGTCCCCTGTTCATTCCACTCTGCTGGATGACCACAACTGCTCCCATGACCACGCCTTCCACATCTATCCCCAGACTTTAAAGCGGTATCTCTAGTTACCTTTTGAGTCCTCAAACATCCAAACTCAACTTTCTGTCACCTCCGGGTAGATGTTTTTCATCATGTCTGAACCCATCCCAACCCCAACCACATTCCTTGTCTTGGATCTGCTCCTCTTCGGTTGTCCCTCATCTCACCAAGCACTCCAGCATCCACCCAGAAGCCTGGAAGTGAACATATAACCCTCCCTTTTCGCATCCCAGATATCCATCCCATCACTGGTCCTGCTGATCTTATTTGTCAAATATCCCATCTTCTTCTTAGTGCCTCTGTGAGGTCGACAGCCACAAGGATGCAGAGCCCTTACTTACAATGCTGCCTTATTAGCCAAAGCACAGTGGCCTGCTTTTTGGGTTCCAGATCATAACAGTCAGAATATCATCCCTGTGCCCAATAAGCTGATGTAAATTGGGATATGTCTCAATTTGTAAATTCTTTTCATCTGTAAATTCAATATAAGAAGGACACAAAAGTCACACATAAGAGGAAATTCTAGGCTCTTGTATCTAGCCCATGTCTTCCCTTTATTGAAAGGGAAAACTTAAGGAATAGCCTGTCAGGGACATACCTGGGCACATCCCCACATGGGCCTGAGGTGGTCCTGGTATGGGGCCATGTAACCATTTTTCTTTTTTGTCATAACAGATGACATTCGTGGATGCTGACCATTGATGGGTCAAGATTTCTGGACCATCATCTTATAAAGTGCACTGCAAGTAGGCCCTGAGAAAGAATGAATAAACATGCCAATCCCGTGCTGGAATAAACATGCCAGTCTGTAGTCTAGGAAGCCTGTGAACTTGACATACGTCTCTTCAGTCTTTTTTCTTATTTTCTTTTTTAAATGTTTATTCAGTTTTCATTAAAAAAAATTTTTTTTTAATGTTTATTTATTTTTGAGACAGAGACAGAGCATGAATGGGGGAGGGTCAGAGAGAGAGGGAGACACAGAATCTGAAGCAGGCTCCAGGCTCTGAGCTGTCAGCACAGAGCCCGACATGGGGCTCGAACTCACGGACCGTGAGATCATGACCTGAGCTGAAGTCGGATGCTTAACCGACTGAGCCACCCAGGCGCCCCAGTTTATTCAGGTTTTAGTGTGAACAGGGGAGGGGCAGAGAGAGAGAGAAGGAGACACAGAATATGAAGCAGGCTCCAGGCTCTGAGCTGTCAGCACAGAGCCCGATGTGGGGCTCGAACCCACAAACTGCGAAATCATGAGCCAAATTTGGAGGCTTAACTGACTGAGCCACCCAGGTGCCCCTGTCTCTTTAATCTATTTAGCAAGAAATTTGTCCTTTTGCTTGGCAGTGGTTCTCAACCTGCTGTACAGTAGAATCACCTGGGGAGCTTTAAAAAAAACTCTGATGCCTAAGGCCCCACCCTCAGAGATTCAATTAATTGCATGTGATTTTGGTGGTTTGCTTCACCAGGATGGACACATAGTATGTTTTAAACATTCCCCTGGTGCAGTCATTAGTGGAGACCTCTGGCTTCTAAAGCAGTGGTTTCTGGATCAGCAGGAGCAGCATCCATTGAAACTTGTTAAAAGTGTAAATTCTCAGGCCCCCCACCTCACTCACTGAATCAGAAGCCCAGAGATTCTGATGGGCACTACAGATTGAACAGCACTGGCTCACTGTGGTCAACTTTGTGCATTAAAACCACCAGAGTTGCTTTGAAAAATGTCAACCTGCAGGCAGCACCTTAGAAGACTACTATGAGAACCTCTGAGGGTGGGATCTTCAGCTGATGGCAATGAGCAGCCAAGGTTGGGAGCCCACGGTCTAGAAGGATTTCTTCCATCAAGGCCTGGGAGCTGTAAGTAGAGTTATTATCAGCCCACAAAGTCTGTCACAGAAAGGTTATGAAAAGGAGTGAGGACATTCTTGCTGGAAGAGGTGCCTTTTAATCTTCACAGAGGGCTTGGTGGTGAGCTGTAAGAAATAACCCTCTGTGTCCATTTCAGAAATCAGAAAAGTTGCACAGACCCCAGGATTCAAGGGTCCCACCTCCAGCAGAGGAATGAGAGTGGTGTGGATGCATCTAGATCGTGCTGGGCAATGCATTTGCTAGAAGGCCAGCATGGCCTTGGCGACCTTTTTCTATCCCCTCTCTGTTGGCATCCCATATCAGTACAGCTGCACATCATACTAAAATGGGAGGTTCCCCCTGGAGTTGTGCAAAAAGCTGACTGCCGAAAATGTCCATCTTGTTGCAATGAAAACAATCAAAGTATGATTTATCTTAGACAGAGGGGTCATCTCTGCTGTTGGCCGACTCTAAAGCAGCCAGCCGTAGCAAAGCAGAGAATGGACAGAATGGTCTGCGCATCATCGAGCACTACCCGAGCAGTTAGCGTAGAACTGTCTGTGACTTGCTCCGTGTTGATGGCTTCAGTCTTAGCCAGCTCAGCATCCTGATGGCTCCCTTCAGATGGACTCCAGGGTTTCCATAAGGACCGTGAATGCATTACTCTGCAGCACCCACTTGCCCTGTGTATATTTCTCTGCAGGACTCATGACAGGGTCCACCCCTGGACTTGCCAGCAGGGCCCAGCCTGTTCCTTCTGGCTGATGCTTAAAACCATCTTAGCTCCTTCTGCACCTTAGAGTAGATATTTGGGGTTTTCCTTGCCTTCCCTATCACCTTTTTTAAAATGCTGATATTCTCTCAAATTTGCTCCTTACCCCTAATCTGCAGGCCAGTCTTGACTATTACCACTGGCTCTAGAGGCCCCAGTGATCTAGAGTTCTGCCTCCCCTACCCACTTTCGAGGGGAAATAAAGAAACAGGAAACCTTCCCTGAACAAATTGAAAGGATGCTTTCATGCAGAGACACCAGCTCCAGAACCATCTCCCTGGTGTGGGTGATGTGTCTGCCGTTCTCTGCTCATCACACACGGTGACATGCTCCAACTGAGTATGCACATGCTTTGGGGGAGCACAGCAGTGACACAGATAATGTATGGAGGAACAAGGCCAGTATTATTCTGGGGTTACAGGTGGGAATTAGTACTTACGTAAGGGTCATCTCTCCCATACTCTGGGGCAGTCTGTAGAAAAGAGATAAAGATTGAATGACAATATTGTATACGATTTTTTATTGACCACACATTTGAGCAGACTTCTTTATGTAAAGGATTCATGCCACAGCCCTCCCTCTGTTTTATATCTGTTTTTATGGATCTATATATCTAACAGGAGAATTAAAAAGCATGAAATTGTTTGTTTCTGGCAGTTTGGCCCAATGTAAGTTCATTCTCTGGCTCTCAGACCCAAGGCAGGCCTTTGTGAAGCTATGAGGGGACTGTGGCCCTGGATGCCACAGATGGGGCTGGGATTGCAATGAGAGAATCAGGCTGAGGACTGAATATCCACGGCCCCCAGCAGCCACAGTGCCCAGAATCCTGGACACCATGCAGCTGTCCCAAAGAACCCCACTGTCTTCTGCAGCTCACTCAGGACATAGCCCTGAAGATAAAATGGGTCTAAGGTCCCCAGTCCTACAGTTCTTCTTCCTGAAGCTAAGCACCTCACCACTTTCTCCTGAATCCCAAAAGCTTGCACTGACTGATATCTGTGGAATGAGTTGGCTTTCTTCAGTCTGGAACAACGGCGGCCTCAACTTTCACCTCCAGCCCAAGGCATAGAGGCCATAGACAAGTCACACAGTGTGATCCAAAGTACAATGGCTTGGGAGGCAGCCACATCACTGCTTGCCTCTCAGAAGGGCCTAGAACCTCCACCCCACCCCGATAGTTATGGTCCCGTATTAGACAACAAAGTTGAAACAATCCTTTGGGTCTGTTTGGCCTCCTGCGCACTGCCGTTGGCCAAGCATACACTTAGTGCTTAGCGCTTGCTCCCCAGGTGTTTGTTAAATGGATACATAAGTGCACAAACAAACGAACACAACTGTCACTCAGAGACAAGGTTTCTTAGCAGCCGGTAAATGATCGGATTGGAGTTTTATAGCTGACTATCTTGGAACACCTCAGCTATCACTATCAGGCTTAACAGGAATCGTATGAGCAGGGAAACTGCCAGAAGCACCACCTGTCATTTGATGACACAAAGGACAGAAGCCTAGGGTCTGGGGAAGGAAGAGACCCTCTGGAGCGATGCTCTGAGACCTGAGGTGGTCACAAGGCTGTAACCCTCGGCTCCCTAGCACTGGGTGGAGATGTTTGCTCTTAGTGAACAGAGCAAATAGTATCTCTTTCTCCAGAAAACCCAGTGGATGCAGACCCTAGTGACTGAGTCTCTAGCATAAGGTCAGTGGGGCAGGTTGTCCCAGAAACCAGCTTGGTGAAGACCGTGACTTTCTGGTGCGGCAGAGATGGGCCAAGGTCACCTCTCAAGGTCACCTCTATTGGAGGTCAAGAAAATGGAAGTTCTTCCATATCCTTTCTGCACCACACAGGTTCTCTCTCACACATACTCTTGGAGAGGCCATAGAAGACACCAACTATCCCACCACCTTCCCTGGAATCCATACAGCATGAAAACCACTGGTCCATGAGCTCCAGAAGGGGACTTTGAAGGAAAGAGTATTTGCTCCATAGACAGAACTGAGGTGTGCAAAACCCATCTGGTGAGGCCTGATGCTTTTACCCAGAGACGCTCAGCTACAAAATCATGTCCATGGTGTCTCTCCACAAAGGAAAACTCTTCTGGGTCAACAATGTCTCGCCCAGTGCACATCAGCCTTCCAACCTCTCTATTCTCTAGGATTACATCTCCATAAAGGAATTGAAAGTTCCCTTAAAGAAAGACCTCTTGAAGAAGTCCTCAGTGTGAGTTTGTGTGTGTGTGTGTGTGTGTGCGTGTGTGTGCGAGCACGCGTGTGTGTGCATGAAAGAGAGGAAAGATATAAGAGAATGGGAGAGAATGTGATTTGGGTTTCTTGCTTCACCAGGTGACACACGACTATTATCTCTTCCAAGGGGTGAGACATTGGTAGAAGGTCATGTGATAATTACCTTTCTTCTTTTTCTTGGTGGGTCTGGTAGAAATTTATTCTGAAATAGAAATGAGATTAATGCCAAATGGGTCCTTGTTTCTACTCTGTGAGCTTTGTATCTCCAACTGCCTTCCAGATATGCCCCACTGTCAGCACAAATTCAAAGTGTTTTCATGGAAAATAACATCCCTCTCCGAATCCCTAACACACTGCTCTCTCTTACCCAGATTTAGCTTTAAGGGCAACTTTAAAAACCGTGCCCTCTCTTTTGCTCCCCTCATAGCCATGCCAGGTTTTCCTTCACAATGTCTTCTATACCCACTGCTTCCTGTCCGACCTCCAGGACCTCTCTAGCTTGTGTCTTTATACCTCACATGCTATAGCTACTCCACTGGCACTTAGCCAGTGAGTGACAGACTGGGGCAGGCTCTTAGTGGCCTTGGGCACATAAAGGTGTCCATGCCTTTGGGGAGACAAGTGCGAAGAGCCATTATGTAATGGTGATGGTGATGGTAAGGTGATGATGGTAAGAGTGATGAAGTGTAAACCGTGCTCTCACAGAGTATTTTGGATCCAGAGATGGGTCAGTATGGTAGGCTAAACAACGACCCCCAACGATGGTCAGATTCTCAGACCTCTGAATATGTTAAATTAAGTGGTAAAAAGGACTTTACAAATGTAATTAAATTAAGGATCTTGCAATAGGAAGATCATTCTGATTATCTGTGTTGGGACAATGTAATGACAAGCATCCTTTTGCAAGGGAGGCAGGAGGGTCAGAGTGAGTAGTAAGAGGTGTAACGATGAAACATGAGGTTGGAGTGACGTCAGGAAGAGCCTTGAGCCAAGGAATGCAGGCAGCTTCCAGAAGCTGAAAAAGGCAAGGAAACTTCTGGAAGGTTCCAGAAAGAACCAGCCCTGCCAACACCTTGCCTTGAGCCCAATGAAACTGATTTCAGACTTCTGGCCTCCAGAACTGTTAGGATAATAGATTTCTATTGTTTTAAGCCACCCAGGTTGTGAAAAGTTGTTACAGCAGCCACAAGAAACAGAGGCAGAGGGTTTTAAAGGACTTTAGAGAGTATGCTGTTTGAACTGGGCCTTGCAGGCTGAGTGGGGGTGTATCAGGCACAGAGGCAGTCAAGGTCACATGAAGTATCTGTGGCTGCAAGCACTCCATCCTCCTACCCATCTTGCATTCTCTGATCAGATTAATACTTCTATTTTTAAAAAAATTTTTTTTAGACAGAGAAAGAGAGCACAAACAGGGGAGGGGCTCAGGTAAGAGAGAGAGAGAGAGAGAGAGAGAGAGAGAGAGAGAGAGAAAGAGAGAGAGAGAGAGAGAGAGAGAGAGAGAGAGAGAGAGAAAGAGAGAGAGAGAGAGAGAGAGAGAGAGAGAGAGAGAATCCCAAGCATGTTCCACATTCAGTGCAGAGTCTGACATAGGGCTGGGTCCCATACCCAAAGCCAAGGGTTGGATGCTTACCGACTGAACCATTGGGGTATCCCTGACTGGATTAATACTTCTAAAGCAGTGTCTCACCTATGTCAGTCATCACTAACTCAACACCCCCCTCCCCCCATGATCCCCTCATGATGAAAGGAAGGGTCCAGACTCCTTCCTCTGGCCTTAAGATGTCTTCCATCCGCTCAGCCCACGTAACAAGCCTACAACTTCTTGACAAATCACAGGCAGGATTTTCACTCCATCCTTTCTATGTAGAATGCCTTGTTCCTACATTTTTGCTCATCAGGACTATTCTTTTTTTTTTTAATTGTTTTTAATGTTTATTTATTTTTGAGAAAGAGAGAGAGAGAGAGAGAGAGAGAGAGAGTGAGCAAGCACTGGGGAAGGGGCAGAGAGGAGACACAGAATCTGAAGCAGGCTCCAGGCTCTGAGCTGTCAGCACAGAGCCCAACGTGGGGCTCGAACTCACAAGCCTAAGACCATGACCTGAGCCAAAGTTGGACACTTAACCAACTGAGCCACCCAGGCGCTCCAGGACTATTCTTTTAAGACTCAGTTCAGAGCACTATCAACAATAGCCAAATTATGGAAAGAGCCCAAATGTCCATCGGCTGATGAATGGATAAAGAAGACGTGGTATATATACACAATGGAATATTACTCAGCAACCAAAAAGAATGACATCTTGCCATTTGCAACAATGTGGATGGAACTAGAATGTATTATGCTAAGCAAAATAAGTCGGTCAGAGAAAGATAAATATCATATGATTTCATTCATATGTGGAATTTAAGAACAAAACAGATGAACATAGGGGGAAGGGAAGGAAAAATAAGATAAAATCAGAGAGGGAGGCAAACCATAAGAGACTTGTAAGTACAGAGAACAAACTGAGGGTCGCTGGAGGGGTGGTGGGTGGGAGGATGGGCTAAATGGGTGATGGGCATTAAGGAGGGCACTTGTTGGGGTGAGCACTGGGTGTTATACGTAAGTGATGACTCACTAAATTCTACTCTCGAGATCATTATTACACTATATGTTAACTAACTTGGAAGTAAATAAATTTATGTTTTACTTTTAAATCAATAATTTTTTTAAATGTTTATTTAATTTTGAGGGGGATGGTATGGGCAGAGAGAGAGAGAGGGAGACACAGAATCCGAAGCAGGCTCCGAGCTGTCAGCACAGAGCCTGATGCGGGGCTTGAACTCACAAACTGTGAGATCATGAGCTGAGCCACAGTGGGACACTTAACTAACTGAGCCACCCAGTTGTCCCTAAATAAAATTTTAAAAATTAAAAAAAAAAAAGACTCAGCTCAGTGGAAACCATTCCATGAAACTGTCCTCAACCCCAAGCTCAGAAATAATCCTCCCTTCCTGGAGCCACTGCATCTCTTCCTGCCAGCACCCCTCCTTATAGCACCGTGTGCTGTGTGGTCCCCTGGTGACGAGGCTCGTGTGCCACCTACTGTATCAAGGAGGTACCTGGTCCTGTGTCGTAAACACGTAGCCCTGCTCCGGCATGGCTGGGGCTCACACCTTACACCCTGTGGATTTAGATGCAACTCGGTAGATATTTGCTGAGCAAAGAGCTTTTCTTCATCATTAGAGTGGCACAAGGAAGGGACATCTGGGTCATGCGACAGAGTCAGAAGGCATGAGCTTGTCTGCAATAGAGACCCAGCCTGTTTTGTCCACGTCAAGGGGCTGATATGGGGGCCAAAGGAGATATTTTGAAATGCAATGTATTTATATTCTCTTTCAAGGATGAATCTCAGAAGGCTATCAAAAGAAATAACGGTAAAATATTCTGCAATCCAAGAAACATTTATACTGATGTGTTATTTTCAGATACAGAGATCTACCATGCCACTTTAAACTTTAGTCTCCCCCCCACCCCCGACACACACCAATTTACTTTCTGTGACCAGATTACACAGTGGCAATTATTAGTGGTTGAGTCAGAGACATAATTTACGGTTCTGCCTTCAAAAGGGTAAGAGCTTGGGGGGTGTCTGGATGGCTCTGTCGGTTGGACATTTGGCTCTTGATTTAGGCTCAGGTCATGATCTCTCTGTTTGTGAGATCAGGCCTGCCTCAGGCGCAGTGCTGACGGTATGGAGCCTGCTTGGGGTTCTCTCTCTTCCTCTCTCTCTCCTCCTTCCCTGCTCATGCTCTCTCTCTCTCTCAAGATAAATATAATTTTAAAAAACATTAAAAAATTCCAAAAAACAAAAGGATAATAGCTCATGCATTTAGAGGATTAACGTCTAATATAAAGCAGCCAAAATACTCTTGAGTGGAATGTTAGTACATAACATGTGCATTGTGATCTGGGCAAGGGGGTCATGGCAGTTTTCTGGACACTGAGAAATTCTGCTGATGCTTGGAGCTGATGAACCGTGACACTAAACCCTTGATTTAAGCCCTGTGTCATTGGGATACCTCGATCAGCTGTTTCAGGGGGAATCCACCACACCTCACGCTCATCTTCCAGTTCTTGGATGGTCCGTGGTTTCCTTCAATTTCAAATTCCCTGAGGGTGAACCACCTTCCATCCTCCCCCTTTATACACCTCTGTGCAATTCCTGTGAGACAAAAATAAGAAGTCATAAGGGAGCGCCTTCTCAACTATAAAACCCCCCCAAATATGCCCCCCCCACCGCCCCGTGGATCTTGGCTCAGAATCTGTAGCAAGAGAGCTGAGATCCCTCTCAGGGCCCTACAAGCAGCCTGAAAGGCAAGGGCAAGAGGGAACTTCCTGCCGTGTGCACACATATCATTGACCTTTGTGCAACAAGGAAAATAATTAACACCAACATGTATTTTTTAAAAGTATTTCACTACATTCAAAAGAGAAACAACTGAATGGCCCTGAAGATGGATGAGCAGGCTTCTTTTTCCTGCCTTCTCTGAGAGGTAGGCTGGGTTTCAGAGGGGACACGAGGCCACACAGGTGGATGAGTGGCTGCTGTCACCACCGCCACATCTGCCTCACCTTGTTGGTCATCCAGCTAATGGCAATCAGTTATTTCTCATATTTTGGACTCAAAGCTATTTTATGCGAAAAGCATGGAAATATCATCAAGGAAGGGGGCAAAGTTAAAGTACACACCTGAAATTTGGCCCCAGGGAAACATTAACACTTGTTGGTGCCTAAAGAACTATATTTGGGGAAGGGGGAATCAATTATGACGGGTGAATGTTTGTAGTGTACTTTAACAGTGATGATTTGCAAAGTATTTTATATCCATTATCTCATTTTTTCCCCCTCATAATAACATGGCAAGTTTTATCATTATTCTCATTTTGTACAGGAGGAAGGTCAAGGTAAGAAAGACCAGGAATTTGGCCCAGACGAAACACACACTTTTGGTATTGCTGAAACATGAATCTGGGTCCTCGAATTCTAAATCCTGTGCTCCTCCCAGCGAGATCAAGGCTCTACAGATGTTATGAGGATGGTACCGTGAAGGTTGTTGCCAGATTTCTCAAACATGTACCTTTTCTGCCCTGATATTAAACTACTTGATCTCATTGGGTGCTGGACAGCATCCTGTGGACCATTTCCATGGGGGAAAGGAAAAATGTCCTGTTATGTTTGCTAATTTTAAGTGTGGAAATACCATTTCTTCCCTATCTGGGATGCTGTGCAGAAAAGACTTAACAGGGCAGACCTGAGGCTGCTACCTTTAGAAACGTCTGCTTGCAAGGTTGGCTCTTGACTGGTATCTGGGAACTTGCATTTAGGGAGGGGTCCTACCATTCCTAGAACTTAAGAGTGTCTCGCTGCCCTAAACTGTTTATACAAACAATATGGTTTCCTTTTGGGAGTCTAGAACTTTGGCATGTGCTAGGCAGAGGGCACCTACGTGATGACCCCCTAATAAAAACCTGGACTCTGAGACTCAGAGGGGCAGATTCCTCTGGTAGACAGCATTTCATACATGTTGCTACAATTCATTGCTAGAGAATTAAGTGCACCCTGTGTGACTCCACCAGGAGAGACCCTTGGAAACTGGCACCTGGTTTCCTTTGGACTTTGTCCTGTGTGTCTTTTCCTTCTTTGATTTTCCTGTGTACCCTTCCAATTTCGGAAATCATCATCATGAGTTCACTATATGCCGAGTCCTACGAATCCTCCTAGGGAATCACCACACCTGGGGATGGTCTTGGGAAACCCCTGACACAGGTGTCTACCCCTGAACAATATATTATTCACACTGGTACTTTCCAGTTGAAAAGCATAGAAGACCATGAAGCCCACCTTCTTTCATTTTTCTCTTATATAAAATCCCCTTTGCCTCTCCACAGGTCACAGGAACTTTTGGGAGGTGAAAATTCATATTTGTATCTCTGGGAATTCTTGGACCTGCAAAGAAGCATTATTGTTTTTATTCCACTTTTCTCTACAACTATGCACTGTTCTGACCTCCTCCCTCTTGAGATCTTTCTTTTATAATTTAAAATGTATTGGAGGGATTTGCCCCATGAACTCATTACCCTTCTAGGTCTTTCTTCTATAGCAGATTAGATGCACAAAGATAATGTCATCCTCTAAAAGCCTGCATTAAATGTCTTGTGTGGAGGTGTCTGTATCTCCAAGTTTGTTGACTACAACTCCCCATCATGCAATAATTTTCCTCCTATCATATTATTGCTTTGAAGTTATGTAGATGGAGATAAGCCCTTCAGCTTTTAGTTTTGTCTCCTCACTTGAGGAATCAGCTGAGGGACAGAAAACAGGATTGTAATGGAGTGCCTAGAAGGGATGGTGTCTGTCTTCCCTCCTTGTTCTCTGCCTGTTGCACTTTTACTTCATGTGAGCTTTCTCTGTGGCTAAAGGAGAAACTCAGGATGGGGTGTGCTAGAACTGAAAATTGCTCAGGGAGGGGACCTCTGCACAACCTTTGGGCAGGGTCACTGGGATCTGATTCTGCCGAAGCAGGTGTTGCAAGTCTTAAAACTGACTTCAGAACATTCTGGCCAACATTTAGGGGGATTCATTAAAGACACATGCTGGGGCTTCTCTCTGGGATGGGAAAGATGGGTGGCCATGGTCTTCCCAGAGTCAGTTCGGTTAGAGCTGGGGTAGGCCTAGAAGGCCACCCAGTCTAATTTACCTGCCACTCACCCAGAGAAGGAAATGGAGTAAAACACCCACAAATGGTGATCCAAAGTCACACAACCAAAGGAAGTTTGGGAATTAGGACATAGGTCTTGTATTACCAGCGAGGGTCCCTCTTGATGGGCAACCTATGGCTCTCTAAGCTGTAAGAGATCAGCTAAAAATCATGTGAGTCACACCCTTTGTATTTTTTTCTTTATATTTTCCTTCTTCAAGCATCATCAGTATAGTGAAAGAAGCTCTGTATGGGCCCAAGGAGGCCTAGGATCTCTCAGATCAACTGACTAATCAATGGAGTGGGTGTTACTACCATCTTGTCTTGTTGTTGAAATTAACCAAGGCCAATGAATATCATAACATTTGTCACTTGCTCTAAGAGCCAGTTAAGAAAATTTATGGATCACTCCAAACACGAGTATAAAACAAGAATTTAGATACTTAATTATCAAAAGTATATTAACTCCTTCCTTTTACCTCTTTTTCTGACTCTTCTCAAAGGCCCAGTGTTGACTGTTTTTCTCCCTGAGAAAGTAAAAAAATAACATAAATGTGTCTTGTTTATAATATTACATTTCAAATAGTATTGTTTTGCAAAAACACCATTCAAAGGTAACTTTTCAGAAGCCTGTCTAGTACTTTGAGAAAAACAGCAAATGTGTGGATCAGGAGTCAGGAACTTTTTCCTGTAAAGGACCAGGGAGTAAATACTTAAGTACATAATTGCTGTTGTGACTACTCAAATCCGGTGTTGTATTGTGAAAGCATTCATAGATAACATTGAAATGAAAATATGTGGTTGTGTTCCAATAAAACTTTATTTATAAACAGTCAGTGGGCTAGATTTGTCCTGTGGGCCATAGTTTGCTGAACCCTGGCCTAGACTTAGTTACAAAGATGATACTTAACTGAGATTCATCTTATATTTCTTTTGCTATTATCTCTAAGTCAGTCCAAATAAATTTGGAATAGTGTTTTATGTATTTCCAAAGCAACTGGGTAAGAAGAGTGAGTTAGACATCTATTGAGTGCTTCTTGTGTGCCAAGAGCTATCCTTAGACCTTGTCCTTATCAACTTACTTAGAACATCCTTAGAACAAGTGATCAGATAGGAACTAATACTGTCCTCATCTTACATATGAGAAAAGTTAATGCTCACAGATAAAAATACAAATTAAAGGAAGATGCTGAAGACTTCCTTTGGGGGAGGGGAAGGGGAAAAATAGCTTCAAAAAGAGAGGGAGGCAAACAATAAGAGACTCTTAAATACAGAGAACAAACTGAGGGTCGATTGGGGGAAGGGGAGAGGGGAAAATGGGTGATGGGCATTGAGGAGGGCACTTGTTGGGATGAGCACTGGATGTTGTATGGAAGTGATGAATCATGGGTATCTACTCCCAAAGCCAAGAGCACACTATATACGCTGTATGTTAGCTAACTTGACAATAAATTAGATATGTTTTTAAAAGGCAGAATATAAGGTCTCAAGAGAGATCACATGGTGGATTCTACAAGTAGATAGCTGCCCCAAACTCCAAACTTGAAAGAAGATTTTTGTGTTGAAAGTGGTGGCAAAAAGGATCAAGGAGTTCAGAACTAACCCAATGAAAGGGAACTTCTAGAAACTGATGCCCAAATTCTAAAAGGTGTAGGTAGTGATAGCACAAAGGGTTGATTTAAAAGATGTCCCAGAAGAATGTAGTATCTAATTTATGTGTTGATTGTGTCCCAAAAAAGATTGAGTCATGTCCATGTGCATATTTGTATCTACCATTATTCAAAAGTGTTTGAATGTTGAGGGCAGGGACACACCTGGATGCTTTTTCTTTCTAAAGGTCTGTGCCCATGGCTGGAATCCTGGGGTACTAATTTGGGTGGTTCAGGGTCCAGGATAAAATCTCCTCCAGATACTCAACCATCTGGTCTTTCCTTTAAGCAGACTATGATCAGATGAGGCTGGAAAGGAATCTTTTTCTTCAACCAAGCACAAAAAGCCTTCATTTTGGGGGCCTTTGCTATAACAAAGGGTTTTTAAAAACTCATCAAGATACAATGGACCCAGGAGATATTTATTGATGATGCCTATTCTAAGAGGAATCACATCCCAAGATCAAGCATGTTCTACTCTACAAAGTATCACCCTAAGGAAGTTTATCAAGATTTTATGGAGGTGCATAGAGAGGAGAGATTCCCAAACCTTCATAAAGGAATCATAAGCATAGCTCTTGATACTAAAGATTCAAGAGATGTAAAATAAGTAACACGTAGACCTCAAATAAATAAATAAATAAATAAATAAATAAATAAATAAAACTTTCTTTAAAAATTGCTCTACATTGATCAGTTCCAAAGAACATGATTGTGCCAAGTATGGTAGTTAGTATGGTGGCCAGGTGACAAAAGCCAACCCACAAGTGTGGCTCTCTGTGGAACAGCCCTTTCCTGTCACTTGTGATGATGAAGTGGTAGGTTTGCCCAGGAAAACTAGCCAGTTCTGACTCAATCTACCTCCCTTCCTTCCTCCTCCCCCCCGCCCCTTCTCTCTTTTCTTGCAAGGGTCAAGGCCCACTGTCCCATGAGAAAGCTCTCTCTGCTTTCTCCGTGCTGTCTGTCCTCTCCTTTCCCATAGGTGGCCAAACTTAAACCCCAGCCCTAGCTACTGTCTGAGTGTGTTGAGTAGTAGCCATTATTGGCAAACATGCATTCTCTTGCTCTCAGTTTCTCTACGTCTAAGTCCTCTTGGGACTAGTGTGTGAGCTAGACTCTCCTTTCATCAAAATCACAGGATATAAAGCTGTATGTGAGGTTGAGATGGGCCTTGGAAGGCAGTGAGTCTATTACTATTTATCTTACTTTATAGATAAGGAAACTGAGGCAGAAGGGAGAGAGTGACACACTCAAGCTCACATGATTACCTCAAGGTCATGGGACATGAGGAAGGACAGCTACATCATTTGTGAGTGACATAGTGTTTTATGGCTAAAACGACTTCTAAGCTGAAAAGCTATCAGCTCAGTAGAGGCAGCACTGCAGTGGCACTTGGGCCCCAGTTTCTGATTGCAGATTCACCACCAAATTACTTTTTTGTGGTGTTGCCATCTTTCTCTCCCTGTCACATTTTGGAAATTGACTAAATCTGATGTATTTCTCAATAGTACAGCTACATAAAGCAATAGGGAAGTAGGTTGTTAAAAACATAGAATAAAGCATGAAAATTTAGATGTTTAGTTACTGAAAATGGAAAATGCATACATATTTTACATCTTTTTTTTTTACCTTTTGGTCTGCCTCTTTTCCTTGGAGCTCTGTTACTCAGATTTTGGATTCTACGTTTGTATCTCCTCACTGAGAAAACAAAAATATAAAAATATTGCTAAACATCCAATAGGTAAATGAAGAAATCAAAGAAGAAATTTAAAAAATACATAGAAACAAATGAATATGAAAACACAACAGTCTCAAATCCTTGGGACACAGCAAAAATGGTTCTAAGAGGGAAATTTATATTGATACAAGAATACCTCAAGAAACAAGAAACATCTCAAATACATAATCTAACCTTACACCTAAAGGAACTAGAAAAAGAATAAACAAAGCCCAAGGTTAGCAGAAGGAAAGAAATAATAAAGACCAGACCAGCAATAAATGAAATAGAGACCACAAAATAGAACATATCAATGAAACAAAGAGATAGTTCTTTAAAAAGATTTAAAAAATTTAGCCAGACTCATTAAGAAAAAAAAGAGAGGACACAACATCAGAAGTGAAAGAGGAGAAATAAGAACCAACACCACAGAGATACAAAGGATTATAAGAGAATGCTACAAAAAAATTATATGCCAACATATTGGACAACCTACAAGAAATGCATAAATTTCTAGAAACATACAATCTTCCAAAATTTGAATTAGGAAGAAATAGAAAATCCAAACAGGCAAGTTACTAGTAATGAAATGGAATTGACAATCAAAAAAATCCCCCAAAGTCCAGGACCAGATGGATTCACAGGTGAATTCTACCAAACATTAAAGAAGAGTTAATGCCTATCCTTCTCAAACTATTTCAAAAAATAGAAGAGGAAAGGGGCGCCTGGGTGGCGCAGTCGGTGAAGCGTCCGACTTCAGCCAGGTCACGATCTCGCGGTCCGTGAGTTCGAGCCCCGCGTCAGGCTCTGGGCTGATGGCTCAGAGCCTGGAGCCTGTTTCCGATTCTGTGTCTCCCTCTCTCTCTGCCCCTCCCCCGTTCATGCTCTGTCTCTCTCTGTCCCAAAAATAAATAAACGTTGAAAAAAAAAATTAAAAAAAAAATAGAAGAGGAAGGAAAGCTTCCAATTACTTTCTATGAGGCCAGCATTACCCTTATACCAAAACCAGACAAAGACCACAAGAATGCAAGAAAGCAAGAAAGGAAGGAAGGAAGGAAGGACGGAAGGATGGAAGAGGGGCACCTAGGTGGCTCAGTCAGTTGAGCATCTGACTTCAGCTCAAGTCATGATCTAATGGTTCATGAGTTTGAGCCCCACATCAGTCTCACTGCTGTTGGCCTGTCAGCACAGAGCCTGCTTCAGATCCTCTGTCCCCCTCTCTCTGCCCCTCCCCTGCTTGTGCTCTCCCCAAAATAAATAAATATTGAAAATGTTTTAATTAAAAAAACAGAAAGAAAGAAAGAAAGAAAGAAAGAAAGAAAGAAAGAAAGAAAAAAAAAAAACTACAGGCTAGTATCCCTGATGAACATAGATACAAAAATCCTCAACAAATTATTAGCAGACTGCAATCAACAATACATCAAAAGGACCATTCACCATGACCAGTGGAATTTATTCTAGAAATGCAAAGATGACTCAATATTTGCAAATCAATATGATGTACCACAACAACAGAATGAAAGATAGAAATCATATGATCATTTCAATAGAGGCAGAAAATGCATTTGACAGAATTCAACATCGTTCATGATAAAAACTCTCAACAAAACAGGTTTGGAGGGAATGTAACTCAGCATAATAAAGGCCATATGTGAAAAACCCACAGCTAACATCATACTCCATGGTGAAAAACTGAGAGCTTTTCTTTTAAGATCAGGAATAAGACAAGGATGTTCACTCCTACCTCTTTTATTCAATATTGTACTGGAAGTGCTAGCCACAGCAGTCAGACAAGAAAAAGAAATAAAAGACATAAAAATTGGTAAGGAAGAAGTTAAACTATCACTATTTACAGTTGATATGATACTATATATAGAAAACCCTAAACACTCCACAGAAAAACTATTAGAAGGAATAAATGAATTCTGTAAAGTTATAGGATACAAAAGTAATGTGCATAAATCTGTTGCATTTCTATACACTAATAATGAAGTAGCAGAAAGAGACATTAAGAAACCAATTCCGGGGGCACCTGAGTGGTTCAGTCAGTTGAGCACCTGACTCTTGATTTCTGCTCAGGTCATGAACCCAGAGTTGTGGGATGTGGCCTCATGTCAGGCTCTGCACTGACCATGGAGCCTGCTTGGGACTCTCTATGTTCCTCTGCCCTTCTCTCCCACCCTCTCTCTCTCTCTAAAAAGAATTCCATTTGCAATTGCACCAAATATAACAAAATACCTAGGAATAAACTTAACCAAGGGGATGAAAGACCAGTACTTTAAAAACTATAAAACATTGATGAAAGAAATTGAAGATGATGCAAACAAATCCAAAGATATTCCATGCTCATGGATAAATAAATATCAAAATGTCCAGAGTAATCAAAACAGAGGTTCAATGCAGTCTCTATCAAAATACCAACAACATTTTTCACAGAACTACAACAAATAATACTAGAATTTGTATGGAACCACAAGAGACCCCAAATAGCCAAAGCAATCCTGAGAAAGAAGAATAAAGCTGGAGGTATAACACACCCCAATTTCAAAATATATTACAAAGTGGTAGTAATCAAAATAGTACGGTAATGGCATAGAAACCGATGCACAGTCAATGGAACAGAATAGAGAGCCACACTAGTATGGCCAATTAATTTATGGCAAAGGAGGAAAGAATATGCAATGGGAAAAAGACAGTGTCTTCAACAAATGGTCCTAGGAAAACTGAACAGCTACATGCAAAGGAATGAAACTGGACCACTTTCTTACACTATATACAAAAACAAAATGAATTGAAGACTTAAATTGAGACTTGAAAACATAAAATTCCTAGAAGAAAACACAGGTGGTAATGTCTTTGACCTCAGCCTCAGTAACATTCTTCTAGATCTTGCTCCTCAAGCAAGGGAAATAAAAGCCAAAATGAACTATTGGGACTATACCAAAATAAAACTTTTGCATAGTGAAGGAAACCATCAACAAAATTAAAAGGCAACCTACTGAATGAGAGAAGATATTCACAAATGATATATCCAGTAAGGGGTAAAATATATAAAGAAGTTACACAATTCATAAAAAATGGTTAAAAATTGGTAGAGGATATGAATAGACATTTTTTCCAAAAAAAACCACCATACAGATGACCAACAGACACATGAAAGATGCTCGACATCACTAATTATCAGGGAAATGGAAATCCAAACCACAAGGAGATACCACATTATACCTGTCAGAATGGTTAGAATCAAAAAGACAGGAAACAAAAAGTGTTGGTGAGGATGTGGAGACAAAAGAATTCTTGTGCACTGTTGGTGGGAATGTAAATTTGTGCAGCCACTGTGGAAAATAATATGGAGGTTCCTCAAAAAATTAAAAATAGACATAACATATAATCCAGTAATCCCACTACTGGGTATTTACCCAAAGGAAAAAAAAAAATTCTAATTCAAAAAGAAGTATGCATTCCTATTCTTGTTGCAGCATTATTTACAATAGCCAAACTATGGAAGCAATTGAAGTTTTCATTTACAGACGAGTAGATAAAGAAGATGGTGTGTGTGTGTGTGTGTGTGTGTGTGTGTGTGTGTGTTGGAATATTACTCAGCCATAAAAAAGGATAAGATCTTGCCATTGGTGACAACATGGATGGACTTAGTAGGTATAATACTAAATAAGTCAAATAGAGAAAGAAAAACACCATATAATTTCACTTACATGTGAAATATAAAGAATAAAACAAATGAATAAACAATAAAAAAGCAGAAACAGATCTATAAATATAGAGAACAAACTGATGCCAAAGGGGAGGAGGTGGGGGATGAGGAAAATGTATGAAGGAGAGTGGGAGACACAGCCTTCCATTATGGAAGGGCTAAGTCACAGGCATAAAAATTATAGCCTAGGGAATATAATCAATCTAGGTAGGGTGACTGTGTGGGGAACCAGCTGCACACCCACTGACAGTAGGACCATAAGAAGACATGATTCTCATGGCCCTCTCTGGGGAAAGGAGGAGCTCAATTAGCTTTTCTTGAAAGATATTCTGTCCAGAAAGATAGGATGAACTCAGCAGGGGTGTGGACCTCCTCTAAGGGGGAAGTGGTAAGCACTCAGCTCCTGTTTTAGAGGAACTTTCATGGACAGATTCTCTTAAAGAGGAGTTCTTTAAAGAGCCCACAAACGTGGCTCATGCATCCTCCATATCTGGAAGACAGGAAGAATTGATCATAAGAAGGCTATTCCTGCTTCTTCCTTCTCCCCCTCTTCCACAACTTGAATTAGCTGAAAACATAGATACTGAGTAGGGTTAGATAAGAGTATGCATAAAAGAAGCAGCTGGTCTCACCCAACTTCTTCACTACATGCTTTCCAGTTGTAATATTATATCAGTTCAGGCTTTTTAACATTGTATGAGAATATCACCGCTGCCCAAAAGGATGAGCACAACTCCAAATCTTACCTACGACTTCGTCTTGGGACAAGAAGAGAACGATTTCAGAGAACAATTTTGAAAAGAAGTAGAAGGAACAAAGGTGATTTGTGCTTAAACTACCAACTCCAACATTTTAACAAAGCAGGCAAGACAGAGAGGTTTCACAAAAACTCAGAAGAACAAAATCTGGGACCTGGGTAAGTGTAACCTAAGAAATAAGTAAGGTAGGCAAGTATGGAGGTAAAATGATAGAGACAGTAGAAATATATGTATATATTTATTCATATGTTTATATTTTATTTATATTGTTTACATAAATATAGGCATGTATTACATACATATGAAATGGGAGGAGTTCAGTTATGTTATATATATAACGATGAGATGACAGAAATAATCAGAAGAAATGGAAAGGAAACAAAATATATCCAAATATGTTTTGACTCCACAAGAAATACCCTGCCACCTCTATGTGCCATATCAGCTTAGTAGCAGTATTTCATAGGATCTGATGTTAAAGAATGAAGAAAAAGAAATGTACTCTATAAGAGGAACATAAGTAGAACAGGATTGGGAAAGAGAAAAGAAAGGACAGATACCATACGTTTTCACTCTTATGTGGGTCCTGAGAAACTTAACAGAAGACCATGGGGGAGGGGAAGGGAAAAAAAGTTAGAGAGGGAGGGAGGCAAATCATAAGAGACTCTTAAAAACTGAGAATAAACTGGGGGTTGATGGGGGGTGGGAGGGTGGGGAGGGTGGGTGATGGGCACCTGTTGGGATAAACTCAGGGAGTTATATGGAAGCCAGTTTGACAATACAGTTCATATTAAAAAAAAAGAAAGAAAAGAAAGGAGAATAAGATGAGGAAAGAAAGGAGGAACACAATGGAAAGAAACAATTGCAAAGCTGGATGCAGAGAATGAAGTGCCACTCATTTTTTTTCATCCTCTGCTGCATGAACACAGTATGGCGTATGCTCTGATTGAGCTTGGTTTAAGTAACTGTTTCCCAGGCTTAGATCTGATGTGATACCAGGACTCTAGCTTCTGCTTAACTGATTCAAGTTCCCTCTGTCTGTTTCCCCTCATTCTGTTGAGGGGTGTGTTCATTAGTTACAGCAAACATTTCCAACATTTTCTCTTGGTGCCTCATTTCCCATTCAGGGCTAGTTTGTCTCTGACCATGTAGCTCTGTGCTATATTCAGGTTCTAGCTCCTATTCTTGCCAAAGAGTCTCAGGTGCCAAGAAGGCCAGGTTTGAATCAATAATCTGAGTTTTCCTCCATATGTGAGGAAGTCAGTGACTTTGGACGAAAACGTGAAGGGCAAGTAGCAGATTGCTATTGTCTCCCATGATCATTCTCTCCTCCTTTCATAGAAATAGAGTTACAGCTGAACCCATGGCTGCCTGACTAGAGATTATATTTCTTGGCCTCACTGGCAGCTAGCGCTGGCCATGTGAGTAAGTTTTGGGCAATAGGATGTGAGGAGAAGACTCTGGATCTTTCCATTAAAAGAAATAGATAGGTGATTTCTCTGCCCATTTTTCCCATTCCCACTGGTTGGGAGACAAAGGTCTGGTTAGACCTGATTTCTTGGACCCAGAGAGGGAAACTATGTGTTGAGGAAGGCAGGTTCTTCCTCCCATTTCTGGACTGTTTGATGAAAGAGAAATAAATTATGTGGCTTAGACCACTGTATTTTGGGCTCTCTTTGTTACAACAGCTTAGCCTGTACTCTAAAAAATTCATTATTTATGAAGCCCATTGGAGATTTCAGAGGTGCAGCAAAGAAAGGTCTGGAAGGAATATCAGAGTTGCAGTAGCGCACACGTGTGAATTCACAGATTTACCTGTGCCTTTTCTGAGACTGCTTTTTTTACATTTATATCTTCTCTTTTTTCCTTCAAAAAGAAAAGAAAATAATCCTTTAGAATTATAAACAGAAATTTACAAGATTTACATGCCAGTTACCTTCAAGCATTTTATTTTTAAGTTTTCACTCCACTTTTGTAGTGCTAAATCTCCAGCTACTAACATACTATCTTGGTTGTCATTACACTGAAAACAAAAATAGCAGCAAACACAACCTAGATTTATACAGTACTGGTCATTTACTGTATACTTTTACCTATTCACATGAGGGTTTCTCATTCACAATAAAGATAATGCAAAAGGCAGCTGAAGTTGGATAGGGGCTGACAGAGAAGAGGGGGACTGTCAGAAGGATCAAGGAAAAGTAGGTATCAGAAATCACAAGTATATGTCCTGGGTTTTGGGGTTTGCCTTGAAAAGCTAAAGATATAATCCATGTTTATAACAACAAGAACTTAAGAAATAAGTAGAAAAAAATCAGAGAAATGAAGACAAATTTAGAAGGGGATAAACGAGATTAGATGTTTCAGAAATTAAAACGAAGAACATAGATTTGTAAAAAAAAAAAAAAGAAACAAAAGGAAACAGGAAGTATAAGAACAATTAAGAAATATTAGAAAAAAATAACCAATGGAAGATAGTGAACAAGTCAGCAGACTTCCTAAGAAGAAATTCAAAATAATAGAAGTACTTCAAGATAAATTCAAGAGCAAAGTTTTTGAAATCATAACAAGAAATGGAATATACATATCATAAGTACATGTATTTTCACCCTGTAGCAAAGAAAATTGACTCCAAACCACCAACCCTGAGATATAGTCCAGCAAATTTACTGGACTTTAAAGATAAAGAAAGAATGGAATGGGCATTGTAGACAAAAATGTCAAGTCATTTTCAAGGGTGGGGATCTTATTGGCTATAGAATTTTCTCCAGTAACACCTAATGCCACAGGAAAAATGGAGAAAAATCTACAAGATGCTTCTAGAAATAGTGAGTAAATTATTTTTCACATGTGAAAAACAAAACCAAATACTTCTAAACAGGGAAATTCCGAGAAGGTTGTTCCTGGGAGTAATTATTGAGAAAACTACTAGGGGATTCACTTCAGCAAATCAAGATGAGACAGGAAGAATTTTGGCAAAAGAATTACAATAAAAGTGGTGAGTGAGGTGACAGACCAGAATGTTAAACATACGTGCCCTGACAATGTAGAAATGATATAACAGCAAAAAAAATGTGTGAGGAAGGGGGAAATATGGGTGGTAGAGTAGGATCATTGACTGGTGGGGTCACAGCATGTTATTTGGGCAAATCAAGGAGTAATATAAAAAACATTTAAGAGCAGAAAGCTAGGGGTGCCTGGGTGGCTCAGTTGGCTAAGTGTCTGACTTTGGCTCAGGTAGTGATCTCATGGTTCATGAGTAGGAGCCCCGGGTCGGGCTCCGTGCTAACATCTCAGAGCCTGGAGCCTGCTTCGGGTTCTGTGTCTCCCTCTCTCTCTCTGCCCCTCCCCCCATTCATGCTCTGTCTCTCTCTCCTTCAAAAATGAATAAACATTAAAAAAATTAAAAGGGCTGAAAGATAAACATAAGGGTAACATCATGATGGATCTGGAGAATAGAATGCTAAGCAAAATAAATCAATCAGAGAAAGACAAATACCTTATGATTTCACTCTTTTGTGGAATTTAAGAAACAAAGCAAATGAACAATAACAAAAAAGAGACAAACCAAAAAACAGACTCTTAACTACAGAGAACAAACTGGTGGTTACCAGAGAGGAGGTGGGGTGGGTGGGTGAAACAGGTGAAGGGGATTTAGGGTAAACTTATCATGATGAGCACTAAGTAATGTATAGAATTATTGAATCACACCTGAAACTAACATAACACTGTATGTTAACTACACTAGAATTAAAAAAAATACTATTTGACATCAAAGGAAAAAAAAAGAAAAAGAAAATCATGATCTAAACTTGGATGGGAAAGGAAGAGTGGACAGAGAAATAGGGCACATGCTTAATTTATCAATTTGGGGGGACTGAAATTAATGGGTACTGTCTAATACAGTACAGAGGGTATATAAAAGGAAGGTATATGAAAGTAATGCTAAGAGTAACCACTAGAACAAAAATATAAACATTCCTATGTATCACAAGTATATACTTACTCCTAACCAATGAAAATATGAGAAATGAGTACAGCTCAACCATTCATTTCTTTTAAGGGAAAGACCCAGAAGTGGCTTGCACTTCTTTAGCTCAGGGGCCTTTTGCCAGAACTTGGTCACAAGTCTGGGACTAACCACAGGGAAGGTTGAGAGGTTTAGTCTAGCTAGGCAGCCATGTGCCCAACAGTAACCACTGGAACAGAAATGCAAACCTTCCCAGCTATCAGAAGTACGCACATGCACATAAATGCATAGAAGATAATGTCGATATTTTTAATATCCAAGACACTAGAATACATAATATAAATTAGCATAACAGGAACCAGACCACACATTTTGGTCCTATCAATAAAAGTAAATGGATTTAAATCACTTGTTTAAACAAAGAATTTGAGATTGAATTCCAAACTAAACTCCAGCTTTGAATCATATATAGGAGACCCTTGGAAAAACATATTTTTAAGATGTTGAAGACAAATGTATAGGCAAAAGTATATTGAGCTTACATCAACAAAAGAAACCAGGGAGTCATCATCTTAATATCATAGGAAGTATAATTCAGGCCAAAAAGTTTTAAGAAAGTAGACATTACGGAAATACGAGAAACAGGTAGAAACACACGACTAGTAACAACTTTATTTTTACCTCCCTCAGTCAATGAGAGGTCAAGTGCACAAAACAAGAAGGCCCAAATAATACATTTAACAGGGTTGATATGATTAATTGATATTCAACTTCATATCCAAAAAATAGAGAATGTTCATTTCTTCCCAACTTTTTTTTTTTTTAAGGTTTTATTTATTTTTGAGACAGAGACAGAGCATGAACGGAGGAGGGGCAGAGAGAGAGGGAGACACAGAATGGGAAGCAGGCTCCAGGCTCTGAGCCATCAGCCCAGAGCCCGACGTGGGGCTCGAACTCTCGGACCGCGAGATCGTGACCTGAGCTGAAGTCGGACACTTAACCGACTGAGCCACGCAGGCGCCCCTTCCCAACTTTTCTTTTCTTAAACAATTCTTGGGTCGGGGCGCCTGGGTGGCTCAGTCAGTTAAGCGTCCGATTTCAGCCAGGTCACGATCTCACGGTCCGTGAGTTCGAGCCCCGCGTCAGGCTCTGGGCTGATGGCTCCGAGCCTGGAGCCTGTTTCCGATTCTGTGTCTCCCTCTCTCTCTGCCCCTCCCCCGTTCATGCTCTGTCTCTCTCTGTCCCAAAAATAAATTAAAAAGGTTGAAAAAAAATTTAAAAAAAACAAAAAACAAAAAAACAATTCTTGGGTCAAAGAGGACTTATAAATCCAAATTGCAGACTATCTAGCAAATAACAATAATGAAAATATTTGCTGTGAGAACCTATGCACTATCTAATTTTAAAAAGCACTAATTTTGGAAAGAATGAAAAAAATACATGCATACAGTCAGTTGTTTATTCACAGATTCCATATTTGTGAAGTCACTCACTCACTAAAACTTATTTTTAACCCCCAAATCAAGGCTCATGGCACTTTCATGGTCATTCATGGGTGGGGACAGAGCAGTGGGTCCTTTGAGTTGCTGATGGCGCATGTTCCCAGCTAAAGTGGAGCAAGGTCATGTTCTACCTTCTTGCTTCCACTCTCATTCTGTACACAAGGGTCCCTTTGCCACTTATGTAGTGTTTTTGCTGGTGATTTTGTTGTTTAAAATTGCCCCCAAGTGTAGTGCTGCTGTGTGATCTCTTGTTCCTAAGCAAAATAATTGTGATGCACCTTATGGAGAAAATCTGTGTGTTAGATAAACTTCATTCAGGCAGGAGTTCTAGTGCTATTGGCTATGACATATATTGGCTATGAAATACACACACACACACACACACATATATATATATATATATATATATATATATATATATGTAAAATAAGATATCTTTAAGTAGAAACACTCATAAGAACACAAAGGTATGTGTTGATTGGTATATTGTGACCAGAGGCTCACAGGAACCTAACCCTATATTTCCTCTAGAAGCCATGGTTCAGTATTAGCTAATTCTGTGTTTAGGGTGACTTTATAGAACGTATCTACTCTGAATAATGAAAATTCGTTGTTTATGTACATATATATGGATATGTATATATGAGTATACAATGTATTTTCAGAATCCATCCACTTTTTTTCATTGCCTTTTATTTCAAACATATTTTTCAATCTCAGAATTTTTATTTGGTTCTTTTTTATAATTTCTATTTCTTTGTTGATATTTGCTATTTGCAGAGAAATAATTTTCTTACTTTTTACAAGACTTTATTAAGCGTGTTTAAAATAGTTGACTTTAAAGTCTTTGTCTAGTAATTCCAGTATCTGGTTTACCGCACATACAGTTTCTATTTTTCCTGAGCACGGGGCCATACTTAGTTGTGTTTTTTTTTTTCTCTAACGTTTATTTATTTTTGAGACAGAGAAAGACAGAGCATGAACGGGGGAGGGTCAGAGAGAGAGGGAGACACAGAATCTGAAACAAGCTCCAGGCTCTGAGCTGTTAGCACAGATCCTGACACGGGGCTTGAACTCATGGACTGCAAGATCATGACCTGAGCTGAAGTCTGACCCTTAACCAACTGAGCCACCCAGGCGCCCCTTAGTTGTTTTTTTTAAATTTTTTTTTTCAACGTTTTTTTTTTATTTTATTTTTTTTATTTTTGGGACAGAGAGAGACAGAGCATGAACGGGGGAGGGCAGAGAGAGAGGGAGACACAGAATCGGAAACAGGCTCCAGACTCTGAGCCATCAGCCCAGAGCCCGATGCGGGGCTCGAACTCACGGACTGCGAGATCGTGACCTGGCTGAAGTCGGACGCTTAACCGACTGCGCCACCCAGGCGCCCCTTTTAAATTTTTTTTTGCATGTCAAATAATTTTTTCTTAAAAACCTAACATCTTAAATAATATGTAGTAAGCCTGGAGATCAGATATCCCCCTTTCCTCAAAGTTTGTTGCTATTGCTGTTGAGTTTTGTTGCTTATTTTGTGCTTTGTTTCTGTCAAGTCTGTGTATTTTGCCATGTGGTCCCTGAAGTTTCAGCTCAGTTAGTTTAATGGTCAGCTAATGACTGGAAAGAGATTTCCCTGAAAAGCTAGAACCGATAAGTCTTCCAGTATTTGTCAAGGGGCTGTAAAAGCCTGTGTCGATGCATGCCTTCAATGCACAGCTAGGCAGTTTACAATTCCACCTTAGCTGTCACTTCCGGCTTGAACAGAGCCTCCAGGTTAGAGCTGAGGGTTTTCTTAGGTCTTTCCTGAGCCTTTGCATAGCCCTGAGCATGTGCATTTTCCTAGACGTGTGTGTGGCCGTCCAGATGGCCAGGGATATTTGCGAGTTTTCTATCTATCTATCTATCTATCTATCTATCTATCTATCTATCTATCTATATTTATATATTATATATAATGTATTACATATTTATATGCATACAAGCTATACATATTATACTATAGTACTGTATATTTATATTTATGTATAATATATAAACTGTAACATTTATATGTATAAAATATATACTTTTATAACTTTATATATATTTATTATTTATGTATGCATTGTCATATAAATATATAATAGCTTTATACTTTATATTTATATATTTATACATTACATATATTATATAATTTATAGACATATTTTATATATTTAATTATATATGTGTCACATTCTACCTGTAGTTTACTTATAATTTATAATTTTTATATATTTTCACATATGACACATTCATATTTATATATTATATATTATATTTATCTATATAAATACATTTCCATATTATATATATTTGCACATAGTATGTAATTCTATATCTTTAAATAAGATATATAAAAATATACACTTACATACATGTTGGTGTGTTATATGTGTGCATGTTTTCAGAATCCACCTATTTTCAAACACCTCTACTTCTCCCAGCTTAGTCCAGCCCAACAGTCCCCTTGCCTAGATCATTACAACAGTCTCCTTACTGACCTCTCATGCTACCCGCCTAAAGTCTATCCTTCATGTGGACTACAGAGCAATCCTTTAAAAACATAACTGAGATTCTACCGTTCCCTAGCTCAAACCCCTCCAATGTCTTTTCCTCTTACTGAGACAAGAATCCAAAGTCATTGCTATGGCCTCTGAGGTCTATATGACCTTAAAAACCACTTTCCACTCACCCCTCTTTACCTCTCCAGCCAGCGGTCTCCTTGACATTCCTCAAAAGACCCTGCACATCTCAGCCTCAGCACCGTGGCTTATTCCTTCACCCCACTCAATATCTACTTATGTTTCAGTTTGTCAGTGAGGCTCTAACTGGCCACCCCGTATAAGATGCATGTTTCTGCTTGTGCCAGGCTGTTGCTCAGTAAGCATCTTGGCTCCCACCGTTTTCACTACAAACATTTTGCTGCATAACTAATTGGCTGTAAGGCAATTTTGCTGTAAAAGATAAATCGTGGAAAATAAAAGAGGGATGAAATGGAACATGAAAAATGAATAACAAAATTAAAAACACTTTATTGGCAAATAAAAAAATATCCGAATACATTTAAAATGTGTAGTGCAGGTTCATGGCAACACTGAACACACAAGTAACTGATTTTATTTTGTGGATTATACCTAAGCCCTTTCTTCAAAGTCTTTTGTTCATAATATTATAATAAATATATATATATATATATATATATATATATATATATTTCTTTGCTTGTTGATTTGTCTCCATATTCAGCATTACACTTTTTCTTTCTTCACTAAAATTTCTTTCATCATCAAGAGAGGTGTCAGTTTCCAAATACTAGGATGTTTATCTGTAACTGAGCTTTGTAATGTGTTGTGAAAGTTTTCTACACTGTTCTTGGCATATTGTTACATGTCTATTGAGGGATATTCCAAACTTCTGTGGGAAATGTGGCCTTAAAACTATACCACTGAATAGATCGTTATGAGGGCTATGACTTATATAATACAAAAATGTGAGTACTGTGTCAGTGAAGAAACAAAACCAAACTGCCATCCAGTTCTTCAAAAAATTTTTAAGGCAAAATTGCCTTATAGCTAATTAGTTATGCAGTAAAAATGTTTGCAGCAAAGATGTCTACAGCAAAGATGCTTACAGTGAAAATATGAGACACAGTTTCTGTCACTCTATACCTTCAATTACTCTTTATTTTCTCTTCACTTCAGCTGAGGGGAAAACCATTTTATGTAGTGTCGACATCAAGTGCAAAGGTCCTGAGGCAGAAAATTATTTGGTTTGTTCAAGGATGCCAGAGTGGTGTGTGAAGAAAAGGATAATAGACGAGATTTTAAGAGATAATCTTAATAATATTAAGGGATAATAATAAGGGACATCTAAAATATTATATATTTATTTACTTGTGTATAGTCTATACCCCCCGTCCACTAGAATGTAAGTTCAGTGAGATTTTGCTCACTTCTTTGTTCCTATTGAGCAGCTTTGGCAATAGATACTTGTTGAATAAATAAATGAAGGATGTAAAAAGAAAACAGAATACATAAGTAGTGAGAAGGATCGTGTTCGTGAGTTGAAAGACTCAATGTTTTAGAAATGTCAGTTCTTTCCAAATTCATCCTAAGCAATTTCAACAAAAATTCAATAGGATTTTCAAAGGAACTTGACAAGATGCTACCAAAATTTACATGGAAGAGAAAATGCCCAAAATAGCTAAGATAATTTTGAAAAAGAAACAAGTTGAGAGAAACTTGCTTTACCAGATATCAAGGTATTATTAAGTGACAGTACTAGAGTGATGCAGAATTAGATAGAGCAGTGGATGAGACTAGAAAGCCCCCAAACAAAACCATATATACACATGGCATCTCAATGCAAGCCATATGTGACATTACATATGGAGAAGCTGGGACAACTGGTTATCCACGTTGGAAAAAAATTAACCCCCCTACCTTATATCACACTAAGAAAATCAACTCCAAAAGGATTAAAGAACTAAATGAGAAAAGAAATAAGAGTGTCTTAACCTGGTATTCCCCAAAACAAATTTTGAGTTAAGTGTTTGTGTTCAGGAAGTTTATTTGTGAAACTGTGTCAAGGATTGGGAGTCAGAATGGGAAAGAGGCAAAGAGTAGGAGAGACAGCCAATGGGGATGGTTGCCACTGTGGTCAACTGGGTCCTGATGCTGCTCATCTTAGAAATGGAAGAGAAAGTATTTATTCCTGGATCCTGTCCTTCATTCCTCAAGATATTCGTCCATTTTTGGTTCAAGCTGCTGAGTATATGTATTGCCATTTGCCGAGATAAGGGTGACTGGTAGTGAGTTACAGGTTTGGGAGTGAACTAAAGAAAATTGCTTGGGGTTACCTGGGTGACTCACTAGGTTAAGCGACTGACTCTTGATTTAGGCTTAGGTCATGATCTCACTGTTGTGAGATCGAGCCTGCACTGGGCTCCACACTGAGCGTGAAGCTTAAGATTTCTCTCTCTCTCTCAAAAAATTTTAAATTTTAATACAGTGTAGTTAACATACAGGGTTATACCAGTTTCAGGTACACAATATAGTGATTCAACAATTTCATATTGGCCATCATATTTTAACTGACATCTGGATCCCCAAACTGTATAAGTGTTTATGAGATTTTTATATTCAATCAGAAAAAAAAATCCTTTGCATTCTGATTTCCTCACATGCAAGTAAGTAATAAAATGACCACAGATTTCCTATTTAAATAAAGATTTGAGAGCCTTGTCTCATTTAAATTCACTCCGGATTATGTAATGGGAAAAAAGATATTCTTAGTAACAAGCAAATTTGTACACCATATAAGACTTTTTAAAAAGTGTAAGAAAATTCTTATCGGAAGAACATCAAATAAGATGTAAGTGGGTAAAAGTTTCTGTTCTCCTTAAATTAATATGCATTTTCAATGCATTTTTTTTCAAGTTTTTATTTAAGTTCTAGTTAGTTAATATATATAGTGAAATTGGTTTCAAGTATAAAATTTAGTGATTCATCACTTACATATAACACTCAGCGCATTTCTGATCAGAGATTCCAGTAAACTTGGGAAGGAGGTGGGGGATCTTCTCAAGCTGATTCTAAAAATCACCCCCAGTGGGTCGTCAGGATGGTACTACCTGTGAGCTCTTTTTTTCTTTTCTGTAGCCCCTTTGATTACAAAAGAAAATCTAGTATATAGAGAGGTAAAGGCACTATGTGATTAAAGTGGTGGTTCAGTTACAGTGTAATAATGTAGGGAATATTTTTTAAATTCCCACCTCACGTAAAAGCAAAGGGGCAAAACCCATGGGATTATAGGTGTAAACATTACAAATGGGGCAACATATTAGCAACATATATGATGAAGATTTAATGCATATATCAGATAGGCTTTTCTATATTCATTTGGCAACGCAAGGAAAGACAACCAAACACCACAACAGGAAATATCGACACAGTACTCTATGACAAAAGAGTTCGATGAAGAAGAAAAAAGAAATGACCAGTAACAAATGAAGAATGCTCAAGCACCTTAAAAATGAAGATAGTGCATGTTAAAGCAATAGTTCAATTAAGATGTTAAATGCTATTATTGTTTAGCTTTGATGTATGAATTTTAAAAGGCAAGATGGTATAGAATTACCATATTAAGAGAAATAACAATATATTCCAAACTGAGATAACACATGCATAGAAAAAAATCTGGGAAGGCATACACAAATGTTTATAAGAAACATTTTAAAATCAGAATAAAAGGCAATGTGAAGATATGGCCATTTGGAAAAAATAGTTACTTTAAAAGGCATTCACTTTTTGTCTTATGAAAGGTATAGAAAATGATAAGCTTTAGCATTAAAAAAAAAAAACAGTTCATTTGTAACATAAAAATCAAGTAAATTCTTATTCACTCTTACTTATTTTCTCATTGTGTTTTCCCGAAGTAGAACTGTTTCCAATATCCATGGTATCTAGAAAGTAATAGGTGGTGGTCAGATGACTATAATTTATAAATAAAAATTACAAATCTTATGACAATTCCTACTGTGGAAGGCTTGAGTTTATAATGATCTAAGTACCATTTCTGTCTTCCTTCTAAAGGAAACAGACAAGTACTGGATTGATATCTAAGGTCTTCCTTTATTTCTTGGAGACTTTGAAAAAACTCTTAATCACTTCAATACATCAGTTTCCTCTTTCATGAAACCAGGGATAGCAACTGTTATCCTGTTTAGGCTTTAAATTTTTTATGAGAATAAAATAAGATCTTATTTACAAAAGTTACTGAGAAATCACCTGGTTAGTCAATAACATGTGGGAGGGCATCCTTCAAAAACATATGTTGAGTTTAAGAATAGTTATCTGGGGCCTTGGTTTCCTGACAGGTAACAGGGCCATTTGTCTTCCGAGGCTTTTCCAAGGTCGTGACAAAGTGACACTATTATCTACCAGCTGAAGAACACTTGGATTTCTTCATTCCATGGACAAGGGTGGATGTCACTATATAAATCCAATACTTTAGTATTGATATATTAATAGAGTAAATGAGATACTGCCATTTTTACCAGTGTTATTTCTACTACATCATACATGTAAATCGACCAGCCCACCCTGTTAAACATGATTGTATAAAGATTTCTTGCCTCCTTGTCATTCCCAAAAGGCTCAGGCCAAGCAAATGCAAAGAATGGGATTTGGTCTTGGATGAATCCCTTCTTTATCAAAGGGTGCTCAGAGTCAAGTCCAGCAGGAAATGAAAGCTCTGATTTCAGACTCCTGACATCCTGTAGCCCAGGGCCATGTGGGGGTATATCCACCCCAAGATCCTTGGGCTGCCTTACCCATCATGTCAGATGCTTGGCTACTCTTACCCCTTGTTCCTTGGCCTCTTGACATACCTTTTGAAAAACACATGACACAGGAACACTTCTTATTTCCAAGTCCTTGCGGCTCTGCTCCTAAATTGTGATTTGTAAAGAGTTTTCATTTGTATCTCCTCTCTTCCAATGATCCTCTGTTCCCCCACTCCTCCACCAAAGGGTCTCTCTACCTCTGAGATCTCTTTCTTCGTTTTTTCCCCCATTGTCTTTGGCCTTTCTCTTCAACCTATTTTTTCACTTGAATCATTTTCTCTTTGCCCCAAATCTGTATTTTTGTTCTTCCATTTTTCTTTATGTGCTTTTCCTATCCATTCATTTATGACATTTATTACCTACTTTTGTATTTACTTTATGTGATATTCTTAAAATAGTTTTTGTAAATATTCTGTATAACACTATAATAAAGTAAATTTTGCCAGAGAAATTTCCAAATGTTGGAATATAGGAAGTGAAATTTTTTTTTCACTCATTCAATAAGCTTTCAAAGCCTCTTTCAGGTGCCAGGTGCTGAGATGGGTGCTGATAATAATTCAGGCACAAGACTACTGAAGCATAGTGGCTGCCAATCTTATGAGCAACCAGGGAATTGACACAGAAATAAATGAGGAAACATATTGAAATATGAAGAAGCATGTGCAAAGATCTAGATCCATTAAATGCAAGTAACCACAAGAAGTTTAGTATGTCTGAATACGAAGTGAAAGAATAAAGGGCAATGATGAGGATGGAGAAATAAACAGGAGCCCTGAGTTAAGTGACTTTAGAGGCCACATGAAGGAGAACTAACTTAATACTAAAGGAAATGAAAGGAAATTAGATGCAGTTTTGAAAGATCAATTTAGCTAAATCACTTAGCATACATTTGGTGGGAACAAGATTAGAACAGAACCCTGTAGACCTAGTTCAAGTGAGAAGTGATATAGATGTGGATTAGAGTGTTAGCACTGAGAATGGAGATGAAGGGACAGGTCGGAGACATTTAAAAGGAAGAACTGATACAGGTAGGTTATAGATGTGGTGTATCAACTGAGGAGACAACGTTATCAGGGATGACTTTGAGAATTTCATTGTGAAATAATGCGACAATTAACAGTGTGTTTTAGAGACAGAGAACATTGAAGGAGCAGATATTTGTTTTAAGGAAGAAGACGATGCGCTCAGTTTTGGAAATGTTGTTTGAAGGTTTTGAAAGACACCTAAAATGGAGAAGGCTAGGACCTTCAGGACCTTGGACAGAGGCCAGCCTTCCATTTGGATGAGTGCGTTTAGATGTTTTGAAGACAGGGCTGGGCTGGATATGTATGCTTAGGAACTGTTAAGTTGTGGGTGTTGATTGAAACCATAGGAGTCGATGAAATTCCTGGGCGAGGCAACTTGTAATCTGTGTGAGTTATAGGGGACACGGATACCTGGACACACATTGCCCTGAAAACTCACTGCTACTGTGAGCCACCCTTTGTGCCAACATTGCTTTTGTCTTGTGGCCATTTCAGATCCCACAATTTCTCCACCTCACTTCTCTTCCTTTTACATTCTGCCATCTTTCTCTCATCTTTTAACTCTCTCTCTACATGGTTCTCTGTGTGCCTCCCCTTTCTTCTATTTATTCCCCTAGGTATGTACCTCATTCCATCTATTTTTCTATGCTTCTATCCCTGGATCTAGTTTTATTATGGAAGTAATCCTCTTCCTACTGTCACTTCCTTTTCTATTTTCTCTTTGCTTCTAGTCTGTTTCTTTTAATCTTATCTTGATCTTTTGGCTGTTTTTATAATTATAATCTTTGTCTTTATATTTTCTTTATCTGTATTCAGCTTCATCTCACAGATTGCTACTTTCATCAAAGTCAAATGCCTACTCTTTTGACATTGACCACACTGTTGACCATTATTACTTTTGCCAGTTTCCTATGGGCTCTCTACATTGCAAGACTCAGTCAGTCATGGACTTTATTACCATGTTTCTTCATGCAACTTCTGAGAGGTATCTGGAAAATCATCACTCTTCTCCCTCCAAAACTCCCCAGTCTGGTGATATTTGGATTCCATGTCCACTTGAAAAAACTTGAAGCTTACTCGGTCAGATGTCTTTCCATTTGGAGACCCCAGACTATTTTTTCCATGCTTCCTCCTTACATTATCCACTCAGTGTCACCTCCCTGCATTCAGGAACACAGCTCATCTTTCTCTTTTGGCTCCCTCAAACCTGTTGAAAGCAGTCCAAATCTGTGCACACATCTCTGCCTATGTATAGGAGTCTGTGTGCGTGAGTGTGTGCATTTGTGTGTGTATGTACATGCTATGTTTTGAGGGGAGAGGTAAGGTAAAGAAAGGAGAGCTTTTCCTCTGTGCAGACAGGAAAACAGAGATAATTCACAATATCAAAACTGGCTTCTCCATCAGATGCTTATAGGTTGGCATCTCTTCTGACTCTCTTCCTCTACTCATCTGAAGAGCTTAGAATTCATAGGACACTGAAGAGAAAGACACACTATAGGCAGTGACTTCGATGTGGTCACACTCATCTATGTTCACTGCTCAGATGAGTTGAGAAAACACCCACTCCAATGACTACACCTTATATCCAACAAAGATTTGCACTGTCACCTTTTCTATCTGGCCACACCTCATTCTCCTCCTTATTTCTCAATTTTTTGACCATTTTCCTGCCTCATGCATTTCTATCTCCATCACTTGATTCTTTGAGCTTCTCTCCCTGATTTCTCTTGTCCTCTGTGTGGTTTTCTCTTTTCGTCAGTGATGTTCTTCATCTCTATTCCTTTTTATTTCTCTATTAATCATTTTTGGTTCTTCCCTTCTAGGTATTTTGAACACCTTATAGCTGGCTCCACTCCTACCATCTTTTTTCTTTATGATTTTCATTTTTACCTATTATCTATCTATCTATCTATCTATCTATCTATCTATCTATCTATCATCCAAATAGCTGTTAAATAAATTTTCTTGTGATACATTCTGCTGATACTATATATCAGTTCCCTTATATCTTCTTTCTGGACTTTGATCATGGGATACAGCTCTTATATTCCTGCCTGTTACATACAGCAGTCACACTTCTTGACCCTTGTACATTTGTATGTGTATTTCCTCATCCCAAAATGTGGATGACAAGAATTAGCCTGCCTAAGTCTTAAGGATATTGTTATGACTAAAGTAAAATCTTATTTGCCAAAGTACTTTAAAATAACACAATATAATCAAATTACAATGTAATGGACATCTGTTAAAAACTATACTAAAGTTTGAAAGTTGTTTATCTGAAGCTTTATTTCTGTCTATAATTACATAGCAGGACCAGTTGTCTTTTGAGGCTTTTACAATTACAAATGACATTAGGGCCAATTAATGTATCGCTATAGAAGTCTAAGATCTTAGTGTTAGCAGGCATAACAGTAGGTATTAAAAAAGATACCACCAGTTTGCTATCAATTTCTTCTACAACAGCAATATATAATTACATACATTTATTCAATAGGACTCATCCTGTTAAACATGAATTTATAATAATTTCCTGTCTCCTTCTATTTTCTAAAATGCAGAAAAGGAGTTCCCAGGATTAACTGGATACAGGTCTTCAAGGTGCTCAGAATAAAATCATCAGGAAACAGTAGCTTTTAATTCCTGACATTCTGCAGGCCAAGGCTTGGCATCCTAATCTTCGTTACCTGACCCACTTCTTAGGTCTGAGCTAGAAGATTCCTGAGGTTCTTCCGTGTGGCTCAATTCTGAAAAGTCACCACTGCTGATCCCTGCAGAAAGAAATAAAATTCCTTAGCAGTCTCAGTCTGTGTCTTACAAACCAATCCGGCACCAAATTTTTTAAAAGGAAAATTGGAAAGGGAAGCTCATGTAGGAGGAGCAGGAGTATTCCTACTGCCAGGCTACCCTGTGGCTCCATCTGACCTGTCAGTCAAGGTTGCTCCAGGAACCATCCCCGGGGCTGGGCTAGAGGACAACTTTGCCATTTGTCACTATGTCCTACCCTCTCCACTTGTCTTTACATACTTCTTCCAGTTCTGTTGTTTATCCAGGAAGTCTGTGGAAGCAGCATTTTCAAGATGTCAGAGCCTCCATCAGCTAGGCCCTTAATAATCATGTGGAGCAGAACGCCTCTCTACCCTGGGAACTACTTTATCCTATTGAGGCGAATGAAGAATATACTTCTATTTTACTTGTGCCACTGAACCTTTTGAAGACTACATATTGTATCAATTAGCCAATCCCACCTATTTCAAAATGTGTAATATGAATCAATTAAATTACCAACAAATTCATTTTTTTTTTATTTTAAAGGATATAACAAAAATTTTGAGCAACGTTTTAGCAGTAAAGAAAGATATTTGTGGGGCGCCTGGGTGGCGCAGTCGGTTAAGCGTCCAACTTCAGCCAGGTCACGATCTCGCGGTCCGTGAGTTCGAGCCCCGCGTCGGGCTCTGGGCTGATGGCTCAGAGCCTGGAGCCTGTTTCCGATTCTGTGTCTCCCTCTCTCTCTGCCCCTCCCCCGTTCATGCTCTGTCTCTCTCTGTCCCAAAAGTAAATAAACGTTGAAAAAAAAAAAAAAAAAAAGAAAGATATTTGTTACATCAAAAGTTTTTTTTTTACATCAAAAGTTTTAATTGAGCTTACGTCTTTTCCTATTGTTTATCCCCCAAATAGGTTTGTTTCCAATGTCCACAGGATCTAAAAAACAAAGGAAAACACAACTAGTCATCTACAACTAAAGTTGTAAAACTTATGACTACTCACATTGTAGACAGGATTTGGATTCGAAAGATACTATGATGATCATTTCTGTTTCTTTCCATCTAAAGGAAAAAGATCACTACTAAATAGAGCCAAGAACCACAATTCTTTGGCCCTAATTGAAAAATCAAAGAAGTTTTGAAAATCCATATTTTTCCTACAGGTTTGCAGCTAAGTACCTGGGCAGTGAATCTGGACTTGAGTTGTCATGAGTCCATGTAAAATCTTTATTTCTCACACTTGGTGTTAATTCACACAATTTGGTGCAGGAACATTAATATAGTATATTTGAGAATGGGATTCTGCCCCAGACCCTCTTGGATTTTTTTTTGTAATGTATAGGATATAAACCACATTGTCTTTCTGAAAAGAGATTATTATTGTATGTCTGGCTTCAAATATTTGAATAAAAGACTGTGGATGTTTGGTAGGAGTCCAGGCTGGTCTGTCTTTTCTGGTAACTTTCCATATGTGATGTGTAAAACATCCTTAAATGTTTATGGGCTAGAGTTTTCTCATCTGTGGAATGGGGAGAGAACAACAGTTATCTGGCCTATTTCTAAGTTGTTATAAACATAAAAGGATATTTTATCAGTGAATATATTTTCAAATATCATTATATAGGCCAGTGTCATATTACGGTCATGTGTCATAAGTTATAAATTGAATTTGATGGTAATAATCAGAAGCTTTTCCTTCTGTTGATAAACAGAGTCTATGATCAGAGTCTTCTGAGTTTTGAGCAAGTTTATGACAAAATCAAGCAATGTCAGATACCCCACTTTCTCTACAGAATAGGAGTGGACAGGGGTATAAACCACTACATAATTCAATACTTTGGGGTTAATAAATCGGAGAGCATGTCATACAGATTGTACTGCCATTCAACTAGAGTCATTTTGTTAAACCTGAATTTATAATGATTTCTCTATTTGCATTTTTCAAAATGGCCAAATGTGATAAATGCAGAGAATGGGATCATAGACTGTGAAGTGTGCTTGGAGTAAAATGCCCAGGAAACGAGAACTCTGAACTCAGATTCTTCATGTCTGGGAGTCCAGTATGACGGTCCTTACCCTCCTCATCAGGATCACTTCTCAGTGCTGAGCTCAAGACTCCTGGGGGCTCTTCTTCTTCAGTAGACTCTGAAGAGTCATCAAGTTTTTTCACTGCAGAAGGAGCAAATATCCCTTGAAAGTCTCAGTGTATGACAAAGGAACCGAGAAGGAAACACTTGAGAAGTTCTAAAAACCCAGGGCAAGAATATTCCCAATTCCCAAGGATATTTGGAGTCTGGTATTGAAGAAGGCAGATCTTCCCCTTGGCAGCTTCCCTGAATCCCACTTGAAACATGGGGGATGTTTCATCTAAACTTCTAAAACTTCTCAGAATGTTTACTTGAAAAAAAAATAATTCTACTGTGTTTGAGTCCTTGACTTCTTTGGGTTTATTTGTTATGACTGTTAGCCTAACTAACTAATACAAAAGTTAAAACAAAACCATTTTAAATTAAAGTAAATTTATATTTTACTTTGAAGGCTATAGCAAAGAATTAGAATGAATCTCTTGTGGAAAACGCTATTTATTTGTAAACATGAAGAGTTCTTATTTGCCCTTATCTACTTTCCAAACTCTTTTTTTTTGGGTATAGGTGATTTTCTGATATCCGTGGGCTCCACAAGGTAAAGGGGAGGAAATAATTATTCATACTCAAGAGTCTACAGATTCTGTGACAACTCAATGGGCTTACAACATTTTTTTTTATTCCTGAGGGAGAGAGAGAGCGAGCGAGTGAGCTGGGGAGGGGCAGAGTGAGAGAAGGACACAGAATCCGAAGCAGGCTCCAGGCTCTGAGCTGTCAGCACAGACCCCGACGTGGGGCTTGAACCCACAAGCCATGAGATCATGACTTGAGCCGAAGTCAGATGTTTTACCAACTGAGCCACCCAGGTGCCCCAATCATAATAATGTTTTGATGATCATTTTCTTCACTTTTCTTCAACTGAATCCAGTTCTGGTGGCCTGGGTTCATAATGCTGAGTTCCTGCTTAAATTTCGTTTTCACTCTCCCTGTGAATTTGTAACTGACTTTTAAACATTACTAGCTCCAGTTTCCTGATCTATAAAGCTGGGATTACCTGGTTACCCTATCTCCCTGTTAAGGTTTTTATGAAAACAAAATGCAGCTTAGTTTACAAAAACCCTTTAAAAAATCACAGTGTAAGCCAATGGATTAAGTAATTTGGGTTTGAGAATAGCTGATCAGAGGCCATTTCCTCACCAATAATTAAATGTCAGCACAAATTATTCTTCGAAGATTTTCTGCATTTGGGACTAATGACAATATTGTGAACAAATAGAGGAACACCATGCTTACCATGTCGGCTAGAATCTAAAGCATATAGGTAGAGAATAAGTACATTATTTCAACCTTTAGCACTAATACATATAATAGTGTATAGTAAAAAAAGTTTGTCATTTTACCAATTTGTTTTTGCTACATTTTTTATATACCAATCAAATGGATCGGTACAGTTAAACAACAATCAATAATGCCTTCTTGTCCCCTTCTACATCCCAATAGGCTCAGAGAAATTAAATGCACAAAATAATCTCCTAGAAGTAATAGCATTAAGGCATATGGGGCATGCTCAAAACAAGATTCATCAGGAAAACAGAGCTTTGGATTTAGACTCTGAGTATTTGTTACCCAGGGTTTCAATCCTAATATTCTTACCTACTGTAATATGGAGTGGTGAGCAGGCAGCTTCTTGGGACTCTTTTCTCTTCCTTGATTCTAATGAGTCAAGGTTATTGGTCACTGCACAAAAGAATAGGAATCTTTAGGGGTCCCAGTGTATGACTAAGAAACTGAAATATTAGCAGGAAATCTCCTCATAAGAAAACCTAGAAAAATCTTGAAAACCAATGCATGTCATGGCCTGCAACAGTGCTGCCTTGCTTGGTCTGTCCTTCTAAGCCACCTGCCTTGTATGATCGTCACCTCCATCCCCTGTCCCCAGAGGCAAGGGGCAACTTTGCATTGTTTGAACCTTACCTTCCTACATTTCTTCCTCTTCTACTTCTTAGCCCCTCTACTGTCACTTCACACTTCCTATCTCTGCTGCTTCTCATAGGGAACCCTTGGAAATCTTGTGTTGACAATAGCAAGCTTCCTCTACTCCTTGCCAACCTGGTGCCATGATGAAAGTTGGCAAGGCTGAGAAATAAGCTCTGTGTCCATATCATAGACATATTTTGGGGTTGCCTTTTAGAACAGTTTGCTAACCCTAAGACCAAAGCTAAAATGTGCACTCTTTAAAATTTGAAGCAAATTAACATTTTACTTTGACAGATATAGTGAGCGATGAGAATGAACATATCATTTAGTCATGGTTCATTTGTAACATCAAGACCAGGTAACATTTTTATTTGTTCTTACATATTTTCCAAGTATGTTTCCCCCAAATAGGCATGTTTCTAATATCCTATGGGTCTAGAAAGTAGAAAGAGAAAACGAATCACCAATTTGTGCACTAAAGAGCTCCAAATCTTAGGACAGCTCCTGCTACCCTGGAATTGAGGAAACACATTTTGATAATTGTTTTTAGCTCTGTGTTACAAAACAAAAATGCAGAATCCAGGATGCTAGTCTTGTCAGTCCCATTAATTTGCCATGACACTTTGTAGAAGACCTTGATATGATTGCGTTTTCTCTAGAAAACAAGGGTAACAGTGTTTAGTCTCCTTACCCCTTAAGATTGTTGTGAATTAAAAAGTAAGGTATTATTTGCAAAAGTCCTTTGAAAAATCACCATATATGCCATGAATTGCTGAAGAACTCTCAAAAATGATACTTGGGTTTCAGAGTACTTAATCTGAATCTTTTTTCTGCTAACACTAGATAGCTGGCTGAGTTGTCTTTTGACACAATTTGTGATCAGAAGACAATATGACCTTCTAATAAAGGAATATTTAGCCTTCTGTTCCCTGTAGAAATCACTGTATAATTCCAACACTTTATAAGCATAGAAACTAGCTAATTTGAAAAACAAACTCATCATTTTGGAAACCTCTTTCTACTATATAATCCATACATGGACCTATCAGGCAATAGGCCTCATCTTCTATAAATATATATATATTTCGTATATGATTTCTTATCTCCCTTCATTTCCCAAAAAGGTCAAGTGAAATAAATGCAGAGAATGGGATTCCAGGATAAACTGAATCTATCATACAGAATAGGCACAGGGTAAGATGCATCAAACTGTAGCTCTTAATTCAGATTCTTGCAGCCAAAGCCTGCTTTCCCACTGTCTTACCAGGTCCATTTTCCAGTGCTGACGTGGAGGCTTCTGGGGGCTCGTCTCCATCACTGGATTCTGCAGAGTCACTGCTGATCACTGCACAGAGGAGCAAAACCCTTTAGTTGCAGGTGGGGCCAATGAGCCCACAGAGCAGGCAACACTGTAAAAGAGCACTAGAAAGACCTGGAAGCTAAGTTAACACAAGGCACCCTGGTCTGTGCTTGAATGTGTATGACTCGTGGGCTGCTCCAGGTCCTAAACCAAAGGTGACGGAATCCATGCACGGAGGGCAGCTTTGCTCATCCTTCCATCACTCTTCTTTCCCCACTGTCCTGAGACCTCCTACGCCTGCCCTTGTGCTACCTCTTACTCCTGCTCTCATGCTACCTCTATCTTTTTTTCTCAATTTATTTCTTGACTTTCCTCTTGGCTCTGACCATTTCTCTTCCTTAGGCCTCTCTTTCTGGCAATGGTATCTCTTTACACCTCTCTTTGTCTTCCATCTCCTCTCATGAATATCTTGGCTCTCTGACTTTTTTTTCCCTTTTCTTCCACATCTACCCCCATACTTTCTTCTTTTGATTTAGAAATAGTCTCCTGTACGTTAATACTTTAACCTAACCTTTCTGTCTTTTGGTATTTTTCCAATTACTGGGACTTTCTCCTGCAGAGCTCACTGCCTAACTGGTTCCTCACCCCTTGCCTCCATCCAAGGCCACCCGGACTGCCTCGATGGACCCTGCTGACATGTCCCAGCCCCTTGCCTGGAACTGGTGACTCACATTACACACTCGTACAGTCATACTTACCTATTATGTCAGAGGCCTGGTTACAGTTAGTCCTCGCTTGGGCTTGCTGATCAACTGTCAAGTTAAAAAATGGCTTTTCTTTCTTTATATCCATCAGATATACAGAACAGGAATTTATTTGGATCCCATGGCCTGGTAGCTCTACTCCTGGATCAAATTGTAATAAATGAAGAATTTTCATTTGTCTCCCCCAAAGGGAGTAAACATGCTTTACTCCTATTGATAAGTCCTTCTCCCTGTAAATCCACTGCAGGGATGAAGCTTCACCCCCCACCCCTCTCCCTTCCTGCTGCTTAACTGTGTCCCTTCCTCTGTGCCTGTCTGGATTCTGGGCTTTGGAGGTTTTTTGTTTTTATTTTCTCTTCCCATCCTTTTATGAGTTACTTTTTGCTCTTTTAAAAATAAGAAGTATATTGGGATACCTGGGTGGCTCAGTCAGTTAAGCATCTGATTCTTGATTTCAGCTCAGGGCATGATCTCACGGTTCATGAGTTCAAGCCCTGAATCAGGCTCTGTGCTGTCAGCTGGGGCTTCTCTCTCTCCCTCTCTCTCTCTCTCTCTACCCCTCCCTGCTCACATGCACACACTCTCTCTATAAAATAAGTAAACATAAACAAATTAAAAATTAAAATTATATTTTATGTATAATGTACATAGATAAAAATAAGCAAATCATAAATTTTGAATCACCACAAAGTGAGCATATCTGGGTAACTATCACTCGGGTCCAGAAATAAAAGATTACTAATACCATGGAAGCCTTTTAGTGATGGCTTCCACTAATTGTCTCCATCATGTAATTCAAATTAATCACCACTTTGATTAGTAATTCCACTGATAATTAATTTTGTCAGTTCCAAAATATACACGAGTTTGTATAAATAGAATCATGCCTTTTCTCTCTCATTTGCTATTTCTCTGTCTTTCTGTCATGGGGCAGGGTGATCAATTCACGTTCCTTTCTCAGCATGATGTGTGTGGTAGTCATCTGTATTCACTTTGCTTTTTCACTGCTGTATAGTATTCCATTGTAGAAATAACCCATTAAAAATAAAACCATAAAAATGAATTTGTGCCATTTCAAGATTTTAGTTATTATGAATAGTACTGACCTTATATGCATTTCTTTTAGTTTTTTTGAACAATGTGCATTTCTGTTGGTTTCTGTTGAGGAATGCAATTGCTGAGTAACAGGCTATGTGTATTTTCAATTTTGAAAGAGTATACCAAACTATTTTCCAAAAGCATGTGTAAAGGCAGAGATATAATTGAGAGAGCTAGTAAAATTCAAGTAAAGAAATGGAATTTGGTGTGGTGGGAACTTGGTGGAAGGGAGAATGAGGGGGGAATATGCAACTGCATGGGAAGTATCCTTCAATACTCCATACCAAACAGTGTCGACCTCATGCTGAGGGCCACAAGAAGGCACTGAGTTTAAATAGCAAAGACATATGAACTGGTTTGCATTTCTGATATGCCCATTGAGCTGAAGTGTGCAGAATGGATCTGAGGGGAGCAAGATAAGGAGGAGGCCAGCAGGAGAGTTCCTCTGTTTGAAGTGAGAAGTGATAGGAATCTGGATTAGAGTGAGCATCCTGGAGATGGAGAGAAATGAGCAAGTTGGACATATTTTAAAGTTGGAATTGACAGAAGTGGCAAATAAAGTCACAGTTGTTTTAATCCACTGAATTTGGGGACTGTTTGTTACACAGCAGTAGATAACTGATACAGCCTCCAAATAGAGAGAGCTTTCAGATCTTTGAATACAAAAATTTAGGAACTTGAAGGGATGAATCTAGAAAGCAGGTCCAGACTGGAGATGTGTGTGTAGGAATCCATAGATCACAGATGGTGACTGAAGCCATGGAGAAATGAAATGCCTGGGTAAATGCTTATTTTTATCTGAGGGGGTTAGAAGGCCATTTTGGTCATTGCAGACACCTTACCCTTCTCAACGGTCTTAGAAAGGGCCCTTTGTGCTTTCATTCCAGTGACTGACTCTTCAAATTGGACACTGATTTGTCTTCTGTCTCATCAGTTGGTCCACTCTTCACCAGTTTTTCATTTATGGTCCCTTAGCTCATCCTCTACATAGTTCTCTCTATGCCTCCTCCCATTTTCTCTATTTACTGGTATTCATTTCCTTCTGTATATTTCTCTATCATGCTCTTTTTCTCAACAATTTTTTATCACTGTCTCCCAGGGCCCAGCAGTGTCTAGGATGGGGCAGGGGAGGTTGTGAGGGCACAAGAAACCAAGAGTAAGATTTTCTTTACATGTGCCCCAGGGCCTCGCTGCCTCCCCCGAAAACTGGCCCTGCTGTCCTCCACCTGATTTTTCAGTGTATCCATTCTCTGTTACATTTTCTACTTTCTCCTATTCTTCGTTTCTTAATTATTAAAGAGCCTCTTCTATATTGATTTTTTCTTTCTATTCATCTCCCTCATCTCAAGCATTCCAATGATCATCAAAGTTCTCCCCCTGTGCCACTGTCCCCTGCTCCAAGTCCTTCCATCTGTCACTTCTTTCCTACAAGTCCTTCACTGGGGCTTCCGTACTCACAAACTGACCAGCAGCATCACACGTGGCTTCCATGTTTCTGCTACAACTTCTGAAGAGCAAGTTGCAAATTACTCCTTTTCATCAACTCCACAAAGTGGTACTGTTTGGATTCCATGCCAATTTATCTAAAACCTATGTAGTTCATGTACTTTGCCACCAGTGTTCCATGGTTCACTTTTTCATATTTTCTCTCCTCACATCCTCTCTTCAGGGACACCCCCTCCATTAAAGACCTGAGCTCTGTTTCCTGCTTGCTTACTTAAAAGTAGTCAGAGGCTGTGCACAAGGCTGTGGGTCTTGGATAGGGCCAGAGAGGTGGTTGGTAGAAAGAGAAAAGAGGAAAGCTTTTTTTCTCATGGAAAAACAAGGATAGAATTAGAATATTGGTAGGAAAAGTAACAATTACTTTCTTCATCACAGGGCAATGTGCTGGGTGTCTCTTCTCTTGTATCTCCATTATTCACGTGGATAGGTGCTTGTTCACAGGACTCTGAGGATAAAATAGACCACAGCTGAGGCCCGACAGAGAGACCTTATTCTGCCCATTTCCATTTTGCATCTCACCTGACTTCTCTTTTCTTCTCATGTTTCTACTATAGCTTGTCTGCATATATTGCCACCTTCACCTCATGAAAGTGTCTGTGCTTCAGTGATTCTGTGGCCAATCTCTCCCTGACTTCTTTTGACTTTTCTTTCTGTCTCTCTTTCCCGATTAGGTACTGCAGAATTTCATCCTTTGTCTCTTTGTTAGTCCTTCCTAACTTTTCTTCCTCCAGGTCTCTCCCATCAATATATTAGCCTCCACTACTGCCCCCTCTGTGTCTGCATGAGTTTCCCCTTCTTTGTTAATAGATATTTCCTTGGGTTGTGCAAGACTCCATTCTCTGCCACCAGCAAGGACTCCTTGGCCTCTCTGTGCTCATGCAAACCCAGGCAATCAGTCTTACCTGCTGGCTCAGACTCTTGGGCACACTCTTTATTTGCTTCTTGGCTTTCTAGTGCATCATTTTTGTCACTCGTATCTTTTCTGTTTGCATTTATCTGTTCTGTTTCACAGAGGTTCTCCGAGAGTCCATTTTCAGATGGGGTTGTACCTAAACCATGTTTTGATTCATAGATGTTTTATTCTCCTCTATATCAATCAGGGCCCAACAGGAAAATACAAATCGCTCTAGCTTTTACAGCAGAGGGAATTTAATCCAGGGGGTTAGTTATGCAGTTGAAGGAACAGCTAAGAAGTCCAAATAAAAGAATGCAGGAACCGGAAGAATATTTAACAGTAAGCTGTGGGAGGGCCAGAGGGTGAGCACAGAGGCCAGGATCAATGGGTGGATAGAAGCTGGCCCCTGGCTGGCATGCTTGGTGGGAAGTGGTATCATGGGCGAGATGCAGCCGTTGCCAGAATTATGGACAGATCCGACTTCTCCCTTGTTCCTACTCTCCAATCTCTTGTTAGTGCCCCATGTCGGGAACTCAACAGGAAGCCAGCAACAAAAGGAGCTGGCAAGTAAGTCCACAGGGGACAGTGTCCAGAGATAGAGGGCAGAGCAGCAGAAGGTAAGGAATGAATTCCAGGGCAAACACCCCAGGACTTCCTTGGAGAAATTGCAGAAGGAAAGATGGACATTCTGGGTAATCAGCGATACAAAGAAGCAGCCCCCACCCTTCTAGCACATTCCAGAATGGAACGAGAACAGCAAGGGATCACAGAATACAGTCAACAGGAACAGACCGTTGTAAGATGAGGACTGTGGGCACGACCAGGTCAGGCTTCGATATGAGTTTTCACCAGTTCCTAAGGGGAAGAAATTGAAAGTTTCTTTCAGAAACTGAAGTATGGTCTGTGCTGTTCTTCCCCAATCCCCTTTTTTATAAAGTAGGAGGTGAAGATCCCCTCCAGGTATCAATACAGAGGCCATGTGGGCTTGGCAAATCCCACACAACTCTTGTAGTCAGACCCCAGGTGGCAGAGTGGAGGACGAGGGTCGCCCGCATCCCAGGCTACGAGGGCCTCGTTCAAGCCATCTCACTGCGTGTCCTACACGAGGTACTTAAGTAACTGGAGATGGTTGATCCTGACTCCCGTGGCCACAGTGATGCCACCTTTGCTTCCAGAGCTGCCCTGACCAGCAGACTTACCTGGGTTCTTACAAAGTTCTGGGGCTTTGTCCCTACCTCCTCTCCCTCCACACCCTCCCTTTTCACATCTGTTCAGTCTATTTTGTTGGCCTGTTCATGAGGATTCTGGGTCTGATTCTCCCATTTTTGGTTTTTTTTTTCTGTATCTTTCTCTGCATATATTTCCCAATTTTTGTCTCATGTTTCTGTCTTTTTCATTAGATTACTGGAATGGCAGTACAGGGTTATTAATGCAGACTCTGTCACAGCCAAAAGGTAGAAACAACCGTCACCGACTGAGGAATGAATAAGCAAAATGTTATATAGCCATACAAGGGAATACTAACCACTAATAAAAAGGAATGAAGGACTGATTCATGCTACAACACGGATGAACCTTGAAAACATCACACTGAGTGAAAGAAGCCAGACACAAAGTCCATGTTTGTGTGATTCCATTTACATGAAATGTCTGGAAGAGGTAAATCCAAAGAGACAGAAACTGGATTAGTGGTTGCCAGAGGCTCGGGAAGAGGGGCATAGGGAGTGACACGGAGCTGCCTTCTAAGGTGATCCAAATATGTTGGAACTAGATAAACGTAGTAGCTGCACAACATTCTGAACACACTAAATATCACTAAACTGTATACTTTAAAATTGTTAATTCTTGGGGCGCCTGGGTGGCTTGGTTGGTTGAGCATCCGACTTCGGCTCAGGTCATGATCTCAAGGTTCATGAATTCAAGCCCCACGTCGGGCTCTGTGCTGACAGCTCGGAGCCTGGAGCCTGCTTCCGATTCTGTGTCTCCCTCTCTCTCTGCCCCTCCCCCGCTCAAGCTCTGTCTGTCTGTCTCTCTCTCTCTCTCTCTCTGTCAAAAATAAACATTAAAAAGAAAAAATTTAAATAAAATAAAATAAAATAAAATGGTTAATTCTATGTTATGTGAATTTTACTTCCATCAACACACACACACACACACACACACACACACACACACACACAGACTCTGGGTTCAAAATGCCTGGGTTCATCCTTGCTCATCGGATTCCAGGCTAAAGGCCCACAGGGTCTGCAAAATGAGCACATAAGCAAGGCTGACCTCCAGTGGCAGCCTGAGCACTGTCAGGCTACAAACCTACAACAGTCAGAGCAAATTGTTAATCAGTGAGGTGTTAGTAACATGGGTATTTCGGGGCACCTGGCACCTGGGTGGCTCAGTCAGTTGTGTCTGACTCTTGATTTTGGCTCAGATCATGATCACTGTTTGTGAGATCGAGCCCTGTGCTGGGCTTTGTGCTGATAGCACAGGGACTGCTTGGGATTCTCTCTCTTCTTCTCTCTGCCCACACCCTCCTCTTCCCGTGCACTTTCTCTCTCAAAATGAATAAACAAGCTTTAAAAAAAAATAACATGGTTATTTCGATTCTTTTAACCCTTTCTTCCCTGTTTTCATTTCCCTTCCTTCTCTCCCTCAAAGTGCCCACATCCTCCCCTCCACCTCTGTACCACTTCCTCTTTTCTGTGACTGGCATTCTCTGAATAGCATCTTGAACAACATCCCCCACATTGAAATTGGTCCCAACTGCCATCATTTAATATTGACCATGGGCCCAGTTCTTAGCCCTTCACAGCTTTACACTGATCTTCTCCTATAGGGGCCTTTCTAAATCACAATTACTTCCTGGTAGTTAATCTGCTTAAATCTGGTTTTACTGACACACTGGGTTTCTGTCCCTTCATCTTGGTTATTGGGCCAATAGTTTCTTGTCACAGATACTCCTCCAGGATTTTTCCTCTGGTTAGATGCTCACACAAATACCGCTCCTTGCCTTCTCCTTGGTCCTTAACATTTCTTTCCTGATTCCCCAAATCCACTCAGGACTGGGGCCTGAGTTCTCTTTCTCCTTTTCTTCTTTGCAGATGAGAATCGGTATTTATCAGGTTACAATCACCTTGTTCAAGGCTCAGTTGGATATTAGGACTGTTCACCGCCTCTTCTCCATCACTTTCTTGGTAACTAAGTTTTTCTTGGATTGCTGAAGAGAGGGAGACAGAGGAGGCAATTAGGGATCCCCATCAGAGACCAGGAACAATACTTCAATATTGCACAGTTACCAGCTCCCATCCCCCAAGCTCAGTGTGTCTGATCCTCTTTGTAAAATTCCCCCATCATCCCTGGGATAGAAAAGAGAACTCCCAGCAAGAGAATCTATGTTTCTCACACAGAAAGGAGCTCCTCCAATATAAGGATAAAGGAAAACATCATGATCCTATTATTAGCCTTGTAAAAGAATTTGTGGATGGCCAGGAAATGCATGTATCAAAATAAGTAAAAGGACTGAAATGTGTTTCTGAACTGTTCAAACTGAAAGGAAGAAACAGGGATTTCCTTGGGAGATGAGCTAAGCTCCGAGAGAGATCCCTGGGTATGAAAGAGAAAGCCCAGCTACTTTAAAGATGCTGCTAGACAAGAGGAGGGTTGGGGTAGGGAGGGTGAGGGCTTCCCAAAGACACAAAGCAGGGGACACCAGGAGGAACGAGACAGACCTCTCAGGGGCCCAGGTCCCGGGAACAAAGGACACTCCGCAGCTCTGAGCACTGAGCAGACTGCAGTGCTGGAGGACGACCTCAGACGCCTTCCCCGTGGGCTCCGGGCTCCGGAGGCTGGGACACCAGCCCAGCGCCCCTGCCTGCAGGTGACCCAGCACACATGGGAAGAAGGAAATGAACCAGGAAGCCTGGTGGGGAGGGCTGTCTGTGGGGAGTCCAGAGAGGAGGGGGCGCCAGGGAGGAGGGGGCCTGCTGCCTCAGGGCTGATGACGGGAGCTCCTCCTGGGGCAGTGCCAGTGGGGGTGAGTTCCACTGGATGGTGGGAGCCACGGGTGCTTCGTCATCCCAGGACGTGGCCTCAGATCCTGGGAAAACCAGGTAGAAGATAAGAGAGAACAAAGGGAAAGGTGAAGGGGGCCTGTGTGTGGAGGGTCCCATGGGGGCTCAGGGGCCTCTGAGCACCAGATGAAGGTGGGAATTGGGGCACAGGAGAGGGTGCCGCACTCGGGCCACAGCCCCCCGAATCTTGGCTTTGGGTCGCTGACCGACAGCTCCCGGGGACAACAGGGTCCGGGAGGTGACAACTGCCACCTCCGCAGGGACAGGTGGGCAGCGGCGAGTGTAGGTGCGTGTCACCCCAGCTCGGGGAGCCCTGGAACCTAACACGTGTGATGTGGACAGTGAACCTGGAAGGGGGGGGTCCCTGCAGTCCACGGAGAGGATCAGAGCCCCTGAGATGTAGGCAGTTGACATGTAACCACCATTCCCTTTGTTCCCATGGCCCAGGGCATCCTGGTTGCAAATGTAATATTGACTTGAAATTTCTGATTAGGTATTTAATTTCCTTTATTCCATTTCTAACTGTACTGACTTGCTGTAGAAATTTTGTTCTCAGATAAGGTTACTGGTGACACAAATCAACAAAGCACATGCTTAATTTTTTCCTTGCTTATAAAACTGTTGATATCTCTTTATTGCCTATTAATAAACTTCTAATTTCTTAGCTTTTTCTTTCTTTGAAGAAAATCTTCTTCAAACTTATCTCTCACAAATCAGGTCCACAGTCTTCTTCTCACTCTCTGAGACAAATCAAATTTGTCTTTGGTTTTTTGTTGTTTTTTTTAAAAATTTTTTTAAATGTTTATTTATTTTTGAGACAGAGAGAGACAGAGCATGAATGGGGGAGGGTCAGAGAGAGGGAGACACAGAATCTGAAACAGGCTCCAGGCTCTGAGCTGTCAGCACAGAGCCCGACGCGGGGCTCGAACTCACGGACCGCGAGATCATGACCTGAGCCGAAGTCGGATGTTTAACCGACTGAGTCGCCCAGGCGCCCCATCAAATTTGTCTTTGTTTTGAAGACACGCTGGACCCTTGGACACTCCATGCCTGATCCCATAATGCCAACCCTCCTCAGGACATGTGAGCCTTCTTCTTATGATGTGTCTCTCCCTTATTTGGAGAACTCCACTGACACTAAACTCTGTTGAAATAAAAGGTTTTCTAGGCAAGTAAAAAAATTATACATACACACACACAAGCATTCTCTTAACTCTTGCAGGCCTTAAAATAAATGAAAATAAAATCATTTAAAAAATAAAATAGAGACTCATGCTTTCCCAGGAAAAAAATCGAGAATCAAACCTTTAGTTTTGTAGAACATCTGGCAGAGCATTGTTTTTGTGATTATTTGAATAATGTTTGTTTCACCCCGAAAGACTTAATAAAACCAATTCTCCAAGACACCTGGGTAGCTCAGTCAGTTGACAGTCCATCTTCGGCTCAGGTCGTGATATCACGGTTTGTGAGTTTAAGCCCTGCATCAGGCTCTGTGCTGACAGCTCAGAGCCTGGAGCCTGCTTCCGATTCTGTGTCTCCTCTCTCTTCACCCCTCCTCTGCTCTCTCTCTCTCAAAAATAAATAAACATTAAAAAAATTAAACAACAACAATTCTCCTTCTTTAAGGGTAAATTTAACCTTGGGTTAATTTTCTGGCTCATTACTCTGGAAACCTAATCAAGGTGGCCTCTCTCCTGTGTTATTAGGCCAACATCAGCCTACTTAAAACCTAGTGTAGGGGCACCTGGGTGGCTCAGTCGGTTAAGCATCTGATTTCTGCTCAGGTCATGATCTCACGGTTCATGAGTTCAAGCCCCACATCGGGCTCTGTGCTGACAGCTCAGAGCCTGGAGCCTGCTTTGGATTCTGTGTCTCCCTCTCTCTCTACCCCTCCCCTACTTGCAGTCTGTGTAGCTCTCTCAAAAATAAAATAAGCATTAAAAAATTTTTTTAAAAAGCCCTCGTTTAGCCCTAGTTTAGGGTTAAAAATGACTGTAAAGTGCATGTGGATTGGGAGGGATTATCTGGACACTACAAAGCACACTCTGGTTTTCCTTCAGTGTGGTGACTCTTTTAACTCTCCTTGTCCCTTGTGAGGTCCCTGAAACTTGCAACTACAGCACTGTTACATGAGATATTGATACCCATGGGCATGGTGCTGCTAAGCCAGGGTGGGTCCTTTATCCACAGCTAAGCTGACAGTTGAGTTGGGTAGTCAACTTGGTGGACTGCAGTGTGGACCACTGCAAGGAGTCCCACAGAAGAGGAGCAACTGCTATTGGCCTGTTGGGATGCTGTATTTCCTGTAATGTGTCCTTCTAAGTCAATCTGATGCCATTTGCCTCTGGTTATCCTGTGAGTCTAAAGGCCTAGTTAAGCAGACCTCCAGGTGGGTGTTGTACCATAGGCATTATACCATAAGCTTTAAGAAGGCTCATGATTTGTGTTTTCTTATATCCTCACTGCCCGGCACTGTATGTAGCAAATTGTAGTGGCTCAATATACACCTGTCCAAAAAAAAAAAAGAAAAAAAGAAAAAATATAAAACATCAAAAGGTAGATAATAAGCCTAATTACCATTTTCGAAGCTCTTATAAATGTGATCTAAATCAGGGTATTCTTGCATGTTGACCTCGCTGAACAATGCTTCTAGAAGTGGCAGGTCAAATGTCTTCTCCAGCTCATTTAGAACGTTATACACCACTCTTTGTACAGGGACCAGGTTTCTACAAGAATCTTGACAATCCTTAAAAAAATATTGAATAGAGAAAATATAAATACAGACTTCCAAGTTACAGAAGAGCCCCCAGAAAGTGATTTTATGGGTAATGTATTCCAGGTTCCCTCCATAGGTACCTTCTCATATAAAGGTTTTTTTTTTTTTCGTTTTTATTTATTTTTGGGACAGAGAGAGACAGAGCATGAACAGGGGAGGGGCAGAGAGAGAGAGAGAGGGAGACACAGAATCGGAAACAGGCTCCAGGCTCCGAGCCATCAGCCCAGAGCCCGACGCGGGGCTCGAACTCACGGACCGCGAGATCGTGACCTGGCTGAAGTCGGACGCTTAACCGACTGCGCCACCCAGGCGCCCCTCATATAAAGTTTTAGAATTTCTACATATTTGTATGTAACTCCTTCCTCCTTAAAAATATTCACTTGTAAAACTGATCTCCTCACCGTCATTTACATTAGATGTGAGAGCACCTATGAAGAGTAACAGTTTCAAAGTTAAATAATATGTAGCCCTTTAAGAACCTGGCCAGATGTTTTAGGAATACATGTTTAGGAATGATGAGCAGCTGTCCTGTTACGTGCACAATCCTTGCCTTTTCCCCAGGACTGACTTGGCCTTAAAGAGCTCAAGGAAAGCAGGTGACAGTTCTCCCCTTTTGTGAACGTGGCCGTAGAGAAAGCATATTCATAGGGCAAAGAGAAGACTTGCATTGGGGCACCTGGGGGGCTCAGTCAGTTAAGTGTCCAACTCTTGATTTTGGCTCAGGTCATGATCTCACGGTTCATGAGATCCAGCCCCTAGTCAGGCTGTGTGCTGACAGTGAGAAGCCTGCTTGGGATTCTCTCTCGCCCTCTCTCTTTGCCCCTCCTCCGCTTGTGCTTGCTCTCTCACTCTCAAAATCAATAAATAGGGGCGCCTAGGTGGCGCAGTCGGTTAAGCGTCCGACTTCAGCCAGGTCAGATCTCGCGGTCCGTGAGTTCGAGCCCCACGTCAGGCTCTGGGCTGATGGCTCAGAGCCTGGAGCCTGTTTCCGATTCTGTGTCTCCTTCTCTCTCTCTGCCCCTCCCCCGTTCATGCTCTGTCTCTCTCTGACCCAAAAATAAATAAACGTTAAAAAAAAATTTTTTTAAAAATCAATAAGTAAACATTAAAAAAGGAAGACTTGCATCTCTGTATCTCCATTAATGCCTACTACTAAAATTCACCCAAATTCCAAGACTCCAAAGGTACCATTAAAAAAAAGAGAAAAAGAAAAAAAGGAAAAGAACCCTAATAACTGAAAACTGCTGGAGAAAGAATAACAATCATCAATTCCCACATTTTGTCCTAACAGGACACCAGTTTCCTGTAGGCTTTAATGTTTTCAGATCTAAGGACTCAAACTGATGTCCATTGAAATGCGTTAATTATTATTCTATTAAATTAACTCATTTACGTTACACAGCAATTCATTAAAATTACCTTTAATTCTTAGTTTATGTTATATTCTATGCATTCCTACAAGGCATTACGCATCTCTGGAGAACTCCTGGTTCAGATCCAAGTCCAGTGGGCACCATGGAGCTCCAGTCCCTAAGTGAGAAGCAGGGCTGCCTCTGGTGATGACTGATTCTCCTTTCACTTTTTGCTTTATAGGAAACACTTACAACAATACTTGGAAAGGCCTCCCACTCATAGGAGATTCCTCAGTCAGCCAGTTGTGCTTGATGTTTGCGTCCAGGGTATTAAAATACAATTTCATTTGGGGCCAGTTTACCATATCGTGACATAACATACGTCACTTACTTCATACATTTTATTGGTGATGAGTTCACGGTCACGGAGGCATTCAAGGAAGGGAAATGTCTTTTTTATTGCATTTGAAATCTCCACCTTGTGTCTTTTGAAGTGTTTGAATACAGTCTCATAGATGAGTCTGTCATCGATGCTCTGGTCTTCTGCAGACACCCTAGGAAGGAAGGATACCATATGAAAATGGTCATCGAGATTTCCAAGATGTTTGTAGTGGCTGTAAGATTCATATATAAAGGATAAGCTGTGAAAAACTAACGTATATAAGTTAAGTGGTCCCGAGTAGAGACAGAATACATGGAATTAAAGCAATAAGCAAAGATATTATGAAGAAAGCATAAGGGTTAAGAAAGACTGAAATAAAAGAAAAAAAAAAAAAGAAAGACTTAAATGCAGGATTGAAAAAGTCTGTTCCAGTCTGTCTGGATCAAAGCCATTGTAAAGATATCTTCACATATCTGAAATATTTTTGTAATTAAAAAAATTAAATTTAAACAAAATTGAGATATAGTGAACAGAGGAATGAAAAGCAATGGAATAAACCGCACTCAAATAAAACAGTTTTGAAAAAAAAAGAAAGCAATGGACTAAAAATCTAACCTTGAAAATACTTCCTAACTAACAACTAAGAGAAAAAGAATATCAGAAAGAAAAAACAAGCTGTCCCCTTTCTGATGTAGAGCTGTTAAGAGAAATGCCATCCTGCTAATATTATAAAACTAGTTTACAAAGGATAGGATGTGGTTAATAATGATATGACACAGTATAAATTGATAATTTCACAAGAATATCAAACATTTCTCCTGGGACATCTGCCCTGCTTTGTGTTAATATAAATCTGTCTGCGCTAGTGAATCTTTTCAGGCACCTGAATTTCAGAAATCACTGATGTTTCCTGTGAAATTAATTTTAAACTGGGGTCTGTAATTCCAGTTGTTAGTTGATCATTTTATTGCTCTGATAATAATGTTTTAATCAACATCTTGTATCATGAAGACTCAGAAGCTTTCTTTGTCAAACCAGAAGAGAATCATTGCCACTTCCCAGTACTTAGCGTGCCTCAGGGAATAATGATGTCACATTATTGTGAAACATCCCTGAAAAAACAAGTTTCAGTTCAAAGACTGCAGGTTGAAAAGAAGCATGTGTCTTGTCTTTTATTAAAAACCCTGCTAAAAATGATAATAAAGAAATTGGATTCACACTGGCAAGGAGAATCGCTGGGCAATGAGAACAAGAGAGATTTCCATCAAAATCCGTAGACAAAAGTGGGCAGAGGGGTGCTAATTGCTGTTGTAGGTGAAGTATGCTCCCAGAGGTCAGAAAAACAACGGGTTTGCCCTGAAGAACCCTGAAGAGGCAGTGGAGATCACAAGGGATGGTGCTGGAAACTTACGTGTTAATTTAAAAATGGCAAATAGAACAGTGTACGTCTAACCTCTCCACCTGCAAGCTGACCCCCTGGATCCAGGCAACCTCTCAAAGGCAAACATTGCTGACCTCTCTATCACCATGTGCGAATTTAGCCTATTACCGGATTTCATGTACATGGAATAATCATACATCATGTATGCTCTGTGCCTGACATTTGCTCATTACCCATGCTGTTGGATGAATAGAAGTCTGTTCCTTTCTGTTGCTGAAGGTATTCCATTGTGTGGACCTATCACAATCTGCTTATTCATTTTCCTGTTGATGGTTATTTAGATTGATTCCAGTTTGAGACTCGTGTTAAGAAAGCTGCTGTTCTTGTACGCATCTTTTTATGGCATGATGCTTTCGTTTCTCTTGTGTAAATAACTAGGAGTGGGGCATGGTGTGAATATGCTTAGCTATTTTAGAATCTGCCAAACTGTCTTTTAGAACCTATTAGATACAGTTTTCCTAATTTAAGCGACTCTCGTCTTTGATGTGGTATCTTAGATAGTTTTAATTTGTATTACTTTAATGATGTTGAGCACACTTTCATACGTTCATTGGCAATTATGCATCTTGTTTTGTAAGGTGTCTGTTCAAGTCTTTGACAGATTTCTATTGTTGAGTTATCTTTTACTACTTACTGATGTGTAGCAGCTTGTTTTATATTATGGAAAGAATTGTTTTGTTTGATTTATGTATTATGAACATTTTCTCCCAGTCTGAGATTTGCTTAACCATGTGTTTTGATGAGGAGAAATTTTTAATTTTGATGAAGCCAAATCCATCACTTCTTTTCTGTGGTAAAAACCTTAAGGTACTAAGAAATCTTTGCCTATCACAAGTTAATGAAAATATTCACAGAGCAACTTACAATGTAGGCATGGGTCTATTTCTGGACTTCTTATTCTGCACCACTGATCTATTTGTCTATCCTTATGCCAACAGCATATTGGCTTGCACAGTGTAGCTTATAGAAAATCTTGAAGCCAATTCGGGAAAAATTGTCTTGACTTTTCTAGCTCTTTTGGCTTTCTATATATCTCTTAAAATCATTTTGTCAATTTCTACAAGAAAAGCCTTTTGGATTTTTATAGGGTTTGCTTTGAACCTATAGATAAATTTGGTAACAACTGACATCTTAATGATATTGAACTACAGTCTGTTAACACTGTATAGCTCTCCATTTATTTGGTTTTCCTTAATTTTGTCTAGAAATGTTTATAGTTTTCATAAAGAAGTCATATACATCTCTCATTAAATTTACTCTTAACTAAGAATGGTATTGCTTTTTTAAAACTGGCATTGCTTTAAATGGTATTGCTTTTTAAATTGCTTGTTATAATTGTATGGCAATAAACTAATTTTCAAAAACGTTAACCACGTATTTATAAGCCTGCTAAATTCTTGTATTCTTTTTTTTTTTTTTAATTTTTTTTCAACGTTTTTTATTTATTTTTGGGACAGAGAGAGACAGAGCATGAACGAGGGAGGGGCAGAGAGAGAGGGAGACACAGAATCGGAAACAGGCTCCAGGCTCCGAGCCATCATCCCAGAGCCTGACGCGGGGCTTGAACTCATGGACCGCGAGATCGTGACCTGGCTGAAGTGGGACGCTTAACCGACTGCGCCACCCAGGCGCCCCTAAATTCTTGTATTCTAATAATGTGTTTATATATTTCTTTTGGATTTTATAGAAAATAAAGAATCAAGTAAAACCCCTTTACTTTTTTTCCCCCAACAATTATTTCTTTTTCTTTCTTATTATAATGGTTAGGAGTTTAGACACAATGTTGAAGAAAAGTGGGGAGAATGGACTACCTTGTCTTGTTTCCAATCTTTAAAAAAAAAAAGCACTTAGGGGGCACCCGGGTGGCTCAGTCGGTTAAACATCGACTTCGGCTCAGGTCGTGATCTTGCAGTTCGTGAGTTTGAGCCCCACATCAGGCTCTGTGCTGACAGCTCAGAGCCTGGAGCTTGCTTCGGATTCTGTGACTCCCTCTCTCTCTGCCACCCGCCCCCCACACTCATGCTCTGTCTCTCAAAAAATAAACATTAAAAAAATTAAAGAAAACAAGTATGACTGATATATTAATAGAAAAGATAAGATGGGCTCATATAAAATGCTAACTTAAAACCAGACAAGGTAGAAAAAGAAGGAAAAAAGAAACAAAGCAAATGTAATGAATAAAGAACAATAATGTAGATGGTAGATATTAATAAATATGTAAATAAGTATTTTCAGTATGAATGGTGTAAACGTTCTAATTCAAAGCAGAGATTGTTGGTGCAGGAGCTAAGACGGTAACATAGTAGGAGAACCCTAGGCTCATCTTGTCCCTTGAACACAACTAGATAACAAATCATTCTGAAAACCCAACAAGTCAGCCTGAGGGCTGACAGAACACACTGAACAAGTAGAGGGAGAGAAGAGGCCACAGTGAAGAAGGTAGGAAGTGTGGAGACATGGTTTGGGGGAGAAAGGGATGGTGGGATGCTGCAGAGGAGAGAAAGCCCTGGTTGCAAAGAAAGGTGAGAGAGGGGCACACAGAGATATGCACGAGGAGAATACTTCCTCAGAACCGTTGGCTGGGGAAATGAGAGGGGCTGATTTGAGTGAGTTCTTGCAACCAATGGGGCTTGAAGTGAACTCCAGTGAGTTTTAAAGGTCTTTGGGCACGGCTGGGATAGAGCCTTGAGAGGACTGCCCTGCTCCTGGAAAGGAGGCAGGGAAACAATACCGGGACAGACAGCACAACTTGAGGATCACCTGGGCACACAGTGGGGAGATTATTCGCCCTCCTTGGGGCACATCCCTGAGAGAAGGCATTCACAGAGACACCTCTCCATGGGACAAAGTTGCCCGCAGGTATCATTTCCATCCCCCACCCCGCCACGCCCTTCAGCATAAGCACAGAACCACCTGACCCGGGCAGCTCAATGCCAACACTGGCTGCCTAGCCTGTCTGCTCCAAGTCCCACACCCCTGCACTCCAAGAAGGTGTGACTGCCTTCTTGGCCAAACCTCCTTCAGTCCCAGTGTGGTGACACCTTACCCCAGAAGACCAGTGTAGGCCCTCACCAGAGCACTTCCCCAAAGTTTGGAGTTTTAAAAGTCAGCAGGGTTGGCTGGGATAGAGCCCTGCGGGAAATGTGCTGCTCCAGGAGAGAATGCAGGCAAGCAACCCAGTGGCAGACAGCATGAAAACAGTGAAAAATGCCTGGAATGCACAGGGGGAGAATATTCACTCTTCTGGGAGTGCTTTCCTGAGAGCAGCAAACATGGAGACCCCTCTCTGGGGAAAAAGCAGTTGGCTGATGCCATTTCCCTCCCCTGTACCTCAGCATCAACACAGAACCACCTTTTAATAAACAGCACAGCACTGACACGGGCTGCCTAGCCTGCTTACATCAGATCGCACACCCCTGCGTTATGTTAATATTGCCCTTCTCGGTCAAGTTTGCCTCAGTCCCAGCGTGGCAGGGCCCTTCCCCAGAAGACCAGCAGAAACCCCTGCCCACACCATATCTCCTGAGCAGACTGTTCTGCAAGGCTTCAGTTCTAGTGTAAGTAACATCAGGTCCCATTTAACAAGCAGACCAGACCACGCCTCATTAAAACTTGCCATGATTTGACCAAGAACCAAACACTGCCCATTGCAGGCAAGGAGAGCCTCTGCAGATGCCTGCCTGAAGGATACAGCAGCCACAACACAACAGCAGAGTGCACGCAGCACATACCAGAAACACTTCCTGAAGCACCAGGCCCTGGATACCACATGACCTCTTTTTCATAAAGCCATTACTCGCAGAAGCAGGAAACATAAGCAGCTTTTCTAACACAGAGAAGAAGACAGAGATGACAAGATGTCAAAATGGAGGAATTAATCCCAAATGAAATAAGATCAGGTCTCAGCCAGAGATCTAATCAAAACAGATATAAGTAACATACCTGACAGAGAATTTAAAGCAACAATCATCAGGATACTCACTGGGCTTAAGAAAAGCATGGAAGACATCAGGGAGAACCTCATTGGGTGATGGGCATTGAGGAGGGCACCTGTTGGGATGAGCACTGGGTGTTGTACGGAAACCAATTTGACAATAAATTTCATATTAAAAAAAAAGAAACAGTTAAAAAATAATCAGTCAGAAATAAAAAATGCAGTAACTGAGATTCAAAACAGACTGGATGCAGTGGCCACAAGGATGGAAGAAGCAGAGGAATGAATAAGTAATGTAGAAGATAAAATAATGGAAAATAATAAAGCTGAACAAAAGAGAGAGAAGAATTATGGAACACAAGAATAGACTTAGGGAACTCAGTGACTCCATCAAACATAATAACATCATATCATGGAATCCCAGAATAAGAAGAGAGAAAAGGGGACATAAAATTTATTTCAGGAGATAATAGCATAAAACTAACCTAATCTGGGAAGGAAACAGACATCCAGATCCAGGAGGCACAGAGAACTCTCATCAAAATGAACAAAAGCAGATCAAGACAAAAGAGGTCACTAACTTACAAGGGAAGACCCATAAGTCTAGCTGCAGATCTCTCCATAGAAACTTGGCAAGCCAGAAGGGAGTGGCATGATATATTCAATGTGCTGAACGGGGAAAGTCTACAGCCAAGAAAACTCTATCCAGCAAGGCTATCATTCTGAATAGAAAAAGATATAAAGAGTTTCCCAGACAAACAAAACTAAAGGAGTTTGTGACCACTAAACCAGCCCTGCAAGAAATTTTAAGAGGGACTCTCTGAGGGGAGAAAAGATGAAACAAAACAAAAAAGACTAAAAGCAACAAAGACTGGAAAGGACTAGAGAATATCACCAGAAACTCCAACTCTACAGGCAACACAGTGGCAATAAATTCATATCTTTCAGTACTCACTCTAAATGTCAATGGACTAAATGCTCTAACCAAAAGACACAGGGTAACAGAATGGAAAATAAAACAAGATCTATCTATATTCTGTTTACAAGAGACCCATTTTAGACCTAAAGACACCTTCAGAAAGTAAGGGGATGGAGAAACGTCTATTATGCTAATGGTCACTGAACGAAAACCAGAGTAGCTATACTTATATCAGACAATCTAGACTTTAAAATAAAGACTGTAAGAAGAGAATGAAGAAGGGCACTATATCATAATTAAGGGGTCTATCCACACGAAGATCTAACAATTGTAAACATTTATGCCCCCAACCTGATATAACCCAAATATATAAATCAATTAATCACAAACATAAAGAAACTCATTGAAAATGATACCATAATAGTAGGGGACATCAACACCCCACTTACAACAGTGGACAGATCCCCTAAGCAGAAAATCAACAGAGAAACAATGGCTTTGAATGACACACTGGATCGGGTGGACTTAACAGATATAATCAGAACATTTCATCCTAAAGCAGAATACTCACTCTTCTCGAGTGCATATGGAACATTATCCAGAATAGATCACATACTGGGACACAAATCAGCCCTCAGCAAGTACCAAAAAGATTGAGCTCATACCATGCATATTTTCAGACCACAATACTATGAAACTCGAAATCAACCACAAGAAAAAATTTTGAAAGACAACAAATACTTGGAGACTAAACAACATCCTATTAAAGAATAAACGGGTTAACCAAGAAGTTAAAGAGGAAATTAAAAAGTACACGGAAGCCAATGAAAATGATAATACCACAGTCCCAAACCTCTGGGATGCAGCAAAGGCTGTCATAAGAGGGAAGTATATAGCAATCCAGGCCTTCCTAAAAAAAGAAGAAAGGTCTCAGATACACAACCTAACTTTACACCTTAAAGAGCTGAAAAAAGAACAGCAAATAAAATCCAAAACCAGCAGAAGACAGGAAATAATAAAGATTAGAGCAGAAATCAATGCTACCGAAATTAAAAAACCTAAACAGTAAAACAGATCAATGAAACAAGGAGCTGGTTCTTTGCAAGAATTAACAAAATTGATAAACCCCTAGCCAGTTTTATCAAAAAGAAAAAGACCCAAATAAAATTAATAAAGAGGAGAGATCATAACCAACACTGCAGAAATGCAAACAATAATAAGAGAATATTATGAGCAATTGTATACCAATACATTGGCAATCTGGAAGAAAGGGAAAAATTCCTAGAAACATATAAACTACCAAACTGAAACAGGAAGAAATAGAAAATTTGAACAGACCCATAACCATCAAAGAAATATTATTAGTAATCAAAAATATCCCAAAAAACAAGAGTCTAGGGCTGGAGGCTTTCCAGGGGAATTCTATCAAACATTTAAAGAAGAGTTAATACTTATTCTTTTGAAGCTGTTCCAAAAAATGGAAATGGAAGGAAAACTTCCAAACTTATTCTATGAGGTCAGCTTACCTTGATTCCAAAACCAAACAAAGACCCCACTAACAAGGAGAACTATATACCAATTTCCCTGATGAACATGGATGTAAAAATTCTCAACAAGATACTGACCAAATGGATCCAACAATACATTTAAAAAATTATTCACCACGATCAAGTGGGATTTATACCTGGGATGCAGGGCTGGCTTCAATATCTGCAAATCAATCAGTGTGATACATCATATTAATATAAGAAAGGACAAAAACCACATAATCCTCTCAATAGATGTAGAGAAAGCATTTGACAAAATACAGCATCCTTTCTTGATAAAAACTGTCAAGAAAGTAGGGATAGAAGGATCATACCTCAAGATCATAAAAGCCATGTACAAAAGACCCACTGCTAATATCATCACAATGGGGAAAAACTGAGAGCTTTCCCTCTAAGGTCAGGAACACAACAGGGAGGTCCACTCTTGCCACTGTTATTCAACACAGTATTAGAAGTCCTAGCCTCAGCGATCAGACAACACAAAGAAATAAAAGTCATCTAAACTGTCAAGGAGGAAGACAAACCTTCACTTTTTGCAGATGACATGATACTCTATATAGAAAACCCAAAAGATTTCACAAAAAAACCCCTGCTAGAACTGATCCATGAATTCAGCAAAGCTGCAGGATATAAAATCAACGCACAGAAATAGGTTGCATTTCTATACACCAATAATGAAGCAGCAGAAAGAGAAATGAAGGAATTGATTCCACTTACAATTGTACTAAAAACCATAAAATACCTGGGAATAAACCTAACCAAAGAGGTGAAAAATCTATACACTGAAAATTATAGCTTATGAAGGAAGTTGAAGAAGACACACACACAAAATAAAGGAAAAATATTCCATGCTCATGGATTGGGATAACAAATATGGTTAAAATGTCAACACTTCCCAAAGCAATCTACATATTCAATGTAATCCCTATCAAAATAACACAAGCATTCTTCACAGAGCTAGAACAAACAATCCTAAAATGTGTATGGAACCAGAAAAGACCCCAAATAGCCAAACCAATCCTGAAAAAGAAAACCAAAGCTGGAGGCATCACCATTCCGGAATTCAGTATGTATTACAAAGCTATAATCATCAAGACAGTATGGTACTGGCACAAAAACAGACACTTAGATCACTAGAACAGAGTAGAGAGCCCAGAAATGGACCCACAAACATATGGCCAACTTTGTGGCCATATGACAAAGCAGGAAAGAATATCCAATGGAATGAAGACAGTCTGTTCAGCAAATGGTGCTGGGAAAACTGGACAGCAACATGCAGAAAAATAAACCTGGACCACTTTCTTACACCATACACAAAAATAAACTCAGAATGGATGAAAGATCTAAATGTAAGACAGGAAGCCATCAAAATCCTTGAGGAGAAAGCAGGAAAAAAACTCTTTGACTTCAGCTGTAGCAACTTCTTACCACATCTCTGGAGGCAAGGAAAACAAAAGCAAAAATGAACTATTGGGACCTCATCAAAATAAAAATCTTCTGCACAGTGAAGGAAGCAATCAGTGAAAGTAAAAGGCAACCAAAGGAATGGGAGAATATATTTGCAAATGACATATCCGATAAAGGGTTAGTATCCAAAATCTATAAAGAACATATCAAACTCAACACCCAAAAAACAAATAATCCAGTGAAGAAATGGGCAAAAGATATGAACAGACACTTCTCCAAAGAAGACATCCAGATGGCCAAGTGACACATGAAAAAATGCTCAACATCACTCATCATCAGGGACATACAAATCAAAACCACAATGAGATACCACCTCATACTTGTCAGAATGGTTGAAATTAACAACTCAGGCAATACTAGATGTTGGCGAGGATGCAGAGAAAGAGGATCTCTTTTGCACTGCTGGTAGGAATGCAAACTGGTGTAGCCACTCTGGAAAACAATATGGAGGTTCCTCAGAAAGTTAAAAATAGAACTACCCTATGACCCAGCAATTGCACTACTAGGTATTTATCCAAAAGATACAGGTGTGCTGTTTCAAAGGGGCACATGCACCCCAATGTTTATAGAAGTGTTATGGACAATAGTCAAAGTATGGAAAGAGCCCAAATGTCCATTGGCAGATGAATGGGTAAAGAAGATGTGGTATACAGATACAATGGAGTATTACTTGGCAATCAAAAAGAGTGAAATCTTGACATTTGCAACAACATGGATAGAACTAGAGTGTATTATGCTAAATGAAATTAGTGAGTCAGAGAAAGACAAATATCATACAACTTCACTCATTTGTGGAATTTAAGATACAAAACAGGTGAACATAAGGGACGAGAAGCAAAAATAATATAAAAACAGTGAAGGGTATATAACATAAGAGACTCTTAAATATTGAGAACTAAGGGCTGCTGGAGGGGATGTGGGTGGGGGGGGATGGGCTAAATGGGCAAGGGGCATTAAGGAAGACACTTATTGGGATGAGCACTGGGTGTTATATGTAGGGGATGAATCACTGGATTCTACTCCTGAAATTGTTATTGCACTATATGCTAGCAAACTTGTATATACACTTAAAAAAATAAATTAATCGCTTAAAAAAATCACTCTGAATGTAAATGGACTAAATGCTCTATAAAAAACAAAACAAGACCCATCTATATGCTGCCTATAGAAGATTCATGTTAGACCTAACAACACCTGCAGATTGAAAGTGAGGAGATGGAGAAACATTTATCATGCAAACTGAAGTCAAAAGAAGGCCGGAGTAGCAATACTTAATCAAAAAAATTAGATTTTAAACCGAAGACTGTAACAATAGATGAAGAAGGGCACTATATCATAATAAAGGGGACCATCCAAAAAGAAAATTTAATGATTGTAAATATTTATGCCCCGAACATGAAACAATACAAATATATAAAACAATTAATAACAATCATAAAGGAATTCATTTATAATAATAATACAATAACAGTAGGGCACTTTAACTACCCCCCTTTCATCAATGGACAGATCATGTAAGCAGAAAATCAATAAGGAAACAATGGCTTTAATGACAATGGACCAGATGGACTTAACACATATATAGTAAAAGGTTGGATTGCGAGTAACTTGTTCTGTGAGTATTCCACAAGACGAGCAAATGTTTCTAATAAATTTTAACTTGATAAACAAGCAATGGCCTGCAATATGAGTAGTACATGATGCTGAACATCACGTGATCACAACTGAGCCAGTGGTTCTTCTCTCTCTCTCTGAGGCCTCGTGGGTGATCGTCTCCCATGCTCAGATGCTCAGTCTCAGGCCACAGTGTTTGGCAGAAATCAGTGATTTTTCAGAATGTTGGAAGGTGCCCACAACTGGCACTAGTATCAGTTTTTGTCACTTCAAAGCACCTATGGACAGTCCTTTGCTTTTCCATATAAGAGTAAGCTCAGGAATGATTTGCTTCATTCTAGGTCAGGCTGCCTGTGGATGTAGACCCTTTCCTCTGCTGCCTTATTGCCAGTTACATTAAATATGGTATATGACAAGAATTTATTAATACTTTACCGTAGTCAACATCCATGAGAGCATATAAATGGCCCCCATGCAGAAAAAGATTCTATTGAACAAATAGATAGCAGTGATTCCGTTAGTGATAATGAAAGTCATCCTACACAAACCCTCTTCTCTCCTGTTTCCTCACACCAGCCACAAAGGTTTTCAAACGTAAGTGCAGGTTAATTTATTTTTCTTTATATTCTGCATTTTCTTTATTATTTTGTATTATATTAAAGTGTTGTATCACTTTATATGAATTTTTGTTTTTGTTTTGGCTGCAGCAACTTTTTACTCAACATGTCTCTGGAAGCAAGGGAAACGAAAGCAAAAATGAACTATTGAGACCTCATCAAAATAAAAAGCTTCTACACAGCGAAGGAAACAATCAACAAAAGTAAAAGGCAACTGACAGGATGGGAGAAGGTATTTGCAAATGAAATATCAGATAAAGGGTTAGTATCCAAAATCTATAAAGAATTTATCAAACTCAACACCCAAAAAACAAATAATCCAGTGAAGAAAGGGGCAAAAGACATGAATAGACACTCCTCCAAAGAAGACATACAGATGGCCAACTGACACATGAAAAAAAATGCTCAACATCACTCATCATCAGGGAAATATAAATCAAAACCACAATGAGATACCACCTCACACCTATCAGAATGGCTAACATTTTTTTTTAAATTTTTTTTTTCAACGTTTATTTATTTTTGGGACAGAGAGAGACAGAGCATGAACAGGGGAGGGGCAGAGAGAGAGGGAGACACAGAATCGGAAACAGGCTCCAGGCTCCGAGCCATCAGCCCAGAGCCCGACGCGGGGCTCGAACTCACGGACCGCGAGATCGTGACCTGGCTGAAGTCGGACGCTTAACCGACTGCGCCACCCAGGCGCCCCAGAATGGCTAACATTAAAAACTCAGGCAATAACAGGCTATTGGCAAGGATGTGGAGAAAGAGGATCTCTTTTGCATTGTTGGTGGGAATGCAAACTGGTGCAGTCACTCTGGAAAACAGTATGGAAGTTCCTCAAAAAATTAAAAATACTATCCCTACGACCCAGCAATTGCACTACTAGGTATTTATCCAAGGGATACAAGTATGCTGTTTCGAAGGGACACATGCACCCCAATGTTCATAGCAGCACTATCAATAGTCAAAGTATGGAAAGAGGCCAAATATCCATCGATGGATGAATGGATAAAGAAGATGTGGTATATACATAAAATAGAGTATTACTTGGCAATCAAAAAGAATGAAATCTTGCCATTTGCGACTATGTGGATGGAACTGGAGGGTATTATGCTAAGTGATATTAGTCAGTCAGAGAAAGACAAAAATCATATGACTTCACTCATATGAGGACTTTAAGAGACAAAACAGATGAACATAAGGGAAGGCAAGCAAAAATAATATAAACACAGGGAAGGGACAAAACATAAGAGACTCTTAAATATGGAGAACAAACAGAGGGTTATTGGAGGGTTTATTGGGGGGGGGCTAAATTGGTAAGCAGCATTAAGAAATCTACTCCAGAAATCATTGTTGCACTATATGCTAACTTGGATGTAAATTTAAAAAATAAATTAAATTAAATGGTAAAAAAGAAGAAGAAGAAGAAAAGAAACAGACTCTTAACTATAGAGAAAAAACTGATGGTTACTGGAGGGGGGTGGGCAGAGGGATGGGTTAAATAGGCAATGTGTATTAAGGAGGGCACTTGTGTTGAGCGTGGGGTGTAGGTGATGAATCACTAAATTCTACACCTGAAACTAATATTACACTGTATGTTACCTAACTGGAAATTAATTAAAAACTTGGAAAGAAAAAAAGAAAAGCAGAGATTGTCAAAGTGACTGCAAAAACAAGACCCAACCCAGAAAAACCAGTATTGTCACCCAGAAAAACCCATAAATAAAGGACTCAGGTTCAGAATGGAGAAAGAGATACCATGCTAACACTAATAAACAAACAAACAAACAAACAAACAAACAAACAAAAAAGATGGAGTAGCCACATTATTTCCATACAAAAAAACTTCAGAATAAGAAAAATTATCAAGGAGAAAGAGAGCATTTCATATGATAAAGGGGTCAGTTTTCCAAGCAGACATAACAATCCTTAACGTATATCTCCCTAAACACAAAACATCAAATTATGGAAGCTAAAAGTTGATAAAATGATAATAGAAATAGACAAATCTGTTACTACAGTTGGATACATGAAAAGCCCTTTTTTAGTAATTAATAGATCAAGCAGGTAGAAAAGCAATAAGAATGTAATTGACCTAAACATCTTTGCCAAACAATTTGATCTATTTGACATTTTTATAATACTGCATCCAACAACAGAAGAATTGCTGCTGTTGTTGGAGTATGAGAATACACATACTCCCCAAAATCACACAGAATAACAACCCTCACCAAGACAGAGCACACAGTAGGCCATAAAACACATCTTAAAAAGTTGAAAAGAATAAAAATCATAAAGTATTTTCTCAGACAACACAGGAATTAAACTCCAAATCAATAACAGAAAGAGCTAGAAAGTACCCAATACTTGGAGATTTAAAGATACACTTCTAAATAACACCTGGATCAAAGAAATCTCAAGAAAAATTTAGAGATATTTTGAACTAAATAAAAATGAACAGACAACTCACCAAAATTTGTGGGATGCAAAAAAAGCTATGATTAGAGAGAAATGCAGTCTATTAAATGCATATATTAGAAGACAAGAAAGATTCAAAATTAATAATCTAAGTTTCTCCACTTAGAAAACTGGAAAAGAAAGAGCAATTTAAACCTAAAGCAGAAGTAAGGCAGCAAAAATTAGAGCAGAAATCAATGAAATTGAAAATAGGAAATAACAGAAAATTCCACCAAACCTAAAGCTAGTTCTTGGGAATGATTTAGAAAATTGATAACCTTCTACCCAGGCTAACCAAGAAAAAAAGAGAGAGAAAGAAAAGACACAAAATATCACAGTGAAAGTAGGATCACACAACTGATTCCATGGATGCTAAAAAGATAACAAAGGAATCTCCACAAATTTGATAAGTCAAACAAAATGAACAAAATCCTAGAAAAACAGAAACCCACAAAACTCACACAAAGAGAGGTAATTTGAATAGACCTATGCTCACTTTTTAAAAAACTGAGTCAAAGTTTCAAAAACTTTGAAAAAGATAAGCACTAGGTTCAGGTATTTTCGCTAATTCTACAAAATATTTAAGGAAGAAATGGTACCAATTCGCCACAGTCTTGTCCAGAAAATAGAAACAGAGGGAACACTTCTTAATTCCTTCTATGAGCCCAGCACTATTGTAATACCAAAACCAGATAAAGACAAACTGCAGACCGATATCTCTCAGACTATACATCCAAAAGTCTTCAAGAAAATATTAGCAAATCTCATCCAACAATGCAAAAAATTAACTCCAACCACGTGGAGTTTATTCTAGATATGCAAGGCTCATTCAATATTCAGAACCAATCAGTATACTCATCTAACACATCAACAGGCTAAACTAGAAAATTTGAATGATATCAACTGACACAAAAAAGTCATTTAATGAAATCCAACACCTATTCATGTAAAAACTCTCAGTAAACTAAAAATAGAGAGGAACTTCTTCAACATGAAGTCAAAAAACCTCTACAAAAAAAACCTTATAGCTAATATACTGGAGAGAACTGGCACACTTTTCCCTAAGATCAGGAACAAGGCAAAGATGTCCTCTCTTACCGCTCCTATTCAACATCTTACTAAAAGGTGTAGTTAGTGCAGACGATGAAGAAAAAAATAACGTATAGAATTTGGGAGGGAATTGGGGCGCCTGGGTGGCGCAGTCGGTTGAGCGTCCGACTTCAGCCAGGTCACGATCTCGCGGTCCGTGAGTTCGAGCCCCGCGTCGGGCTCTGGGCTGATGGCTCAGAGCCTGGAGCCTGTTTCCGATTCTGTGTCTCCCTCTCTCTCTGCCCCTCCCCCGTTCAGGCTCTGTCTCTCTCTGTCCCAAAAATAAATAAACGTTGAAAAAAAAAATTTTTTTTTTAAATAAAAAAAAAAAAAGAATTTGGGAGGGAAGAAATTGTCTTTATTTGCAGATTATATAATTGTTTATGTAGAAAATCTCAGATTGCCAAAAAAAAAAAAAAATCTCCTGGAACTAATAGGTAACTATAGCAAGGTCACTGCACACAGGTTAATATACAAAGATCAACTGCTTTTGTGTATACCAGCAATGAACAATTGGAATTTGAAAAAAAAAAAAAAAAAAACTACTACCAGGAGCACCTGGGTAGCTCAGTTGGTTGAGTGTCCAACTTTGGCTCACAGTTTGTGAATTTCAGCCCCATGTGGGGCTCACTGCTCTCAGTGCAGAGCCTGCTTCGGATCCTCAGTCCCTCTTCCCCTCCCCTGCTGTGTTTTCTCTCTCTCTCTCTCTCAGAAATAAATAATCTTTAAAATTAAATGAAATAACATAACATAAAATACTACCATTTACAATAGCACAAAAAATGTGAAATACAGTATTAATCTAACAAAATGAGTACAGTATCTACCTGCAGAAAATTATTCTAGAAACTACAGGTTCAGTGAAATCAGACTCTATAAAACCCTATGGAACACTAAAAAATAAAGGAAAAAAAAAAGAAAACACACCTTGCATTTTTCAGAGAGAACAAACAAGGAAAACAATAGGAGTTCTAAAAGTTAAAAAAGGAAAAAAATACCCATATGAAAAATATATTTAAAATATTAAATGGAAATGCAAAAAAAAAAAGGATAATATTGAAAGACACAGATCAAAAATGGAATCCAAGAAAAGATACAAAAAAGACAAAGTGACACAAAATTTGTAAAATCAAAGAAAGGTAGTTATGGTATTCAAATATAAACAAAACAAAAAATAATGGTATTCATAATCATAGCAAAGCAAAAATTAAGAAACAAATAATGAAACAAAAGTTTTATGGATGTTGAAAAGCAATTCACCTCTGATTTTTGACTCTTCACATATTCCAAAAATGATCAAAATATACAGGCTCTGGATAAATTAACAAGAATAATTTATTATTTCATCTTGTGACCTAAAAACAAGTAACACACCATTTTCCCCCAATGTCCTTGAATGTGTATCAGTATGGATTATAATCTTGACTACAAAAGGGGCGCCTAAGTGGCTCAGTCAGTTAAGCATCGACTTCAGCTCAGGTCATGATCCTGAGGTTCTTAAGTTCGAGCCCCATGTTGAGCTCTGTGCGGACAGCTCAGAGCCTGGAGCCTGCTTCAGATTCTGTCTCTTCCTCTCTCTCTGCCCCTTCTCCCTCTCTCTCTCAAAAAATAAATAAATGTTAAAAAATTTTTAAACAATAATAATAATCTTGGACACAAAAGAAGTCTCAATAAGTTATAATAAGTAGAAGCTAAACAGGCTGCAACATAACGAAAATAAACTGCCCAGAGATTTTACAAGAAAAATAAAAAGTACTATGTTGAGTCTCAAAGATGAAATAGACCTTGTGGTTAGAGGCTATTTCAAAAATAGAGGAAGAGGACTATTCCACTATATTTATACACCACATCCTCTTTACCTATTCATCAATCAGTGGACACTTGGGTTGCTTCCAAGACTTGGCTATTAAGCATAGGGGTGCATTTATCTTTTTGAATTAGTATTCTTGTTTTCTCTGGGTAAATACCCAGTACTGGAATTATTGGATCATTCGGTATTTCTATTTTTAATTTTTAGAAGAATGAGATCTTGCCATTCATGACAATATAGGTGAACCTAGAGAGTATGATGCTAAGTGAAATAAGTCAGACACAAAGAGATAAATACCATATGATTTCACTTACATGCAAAATCTAAAAAACAAAACAAAATAAACCAAAAACCAAAAAAAACCAGACTCTTAAATACAGGGAACAAACTGGTGGTTGACAGAGGAATGGTATGTTGGGGGATGGGTAAAATAGATAAAGGGGATTAAGGGGTACAAACTTCCAGCTATAAAATAAATCAGTCACAGAGATGAAAAGTACAGTAAAGGGAATATAGTCAATAACATTGTTATATGGTGTTATATAGTGTTATATGGTGACACGTGATAAGTACACATGGTGATGAGCACTGAGTGATGTGTAGAATTGTTGAATCAGTACATCAATCACATGTGGGTACACTTGAAATTAATAGAACATTGTATGTTAATTATACTTAAATTTAAAAAATGATCAATAATAAAAAAATTCTAGCCTAAAAAACATCAAACTACTTTACTAAGGAGAAAAAGAGGAGGAAAAGGAAGATAACAAAATGAGTAAAGATGGTTCAACATTAAGAAATATCCTTATATAATTCAGTACATCAACAAATAAAAGGAGAAAGTATATAAATATACCCCTAAATTATCTTAAAAGGGAATTGGTAAAACCTAGTAGCTATTTTTATAAAAACTATATGAAATAGATAGATGCTATTATAATATAAAGCCTCCAGAAAGAACAAACATTACAGTGAATACTGAAATGGTGAAGTCATTTAAATAGGAAAAAAAAAGGACAAGTTGCTTACCTATAAATATTTTTAGAAGGTTTAGCCAAGGCAATAGGGTAAGAAAATTAAGTCATTGGTAAATATGAACATGAGATACAACATTATATGTCTTACAATTATATACATAGAAACCCTAGAGAACAAAAGCAAAATCTATAAGAACTAGAAAAGGAATTTACCAACATGCGTGAATTTTAAAAAGTAGATATATAAAACTTACAGATTTTATTTGGAACAATATAAATTTAAAAGACATAAAATCATACTCCAGACACAATAGCAAATAAAATGCATGTATATTTATAAACATTTCAAAGGTATAGACCTATATGAAGAAAACCATAAAATCCTACTAAAGGAAATTAAACAAGATCCAAATAAAGAGATATATAAGGCACCCCCAATTAGGAAAACACAGTAATTTAAAAATGTCAATCCTTCTGAAATTATTGTGTAAGTGTGGTGTATTTGCAGTTTGTAATTCCACTGAAACTGGATACAGAAACTTACATGATAGAATGAATATCTGAGTCAAGCCAGGAAAAAATATGTAAAGTAGGTGGAGGAAGATTTAATATATTTAAATGTAGAAAAAAAAAAGCAATACAGATATTAGAAGACAATGTAGAAAAGTATTTTCAACACATATGAGAAAGGGTTAATTCATTTGATACACAAAGATTCCAGGCTAATAATAACATTTGACAAACCCAAAGGAAACAGACCTGAACACGTAGCTTAGGGAAAAGAAAATTAAAATGTCCAATAAACATGTGAATACAGATAAACTGAAACACCAGTGAGAAACCATTTCTTCGTAGTTAGAGTGGCAGACAGAATTTTATATGTGATGCTGCAGTGTGGGAGAAGATTCAGAGAAACATTCCTTGTTGGTGTGAGCTTGAATTGCTAAAGCCATTTCAGAAAAGGATCTGGCAATAATCTATGAATTTTAAGATATACTACAGATTAACTCAGCAGTCATTTTTGGAACCTAGCCTATGGAAATAAAAACAATATGCATCTTGTAGAAACTCCAGAACATTCACTGGCTCCCCATTTCCCTCAGAGTAAAAGCCAGGTTCTTACAGTGTTCAAGGGACCTGAAATGATACAGCCTTTCTCTCCTCTTCCCTAGCTCAACCCTCTCTGGCCCCACCCTACTCTGTGCTGTTTCTTGACTACATCGGGCACACTCCAACCCTAGAAACTTGGTGCTGGCTCTCTCTTCTGTGTAGTATGTCCTTTGTCCAGACACCCATGTGGTGAACTAATTCCCTTGTCTCCTTAAGGAACTTGCTTCATGGTATCTTCTCAAATGAGGCCTGCTCTGACCAACTCACTCCCTATTCTAGCTCTATTTTGATTCATGTCCTTACCACTCTCTAACGTATTGAATTATTTATTTCATTTAGTGTTTATTGTCTGTCTTCTCACAAAATATACATACCACAAGCACAGGGATTTTGTCTGTTTTGTCCCTTGAGTTTTCTTAAGTACCTGAGATGCATAAGACATTGGTCAATATTTATTGGTTATCAATATAAATAATTATCCATATTTATTGATGCCTACAAGTACAAAAGTTTTTATTACACATTTTCTGTAGCAAAATACAACCATAAAGACTACCCCCAAAACCTTGGCACAAAAACAGACACATAGACCAATGGAATAGAATAGAAACCCCAGAACTAGACCCACAAACGTATGGCCAACTCATCTTTGACAAAGCAGGAAAGAACATCCAATGGAAGAAAGACAGCCTCTTTAACAAATGGTGCTGGGAGAACTGGACAGCAACATGCAGAAGGTTGAAACTAGACCACTTTCTCACACCATTCACAAAAATAAACTCAAAATGGATAAAGGACCTAAATGTGAGACAGGAAACCATCAAAACCTTAGAGGAGAAAGCAGGAAAAGACCTCTCTGACCTCAGCCGTAGCAATCTCTTACTCGACACATCCCCAAAGGCAAGGGAATTAAAAGCAAAAGTGAATTACTGGGACCTTATGAAGATAAAAAGCTTCTGCACAGCAAAGGAAACAGCCAACAAAACTAAAAGGCAACCAACGGAATGGGAAAAGATATTTGCAAATGACATATCGGACAAAGGGCTAGTATCCAAAATCTATCAAGAGCTCACCAAACTCCACACCCGAAAAACAAATAACCCAGTGAAGAAATGGGCAGAAAACATGAATAGACACTTCTCTAAAGAAGACATCCGGATGGCCAACAGGCACATGAAAAGATGTTCAGCGTCGCTCCTTATCAGGGAAATACAAATCAAAACCACACTCAGGTATCACCTCACACCAGTCAGAGTGGCCAAAATGAACAAATCAGGAGACTATAGATGCTGGAGAAGATGTGGAGAAACAGGAACCCTCTTGCACTGTTGGTGGGAATGCAAATTGGTGCAGCCGCTCTGGAAAGCAGTGTGGAGGTTCCTCAGAAAATTAAAAATAGACCTACCCTATGACCCAGCAATAGCACTGCTAGGAATTTATCCAAGGGATACAGGAGTACTGATGCATAGGGCCACTTGTACCCCAATGTTCATAGCAGCACTCTCAACAATAGCCAAATTATGGAAAGAGCCTAAATGTCCATCAACTGATGAATGGATAAAGAAATTGTGGTTTATATACACAATGGAATATTACGTGGCAATGAGAAAAAATGAAATATGGCCTTTTGTAGCAACGTGGATGGAACTGGAGAGTGTGATGCTAAGTGAAATAAGCCATACAGAGAAAGACAGATACCATATGGTTTCACTCTTATGTGGATCCTGAGAAACTTAACAGGAACCCATGGGGGAGGGGAAGGAAAAAAAAAAAAAAGAGGTTAGAATGGGAGAGAGCCAAAGCATAAGAGACTGTTAAAAACTGAGAACAAACTGAGGGTTGATGGGGGGTGGGAGGGAGGAGAGGGTGGGTGATGGGTATTGAGGAGGGCACCTTTTGGGATGAGCACTGGGTGTTGTATGGAAACCAATTTGTCAATAAATTTCATAAAAAAAAAAAAAAAAGACTACCCCCAAAACCTGACTGTCCGTTAGCTGAATAGCAGAGGAGCTTATGGCAAATCCATAATTTGAAATGGTATGTTGCTATTTATTCCTAGTAATTTGGAATGAAGGGCATAATTCTACTGATAAATGAAAACATCAGGTTCAGATTAATATGTTATGACCCCATTTGTATACAGATCAAAGTAGTAAAAATCTCTCATTTGTGTGTAAAGTTTGGAACAAATTTTGGGAAAAACATGGAGTGCTACATCCTAGGCTGTTAACATTGGCTTAATGAAGAGAATCAAAATTCCACCCAGGTCCCTTCAGATCCATCTTTGACCATATTTTGGTAACATCAGAGGAAATATAAATAATAGAGCCAACGAGAGGGGAGGAGCCAAGATGGCGGAACAGCACGGAAGCATTTTGTGTGCCTCGTGTCCATGAAATCCAGCCAGACCAACGCTAAACCATCCGACACACCTAGAAAACTGATGGAGGATTCACACAACAATCTGCACAACTTGAACCACAGAATTCAGCAGGTATGCGGCGCACAGAGGTGAATCTGGGGAGCGAGAAGCCAAGGAGGGTAGGGAACTGCTTTCGCGGGTGGAGAGAGGACAGAGACTGGGGACGGGGGGAGAATATGGGAAAAGCACCCTTCCCCAAAAGCAGCTGGAGAGAAAGTGGAAAATTGGAAACGGCCATAGGGACTAAACTAAAAAGGGAGAAAGGAGAAAGGAGAGAGTTAAAATTCCATTAAGACTGTAAACAAGGGGAGCGCAAACGTTGCAACTCCACAGCACGCTACCTGGCGGTGCTCTGGTGGGAAGGGCGAGTCCCCAGGAGCAGAGTGGGGTCTGGGAGGTTCTCGGGCCACACGGGGAAGAGCGGTTCCACTGCTGGAAGGGCATTTGGTAGAGACTGTTGAAGCCACCTGTTACCAGCAGACCCCAGAAAACGGCCACATTCGCTGGTGCGGGGGCAAGGTCGGTAAGGGTGAAACCTGGTGCCAGAAGTGTGTGGTGTTTTTCCATAATCCCTGAAAAGCTGCTGCTACGCTATCTCGTGAATTTTTTCTGGGGCGGGCTGGCCCCTGACCGCAGTCTCGGGGCACCAGCAGCAGCAGGGTCCCACAAGCGTTCCTGGGTGCAGCTGACATTCGGCCATTGCTCATTCGGCCGGTGCTCGGTGAGACCCTCCCGCAGAGGGGCGGAACGGGTCAAAGCCGCGGTCCTTCGGAAGTAAGGGGTCGGGGAAAACAGCCGCGTCTGAGACAGGGCTCGGGAGAGAGGTGCTGCCTGGGACTAGGCCACGGACAGTGAAGAAGCCAGGAGTGGACGAAAGCTGAAGACAGAGGACGGTTGAGCGATTGCTGATTGCAGAGAAAATTCCCATACTAGAGACTGAGGAGCTGGGAGACGCCATTTTCAGCCCCCCGCGCAAGCGCATACGCACCTAAGAGCGCCGCAACCCTCCACCCCAGTAGGGTAGCAGCGCCATCTAGTGGAGAACGGAGCCAATACACCGAGCCCCACCCAATTGGGTCAACCTCGATCTTCAAGAACACAAGTCTCACCGCCGGCTTAGTTTATGGACTATAAAGCGCTGCATAGTCTGGCTTCTAGGGGAAAACGAAGTAATTTCAGTCCTATTTCAATCTGCTAGGTCCATCTATTCAATTTTCTTTCTTTTTTTTCTCTTTTACACTACTTTTCTTTGTCTTGAATACAAAAAGAGAAAAAATTCATTTTTATTTTCAATTGTTGTTAAAAATATTTTTCTTTAATTTTTTTTACTATTTTTTTACTTTTGTGTAAATTTTTTCAAATTCCATCTTACTTCCATCATTTTATTTTAGTTTACTTCAGTGTATTCACCTTTTCAAATTTTCAAATGATTTTTTTCTTTTTTCTTTCTTTTCTCTCTTTTTCGTTTCTTTTCATTTTCTTGAATGCAGAAAGAGAAAAACTTCATTTTTACTTTCAATTTCCATTAAAAATATTTTTCCTTAATTTTTTCACTGTATTTTTTGCTTTGATGTAATTTTTTTCAAATTCTATTTTACTTCCATCATTTTATTTTAGTCTACTACAGTGTATTCACTTTTTCAAATGATTTCTTTTTTTCTATGTTTTCCCTTTTTCATATCTTTTTTCTTGAATACAGAAAGAGAAAAAATCATTTTTATTTTTAATTTTTATTAAAAATATTTTTCATTTTTTCTACTATATTTTTACTTTTGTGTAAATTTTTTCAAGTTCTATTTTACTCCCATCATCTAATTTTAGTCTACTTCAGTGTATTCATTTTTTCAAATTCTCAAAGATTTCCTTTCCCCCCCCCTTTTTTTCTCTAATCTGTCAAACCACTTTCAACACCCAGACCAAAACACACCTAGGATCTAGCATCCTTTATTAGATTTGTGTGTGTGTGTGTTTAATTTTTTAATTTTAATTTTTTTTAATTTTTAATATTTTAAATTTTAATTTTTCTACATTATTAATTCCTTTTATCCCTTAAAAATGACCAAATGAAGGAATTCACCACAAAAGAAAGAGCATGAAGAAATGACAGCCAGGGATTTACCAACACAGATACAAGCAAGATGTCTGAACCAGAATTTAAAATCATGATAATAAGAATACTAGCTGGAGTCGAAAATAGATTAGAATCCCTTTCTGCAGAGATAAAAGAAGTAAAAAATAGTCAGAATGAAATTAAAAATGTTATAACTGAGCTGCAATACGGATGGATGCAGTGGCAGCAAGGATGGAAAAGGCAGAACAGAAAATCAGCGATATAGAGGACAAACTTACAGAGAATAATGAAGCAGAAAAAAAGAGGGAGATTAAGGCAAAAGAGCACGATTTAAGAATTAGAGAAATCAGTGACTTGTTAAAAAGGAGTAACATCAGAATCATAGGGATCCCAGAAGAGGAAGAGAGAGAAATAGGGGTAGAAGGTTATGTGAGCAAATCACAGCAGAAAACTTTCCTAACCTGGGGAAAGACAGACATCAAAATCCAGGAAGCACAGAGGACCCCCATTAGATTCAACAAAAACCGACCATCAAGAAGGCATATCATAGTCAAATTCACAAAATACTCAGGCAAGGAGAGAATCATGAAAGTGGCAAGGGAAAAAAAGTCCCTAACCTACAAGGGAAGACAGATCAGGTTTGCAACAGACCTATCCACAGAACCTTGGCAGGGCAGAAAGGAGTGGCAGGATATATTCAGTGTGCTAAATCAGAAAAATATGCTGCCAAGAATTCTTTATCCAGCAAGGTTGTCATTCAAAATAGGAGAGATAAAAAGTTTCCCAGACAAACAAAAATTAAAGGAGTTTGTGACCACTAAACCAGCCCTGCAAGAAGTTTTAAGGGGGACTCTCTGAGGGGAGAAAAGATGACTATCAAAAGCAACAAAGATTAGAAAGGACCCACAAACATACGGCCAACTAATCTTTGACAAAGCAGGAAAGAATATCCAATGGAATAAAGACAAAGCAGGAAAGAATACCCAATGGAATAAAGACAGTTTCTTCAGCAAATGTGGCTGGGAAAACTGGACAGCAGCATGAAGAAAAATGAACCTGGACCACTTTCTTACACCATACACAAAAATAAACTCAAAATGGATGAAAGACCTAAATGTAAGACAGGAAGCTGTCAAAATCCTTGAGAAGAAAGCAGGCAAAACCTCTTTGATCTTGGCCACAGCAACTTCTTATTCAACACGTCTCCAGAGGCAAGGGAAACAAAAGCAAAAATGAACTACTGGGACCTCATCAAAATAAAAAGCTTCTGCACAGCGAAGGAAACAATCAGGAAAACTAAAAGGCAACCAACGGTATGGGAGAAGATATTTGCAAATGACATATCAGATAAAGGGTTGGTATCCAAAATCTGTAAAGAACTTATCAAACTCAACACCCAAAAAACAAATAATCCAGTGACGAAAGGGGCAAAAGACATGAATAGACACTTCTCCAAAGAAGATATCCAGATGGCCAACTGACACATGAAAAAATGCTCAACATCACTCATTGTCAGGGAAATACAAGTCAAAACCACAATAAGATATCACCTCACACCTGTCAGCATGGCTAACATTAACAACTCAGGCAACAACAGATGTTGGTGAGGATGCGGAGACAGAGGATCTCTTTTGCATTGTTGGTGGGAATGCAAACTGGTGCAGCCACTCTGGAAAACAGTATGGAGGTTCCTCAAAAAATTAAAAATAGAACTACCCTATGACCCAGCAATTGCACTACTAGGTATTTATCCAAGGGATACAGGTATGCTGTTTGGAAGGGACACAGGCACCCCAATGTTTACAGCAGCACTACCAACAATAGCTGAAGTATGGAAAGAGCCCAAATGTCCATCGGTGGATGAATGGATGAAGAAAATGTGGTATATATATACAATGGAGTATTACTTGGCAACCAAAAACAATGAAATCTTGCCATTTGCAACTACGTGGTTGGAACTGGAGAGTATTTTGCTAAGTGAAATTAGTCAGAGAAAGACAAAACTCACATGACTTCATTCATATGAGGACTTTAAAAGACAAAACAGATGAACATAAGGGAAGGGAAACAAAAATAATATAAAAACAGGGAGTTTGACAAAACAGAAGAGACTCATAAATATGGAGAACAAACTGAGGGTTATGGGAGGGGTTGTGGGAGGGGGGATGGGCTAAATGGGTAAGGGGAACTAAGGAATCTACTCCTGAAATCATTGTTGCACTATATGCTGAGTAATTTGGATGTCAATTTTAAAAAATAAAAAATGAAATATAAAAAATATATATAATATATTATAAATAAATAATATATATTATAATACATAATAAATATATATAAATATAAATATATAATATATATTATATATAATATATATTATATAATTATAAATATATAATATATATTATAAATATATATTATAAATATATATAAATTATATATTATATATAAATTATAAATAATATAAAAATATAATAAAATTATATATTTATATATATAATAAAATAAAAATAAAAATTATAAAGAATTTAAATAATGTAAAAAATATATTATAAATATATATAAATTATAAATATATATATATTATTTTAATAGCTATTTCTTCAAAAAGATATTAAGAAGGTAAACACAAGACATCCAACATCATTAGTCATTAGGGGAAAAGCAAATTAAAACCAAAATGAGATACCAGTGCATACTTACTGACTTGGCTATAATCAAAGACATAATTAGCAAGATTGTGGAAAAATGGGAACCCTTACACACTGCTCGTGGGAAAGCATAATGTTACCATATAACCCAATAATTCCACTCCTAGATATCAACCTAGAAATGAAAACATGTTCACACAAATATGCAAATATTCATGGCAGCATTTCCATAATAGTCAAAAAATGGAAAAATTCCAAATGTCCATTAACAGGTATAAATGGATAAATAAAATGTGGTAGACCCATCCAGTATGTATTACTCAGCAATAACAAAGAATGAAATACTAATCATGCTACAACATGAATGAACTTCAAAATATTATGCTCAGTACAGGGCGCCTGGGTGGCTCAGTCGGTTGAGCGTCCGACTTCAGCTCAGGTCATGATCTCGCAGTCTGTGAGTTCGAGCCCCGCATCGGGCTCTGTGCTGGCAGCTCAGAGCCTGGAGCCTGCTTCGGATTCTGTGTTTCCCTCTCTCTCTGCCCCTCCCCTCCTCATGCTCTGTCTCTCTTTGTGTGTCAAAAATAAATAAACATAAAAAAATTTTTTTAAATATTATGCTCGGTAGAAGCCAGATGTGCAAGACCACCTACTGTATGATTCCATCTATATGAAATATCCAGAAAAAGGAAATCTACAGAGACAGAAAGTAGATTAGTAGTGACCTGGGGCTGGGGGATAGGAACAGGGACCAACTACAAATGACAAAAAAAACTGCAAACTTTGTGAGGTAATGAAATGCTCTAAATTTGGATTGTGCTGATGGCTGCAGAACTCTATAAATTTGCTAAAAATAATTAAGTTGTACACTTAAACAGGTGAATTTTATAGTATGTAAATTATACCTCATTAAAACTGCTTTAAAAAATAAAGGTAGGCATATTAATAGCTGAATAGACTCAGTTGAAGAAAAGTTAATTAGATGTATTTTTTTCCTGGAATGTAAGAAAAAAGAAGATCTGGCAAGTGTGAAGAAAATAAGATATACTGCAAAATCTGATGTTTTGACGTTCTGCCAGTGGGAATTTTAAAAGGAGAGGAGAAAGAATGAGGACACAAGATCCAATAAAAAGAGGGGGGAGGGGAATTTCAGAATGATAGCTAGAACTCCTTTTTTAAGTTATTATTTAAATTCCAGTTAGTTAACATACAATAGTTTCAGGTATAGAATTTTGTTACTCAACACTAACATACAACACCTGGTAATCGTCAAAACAAGTGCCCTTCCCAATCCCCACCTCATATTTAACCAATCCCCCTGCCCACTTCCTCTCTGGTAACCACCAGTTACCCCACCCATGTTTGTTTGTTTTGTTTCTAAAATTCCACATATGAGTAAAATCATATATTTGTCTTTCTCTGTGCATTATCAACGATAGCAAAACTATGGATAGAACCCCAAATGTCCATCAACTGATGAATGGATAAGGAAGATGTGGTTTATATATACACTAGAATATTAGTCATAACAAAGAATGAAATCTTGCCATTTGCAATGACATGGATGGAGCTAGAGTATTATGCCAAACGAAATGAATCAGAGAAAGGTAGAACTTTATATTAAAAAGGCTCATCAAGTACAGAGAATGAGTATTTAAAACACATACCTAGATGTATTATGGTGAAATCTAGAACATCAAGGATAACAAACAAACCATAATGGTTACAGAAAGTAAAAGCGACTTACCTACAAGAAATGAAAATTGGATGGAAGTTGGAATTTTCCTATGCAACACCGAATTCAGGAAGACAGTGAAGAAAAATGACCAAAATTTAAGTGAACTTTAATTTTAAACATACACAAACATTCATTCACGTATAAAAGTAAAATGAAGACATTTTCAGCCTCAAAAATTTCATGGAGGGCATAGGAAGAGGGATGAGGAAAAGAAAATCAAGTTCCAGTTTTTAGCTTAAAAAAAGGTACTAAATAACTCCAGGCATTGGGAGAATAATACAAGCCTAAGTATGTTTATTAAAAATTAAATTTCAACAACAACAAAAAAGGCAATACTTCCAATGTATCGGGGGGAAATATGGAGCAAAGGAAATGCAACCAATTCAAAAACAGGTAAGAAAGAAGGTGAGAGAACCAGAAGAAATTCTTGTAAATATTAATAACTAAGAGAGTAAGAATAAACATAAATATACTAGTGATCAAAATAAATGCTAATGGAATAAAGTGACATAAAATATGAGAATATATAGATTGGATAGGAAATAAAATTCAGCTGTATATATTTTTTATCGATCTAAAATTGGCATATGATATTATATTCAGGTATACAACATAATAATTTGATATTTGCATACACTACAAAGTCACCACAATAAGCTTCATTACCACTCATCACCATGCAACTGGTCCCCTCACCCATTTTGTCTACCCCCACCCCCATCCTCTCTAAATAACCACAGATCTGTTCTCTGTGCTTATGAAGGGTTTTTGTTGTTTCTTTGTTTTTTAGATTCTACATATAAGTGAAATCATATGGTATTTGTCTTTTTCTGACTTATTTCACTGGGCATAATACCCTCAAGGTCCAGCCACATTGTTACAAGTGCCAAGATTTTCTTCTTTTTTATACCTGAGGAGTATTCCATTGTATAGTATTATATAGAGAGTAGTTATATCATATATAATGTTGCAATGAACATAGGATTGAATATATCTTTTCAAATTAGCATTTTTCTTTTCTTCAGATAAATACCCAGAAGTAGAATTGATGGGTCGTATATATGATAGCTCTATTTTTCATTTTTTGAGGAACATCCATACTGTTTTCACTGGCTGTACTAATTCATATTCTGATTAATTGTTCATGAAGTTTCCTTTTCTCCACATCCTCACCAACACTTGTTATTTCTTGTCTTTTTGGCAATAGCCATTCCGACTGGTGTGAGGTGATATCTCATTGTGGTTTGGATTTGCATTTCTCTGCTGATTAGTAATGTTGGGCATAGTTTCATAGTCCATTGGTCATTTTTATTTCTTTTTTGAAAAAAAAAAACTGTCTATTTAGAGCCTTTGCCCATTTTTAAATCAGACTTGGGTTTTTGCTATTGAGTTGTTTGAGTTCTTCATATATCTTATACATTAACTCCTTAGTGAACATATGATTTGCAAATATTTTCTCCCATTCAGTAGGCTGCCTTTTCATTGTTGGCTGATGGTTTCTTTTGCTGTGCAGAAGCTTTTTAATTTAATGTATCCCATTTGTTTATTTTTGCTTTTGTTGCCTTTGCTTTTGAATCAAATGCAAAAATTCAACACCAAGACCAATATCAAGGAGCTTATCACTTATGTTTTCTTCTAGGAATTTTCTGGTTTCAGGTCTTACATTCAAGTCTTTAATCCATTTGAGTTAATTTTTGTGTACACTGTATTCTATTTATAAGGGACATAGAAAAAATAAAATGGCTCAAAAACACTGGAAATAAAGGGATTGGAAAAGACACATGAAACAAACACAAAGTAAAGCGTGCTCTGTAGCAAAACTAAAATCAAAAGCAAATGGAAGTTAGGTTGAAAAGCCTTACAAAGAATGTAGAAGGTTATTTCATACTCATAAAATATACACTTCACCAGACTTCATGGTAGAAGTCATTATGTGTAAGAAAATATCTTTAAAATATTGAGGGGACATGTTTTACAGCTATGTAGTGCCAGAGCTAGGGTTTGGAACACCTCTCCCCAAATTTCCTACCTACTCTCTCAGCTCCTACCCTCCATCCTGGCTGGCCTTCGATAGCACAATATTAATCACTACATTATATTACCCTTCAAACATGGAAAACCTGCAAAATCACATGCATTAGGCCACAAGAAAAATAACAATAGATTCTGAAATGGAAAACAATCTTAAGGAACACATTTTCTAACCACATGTCATAGATCAGAACAAACAACCAGGACAAAGGAACTCCTCCAATATTATGCACTGGGAATATTTTAAAACTCTTTCCAAACAGTCCTTAGTTTAAAGAGAAAATCAAGATAGAAATTACAGATGAGTAAGAAATAAATTCTAATGAAAACATATAAGACCACAAACATATAAGAACCACGGATATACCCAAAGTAGCAAAGAGATAAACATTCATGGCCTAAGAAACATTTTTTTAGAAAATAAGAGACACTGAAAAGTAAACTAAGTTTTAAATTTTTTTAAATGTTGATTTATTTTTGAGACAGAGAGACAGAGTGTGAGCGGAGGAGGGGCAGAGAGAGAGAGAGGGAGACACAGAATCCAAAGCAGGCCCCAGGCTCTGAGCTGTCAGAACAGAGCCGGACATGGGGCTCGGAGTCATGAACCCACGAACCGTGAGATCATGACCTGAAGTCAGACACCCAACCGACTGAGCCACCCAGGCGCCCCAATAAACTAAGTTTTAAATCAAAGTATTAAGAAAAGAGGTCAAGGAAATTCCACCCCCCAAGGAAATTGAAGACAAAAATGAGGAAAGAAAAAAAATATGAAAATAAAGAAAAGCAGGATTTAATTAAATCTCAAACAAAAAAATCAGAGTAATGGATCAATACAACCAAAAGATGATTCCTTGAAGAGAACAACAAAATGGAAAATTTGATCAAGAGAATGAAAGATGGGTGCCTGGGTGGCTCACTCGGTTAAGCGACTGACCTTAGCTCAGGTCATGATCTCACAGTCGGTGAGTTCAAGCCCCGCTTTGGGACCTATGCTGACAGCTCAGAGCCTGGAGCCTGCTTCAGATTCTGGGTCTCCCTCTCTTTGCCCCTCCCTGACTCACTCTCTCTCTCTCTCTCTCTCTCTCTCAAATATAAATAAACATTAAAAAAAAGAGAGAGAGACCAAAAGAAAAGACATAAATGAACAATGCTAGGAATGAGGAAAAGGATGTGTCTGCAGTTAAGGAAAAGATTAAAACTTTACAAAAGAAATCCCTATATATTAAAACTTTACAAAAGAAATCCTTGTATAATTTTCTACCAATAAATATGACAACCTAGGAAAAAAAGCTTACTTTTTAGGAAAATATGAATCATCAAAACTGAGAGTCAACATGAGAACTAAATAGAATTAAAAGTGATAGAATAAATGTATAATGTACTTTGAGACATACCCTATCCCTGCCTTTTCCCCACACCTACACACACAAATATCAGTTTCAGAGGCACCTGGATGGCTCATTCAGTTAAGTATCTGACTCTTGATTTCTGCTCAGGTCATGATCCCACAGTTGTGAACAGAGCCCTATGTCAGGCTTTGCTCTGGGTGTGGAGTCTGCTTAAGATTCTCCATCTCTCCTTCTCCCTCGGCCCCTCCCCTGCTCACTCTCTCTCTCTCAAAAAATAAAAACGGTAACAAATATCAGTTTCGAACAGTTTTATGGACAATTTCCAGCAATCCTTCACAAAACAGAAAATGTCCATATTAAACAAACCATTTCAATATATTTTTTTAAATTTCAAATCACCCCAAATCATCAATAGACTACTATATTTCTTCTATAAATGCCAGATAAATACAAGGTAAATGAACATCCTCAATAATTAGCAAACCAAATTCAACAATACATTAAAAGATCATACACCATGATCAAGTGGAATTTGTTCCAAGGATACAAGGGTGGTTCAATATCAGGAAATTGATCTACATGATACACACATTAATAAAATAAAGGATACAGGTTATATGATCATCTCAACAGATGCAGAAAAAGTATTAGACAAAACTCAACATCCATTTATGATAAAAATTCTCAACAAAGTAGGTTTAGAGTGAACACATCTCAGCATAATAAAGGGCATAAATGACAAACCCACAGCTAACATCATGCCCAATAGGGAAAAGTTAAAAGTGTTTCCTCTAAGATCATGAACAGGACAAGGATGCCCTCCATCTTGCCACTTGTATTCAACATAGTACTGGAAGTCTTAGCTATAGCAATCAGACAAGAAAAAGAAATAAAAGGCATCCAAATCAGTAAAGAAGATGTAAAACACTCACTGTTTGAAGATGACATGATACTATATGTGAAAAAAAAACCTAAAAACCACCAAAAACACTATTAAATCTAATAAATACATTCAGTAAATTTTCAGGATACAAAATTAATATACAGAAATCTGTTGCGTTTTCTCTATACTAATAATGAACTAACAGAAAAAGAAATTAAGAAAACAACCCCATATACAATTGCATCAAAAATAATAAAATACTTAGGAATAAACTTAACCAAGGAGGTGAAAGAACAGTACTCTGAAAACTATAAGATATTGATGAAAGAAATTGATGATGACACAAATAAATAGATATACTATGGTCATGGATTGGAAGAATTAATGTTAAAATTTCCATGCTACCCAAAGCAATATACAGATTCGATGTAATTTTTATTAAAATACCAACAACATTTTTTTCACAGAACTAGAACAAATAACCCAAAAATTTGTATGGAACCACAAAGGATCCCACGTATCTAGAGAAATCTTGAGAAGGAAAAACAAAGCTGAAGGCATCACAATCCCAGATTTCATGATATACTACAAAGCTATGATAATCAAAACATTATGGTACTGGCACAAAAATAGACACAGAAATTGATGGAACAGAATAGAGAGCCTGAAAATAAACCCACACTTATACAGTTAAGTAAACTATGACAAAGGAGGCAAGGATAGGGGGAAAAGACAGTCTCTTCAATAAATGGTGCTGGGAAAACCGGACAGCTACGTGCAAAAGAATGACACTGGATTGCTATCTTACACCATACACAAAAATAAACCCAAAATGGCTTTAAGACCTAAATGTAAGACCTAAAACCATAAGACTCCTGAAAGAAAACATAGGTAGTAACCGCTTGGACATAGGTAGTAAACTCTTAGCAATGTATTTTTTTGGATCTCTTTAGGCAAGGGCAACAAAAGCAAAACTAAACAGCTGGGACTACATCAAACTAAAAAGCTTTTGCACAGTGAAAGACACCATTAACAAAATAAAAAGTCAGCCTACTAAAGGGGAGAAGATATTTGCAAATGATATATTCCATAAGGGGTTAGTATCCAAAACATATAAAGAACTCTTACAACTCAACATCAAAAAAGCCCCAACAATCCAATTAAAAAAATGGACAGAGGACCTGAATGGACATTTTTTCAAAGAAGACATAGAGATGGCAAACAGACATAGGAAAAGATGCTCAACATCACTAATCATTAAGGAAGTGCAAATCCAAACTACAATGGGATATCACCTCACATCTGTCAGAATGGCTGGAATCAAAAAGACAAATAACAAGTGTTGGCAAGGATGTGGAGAAAAAAAAAAACTTGCACCCTGTTGGTGGGAATGCAAACCGGTGCAGCCATCATGTAAAAACAGTATGGAGGTTCCTCAAAAAATTAAAAATAGACATACCATATGATCCAGAAGTCTACTTCTGGGTATTTACCTGAAGAAAATGAAAACACTAATTCAAAAAGATATATGCACCCTAGGTTCACTGAAGTACTGTTTATGATCGCCAAGATATAGAAGCAACCTAAGTTTCCATCAATAGATGAATGATTAAGGAACATGTGGTGTGCGTGCATGTATGTGTGTGTGTGTGTGTGTGTGTGTGTGTGTGTGTGTGTGTGTGTGTAATATTACTCAGCCATAAAAAAAGAAGGAAATCTTGTCATTTGCAATGATGGGTGACTTAGAAGGTATTATGTTAAGTGAAACAAGTCAGAGAAAGACAAATACTAAATGATTTCATTTATGTGTGAAATCTAAAAAATAAATGAATAAACAAAACAGAAACAGACTCATACATACAGGGAACAAAATGATGACTGCCAGAGAGGAGGTAAGTAGGGGAATGGGCAAAACAGGTGAAGGGGATTAAGAGGTACAAACTTCCAGTTATAAAATAAGTAAATCAAGGGATGTAAAGTACAGCACAGGGAATATAGCCAGTAATATTATAATAATTATGTTTGGTGACAGATGGTAACTAAACTTACTGTGGTGATCATTTCATAATGTATACACATGTTGAATCACTCTGTTGTACACCTGAAACTAATATAACATTGTATGTCAACCATACTTTGATTAAAACAAAAAACAAACCCCAATTAACAAAAACCAAAAGACATCAACTCACAAATTCAAGGTCTGGAAACCCCAAAAGGATAAACGCAAAACAAAAACAAAAAATTTAAAAAAAAATTTTTTAACGAATCTAGACTCATTACGTATACATTCTAAGAGAAAAATCTTAAAAACATTCAGAGAAAAACTTCGTGAGTCACAACCAAACGTCAAGCAATAAACTTTGAAAACTGCCAGTTAATCAACCAATCCATCAATGACTGGAAGTTCCTGGTGTGGTGGCACAGGATTCAAAAACTCCAATCTTCCCCAACTCACACAAGCCATACAGATTTCTGTTGGAAAGACCGTAAAAGTTGAGAATAGCATCTAAGAATGTTACTGAAGACATGAAACTATGTATGGTGAGGCTTCACCAGGAGGAAGTAAAGCAAAAGGAGAGACCAGAGAGGCAGGCAAACAGCCGCTTTTGACTTAGGGGCATTTGCTGATCCTGGAGAATCAGAACCTCAGGTCTGACAGCTTTAAGGGGAGAGAGGGACAGAAATGAAGTCTAGAGTCCATACAAGATGGAGGGTCCAGGGGTGCCTGGATGGCTCAGTGGGTTAAGCGTAAGATTCTTGGGTTCGGCTCTGATCATGATCTCCCAGCTCACGAGTTCAAGCCCCGCAACAGGCTCTGAGCTGACAATGTGGAGCCTGCTTGGGATTCTCTGTCTCTGCCTCTCTCTCTGCTCTTCCCCGCTCACTCTCTGTTTCTCTCTCTCAAAAACAAACAAACAAAAAGATGGAGGGTCCAGCGGGAGTCCCAGCTACCACCACCACATCTTCCCAGTGAGAATTCCGTGAAGGGGGCAGCTGTAGCCTGGAATAATGGCACTCCCAGAGAACCACCTGGCTTCACCCAGGTGCTCTCAGACGCTGACCCGTGTTCAAGAGTTTTCAGAGACACCTGGGTTTGGCAAACAGAAACCCTTTCCAAACCTTCATTGCAGTCCTTGATTTACCTACAAATAATTTCCCCAATACAATGCTAATACACAAAAACACCCGGCAAAATGATCTTTGTAATCAGAAGAAAATTTATCCCTTTGTGGAAAGGGGAAAATGGTAACTTTACAGTGGAGGAGCCTGGCAAATGCCACCCTAATTAAATAATCAAGGTCAACTTCCCTGGTGCTAAGTCAGGTTGGCTATATCCCCAGATATGATGTGATGAGAAGGGCACTTCACTTCTGTGGTATTCTCTCAAAAAAACCCTCAATCAGTCTAATCATGAGAAAAACATAAAGATGAACAGAAATTAAAAAATGGTCTACAAGATGGGGCGCCTGGGTGGCTCAGTCAGTTAAGCGGCCGACTTCGGCTCAGGTCATGATCTCGCGGTCTGTGAGTTCGAGCCCTGCATCGGGCTCTGTGCTGACAGCTCGGAGCCTGGAGCCTGTTTCAGATTCTGTGTCTCTCTCTCTTTGACCCTCCCCCGTTCATGCTCTGTCTCTCTCTGTCTCAGAAATAAATAAACGTTAAAAAAAAATTTTTAATGGTCTACAAAAAATAAAAATAAAAAAAGAACTAAAAAACCGCCCAAAACCCAGAAAACTAAAATAACTAACCAAATAAGAACAAAAACAAAACAAAAAGAAAAAAAAAACAGCCTACAAAATGCCTGACCAGTAGTACTCTTCAAACTATTAAGATCATGAAAAACAAAGCGAGACTGAGAACTTGTCACAGACCAGAGGGAATAAGTGACAGGCTGGCTAGATTAAATGTGGAGCCCTGGATTGGATCCTAAAAACAGAATATGTGCGTTGATGGAAAATCTGTTGAAACTGAAAACAAGTCCAGGGTTTAATTCACGCTGACGTTACCAATATTGGTTTTTCATTTTTGAAAAACGTAACCAGAGTCACATAAGAGGATAATGTCGCAGGAAATAAGTCTGGGTGTGCAGAATACAGAAACTTCTGTACTGTCTTTGCGACTTTTCTTTAAGTATAAAATTATTCCAAAATTTAAAAGTTTATTTAAAAAAATTGTGAGAACCAGCAGAAACAACAGAAAACAGGGCTACAAACACCTCCTATGTTGAAAATATCAGATGCCAATATAAAACTTCTCTAATCTAAGTATTTTATAAACTCTTTTCATAAAAGAAACCTACAGCAAACATCATCCATAACTGTGCAGTGATAAAAACTTTCCCTTTGAAATTAGGATCAAGATGGAATCATTACCATCAGTACTTGTATTTGCCATGTACAAAGTACCTAGCACACACGGTAAGGCAAGAAAAAGGAGTAATACGTAGAAGGATTAGATCAGAAGAAACAGAACTGTCATTGTGTTTACATTATGTAAAACCCCATATATACATATATGTATATATAAGTCATTAGAATTCAAAAGAGTTTGGCAAAGTTTTCATTTATTTTTGTATCTTTGTTACAAGCAGCTAGACAGCCTATTTTAAATTATGTAGATTTGATATAAAGATATCAAGTATCTATGAATAAATCTAGCAGAAGTATAAGACCTCTATAGAGAGAAATATAATTTTTATTAGCAAATCTAGTTTAATTAGTAATATGCATATACCACAGTAATGAGATAGAAGACACAATGTTGTAAAGGTATGAATCCTCTGCAAACTGATCTATAGATTCAACGCGATCTAAATGAATTCCTGGCAAGATATTGACAAGCCAATTTGGAGACGCAAAGGGCCAAGCCACTTTGGAAGAAAAGAAGGTAAGAAGATTTACTGCCACAGATATCAAAAGTTCATCTGAAGTCATGGTCACGATGACAACGTGGTGCGTGGGGAGTAAGAAAAGGCTCGTGCAGGCCAGTGCTGGAAGAGAGAGCCCTTGAAATGGGCCCTGCATACAAGACCACTGAGTAGTGAAGACAGTGGTGTTGCAGATCAGCAGGGGAAAAGGATAGTGTAATTAATAAAAGTTTCCTCAGGGAAAAAAAATTTTTGATAAGAATCAAATTAGAGCCTTTCAACTGTAGATCAGATGGGAAGCAATTCAGTCTCAGATAAGATGAGACATTTGGGGGGAAAAAACATTCACCCAGATCAAGTCTGTGTATAGCGGAGTTGGGGGGGGGCGTCCATCACGAGTGACATAGGCTATAAAACCACCACAGGCCTGGGAGAAAGCAAGTAAAAACAGCACTGAAACCAAACTGCTGACAGAATCGACCTGGAAGAACAACCCAGGGGATGAAGAAAAAATCCCCGAAGCGCTTACAGTCATCCAAAAGCCTGCAGAGATCTAGATACAAATTCAGATACCTCATCTGTCCCCCCACCAAAAAAAAAAAAACACAACCGACTTTACAAAAAATGGAAATAACAAGAAATGAAAAAGCGACTAAAAAATAATTGTCATGGAAGAAAAGTTTGAGACCACCCTTCTGAGCAGAATGTTAAAAAGTGAAAGAGGTGAAAATTTAGGGAGCAGATAGAAGCGGTGAAGGCTAGCATTGCTTCGGTGGAAGAATCGTTTGGCCCCCAAATTGAAAAAGTAAACGTTTTGGAGATGTGAGAGAAGAAACTTCCTGTGCAACGAAGATAGACTTGAATCCGCCATCTTCAAAACACAAGAACTGTGGTTCAAGAGTATGCATGGAATTCATCAGTAATTTTTCTGTTTCACTTTAATTATTTATAACAACGAGGGTGCATCTAGCTCATGAAGTCAATACTATAATAAGTCTACATTGTACGTCGTCAGCTTTAACAAGATAAAGTCACCATAAACAGAGTTCAAAGACAAGGAGAGTATATACCTTTCAGAATATTTAGCAAATTCTCCCTTTTCATCAAAGAAAGGACAGTCATGTCAACTGAATGGCATCGGCCATAAATAAAGCAGCAATTCACAAAAGAGGCAGATGGCCAATAAACGTGAAAAACTGTCCAACCTCCCCCTGCAATTGGGAAAATGCACATTAAAAGAAGGTGCAGCTCCTTATCCAGCACCTTTGCAAAGGTTGGGCATGGGGAGATGGTTTATCTCATTTGATATTGTTAAGAGAACATATCGGTTTAGCTTCTTAGAAAGACAATTTGGCAGGATCTATAGACAAGTAAATATTAGTAACCTCTGCCTCCACGATTCCACGTTTTGGGTTGTTGACACAAGACAATACTTGTAAGCGTGCAAAAATATAAGGAAATAGATTATTCTTATCATAGCTTGTTGGTAAAGTGAACAATCAAATATGACCTAAATTGTCCATCAATGGGGAGTGGGGGATGATTTAAAAATTATGGCATATCGATTCTATGGGATAGCAATAGCTATTAAAATAGCTCTTAAAAAGAATGAAGTATGGAGCGCCTGGGTGGCTCAGTCGGTTGGGCATCTGACTTCAGCTCAGGTCATGATCTCACAGTCCAGGAGTTCGAGCCCTGTGCTGACAGCTCAGAGCCTGGAGCCTGCTTCGGATTCTGTGTCTCCCTCTCTCTCTGCCCCTCCCCTGCTCATGCTCTCTCTCTTTCTGTCTCAAAAATAAATAAAAAAAAAATCATTTTTAAAAAAGAATGAAGTAGATCTATATGATTATTAAGGTGATCTCTAGGATCTTCACTCTTAAAATAAGAGAAAACGAAAAATGCAAAACAGCATATACAATATAATCCCATTTATTAAAAACACAAAGCACAGAGTGCATATATAGGAAAATAAGCTATACATGGAAATACGTAGAAAACGATCTGAAAGGCTGTGCCTGAAACGCTTAATAGGACCCAGATTAGAAGCTGCATTGGGGTAGGCAGTAAACAGGAATTTTTCCCTCTACATACCTTCATTTGGTGTAAAATTTTATGAACAAGAATGTATAATGTATTCCTTTTGTATTAAACAATAAATTAATTAAAAATATTAAGTAATATCATTTCTGACCCAATGCTAGAGAATAAGATAGGATTTCTACCTCCCTCCTCCCCGCCTTTTTCTTTCCTTTTCTTTTCTTTTCTTTTCTTTTCTTTTCTTTTCTTTTCTTTTCTTTTTTTTTTTTTTTTGTCCGAGGCATAACCCATTCCAGAACAGAAAATCAAAGTAAAGACAAAAAACCTGAGCCTGCACTACTCTTTGGCGGTCTGGGCCCTTCTCTTCCCTTTTACTTCCTTTGGTCATGATGACGAGGAAGAACCCCCCCAGCCAGAGACAGGAATGGCGCAGGCGCTGACAGAAGCCTGTTCACAGGACAGGTGTGAGACCATAGCCAGTGTTTGAACCTGTCAGATGTTTCCCCTGAACTTTATGTTTGCTCAACTGCCTTCTTTGAAATGGCTCGTGAAAGTAGGGGAGGCCTGAGGGAAACGAGACAGTTCAGAGGTCACGAACAAAAAACAAATCCCTGTCCTAAAACCCTGGGACTTCAGAGGGGCCTCTGTCTGAGCAGCATGACAAAACGGGAAAGTCATGTGTGCAGATGAAAACCTGATTTCCTCATTGCCTAGTCCTCTACTTTATTTACGTTGCTAGTGAGCATTCTTGGAAACTGGGTAAAGTAGAGATTTAGGTTAGTGTCTTTAGAAGGACACCGGAGCAGACAGGCCATGGGCAGAGAGAGAGGTTCAAAGGGAGGGAGATGAAGACTAACCTGGTGCTGAGGTCGCTGCCCCCATCAGCCATCTTTCCGCTCTGGGCCCCGCCTGGGCCCCGCCTGGGCCTCAAGTGTGGCCTCCGAACCCTCCAGTTGGGGTGGCCCGGGTCAGGGTAGCTGCTGAGCCCAGAGCAGGAAGTTTGTGAATTGACTCACGCAGAGGCAGCTCCGCCCAAATGGGGAAAAGGGAAGTGAAAGTATCTCTCAGTTGCTGGGCAGACAGACTTGTGGCAGCAGGAACAAAGGAGTGACAGTCAGGGCCTGGAGGAGCAGGGCCAGCCCCCTGGAGGGGGGCCACTTCGGTGTGCAAAGACACGGAAATATCTATGTGTCCATAAGTGTTTCTGTCCTTCTATCTAAGGTTTCCGAGGGTAATAGGGGTGGGGAGAGGGGAGCTGTGTGTTTGCCACCTTCCCCTCGCCAACGAGGCTGTGGGGGGGACAGAGGGAGAGACAGAAACTTAAAATCTCCCTTCCTGCGGGAGAGCCTGGACCCCGACCAGGTAAGGTCCCAGCATGGGAACACAGGGCTGGAGAGAGCACAAATGCTCAGCATCATAAACCCGGGGGAATGTGCTTAGTGTTCCTGGAACTCAGTCAGACGTAAGGGAGAAATCAGCAAGGCTGCAGCCAAGGTGATGACGGTGGCTAATATCTCAGGTGCAAAGGTTTAAGGTGCCCCCAACTTCTGAATTGCATCCAGGGAGAAGGAGACACGTGGAAAGAAGTCTCTGGAATGCTGACCGGCACAGGCTTCCCTTGGATGCAGATGGAGATTGGAACCGAGATGATCTGGAAGCAAATACATGGGCAGGCGAGCCCCGCTGGGAGGGTGACCCTCTGCCTCGGAGTCCTATCTGTTCACAGATTTCTCATTCGGATTTGGAGTCATCATTCCACAAAGCATGAGACTTAATTACATTTGAAACTGCAGGGGAAAGAGGTTTCTACCCTCTTTCCGTGGATGTTCTGTCTTCCCCGCAGAGGGGTGAACATCAGTCTGGTTGGGATTCCAGGATGCTTCTAAGGACGTCTTTAACCACGAGCAGGGTCTCTGTGTGCACCAGGTGCTGCACGCTTGTGGATCTCGTCCCCTCTCCCTCTCTCACTCACTCTCAGGGGTACAAGGACTAGTAAGTTGAGCTACTGTTGGGCACAACTGTCCTCTGCTTCTTGCCTCCATAGGACATGTGGCCCAGACAAGGCCTGACACAGACGACACGACTTTTCTAGCGTCCCCTGTCTCTGTCCCTGGGCAGCAGGCTGACCCAGGCGACCACCGTGCCGGGTGTTGGCATAAACGTGCCAGCTTTTCCGTGGCTCTGCTTAGGGTCGCTGAGATGAGCACTTGGAATAGAGGCCACCGAGCAGCTAGCCAGTGGGGTAGGGAGATCCACAGGTGGCCCTCGTGGGGCTGACAGTGACACCTGGGGCTGGTCCTGGCCTGGAAGGAGGGAAGGGGCTGCCCCCGTGGGGCCAGGGGGAGCTGGACACGCATCACCTCTGTAAGAGCAGCAGTGGTTCCTGAGGAATCTGGAGGCCTCTGTAAAGAAAGCGAAGTTTCTATGATCCAGAAAAAGCCAGACCCGCCAGGTTAGGATAGGGACAGGACCAGCTTGAGGAGCAGATTTCACTCCTGAAAATCCTCCTGGACTCATTTGAAGGAAACAAGGAAGCGCCTGGGGCACTTTCTGCAACTTCAAGGAACACTGACACCAGGGCCACCGTCACTGTTCCGGAAGTAGCACAAGTGCTCGACCTGGAGGCCTGGAAAGCCGGAGAAGCCACACTGAGGAGGAACCACAGGGCAAAGAAGCCACCAAGGGGATGGGCTCAGTAAGTGTCACCAGGAGCAGATTCTGTTCAGACTTTGAAGGTGGGTCCAAGTCTCCAATCTGGGAGACCCCTGTGGGGACCAGAGGTTTGTCACTGGGAACTCAAGGTGGGGAAGAAGGGGTAGAAGGTCAGGAAGAAGGGGCAGCAGCAGGGGCAGTGGCTGCTGGGGCAAGGGGCTCAACACCCTTGGTACCTCTGTGTATGTAGAAATGGAGGGGGAGCCGGTGCCTGGGACCTATGGCCCTACTCCAATGTCCCTGGAAGGGACATCTATCAGCGGGACTCACCCCTGCCCCTCCCTCCTTTCTGGGGTGACTCTCTGGTGGAAGGGGTGAGTCTGCTCCTTGTTGGGTCTCCCCAGGCTCATCATGCCTGGAGAGGCCAGAGCTCTGTTGGCTTTTCCAAAGTCAAGTGCACAGGGACAGGAGCTTGGGGGGCTGTGGGAGGTTGGGGGTGTGTATGATTGATTGGAGCAGCCTGAGGCTGAATATGTGTGGATAAGCTCAATTTGGGGGTTTGGTTTTAGGGACCCCTTTTTTGCTACACACTAAGCCACCACCCCCAGGGTAGCTTTTATCAGGATGAAAGCTGGTATTTTGAACCCCATCTGCTTCGCTTTTGTATCTATCTGTTGGTTTGGAATGCAGGTGAGGGAAAGGGATGCACTTTGGAGGGGCCCACTAACACCCTAAATTTGGGTCCAGCATATGGGTATACATCTCTTTCCATGAGTTCTTGTCTACCTGTGCCCGGGATGGGTAGAGAGGCTGGGAGTCCTACCCCCTTGCAATTGCATGGTCACGACACGGTTATCACATGTGGGTTCGGTGGGCATTTGGTGACAGTATTACAGTTTTGAGGGACCAGGGTGGGGTGGTGCCCCTTCTCCTTCTAAGCAGAATCTCAGCGACCGGGCAGGCGTTGGTTGCCCTGTGGACTCCTGAAGCTGCAAAGTTGATACAAAGCCAGAGGGATTGCTGGGGGTGGAAATGTGAGGATTTCTATAGGGAAGAGAGTAAATCCTTGGAGGAGGGGCTGGGAAGGAAATGGTTAAGGGGTGAGTGGAGGGAGGGCGAGAACCATTGGGCAATTTGGGAAAATCCATCCGGGCCACTTTCTGGAGGTCTGCACTCCCCTCTAGCGGTCACGCTTGGTATCACAGCCTCCTGAGAACTGGCTTCTGTTGCCGGTTCAGAGAAACTGAAACCGAAAATCCCTCTGGTAACTATCGAAACCCCTGGAAATTAGTCGTAGCAGCTCCATCATTTCTTTCCAAATAAAGGCTAACTAATTTAAGGATGGGATTCTGAGATCATTTTGATATTTGGCAGTTCAAACACACACAAACAAGCTTATAGCCTGGACGGAGAGGTCTAGGGCACATCTGCTTACCATTATTTGGAGGTGAAGGGAAGGGAGCCTGCCTTACCAACAGGAGCTCTTGTTAGAGATTGTTGTGGCTGGGGAGACCTTGGGCATTCCCGGGGCACCTGTGCCCAGGGCTGAGAAAGTCCTGCACAAAGGATAAGGTTGTCCTTCTCAGACCGTCAGCTGTAACAGTCCTGGCCCAGGAGAAACCCAAATAGAGTCTAATGAGCTCTCCCCTGGATCAAGTCCTGTGCTTTTTCCCTGCCTGGGGCATGTGCTTCCTCACATGTACAAGTGCTGTGCCCGTGAAACGGGCTGGCATCCTGGCGGGTCCAGCACTAGTACACAAGGACCACGTGGCTCCGGCCAAGTCCTAAAGTGGCCCCGGGAACACATTGGCGCGGCCCTGAAGTTCCACCAGCCTCTGCTGGGCATCGTATGTCTCACCTTAGAATGAGGTTTGCGGGTGGGTTGCAAAGCTGCACAGTTTTTTCAGGAGCAGGTGGCCGCCAGGGTCTCCTGGTACAATGGTTTATAGGCAAGACCACAATCAGCATAGTCGTACCGATTTCTCAAGACAATGACACTGAAGCTGAAAACATACCTCTCTCATTGGGCTCTGGTCCGTTATCCTGGGGCATAATGGGTATACGGGGAAAGTTCCCGGGAGATCGGATGCCATTTCTGCAGCTTCTTCCACCATTTGAGAATGGCCAGTGTCAGTCTACAAGGTGACACCCTCCCCTCCATAGAGAAAGGAGACCTCTCTGCCCTTTCATCAATATGGGGGCCCCATAGGCATTCCACCAAAAGCCTATGGGATCCCCTCCCCTGAATAATTCTAGGGAGCAGGGGTGGGGGTGAGGGGGGCAGGGAGGGGACTTCAGCCTCCTAAACGTGGAGCCATGGTGAGTGAGGGGCTCACATATATATCCAAGAGCCTGGATTGTGTCCTCACTGCACAGCGTGCTTGAACAGGTTGGGCCTGGAGTTCCCACTTGCCATCAGACAAAGGTACAACGTAGGAAACCAGGGCCCGTCTGTATTTCCTGAACAGACACAAAATAAAGACATCAGCTCCTCCTGTAGGGCACTTCAGGCCACAGGCAGTGACACAAGATTTTGCAAAAACTTCTAAGAGCAGGCATGTGCAAAGGCGTACAGAGTGCATATGCCATGGGCTCTATCACTATTCCCAGGGACCCCGAGGAGAGGTCACCGACACCAGACAAGCCAGGGGCCACGTCATTTAAAACAATTTTCATGTTTATTTATTTTTGAGAGAGACAGACAGAGCATGAGCAGGGGAGGGGCAGAGAGAAGGGGAGACACAGTATCCGAAGCAGGCTCCAGGCTCTGAGCTGTCAGCACAGGGCCCAATGCGGGGCTCGAACCCACGAACCACAAGACAATGACCTGAACCGAAGTCAGCCGCTTAACCGACTGAGCCACCCAGGTGCCCCAGGCCATGTCATTTGATAGCTAAGACTTGTGCTCCTGAGATCTCAAGGCCGGGGTCCTGCCTCTCCCACTCCCCTCCCCCATCCAGACACAGACAGCTGTAGATGGGCCGTTGGAGGTGGCGGGATGGCACGTGGTCCTCCCTACCTCCCCAGCAGCTCTGCCAGAATGCGGTGGAAGATGCAAGACAAGTGTCTCAGCTCCCTGAACGCTCCCCACTCTTGTTTCCAGTAAAGATGTAGGTGAGATTACCACGATGGGGATCGAGAATGCATTGTTGGGTATGAACCAGTGTAGACTCTTTCCATCCCCCACACCATGGGTTCCGGGGGCAAACCTGAGTGAAGATTGGTGGGGGAGAAAAGTCCCAGACTTGATGGCATGTAGGAATCAGTCGTTTCAGGTCAGATGAAAACAATCTCAGGCCTATCGGTCTGAGGAGCAGTACCAGCTGAAGGTTTGATAAGTACCTGATGGATATGGTTCCGCACAACCTCCTGTGTCCAGGCTGGGTCTAGATTTACTAAACGGGCCGCTAACTGGCACCTCTCGCTGGGATCAGAATGTGCTCAGCTCGTCTTAGCAGGCCACTCATGTGGCCAGGCTCAGACTGCACACCCTGCCTCCTCTTTGGGCACAGCTCAGACTAGTTCAGACTGGTTTCACTCAGTCCCGGGCATCAACCAGTGGTTTGGGGAGGTCTAGACACAGAAATTTGGGGTTCCTCTCTGTGACTTTCTCTTTTCCAGCCTTTCCCCCTCACCACCCAGAAAACTTAGTGGCCCTGGGCTTCTTCCCTGGCTTTGCTACCCAGAGGGAAGGTGTGAGCTTTCTACCAAAGTTTTGCCCTCCCCCCCTCCATGCAAGACTGGCCTGGCTACTCTCAGGGCCCCGTGCTAATAAACGGTAAACATCTCGTATTGGCTGTTTCCTCTCGAGTTTCCAATTCGCTCCAAAGTTGGTCTGCTTTGGCTTACTTTTCAGTTTTTTAGATGTTGTCCAGAGCGTCTAGCAGTTTTCTAGAAGAGGCTGGTTGGTTAGGAGCTCTCGTCCTTGGTCCTAAGCAGTAGACCAGCCCTGCCCACCCCCGGGGCCCAGCCCTGCTTCTGGGGACATCAGTGGTTTCAGTGCCCGCTAAGCCCCCTGCTCACCCTAGGGGACAAGATCCTATGCTCAGTACATCGAACAGAAAGCACCCCTCTGTCAGGTAAGGCACAGTCAGATCTATGCAATCGTGCACTTCTGTGCCCGCGGGAACACGAATGCTCACCCACTTAGGGCGGGCTTGTTCACTAAACAAAATGACAGAGCAAACGATGTGCCTGGGAGGACAAACATGGATTATTCTAGAATTTCAGTTGGAGTTAATACTTACAAACCTATACAGATAAGGCCTACAACTTGTTGCCCAGAAGCCCAAGACTCTTTTTCCTTTGTTAAAAGAGGAGACGGAGCCATCTGTATCGAGCCTGGTTTTTGTTTCAAGGTCTTACTTTTATGCAGCCCTGTCTTTCCAAGGAATCGGGTCCACAGCCCGCCCTCTGCCTCCCTCCCGCACAAACTCCCCATGCACAAACTAGGGAAGGAAGAGCCCCCGACTGGGTGTGTGTGAGTGAGCGTTTGGCCTGATAGGAAACCCGGCCAGGTCGTTCGGTCCCCGGGCTCTGATCTCGAGCCTTGTGAAACCTCCCCACACGGTTTTACGCGGAGAGAGCTGGAGAACGCCCTAGAGCTGATGCCCAGAGGAGCTGCCCTGGGAAGCTCAGGCTGAGAGGTCCTTACCAAGAGCCCCAGGTCCTCCTGTAGCTCCCAGGGACACAGGCACACAGCCCTCCCCCTGGAAGGTCACAGCCGAGCTCCCTAGGATCTCGGCAAACAGCCCCCAACTGAGTTCAAGTAAACCAGACTGATGGGATGATAGGCTTAGTGCCCTTCGTTGCCCTTGGCTGTCCTGAGGGTGGGGTGGACACCTTCCCTTCAAGCATGAAGACCAACTCAGCCTTTCTCTGCACAGCACAGGGCAGCGGGAACTCAGTCAACCTGCTCCCTTTGGTTCCGGGACCTCGGCCCTTCTGACTGACCTTGCACTGCCCCATCCACTGTTAGATACCAGGGCCTACCTCGGAGGGTCTGTTGGTCAGGCCTGATTTCCTTGGCCATCCGGCCTGTTCCCCCACCTTCCTAACAGCACCCAGTTTCCTCTGGGGAGACGACCTCTCCCCTTCGTGTGCGGGAGCAGAGGGACTGCTGTTCAATAGCTGGCCCCCGAGCAAGCCGGGCCAGCCAGGAGCTTTGGGGAGTCAGAGTCTCGAGAGAAGTTTGCTAAGGAGTTTAAAAAAAAAAAAAAAGACGGAAAACATTCATTCCATGGTGGCTCCTTGACAAGACGGCTGAGTTGTTCCTGGTGCACAATTCCTGGATCTGCTCTGCTATACTGCCCTGGTTCTGGGCCATTGGTGAGCTCCGCACCCAGCCTTCCCGCCCTTGCGCGAGCCACTGGGCATCTGTTCAAACAGGGTCTTTTTGTCTCACCGAGGTAAAGCCAGTCTCACTGGCAAGGAGCCCCAGCTGACACAAGGACGTTTGTAGGTGACTTACTTACTGTTCTCAGGATCAGGCCATTCCTAGGAGCACAGTAACTATTAACTCATTCATCCTCAAGACCCAGCGAGCTAGGTACTAGCTTCTCCATTTCACACAAGGCGCTAGTGCACAGGGGAGGTAGGTCGCGTGCCCAGGGACGCACCGCCGCTCGTGAGGAGCTCGGATTCCACCTCCTATGCTGGCTTCGTGGTCGGTGTTCTCAAACGCTAAGCTCTGGTAGAAGGGCCAACTGCGACTGAGGCTTGATGAAAAATAACAGCTGGGATAGGGATGACACAGAACTGTATTTACCAACATGTAGCAATGCTCATTATATACTATGAAGTGAAATACATTGATTAGAACACATTTTATTGTCAAGATGGTGTAAGCACTGTTACCCTCCCAGCTTGCACTCTGCTCCTCTGCATTACAAAGCCTAGAATAATCATCAAATTGGCAACCATGGGTATTCTTCTTCCCCGGAGAGGTCTACCAAGCATTGTGCTTCTTAGTGGTAGAAGACGGCTTGGAGCTTTGGAGGGGATATCCTGATATGCCCCTGACCGTTGAACCCCTGAGAGCTTACCTGTATGTCATGTCTCTGAATTCTTAGTAGGGTTTCTCTCTCACCATCTGGGACACATGTGACTCGACAAGGCTTTCGGAACACCCAACACTTCTTGCTGTTCAGGTCCAGTTAGCATACTGTCACTGTGATGGTTAATTTTGTGTCCACTTGACTGGACCATGGGGGTCCCTGATTAAACATTATTTCTGGGTACTTTACTGAGGATGTTTCTGGATAAGATCAGCATTAAAAAAATTTTTTTTTAAGGTTTATTTAGTTTTGAGAGAGAGACAGAGTGTGAGTGAGGGAGGGGCAGAGAGAGGGAGACACAGAATCCGAAACAGGCTCCAGGCTCTGAGCGGTCGCACAGAACCCGACGCGGGCTCGAACTCAATGAACCGTGCCATCATGACCTGAGCTGGAGTCGGACACTTAACCAGCTGAGCTACCCAGGCACCCCGAGACCAGCATTTTAATCAGTGGACTCAGCAACGTAGATTGCCCTCCCTAGCATGGGTGGACACCATCCATGCTGTTAAGGGCCTGGATAGTGGGAGAAAAGGGGAGAAACGGAAATTCATTCTCTTCCTGCCTGCTTAGTTGAGCTTTCCTCTTGGATTTCTGACTCTCTTGGACTGAGATTTACACTCTCTACTCCCCTGGTTCTTGGGCCTTCAGACTTGGGCTAGAATGACACCTCATCTTTACTGGTTCTCTGGCTCACAGATGGCATATCGTGGAGATTGTCTGCATCCATAAGTATGTAAGCCAATTCCGCATAATAAATCCCTGTATATATAAATGTATGGTTCTGTTTCCAAAACTATTGGTTCTGTTTCTCTACAGAGCCCTGATTAATACAGTCAACAATATAGCGGATTGATGTACTGTATTGTGGTGTCAGGATAGACTAGGTTCCTTCAGACTATATTGTAACAGAGGACAGGAGAATTCACACCGTCCTGGGGCAGGACAGTAAATGTGTACACCTGTCCAGTCCATGGGAACATGAACTGCTTCCGATCCTATTTCCTACTAGATATTTTAAAAGCACATTTTCCATATTAACAGTTGCACAGCACATACCATAGGCCATGCTACTCTGCTCTAAAAGAACACGTCTAGCACAGCAGCTAGTTGTTTCTAGTAGCCATGAACCAAGTAGCTTCTGCGGAGACCAGCCCAAATATAGTGGTAATGAGGACCCAATAGCTGCCTCCTTTAAATCTTTGCAGGTGGCACTAATCTCTGTCATTCTCCGGCCCAGGAATATGACATTGCTTTTGACTATTTTCACCATAGGGAATTTCAGTTTCAGGGCCTTCCACTGGGCTTTTCTTAAGACAGGGATTATTATTTCACGGGATGCTTTGTAGGTTAAAGAACCGGTTCATCCAACTTCCATGTGTATCCTGATTATACCCTCAGGAAGTGGGGCGGCTTCATGGATTGAGTGGACCCATTGTGACATGGATATTACCTGACTTCCATACACTTTACTCAACAGGGACCATGATGGTGCTTTACGAGCCTAGAGTAGCATCGAATTCAGATGCTATATTCAACAACCTTTGAAACGCCTATATATTTTCCTTTATGGGACATATGGTTTCTAGAATAAAAGACCGTTGGTCCTTTTGGTGAAGAACTGAAGAAATCACTATGTGTACATTTGCAAAGTTCTTTTTTTATAAAACCTGCCTTCATTTCCCTCAGCATGTTTGGGGTCCAAGAATTGACTCAGGTCTGGAAACTGGGCAAGGGATCTTGACTTTTCATTGAGTCAGCTGAACTCAGTTCTCTGATCATCTATTTTTAATCTCTAATCTTTTTTGAAGGTACACATGAAGCAATATCCTTGTCGGCTGCCCATTTGTCTTGCCTATAAGAACACCACGTCTTGTAAGCTATCTCCAGAGACATCCACGGACCAGGCCCCACGGCTGTCATTCTAACCTTGCTGCGCATTACAGAAGTTGTGTTGTTGTGCTCTGACAGTTAAATGCTACCCCTGATTTTGTTATCCAATCATTTCTGTTGCTGGAATACAGTTCTGTGCAACATTCCCACATCATTCTGACCTACAGAGGACAGCCCCTGCTGAGCATCTCAAGGATGCTGTTGCCCCCTTAGCAGTATGTTCTTTATCACCTTGGTAAGTCAGTGTCTCTGAGGCCTCCTGAGGAACAGTTACCTGTAGGTGGTTTTTCCAGCTGGAGAGAATAAAGCCATGCCAATTTCATTAGGCTTTTGAAGTTCCCTTTTCCATAATCTGCCCTACCAAGCCCGGTATCTCTACTTCTGTTTCATCCAGCGTGTACCCTGGCTTATAGCAAGCCTCTGCGAGCCACCCAGGAGCATATTAGAATCATCACCTCTGGCCCTTGCCAGGCTAATTAAGTTCTGTGGCACGGGAGAGGGTGACTGCATCAACACTTCTCCTCTTTCCAGTTTCCTATTCCCTTTCTTCATTCAGGACCCACTCCCACACACAATCCCCTGGCACCTGCTGGTATATGTTGGCCCAGTCCTCCAGCTGCACTGGAGTAGAACCCTCTCTTCATCTCGCAGGCACACTCAGCATACTCCCAGTTAGGTCATGCTGAGGCTACTCTGCATAGCCTTCATTCAGGCAAGAGGGGGGCTGGTAAGGGTCTGTTTCCAAAGCAGGGGCAGGAGTTCTCTTCTGCAGGCCCTGCGGGCTCAGGGGGATCTGGAGTTCAGAGCTCTTCTGTACATCTACCTAGAGTTTTGGGGCTTCACTCCTTCTTCATTGGTGCCCTAACTTTGGCATAGGAGGCCACCCTGAGCTAGAATTCAGGCTTCTCTGAAATTCCGCCCTTCTGAAAATCAGGGCCAGGCCTTCCTTACTGTCTACTTTCCAGCTGCAGGGATGGGGGTGATTTTGGTTTAGGTGATTAATAGCTTTAAGCCTGTCTTTTACTCTTGTCAACATATTAGTGGCACTTACCAACAGCCTTCAAAACCCCACACTTGTTTCAGTTACTATCTCTCCTTCTGTAAATGTCAGATAATTGTTCCAGCGAATATGCCTCTCCCCCTATAGCCCATCCAGTTTCTTACAGGTGAAAGTTTTGGCAATGGCACAGTTGTAACACCTCAGGCACTGTCAACATTCCACTTGTCACCATCTGACTAGACAGTGATCTAACATCAGAACCCCATCCTCAAGTCCTGCTTGCTAGGACCAATACCTTAAGTTGGGTTCCTTGGGAGCAGAGCCCGAGATAAAGTCTCTTGAGTAAGTGATTTATTATGAGAATTTTCTCAGAAGAAGAGGGGTGAGCGAAGCAGGATAGCATGGTAGGAAAAGCCAAGCATGGATTGGTACCAGCTGGAGACTAGCTCCAGCCTGATCTCGTGGGAAGTGAAGGGATACGGATCACTACAGGTTGGTTCCACCTTGGGGCTGGAAGCCGGCCCCCACGCCCAAGAGGTGTAATCTCCAGGTGAAGTTGGCATTGGCAGAGGATGGTACTTTGGGGAAGAGTGTCATCAGCAGCCAACCTCACAGCAGCTGGGACATGAAAGTTCTGCCCAAAAAGGAGATTTTCCAGGGTGTCAACAGCCTCCACTACACCAGTGAACTCCTCTCATTTGCTTCCTCAATAGAAAACACTTCCTTGAATTTCTTCTCGAACTCTGCCTCCAGTCTAAGTCCCATTAGGCCAAAGTCATTGTACTGAAAAATAAATCATAAAGACAAAAATAACAATACTCATTATCAGTGTTATTAGACACCTTGCAATCAAAAACGTTTAGGACCTTGTTTTAAACACCTAAGTTACATTAACCAGGTGAAGCTTAAAAATTCAAGCAGCCAAGAACAACTTGTTTCCTATGTGCATGATTATTTCTGATTAAATAGACAGAAGTGAGAAATCACTGCCATACTTGGGACTCTGACGTATGTGGTTTGGGTTGTTTATTTCAGTGAGACTTAGGAAAGCCATCTATGTCCTTTGAAACCATCAAAGAGCACAGTCTAAGTACAATGAGCCATCCTGCTTCCCTGAAACTTCTAGTCCTCTCTGGTAACCCCTGTAAACTACACGCTCCATTCACATGCAAGAAGTCTAGAATTGGGGTTTCTAAGAGGTTGAGTTGATCTGGGGAGAGATAAGAAGGGTGATATAACTTTAAGATGCCATTCTCTCCTCCTTGGATTTGGAGCAGGTGGGACTCCACTGCTCTCTATGGGCAGCTGTCACCTTTGAGGAGGGGAATGAGCTCTCAGGGGCCTGGAGTTCTGGTTGCAGAAATACCTTCTGACTCACTACTACTCTGCCGTGGTGAGCTTAAGTCCTGAAATGGAAAAGTCACTCATGTCCAGAGCCCTTTCTTGTGCAGGCTTGTCATAGGGTGAGGGAAATGTAAAATTTTCCAGGCACCAGAAAATGAGGGCAGAGTGAGTCAGTGGAAAGAAAATGAAATGGAGGCAGAGAGAGCGCCTCTTACCTTGTAAGATGCCCTGTGGTTCCGAAAGATGAGGCGCATGTCCTGCACAAACTCCTCTACTCTAGGGTAGCCTTGTTTATTTAGCTTCTTCTTGATTTTGTCCAACCACATGGGTTCCTTTAGGTTTTGAGACACCTCTTTAATCTGGTGGGGGAAAAAATATCAATGGGAGAGTTATTGGCATTGTTCAATGTCTGTCTCCAGTGGATTTCCTGTACTCCAGCAGAGATGCAAGACAAAGAAAATGGCGGCTCATGCTCTCCCTCTCATGGGATTCAGATCACAGATCCCCCCTGTGTGAAAGTCACTGAACGTCACAGTGGCCTGTAATCATAGTTGGTTGCTGTTACTTACATAATAATAGTATGGAATCTTCGAAAAAAAGGAGCTCTCTGAATGGCAATAGACCTTCAAGAGGAGGAACTCACATTTCTGCAAAAGAAGGCGGCTGTGAATTCACAGCAGTGTGGAGACATTGAGCCCATTCACATGCCCAGGCAAAGGCATGACTTAACACTGTCTTCTGGAACTTTCCCCAAACACGTTTGGCTTTCAGAAACAGACATGTAATAGGTGAGTTATATATTCTGCAATCCAGTTCTGGTATGATTTCAGCATGATCAAGACATGGCTTGGAAGAGAAGGCTCCCTCAGGCGCCCTTCCCCTCCCTCTAGACCTGTTGGACTTCTCGGTGTCAGGGAGAAGGAGAAGCCTTGGGCTTTGCACCCAGCTCACCAACTGCTCCTCTGGCTGCATCTGCCTCTCCAGGACCTCAGATTCCCCGTGACACTGCTGCCTTTCCAAAAACTCCATCCTGCAGAAGGTGCAACTCCATGGGTTCCTGAGAGGTCAGGCAAAAGTAAGCAAGGGCAAGGCCCCTGGAAACAGCCGCTGTGTCTACGGCTGCCATTGTCTTCCTTTTAGACATGGTTGATGGACACAGCTAGGAGATGAAGGGAATCCCTCTCAGAGCCTCCAGGACCCCCGTGTGGAGCCTGAACCCATGAGGATGGCAAAAGGGTGCCCATGACCCTTCTCCCATTGAGGGTGGCAATAGGGGGCTCTGTGCATGGAGGGTGGGGTTAGGGTGAGTGGTGGGCCCTCCTTTCCCTATCTGAGCTGCTGGGAGCCCTGCCTGCTTCGTCTGAGTGTCAAAACTGAGCCTTAAGCCCTGGGGCCCAGGCTTCTATCAGCCTGTGGAGCCCATGGTAAAATGCACAAACCAGGCCATGTTTCCTGCCTTTCTGAAAAAGTGCAGAACACAAACAGCTGGTGTTCCCACCTCTATGAACAGGGCTCAGGGGTAGAAAATCTTCCCAAAGGGACAGTAACACTAGGTAGGCAAGGGACACAGCCACCAGCCTCAGCATCCCAGAGGGCAGCAAAGAACAGTATTCCCTCCTGCTGCCAGAGTCTTTAAACAGCTGGATCATGCTGCTGGATGCCATACCTACAGCCCTGCTCCTTCTCTCTGCAGGGGGATTTCCTCCTATGGCAGGAGGAGGGGTTCCTAATCCAAGTGAGGGGACTTCATCTCACAAACCTCTCAGTTTCCACTGGTGGGATGTGACAGTCCTCATGAAAAGATCTTGAACAGGTGTCACAACAGAACAGCTTTCCTCCATCCCGGCACATCTCACACACATCAGAGTTTCCCGGCTAGAAGGAGAATCAATGTCGGCATCCCTAGTGAAACCCCGGCAGGCCACCACTATGGGAATCTAGAACTCACTGCCTTTGTGTGAACCTGCATGAACATATCTATGCTTCTCCCTGAGGTGTGAAGGAGGAGTGGCATGGAGTGTAGACTTCAGAAGAAATCATGGTCTGCAGTGATGCCCAGGATGAGGGGCCTGTGTATCAGACCAGAAAAAATTCTCCCTATAAAACCAGAGATTCTAACACAGGAAGACTAGTAGCAAAACAAGATGATTTTATAGGAATTGGAATGATATTGTTACCTTGCTGATAAAACAAGTTCCTGAAATAAAGTATTAAATGCATTTGCCTATACTGCAATGAAGAAATAGAATCATGGAAGGGCAAAATATTGAGAATGTAATAAGATGGAGTAAGCTCCTTAGTGTGGAAAGTGAAAAAAAGATGAAAAGACACTCATTAACCATTATTGGGTCTTGTTTTTGGCTCATATTGGGTAAACAGGGTTCTAGCTATTTCTTTTGTTTTTTAAAATGACCCTATATGAAGAAGTGCTAGTCCCAATAAATGTCTAACCAAAAACTCCCATTCTGTGTCCCAGGGAATCCTCAAAGACACCTCCATCTGGGGTTGAGCCTGCTCTGGCATGGAGACATGGGGCCATTTTACTTCTCATCAGTGCAGACACTCATAGATTACAATCATCAACCCCGAGGAAGCAATGACCCTCTTTCCAGAAGAACAAGGAAATAACAAATACAACAACGCTTAAGAATCTCCCACATATATACTTTTTAACAGATACAGCTCTTTGTTTCTTAGTCCAGCTGCACATTAAAATCATCTGGGCATTAAAATACTAATGTCCTGGTCCCAACGCCAGAGATACTGGGTGGGCATAGCCATTGGTAGTCTTTAATTATAAAACAGGTGATTTTGTGTATCAGAATCATTTGGGACTTTCAAACAATCCTAATGCCCAAGACGTAGCCCAGACTTATTAAGTCAGAATTTCCTACAGAGTGGAATCCAGGTAATATTATTTTTCAAAGGTCCTCGGGTGACTCAGTATGCAGCCCAAGGTGAGATTTAGCCTGAGCAAAGTCTGGTTATTGGGCATAGGGATATCATAAGTCAATGTTGAGTTGTCTCACAATATCTACCCCTGGAAAGATTATGAACAGGGATGAGGGTCTCCATCCATCCCAAACAAGCCACCCAAACGCTGGACTCGAGAGCTGTTTAGATGATTGAAGACCCTCTCTGTTGGCCTAGGGTCAAAATCAGTGTGGATAAGATCTAAATCTTGTTAGGGGATTGCTTTGGAGGTAAAGTACATACAGAACTATTTGACTATCCCTCCTCTGTTGGATGGCCTGTGTCAGTATTACGACTTATGGAAACCCTCTGTGAGTGCTGCCCCTGGAGTCGTGCAAAGGTGACTCTGCCTCAAATGTCTATTTCATTGCAATGAAAGGAATCAAAGCATGATTTAGCATAGAGAGTGTAGTCACCCACAATCCTGATAGACATTATAGCTGGCAGCCCTGTGGGACCACACTGTGATTGGTTGCATGGTGATGGTTTCAGTCCTAACCAGTTCAGCACCCTGGTGGCCCCCTTGAGACTGGATACATGGTCTCCATAAAGGGCCCACCTGCCTTGCATGCATTTCTCTGCAGGACTCACAACAAAGGTCTACCCCCTGGACTCACCAGCTTGGCCCAGTCTGTTCCTTCTGGCTGATCTCAGCTCTGCTGCACCTTGGAGTGGCTGTTTGGGATTTTCCATCTCCTTCACTATTGCCTTCTTTAAAATGCTGCTATTTTTTCAAATTTGCTCCTTACCCCTAATCTGCAGGTCAGCTCTGGCTCTTTCCACTTCAGCCCAGGTTCTAGAGGCCCCAGGGGACTAGAGCTCTGTCCTCTGAGCTCCCATACTCACTTTCAAAGGGAAATGAGGAAACAGGAAGGTTTTACTAAACAAACGGGAAAAGATGTTTTCATGCAGAGACACCAAGTCCAGAATCATCTCCCTGGTGTGGGTGATACACCTTCTGTTCTCTGCTCATCACACAGCGACATGCCCCAACTGAGTGTGAGCACGCTTTAGTCAAATGCAGCAATGGCACAGATAGTGCACGGAGGGACAAGGCCTGGATTATTCTGGGGTTAGAGGCATAGTACTTACATAAGGGTTAACTAAGGTATTGTTGTGAGACTTTGGTATTATCTGTTGAAAAGAAAGAAAGATTGAATGACAATATTGAATGTGAGGATTGCATCCATCCCTTATTTAACAGCCATTTGTTGAGGAATTAAGCCACAGTCTACCCATTATTTCATACCTGGTTTTATGGACCTAGATATCTACTTGGAGAATAAAAAGTACCAAAATACCACTGTTGGGCCCAATGCAAGTTCAATTTCCTGGATTTCCTACCCAAGGTAGGCCTTTGTGAAGTCATGCAGGGAGTCTGGTCTTGGTTCCCACAGATGGAGTTGGAGAGACTCCACTGGTTCTCCTAATTTGAGGATCTCTCAGGCATTTTTCTCTACCTTAGAAAGTATCATCCCACTGGGAGGAGGTGTAATGAGAGAATCAGGCCGATAACTCATCACTAACAGCCCCCAGTGACCACAGGACCTAGAGTCCTGGAATCCATGGGAACGTCCCAGAGAATCCCACTGCCTTTCATAGTCCTCCTAGAGCACAGCCCTAAAGACGAAATGTGCCCAAGGTCCCCAGTGCTGCAGCTTTTCTTCCAGAAGGTCACCCTCCTCTCTCCTCCTAAAAAGATGTCAGCTGGGTGACTTTTCAGAGGTAATTGACTATCACTCACTAGACTTACAATTCTTTTGCATATTCAGTAGAATGACCTGGCTTTCTTCCCTCTGGAATGCTTTTATCTCCACCCAGGACAGAGTAGTCATAGACAAATGATCCATGGGACAGTGACCTGAGAAGTGGCCATGTCATTGCCCCTTTCTCTGTGTAACCTAAAATTTCCGTCCCCCTCCCCCTTGGTTAATCTTCCATGTTAGAATTTGAGGTTGAAACAATCCTCAAGGTCAGGAATATTATTTCAATCATCTCTAATGGCCATTGGGCATTTAGTATGGGTTTGATGATTATATGTTGAATGACTAAATAAACTGAATATTGCTTAACTTAAGAAAAGAGATTACTATCTCTTAAGAAATATTAGAATATGATATACTGGAGAAATATATTATTTTACAACACAGCAGCTGTCACCAAAGGGTATTAGTGACCCTTGTCAAGAGCCAATAAGCTATCACATGGTTTCAAGAGTAATACTTAAGTTTCCAGAAGCCAAGGGGCTCTATCAGCAAAAGTGGTTCTGAGACTCACAGAGGACTCATGGGAGTAATATTGGATCCTGAGATTTGCCACTTTGGGGAGTTCATGGGGAGACAAAATATACAGGCTTGTTGCTAAATAGTGCTGCACCCATGCATAAGGGTAGAACCTGTTGATAAGAAGTTGCAAGCTCACAGGGGTAATCTAATTGAGTAACTATTTTATGTTATTTTTTAAATTTTATTTTTATTTTACTTTTTAAGTAAGCTCTATGACCAACATGGGGCTTGAACTCACAATCCTGAGATCAAGAGTTGCATGCTCTACCAACTGAGCCAGCCAGACACCCCTAACTAAGTCTTCACACCTGGGGAATGATATAGATGCTGGTCTTTAAAATACCAAAGAGATCAAATAATAGTTTCCCTTTAGGAAATCCAGGGGATTAAATATCCCAAGGACCGAAAGTTCAAACAATCCAGAACATCAGATAATCACGTTCCCAGTGGAAGATGAAGACCCATTGCCCAGCTATGCTTGACCTACCTCAGAAGTCTGTGAAAGTCCCAGATGGCCACTCCTACCTGAAGTATGTAAGAATAACATGTCTCGGGGCGCCTGGGTGGCGCAGTCGGTTAAGCGTCCGACTTCAGCCAGGTCACGATCTCGCGGTCCAGGAGTTCGAGCCCCGCGTCAGGCTCTGGGCTGATGGCTCAGAGCCTGGAGCCTGTTTCCGATTCTGTGTCTCCCTCTCTCTCTGCCCCTCCCCCGTTCATGCTCTGTCTCTCTCTGTCCCAAAAATAAATAAACGTTGAAAAAAAAAAAAAAAGAATAACATGTCTCACCTCCCGCTCCTCACTAAGCTCTTATTCATACCCAATCTTGAAAAACCTTGTCTTGAATCTACACTGCACTTAACCTGTTTATTTGTTGTCTACATAGATTTCTTCCACTGAGAGAGAAGTCATTTTCTCAGATAGAAAGGAGATCTGTAGCTGAAAGGGTAGCATCAAAGTAAAAAATTTTCCAGATTGGTCCCTCCCATATGATACATCAATCTCCCAAAAACTTCCTTCCCAACAGCACTGTCTTCAAAAACGGCAAATAATTTCCCCTGAAAAGAATTGCATATGTATGTGTGTAAATTTAAATGGAAGGTGAAAGGGTATGAAATGGGTCAGAAAAGAAATATGCCTTTTGTTACCTGTCACGTGGAATAATACAGTTTCATATATGTCCCAAAGTAGACTGTCTACCAGAGAGGGGTCGTCTGAATCACCATGAACAAACTTGCTCCATCAGATTTCATTTAAGTTAGACAATAGTAACAATGATTTTTTTAGAATATGGGTTTGAGGGGCACCTGGGTGGTCTAGTCTGTTGAATGTCTGACTCTGGATTTCTACTTAAGTCATGATACCAGGGTCGTGGGATCAAGCCCCACATCAGGCTCCACACTGAGCGTGGAGACTGCTTGAGATTCTCTCCCTCTCTCCTTCTGCCTCTCTCCCCATCTCATGTTGTCTCTCTCTCTGTCTCTCTGTCTCTCTGTCTCTCTAAAAATAAAATAAATAAATAAAAGAGGTGCCTGGTGGCTCAGGTAGTTTAAGCGACCAACTCTTGATTTCAGCTCAGGTCATGATCTCATGGTTCATGGGATTGAGCCCCGCATTGGGCTTCACGCTGACAGCACAGAGCCTGCTTGGGATTCTTTCTCTCCCTCTCTCTCTGCCCCTCCTCTCTCTCTCTTTCTCTCTGTCCAAGTAAGTAAATAAACATTAAAAAAGCAGCAACTCTGAAGTCACATGCTCAAAAAGAAGGGTGGGAAGATGGAGGAAACCTAAGTATAATAAGTCAACTGAGAACAGTATATAATTGTGCATAATAACAGCAGTTATGTGATGAGAACTTATAAAAAGTGACATAATAATCACCTTTCTTTTCCTGAAATATTTTCTTAGAGGATTATGTAGAAATCCTTTCTGAAAGATAAAAAGATCCAAGTATGTGGTTACATGTGATTCTGCTTTGTGAGTCTGGCATTTTCAGCCTCTTCCCATATATTTCTACCTGACTGTCCCACTGTCAACTCAAAGCCAGGGTGGCTAAATGACAAACCATCTCCCTCTCTTCACCTGTACTTCTTCTAGAATTCTATCAATGGTAGAATTTCAAGCAATGGAAATATCATCTTTAGAACTTTTTTTTCTCATGTGCTTTTTCCCCCCAAATTTTAAGAGGTTTTCCTTCACAATCTCTTTGACACCTCCCATTTCCTTTCCATTCCTGCCAATGCCACCCATGCTGAGTCCATTGACCAGAGCAATTCAATCAACACACACTTATCCCATGCGTACTGGATATCAGATACTCTGGACAATCTTGGGAACACAAAGATGGGCAAACCCTAGAGGTGTCTAGAGAGAAAAAGGAAATACATGGAAAGATAATTATGAAACAGTGTAATAATGGTCTAGGTAGTGGGCTCATGGATCCCAGAGAGGGGATGGAAATCACTTCAAGGCACCATTGTTGTCTAAAATACTGCTAAATATGTCATCTCACATCTCAGAAGAATTCACTGATTTTTCATTGTCTATATTATGAATTTAAACTCCTTAGGCTGATATTAAATCCCTCCATAAACAACTCTAATTCATGCATCATGCCTGTCATACACAACCTGTCTACCCCAACCCACAGAGCCACTTTAGTTGTAGTTCTTGTTTTCATGCCATTCTTTCTCTGGAGTAGCCTCTTTCCATTTGTATGACTGTACACTGTCTTATTTCAGTGTATTACATGAAGTTGTCTTCGTGCACCTGAGTCACAGTAACCTCTCCCTCCTCTAAGCTCCAGCCCCTATCCAGGCAAAGCCCCCTTTCTGGCATTTGATGTGGCATTTTACAGAGGTTATGAATGTGGGGCATCTCTTCCTGGGTAAGTGGATAAACTCAGGGGCATCAGGTTTTATCTATAACTCAACAAAAACATGGTGAGCAAATAATGACCATACAACATGGAAAGTCCATCTGCTCCAGTCCCTGGAATACCTCCATCAGCCATCGTAGAGGCCTCCTACCACAGCGCACACTCAGCTTCCAGTTCTTTGATCTTGCGTAGCCTCCTCTGATTTCAAACTCCCTGGGGGTGAACCATTTTCCATCCTCACTCTGTATAGATCTCACCAAGGATCCTCCTGTAAGACCAGGGTAAGTTGATTCTGAGCCCTCTATGTCTTCAGAACTCTGATGATGGGATCCTACCACAATGCATCTGGAGCCACCCAATTTGGGCTCCAGATGTGTAGCAGGAGAGTGTAACCTTCCTTTTCAGCCTTCAGACTCCCAAAATCTAGCCTGTAAGTCCCCTCAAAGGAGATTTCCTGCGTTGGGGCAATATTTTTTAAACCTCGTGCAACAAGGTGATGATTACCATCAAAATCAATCTTTTATAAGTATTTCAAAATCATCTACAAAGGAAAAGCAAGTGAACCTGAAGGGTGAGAGGATCTCAATTTGCTGGGGAAAGAGAACAGACCAGAGTCTCCAACAGCTCTTGGGGGCAATGTGGAAGCAGAACCTCAAGTTGAGACTGAGCTCAGAATGGTACCACCCAATATCTGTAGCCTTTGTTACATTTTTTATCCAATGTAATGGCATTATTGAGCAGATATTTTCCCATCCCCCAAATCATAGATAGCTGATAATAAAAATAATTAGGGAGGCACCTAGGTGGCTCAGTTGGTTGAGCATCTGACTCTTGATCTTTGCTTAGGTCATGATCTCATAATTCATGGGTTTGAGCCCCACATTGGGCTCTGCACTGATGGTGTGGAGCCTGCTTGGATTTCTGTCTCTTGTTCTCTCTGCCCCTCCCCTGCTTGTGCTCTCTCTCTAAATACATAAATACATAAATAAATAAATAAATAAAGTTAAAAAAAATAATTGTGAAGTGTTACCCAGTGGAAAATTAAGCTATGCATAAAAGATAATCATATGAGGGGCGCCTGGGTGGCGCAGTCGGTTAAGCGTCCGACTTCAGCCAGGTCACAATCTCGCCGTCCACGAGTTCGAGCCCCGCGTCGGGCTCTGGGCTGATGGCTCAGAGCCTGGAGCCTGTTTCCGATTCTGTGTCTCCCTCTCTCTCTGCCCCTCGCCCGTTCATGCTCTGTCTCTCTCTGTCCCAAAAATAAATAAACGTTGAAAAAAAAAAAAAGATAATCATATGCTAAACAGTCATTTCTCAGTCATTAGAAAAACACACATCAAAATCACAATGAGATACCACTCCACACCCACTGGGATGGTCGTAATAATAAAAAAGTCAGACACTAACAAGTGGTGACAAGGAAGTAGAAAAATTGGTGCCCTCATACATCGCTGGTGGGAATATAAAATAGTGCAGTCACTGTGGAAGACATTTTGGTGCTTTCTCAATAAATTAAATATAGATTTACCCTATGAACTAGTGGTTGTACTCCTGGTCTAGAACCAAAAGAACTGAAAACACTTGTTGACACAAAACTTTATACATGAATATTCAAAACAGCATTGGTCATAATAGCTAAAGAGTGGAAACAACCCAAAGTGATGAATGAATGATGTGTATGGTGTATTCACACCATGAAATGTATTATTTGGCAAAAAAAAAAAAAGAATACATGCTGTTACACAGATGAACCTTGAAAACATCATGCTAAAGTGAAAGAGCTCAGACAGAAAAGGGCACATGTTAAATAATTCTGTTTATATGAAATACCCAGAATAGGCCAATTTATTAAGCAGAAAATAGATCAGTGGCCGCTTAGGGCTTGACAGTGGGATGAACTGGGAACGTGTACTGACTGCAAATAGATATGACATTTGCTTTAGTCGGGGACAGACACAAATGTTCTGAGATTGGGTTGTGGTGATGGCTGAACAATCCTGGGAAAATGCAAACAAAGTTCAACACTGAATTGTATACTCTGGGTGGGAAACTGTACTATATGGGATTGTATCTCAGTCAAGCTATTTAAGTATTTTACATCAATTACATAAATTAATTCCTCAGAGCTACACTGTGAGGTAGGTTTTGAATTATTATCCCCCTTTTTAGATGAGAAACATTTCATCTAAAGCTCAGAAAGGTCCCACTCTCTACTCAGATAAATCAGGCCCTCCTGGTATAGGTGTGGCTGGGGTTCAGGCTTCCAATTCTAAATTCTGTGCTCTTTTCACCACATCAACACCTCGCCCTGGTGGTGATCATCCAGAAGGGAGAGAGGATATGAAGGTTGAGGTTGAGGGCTTCTTCCTTTTAATGCTGATTTACTTCTTTTTGGTTCTTTGGGCACCCCCATGGACACTTCGATGTGGGAGTGAGCACTTAATATGTATGATTTCTGAAGGTGTAAACAGCATCTTAGGGATCCCTTCCTCTTTCCCTTGAGCCAAACTTCAGCCTCAATACCTCGACCTGTGCAATTGACATGGGTAATTCACATACTGCAAATCAAAGTAGACCTGGAACCCACCTTGTTTCAGTTTCTTCTTATATAACATCCCCTTCACCTCACCACAGGTCACAGGAAGTATTTGAGAGCGAAAATCCACCATACAATCTGTGTGACTTCTTGACCCTGAAAGAGAAGATTTCTTCATTCTACTTCATTGTGCAAATCAATCTTGTTGATTTTGTTCCTATAAAGATATAGAGGTGCTTGGAGAAATCTATTCCACAAATGTCTAGAGTCAAAGTCTTTCTTCTATGTGACATTTTTGATACATAACGACAAAATGTCTACCTTTATCTTACCCCTCAAATGCCACACAAAACAGAATGCTTTTTCAGAGAAATCAGGCTTCAGGAAAACTGCCTTATTCTCAATCATTTCAACCTTGTTGGTTCTTCTATGACATTGAAACACACAACAGCTGCCATGTTCTGAAGGGAGCTGTCCAGCCACACTATTTTACTGCAGTTAGGTAACCGGAGACAAAGCAGACTGCACTAATGTCTTCTTGATTGAGATCTGACTGACTGAGCAGAGAGAGGGTAATGAATGACAAGTTAACCTAATGGAGATGACGTCTGCCTTCTAGTCTTGTTCTCTGCTTTGCTTCATTTCTCTCTCACATCAGCTTTCTCCATAGCTAAAAGAGGAGCTCAGGAAACTCTAGAATAATCTGCACGCTGCATGAGGAAAGGCAGCTGGAGACCTGACACCACAAAATCAGGAGTGAAAAGTCTTCAAATGAACTAACTCAAGGAGGATGTGTAGCTGATGCTGTCCTTCCAGCCAATGTTTTAGAGCCAAGATGGGAGGTGGCGGCCTGTCCACGGTCCAGTTTTGAGCCAGGTAGACTATCAGAACTGCAAGGAACTGAGAGGGTTGGCCTAATTCACTCTCTTGCTTTACAGATGAAGAAACTGAGGCGAAAGAAGTCAAGTGACAGGCCCAAGCCCACACAGTCAAAAGTAGAGAAAGACACAGACTACTACTGACCGCTACTCTTGGCTGGTGTGCAACCTGTGACTCTTGATGTAGCAAGAGAAGGATCAGCTAAATAGTTTGTGGGTTGTATGGCAACAGACAATTTCCAGCTTGGAAGTTGTCAGTTCAGTGGGGACAGCATTCCTGTAGTGGCCCCTGGACCTGCAAGTCCTGGTCACCAAGTTACTTGTTTATGGGATTATCCTCTTTCTCTCCCTGACATAGTTTGAAAATGACTCAAATGGTATACATCTCTCAACAGCTACTAAAGCTGCAAAGTAGTTAGGGAAGTGGGTTTATTGCTAAAATCACAGAGCACAGGAAAATAGCTGTTTAGTTACTGAAGTTATTCCCCTTTTCTTCTTTACCTTTTGGCCGGACTCTTTTCCGTGAGGCTCTGTCACCATGAGTTGAGTAAACAGGAGGTCTGCCTCTCTTTTTCCCTGAGAAAATAGAAAAATATAATCACTGAATGTATTAGTGCTTTCCAAAATTTCCATTTAAATATAACTTCCCCAAAGTCAGTCTAATGGATAAAGAAAAATACACAATCCCTAGTTTTAAGATACCAAGAATTAGATAGGTCATCTTATGTTCATCTTGTATTTTATTTGTCATATCTCACATTAGTAAAACAAACAAGTGAAATCAGCATTTCATTTATATCTCAAGCAACTATGTGTTAAGTACTTAATAGATGCCAATTGTACACCTACTAATTGACTTAGTCTTCTCAACAAACATATGAAATCAAGATGATGATCACTGCCATTAAAGAAACTAAAATATTCAGGGAAAATTGAGACAAAAATTACAAAATTAAATGAAGGCATTTCAGGTTTCTTCTTGCAGAGAAATAGAAATGGAAGTTCTGTGAAGGAAACTCTACGGTGAGCTTCACAGGTGAGACACATGTTACACATCACCTTGAATTAAGTTATTTATACATCTGTGCTGAAAGCAATAGTAAATAGTAAACCAAAGGCTTTGTCCACCTGGGTTTTGGCAAAGATATTAGAATCTAAGAAACTAACCAGAAGAAGGCTAACCTAAGAAGATTGGGTAGAATTGAGTCTTCTAAAATCTTAATTTCAAGCAGTTATTAAGGATTGACCTGGTAGATGTTGCAGCGAGGAATGTTCTTCCTTTTGAAAGTTTTGGCTATGGATATGAATCTCAGTGTTTTCTATCATGCAAATGTGGTTTATTTTCTCAGACAGAAGGATAAATTCCTTTTCTCCTCTCTGTGTTCAATGCCCTATCACCTGGTGGTACTGGGTTAGGTTATTTAGACCCCACAAGGAAATATTTTCTAGACTACCCTGTCCTAAGTGCTGTAAAATGTCAGCAGGTTACAAGCATATTAGACCAGCAAAGTAAAAAGAATCTTTCTTTCAATCAAACCTAAAATGGACCAATTGCTTGGTTAGTAATTCCACCTTCTGGTCTTTAGCCTAAACAACTACTGAGAGGGTTTTCATCTCTTCAAGACCAAAATGGCCCCATGTACAAATATTGATAATTAGACCTTATCACAACATCAAACAAGCTACAGACTTGCAAGTTGGCTCTCTGTTTTAACTTCACCAAGATAATAGCAGTTCAAATGAGGGTCTACAAAGATTTATGAACTCAATCTATAAGAATCTTCTATAAGAAGGTGGAAGACTTAGCCATGGGGTAAGGATAACTACTAAAAAAAAAGGTGGAAATATGGTTCTCAAAAAGGCATATTAATCTCTTTGCCCCATCTTGCTTCCTCTCTCCAGAAAGCGGGGTCACCAGGTGATAGAAGGTCATCGACCCAGGTATGGTTCTCTAAGGGGCCCTCCTCGCCTCCTCTCCACCCAAGATGCCAAAGCAGTTATGGACTCTCTCTGCTGCTCTCCCTCATCCCTTTCCTGAAGGCCCATGCTCACAACCCAGTAAGAAGAGATCCAGACAGCTTATTCTTGCCTCTCCTAACTGCAAGTCAGGCTTGACACTCAAACTCTAATCACAGCCTTGAACAATCCAACAAATAAAAAGTTCTTTCTTGCTCTCTGTCTCTCTCTGGTTACATCTTTCCTGGAACAAGTGGCTTTGTTAGATTTACCTTTCATCAAACCTGTAAGGCCTAATATTTTTAGGGAGAAAAAGGAAATACATTGAAGTCCATTCTAGTCTGCGGAGCTTTTGGCATAAGGAGATTTGGATCTTAAAACCAACTAATTCATAATACAGCAGCACTATTGTGTTTCACTTTGAAAACAGACTGACTAAGCAAGACAGGATGTAACTATTTTTTGTGTTCCCAGTTTGTAATACCCATTTAATAATAAAATCCCCCACCACAAACTCTAATATGGCAGTCAGAATATAATTTAAGGTTATTTTTTTTAATTGTTATGCTTGGTATTAGTTAATCTCTAATAGTAAGTGGGACAGAATTTTAAATTTTTTCCTGCTTTCCCAAAGTTTTAGAAGAAGTTTCAATAGCTGGGAACAATTCACTAAGTGCTAACGGGGGTAACTAACTGTCCCAGTCTACCCAGGACTAAGGGGTATCCAGGATTCAGGATTTTCAGTGGCAAAACTGGGACTCTCCTGGGCAAACCAGGGTGAGTTGATGGTCTTAGTTTCAAGCTATTCACAGAGGCAATGCACCAAACCACCTATGTGACCATACAAAGTATTGGGGGAACAGGTTACCCCAGCTCTGGCTCTTCACTCACATCCAGGCAGCAGAAGAAGGCCTACATTTCTCTCCAAAGAAGTCAAGCAGTGGCACCAGACCACACTGAGAAGCTGGTGAAAGAATCTTGTGGAGGAAAGAGCTAGTGACTGTGTACCCTGCATTCCCAATGTTATCTCAGAGCTGCCTCTGTCACGTGAGACACTTCCATATTCTTATCTCTCTTCTCTCATCCGTCCCCCCTAATCATGGTGGGGCCCAAACCAGCAGCTCTTGACTGGGGGGGGGGCAGAGCCAAGAGAGAATGTGAGAAGAATCTGACCATGCCACTTCTGCACTGCAGGTGCCCCAGACCAACGTTTGCTCAGGCTGAAGGAGGGGAAGCACTTTGACATGGAGAAAACACTGACGTTTTAATGTAGTACAGAAAGGATTCTCAACTAATGGAAAGAGAATTTCACTCTTGGGACAAGGAGAAAGAATGCCATCAGGCATGCCCAAGACAAGAAAAACTCATCCAGAAGGTAGACTTGAAAGAACAGTGAGAAAATGAACTTGCTTTCCATTTGTAATTTACCAAGTCTGGCCATTTTCATAAGCCAATGATGTAAGGTAAAGAAGTTTCCATGAAAAGCAGATAAAACTCAAGAAAAGGATTTTAGGTCCTGGGCAAATAAAAACTATAATATAAATGCAAGCAATTTATAACCTTGGCTCCAAATGGGTTTGTTTGCTTTCTAGATTTCATAGCTTCCAATTTGACTGGTAATGTTGGCTAGTAAAAAATTAAGGAGGATCTATGTTCCTCAAAACCTTAGCAAAATTCGCATTTGCCCCCGAGGCCAAGTGTAAGTGGCACAAACTTTATCTTACCCTTGATCTTGGCAGGTTCTCGCAGATGCATTTTCCCCCTTTTCCCACTGGAGACCAACTGGCCAGGAGTGTTGCTGCTCTCTAGGGGATAAGCAGGGGAAGATACAGAGTTGGACAAAACAGCAGTTGACATGAGAGACCAAAAGCAAGTGAGTGAACACCAGACTCAATTCTGAACCCCCTTTCACTGTTCACTCAGACAAGAAAGCACATTAATGGTAAGGGATCTCAAAGAGAAGTCTAGTACATGCTCCACTTTTAGGAGGACTTATAAATGACATATAAGATTTCATTGTATTTTGGAAAGAAATGGTTTAGAATTTATCTATATACACAGAGACCTAAATGAAAATGTATGATAATTAAATCCAAAAATTTGGTATTCGGAAAATAAGTGTTCTTAAAATGGATGCAACCACTTTTGTTTTTCTTGCCCAACAAAATTGTACACATTCGCCAACAGGGAAACTGTGTAAATTGAGAAGAACATCGGATATAGAGATTGGTGAAAATTAATAACTTTCAGTTGGACTCTGAAATCTTACTCTATGGATCTGGTTCAAAATTGGCCATCATATGGAAAATGAGGTCTAGCTCTCATTGTCTAAAAGAAAAGAGTTCTTTAAACCACTACTGAAACAAAAGATTTCAGGGGTCCAATTAGAAGTAGCACATATAGGGGTGCCTGAGTGACTCAGTTGAGTGTCTGTTGGTTTCAACTTGGGTTGTGATCCTGGGGTACTGGGATCGAGCCCTGCATTGGGTTCCATGTTGAGTGCAGAGCCTGCTTGGGATTCTCTCACTTTCTGTTTCTCTCTCTCTCTCTCCCCCCACCCCACATGTATGCTCTCTTTCTCTCAAATAAAACTACAATAAAATTCAAAAAAGAAGTAATACATATATACTACTGGAAATTTAGAAAATGAAAATTGTATGAAACATCACCATTCTAGAGAGAGCCATAATTAACTTATTGAACAATATTCCCCTAAGCTTTTGTCTTTGTATATTTTACTATTTATTTGCTTTTAAATGTTTATTTATTTTGAGAGAGAGAGAGCATGTGTGCACATGTGTGCACATGAGCAGGGAAATGGCAGAGAGAGAGAGAGAGAGAGAGAGAGAGAGAGAATCCCAAGCAGGCTCTATGCTGGCAGTGCAGAGCCCAATGTAGGCTCTGAACTGAAATCGAGAGCTGGATGCTTAACTGACTGAGCCACCAAGGCTGTCCCTTTACTATTCAAATACTTTTTCATTACAAAATTTGAACGTGTTTAATATTTCCAAAGTAAACACGTGCATTTAAAAACCACAAATAAAAACACACCTCTACTCCAATGACCATATATATGCAACTACTGCTTATATTTTTATTGATGAACATCTACTGATTTTTCCCCTATATCTATGTCTCTCTCCATACAAATAAATATGTACAAATAAGAATTTGTAGACAGATAAAAACACATTTGTATAGTTACATGATTTTGCTTTTTACCACGTGCACACATGCGCACACACCTACACAGTCTGCTTTTGCATTTGTCTTTCTGTGGAACATCTTACCAAGTTAATACAAGTTTCTCGAGCCAGCAGAGAAGCCACATATTGAGGATGGCAGTGTCTCCCTGAATCATTTAGCTCTGGGTGATTACATGTTAGAGAACTAAACGATTTTGTGGAAGCCACTGTGTTTTCAGGCCTCTGTTAATAGTGGCTTAACTTAGGTCCTAAGGACACCACTGCTAGGAAGCAGCTCAAGTGCTTACCTTTTTGGGGTAAGTTTCTCTGAAATTTCCTTTTATGTCTTGTCCAGCAATGGCCTTTCTTTTTTCCTTCGAACAAAAGAGAATAAAGTTCATCATTCAGAGCTGTAAATATAATTCTCAAAGCCATATGTGTTGATAGTTTTCATGTACTTTTACAGGCCACAGAACAGGGCAAAATTCTTAACTACAACCACAACAGTGTGAGGCTGATTGCAGAGTTCTGCTTTATTCTGCACGGACTTGGGAGACTATAGGAGATGACCTTCCTTTGAAAATTAAAAAAAAAAAAAACCCACTAAAATTGGAAAATAAATTCCTGCTGGTGCCTTCACCTGAATGATCATTGTTGTGGGTATATAGCAGTATGTTTCCTCTTCAAGCGTCTTTCTGGTGCATTCAAACGTGCAATAAAGGAGGCACACTCCTCACAGCTGGATCGTGTCACGGATAATCGGCCGTGCTGGGGATTCGGAGGCATTCTCAGCTTTGACGTGGAGACTTAAGCAGTCTCCGTACGTGCAGTTGTGACCCAAATCCTCCCACTTACATGCCATCTAATGCTCGAAGTTCCGGGAGAGTGTAAAGAAACCGCAGCGGGTTATGTGTTGTGTTTTGCATTCTTGTGAATGATGTGAAAATACAGGCGCGTGAGAAGACCATTGGCACTGGGTAAACAGAGCTCGTACCTTGTTACTATTCTGAAATAACAGTAGCCAACTACTAGATTTTTACTGCTAAGGGTGAAGACCCAATCCATGGAGGAGGCCTTCCAACTCCCACTTGAGATTTCCATTCGTAGGTGGGTCAACTCACACTCTGGGACTTAAAGGCAGGAAGGGCCTTGCTCATCCAAGGAAATGGTATGTTCAAGAATTCAGGGGTCTTGCGCCATTGGCACCTCAACTTTTCATGACCCTTTACAGCCCTCTGTAGGGGCTACAGCTGCATGCCAGGCTTGTGACTCCTCCCAGAAACTGCCCAGTTTGTCTCTTGGTGGGGAGAGCCACATCCCAAGGGGCTTTGCCCCTAACTGCTCCCAGCACACTAATCAGGCCTTGAGGCCTTTTGGGCCCATGGGTGGTGCCTCAACACCGTCCATGCCTCAGCTTACAGACCAGTTGACTCTGGCCACACCATGGTGACTCTAGAAACTCACAGGTGTCATGAGAGTGACATGAATCATTTTTAGTCTGGCAATGGTGTGCCCTTATCCAAAAAGCTACTTCCAATACACAGATTGTCTGACTCTATGTCCCTCAGCTTTTCCTGTCCATGCACTTCTGGAAGGCTCTTTGGTCACTGAAGGCAGCTGTCCCCAGAAAGGATCGGCTTCATTCCTGCATCATGATCAGGATCAAAGCAGTGGAGGACTAATGGTGTTAGATAGACCAATTCTGAAAATTCAGGATTCTGTTCTGCCTGTTCCTGGAGACGATGCCTCATAGTTTCCCCTACCAGCCTAGAGGGCACAGCGTTCAGAGAGCCCAGGGGATTCAGATTTAATTCTGATTACATTTTATGCAAATGCCTTTACTCCACTTGTTTCTGGCCATCTGGATAAAAGGTCTGAGTGGGAATAGGAGATGATTTGGAAAGGAAGATGAAGTTCCAGCCACCTGAATGGTACACACAGATTTTGTGGCAGTAAAGGAAGAGCAAAAATCCAGGCATCTGAAGAGGGAAACTGGGAGGCTACAAATTTAGTGGCTTTAAACAACACAAAACTATTATTTCACAGTTATGTCAATTAGAAGCCTGGCAAGAGTCTCTCTGGGCTAAAATCAAGGTTCCAGTAGACCTTCATTCCTTTCTGGAGGCTTTAGAGTAGAATACATTTCCTTGACTTTCCTAGTGTCCAGAGGTCATCCATATTCTTGGCTCCTTTCCTCCATCTTCCTCCTCCTCCAGCCAGCAATGTGACATCTCTCTGTGACTATCTTCCATAGCCACCCTTCTACCCCAACAGCCAGGAATAACCTTCCATGTTTCAAAGCCTATTCCATTATATTGAGTGTACCCAGATAATCCAGAATAATCTCACCTTTCAAGGTCCTTCGCTTAATTATATCTGTAAAATCTCTTTTGCCAGGTCAGATAACAGATTACAAATTTCAGCAATTAAGATATGGACATCTTTAAACAGACATCTTATTGTTATCTCTTATTATTGTAAGTAATAATGATGTTAGCATGAAAAAACTCATTTCTAACGTCAAAAGCAACTAAAATCTTATGCACGCTTACTTCTTTTCCTCTTGAGTTTTCCCGAAGTAGAGTTGTTTCTAAGATCCACAGTATCTAGAATCACAGGTGAGGGTGAGGAAACAGAAATTAGTCAATAAAAGTTACCAATGTTAGGATTACTCAAACTGCAGAAGGTTTGAATTTACAAAGACGTTTGGGTTTATCATTTCTCTCTTCCTTCTAAAGGGACTAAAAACCTACTGACTTTAGAAGGAGTCCAGAATGAGCCTTCCTTTATTTCTCAATAGTAATTGGAAAAACACTCTTAAATACCTATGTACTTCAGTCTACTCAGAGATGTTTGTCTAGGTCTCAAGATTTTTGTGAGGATTAAATAAAATCTTATGTCCAAACACGTATAGGAAATCACTCTGTAAACCAGTGACATGCTAGAGGGCATCCATCAAAAATATATGCTAGGTCAAGAATAGTCTTTCCTCATGACAATTAAGTGGCACGATCAGTTGTCTTTTGAGAGTTTTCTAAGGTTGTGACAAAATGACACTATTATCTACTAGCAGAAGTATGGTTGGCTTTCTTGGGCTCCACAGGAGATTGGCTGTGACAGGGTGGAAATCACTGTATAAATACAAGCCTTTATGATTAAGACTAATGTAGTCAATGAGATACTGCCATCTTTAAGAGCATATTTCCACCACATCATTCATGCATAATCAGCAGGGACCATCCTGTTAAACATGACTCTATAATAATCTCTTGCCTCTCTATTATTGCCAAAGGGGTCAGGTCAAGCAAAGCAGGGAACAAGATACTGGGATGGGCCAGAACACCTGATACCATCCTACTTGGGTCTGTGGTGCCCATAGAGTCATGCCCATCCCACACCCACAGGTGGCTTTACCTATCATGGCACATGCTTCGCTGTCTGCAATGCTTGCTTCTGGACCTCCTGGCACATCTTTTGAGAAGCACATAACACAGGTACACTTCTCATTTCCACGTGCTGGTGGCTCTGCTCCTGGGCCAAAATTGTGATGTATGAAGACTTTTATTTACCCCAGTGATCCCCTTTTCTGTACCTTTCTGGATCTCTACTTCTCTACTTCTTCCTCTGAAACCTTTCATTGGCCCTACCCATCTCTGGCCCTTCCTGTAAGTCTTGCTTTTCCCTTCCTTGTCTTTTTCTCTTTGTCAGCTTCTGTTTCTGGTTTTATTATTCTTTAAGTCATAATTACCTTGTCCATCAGAGGGTAGTAGGCTGGAAGTAAGCTCTTCTAATTCTTCCTCACTATTTATTTGGACAGCTTCTAGTTCACCATATGCTAAAGAGAAGCAAGAAAATTACAGTTTGTGGATCCTGAGACAGTGATTAGGGAAGAGTTCTTGGTGCTTTCATGTTGCACCCTGATATTTTGAGTTAGAATGAGCTGCTTTCTGGGAAAAGACTATTCCTGCTCCAATAATCACAACCAAGAGCTGCCAAAGTCATGTTTTTCCTATCTTTTGTACCTCATTCTGCTTTCTCTACTCTTACATTTCTATCTGTAGCTCTAAGAATAAAATACAAAGATCCTATCCTTCCAGGAAAAAAACCCAACTGTTCTTTGAAAATTGTAAAAAGTAATTACCAGAATGAGTTTTAAACTCATCCCATTTGGCCAATCACTATTTACATCACAAGCCACATTTAAAGCCAGGCAATTAGTGACAGCTTTACACTTCTGAAAATCAGCCAATCATCAACAACAGCCACTCTCCAAAGCCCGTGTCTATGACTAAATGATAACCTAGTTGTAAACTCTCCCTGGTTTTAAAAGCCTGTAGCCCCTGAACTACAGCCTTCCCAAAACTCTAATAAAAGCAATTTTCTTTTTTAAAAAAATGTGTCCTGTAAGTACAGTACCTGCTTCCACCATGTGCCTTGCTCAGCAAACAATAAATCCCTCTTTTAACTTGAGATGTTGTATGATGGTCTATCCCTTCAAAAATGGAGTTCCCGGGGCGCCTGTGTGGCGCAGTCGGTTGAGCGTCCGACTTCAGCCAGGTCACGATCTCGCAGTCCGTGAGTTCCAGCCCCGCGTCAGGCTCTGGGCTGATGGCTCGGAGCCTGGAGCCTGTTTCTGATTCTGTGTCTCCCTCTCTCTCTGCCCCTCCCCCGTTCATGCTCTGTCTCTCTCTGTCCCAAAAATAAATAAAAAATGTTGAAAAAAAAAAAATGGAGTTCCCACCAAGACCATCCTGAAGAGTCTTGTTTAGGGATCTCCTGTGGGACCCGTGGATCAGTAGGTGTAAATCCACAGCCTCTTGTGGCCAACTCAGATGGTCTTCCTCATCAATCCATCTCAACAGTTACTTGAGCTCTGACTTGTTTCACTGAGTTCTTACTTCTGAATTAATTTTATTGTTTAAAGATGTGTATGCAATTAGATGCAAAGTAGTTAGACATTTTGGTTTGGAGGTACAGCAGTTAGCAAATATTCTGGTAATGTTTTTATTCTTCCACTGTTTCACTTACTCTCACTTTTGTCTATTTTTCAAAAGTCTTATCTTATGTGTGTTTGCTCCTGATTTTCTTGTGCTTCTTGAATGTTAGAAGAAAGTGATCCAAAGCAAACAGATGGAGGCATAGACCTGATAAGTCCCCTATCCAAAGCTAATTAACGGATGTGGGTCTATTAGACAGTAGCCAATTTGTGCAAATATATTTGGTCACTCTTGGTCTTGAGTCCCCCACCAAAACCTCTTGTCAATTTTTGAAAGTAAGTCATAATCTGAGGTCAACTATTATCATGTAATCGACCCTATGTCCCCATTGTAGTCTTTGCTCTCTGGATGAACCCAATACCACATTCACCTGCAGGACACCATTTGCATTAATGACTGCATATAGTGTCTTTGTTGCTATTTGTCATAGGTGTATCTTGGCCAAAGCCACAGTCTTCCACTGACAGAACTGTACTTCTTCATTGTACCTGCAGAATGATTCTTGCACTTATCTTAGTAAATGGCAAAATTTCACAAAAGATGACTTTATGTTTCATTGGGAACTTTGGGCATGTCAAGAGTAAACAGTGCATTTGATAGTATTTTTTTAATGTTTATTTATTTATTGAGATAGAGAGAGAGTGCTAGTGGGGGATGAGCAGAGACAGATGGAGAGAATCCCAAGCAGACTCAGCACTGTCAGCACAGAGCCAGATGGGGGGCTTGACTCACGAATCGGGAGATCATGACCTGAGCCAAGATCAAGAGTCTGATGCTTAACTGACTGGGCCACCCAGGCGCCCCTGATAGTATTTCTACAAAAGAGAGAGAGATGACCGAAAGTTCCCATGTCCCAACCACTTACTGCTACTTTCAGACCATCATCTAATAGTTTCTTCCTTTTCTTAAAAGAAAAATCCCTATAAATTTAATAGGTAGAGATATATTCTGCAAATCAAACTACCAGATTAAGTGTACTAAAGAAAGAATAACTTTAGAATTCCTAGAAAATTTTCCTAAGCATTATCAATTTATGGTTTTTTTAATTTTTTTAATGTTTATTTATTTTTGAGAGACAGAGTGTGAGCAGGGGAGGGGCAGAGAGAGAGGGAGACACAGAATCAGAAACAGGCTCCAGGCTCTGAGCTGTCAGCACGGAGCCCAACACAGGGCTTGAACTCACGAACTGTGAGATCATGACCTGAGTCAAAGTCAGAAGCTCAACTGACTGAACCACCCAGGTGCCTCTACACATAATCAGTTTATAATTGATGTGAACATTAGTACATCTACACTATGCATAACTCAAGATTTGCAAGCAATCAGCAAAGTAGGTATATCTCACTTCTCTGTAGTGCCTAATGCAATTACTATAATCTTTTCTGAAGCCATATTCTTTTCTTTAATACATTTATGCTTAGCTTTTTTTGATGTACGATTTGATAACAATAGCTTACATTATTTACTTGGGTAAGTCAATGACTTGTCTGGACAGTTATTTTCCAGAAATGTACTTAAGTCTCATTGTGGTAGGCATAATTCTCAATGTCCCCTTGGCTCCACTTCCCTGATCACAGGAACTGTGAATATCATGAGATATTACCCCTATTATTAGATTATGCTATATGGAGGAGTCGATATTAAGAAAAAGACATTATCAAGACATGAGATCATCAATGCTGGTGAGGATATGGAAATAAGGAAGCTTGGTGCACTGTTGGTAGGACTGTAATGTGGTACAGCCAATATGAAGGACAGTATGAGAGCCTCAAAACATTAAAAGTAGAACCACCATTATCATCCAGCCATTTCACTTCTGGGTATATATCCAAAGGAAACAAAATAACTATGTCAAGGAGATATCTGTGCCCTCATGTTCATTGCATTATTGTTTACAATAACCAAGACATGGAAACAACCTAAGTGTCCATCAACAGATGAATGGATAAAGAAAATCACACACACACACACACACACACACACACACACACAGAGGAATATTATTCAGCCATTAAAAAAGGTGGGGGGGGGGAATCCTGCCATTTGCCCTTCCTTACATGATTCGCTTTCTGGTGGTGAGCTCCAGTCTTCCTGGGGGTCTTCTTCATAATACATCTCTAAACAGTCACTGCTACTGTCTGTTGAATAGAATAAAATCCATTAGCGAATCCAGCATATGACCAATGGAAACCATAGTAGAAAAACTCATCCTGAGAAAAAAGACCACCAAGGAGGCTCAAGTATCTTCCAGGTGGGAATCTCCCTGCCCTTATACCCTCCTGCCTTTGAGTTCACCTGAGCTGGGAGTTGACATAGCTCATGCCACTATCACCAGAGGCTGAGAATGATCACCCATCTCCCTCCCATCCCATACACCTAATTCTCTATTTTTGATCCTTTTCACTTGGCTCTACACATTCCTTCTGTATGGGTAAGTGAAGGGGAACAGTGGAGGTGGGGAGAAGTAAGGGGAGATTTTCCTACTTGCAGACAGAGAAACAAAGATTCAGTGAAATGGGAGTTGAAATTATAATCACCTTCCCCATCATATAGTACTTGGCTGGGCACCTTCTCTGGTGCTTCTTCACTGGTCATTTGAGGAGATTCAGAATCACAGGACCCTGAAGGGAAACAAGGAAAGGAAGCAAGCCAAGATTTTCAGAGCACAGGTGAACTGCCCTTTGGGAAAAGGGACATCTGCTTCAAGGACCCCATCTGAGATCCAACAGAGCCCTGCTCTGCCTCTGTTTCCATCTCCATCACCTAACTCTCCTGCTCTCTGCTTCTCTGTTTCCTTCCCATAGATCTGCCTCCAAATATTTCTGCTTCTGCACTAGGAGAATATTTGTGCATCTTTGATTTTGGGGGCTCCATTCCCCTGACTTCTATCTCTTTACTTTTCCATCATTTTTTCCTCAATAGTGACCTTGATCTTTTCTTTTCTGCTTATTCCTCCTAGCTCTGCTCTTCTAGGTCTCTCTAATCCCTATAGCAGGACCCATTCCTTCTGTCACTGTCTCTCTTGACTTCTTCCCCTCCCTAGTGGCATTCTTTATTAGTGAAGTGGAAGTCTCTCTCTCTGCATTAGGCCTTGTTCTGGTCCCCTTAGGAGCCACAGGTATCCCTTTGGACTCTTATGTGTGTCCACCACATTGACCCTTGCTAGCCTCACACAGCCACTACCTGCAATGAGATGCTCAGGGCACAGGTCTTTGCTCTTCCTCCTACTTGATCTTTGGGGGAAAGAACAAGTATCCTTTGTCTGTGCTTCCATGTCTTATCTCTAAGGAAGAATAGCCACAGTTTCCCTAGCTAAGTCCTAAAGTTTTCTGAGGAAATCTCACTTGCCCAAGTCCTTTGAAAAGAAAAAAGTGCAACATAATCCAAAATCTGATGACAGATATGTGACAAAAACTGTAATTTGGGCTGGAGAGCCCTTGGTCTTTCCTCCTGGAAAGATCTCAGAACCACATTTTTCTGAGGCCTACCCAAGATTATGACAATATAATAATAATATTAAGCACTAGATAAATACATAGTTTTAATTCTTTATAGAAAATAAGGGGTGGGCAGGGGTTAAAATCACAATATTGAGTCTTTTGTATAAATAGACATAAAGAGTATGAAGGAAAAAGATGCTGTCTTCCCAGTATTTATCTACTATAACATTAAGAGGGAATGCATCTATTCCAACAATAAAGGCCATGTTGCTCAGCTCTGAATGCAGCCACCTGATACCCTACAGCCCAGAGCTGACCATCCCTTTCTTACCTGGCCCACATGTTGATGGGGAGCTCAAGACTTCCTGAGGCTCTTCTTCATCACTGATGTCCCAGATGGCATGGCCATGCTCTGCAGGAAGGAATGAAACCCGCCAGCCATTTCAGTACACAACCAGGGGAGATCACGGTGAGAAAACTCATAATGAAGACATGGACACTCAGGTATCTGCTAGGCAGAACTGTCCCCATCCCAAACCATCTGGTCCACCTCTGGGCTCACCTGGCCTGCAGGCTAACTTGATCTTGTCACTATCATCAGAGCCTGAGGACCATCTACCATCTTCCTTTGTGTACATCTAATTCTCTCTTACTTCTTCCCCTTTCCCATTGCCCCTGCTCACTACTTCTGTCTCTGCCCTTGTCTCCTGCTACCAGTGTCTCCACGTGCTTCTCTGTGTTTGGATGTGTTTGTGTCTCTTCTGCTTCCGTCTTTGTCTCTTGTGTCCCTGATACTCATTAGTGTCTTTATGTCACTCATTCTCTTCTTGCTCCCTTCCTTGTGCTGGCCATCATGAGAGGCATCCCTAACATAGTGCAATAGGACCCGATCACGGGATGGGTTATGGAGCAGACTAGGCCAAGACAACACCACCAAACACCCGGAAAAGTTGCTCAAAGGCCCACATATAAAAGAAAGATCAGAATATCACAATCGCTAAAAATATTTACACTATCATTAGCGATGAGGCAGAAGAAATAGGGTGGCGCCCTACAGTGAATGGGAGACACAGGAAATCACAGGAAGGACAACTGATTTAATTCTAAGGCAACAAATCTCACTGTGTTTATATGGGAAAATAATATGATCTGACTGACATCTTGCAAATAACAATCATGCTAAAGTGGAGGAAATGGGTGGGATGGGAGCAAGAGGAAATGGGACATTCATGTTCCCTTGAATGAGGGAGCAAACCCTAGAGAAGGAGTTTCTAGTTTCACAAAAGAAGCTGTTGGTTTCAATTTGGGAAGTGTCAGTTCCTGAAAGTCATCCAGATGGAGAAGATCCTGTGATAAATGCCTTCAGGTACAGATATGGATGACCTTGGGAGTCAGGTGTGCCTAGCAGGCATGCATTTGAGACTCATTCTGGTACCTGAGAGTAGCTGAGACTGACAGGGAGAGGGATATTGCTCTCCCAGTGTGCCGGGCACTACTCTCTTACTAGGGAGATTAAATCTGAAGACTCACTATTGAGATAGACCCCATTTGCTGGAAGATGCTCCTGTCTAGACTCAAACATCAGTGTTACAAGATCCCAGCTTCTTCCCTCCCTATACAGCAATTTTCACTCCTTATTGACTTTTAAATTATTTTGATATAACTCTCTACATAGTTCCTGTTGTGCTTCCGTCCGCATTATTATTATTTTGGTATTTACTTGCCAGATGATTATATAATCTCTCTAATTTTCATCTCCGTATCTCATCTCTTAGTGAGCTTATATCCTTTCCATGTTGCCTTTCGCTTTCTCCTTTTCTATCTCTGTTTCTCTGAGTATTATCTTTCTGGATGCCTGTAAAATTTCCATCATTTTATCTATTTTCCTCAGTCTCACAGATGCTTCCCCCCAAATTGACAAAAGTTCTTCCCTCTTGACATGGACCACAGCACCATATGGCTTTCTCTTAACAGCTCTATCCTAACAGTCTCCCAACAGACCTTCTACAGTGCAAACCTTGCAATCACTCACAAAACTTATTTCCATGTTCCTGGTACTTCCAGAAGTAGGCTGAAAATGATCTCATTGCCTCAGCTGCCAGAGCCTGCTGGTATTTGGATTTTCATGGGCGTTTAATAAAATCACCCAGGTCCTTCTGTTCTGGTACTGTAGCCTACCTTTGCTATATCCTGTCTCCCTTTGTTCTCCAGGCAGGAATATCCTCTCCACTCAAGAGCTCTGCTCACTGTTATCCTTAGTCTCTCTCCCAGTTTTGAAAAAAGCAAAACAGAAAATGGACACAGGGCCATCTGTATGTATGTGAATATGAAGAAGAGAATGGTAGGATGGGCGAAAGGCAAGATTTTTCTTTGTGCTGATTAGAAAATAAAGATTTATTGAGGTGGTTGGGAATTTAAATCAGAATTACCTTCTCCCTCTTCTCCAGGTAGGCTGTGAGAGGCCTGAGAAAATTGAAACTTAAAAGCTTAAGTTACGGGAAACTGAAACCTAACCAAGCTTAACCAGCTTGTTCCGCTTCTGTACAATTGCTTGGCGCGCCCATGTATTCCTGATCAATCATTATTGCCTGGCACATCCGTATATTCTTGATCAACCATTGTTACTTGGCACATCCGTGTACTCCTGATCAGTCATTGTTGCTTGGCACATCCGTGTATTCCTGATCAATCATTGTGATACCCGTACCCCCGGTTGTGGTCTGACCTGAAGGCAGGAACCAATCGAATACTGTTAAGTGTCCAACTTTAAACACCAACCAATCGCAGCTCTGTAACTGTGGAAAATTCCTGATTTCCCCATGACTTGTTTGTACCTGTCTATAAAAGGGGTGTAAAAACCTCTCTCAGGGCCTCTTGGCGTCACCGGCAACGGGGGCGCAGAGGTCCAGGTTCGAACCTGCAATAAATGACCCTTGCTGCTTAGCTTTGACTCTGGACTCTGGTGGTTCGTTTTGGGGGTCTCTTAGACTCTGGGCATTTCAGCTGGGCATCTCCTCTGGTTTTCTTTCATTAGTCATTTGCAGAGCTCTAGAATCATAGGCCACTGTGGAGAAACAGGGACATGATGGACCATGGAGGGCAATGGGAGCAAACCTCAGCATGTCCGTGCCCACCAGGATGGGACAGTGAGCGCCTGCTCCATGCCACCCCTGGGAGGCTGTCTTGTTCTACTTTCTGCCATCTTGTTGCACTTCCTCTGTCCACTTCTCAGGGTCCTACCTGCATTTCTGTTACCTAGTAGTGTATCTCTTCCATTGTCTGGACTTCTCCCCCATCTCTTGTTTTTCGCTCTTGTTTTTGTTTTTGTCTTTCAGTAATAATGCATCTCTTTTCTCCTATTACCCTTTTGAGCTTTCTTACTCTATATGTCTTCAAGTCCAAGTGGTTGAGTCCATTCCCACGCTTTCTCTCCCCACCAATGTTAGTTTTTTCCTTAATGAAGGTAATGAGGGTCTTATGTTGGACCCAGTTTCACTCCTTTGGGGCTCACCTGTTAGGGCTCCTGGGGCTTCCTCTTCATGTTCCCTTTGTGCCCCCACCCTGACTTCCAGGTGGTTTCCCTATCACTGTCACCCTCAGTGGCACACCCACTCCTGCCCACTCTTCCTTTTCTGTTTTGCCCTTGCAAAAACAACCAGTGTGCCTTTCTGTGCTTTCTTTCCTTGTCCACAAAACAGAGGTTACAACAGTTTGCCTGCCTGTGTCATAAGGTTTTACAAAGGTAAAAGGAAGCCTCACACAGCCCAGTACTGTGACAGAGACTGTCAGAAACCTTGCACACTTTGTCTCCCACACTTTGTTTTCTCTCTCATTTTCACCCTTCCTGCATGTGTCTGCCTCTTGCATTTCTACTTCTGTATCTCACTCCTGGGATGTCTTGGCATTCCTCTTTGTCTTGGTTTGTTTCTTTCCCCAAGTCTATTCCCACCTCCCTTTTTTCTCTTCATGCCTTCCTGATGCTGTGCTTTATGTCTTCTCCCCATCTCTCATCTTGTTGCTTTCTAAGGATCAGAAAAGCCCTCTCTGAGACAGTATCTAATTTCCACATGATTTCACCAAATTAGTGAACAAGAAAACTGTCCAGAATAGTTCCGGTGTCCAAACACAGGGCCAAACATGTGCCAAAGCTCAGATGAGCAAGCGTTATCAGAAAATTAAAATCACTGAAAAAGCATTATGCAAATTTTTGAAGTAATTGCAGGGCAGGAGGAGTCATGGGAAGGAAAATTGACTTAATCTTTCTGACAACAAGAAGTTATTGGCTTAATGTAAGAAAGTAGGATAAATCAACCTGCATTTTCAGAGTCCTCTGGTTCACCTGGAGAGATTGGGTGTGATGGGAATATGACTGGGGCAAAGATTTGAGACTAAAGGCTGTTGCTCTGTCTCCAGAGAGAAGAGACATCTGACCGGAGCATTTGTGTTGGGTGTGGAGAGGAATGGATGGGCAAGAGACAAGTTTGAGGTAGAGCTGACTAACCTGGATGACTGATAGGCTGTGTGAGTTGAGGGAAGGGGATCAGTCACTGATGATCCCTAAGTTTCTGTCTGAAGAATGAAACAATGGTATTCCGTACTGAGATAGGGAACACTGGAAAAGAAGCAGATCTGGTGTCAAGAGAGAGGGCACGTGCAATTGTGGGTGTCTTGTATTGAGGTTCTTTGTAAAACTTCCAAATGGAGATGTCCTTCAGACATCATAAGACAAGCCTGGGCAAGACATAGGTGTTTGGGGATCATACGTTGTAGATGGGAGCAGACAAGGCTTCCTAGGGGGAGGTTCACTCTCTCTGAGAATATTACAGGTGCCATACTGGTAACTAGGGACATCATAACCTCAAAACACATTGCTAACAAGTTCCACCCCTAGTTCCAGACTTGTTTCTGATCAGCTACTCTTCTCTCAATTCCTACAATGTCCCAAACTGTCTTCTATATCCCTTGTAAACAGTATTCACCTCTGCTGAATTTTCACTCATCTCCTGTAGCTTTTTCTCAATATATAATTTCTATGCCCCTCCTCACCTTTCTATTTCTTAGTGTTCCCTCCTGCCTCTGCATCTTTCTGTCTTAACATCATGTTCTCTACCTGTTTAAGATTATTGAGCTTCTCTCCTTTCTTCCATGGTGCTCATTTCCCTGCTTCTATCTGTTCTCTCTAGTTATTTTTTTTTAATTTTTTTTTCAACGTTTATTTATTTTTGGGACAGAGAGAGACAGAGCATGAACGGGGGAGGGGCAGAGAGAGAGGGAGACACAGAATCGGAAACAGGCTCCAGGCTCTGAGCCATCAGCCCAGAGCCCGACGCGACGCGGGGCTCGAACTCACGGACCGCGAGATCGTGACCTGGCTGAAGTCGGACGCTTAACCGACTGCGCCACCCAGGCGCCCCTGTTCTCTCTAGTTATTAACTCTGTTTCTAATTTTTCAACCTAAGAATTGAAATTGAAAACTTAAATTTCAGACTTTCTGCATATTTTGTCCACGTCATATTCCTTCTCCCACATTATCAATGTTCTGGACTGTGGCCATTGGCAAACAAGCAGAGATCCTTAATTTTGCCAGGTCCATTTCAAAACTCTTTCACATGAGTTCTCTGTATTGCAATTATACTCATTATGCCCATGTTCCTGGCACAACCTCAGGGAAAATAGGTTGAAAATGATCTCCCCTCACGATAGCACATTCCAGCTTAGTTATATTTATACTTCATGTCTATTTAGGTAGAATTGTCAATCACCCTGGTCTGTCTTCATTTCACGATTCCATCTATATTTTTCACTCTCCGTCTCTTTGTCTATGTTCTACACCCAAGGAAACAGCAACCAATCTGAGATCATTCTTCATTGCTTGTATCTCTCAAAGGAAGCAACCAGAAGCTGGCCATAGTCTATGTTTATGTGAGTGTGGATGGATGGATGGGTGGATGGATGGATGGATGGATGGATGAACAGGGAAGGGGATGAAAGAATAGGTGTTCCTCTGTATTGACAGGAAAATAAAGTTTTGCTTAGACAATAACTTATCTAAATCCTAATTACCTTCTTCATCATAAGGTAGTAATCTGGGCATTTCTTCTGATTCTCCTCCTTCATCCCTTTGTAGAGCCACAAGTTCACAGGACGCTGAAGAGAGAAACAGGAACATGATAGACAGTTGGCCTGGACTCTGCCTGACATGGCCAATGCTTAGAGAGCATCGGAGCTCTGATGCTCAGAGTGCAGGAGAATGGCTCCTCATGAAGAAAACTATGTATGTACCGACCGAACTTGCTCTGCCTTTTTTTTAACACCTTGTTAGGCTCCTTCTCCTTCTCTATCCTTCCCTCTTCTCCCTCTAACTCTGTCCCCACATGTTGCTGCACCATGAAGCAATGGATCTCTTTGACTATCATTTGCTCTCCCTGACTTCTGCCAACTGTTTGCATTTCTGTCCTTTTGTTCCTCCGTGATGTTCTGTATCTCTTTGCTCCAATATCTCCTTATTTATTCCCTTAACTCACTTCCTCTATCTCTGCTATACATAGTTTTCATTAATCATACACAATGCCTAGGAAGTAAGTTTAAGATTATCTCTCCCCTCCCAAATCCCAACCTGGAAGTATTTAGATTCCATGCACATTTAGATTAAATTGGGCCCACTTAGACAACTTCATTAGTGCCCCCAGTCTGCATTTTTATTATTCTATACGTATTATTGTTATATTATATTATTATTCTACCTATATTTATCTATATCCATATATATCCCCCTTACCTCTCACACACCTGAGAAAAAAAACTGGGGCAGTAAAAGTGTGTATTTGTGTTTGGGAGAAGGAAAGGAAGTGTCCCTTGCATACAGACTGACAAACAAATTTAATGAAGTAATTGGCCATTTAAGTCATAATTACCTCCCCCATCACCTGGTAGCAGTTTGGGAATCTCTTCAAAATGGCCACCATTTGTCCACTGGAGAGTGCCATGCTCATAGGAAACTGAAGGGAAACACAGAAATGACCAACCACATATGATGATGAGGGAACAGATCTTAGCACACTGAATTCTGGTGTCAGGGCTCAGGTGAGCTTCTCCTTGGGAAAATAAAACCTCACCTAAGACGATCCACAGCCCTGGTCTGCCTCTTCTTCTGTTATCCTTCACATACCTTCTTTCTGCTTCTTGTCATTCAGTCACCACACACTATTGCTTCTATACCATGGATTGGCCATCTCCGTGAATCCCTAGACTGCCCTTTTGGTCTTTTTTCTTCTTCATGGCTCTTCATTGCTCTCTGTAAGTTTCTTTTGTGGCTCAGTTTTTCTTTTAATATCTCTTGCATCCCACATGGTAAGCCTCAATCCTACCAGCCCCTTCTCTTTTTCCCTGCTCCTATCACTGAAATATATTTGTTGGATGAGGATCTTCTTGCACTGGGTCCTGATCCACTCACCTGGGTAGCTGAACATCTCCTGCGTTCTCTGGTGCGAACTCTGCACTGGTGATGCTGGCCACCCTGACCCTCTGCCAGCCCCACATGACCATCACCACGGTCCCTCCACTTGCGTAACAAATTTGACCTGGTAAAAGACCCTCACACACTGCAGTGCTTCTATTTATTTATCTATAAAATAGGAAGAAGCAACAGTGTGTCTAAATGCACAAGTTTGTGGAGGTGAAATGACACGTTGTTTGCCAAATTTCTTTGAAAAATCACAGTAACATAATAAAAACTATTTGTCAAAAATTATAATTTAGAGTTGAGAGCAGTTGATCTGAAGGACCATGTTTCTCCTGGGGTTTTCTCTAAACTTAGGCACAAAATACTGTTATCAATAAACAGAATAATACATAGTTTTTATTCTCTAGAGAAGCTAAATGCTCAGTTGCTATCAATTCAAGCCTCTACTATGAATAGGTATGAAAGAAATTGCCCTTTCTTCAGCATATTTTTCCTAGAATGTGCACTTGGAAACATTTATGTGACTCATGGGATTCTAGAACACACTGGATCTTTTGACTGTGGCATGTGCTCAGAGTAAAACACAGCAGGAAACACCAGCTCAAAATCCAGCCCCCTGACACCCTGCAGCCCAGCACTGGCAACCCCCTGCCCCCACCTTGCTCACTGGGCCCACATCTTGATGGGGAGCTCAAGGCTTCCTATGGCTTTTCTTCATCACTGGTCTTCCAACAGTGATGTGGCGTAGACTCTGGGTCTAAAGTTCTCTCTTGTCCAGCAAGAGAGTGGGACGCAGGATTAAAAGCTAGAGATGGCTAATGTCCAGGAAAAGACAAGAGCCCCGAATAAGGGTCCTTGCCCTGTTTTTATTAGAATCAGAAGGCTTACAAACATGGTGATGGACGTGCACAAAGAGACTATGAATCTGTGAACATTAACTTGAGGATGTGAGGGAAGTGGGGTCTTGAAGATATTTAGGGTTAGGGGTTTGGGTTAATACAAAACAAAATCTGGGTGCCAGGCAATTGGGTGGAAGGTTGTTTATAGGTGACATGAGGCACCACTTCTGTTTATCTTAGCTAGCCTAGGGGATGAAACAGGTAGGACACATGACTTCAGGGTTGACAAGTCACCTTTCTTTTGTTAATCATCTCTGCTCTGGGCAACTTCACCCTGCAGCGCAAAGCAACAATCTATACCCCAATTTACCTGTTTACCTAACTTGATCTTTCCTGTGAAAGCGGTTTTCTGCTATAGTACTAAATTGGGGGTGCTTCCAACCTGAATACCTAATCTTGTTTATTTCATATACCTATGTTCTATGTTGAAGCCTTTGTCCCTCCCTCTCTATACTGGGGCTTCTGCCCCACCTTCTCTATACTTATTCACCTAATCTTGTTTACCCAAACTTGGGTGTGAGCATCCTATGACTTTATAATTCTTTATGCCTTGTTAACCCATTGGTGTAAGCCTAGGGGATTCCTAAGCTTATTCCCAACAGCTTTGTTGTCCTCAGCAGAAAGGAATGAAATCTCACAGACATCTCAATTTATGACCAAAGAGAACTCACAGCAAGAAAATAACAAAAACCAAGTATGTTCCACTCCACAAAACAACAGCCCAGACCTGAGGTTGCCTTCCCTTCAGTAGTTTTCCCTGGAAACAGAGAATAATTCACTCATCATGGGAAAATCTTCCATTTCTTACACATCGTTCTTTTTCTACTTCTCTTTTCCATGTGATTCTGTCAATCTTACCAATCTCTGCCTCTGTTCTGCTGCCATCTCTTGGAGCTTCTCTTTCTCTCATTGTGCTGCTCTCTCGTTCTCTGTTTCTGCGAATTTTTCCCTTGTTTTCTCTGAAACTTCTATTCCTTTTCTACCCTTTGTCTCTTGGTTGCTCCTCTTGGTAGTCTAGCTTTCTCTAAAGAAAATCTTCCCTAGGGTGGTATGTTTTAAATAGGATTTACCCAGAGTGGAGAAGGGTAAATAGAGGACAGCAGAACATAAAGACCATCCTAAGTAAGGCATATGAAAAGGCTTAGATATGAAAGAAATATTTAACATTTAAAATTATTAGGGAAGAAAGTTTATTCTATCTTGAAGTAGTAATGTAGGAGGCAGGTGATGAGGATGGAGAAACAGGCAGGTGGCTCACTGTAGGTGACCTTGGGCCCCATTGAAAGAAACATTTATTTAATCCTTGGGGTATTTAAAAGTAAGAAATACTTCTTATTATTCCTTAGAAGGAAAGTAATACAATTTAATTTTTATTTTCAAATGCCCCATTTAGTTGAAGTGCAAATAATACGTTAAATGGGCATAAGTTTGGAGGAAGGAGGTAGGCAGAAGTCTGCCTCTGAGAACAACAACAGTGACAGAGACATAGATTAGAGACTCTGCCCTGGGAATGTGATAGATGGACAGTGGACAGGTGGGAGATATTCTGAAGAAGAAATGACCATGTTGGAGCAGTAACAGGCATGTCATTGAGGGCAAGAGGAGTCTGGGGCAAACTGCTAGGTTTCCAACTTGAAAAAACACGGGTCAGCAGTGATCTATCATGAGGGAAAGAATGCTGAGGAATTGGCTCTAGCTTGAACAATGAAGAGCAAACAATGCTTTCAGTTCTAGAAGTGCCAAGTTTCAGGTTCTTGAGCGAATATCAGTGTAGGGATCTATCATGCCCCTGGTCTTCAGGTCCACAGATAAATGAGCTCTGAAGATAAGCTAGGGTGGAGGTTTGGTCTTGGGAATCACTGGAATGTTCAGGGAGAGGCTTATTGCAGTGTGACATTTTGTAAGTGTCACTTTGATAATTAGGGACAGTTTCATCTGGAAACTCGCAGCTAATGTTGTCAGCCCTTGTGTCCAAAGGTATTTCTATCCAGTGCTCTGGCCTCAAACCTGCAGCATCCCAACCTGTTCCTCTTCCCCCTTATCCTCTGTTTACGTTTCACCTAGTTTCCATCCACTCTCTTTCTCTGCATAAGTGCCTTTGCTTTTCCCTGGCTTTCTCCACTTCCTAGTACTTACTTTCCTCTCCATATTTCTCTTTCCTTATGTTTTCTCTCACTTTTTACCTCTGATCCTTGAGCCATATTTCAGTTTCTCTCTTTTCTACTATGTCTCTGCTTCCTCCCTGTCATTGCTGTTTCTTCCACTTTACCTTGACCTTCAGTCTATCTGTGCACTGGCATCCTCCAGGCTCCCCACTCTTGCCATCTCAACCACTCCACTCTAGGACTTTGACTACAGTATGGGGTCTACTCGACTGGCCAGCCCCAGGGGGGAGTTTTCCCACGTGGACTGGACATGGCATGCTACCTCCAAATTCCTCTCAGTTGGTCTCTTGAAGTTAACTGAAAATTATCCCCCTTCCCCACCCTGGAGTTTATGTTCGTTTTGGAAAATTGGATCTCTTTATGTAATTTGTTTTCTATTACCCCTAGCTACCTTTTCCACTTTCTCTTTCTATAATCTCCATCACCAAATACTGTATCTACTGAGGAGCTTAGATTTCTCTGCCCATAGTCTCTGTCACATCTGTGGGCAGGTAAGGGCCAGTAGAAGCAGACACTAGAAGAGACCTGGGGTAGGAGACAAAATGCAGCCTTTGCTCCCATGAAGACAAGAAAATAAAGATTTAATACCAAATTGTAACATGAATAATAGTTACCTTGTCCCACGTATGACAGTAAGTTGAGTCTCTCTTCTGGCACACTGAAATTATTCATTCGGAGAAGTGAATGTTCACAGAACTCTGAAGAAGAGGACAAGAAAATGGCAGAATTTAGACAGTGACCGGAGAAGAGACCTCTGTGTGCTCAAGCTGAACTCTGATATTCAAGCTCCAAGGACCCCACCTGGGACTCAACAAAATCTTGCTTGCCTCTTTTTCATGCAGATGCACCTAACTTAAGTAAGTGTAAAAGAGCTGTGTAACCAACACCACAGTCAACATCGGGAACATTTCCACCATGCCAGAGAGTTCCCTTATGCTGATTTCAAGTCAGTTTCCACCCACTGTAAGCAGCCATTGTTCTGATTTTTATCACCGTTAAGAAGAACTTCCTTTCTGGAACTGTACTTATCTGTCCTGATGCTCATATAAAAAGGGTTACACAGTATGTATGCTTGTGACTGGCTTCTTTTGCTCAATGTACATTGGACTCATGAACAACATGGGTCTGAACTCCGTGGGTCCACTTGTATTTTCTTTCTTACGAATTGTAAATAAATTTTTTCTCTAGCTTACTTTATTATAAGAATACAGTATAGAATGCTTATAACATAAAAATGTGTGTTAATAGACCACTTATTTAGTGGAAAGGCATCCAGTCGACAGTAGCCTATTAGTAATTAAGTTTCTGAAGAGTCAAAAGTTATATGTGGATTTTCAACTGTGCAGGGGGTTGGAGCCCCTGCCCCCTGAGATGTTAAGGAGTCAACTATAATGTTTTAGGGATTCATCCAGGTTGTTTCATATACTAGTAGCTCATTCCTTTTTTTTAAGAAAAATGTTTATTTATTTTTGAGAGAGACAAGAGACAGAGTGTAAGCAGGGGAGGGGCAGAGAGAGAGAGGGAGAGACACAGAATCTGAAGCAGGTTCCAGGCTCTGAGCTGTCAGCACAGAGCCCAAAGTGAGGCTTGAACTCATGGACTGCAAGATCATGACCTAAGCTGACGTCGGATGCTTAACCGACTGAGCCACCCAGGTGCCCCTAGTTCATTTCTTTTTATTGCTAAATAGTATTCCACTCTGTAAATGTATCATAGTTAGTTTATTTATGGATGTTTCCATATTTTAGCTAGTAGGAATAAAGCTACTATAGGCATCCTTGTACAAATCTGTGTGTGAACATAAGTTTTCATTTCTCATGAGTAAGATACCTAGGAGTCAAATGACTGAGTCACAGGTTAGATTTAACTTTATAAGGGACTGACAAATAGTTTTCCAACGTGATCATATCGCCTTACATTCCTACCAAAAATATACATATGGAGTTCTAATCACTCCGCTCTCTCACCAACGTGTTGTCAGTCTTTTTCATTTCAGCAATTTTAGGGAGTAAATGGTAACTTGTGTGTTCAAATTTGCATTTCCCTGATGATTAATGACATTGAACACTTTGTTTATATACTTACTGGCCATTTTCTATTGTTTGTAGTGAAGTTATCAGGTCAAATCTTCTGTCCATTTTTTGAATTAGTAGGTGTCTTATTATTTGTTCATAGGACTTCTTTATTCTGGGTACAATCTTTTGTCAGGTGTGTGTATTGCAAATACTTTCTCCCTCTCTCTGACTTGCTTCTGCCTTTTCTTAATGGTGTCATTAGAAAAGCACAAGTTTTTAATTTTGACGAAGTCTAGTTTGCCAAGTTTTTCTTTTGTAATCCATGTGTTTTGTGTTCTATATAATTCATTTTTGCCTACCGTAAGCTTGCAAAGGTACTTTCCTGTTTTTTCCTCTAGAAGTTTTATAGTTTTAGCCTTAACTTGTAAATTTGTGATCCAAGGTGAATTACTTTTTGTGGGTGGTGTGAAGTAGGAGTGGAGGTTTCTTTTTTTCCATGGAACATCTCTAGATTTTCTCTTTTAGCTCTCTCTGCCTATGCTATTCCAGCATCCTACCCTCCCTGTCTCTCTGTGGTCTTTTCTTTCTTTGCTTTGCCACAGGAACCAGACACCCTTTTTTGGTAAATAAATGTCTCTTTGCCTCAGGCTCTGGTCTATGCCTCTGACCCACGCATGGCTCCTTGGAGCCTTCTTTCTAAACTATGAGCACATGCCACAGCTTGTACCTCTGCCTGTATGTGCCATAGTTCACAGTCACCCGGGAAAATATTGGACTGCCAGTCAACCTTACCTGTTTGTTCAAATTCTTGGGCACATTTATTTTCCATTTCCTCAGTTCTTATGGTGTCGTTTGGGTCATGAGATGAATCTCCTTCCATTATGTTCATCTGTTGTCCATCACTGAGCTGCTCTGGGATTCCAGCTACAAGCAGGGCATCACCAAGATGACATCAGGAATGTTCAAGAATTTGTTTCCCTCCCCTCCATGATGAGCCTCTTTTACTCTTTTCTAACAACTATCACTGACCCTTCTACCATCCCATTCTCATTCCTACTAGCCTCAGTAGATGAATCTCTGGAATTATTTTTGACATGCTTTGTACTTTTTAATGTACTTTTTAGGCTTTTAGCAATTTTATTTCATTCAAAAGAATAACTGTATGTGGGGAAATAGGTTCTACTTACATAAATGGGTTAGAAAAAAACTTAGGGCGGAAAGCCACCACCACGGGGCAAAAACGCCTGAGGTTAGCTAGAGAGATATTGTAATGGGATCACAAGTACTTTCCATCTGATGCCAATACACTATTGTACTTTGATCACAAACTCCCCTTGCCTCCCAAACCCTTTGCTTCTTACATAGACAAGTTAACAATTACTGTCTGATTGTTTTCTCCTTGTTCATGTGTGTAACGTCTTGTTTTCTTCTCGTTCACCACGTGGATAATATCTTGTGAGCTCAATAAATACGGAGACAAAACCTCTGCTCTGGGGTCTTGTCTCCTCCCAGACATTAGCCTCTCTTGTATTCAATTCTGCATCTGCTCTCTTGTTGGACAAGCGAGAACTGCAGACCCATAGTTTGTGACAACTGTGATTATTAAAATAGATACAAGTTTTATATAAATGAATTAATACGTTGAAAAAATATATACTGAAATAGAAATACTAATGAAAGGATATATATTAATGGTATTCTATAAGTCTGGTTATAGTCTGTGGTTTTTCTTACATTGATCATTTGCAAGGGGGGAAAATCAACATTTAACAAATAAATAATTCTTTGTAGGCACTTGGCTTGAGGATAGAGACCTTTTCTTGGTCTTAAACACTGTTTCACTTACTGCTACTCTAGTCTGAGAAATAACTTTCTCTTCAGTGGGCATCTGAGGAGAAAAGTCTTCAAATTTGGAGCATTGTTAAATGTCCAGGTGTTGGAATCAGAAACACATTATAATAAAAGTAGTAAGCATATAACAATTGCTTTGTGCCACAAATTATTATAGGTGCTTCATATCAATTAAATCATTAAATTCTCCAACAACCTTATTTTAGAATAGATTTATATACACACAGATTTATAGCTCCAATTTATACATTGGAACACAGAAATTAAGTAACTCGCCCAAGTAAGCAAGAGGTAGAGCCAGAGGTGAAGCCCAGCAGCAAAGCCTCAGCATGTTTGCCCTTGGCTGGCACGTAGGAGAGGGTTCGAGTCCTAGATCAGTCAGGTGAACTTGCACAAATCACTAACCATCCTCATGCCTCAGCTTCTTCTGGAAAATGGGAATAACAAAACCCTATGATAGGGTTGTTATGAGGAGTACTTGTAAAGGGAAAACAGAGTTATAGTAACTTAGCAAGAAATCATAATTTTCAGTATTAATGGTGTATATGTTATAATTTAACAATTAATTATTGTTAAGAATAGGAACAAAAGAATGATTGAAAAGGTGGAAACAGTGGCTATTGTTTACAAAAGTACATAGTTCAGGGACACCTGGGTGGCTCAGTTGGTTAAGTGTCTGACTTTGGCTCAGGTCATGATTTCATGATTCATGAGTTCAAGCCCCACATTGGGCTCTCTGTTGTCAGTGAACAGCCTACTTCAGATCCTCTGTCTTTTTCTCTCTCTGCTACCCCCTGCTCTCTCAATCTCAATCAAAAATAAACAAACATTAAAAAAAATTTTAAGTATATAGTTCATATGTGAGAGATATTTTGCCTCATGGGAAGGGCTGACCTTATGCCTAGCGGTCTGAGAAAGGTCTGTATCACTACTGTTGTCACTGTTAAAGTGATTACTGCCTTTAATTCTCTTTTCCCCTTTACACTATTTTCCATTTTCCTCTCTTTTCTACACAGTACCACTCCTTCCATGTTCTCTTCTGCACATAATTACAACCCTCCCTCTCCCTCTTTTCTTTTATTAGCAGAAGCATTTATAGCAGTTCCTTCTTGCCTTTCTCTTTGGACCTGTTACCTGGTGGCAAACCTTACCACTTCCCAGATCTACTGAATGTCTAACTCACAGTTAACCACTGTCAGCTCCTCCCCTTAATTCTGCCTCATGGTCACAGTAAGACCTGCTCTTGTGCGTTCCCGTTCCATATTCTGAGTGGTCTTATCTGCCTGGCAAAATTTTTGGATTCCACCCCTGGTGGGTTAGTTGGGATCCCATATCGCCATCAGTGGTCTGGCTCCCCATCTCTTTCTGTGCCCCTCCCCACGGTGCACTGTCCACCCAGAATCTCGGCCCCCTGATCTCTGCTCGCCTTTCTGCTCAGCAGATGAAAGAACAAGTCTCTATTGAGTCACAAGTACCTAGCTTATGGTGTACTTGGAAGTGGAGCATCTCCTTTGTCTCTTCTTCATCAATGGCTTCATAATGGAAGTTGTCATAAATCACTGGGAAGAGTAAGGAAAGGCAGTTAGAGCCCTCCGGTGGTGACCAGGTGCTTCCTCTCACAACTACACACCTGGCACAGCCCTGACTCTGGCAGTTCAGCAGGAGCCTCCCAGCCCTCAGGGAACCCTGGGCTTCAGTGGGTCTCACAGGACCAGAGACTGATGCTGCTCCTGGAATCCTACATCTGCTCTACATCAAGATGTGCCTCACAGAACTTAAAGGATGGATGATGGAAAAGTTGTAAATAGTTTAGACTGACCAGAGACGAATGAAAGCTCATTAAAAATAAATAATATATATGGACTGTGTTTTGTAAGTTCTACGTGCAACTAGGAAGAGAGAAGAAGCAGAGGCATTTCAGCCAGAGAAAAGTAGTTTATAGAGAAATAGACCTATATAAAAAAAGAAAGCCCCAGCATCTTTTAAGGATGGAGGTTTTAAAGAAAAGAAACAACAAAGCAAAGAAATGAGAGAAGAAAGAGAGAGAGAAAGAGAGAAATAAAGAGACAGAGAGAGAGAAAGAGAAAGAAGGAAAGAAAGAAAGAAAGAAAGAAAGAAAGAAAGAAAGAAAGAAAGAATAAATGAAGGAAAGGGAAGGGAAGAAGGGAGGGAGGAAGGGGATCTTAGATCAGGGAAGGAAGATGAGCTGGTTACAAAGAAACACAACAGTGAAGAGGAGCTAGCATTTTCCTGGGGTGGGATGGGTGGGGAGAGATACAGGTAACAACGAGACACTCTGTAAGGCACGAACAAGAAGTGCATATTGTTTGAAAGGCACAACAGAAAGTGAATATCACAGCTGTACCAGTGACCCAGAAAGTGATCACACGACATGCAGAAAACCAGCTCAGGGCACCCCCGCTTCACAGCTGCATTTCAAGGTACCTCAGCAAAGACAGATGGAAAAGGAAGACTGACAAAACATGAGGGAAAAAGTCCAAGAAATAGAGAAAGATGCTGGCCAAGAAAGACAGCTGTCCAGAACACACCTCCTGGAGGCAATACCCACTGCAGGGTCGGGGCAGTAGGGTGGGGGTGAAGGTAGAAAGGTTTTATTGGAACAACAGATGCTTCTGCCATCCCCAGGACATGTTGACTCCTTGTCCAGGCAAACTTCCTGGGTCACCTACTGGTACAGCTGCCATATTCTTGTCTGAAGGAGGACATGGGGGCAAATGCTGTGTGAGTCAGAGGTCTTGGGAACACAGAGGGCGGCCCAAGCACAGGTGTTTCTCTGCACATTGTACAGCCCTCCTACCAGTTTCTTGGCTTTGGGCTACTGACCTGCAGATCCCTTGAACACCAGGGTCTAGGAGATGCCAGTAGTGACCTCCCTGGGGGCAGGTGGACAGTGCTGCCGTGAGCCTCAGCACAGGGAGCCCCAAAAGCTAGCACACGTGATGTGGGTGCTGAGGCCCAGGGAAGGGGATCCCCACAGTGCATGGAGAGGATTTGAGCCCCTGTGATGTGAGTAGTAACAGTAACTGCCATTCCTTCATAACCATGATCTGGGGCCATCCTGGTTACACGTATAACGCTAACCTCAAATTTATGACCAGGTATTTGACTTCCTTTATTCCTTTTTCTGACTTGGATACACCATAGCATGGAAATACGATCGCTTTTATTTTCAACAAGATACGTTTTTCACAAATCAGCACATCCCATTCTTTATATTGACTTCTTTTACTTTTTCTCTGCTTAAAAATCCTTCACTACCTCTTTATTTCCCAAATAATAAACTTCAAATCTCTTGGCACTGGGCGTTGGACCCTCAAAAATCCCCAACCAACTTCCCTTCTCAGAATTAGCTTCCAAACATTCCCTCCCAGGCGGTATTTTCAGCCACACCATCCTGTCAGTCCACTGTTTTGCTCATGCTCAGTGGCTTTCACAAGCTTCCCCTCCCCAAGCCTTGGGTATTTCCTGGGCTTCTCTTGTGACATCTCCACTGTTTGTCTGGAGAAGTCAGTTGGCACACAACTGCACCAAATGACAAATTTTCTAAGACAAAGAAAATCTCTTAATCTTTGAACATGTCTACAAGTAACAGAGATGCTTCCTCCTTTCTTACAAAAGCATATACTTCATGCCTTGCCCCCCCCACTCCCCAAAAAAAGTAGAGATTCAAATCCTATGTTTCAGCAAATTCAGGTCCTGGCTGAGCAATTATTGTGGGGTTACTTGGTTAACATCTGTCACCCCCACTAATTGTAAGTTTCATGAGGACACGGGTCATGTGTATTTTCTTCACCACTGTACTCTCTGTGTCTGGCATGTAGCAGTCACTCAAGAAAAGCAATCATCAGGGGGATTACTTGAATGGCTCTTTTTGATTGAGTATACACTGCCAAGGGCACTATAAGAGACTGACCGTTGGGAACAATGCTTATCTGAGGAGTAAAGAAGGCCAGGGTACAGATGCCCATCTAAATGGCTGGTAGACACAGGTAGGCATCTGTCCTACATACAAAGAAAAGCCCTGAGAGGGGACAACACCAGTGTTGGGTTGTAGGAAGATGACTATGTTCTTGACTGTCAAGAGTCTGGTTGCACTGGCCGATGGTCAGATTGCCAACTGGCTCTGTTCGCATTTTGTTTCTCAGGCACCTGGGAGCTGTTTGGGACAGTTCAATTCCAGTTAGTACAGGTCTCACCATGTGGGGATCTGGGTCTTTAGCTAACAAGGTAACATTTATAGTTGCCTGTGTTATCAGAGTAGCTGCGTAAAGAGGGGGTCCTGTGGACAAGCAGAGCCAGCAGGCTCTGGCCAGGCTGGGATTGGTATCATTGAGGGGGCAATGGGTTGCACTCAACATCTGGTCCAGGTGGGGATCTAAAGCAACTGGTCTGCCCGATTCAAGTGTAGGTAGAGGCCAATAGGTTGGGTCAGAGGTGACCCAACAGTCATGGGGGATATCAGGGCAGGTCGGATCAGGCAGCCCCCAGTAGCGTCTCATTTTTAATTTTCCCATCCAGTAAGTTCTCCTGTTTCTGTTACAGGGAGTAATCCTCCTGGCATCATAACATCTTCCTGGCATGTGGGGGTAAACAGTGGCACAGGGGCATGGTGGTAGTATTATCTCATCCTTTAGGCCCGGAGAAGCAAGAGGGGGAGTAGGAACAGGGGTAGGAGCAACGGGGGAGGGAATACGAGCAGAGGGAGGGAGAGCAGGGTAACAGTCAGGGCAATCTGGGCCTGTAACATAAGGCTGTCCCTCCTGGAGGCAAAAGACAGCAGAAGATGCTTTGACACATCCCTCCAGTCAGGGAGGAAAGTTCCAAGAGGGGCAGTAGTAAGTGGAACAAGAACACGGTTGGTAAGATGAAAAGATCCCTTTTGAGAATGTTAGGAACGGGAATATACACAATGGGGATAGGAGACAAGGCTGATTCAGCATCAGTGGGAGTGATTCCACCCTGGGGATACAAAGGCAGAAAACAAACATACAGAGAAGGACATCAATCACAACTCAGATCATATACATATACATACGTACACACACATATATACATACATATACATCTAAGGAGAATAAGGCATCCTGACACTAGTAAGTAGAGGAAGGCTAACAAGGTTTGTGACTGAAGTGCCAATCTGAGGGACTAACTTGGGTAAGCCCCACAGCAAAGAGTATAACAACCAGTATGGAAAGAGAAATAGGTAGGGAATGACAATGAAATTCGAGAGACAACGATTTGCTGTAGTTCATTTAACTCGCTTGGTGATTTCCTCAAGCTTCTGGTTACAGAAAGTTCTCAGGTGTTGGCTGCTGGCTGCTGATTATCCGCTGTCTTCTTAAGAATGATCTGTAGAGGATTGTTCTGATTAGCATTCAAGGTGGTTGTCAGGTGACAGATGGACTGCCTTTACTCAAGAATGGTGGATCCAGGCGGTTAGTCCTACAACCTTGATGGCTGTGGGCATGGTTAGCACAACTAAATAGGGTCCCTTCCAGGTAGGTTTGACTGGTCTCCTTTTCCAATCTTTTATCCAAACCTGATCCCAGGTTTGCGAGGGTGCCCAGTTACTCCTAGGGAAATGGGTAATCCTGTCTGTCACCCATCTATGTATCTCAAATATAGTTTTCCTTAATCCTTGTACTTGTTTTTGTATTTCTAAATTCCCTAGCTCTGTCAGGTCGCCCTTGAATTTGACTAGTGAAGGGGGCTTTCCATATAGGATCTCGAATAGGGAGAATCCTGTTTTTGTCCGGGGTATACAACGTGCTAGGAAAAGAGCTAGGGGTAGTATATCTGGTCAGGGCAAGTTAATTTCCTGACATAGTTTTGCCATGATTTACTTAAACTGTGATTTAAGGGTCCAGTTCAGATGGCCCACTTTCCCTGAACTCTGGAGCCAGTAGGCTGCATGTAAGTTCCATTGGATACCTAGGGTTTGGGTTACTTGTTGCACCACCTGGGCCACGAAAGCTGGGACATTGTCTGAGCCTATGGTTAATGACATTCCATGGAATTTGTATCCTCCACTGGGTCTTATTTTGGTAAAGTCTACCTCCAAATCTTCGAAGGGCGCCTGACCATAGTGTCGGATTCCCGTGGGCCCAGTAGGGGCTTGTTTGGTGTTATTTTGAGTGCTGAAGAGGAAGCATTGAGAGATCGAGGCACAGAGGGATGGGAGCTGAGCAAGTACATCGTAATAAGCTTTCAAGGGCAGTTTTTCCCAGGTGGGTGAGCTCACGCTGTTGGAGAACCACTTGGTGGGCTAGCTGCTCTGGTATAGACTCTTTGATCTGGAAGTATCCACCATCCTTCTTTTGTCTGGCTTCCTTTTTCCTGTTGTGCCCGTTTTGTTTCTTGGATTGTGTGCCTTGGGGAAGTTGGCAGTTCCTGGACCAGCATGATTTTTGAGGTCATTGTCTTTCTGCTGCTTATTTAGCTGCGGCATCTGCCCATCGGTTACCTTCTGACACTGAGTCCTTTCCTCTTTGGTGTCCCTTGCAGTAGATGACTACTACCTCCCTTGGTTCCCAGACTGCTCTTAATAGTTTTAGGATTCTTTCCTGATTTTTTATTTCTCTTCCTCTTGCTACCAAAAGTCCTCTCTCCTTGTATAGTGCCCCATGTATGTGTAGAGTGGTGAAGGCACAGAGTGAGTCAGTGTATATGTTGGTCATTTGTCTTTACTGAGTTCTAGTGCTCTCATTAGGGCCCACAGTTCTGATGTTTGGGCTGACCATTATTGTGGAAGGACCTTTGCTTCTGTGAACCCAAAATCAGAGACGACTGCATAGCCAGCATATTTTTTGCCTTCGCTCATGAAGCTGCTGCTGTCCGTGTATAGGATGAGGTCAGAATTTCATAAGGGCCTGTCTGATAGGTCGGGTTGACTAGAATGGTCCTCATCAAGTACCTCTAGGCAATCATGCTCTGGGGAGCCCCGCTGCTGCAGGCCAGGAAGTGGCAAGATTTAGGGTTTTTATGGCTTCCAATCTTACTCATGGGTTTTCACATAGTAGTCCCTGATATTGTGTCATCCAAACCAGTGTTTCCCCTGGCATCCGTCAGGGTAATAACTGAATGGGGAACCTCAATGTTTAGGTTTTGCCCCAATGTGAGTTTGTCTGCTTCCTTGATTGAAAGTGTGGTGGCTGCCAGTGCCCTCAAACAGGTGGCCATCCCGCTGCAACTGAGTCAATCTGTTTTGAAAGGTATGTCACTGGTCTCTGCCAGGTTCCAGTTCCTGGGTTAGAACCCCCAGGGCCACCCGCATCGTTTTCATGCATGAACAGGTTGAAATCTTGTGATACATCTGGGAGTCCCAAGGCTGGTGCCTCTGTGAATTTCATTTTTATGTCTGTGAACACCTTTTCTTGATTAGGGCCCCAGAAAAGGGATCCCCTTTCTTCCCCCTTTAGTGTCTCGTATAGAGGTCTGGCCAACTCTGAGAACCCTGGCATCCATATCCGACAGAATCCTGCTGCTCCCAGAAACTCTCAGACCTGCCAGCAGGTAGTGGGAACTGGAATGGCACAGACTGCCTGTTTCCTTTTGGCTCCCAGCATCCATTTGCCTTGGGTAAGTTTGAAGCCCAAATATTTAACTTCCTGTTGGCAAATCTGTGCCTTTTTCATTGACATCCAGCATCCCACCTCTGGTAGTGGCTTGAGTAGGGCCATGGTTCCCTCCCAGCATTGGGTCTGCGTGGGACTGGCTAGCAAGAAATCATCCACATATTGGAGGAGGACACATACTAGGTCCTGTCCTGGAAACCTGGCTAAGTCAGATGCCAGGCCCCACTGAGCAAGGTTGGTGGATTTTTGAATCCTTGAGGCAGTCTGGTCCAAGCGAATTGTTCCTTTGTTTCTGTGGCAGGGTTTTCCCACTCAAAGACAAATAGGGGTTGCCTATTAGGCTCTAGCTGGAGACAGAAGAAGGTGTCCTTTAAGTCTCAACCTGTGAACTATCCTTCCTCAGAGGGTTTGAGTCCTGGTAGAGTGTATGGGTTAGGAAACACTGAATGTAGCATTATGACTGCTTCATTAATGGCTCTTGGGTCCTGTACAGGGTGGTAATCATTTGTCCCAGGCTTTTTCACAGGCATCAGGGGAGTATTCCGTGGGGACTGGCATCCTTTTAGAAATCTCCATTTGAGTAGCCTGTTTAAGTGTGTCTGGGTCCCCAGGTGTGCCTCCCATGGGGCCATATATTGGCATATTTTGACAGATTGGGTCCCAGGCTTTAGGTCAATTAATATTGGGGGGTGGTTTTTTGCCAGACCAGGGAGGTTCTCTTCTGCCCCAACTGAAGGGAACTCAGCTTCTACCTCGGGGGCCATGGTTGGCTCACTGGGAGGAGAAATACGTAACCTCCATTCTTCTTCCTATGATATCGTCAAGGATAAAATCGTGGGTTGGGCCTTTTCATTTAGGCACAGTTGTGTCTTTTCATCTGAAGTGAAAGTATTTCTGCTCCCAGCTTGGCTAGGAGATCTCTACCTAACAGTGAGACCAGGCAGTTGGGTAAATACAAGAATTCATGCACTACTTGGTGACCCCTCAGCCAGCATTGTCAGGACCACAAAATGGCCTTCGGGTTTGCATCCCAGTGGCTCCTACGATGGTGACTTCTCAAGCCGACAGAGGTGCCACCTTGTGTGTCATCACAGAGTGTTCAACCCCAGTGTCAACCATGAAGTCTCTTTTCTGGCCCCCTACCTTCATTCTCACCATGGGTTCATGGGGGCCCAGTTGGATAGAGCCTGGTCTCTCCTAATCAGAGTCCATTCCTGCCTGTCTGATCAGGTCAGCCTTGGGTGGTTCTGGTTGGTAGCAGCTGAGTGGAGTGGAAGTTTTTGGTTTTCCCTTTTGGCAACTGGGGCATTCATTTTTCCAGTGTCCAAATTCTTTGTAGCAGGCACATTGATCCCATCCCAGTGGCACCCTTCTTTTTTGTTCTTGAATCCCTCGTGGTTTCTGTGGGGTCCATTCCAGATGCGGTGGTCTTCCCAAGGCTGTGGCCGGGAGAACTGCCTTTTGTTTCGTTCTTCAGTCTGCCTCCTTGCTGGCAGCTCAGTCCCAATTTACAAAAACTTTGTTGGCGATTTCCATCAGTTCAGTCGCATTCTTTTCCAGCAAATTCTTCCAACTTTTGGAGCTTCTGTCTAATGTCACTTTGGGCCTGTCCCACAAAGGCAGCATTGACCATGCACTGGCTTTCGGGGGCTTCTGGGTCGAACGAAGTATAAACTCTGAAGGCTTCACATAATCTTTCCTAGAAGTAAGCTGGCTCTCTTCTGGCTTTTGTAGGACCTCAGATACTTTTGCCATGTTGGTGGGCTTTTTGGCCCCTGCTTTTACTCCTTGGAGGGAGGAGAGTCGGTGTCTTTCTAATCTGGCCCTTCCGGCTTCTGTGTTTGGGTCCCAGCAGGGATACTCTTTGGGCATAGCCTCCCGTGCCCAAGCTTCAACTTCTAGTTGTCCATCTGGTGACTGAGTCTGGAGCCATTTTTTTTTTCCTTTGGTGACGGTTCATCGGTGCTCTTCCATGTTGAAAAGAGTGAACAGAAGCTGCTTACAGTCAACCCAGGCAGGGCAGTGAATCTGGAATCTGGATTCTAGATCTCTCATCACCTACAGCTTTTCAGAGCAGGGCAGCCTGTGGTGTTTCCAATCGAGGAGGTCAGTAGTGGAGAACGGTTGGTAGCAGAAAACTGATGCCCCCTCTTGTAGGGTCCCATTGAAGCCTACTTTCTGGGGACCCCTAGTTACCTGCAATGGCATCTTCTTGCTGTTGGGGGCCTTGGACCTTGAGTCGAGGACCTAAGGTATCTGCCTACCGGTTCAGATGTCCCTGTTGGGGCAGATTGGCCACTGGCAGAGGCGAAACCGACAGGGGTGAACTTTCAGGCACTTGAGGCTCCCCTCCCTCAATTGATGGGGTCCTGGGGGCATATGGTGGTTGAAAGGAAGGACTTCTGAATTTTCTTGGAGGATGGGGCGGTGGGGTTTTTTTGCTGTGAGGTCTTCTTTCCAGCCTGCGCCACTAAAACCTTACATTGTCACTTACTATTAATGCAGAACTGGACCCAAAGAAGCTTGACTTGGGCTATTTCCAGCCATTGGTCAATGTATGGGAATTGATCTGGATGGCTGGGGTCCCCAGTAATTACCTTATAAACAGTTTGGACCGTGGGAACCTCTAGGGTGCCCTCAGGGGGCCAGCCTACACAGAACGTAGACCATTCTAATTCGCAGAGGGTGCATAATTTCCCATGGGTCAGTTTGACCCATAGTCACCTGAAAATCTCTTTTTAAAATTCTTTTTTAAATTTTTTTTTAATGTTTATTTATTTTTGAGAGACAGAGCATGAGCAGGGAGGGGCAGACTGTGAGAGAGAGAGACACAGAATCTGAAGCAGCCTCTAAGCTCTGAACTGTAAGCACAGAGCCCGATGCGGGGCTCGAACTCACAAGCCATGAGATCATGACCTGAGCTGAAGTCAGATGCTTAACCGACTGAGCCCTCCTGAGGTCCCCTCCCTGTTTAAAATTCTTAATCATACATTCCAAAACAGTTGATTTTGAGGAATTTTCCCCATCTTGGTATCCTAGATGGGTCCCTCCCAATGAACAGTGTCGCAGGACCAACGGGGAAGAGGTCGGTTCATCTGCCTGGCCACGCCCCTCATGGGGATTGAATGCCTCTTAGCATTGGCAGGGGTATAAACCCCTGACTCAGATCAGGCCTCTGCAGACCTGATTCTGCCTTGAGCCGTATGAGACCATCACAGAATCGCAGAGTAGGACCCACTCAGGCTCCATGGAGCATGGGCACTCACACTCAGACAGATCGCAGACTTCCACCCAGGACTTCCCTGTTCTATTCAGTGACTACGTTGCCCGGGAGGTGATTAAGCTCCCCTTCTGCCTCAGGGGTGGGCCTGGATTCCGGTCTGAAGTCCCCGGGGACACTTACTGTTCCAATGTCCTGGGACAGGTCTTTTCTGTTCCCCCTGGAGTCCAGTGCAGTAGTGGCCGGTACTGCTGGGCCCGGCGATGGTGGGGGTCCGGTGAAATCAATGTCGGTGCGCCTTCCTTTCCGTGGCGGGGGCCGCAATGAGTGGCCTCTCCGCTGCTCACTGACAACGGTGGCTCAAGGGGTCAGCGTGGCTGTCGTCTTCCTGGCCAACGCACCAAAAGTGTTACAGCAATACTTGGCACACAGGAAGAGACAAGCAACACGCGCTCGGGGAATCAGAAAGGACTGTTTATTTTGCACTGGCGCTGGCCCGGCAGAGTCACCTCCAAAGGCTGAGCCCCCGAGCCCCGGTGCTGGCCTTCTTTTATGCTGGGCTAGATTCCAGGTACTTGGAAACTTTCTATCAGCTGCACAGGTAGGTGGGATTGCAGGGACTCAAGGGAAAAAGGGGGGACACTATGGGGACAGTGGCTGATGGAAGAGGTAAGCAAGATTACAGAAGCAAAGAGCATGCAAACGGGGTATCCAGCCTGGGACATTTGGCTGGCCTTCTTTATCTGTTCTCACAGGCTTTCCTTCTCATTTGAAGGGTGTTGGGGGATGAGATGATCATTTCAACTGGATGGCTCTGAGCAAGCAGGCCCTCCATAATGTGGGTGGGCCTCATACAATCAGTTGAAGGCCCACCTAGAGCAAAAAGACTGACCTCTCCCTGTAGGAAGGAATTCACAAATAGACTGCTTTCAGATGGGAACTGCACCATCCACTCTGCTGGGGCTCCAGTCTGCTGGCCCACAGGGCAGATTTGGAATTGCCAGCGTGTATATTCACGTGAGCTCATTCCTTACAATAAATCTCTGTTACACACACACACACACACACACACACACACACATTTTGTCTTTTCTGTTTCTCTGGAGAACCCTAATACAGATTGTTTGTTTTAAAAAGTTTACAGACAAAAAAAATAAAAAGCCAACGAAGAGAATATCACAGAACCTACCACCGAAGAGCAAGTTTTTTTCTAAACAAGGTATGCCTGTATTTGCCTTTTTTCCATGTATTATTTATTTAAATGTGTCCACATTGATATTTTTAAGTCAAACCAGGGCATTTTAATTGCTGTGCAGTAATATTTTACATAAATAGAGACAATATTTGCCTAACAATCCTTTACTGGTAAATGTTTAGGTCTATTCCAATTTTTTTGCTATTATGAGTAGTATTTTGGTAAACACCCTTGGTTATAGCTCCTTATGTGCATGTAACAAGAATTTTTTAGCATTCGTACCTAGAAGAGAATTGCCCAGTACTGGGGTACGATACCTTCCAACTTCTAGGTTGCTAACTTCTCTTTCAAAATGATTTGTCAGTTTACAGTCCTGCCAGGATTTCACAAGACTTTTTCCTCGATACCTTTGTAGACCCCAAGTATTGTCATACTTCAAAATGTCAGCCAATACGGGTGTAAAGCCAACTTAACTTTGTTTTGTCTATGTTAGGAAGTATTTTCTGCAGTTAAAAGAATGCATGTAGTGCATACGATCTGGCATCAAAGCAGGAAAGGTCTCTTGACCTCTGCCCCAGGGTTCTTTCCCTTTATCCTATTCTGTCTGGTGTGTTTCTTGAGATTCCACCATATATTATATAGCTAAAATCACAGACTTAGATGAAACCGCGCAAATCACGCTATTCTGCTACATAATGTTATGTAAGCAAAACACTAGTTGAATAGTCTCTGCCTAGCAAAAGCCTACTCTTTTTCAAGAACAGCTTGGTTATCACCTCTGAAAACTCCTCCTCACAGTCTCCTGCCTAACGTGTTCTGTTGTCTGTTTGCCTCTATCAGACGGAGCCAGGTCATTCTTGGTGAGTCCAGATTGTTCACTGACCCCACCGTGTGGTACTATAAACAGGGAAGGTAAGGTCTAGTTTTGAAAAAGCGCGTTCAATTCGCCCATTTCATAACGAACCTTCACAAAGTCAGGTGCAGGCTCTGGATGCAGGTTACTTGCTAACAAATCCTGGTTTGCTACTTGCTCTAACCTCGGCCAACTTTCTGAGATTCCGTTGCCAGAACGGAAGTAAAAACAGTATCTATTTACAGGATTTGGGGAAGCTTGAATAAGATGTGTGGTGCTGAGTGTGGAGAGAGCAGTGGGACAGCAAGTCTTCTTAGCTACCGACAACCGGAAGAAATCTCAAGGAAGGTGGAAGAGAGGCAGAGTTCTCCATCCCACAGGGGCAGGAATGAGTGACATTTCACATAATAAAATTAGCTCAAAGACACCCACCCCTATGGTCCAGTTTCAATTAACAACAGTCACAGGAATATGTGTTTTTCTCGTGTTGAATATAGAGACTTGTGTGCATATTCAAAACAAGGACTCATCGTTCTGTATCTAAACTTGCCTGCGTCCGTGTTATCCGTACACGGAGACCTGTAAGGCCCCTGCATTTCAAACATGATGGCCGTGGCTGGGAAAACCAATTTTTTTTAATGTTTTTCTTTAAGTTTACTTATTTATTTTTGAGAGAGACAGAGACAGATCGAGAGGGGGAGGGGCAGAGAGAGACAGAGAGAGAGAGAGACAGGGAGACAGAGAGAATTCCAAGCAGGCTCAGCACTGCCAGGGAATGCAGAGGCCCATGTGGGGTTCGAACCCGCAAAACCCCGTGAGATCATGACTGGAGCCGAAGGGGAGGCTTCACCGTCTGAGCCACCCAGGTGACCCATAATGTTGAAACTCAAAAAGCTTTGTAATTCTGATTCTTACTTGAAAAATGGTTCCCTTTGCCGATGATATCTTGGGAGTCTTCTTGGTAATTCTAAAAGGTGTAAACACTTGGGAGATGGTTTATTCCCATTATAAGAGGGTCATTGGGACCTCCCATTATAAGGATGCATTGGAATAGAATGAAACCCATTCCTTCACTGAATTCCTTTAAAAAAGCCCCTGGGGGCTCAGTCAGTTAAGCAGTTTAGCTGCAGACTCCTGATTGTGGCTCAGGTCATGATCTCAAGATCTTGCGAACTGAACATCTCTCTCCCTCTCCCTCTGGCCTTCCCTGATTCTCTCCGTCCCCTCTCTCTCCAAAACAAAAACAAAAACAAAACAACAACTTCTGGTTAAAGATAGTTGCCGGGGGACAAGTGTTGCGCTCCCCTCAGACTAGAGGGTTCCCTAAAATGAGAGTAACGGAAGAAGTATAAGGGAAGAGAATTAGATGAGAAAATGGAACCAAAGTCCGAAAGAGAAAAAGAGGTGTGAGCCTCACTGCTGTTGCTTTCAGAAGACAATCCCAGAGGGTGTCCTGCAGCCCTGAGAACAGTGGGCCTGGAACGGAGATGCCAGCAGGAACCAGCAGGATTGCTTGAAAGGCAAAACACTAAAGGATCTGCCCCCAGCTCCTTTCTGACCCACATCCAGGCAAGACACTAGAGGCTCCTTTCTTTAAAAAAAAAAAAAAAAAAAAAAAAAAAAAATTTTTTTAATGTTTTATTTATTCTTGAGGGAGAGAGAGACAGAGCATGAGCGGGGAAGGGGCAGAGAGAGAGGGAGACACAGAATCCGAAGCAGGCTCCAGGCTCTGAGCCATCAGCCCAGAGCCCGACGTAGGGCTTGAACTCATGAACCATGAGATCATGACCTGAGCCGAAGTTGGATGCTCAACCGACTGAGCCACCCAGGCGCCCCTAGAGGCTCCTTCTTAAAAATGTAGATGCCCCCGGAGAAAGAGGCCTTCACCCTCAGGCATCTGGGATTCCCACAGCCGAACCCGCAGGTTTTCAAGCCTGTCTCCTTAAACACACTTCCAAGCTAGCTCTTCAGTGCCTGGCCCTCAGGTAGGAACAAACAATAGGCCACACACACTGGTGCAAACCTCCCTCAGGAGGGAATAGAACCAAGGTGAGCAAAGAACGAAAATTACCCCCGCGTAAATAGAAATAGTGCCGGGAGCAGGAGAGAGTTTCCAAAAAACAAGCAGTGTCTTTCGAATGGGAGAAGATATTGCGCCCAGGATGCCATGAAGAGAAGATCAGAAAATAAGACGGTGGGCCTGGAAATTTAAAATGAGAGCTAAAATAAAAGGAAAAAAAAAAAAGCTAGCTAAAATGGTTGTAAAATCAGAGAATTTCCCCAGAACATAGCTGCTAAAAACCCTGAAGGGCAGGGGTGGGGAACACCTAAATCTGAAATTTTAAATGTCAGTTATGCAAATCTATAGATTCAGAGGTAAAAGGAAATGACTAAAAATATACGCTCTTCGTGTGTGGGGACAAGATACTCGCCAAGGTGCCCTGTGGCGAACCACAGCACGACGCACGCTGGAAGCTAATGTAACACCGTGTGTCAACTCCAAATAAAAAACGAATAGCCGCGTAAGAGCTCAGAAAATATTGTACTCCTGCACCATCTCTGGTGGTCACCCAACGTTCGGTTACCGTGGCTGTCACTGACAGCCACTCAGCAGCCACACTGTCCCAAGCGAGGGTTCTCTGAAGCAGAGGCGAGTGACCCGCTAAGATCTCAGAATTGCGTGTTCCGGTAGAATAATCTGGTCTGTTCTTACCGATGCAGTCTCTCGAGGACAAATTATTCGATGATGTGCTACAGTAAGAGAACCAAGAGGGGCGCCTGGGTGGCTCAGTCGGTTAAGCGTCCGACTTCGGCTCGGGTCATGACCTCGCGGGTTTTGAGTTCGAGCCCCGCGTCGGGCTCTGCGCGGGCAGCTCGGAAACTGGAGCCTGCTTCAGATTCTGGGTCTCCCTCTCTCTCTGCCCCTCCCCTGCTCATGCTCTGTCTCTCTCTGTCTCAAAAATAAATAAAACATTTAAAAAAGAGAGAGAGAACCAAGATATCAACACCAGCAAAGTTTTGTTATAAAAGAAACGGAAGGCACTCAAACCACTTAAATTACTGATGTCTAAAAACCGCAAAGTTTCCTTGAAAACAGAAGCACATCTCAAAAATTACTTTAAGTTTATATATATATATATATATATTTTTTTTTTTTTTTTGAGAGAGAGAGAGCGTGCACAGGGGAGGGGCTGAGAGAGGGAAAGAGAGAGACTCCCAAGCAGGCTCCGTGCTGTCAGCACAGAGCCCAACATGGGGCTCGATCTCATGAACCGTGAGATCGTGACCTGAGTTGAAATCAAGAGACGGACGCTTAACTGACTGAGCCACCCAGGTGCCCCTTAAAAATTATTTTAAAATAGTGATTTTGAAAGTATGGTCCAGGGACCCCTGGGATTGTGTAAGACCCTTTCACGTATGACCAAGGTGAAAACTGTTTTCATAATAGTACTAAAATGTTATTTACCCTTTTTCTCTCTCATTCTGTCACACATGTACAGTAGAATCTCCCAGAGGATACACATTCTGTGAGATCACAACGGGTTGAAAGCAGAAGCAGACAGAATCCCACCATCTTCTACTGAGCCAGTTATTAAAGAGATTTGCAAAAATATAAAGCCTTGCTACTCTTCTTACTAATTTACTTTATTTTAGAAAACACAGTTACTTCTCATAAAACATTTCATTTATGTTAGCAGGTAATGAGTTCATTATTATTTTTTTCAGGAACAAATACATATTTAAGTGTTCAAAGTTTCCATTCCTAATATGGTACATATCGATCGATGTAATTTACAAGAACAAAGATTAGCTTTTTGGGGTTCTCAATAATTTCCTATTCTAAATTGATTTAAGAGGTAGCTGTTTGTTCAAAGTAATAGTAGCAACATGTGATTAGAACGTATGGATAAGTGAAATGACTGACAGCAATGTTCATAAGGACGGGAGGGAGGAGTGTGTGACATTCCATTATAGGATGCATGTGTCACTCACAAAGCCATAGAGTATAACTTGAAGAAATGGATATGAAAAAAATAAATGGTACCAAGCAAAGTCGAAATAAGTAAGTAAATAAATAAATAGCAATATGAATAGCAGCAAATATATATTACAACCTCTAGGGAAACCACTACGAACATTTTTAAAAGAAGCGTGATTCATATGCTAGGAGAAAAAGAGCAAATGGGGTAATAAAGTGTTCAGCTGAAACCGTAAAAGGAAGAAACAAAAGGGAAGAAAAAGTAGAAACGAGGACAAGTACAATGAGTAGCAACAGTTGCAACTTGGTAGATATTAAAAAAATTTTTTTTTCAACGTTTATTTATTTTTGGGACAGAGAGAGACAGAGCATGAACGGGGGAGGGGCAGAGAGAGAGGGAGACACAGAATCGGAAACAGGCTCCAGGCTCCGAGCCATCAGCCCAGAGCCCGACGCGGGGCTCGAACTCACGGACCGCGAGATCGTGACCTGGCTGAAGTCGGACGCTTAACCGACTGCGCCACCCAGGCGCCCCGCAATTTGGTAGATATTCATCTAACTACATGAATACTCTAAATGTGAATGGCCTCGATGCAACAATTAAAAGACAGAAATCCATAGAGCGATAAAAACCGAAAAGGAAAAAAAACACAATTGTATGCTGTCTATGAGAAAGCCACCTTAAGCAGAAAAACACAAGACAGATTCAAAGTAAAGGGGTGGAGAAAGATATGTTGTCAACAGCATTATCAAAGGAAAAGTTGTAGTCGCTACATTAATTTCAGACAAAGCAGACTTGAGAACAAGGAAAATAGTCGGGTGAATAGGAACATTATATAGTGAAGGGGTCAATTTCTCTAGGAAGACACAGCAATTCTCAATGCGCAAGTAACAAAGTGGCATCAAAGTACAGGACACAAAAACTGATCGACCTACAAGGAGAAACAGACAAATCCACTCCTATTGTTGGAGTCGCCAATACCCCTATTTTAGTAACTGACAGATCAAGCAGGCAGAAACTCGGTAAGAATATAGTCAACCTGAACAGTATCATTAATCAATCTGGTTTCACTGACATTTATGGAATATTCCATTCAACAACAACAAAATGCACATTGCCCTCAAGCTCACATGGAATATTTACCGAAACGTGCCATATTCTGGGCTGTAAAACACACCCTAACACATTTAAAAGGATAGAAATCATTTAAAAATATGTTCTCAGACCACAATGAAATAAAAGTAGAAATAACAGCTGGGAAATCCTCCAAATACTTGGAATCGAAGAACACACTTCTAGGGCTAAAGAAGAAATCTCAAGAGAAATTGTAAAATATTTTGAGCTAGATGGAAATGAAAACACAGCTTATTAAAATTTGTGGGACATAGCAAAAGCAGTGCTTAGACAGAAATGTATAGCACTGAATTTACACATTAGACAAGAAAGATCTAAATGAATAATCTAACCTCCCACCTGTGGAAACTACAGAAAAATAGAGAAATTGAAACCTAATGCAAGCAAAATAAATCAATAAATAAACAACAAAAATGAGAGTGGAAATCAGTGAAACTGAAAACAAGAAAACAGCTAAGAAAATCAATGAAGTCAAAAGCTGATTTTTTTTAGAAAAATCAATAAAATCGACAAACCTCTAACAAGGCTAGCAAAGGAAGGAGAGAAGACAGAAATTAGTAGTATCAGACATGAAAGAGGGGTTCATCACTATTAGTCCCACGGACAGGACAAAGATAGCAGACAAACAACACCAGGGAAAACTCTAGGGCGAAGAATTTGATAGAAGGTGAAACAGACAAATTTCTTATGGGACACGAAACACCGAAGTTCACACAAGGAGAGACAGTCATCTGAATGGGCCTATATCTATTAAAAGAATTGAATCAATAATTAAAAGACCTCCAAAGAAGAAAGCATCGGGCCCAGAGCATATCACTAATGAATCCTACAAGATGTTTAAAGAAAAAATGACGCCCGTTCCCTACAATATCTTCCAGAAATCAGAAAAAGAGGCAGCGCCTACCAACTCATTCTCTGAGGAGAGCGTCACTTCTTTTTCCTACCCGGAGGCCGAGCGCTGGCTGGTTTCAAGCTTGTTCATCTCCCGTCTCTCGGGAACAGGTGGAGGAGAGGCTGTGGGCTGGGTGCTGGTACTGGGTGCTGAGGACCTACCTGTCAGTTCTGCAGCTGCTGATAGCAATGCTGATGCCTTCTTGGGGCCCTGGCCACCTCCAGAGTCTGGGGTAGAGGGGTTTCCACACACCTTTACCTTGCTTTAAGAATGCATTGATGTATTTGCCTTGTATTTTAAAAGACAAATTCCCTCCTAGTCAACTGCATAACATCCCAGCACAGACAGAGCAACGCCTCACTCCCCACTCGGTTGCATTTGTCAATGTTGGGTCTGCTTTCACTTCCCCTAACTCATCCGTGTTCAGATGCCACGCACAGATGCACTCTGGGACAAACTGGCCCCCAGCTACCCAGAACTCAGAAGTTGGACAGCACTCGTTCAATTTCAATGTTAATTTTTCTAAAAGGAACTGTTCTGGGCAGAGCTGTCTTTTGCGGTGTGGGGGAGGGGTAGAGGAGGCATGGGGGAAACGAAAGTGTTTGTAGAAGGTGATATGAGTCAGCCTCAAGTTTGCCCAGGGAGCCAATCCTCTGCGATTTAAGAAATCTGATTTCCTCATTATTTCTTTATGTGCAATCTCATTCTGTCATATACCCGTGGAATGAGGCCGGAAAGACAGAAGTAACATGGGTAGATGCCGACCTTCCTGGAGATGGGGACCCAGGACAGGAGGTAAGGGCTAACCCGCAATTGAGCTGGCGGCCTCCACCTGCCATTTTCTACTGCCAGCCCCACGGGGCCATGGCACTGGCCTGGGATCAACCTTGAGCAGACATTGACTGCCTTTGTGCCTTCCCGGAGCTCTGAGGACCTCCGATCAATCCAACTGATGGATGTCTCGTGTGTGGCACCCAAAGAGTAAAGGCTAAATTGCTGAACAGGGTGAAATGGCTGCACCAATGCTGGATGCCCCTCCACCCAGTCTCTGTGGCAGTTCTCAGCCCCAGGGAGGAGGAAGAGGGCCAGCTCGGGGTCCGTGGCAGATGGGCCACTGTTCATCCAAAGGCAAGAGAGCACAAAGGTCTATTTCATTCAAATGGATCCAGGTTGTTTTGGAGTAAGGGGGCAAAGCATGTGTAGGCAGGAAGTGAACGCCATGTTGCACCTGCCTCTCTGCCAAGGTGCATGTTTGTACCTGCCTCTCTGCCCTTAAGGTGGTCGTGAGAAGGAAGGAAAGCCGGACATTCCAGATCATCTCTCAGGCCGGTGGACCGGCCGGGCACAGTACTCAGCCTGGACTGGACATGGGGCTAGAGAGAGGCAAAATGCTCTTCATTATAAGGCAGGGAAGATGTTCCTCAAGTTTCTGGAAAGCAGTCAGAAGCCAGAGAAAACTCCGCACTCCTGCAACCAGAGGGAAGTGCCAGGTTTGTGCAGAGAAGCCTGGTGTGTGAATTTGCTCAAGTTTCTTGAATAAATGGGCCCTTTACAGATGCAGCCTCGGTCAAGGGAATTAAAAGCAAAAATGAACTATTGGGACCTCATGAAGATAAAAAGCTTCTGCACAGCAAAGGAAACAATCAACAAAACTAAAAGGCAACCAATGGAATGGGAAAAGATATTTGCAAATGACATATCGGACAAAGGGCTAGTATCCAAAATCTATAAAGAGCTCACCAAACTCCACACCCGAAAAGCAAATAATCCAGTGAAGAAATGAGCAGAAGACATGAATAGACGCTTCTCTAAAGAAAACATCCAGGTGGCCAACAGGCACATGAAAAGATGCTCAACGTCGCTCCTCATCAGGGAAATACAAATCAAAACCACACTGAGATATCACCTCACGCCAGTCAGAGTGGCTAAAACGAACAAATCAGGAGACTACAGATGCTGGAGAGGATGTGGAGAAACAGGAACCCTCTTGCACTGTTGGTGGGAATGCAAACTGGTGCAGCCGCTCTGGAAAACAGTGTGGAGGTTCCTCAAAAAATTAAAAATAGATCTACCCTATGACCCAGCAATAGCACTGCTAGGAATTTATCCAAGGGGTACAGGAGTGCTGATGCATAGGGGCACTTGTACCCCAATGTTTAGAGCAGCACTCTCAACAATAGCCAAATTATGGAAAGAGCCTAAATGTCCATCAACTGATGAATGGATAAAGAAATTGTGGTTTATATACACAATGGAGTACTACGTGGCCATGAGAAAGAATGAAATATGGCCCTTTGTAGCAACGTGGATGGAACTGGAGAGTGTGATGCTAAGTGAAATAAGCCATACAGAGAAAGACAGATACCATATGTTTTCACTCTTATGTGGATCCTGAGAAACTTAACAGAAGACCATGGGGGAGGGGAAGGAAAAAAAAAAGAGGTTAGAGAGGGAGAGAGCCAAAGCATAAGAGACTCTTAAAAACTGAGAACAGGGGTGCCTGGGTGGCTCAGTCGGTTGAGCGTCCGACTTCAGCTCAGGTCACGATCTCACGGTTCGTGAGTTCGAGCCCCGCATCAGGCTCTGGGCTGATGGCTCAGAGCCTGGAGCCTGCTTCCGATTCTGTGTCTCCCTCTCTCTCTGCCCCTCCCCCATTCATGCTCTGTCTGTCTCTGTCTCTGTCTCAAAAATAAATAAACATTAAAAAAAAATTAAAAAAAAAAACAAAACTGAGAACAAACTAAGGGTTGATGGGGGTGGGAGGGAGGTGGGTGATGGGCATGGAGGAGGGCACCTTTTGGGATGAGCACTGGGTGTTGCATGGAAACCAATTTGACAATAAATTTCATATATATATAAAAAAATGCAGCCTCGGTGATTAGAAAAAACTGAGCTTCAGCTAGTCATTGAAATCTCAAGGACAGAGACAGGCTTCCCGTGGGATGGGGAAAGGGTTTGGAACTGACATTACCTAGACCTTAAAGGACAATGTGATTTGTGGGGTTTTTTTAATGTTTATTTATTTTTGAGAGAGAGAGAGAGAGAGAGAGTGTGTGTGTGTGTGTGTGTGTGAGAGAGAGAGAGAGAGAGAGCAGGGGTGGGGCAGAGAGAGAGGGAGACACAGAATCCGAAGCAGGCTCCAGGCTCTGAGCTGTCAGCACAGAGCCCGACGCGGGGCTCGAACTCACAAACCGTGAGATCATGGCCTGAGCCGAAGTCAGATGCTTAACAGACTGAGCCCCCCAGGCGCCCCGCTACCAAGTGCGTTTGTACATTATGTCCGTATGTAATTTTTTCACCAATAGCGGCCCTCATTCTGTAAAGGATTTGAAGCAACTTACAAAAACACACTATAGCAGCATAAAGTTGGAAGAAAAAGAAATGGGAGCAAAGCACAAATAGAAAAAGCAAAACCGAACACTAGAAATGCAGGTAGGACAGATAAATGGGAGCCGGGGCATGTGCAGTTTCCAGGACCTTAGTCAGAGCAGTGTGGCCAAAGCAGGCGAGGCCTGGGGAGCCAGAGGCAAAGCAGGATGTTTCCAAAGTATGTTCCGCTGAATCCTGCTTCTTCTGACTCACTCTAGATGTGCTAGAAATTTGCACAGACATGTTTGCAAAGTATAGAGGGCCAGGGATTTCTACCTTTCTGCCCACTTCTGTTCTTTCTTGCCTCCAAAGAAGTGAACATGAATCTGGCTGGGACAGATTCCAGATTCCAGGATACCGCCGAGGACATCTTTTCCAGCGGGTGGGGTGTGTGTGCCTACCAGGTGCTGCACACGCACGGGACTGCCTGCCACCAGTCCCTGCCCGTCCTCCCCATCTCCCTCCCTCGCTTTGTGGGGCAAAGTGGCTGTGGGGCACGGCTGTCCTCTGCTCTTGGCCTCCCAGGGGGCACAGTGGCCCAGACAAGGCTGGACACAGACTACAAGAGCCCGCTCTGGTGTCTCCTCCCTCTCCTCTCCCTGCCCTTAAGCAGCAGGCAGGCCCAGGCCACCACTCAGCTGGGCAATGACATTAATGTGCCAGCTTCCTTTGCTTATAAGCACAAGGTCTTTGGCATTCCTCAGGGGTGCTTCTGTTAAGTTCACAAGAAAGCCCTAGTCTGTAATATCATGCATCAGCCCAGATAACAACAGGCTGCAGTTTTAGCTTGCATTTCCCACTGTCTTGTTTTTTCTCTATCCTCGCTAGAGAATCAATCTCTCTGGGATAACGTATCCTGGACCGAGACCATCTATGCCGATCAGACAATCCCTGGTTCCTAACACAGGGGTAGAGTTGTTTTCTTTTTCTTCCATACGACCCGTGGGATAAGAAGATTCTGGCCTCCCTCCTTTCTCTGTTTTCCCACCCAGATTTAGGCCAAGTAGGTGGTAATCTCTGAAGCGAAGTCAATGCTTTCTTTTTACTGGAAAAACTCCTCGCCATTTTGCTAAGTGTGCTAAGATCTCACACTTGGAATCAGGGAGTGACTCGTAGAGTCCTGAGCACAATCCAGTGCTAGAAGTTACTCTGCTACCTTGCCCCTGCTTGCCAAAGTCTACCAAACCCCCATCTTTGAACGCTAATAGGCTGTCCACTACTTTTATGTTCAGGTAGGTCACATAACCAATCTCAGATTGATCCTATTTCTGTGAAGTTTCTTCGCTGGCAACTCATTCTCTGATACCAACTTATAAGCAGCTGGAGTTTTGGGGTATGAGTAATCAAAACTGATAATGGCTAACTCGGACAGAAAGTCAATTTCTTAGAAGTGTATCAAGTAACTCCCAGAATTTATAAGAAGGCCGAAGACTGGGATAAGAAAATAAGCAGTCTGGGCAGTAAGATCCCCAGCCCAGGTCATTCCATGGACCTCAAGTACATAGTGTGGGGGCATTGATCTGGTAAGTGTTTTCTTTCCATCCTGGTTAGAAAAGGAGGATCGGAAAGAGTTTTAGTTCCTGCATGACAGATAAGAACATTCGTGTACAGTTTTGTCTTGGGCGTTATATTAACTCACCTGCCCCTTGTCATAAGATAGTCCAAAGACATCTGGGTCACCCGGATATCCCATAGAACATCACACTTATCAGTTACGTTGGTGACATCATGGTGATCGGACAGGATGAACAAGAGTCGGCCAGCACACCTGCTAAAGAGGAATCAATTACCGACCCTCAGCAACAGAGGTGAATGCCAACAGCATTATGATGACCCAGAGAAGTCACACGTCAAAATTCACATACTGCATGTTTTCATTTATGTAAAACTTTGATACAGGCAAAACGAATCTGTACTAACAGCAAGTGCATCAGTGGTTGCCTGATGACGAGGTTGGGGAGGAGGCTATCTATCTGCAAAGGGCACGAAGGAACTTTCTGGAATGACGGAAATGGCCTGCGTCATGATTGTAATTACAATTACATTTGTTAAAACTCAACCACTGGGGCGCCTGGGTGGCGCAGTCGGTTAAGCGTCCGACTTCAGCCAGGTCACGATCTCACGGTCCGTGAGTTCGAGCCCCGCGTCAGGCTCTGGGCTGATGGCTCGGAGCCTGGAGCCTGTTTCCGATTCTGTGTCTCCCTCTCTCTCTGCCCCTCCCCCGTTCATGCTCTCTCTCTGTCCCAAAAATAAATAAACGTTGAAAAAAAAAATTTAAATAAAAAAAAAAAAACTCAACCACTTAAATTGTAATTACAATTACATTTGTTAAAACTCAACCACTTGAGATGAATGCATTTTATACCCCAATAAAATTGAGCTCAAAAAGAATTGTACACGATTTTAGTAAATTCTCAGAATATATGTCACTGAATATAGTAGCTGCAGTTTTCCCATTATTACCATTTTCCCAAGCAGGTGTCCCTTAGACAGAAACACCTTTTATCTTATTTACATCTTTTTCTAGGCTAATCATCTGGCATTACGTTTCCACTCCTTTGCCTTTGCCTAATCTATCTCTGGGCAGGCTAAAGGAGGACATCCTTGTTTCCAGGCTGGGATGGCCATGAAGGGGTTTCCCGGGTAAGTGGAGGGTTTCGGGTAAATGACGTGTAACAAGGGCACAGTGGACTGAACTCCTCTCCCTGGTCCTGTCCTGGCATTTCGCGGTGCTGCTTGCTACCTTCCTGTGGCTCCCGAGCCTCTGTCATCCTTACAGGAGTGACCTACCAGCACCAGGGCTGAGCCTATTGACCTAGAATGTGCTCGTGTGGGATATGCTGTGCTGGTGCCTCTGTAGCAAGCGGGTGAACCTAGGTTTCGAGGCTTCTTAGATGCCAGAACCATTTTTCCCACCTTTTCTCTGAGGAGCTTTTGGGTGTCCTGGTAAGGGGAGCCCATGGGTTGAATCCATTTGAGAACTATTGATTCCAACGAAGTTAAACAGATTTCTATGTTATAGGGTCGCTCACAGACATTATGTGCCAATGTGCATAAGGCATCTTTATTTTTTTTTTCAATGTTTATTTTTGAGAGAGAAAGACAGAGTGCGAGCGGAGGAGAGGAAGAGAGAGAAGGAGACACAGAATCTGAAGCAGGCGCCAGGCTCTGAGCTGTCCGCACAGAACCCGATGTGGGGCTTGAACCCACAAACTGAAATCATGACCCGAGCCAAAGTTGGACACTTAATGGACGGAGCCTCCCAGGCGTCCCTGCACATAAAGCATCTTTAAGGGTGTGTGTGGAGGGCGTATCCCATCTTCCTTGAAGTGGCTGTTCTAGAGTCTTCTCCCGGCCCTGGCTCTGCCTTAGACCTGACTTCCTCACGCTCCTGGCGCCCAAATGCCTGCCTGCCCCCCGGCCATTTTCCTGCCCAGAGGAATGATTTTCCTCTATATGATTTCAGTTTATATTCAGGTTCCCTTTTGTCTCGACTTTCTTAGGCAATAATTTTATCCTGACAAATCATAGGCATTTCTGGGTCACCTCCCCTCCCCGTCTGGGTTTTGTTTGTTTCTTAAAGTTCGATGATTTCTAGTAAATTCATTCAGTTGTGTTACCAGCACCCCGATTCAGTGTGGGAACATTTTCATCTCCCAAAAGTACAGGAGGGGGAAATAGCCTGCGGGAATAGAAGTGAGTAGGGAAGCACTCAGATAGTGGATCCCCAGCTCCTGTCCGTGGATCCTGGGGCTGGGGCCTGATGCCTCCTCCCCTCTGGACACCCCTCGTCAGGCTACCCCATGACGGGACCCCCCACCCCCTCCCCTAAATGCCCCGGGAACCTCACAAGTGTCCGGACGGAGATGGAGGGAGGCGGCAGGCACTGCCTCCAGCTTCCTGCACGATCAGCTCCAAATACTTTCACTTTTCTTTCCTCCGGAAGCCTGGCCCCCCACTGCATGTGGCAAAGCACAGACTTCCTGCTTCACCCACTGGTGTCCCCCTGCTGTTCTCTCCGCCTTCCAGGAGCCATCCCTGCCCCAGCCCCTGACCAGGGAAGGGGCAGGAGCAGGTGGCAAACCCAGCCTCCAGGTGGGTTTTTGTCTCGGCTTCTTTATTCTTCATTTGGGGTGATCAGGCTCTGATAGCTGATTTCCTGACAGCAGCTACAGAGTGGAACTCAGCTATTTTAAACTGTGAGACTCTCTCCTTGTAAAATATTGTCTTCCAAAGATAGAGAGGTATGTGGGGTTTAACCAGAGACCATGAAAAAGGGGGACAGACGTGGGAGTCGGGGGCGGGGGGAGCGGAAACACAGCTCGACTCCTTTTGCCCTAAATTCTAGCCCGTTGTTGTGGATGAAAGGGAGATTTGCTCTCTACCCTCCTCTGTGCTCTGTTGATTCTGCACTCAGCCCCAAATGGGCAGCTTATTTATTATCCACAGTGCAAGTGACTAGATGTGGTTGGTGGGGAAAAAAAAATGAGGAGGAAACCCTTCATTTCTTCCCTAGTGTTTCATGAGATTTTTATATATTTTCCTTAAGCACATTTATGATTGTTTCCTTGAAGCGCATTCCTAGAGGTGGAATCTGGGACTCAAGGGAATCCATATTCTAGGGCGTTTGACCCTGATTGCTAACTTCGCCTCCAGAACATTTGGATCTGTTTACGTTTGCACCAGGAGCATCTGTGGTTATTGCGATTAGTCTTTATGTTGGGCAATCTGATAGGCAAATGCTATTAAATCGTCTTCTTTTGTACTGTTCCAGCTACGAGAGAATTGCCATGCTTTTCATATGTTTATTGCACATTTGACTTAATTGCCTAGTTAAGCCTTTTGCTTTTTTTCCCCATATGGATGTTTGTCTTTTGCTTATTCATTTTTAAGACTCGTTCCCATAATAAAAATCTGAACACTCCCATATGAGACCCTATATCATGCACTAGCTTTAGTGGGGCTTTATTCAGACAAACTCTGCTTTGCCACCTCGGGCTATTTACTTAACCTCTCTGTGCCTTGCTCTCACTCTTGAGAACCATAATAGTTGAAGAATAAGGAAGCTGGTGGATCTTATGTTCTGAATGCTGTTGTATAATCATCCTAAACGTAACCTCAGGGTCACTTCCTCTCGTTACCATGTGACCATTCTGGATTTCTGGGGCTCTGTGCTTACCTTTGCAATTTTCTTCCCCACATCATGGATTCTGTCCGCATCCTGGTTGCTAGATTTCTCTTCCACCTGTTCTCAATCTCCAGTATTTCTCCGTGATTATAGACCCCCTGCGGCATCTTTTCTTTTCCAGCACTATTGTGGATTACTTTACTCTTACAATATGTTTTGTTTTTTTTCCTTCTGTCAAATGTAAATGATGTGGGGATGAGGAGAGAGCAGGGCTGCTCAATCTACCACTGGGATTAATCCTGGAAACAGTCATTAGTTACCGTTCAGTTTTCTATTATACACAAAAGGAAGTAGGAAAAACAGGATCTCTATTTCATTTTAAAAAAAAAAATCTGGGGCGCCTGGGTGGCGCAGTCGGTTAAGCGTCCGACTTCAGCCAGGTCACAATCTCGCGGTCCGGGAGTTCGAGCCCCGCGTCGGGCTCTGGGCTGATGGCTCGGAGCCTGGAGCCTGTTTCCGATTCTGTGTCTCCCTCTCTCTCTGCCCCTCCCCCGTTCATGCTCTGTCTCTGTCCCAAAAATAAATTAAAAAACGTTGAAAAAAAAAGTAAAAAAAAAAAAAAAGTAAAAAAAAAAAAAGTAAAAAAAAAAAATCTCTGGGTGATTGAGTTTTTCTGTTTACACTTCTATTCCCTTGACAAGTTGTCAGGAATTCATCTGTAGGTTTTCTGCCTCTAATAATTATTGATATTTTCTCATGACCTATCAATGGCTAATTTTTATCAATGTCGCATGGGATGGGAAAGGCACATGTCTGTTCTGCGATATGTAATTGATACGTATAATAAATCAGCTAAGTTGCCTTTTACTAATCACGTCTTATACCTCCTTCGTGTCTATTTATGTTTGGCCTATTTGTGTGTTGAAGGTTGTAGGTGGTTTACTCAAGTTTCCAAATATTATCGGGTTTCTATCTTTCTACACATCATTGGGTGGTCCCTCTTACATGAGATTTGCTAGTGTCTGTCGTAAGGTGCGGTCCAGACAACCTTAACTCTGTTCAGTGTAGCCACAGACCATATTACTTATGACCATAAACCTAGAAGCAGAACATCGGAATGTGTTCACCTCTATCACTTCCAAGTTGTGTGATTTAGGGCAAGTTCATAACACATCTCTATGTCACCATGTCCTTCACAATACAATGGGTGAAATCATAGAAACCATCTTGCAAGGGTTTTGTGACGATCAAATAGGTTACTGCATGTGAAACCTTTATAACAAAGTCCAGCACATAGGAAATACTCAATAAATATTAGTGACTTTTATAGTTTTTAATTTTTTTAATTTTTTTAGTTTATTTTTGAGAGAGAGAGCAGGGGAGGGGCAGAGAGAGAGAGAGAGAGAGAGAGAGAGAGAATCCCAAGCAGGCTCCACACAGTCAGCGCAGAGCTCAATGTGGGGCTCAAACTCACAAATTGCGAGATCATGACCTGAGCCAAAATCAAGAGTTGGACACTTAACTGACTGAGCCACCCAGCTGCTCCTATTAGCTATTTTTAATATCTGTCTCATATTTACCAATACCCCTTTGAGATTTCAGCAACCTATTGTTGGTCAATTTCAGCCTCCGTTGTCCTTGGACGTTGTCATTGCCTCTTACACCTGTAAGCCTTTGAGGAAGACTGCTACAGGATGACTTTGGGACCAGGATGGTGATCTGAAAATGCCCACTGAGCACAAACGGCACCTCCCCGAGTTCCCAGAGTCTTTCCTCTCTTCTCGTCCCTCTTCCGTAGGATGTTCACCATAACCAGAGCCTTAGAAAAGACTCTACGCCAGCACTTTATATACCAGAAGCTGGAGATTGCCTATGCCATACACAAGCCATTTCCCTTCCTCGAAGGCCTCCGAGACAACTCCTTCATCACTGAGACGATGTACAGGGTGAGTCGTGCTGACTGCTTTTCCGTGGCAGCCCAGCCCCCCCCCCCCCCACCAACAGTTACTGAAGTTTCAAACCACAAACCCTTAGAGCTTGGAAGGTCTAGTCCAAAATGTTCATTCTCGGGGAAACATGGGGTTACAAGGGCAGCCATACAAACGACTTCGCCCCACGTGCCTTAAAATGAGAGAAATTTATTCTCTCACAGCTTGGGAAGCCAGAAGTACAAAATCAAGGTGTTGGCCGTGTTGGTTCCTTCTGGAGGCTCCAAGAGAGAGCCTGTTCCCTGACTCTCCTACCTTCTGGTGGCACCAGAAATCCTTGTAGAAACTTCACTTCCAATCTCTGTTTCCATCTCTACATCAATCTCTCCATCAGCTCTTCTTTCCCTCATCTTTTCTTTTTCTCTTCTCTTCGAAGGACACTTGTTATTGTGTGTTAGAGCCCCCCTAATCCAGGATGATCTCTTCTCAAATCCTAACTTAATTACATCCGCAAAGACCCCTTTTCCAAATAAGGTCACATTCACAGGTTTCAAGTGGACCCATCTTACTGGAGGGTGGCACCATTCAACCCACCAAGGGTACCCTCCCAATTCTTAAGAGCTTGTTGTACGCAGTCCTTTCAGACTTGAAGCAAAGCAGGCATTGGAAGATATGGCTATATGGACAAAAATGGCATTCTTTTCATGATTTTTGTTTTTTATGCATTTCCTGAGCCCTAAGCCCAAGAAAGGGCAGCAGTGGTTGAGTGTTCTTCTCCCAGGCTTGGCCTGGTTGGCTCCAACCCTTCTTCGGGTCATAGCCCAGATGTCACTCCTCAGAGAGGATTCCTTAACCCACTCATCTAATTGATTTCCCATAGAAATCTATGCTTTCCCTTCATAACACTTCTCTCAAAAGCAACGGGGCATTTCTTTAATTTGTGTTTATTATTGAATGCTCATCTCCTCCACCCGACAGCGTCCCTTCCCTCACTATGGGTAGCACCACGCTGGTCTTATCCACTGCTATATACCCAAGGACAACCCTAGTAGGTGCTCAGTAAGTGTTGTGCAATCAATTCTCCTGCCGTGTTTCTCCTTTTGGCCAACTTCTCAGGAAGAGGAGTTCTCTGGATGATTTCCTTGTTGGCTAGAACCCATTCAGGCCATCTCAAGTCAAAGAGAGAGAGAGTAAGAGAGAGACAGAGAGAGAGACAGAGAGATCAAACAGAGGCTAACAAGCGATCAACAGAATTGCCACTTGTGACCAACTAATTGGTCCTTTGCTACAGAGTTCTGCCCAGAGCCTGAGAGACATAGTTACATAGTAGGAGCCTTTGACCACCTTCCCTTCCCTCAAATTTCTCTCTGCCCTCAAATATACCTAAAATAAGGTTCACAAAGCAGACTTATTTTAAAGACGGCTAAGCTATTTATTCCTACGACCAACCATCCAAAAATGGGTGAAGTTCTGGAAGTAAATATGTGTAACTGTGACTTCTCTGCCTTCGAGTCTATCTATACGTTTGTGTTAAATTCCTTGTCAGAAGAATGAAATACTATTCTTACACTGTAGCAAACCACAAACGTAAAAGAAACTTCCATTCCATTTTATGACTGTTCATCACCATCCTTGATGCCATTTTTTAAGGAATCCATGGAAGCCTACAGAAGTCAGGTCCCTGTACCCAGACTGGTGTACAATATCCTCAGCCACCTGGAGAAGATGTTCAACCTGTCATTTCTGCCGATGCTGTTCAGCCGAATTAACCTGCGTGAATACCCCGACCTGACGAGGATCCTCAAGAGCTTCAGAAGTGGTATGAGTCTTTCCGAATATCTCTCGGGCTGTAGGAGCAGGGACCAGAAGTTGCTTTGCTCCAAGCGTGGGTTGGCTTTCAGCCCCGGGGGCGGTGCCCCTCAACTGGCCGGTTCTCTGGGGAGGTAAGAAGCGGACTCTCTCGCAGTGCGGCAGGAAGAGCCGTCTCTGGCCCCACTTCTCTAAGATGAATTTCTAGAAGACACAAACATTTCTGTCTTACCTGTTCTACGAAGTGGGGGAAAGCTGTACCGTTTAGCACCCTGGACAGTCTCTAGGGAAGGAAAAAGGTGACTGAAATGCAGTTACAGAGACTCAGTCTGGCAGAAGGATAAGGAGGGCCAGAGGGGAAGGGAAATGAATAGGGATGGATAATAAGTATCTCTCTCTCTCTTTTTTTTTTTTTTGAGTACTTACTATGTACCAGGCATCGTCCCAAGCACTGTAGAGGGTTATCTCACATCATCTTTATTTTTTTTTTAACATTTATTTAGTTTTGAGACAGAGAGAGACAGAGCATGAGTGGGGGAGGGTCAGAAAGAGAGGGAGACACAGAATCTGAAACAGGCTCCAGGCTCCGAGCCGTCAGCCCAGAGCCCGACGCGGGGCTCGAACTCACCGACCGTGAGATCATGACCTGAGCCAAAGTCGGAGGCCCAACCGACCGAGCCACCCAGGCGCCCCTCTCACATCCTCTTTAAAACAACCCTGTGATGTCATTATCAGCCCCACCTGACAGGTGAAGAAAGTAGAGCTCAGAATAACCTTCCCCAGGTTACTTGCCTGTGAAGAGCAGAGCGGGCGTCCTACTGGGTCTCCTCACTCTGGGGCCTGAGCTGTCAATCCTTCTTCCCAACGAGGCGGAAGGCGCCGCCTAAAGCTGGAGGAGAGGGGAGAGGGAGCTGGAGGCAGAGGGTATGAGAAGGAAAGGGAACGTGGAAGCACGCTGTGAACGAGAAAGAGCTGGACAAATACAGAGCAGGAGAAAGAGCGAGGACAGAGCTGGGAAGAAAGAAGCCAGGGCAGGAGGAACAGGTGACACCATCGTTTTGGGCTTGCGGATAAACACTTTGGCCAAGGCGCACGATTCGCTTCCCCTCTGCACTGGGGGCTTACTATGCAGCTCACACTGCACTGGGACCTTACTGTGAGTGGGGTCAGCGCTGTTGACAGCAAGAGGTTCCTCCCCAGGAGAAATGACTCCTTGAGCTAAAGGGGCGGCAGGGCGCAGGTGCACGCGGGCCGGTGCTCCCGGCGGCAGCCAGGCAACGCGGGGAGGCCTGGGTTCTCAGAGGCCACGCTAAGTCAGTCCGAGGGCCAGAGGCACCACACACCGCTGTGCTCCCCGACCCGGCCGAGCTCGAGCGTCTTTCTGGATCTGTAGCCCTAGGCTCGTGTTCTGAGCCCCTCTCCAGAAACCCAGCTTGCTTTCCTTTTTCTGTTCACTGGTCGAGACGACTTAACTTCTGAAATAAATGATGGAGAAGAATCGTAAGAGAAACCTGGCCACGGGAGGCATAGCGTGCAGAAAGGCGAGGGCCTGGGGTGTTGAGGATGGGGAGGAAGTTTGCTGTGGCCCATCCCAGGGTCCAAGGCAGGGAGGCACAGCAGCACAATCTGCACAAATGAGCAGAAACCAGAGTAGACAGAATGCACCTTGTGAAGGAATCTCTATTTTATCTTCTTTGCTACAGGGAGGTGTGATGTGTTTACTTATTAAAACAGGGACACGTATTCGAATTGTACCATTGTACAAGATAGTCTAAATTCCGAAACCAAAATTAAAGAAAAACTTAAGAAGATTAAGTCCCTGAGGACTAAGTCAACTTCATGTGTGAAACGACTTTGGTCTTAGCCCAGAGATTGGATGCAGTTATATTTGAACTGAATGCCCCAAATCAGTAGCACAGAGTAGAAATGGGCCACGAGTGGATGATGCTGGTGATAAATCAGTTCTCCACACCTAGGGGAGAATGAACCAACCACCCCATGCCCCTGACCCTTTGGAAGTCATGTGTGAAGAAATTCCCTTCCCCAAATAATTCATTTATTTTATTTTATTTTTAATGTTCTTTTTTTTTTTTTTTTTGAGGGAGAGAGCATGAGCAGGGAAGGGGCAGAGATGGGGGACGGGGGGGACAGAGTATCCAAAACAGGCTCTGTGCTGACAGCAGAGAGCCCGATGAAGGGCTCAAACTCACAAACCGCGAGATCATGACCTGAGCCGAAATCAGAAGCTCAACCTACTGAGCCACCCAGGCGCCCCTCCCTTCCCCCAAATAATTCGGAGTCCCCGGGGTGTTGATGTGTGCTCCTTCACCAATCCCAGTTGTCATTTCCTACGGAGGATGGAACAGAGCCGGGCTTACCCTCCTTGAAGTCCCAGCCAACTCAGCCGAAGGGAGCTCCCTCCAGACCCTGCTGCCGTTGCCCCCACCCCAACACCGATCACAGAGCCTCTCGCCCCGTGAGCCCAGTGTCAGTGAGCCCAGCGCATCCACCCAGCACAGCACTGAGATCCAGACTGAATCATCCGGCCCTCCTGGCCCTGCCGTGGCCCTCCCCAGAGCCACCCAGGAAGGAAGGATCACTCCAGGTGAGAAGCAGACCTTGTCCAACACCTGTGTATCCCCAGCAGTCGTGTCTAGGACTCCAAGGGTACCTGCAGTCGTGTCTAGGACTCCAAGGTCTCACCCTTTTGTTAACCTGGTCCATCCCATGTGCCCACCTGCCACACACAGCCCTTCCCGGCACTTCCAGGGGCCTGGGTAAAGTCAGGAGCCTGAACACCGGCTTCCCACCCTTGGAACAGCCCCACCCTCTGCCCTTGGGCCCTGATGCTTCTGGCCTGGGTGTTTTTAATCTCCTCCCTGACACTCTGTCCCCATGCCCTGTAATGATTTTTTCTTCCTCTCTTCAATGACCGATGACAACTTAACATCCTGCATAAATGCTGAAGAAGACTCACAAGAGGGACCTGGCACTCCGCCTGCCTCTGTGCAAGGTAATGTTGCTTGGGACTGATTTAGTTCAATTCGAGGCGGGCATGAGGGGCAATCATGCACCTGTCGACCCAGGGGCTTGTGGCAGGAGCCCAGGGAAAAAGAACTGAGTGTGACAAAAGAAAAAGAAAACAAAGGACTGATGCTCCAACTCAGCACTGGAATCCTTGTCAGGGGTGCCTCCACGACCAGTCTGATGCTGTGATGCCCAACTGAAAAGTGTTCTTAAATGACATGTAACGTGTGCAGTACACCCCTCTGTGACCCTTTCTCAATTGCTCAGGCTCTGGTTACAGGGGCCTTTCAGTTTCAACCACGTCCATTTTTATATGGCTTGGATTCTAAGAGTAATGTTATTGAAATTATTGGAAAAGATGATAAAACATTTAAAGACCTGACGGACCTGATTTAGCTTCCAAAATTGTTTCTAATCTCCCCAGCCATCATCATGAAGGACTCTGATAACATTAAATATAACCATGGAGTACTATCGGGTGTTGTCAAAAATGGTATCGTGGATTCTGAGTTCTCCAATACTGAGAATAAAGGGCTCTATTTGGTTCAAATGTTTCCTTCACTCCTCTAACACCTAACATCCAAATAAGGTTAACATAATCATGAAGCCAATAGCAATGGAAGACTCCATCTGCTAGATGAGCGAAAGAAAGCCGTAATTAAATTATTCAATTCGTAGGTAGTGAGTCACTATATGATACACCTGAAACTAATATATGCTAACCACACAAGAATTAAAATTTTTTTTAATAATAAAACAGAAAACAAATTAGTAAGTAGCTAGTTGATTGTTGACTCCCCCCTCTTTCCCACCCTTACTGGGCATTGGTGTTCCATTGGCCCCGCCACGTTTACTGGTTGGAATAGACTGTTTTTGTTCCTCCTCCCTCTGGTCCCTGTTTGCTGGTCCTGGGATCTGAAATTCATCTTCTTTCTCTGTTCAGTGTGCGGTAACAACCCGAGGCCCCAAATAAAAGATAAGGAAATGCTCAAGAGATGCCCCACCCTCCCTCAGGCCCCATGCCAGGAAATGTTGATGCGGACAACTATAGCTTGCCTTACCTCTCATGTCTACCAAGAGGAGGGGTCATTTGGATCTTCTCAAGACAGGGCTCTCCTTGCCGCTCTTGACCACCATCTTGGCCCAGCTTCCAGCTGCACACCCAGCCCTCAGGAGCTTGGATGGGCAGGAGATCCTGGGGAAGACAAGGGAGATGAGTCTGGAAAAGGTAGACTTGGAGGAGGGGCACCATAGACGAGCGAGCCCAGTAGCACCCACAGGACCTAGACTACAAACATCACTAGGAGGTCTACTAAGGGAGAAAATTCATCTGCGTGAGGGCTGTGGCAGGACCCCTGGGGACAGGACAGGGGACTGAGCCAGAGCCAGACTGTGTGAGTCAGCCACACTCTGAGGTGCTCAAAGACATTGTGTGGCCCTGACACAGATGGCCCAGATGCGGACGGTTCTTTTTCTGAGCCCTCATCTTGACTGTGGAGAATGTTCACCTTCAACCCTCATCATTTCTATATTGTTTAGATTTTTAAGAGTTGATCAAAATAATTTGAAAGTCAACAAACTATTTAGGATGTCTAATGACTGCTTGCCATCTGCCTCAGATGCCTATCCTAAGGAGCCCAAAATTTGAGACAGATCTCATTGAACCGTGTAAACAAGAAGAAGGTGGCAGTCTTACTTGAGATTTGTTATGGCTTCAAACCCTGCGGTCTTCTTAGTGCAGCAAAAACAAGAACTTCGCATTTATTTACTATTAACAGGTGCTGGCAAATAGAGACTAGCTCCTGCTTTCTTGTACACAGAAATATAGAAGGCACTTAGCCTCTTTCACTATTTTTCAAGGTGAAGTAATGATAAGGAGAGAGGTTCAAAAATATCCATTCACAAATCTTAAGGACTAGCATGTATTTTTTATATGGCAAAGACATTCCCCTTCACTGAAGCCAGTGACCTTGACCAGAATTCAAGATCAGCACTCTCAATGCTCGCAGCCTTATCCCCTGCATGAGGGTTACTGAGGGCCCCTTATTCTTCTCTTCTGTCGAGTAAGGGGAGTCCCTCAAAACAGGTCAAACTGAGCCCTCCTCTGAGGGTGGGGATATCACTGGTATAGCCACACTGGTAAGTGTAACCACAAACCGATCAAATCAAGGCAGGGCAGACTTTTCCTTCTGCCTGTTCCAAGCTCTGAATCGAATTCTGTTTCCTTTGATAGAGATAAGAGATGTCTCTCCTGAACCAAATGACCCCAAAGAGTTCCAGGGGGCATCCATCACACTTCCCAACAAGAAAGGTAAGGGAGGGTTACCGCTCTCCTGTCGACCCCAGGAGCATGACTGTGGAGTGACTTTCTGTTTTTCTGATCGTCTTTTGTCAGAAGCACCCACCATGTGATTGGAGTCACGATGCTCATTACAGTTTGTTTCTGTAGCTCCCATTCGCTGCATCTTCCTTGAAGGCCTTCATTGAGAGCGTAGGGAAACCGGACGGCACTGGGGGCCATTGAAATACATATCCATTGCAATCGCCTGCTCTGAAACAGTCAAGGTCTCCTTTACCCACAACTTCTTGGAGGGTTAGTCACACCTCCTCTTTAACTGAAAGTTGGTTCCCCGAGAGGGCACTGCTTTCTCGTAAGACAAGGCTGCCTATTATCTGCTCTTGCTCACCTCATGGTGGGAGACAGGGTGGATGTCCACTGCTTGCTACATACTGCCCCTGACTAGCCCTTTGCTCCTCTGCCCTCCATGTGAATGAAATACTCCCTCCGTCTTAATCACGGTCATCCTTAACTTGTCCCTATTTCCCCAGCAGACCTCTAAGGCTACCTTAGAATTTTTCTGTCAGTTCAAGTCCTGCTATCATCCTGGACACCTTGAAGGTGTCCCATCCAACAGACCCATCCAATACTCTGGTCCCTCAGAACTTTCCTCTGCTCTTTTCCAGTGACTTTTTTCTGCACCGATTCTTGGCCTCCTGGACCCAAAGACAACCATGGGTCCTCTCATCGTTGAGGCCTGGCTCCACCTCCCAATAATTAATTTCAGAATTCTTTTTTTTTTTTTTTTGACATCTAATCCTTGAAGTCTGCTCCTTCTACAGCTATGGTTCAACCTCCAAACTCTCCTCTCCAGCCCAATCTTAAACAATTAACTCAAAAGTATCCCTGCCTGATTTCTCCCTTACCACTTGTTCCCTCTGGAGCTGTTCTTCAGCCTCACTTGGATGACCAGTCCATTGGCTTTTCCCTTTTCTGGTTCATCATATGCCTCTCTTCATGCCCCTTCATACCAGGTGAGAGGCCACGATCCATTGCTTCAGTAACTTATTGCTGGTATCTTAATCAACCTTGCCTCTCTGCCTTTTCCTAGAACCCTCTGGAGGGTCTTGGAGGTACCCATTATCTGCTTTCTGCACACTGGGTATGAAGGCAGGCACTTCGCTATGGGGAAAACCACACAGCAGGGCAGAGCTCATGTGTTGTGCCTTCACGAGCCCAGGGTAGATGATCCTTCTACACTGCCCGACAATTTCACTTCCTGCAATGATCCTTTCCAACCCTGAGCTTTTTTTTTTTCAACCTGCTGGCCCCCCTCACCACCTCCTTTTCTTCTTTTTTTAAAATCTTTATTTTATTTTATTTTATTTTAACGTTTATTTATTTTTGAGACAGAGGGAGACAGAGCATGAACGGGGGAGGGTCAGAGAGAGGGAGACACAGAATCTGAAACAGGCTCCAGGCTCTGAGCGGTCAGCACAGAGCCTGACGCGGGGCTCGAGCTCACGGACCGTGAGATCATGACCTGAGCCGAGGTCGGCCGCTTAACCGACTGAGCCACCCAGGCGCCCCTCCCGCCTCCTTTTCTTAACAGACTACTTTTCCTCTTACTACACCAAAAGGTATTGGATGGGAATACCCTCACTTCCTGCTACCAGCCTGCATTTGCCCCCTCCTCTCCACTTCCCTCTTTCTCTCTAAGGCAATCCTTCTGCCTCACCTGACCGTGTCCATGACCCCTCTCTCCTCTGAGAATTCAGCATCTCCCTGTCACGGGATCTGCATTCAGTCACTGCCCAAGCCTATCACAGCTCATCAAAGGAGCTTCCTCTTGATCCTCAGCTCACTTCACCGGCTTCCATAGCTCACTCTTCCATTTCATAGCTAGAAACGAGCTACCTAAACTCATTGTCCCAATCTCTTCATGTCTCTCTCTCCTCTGCCACTTTAGAATATCTTCTCCATCATTACTCCATGAGGCAGCATCACATAAGGCCACCAATGACCTGCTCGCCACTATTGTTTGAAGACCAAAAGTGAGCGCTGAAAATTGTTGACCTTTGAGGTTGGCAGATCTATGTTTGCAGCCAGGAGAAGATCATCTGTACCCTTTCTCTTTAGGCAAGAAAAGAAAAAGAAGTATCTGGTCAACTCCAAAGAAGAGACGCCAGAAAAAAAGCCTCTCAAAAGGTAAGACGAGAGAACAAGAAGAGGTGGGAGGCAGCAGACAGCTCGTGCTTGTAGGTTAAGGTGTGGGAAGTTGAATTTCATTCTAAACGAGATGGGGAACCATCGAAGAGATCCGATCAGTGAAGTGACATGATCCCACTTTACATTTGACAAGAACAGTTTTGGTTCAGCGTAAAGGATGAATTGGAAACAGAAGAGAATGGAGGCGGGACAACCCTTGGAAAGGGGAGGACGCCATGCAGGCTGACAGAACTCTGCATTCAGATCTGGCAGTGGAGATAAGGGCCAGTTCAAGAACAGCTTGGAAAGAGAGTTGATAGAACTTGAAAAATTAGGAGCTGGGGAGGAGAGAGAAACCAAGTCTTCCTCTTCAGCTTCTGGCTTGAATGGCTGGGCGAATGGTGGTGTACATTGCTAAGGGGAGAGGCAAATAATTTGGGAGGAAATCTTAGAATTTTCCATTTTTGACCTGTTCGCCTCAAGATTTGTGCTAGCTGTCTATGCTCTAGCTCTATGCTTTGTCCAAAACTGTGAAGGGTCTGAGATGGTACCCCACTTGCATAGGGCCGTTCTTTGTGTATACGACCATGCAGGAACCCCAGGCACCTGGATCAGGGGAAAGAATTCCTCACTGACATCACAACCAGCTCAACATCCAGAGTCACACTGCATTATCTACCCCCAAATGCAGACCCACAGGCAGTGAGAAGAGAGCTGTTGGAATCCTTCTGAGAGGCAGATGATATCCCATAGACAAAGGATAGAGAATGATGGGTTTTCTGTTTATAGACAGGACAAGGAAGCCATCTTCCTCCTCTCCTGAAAGGAGGGAAAAACAAAATACAAACAAACAAGAAAAAAACTTTGCTGCTTTGAGATAAGATTAAACTGATCCTCTGTCCTCACCCTCATCTTTTGGAATTGAAATGCCTCTTTCTAAGAGGCAGAGACACCCCAAGTGTCTTCAGCCTTTATTACAGATGATCCACATTCTGGGCTTCATCCCTTTTGATGTGTAAATACCAATGGAGAGAGGGCTCCAGTAATCCTGGTACTTTGGGACTTAGCTTAGGAAGCTAGCCCTGCTGTAGGCATTTGGCAATCTCAGGAGAGGGGAAGACTTATTATCCTTTTGGATCAAACAGCAGTTTACCAGCTACAGATCTCATTCTCATGGTGTATGAAAAGCAAAATGTTCCTAGGGATGTGAAAGCAAGCATTCCCTGTCTTAATTCTGTATACATTTTCATGCCTCAGGAGTCTAGGGCTTTTCACAGAAGTACTGAGAAATCAAGGGAGCTTCATTTCCCCCACAATAGGGAGAGGGGAAAGTGGGTGATGGGCATTGAGGAGGGCACTTATCGGGATGAACACTGGGTGTTGTATGGAAACCAAATTAACAATAAATTATATTCTATAGAAAAATAGAAAAAAAATTTCCCCCACAATATGCAAATCTGGCACTCAATAAAAAAATCAGATCCAAAGATATAAATGTGAGTCCTCGGCAAAATAAAAGTATCCAGATCCGTGGGAAAGAGAACCCTAACCCTTACACCCTTCCTTCTGTCATCGTCATTGTAAATCCTCTCTGTCCTAGCCTCACACTCGACCACGCAGCCCCTCGATTCTTTGATACCTTGCACTTTTCCCCTTGGAGGCAACTGGGGAAACTTGGATCCCTCCTGATCCACAAACAGGTCCTCGGGAATCTGGAGAAGTACGTTATAGCACTCCTTGTGTGCCAAAACAGGCTACCTGGCCATCTTTACTCGGATGTGGGCACCTCCAGGAAGAAGGTGTCAGACATGGCCCAGGAAAGAAAGCCCTCTGCTCTGGGAGTCTGGTTAATTTCAACAGGTTGCACAGGGCTGAGGGCAGATGGTGAGTCTAAGGGAGAAAGAAAGGTGTGCACAAGAAAGATACAATTGCAGAGAACTAGCAGGAGAAAAATGAGGTACAGGGGTACAGAGATCTCAAAGGGGCTGGGGGCATGGGAGGGGGAGGAGGAGCTTCCCAGTGAAAGGGCACCCCAGTGCCTTCACTGGAGGGCACCCCAGTGAAAACTATTCACAAATCACTATTTGGCCCAGGGAGAGCCTCACCTGAACACACAATCCAAAAAAAGCTCCAACTGATGGATCAGGCGACTGAAAGGAAGGACGATTCAACCAGCAACTCAGAGGTCATAACAAGGGCCCAAAAGGCAAGGACTGGATGTACACAAACCTCTGGACCACAGGGTAAGGCTGGCTACCGAATCTGCTATAAATGCTCCATGTGGGAGGGTCTTTCTCGGGACGGACATGGGGTTGGGTGGATGTGTGAAGGAAACGGTAGAAGAAGGGAGCGATGCAGACAAGACGGCAAGGAACTTCTGGGCTGGGAGTGGTTGTGGGTAGAAGCCAGCGTGCTCCCAGCCCACAGGTCACCTCTACATGGACTCACGTGACCACTTCCCAGTGTCTACTGTTTACATTTCCATTAGGAGAGCCACCACAACTCCGCTGAGTCTGGGGGCTCCCGTCTTGATTCAAGCTGCCCCCATACAAAAAGTGGCACCACTCCTCAAAGTGCACACACTCCCAGGAGTGTTTCTTAATGGCTTCTTTATGGAAGTGAAGTGGCTTAGTCAAAGAGTCTACATGTTTAAGATTAGTACATACCAGGGCACCTGGATGGTTCAGTTCGGTTAAGTGTCGGACTCTTGGTTTCAGGTTAGGTCATGATCTCACAGTTGGTGGGTTTGAGCCCCATGTCAGGCTCTGTGCTGTCAGTGTGGGATCTGCTTGGGATTCTCTCTCTTCCTCTCTCTCTGCCCCTTCCTCTCTCTCTCTCTCCCCCCCTCTCTCTCTCCCAAAATAAATAAATAAATTTAAAATAAAATAAAGCACATACTGATGATCAAATTATTGCCAGTTTAGACTCCCATTAACATCATACAGATGCCATTTTCCCTACACCTTCACCAAAACTGGAAACAATTAAGAGTCTTCTGTGTTGACAGATTAAAAGCAAAGAATGATATTCCACCCATGTTTTCCTTTGGATTTCTTTGCACCATGCCTGTGGTTAAATATGCTGTGGTAGATTGTATTACTACTCACTGGTATCTCGGAAGGTTATACACTCTTGCCCTGTGGACTCCAGAATGGCCATGTCACTTGACTTGGCCAAAGAAATGTGGACAGAAGTGTGAGGGTCGCTTCAAAGCCAAAGCTCTAAGAGCCTGTGTATCATCTTTATTTCTGCCACGGGACCAACAATGTTCTAGACACAAGTTGCTTTGTCCCCAGGATCCGTGTGTGTCAATAACGTGGAACCTCATCTAACTTGTGATGAGTGAGTAGCACAAGGGAGAAGTAAAACTGGGTTGTTTTCAACCAACACTTGGCAAACTTTTTCGAAAAGGGGCCAGATAAGAGCTTTGCTGGCCCTACAATCTCTATGGCAACTACTCAACACTGCCATTGTAGTATGAAAGCAGCCAGAGACAAATATGTAAACAAATGCACCTGTCTGTGTTCCAATAAATCTTTATTTACAAACACAAGCATTGGACTTATTTGGTCTTCATGCTATTATTTGCTGATACCTATAATTAACCACTGAAATTTGGGAGAGTCATAATTTATCATAACACCACCTAGCCTCTTTCTACTAAGATAGCTGTTTGTCAAATAATTTTTTATTAGAAGTTTTTCCTTTGAGGTTCACTTGTTCGTATTTGCCCATTTTCGTATAGGACTATTCGTCTTTCCGTTTGATCGATTATGGAAATCTACTGTTTGTTATCTCATTGAAATGTTTCTGCTTTTGTTTTTATTTTGTAACTCACTTGAGAAATTTTTGGTTGTGGAGAATTTTTTTGTAAATTTGGGTAGACAAATCCGTTTGTCTTTTCCAAGATGGTTTATGCCAGAGTTTCTCGACCTTGACCCTTACTAGCATTTGGGACTGAATAATTCTTTGTCATGAGTGCTGTCCTGTGTCTCACGAGATACTGGGCAACATCCCAGCCATTAGATGCCAGTAGCGTCTTCCTCCCAGTCATGAGAAACAAAAAGATTTCCCAACATTGTCAAATATCCCCTGGGGGACCAAATCAACCAGCATTGAGAACCATTGTTTTATGCCCTATATTTCTTCCTTAAAAAGTCCTTTCTATGTGATATTTATAAGTTTATATCCTTTATCTACTTCTAGTGTTTGTATTAAATCCATATGTACACATTATTATATTGATTATTATATGTTAATATATATTACCTTATGAAAACATGGTTTCTGTAATGTTTTTAGCCTTCCTATCTATCTATTAACATGAACTTGCTATTCCTCCATGATCAATGCTATAATGTTCCTTTCATAAGACCCACGTCTTGGGGAGCCTGGCTGGCTCAGTCGGTTAAGCATCCGACTTCGGCTCAATTCATGATCTCGCGGATTGTGAGTTCGAGCCCCCCGTCGGGCTCTGTGCTGACGGCTCGGAGCCTGGAGCCTGCTTCGGATTCTGTGTCTCCTTCTCTCTCTGCCCCTCCCCCGCTTGTGCTCTGTCTCTCTCTGTCTCTCAAAAATAAATAAATGTAAAAAAAAAATTTTTTTTTCAAAGACACATCTATCTTGTCTCTCCAAAGTGATAGAAAGACAGAAGAAATTACTTGAAAATAGTTGATATATAAAGCATATAAATCTATGTTTCCAATTGTAAATGACATTAATTTTTTTTTTTAGAAAAGAAAAGGAACAACGATGTCAGTTCAAGTTCAACCAGAAGGTGTCAGAAAAATATTCCCCCAAAGGGTAAGTAAGCCAGAGACAGGGACTGGCCGTCAGACATCACTGGCGCCCTGGCCACCTGCCGATTGTTTGTGTCCTCTCTTCCTCCTCTTTCCCTCCCATCTTCGTCCTCCTCCTCCTCTTCCCCCTCCTCCTTTTCTGTGAGCATTCATTTCTCTTCTGCCTTGATAACATTTCTTCAGCACTGTCCCCTCTCACTCTCCCTTCCCTCTTTAGGCTCCGGCGACATTGGCATTCCTCCTCCCCGCCGTGAATTTATCATTGAAGTAGAACAGAGGCTACTTGAGGTAGGGTCCGCAGACTGGTGCCATCCACAAGTCTGTTGGTTGCAAGTCTGCAAACATAAAGAGCTTATAAACCAACCGTGACACTGAGCACCCCGTTTTCACAGCAGGACCTCCTCAGCGGAGATGCCTTATTTCTATTGGATCAAGCTCCTGTCTTGTCACGCGCCGGCACATTGAGTAGCACTGGTGTGATGCTTAAGAAAGATGCACGTACCGTAAATGTACAGCCTGAGGAATTAACACAAAGGCAAAGCCCACATGTACTTAGCGCCTAGGTTAAGAAACAGAACATAGCCCACACCCATAATCCCATCCCCACCTACACCCCGAGGGTCACCACCAGCCTGATTTCTCAAAGCATAGGCTCTTTGACACTGGATGCTTCGCCCTCCTTTCCTGCCCAGGGCTTCCTCGGTGTGCCCCCCTCACCCACCCGTTCCCCGAAGCTGACCCCCCTTGTTCTTCTTCCCTTTGCTACACATCCCCAGGCCTCACCTTGAACTAAGCGTTCTCTGTCCCAGCAGGCAAGGGCAGGTTTTCCTGACCCGCCTTCGTGGAACCCAGCGTTTTTTTTTTTCTTCACGGCACTTGTCACAACTAAAATTAACTGTGTACATCCTGTTCACTGTGTGAAAGTCTGATGAGGTCAGTAAGTGGTCGGTCTTGCTCTTTGCTCTGTGCCCAGTGTTCCCGTGCCTCACACAGTGTATACTTAAATAACTGTGCAATCAATACCTTATCTGTTCTTCTTCATGAAGTGTGACTACCAATATGAGAGATTCCATGTACTCAGAGAATGCACTTGTGCGCATTAGAAAAAGTGCCCTTTCCTCAATATGCTTTACCCACATCTGTCGGAGCTGACTCCTAAAACCAGGTCCTTTGCTGCCCTCTGACAGAAGGTCCTCGTAGAAAGTATCCAGCTCTGGGGCGCCTGGGTGGCTCAGTCGGTTGGGCGGCCGACTTCGGCTCAGGTCATGATCTCGCAGTCCGTGAGTTCGAGCCCCGCGTCGGGCTCTGTGCTGACAGCTCAGAGCCTGGAGCCTGTTTCGGATTCTGTGTCTCCCTCTCTCTGACCCTGCCCCGTTCATGCTCTGTCTCTCTCTGTCTCAAAAATGAATAAACGTTAAAAAAAAATAAAACATAAAGAAAGTATCCAGCTCTGAGTATGAATCAGAGCCCTCCTTAGAGGTGGGACCCTTGCTCAGTGCACAACCCACCCAACCATACGCAGAGGCCCTGATAACAACAGAAGTGTACCCACTTTACAATTGGCAAAGCACTTTGTCCTGCGTTTTGCCATTTAGCCATCATATAAGTATCGTTCAGCTCACTTTACGGATTCAATTAGAGCATAAAAGACTTGCATGAACTAAGATCAACCTAGGTGTCCTAAGTGCAAGTTTTTTGTTCTTTGCACTGAAAAAAAGAAAATACTCCCCGGTGTCTGTAGGAAACACGAGTAGGAAGCACGAATCTAAGCAGATGCTGAGAGCTGTCTGTCAGCGTCAGCTTCTTCTGTCTCTTTAGCACTTCTGCCCTGGCCGTGCCTTCTGATTTAACGCCGGCTGTCTCTGTGTTGTTATCGACATACAGTAGGGAGTCCTGTTGAGGCATTTCTGACAGTATGAAAGGAACTGGGGGGGGGGGGGGGGTGGTCCAGCAGGTCTGGATTCCACTGCCAGTCCCACCTTGTACCGTGTGGGGATGTCCGGGAATTCCGTCTCCACCTTTGAGCCTGAGTCCCCCATCTATAAAGTGGGGATCACCATCATTGCCTTCCCTTTGATAAGTTGTTGTGAAAATAAACTACACGGTGTGTGTGTGTGGCCTTTACTATTGCCTTGATGATCAGCCACCCCATCTCCCCACGAACCCTTCGCGTTCAGATCAGGGAGCTCCAGACCTCTCCCCAGGCCATGTCTGTCCATGCATGATTTTCACCACGTGCCTTCACCCTGTGTTCTGAAAGGATTCCTGAAGTTTGTTCCCATTCTGCTTTTCTTGCCTCTGTTAGGCTTTCTTCTCGTTTCCTGCACCCTGCTTTCCATTTCCAGGAACTCTCTTTATTAATGGCTTACCTTCATAGCAGGCTCCTCATTGTTTGCTCACGCTTACGAATGGTGATCTAACAGATGTGGGAGAGCGCCAAGGAGGCCTTCCCCTCAGGGTTCCATCCTTAAAAAGCCTGTTTCCAAGACGGAGCAGGTGAGACGAAGCTAAATGCAGGACTACCGGAACAGATCAGAAAGCTGTCCCTCCATAGGCGCAGGGTAGTGGCTTTGGAGCTACCCAGGACAGAAGGTCCTGGCTGACTTGGGAAGCTGCCTGAACCAGGTAAAGGAGGGAGTTCTGCCTGTGCCCGCAACCCTGCACCCTGGCTGGCTGCCCAGAACTCCCAGTGCCGCCCACTGCTCCTGCATCTGCTTGCGAGCCTGTCTGGGACATCTGTTTTGGGACCTATACTTATCATAGGGAATGAGTTCCGTGAGACAGACAACTATGCAAGGTCCCCGATGCCCTGCTAATCCCCCTCGGGGTTTGCGGCAGTGGTCCAAAGTTACCTGTGCCTCTGCCTTGTCTCCCAAGTTAGGAATCCGCCATGGCTGGTCTTCGGTTCAACCTTGACAATAATATGCACTTACATACCCTTGCTAGGAAATTGCACAGCCCAGATCGTAAGCCCCGCCAGTCTGGCTCCTGAGGCTGAGCTGTCATCCCCTGGGCCCTATTTATTTAAGTGGGCAGAGTCCGGAGACAGTGGTGGAGCCAGCCAGTCCACGCAAGAATGCTGGCTGGCTTTTGAAACTAAGTTCTTCCCACCCCCTTCACTCCTATCCAGCCCCTGCCCCTCCAAGACTGGACATCCTTCAGCATTCCGTCCAAGGGAGCCATCTGGTCACTTCTCAGGGATCTCTGCTTTCTCGTCTGCCTCTAGTTCATATCCTTCCAAAGTAACTAACGGTTTCTTCACCGTTAGCATCGATGCCGCTTGTTTCTTTTTCCGGGGAGGCTCTTGCCTTTTCATACATTTCCTTTGGCTCTTGCAATAAGTGTTTGAAGCAAGGGAGAAAGTTGGACTGGCTGTTCTCCTAGCCTCATTCTGCACGTAACATCCTGTGTAACTCAACACAAGCCGTGGGCAGCGCCTTCTCCTCGCCCCCGGAGACGGCTCCCGCAGTCTATCTGGAATGAATTCGCCCACAGTGCGGCTGTGGTAAAAAGCGGCAGGAGTGGCTGGTATTTATTTTAAACTCTTTTCCAACTGCTTCTCTCCTGAATCAATACCCCCACATCCCTGCTCAACGTTTCACCGTTGCCAAATCTCTCCATGTGCAATTTGCAGATTAGGCTAGAGTTCTTGGCGGTGAGGGGGGGGTGGGGGTGGGGTGGGGGGTTCTCTTTTGACTCATGGAGGAAGGAACAGAAAAGCAATAAAATGAAAAAGGACGGGAGAAAATGAAGACTGACACTAATCTCTCGGTGCTGAGCGCCTCACTTACCCCGCCTTGGTGTCAATCAGGTGATAAGATTATAAACAAAGACCTTTCTTCCAGCTACCCGAGCACCAGGAAATATTCTGGGCCGGCAACTTCTATCCGGGTAGAGGGATAAACAGGTTGCTTATGGAATAGAGGAGCGGTGGGTGATAGCCAATTAGCTTACGAATTAAAACCCAGCACAGGAGCCCTATCTGCTTTACTGAACATTTTGTTTGATGCAGTGTTGGGGGCGATGGCTTTGTTGATCAGAAACTACTCTGTACACGTGGCTAATCTGCCACTCAAAATGGAGGAAGTGCTGCCAGTTAGCCAGAGGCTGTTCCCCAGTGCCATTTACGTGATTATTGTTACTATTACTGTCGTTAGAGTTCGGGGCAAGGGGAAGGCCGGAACGAGAGAAAACGAAGACTGAGTGAAACTATACTCTTCTACTTTCCCTTCTGCTTCCAGAAAAACCCGAAGACGACCCCGTGGATTTTCACTCTCCTAAACTTCCCGTGACGTGTGGTGAAGCTAAAGGGATTTTATATAAGGAGAGACTGAAACGAGGTGGGTTTCCCGATCTTCTGCTCTTTGGAACGCCCGGAGCCACTAGAAGAGAGGAAAATACCCGTGCGTCTCCTTGTCCAGGAGATAAACCCTGCAAGCTAGGCTGCAGCGAAGGAAGTGCCTTGTTAACAAGGAATTTTCGCTTCTCCGCGTCGTGGTGAACCCGGCTGCCAGGCCACTCCACCACCGTGGACCCAGTGGCCATACTTGCCGCATGCAGATGTCGCACAAAATGCAAACCCTCTCCCGCTCCCACAGGGCTTAGGGCTTCCTTCAGCCTGAGAGAGGAGGAATCCAGGCTCCCCTGCTATCCTCCCTCCCTGCAGAGAGTCTCTCTGGACCCAGGCAGGCGGAACAACCCCAGTTAGGAGTTTGGAGGTCTAGGGTGAATTCACAGAGCATGAGATTGGGTCCAGGAATGGGCCGTCTTTATCCTCCAGGATCCTCAGAGAAGTGCATTCAGAACGAGGAGGGAATTTGGTTCACCCCGAAAGAATTTGAAATCGAAGGAAAACGGGCAACTTCAAGGAAATGGAAACAGAGTGTGCATTGCAGAGGAAAGACCTTAGAAGAGCTGCTGAAGGTATTATGACAGGGGACGGATGGGTGACGGGTTTAATTCTTGCAGGATGAGCGCAATTTCAATTACAGAAATGTGAAGGAATTTCCATTAGGATTGACAAAGAGCTCAATTTTTTATAGAGAAAAGTTATGGGTGATAAAATTAGAAAGGTTGGTGCTGACCGTGGAGAACTTTAAATGTGAGCAGAGGGCTGTGAGGTCAGGAGAGGCTTAAGAAGCTTAGCCCGGGGGTACTGGGTGGGGTAAACCAGGGGAAGCCAGATTGAGACCCAGATCTCTGAGAGCTTCCCTGGGCCCTCCGCCCAGTAAAGGCCTCCTCCAGACCCAGCTTATCTGGACCCCCGGGTGACGCGTTTCTAGACCATCCTGTCCATGGGCAGTGTCTCCTCTGCACTTCCCTGGCTCACACTCAATCCTCTGAGCCACAAACAAGGCTACTAATCTCTGTGATCCCAGACCCCAACACCAGGCCTCAAAAAACACCCAAAAAGAATATCACTGGGATGAAATCACAAGGATTTTACCTACCAAGGAAGAAATGGAGAGGAGAATGTGGGTGGGAAAGGAACTGGGAAGGAAGGACTAATGGGTCTTGGGTTTGAGTAACAGGAAAAAAATGAGTTTATCAAGTGACGTTCAGAAGAAGAGCCGATTGGAGGTTGGAGCTAATGGTGTTGCTTTCAGACACCTTGGGTTTGAGACCTGGTAGGACGTCCAGGTATAAATATTCACTAGGAAGTGGGAACTTTGATATGGACGAAAGAAGAGCTTCCCGGATAACCTCGTTCATTGACCCCTTCTCTCTTTCAGAAAGGACTTTTGTTCTGTCCCCCAAGAATAAATGTCAAGAGAAAGGTAAATAGCAGGTGAATTTCTACCACATTTTCAGTCGCCATGTTGCACACTCTCTGCATCCAAAGGCTCACCTTCGAGTCCTCAAGGTCCCCGGCCCTGGGTCACCTTTACTTTTAGTCATTGCATCTTCACGACAATGGCATTGGCACGCTGGTACATGTATGTACCCCTTTTGTTTTCATAATTTGGGAGGGGGACACAAAAACTCTTTAAAATAAAGATTAGAACAAAAACTGATGATGTACATGTGTTTTAGAAAAAGAACCGGGTGTTTGGATGATGACAAACCAAAGGTGTCAGAAATAGAATGTTCTAGTTTGAGAAGTAAATGTGGTATGGAGATAGACAAAAACGGTCTGTGAAAAGAACAAGGAGACCATCCTTGATTGAACACAAAGAATTCCTCAGTTCAACGGCTCCTTATCAGTGGCCCCAAAATGGAATCGCATTTGAATTGAGCTTTGCCTCTGCATAGCATCCCTCCAGGTGAAAAGGGCAGGCATCCATTGTCTGTACCAGCTGCTCCTTCTCGTCCTTCTTTGCTTGCTTAAATATGTCCTCAAGACACAAATCTCACCCATGAACTTCCCATAAGATACGAACCTTCAGCAGAGGCAATGGTGCCTCTCCCACCGTGCCCTGAAGGGCTGGCCTGACCCTTAGCTGGATTCATTGAAAAGACAAGGTGTCCTCCCAATGCTGTTTATTGTATGAAACATCTTTTCCATGCTGATTTGCAATATCTTGATATGTACAGGGAGGCTCCTTGTAATAGCCAAAAATTAGGGAAGAATCCTGCCCATGGACAGGATGGTCTGGAAATGCATCACCCAGGGGTCCAGATAAGCTGGATCTGGAGGCGGCCTCTACTGGGTGGAGGGTGCAGGGAATGCCCTTCAGTCAATGGAAAACCACCCAAGGGTTCTAAAGTCCAGAAAGCTTCTGGACGCTTAAACTGGTAGTAATACATATGGAAGGAGCCCAGTTTTGTTTATGTGACTATGGAGGTCTATGATTGCAAATATCTGAGTGAATTGGTTATTTGGGGATAGGATTATAGGGAATATTTGCCTTCCATATTACACATTTATGTACAGGTAGAATTTTCCTAATGACCATTTATTACTTTTGTCAACAGCAAAAAAGAAAAAAAACACAATAAAGATATTTTTAATCCAGAGCTTTAATTAATGGCCCCAATATTCTAGTTGCTGCTCACTCATGATACCACATGTCAGTACATTATAGCCAGAAGCACACTTGGCCCGACCTTTCAGTCCCACCTAGGAGAAGCCACATTGGGGTAACGAGACTCAGTTTAGTTCTGACTACAAATGGGCTAATGCGGGCCCTTTCTTCAGCAACGTTGTCTCATACATCACTGTCACTCTGCCATATACCCGTTCTCTGTTGGTGTCTATCTTTGTATATGTGTACCATCAAGAGACCTGATGCCGACGCTCCAAACGTGTGTTTTGGGGTTTCCCTGCAGGACGCTGCTTCCATGACCCAAGGCAAAATGGGCACAGGCTGAGTGCTTGTGAGAACCTCCATCTCTAGAAGGGCTCAGGATGCAGACAGAAGTTGTTACTCCAATGGCATACGGTGGGAACTGAGAACAGCTTTTTGCTTTATCTTGGACAGATTCTAGAGCCTTTGACTTAAGGGATTCTCATTCAAAGTGGGTCAATTTGCAAGTAAGCCTAAATGGGCATACGTAAAATCTGTAAATGAGGAATGTGTTACCTTGAATCCAAAGGCCTAAAAGATGTTGGGCAAGAGTTGCGGGCATTGAGAGGGTCAATAATCGTTTCTTGACTGTGTCAGGGACAGAACAGCCTTCAAACGATCAAATGATGCCCAGAAATTTGCTGAGCTGATGGGGCCCTGTGCTATGTGTGCACAATGGCCTATCCCTCTCTGGGAGCTCCTTTGTGGGTCATTGTATGTTCTGAATGAGTGTGTCAAATGAGAAGGATGTCATCGGGGTAGTGTCAGACTTGCGCTCCTGGGGCAAGTCGGACGCAGTTAAGATCTTGCCTGCAGAGGGTGTGTGTGATGATAAAGCTGTCGAGACACTGCAGGGAGCAAGGAGGGCTGTATCCCCACAGCTGCAAGGCAGCTGAGATGCTGTTGGAATAGGCACCGAACAGAACTTACTGGCCAAATATGGGACAGCAAAACACTTGCCAGGTGGATGGTGCCAGTCATTTCAATAATATTGTGTGTAGGGAACTTAATGGGTGGAGCTCCTTTTGAGTAATTATAGCCCACTGAATTTAAGCAAGTTACCCTCTACCCTCGTAGGGAGTTTCCAAAGGTAAACTAGAGGGAAAACAGTTACACCTCACACCTCACTTTAACCATCAAAATTGCTGCCTCCTGGTCATAATACCCACTGCCCTGAAATATCCTGTAGTGAACGTGCATGCTCTTGCCCGACGACTAACGAAATAAGATAAAATTAAGCTTTTGACACTTAACAATCAGCCTTACAAAAAGGAGCCCACGGACCGTTCCCCTCTGTTAAGACAGTGAATGGAATCCAGTATCAATTTCAAGGCTCAAAGCTTATCATACGAGATGCAGGAGTGATTATTTCTACTCTTCCACTATCTGCCCAGTTTGGTCTGTTCTTGAACTTGAAAAGAATGAGCGGTCCCTCATGGTAGATGACTGCAACCTCAGGGCCATGGCCCAGCAGACCCAACACAACTCAAAGAGTAAGCCAGTTCGAAGAACCAGTTAGCCAACCAGAGCAAGAGACGACAGACCCCTGGTCACCAAGACTCCCTGCCTGTTGAGCCGATGTCTCGTGGTTACGTGCAGCGAGGTGGGATCGACTGGGTTCAGATATCGAAAGTGAAGATGCAACACTCACACATTTCATACCTAGCGAGTATGAAATGATTTATCACTCACATACTGAGGCTTCCTACGGAGGGCCGGGCAGGTTGCCAAGCTGGTCTGAAAATGCCTGAGTGGCGAGAGGGAATAGCTCCAGGTTTTACCATGGCTATGAGTGGGGCCAAGGTGAGAATTCCCTTGCTGGCGCAGAGCTTGTCTGGTTTGAACTTCTCTCTGAGGCCAGGAGGGGGAGCGCATGAGCCTCCTTATCGACTTGCCGACTTGCCGAGAGGTGGTGAAAGGGGTAAGAGAGAGGGGTGGGACTTGAAGCTGTCAGCAGTGGAGCAGAAAAGCCAGAGTCAGAAGGTGACCGTGCAGGTGTACGTCCTTTCTCTCGTTCGCTGTCATACCATGTGTGTTGGAAACTATCCTACTCCAGAGCCTAGGGAAGGGGGTGTTTTGTGCTGGTCACAGACTGTCCATAACCAATGTGGTTAGACGGGCCGTTGTGGTTCTTAATATAATCGCAAGGTGCCTTCCAGCAATAACCATCAGGAAACTGAAAAAAAAATTTTATTACTTTTTATTACTTACGGGACATGGAAATTACAGAGCACACCTGGGGCCATACAGTGAGGTGGCCAAGAGATTGATGGAGAGAGAGAGAGATAGAAGGAGAGAGAGAGAGAGAGAAAGAGCACAGGCGAAGGTGGGGGCCTAGGGCTTTGCAGGCTCACTCTTTATTGGTGCATTTAAAACATAACAGCTGGAATTTAAAGTGTGAGAAGAGAAAGAAAAAAAAAAAAACAAGCGATCCAAATGGTCAGTTCTTGAAACCAACCAAGATCTCTAACACAAAGGAGCCTCTGTGGGGACAGGCAGCCTGGCTCTTTATCTAGTTGTGTGGCTGGCAATGCATTTACTCCAGAAATAAGGAGATAGCTGTCTTTGATGGGGTGCTAGAACAATCCAGGCTTCGGTCAGGCACTTGCATTACAAAAAAAGGAGAAAAGAAAAAAGCTGTCAGGACTCACACCACAGAGGGACTGGGGCTCTGGATCCAACCAAGGTCTCAACTGGGAGGAGGGGGGAGGTCTGGGCTGTGGGAAGCTGGCATCTGCATCCCGGGCCTAGGCAGGTCGGGTGTCCAGTCAGAGGGCACTCCAGGGACAAAGAAAGGCAGACTGGTGAGTTTGGGATGGGAAGGCCAGAAAGTTCACCTGAACTTCAAGGTTGGCAGGGAGCCCTCTTTATGGAGTCCTGGGGCCCTCCGAAGTAGAAGAATTTGCTCCGGAAGCCTCCCCAGCTAAGACCGTGATGAATTTCATCCCCAAATCAAAGGGAATTTTTACTCTGACTGAGTGGCTAGTTTTGAGAATGGGCAAGACATTTCCATCCTTCCCGCCCTCACCCAGGTCCTTGTGCTTGTGTTGTGGACAGTTGAGGGTAGTGGCAGGATTTCTCTCCTTAGCTGTAACTGATCCCCAGCCTCCTCCATCCTCTGCTCCAGCTCCTAATGATCTATTTCCTGCCTTTTCACCTCCCAGAGGCACAGACAGAAAGGTGCCTCTTCCTGACGCCTACCTTCAGTGCAGAGAAAACATTCCCCTTGTGTGTAAAGCCCTACTGTCCATCTTGCAGGGTCAGGAGAACAGGGGCTCCTGCCTGTAGGTCTTTATCCAGCAGTAAAGATCACCTGGAGAATTTACTGGATCACATTCTAAGGCCATGAGAAAGACAGTGATTTCTGAGGCCCACAAAACAACCCATTTGTACAGCAGCCATCTGTCTTTGTGTTTCCATCAAGAACTGTTCTGGGTCTGCCCAGCACGCTTACCTGGGACGGCACACGGTGGACGGGAACAGCTCTGAACCCTGGCACGGGCGGCCCAAATACTAAGTTGTGTTGACTTCGCAGAAAAAAAAAAAGCATCTTGCCTTCCCAGGCTTGTAAAAAGAGGAAGTTGCCTAAAGCTGTGTTTCCTCAAATGTCATGTACTTCCAAAGTGCCTGGGGTCCTGTTAAAACAGATTCCAATTCAGCGGGTCTGCCTCTCTCACCGCCTCCCAGGTAACGGTGATGCCCTTGGTCCTCAGACCACGCTCTGTGCAGAAAGGGCTTAAATGACCTTCCAGTCCCTTCCGGCTCTGACAATGTGCGGTTCAAGGGGCAACTTGAGGATTCTTGCCGTCTGCTTTTCTGCGATCGATCGGTCGGAAAGGCCAGGCTGGTGCTCCATCGGCGCTCTCTCGGAGCACCGTGGTCAGCTGGAGACATCCACTCTGGAACACACAAGGACGGCGTGTTCCAAGGCCCCTCGGTGTCGGTGTGCTGTGGGTCTCACTGATGCCATCCCTGCTGCATTATCTCCGCTTCCAGGGGGAAACCTCCAAGGAATGTGAGGTGTGCTATAGAGGGGGACCACGGCTCTGCTGTGTCCCTTGTCCGAGAGCCTTTCGTGAGGACTCACATCCCGCCTGCAGAGGCTGAGAGGTTAGCGAGACCCAGCCCCGCCTTCCGCACGCCCACTCTGCCCGCTTCTGCTCTGGTCGCCCATCTCCGGGCAGAAAAGCCGGATGTGTAAGCATTGTGGCTCGGGGGTGGCCCAGAGCAGCTGGATGGGGCGGCAGCCTATGTTCCGTCTGATCTCGGTGTCTGGCATCTGGCTCTCGGAGTCTGCGACCGAGCCTCCTTGACTCCACAATGCCACTGCCCGTGGGAGGTGCCCTTTCCTGGTTTTGCAACCCTGCCTCCTGTCCCAGGGGCTTGGGAATGGGAACCGTCAGTTGTTTGTGATCTGCAACTGTTCAGAAAGGTAGGAAACGTGGCCTGGTCCGTGCATGTTACCGTGGGCTCAACAGGCTGTTAGAGGCCTTGGTCCCCAAGGGTTAAGGCCCAGATTCGACCCTTGGGCGCTGCACGCAGGACTCCCAGCAGCTCAGACAGGGAAAGGAGGACCCACCACTCACCCTGACCCTGCCCTCCACGCACGGAGCCCCCTGTTGCCACCCTCGATGGGAGGATGGTCATGGACTCGGGCCCCACGTGGGGGTCCTGGAGACTCTGGGAGGGGAGTCCCCTTCATCTCCCAGCTGTATCCATCAGCCATGTCTAAAAGGAGAACAATGGCAGCAGTAGGGACAGCGGCTGTTTCCAGGGGCCTTGCCCCCCGCTCACTTCTGCCTGTCCTCCCAGGAGCCCGCGGAGTTGCACCTTCTGCAGGATGGAGTCTTCGGGAAGGCAGCCGTGTTGCGGGAAACCTGAGGTCCTGGAGAGGCTGCTACAGCCTGAGGAGCAGTTGGTGAGCTGGGTGCGAACTCCACCTTCCCCCTGACAGCGAGAAGTCCGACGGGACGAGGGAGAGGGGAAGGGCGCCCGAGGGAGCTTTTGGCGTCTCTCTTCTGAGGATGGAGATTCGGTGCCTGAACATAGTTCGACGCACACCTCGGTCCTTTGGCAAACGTGGTTGGACGGCTGGCTGGGTCCGCCTGGGCACAGGCCCAGCTTCACTTTCTCCGAGCTGCATTTCACTGTAAAAGGTCTCTTCACATTTTACAGAAATGTGGGTTCCTCCTCTGGAAGGCCTACTGTCACCCACAAAGCTCCTTTTTTGCAGAAACCCCGCATAATATAAGTCATGTTTTATGATTCTCGTCCTCCGGGCATCTCTCTTATGTACAACTCTTTCTGGAATTTTGGAGTGTGACTCCTGCAGGCACCCCGGCTTGCAGAGAGCGGGTTTGGCTGCAGACTGTGGAGAGGGACTCCCTGGGTCCCACTCCACCCGCCGCGTCCTGGTTCTGGGACACCGGGCGACTTGCTCCGCCTCCCATGTACCTCAGTTTCATCCTCTCTTAGGTGGAAACGTCTTTCTTACAGACAGCACAGGGTTTAGAGCGCCGTCTCAGGGGACTTCGAGTCCAGCTCTACCACTGGTTAGCCTTGAAATCCTGGGTAGGCGGCTGAACTTCTCCATCCCCTGGAAATGGGGGTAATGACAGCCCCTGCATCATTGGGCTGTTGTAGGATCATGAGTTAATATCGTGGCAGTGCCTAGAACGGTGCCTGGCATAGACACGGCAGATGCTAATACCATTACCACCCTGGACATGAAGGCTTGTTACATTTCAGGATCCATTATATTACTGGATCCATTCCAGTAACAATGGCTGTGCTAATATCACCCCTTTGGTGGCTTTGTCCCTGTATTTGCGATTATGGAGACCCCTTTAAGGAAGCCATGTGGTTGGACCTGGTTAAGGAAAGGTTGACTGAGAAAGTGTATACGGTGCCGTGCTTTGTGCGGGACGTGCGCCTGATCTTTCACAACCATAAAGTGTTTTACAAGGTAAAGGGCGTCTCCTCTTTCTTTTGCACTTCCTTTCCAATTTTCCCTAATTTCCGGCACAGCAGAACTCTGCAAGAGTTGTACGGACCTTGTCCCAGAGAGAGGTCAAAAAGAGTAGGATTGCAGAAGAAAACAGCCTGTAAATTCCAGCGGTGGTGAGGACGATGTCCGAGGGGATAGCAAGCAGGACAGGGAAGAATCCTTGTAAACGGCACCTGAAAAAGCTCCATCCTCCGCTCGAGGACAGACAAGAGAGTCCCACCGAGGACAATCCATTTCATCCTGCCTCCTCGTTCAAACAGAGAGGAAAGGTAGTTAACGGTTACAGTGTTCTGCACGCCTCAGAAATACAGAAATCAATGAATGAACTAAACTTGATGAAATAACTTAAATTCCCAGAATGCTCATACTAGGATTGTTCTACTCCTAAATTTCCCAGTGGCCCCAAACATCCAGACTTGTCTCAGCTGGTGGTGGCTTCATCCTTTGTCAGTAGGGAGAGACAACTAGTTGTGCTATTGTGCAAGCCGACGCGTTCTTAACTTTACTTTGCTGAGTTTATCCTGATTTTTCCTATCATTTGTGCAGATATTTCTTGGGAAGTACCTAAGGAAGATTTCTACCTCCACCCAGCCTCCTTCCCCTTCTTCCCATGGCACAAGATGGCCTGTTCCCAAACCACAAACTGTAAACTGATGTCTGTGCAGGGAGCTGGAGGGAGAAAGAGTCTACCCATGGAGCCCCTCCATGCCTGGCCCAGTCTTAGCCTCGGAGAACGGAACGCTCATCTTTCCTTCCGAGAGTGGGGCTGTCAAGAAATGCTTTATCTTTATCTATTTTACACCAAGTTGAGGCTTTGCTGTGATCAAAATCGGCTCTCCAGCCCTGACCATTTGTCAGTTCCAAGTTAGGAACTGGGCAGAGGCTCATCCATTTCAATATTATGGCAGCAGCATTTCCCCCCCCAAACTACACACACACACACACACACACACACACACACACTGCCTGGCTGATGGGGAAGCACAGCATTCAGGACAGGGAGGGCGGGGCTCCAAAAAATGCAAGAGATTTGATGGTCCTGATTCTTTGTCCCTAGACACCTGTTAGTTTGCCTTTTTTTTTTTTTTTTTTGTCTTTCAGGCTTCTGACTTTGGTGAGATAGGATTGGACTTGGAGGCAGAATTTGAAAAGGACCTCAAAGAGATGTTTATTTTTTGCAAAGCCAATGAGAACAGCTTCCAGACTCTTTGACCCTGTTCTAGAAAAACTAAGGCACCCCAACTTCAGGATCCAGATGATGTGACCCTGGCCATCTTTAGACAGCCAGTGAGTCTAGAATGTTATTGGCTGCCCTCTTGACTCAAACGCAGAGCCTTGTACCATCATCACACCTGTCTTTTCTTTCTACACCTAAAAGTGTGTGTGTGTGTGTGTGTGTGTGTGTGTGAAATACACCTCTCATCCCCATCTAAGGCCTCTTCCTTCTCAATATTTACATCTCTCTTCTCCCACAGTATATATACTCATCTGTTCAACTAAAACAATACTACAACAATAGCTTCAGAATTTCTACCCTCACATCACTATGAAAAAGAAACTAAACTGAATTCTAAAGTTGTATGCAATTGATTTTTGTATATATATATATATGTGTGTGTGTGTGTGTGTGTGTGTGTGTGTGTATTTCAATATCATTGCAGAGAGTGTTTTTCAGAATTTTTGTTCCTATACTTATGAAAGAGGTTGATCCTCACACTTCCATGTCCTGTCATAATCAGATGTAGGGCTACCCCAGCTGGGTACGATAATCCCTAACATCTTCTACCTTTTTATATGCTCGGGAATAGTTTATAATGTTTTCAAAGAATCAGCTCATAAAATTATATAGCCCATCATTCTTTTGAGAAGTAATATTGACCATGATCTCTGCTTTTTCATGGTCATTCAACTATTCAGGTATTCTCTTGCTTTTGAATCAAGGTCCACTTTTATAGTTTTCTATGAAGGCATTCATGCATGTGTTGTTTGTAGTTAGCCTTATTTCTGCCATATCATTTTATTCCTTCTCTTTGGAATACTTTCCCATGATTTTTGTCAACATTTTCTTTGTCTTCACCTTCTACTCTGGAAGGCATCTGTAACAGTTTTTAATTCTCCCAATATTTACCCGCAAGTTTTGTGAATGTATTTTTAACTTATTTTTTAAATGTCAGAGCCAAGGGGCACCTGGGTGGCTCAGTGAGCTGAGCATCTGACTCTTGATTTCTGCTCAGGTCATGATCCTAGGGTGGTGGGATCAAGCCCCATGTTGCACTCTGCACTGACACTGAAGGGCCTGCTTGGGATTCTCTCTCTCTTCCCCCCTCCCCCTACTTCTAAAAATAAATAAATAAATAAACTTAAAAAAATAAAAAATAGGGGTACTTGGGTGGCTCAGTCAGTTGGGCATCTGACTTCAGCTCAGGTCATGATCTCACGGTTCATGAATTCAAGCCCCGCATCAGGCTCTGTGTTGACAGCTCGGAGCCTGGAGCCTGCTTTGAGTTCTGTGTCTCCCTCTCTCTCTGCCCCTCCCTTGCTCACTCTCGTGTCTCTGTCTCTGTCTCTGTATCTCTCTCTCTCTCTCAAAAATAGGTAAAAAATAAAATAAATACAATAAAAAATAAAATAAAATATCTTTAATGAGCCACATATTTAGGCCAAAGTGTTTTTCACCTTTTGTACCTCTCAGTCCCCTTATTCCAGTCTATTCACTGTTTTACGACGTAGCTCTTTATGATAATTAGTAAATGTTCACTTTTACTCTATATTAATTATTTTAATTTTATTCAATTATATACGTCATTACTTTGTTATTTTTACATTGCATAAATCATTTGTTATGTCAAATATACACCAGAATTGAAAAGCAAACGTTAAAAATGTGTGTAATACAATCACCCATGTTCGTGAGAGCAATATCAATGGTGTGAATTAAAGTCTTTTTTTGCCGTGACTTTGCCTTGCTTCTTTTTCGGCTCCTTCTTCCCATCAGTGAAGTATATGTTTAACTAACTTTAAAAGAAGGAGCACCTGGGTGGCTCAGTCGGTTGCGCGTCTGACTTCAGCTCAGGTCATGATCTCATGGTTCATGAGTTTGAAATTTAGCATCGAGCTCTGGGCTGACGGCTCAGAGCCAAGAGCCTGCTTCAGATTCTGTGTCTCCTCTCTGCCCACCCCCCTCCACTCACACTCTGTCTCTCTCTCTCTCAAAAATAAATAAAACTTGGGGCGCCTGGGTGGCGCAGTCGGTTAAGCGTCCGACTTCAGCCAGGTCACGATCTCGCGGTCCGTGAGTTCGAGCCCCGCGTCAGGCTCTGGGCTGATGGCTCAGAGCCTGGAGCCTGTTTCCGATTCTGTGTCTCCCTCTCTCTCTGCCCCTCCCCCGTTCATGCTCTGTCTCTCTCTGTCCCAAAAATAAATAAACATTGAAAAAAAAAATTTTTTTTAAATAAATAAATAAATAAATAAATAAAACTTAAAAAAATTTTTTTAAGGAATTTTAAAAGAAGAGTTTCCGGGTGGCATGTTTTCTGAATCTGCACAGCTCTGAATGTCTTCTTTTGTTTTCCTAAATTCACTACTGGGGTACAACATGTATTTTATCACAACTTCTCACCTTCGAAATCGATTTAGACTTTGGCCCACTGTGGGCATTTTATCCTACAACGGTGAAGCCTGCATTCAGCCAGAATTCCATTTCTTTGTCGGTATGTGGACACATATCCAGTTTCCCCTTTCCCTCTATCGCTATATATTTTTGACAGGATACGATTCAATGTAATATTCTTATCATTGATCTTGCCTAGCACACCGAGCCCTTACAATATACATCCCTGCTTCCTTTTTTTTTAGCAGCCGCATTAAATCTTTCTGATCCTTTTGTTCTGGGCTCTCTTTCAAGAACATCTATTATCCGTATGCTAGCTATCCATTCTCTGTCCTCCTTACTTATCATTTTAAAAAAAGAAAAAATAAATTCTGGGAAGCACTCTTCTTCTGAGGTCATTTGTCTAAGCCTTAAACATACTAACTTAAAACAACTGCAAGTCTGCGGTCAATCTTTGTGAACTAATGATTTTTTTTTATCATTTGAATAATGCTAAGCTCTATCTGTTGACCAAGTAAACTTTCCCTACCACAATGCTTTTCTTCTCTGAAGACAAAAGTAAAAAGCTTTCTGCAACTACTAAGTTGTCCTGATCTGTGTTTTTGATTTTTTTTTTTTCACTCTTACTTAGTGCCAGTGGAGAAGTGTTATGGACTAAATTGTGTCCTCCCACCAAATTCTTATATTGAGGCCCTAACCCCCACGGTGACGTACTTGAACACAGGGCTTGGAAGAGGGTGTTAATGGTTGGATGAGGTCACAAGCGTAGGCCTGAATAAGATTAGTGCCCTTACAAAAAGAGGAAGAGGCCCCAGAGATCACCCTACATGCACACAAGAAGGGCATGTGAGGAGAGGAGGAAGGAGGAGGCCCCACTCCAAGCCAGGAGCAAAATCTCACCAGGAATGGAGTCCGCTGGCACCTCCATCTGGGACCTCCAACCTCCAGGCCCGTGAGAAATAAATGCCTATTGTCCAAGGTGCCCAGGCTGTGGGGCTGTGTTGTGGCAGCCAGAGCTGACTGATACAAGCGGTGAGGGCCACCTTCGGAGCCCAATGTCCTCCTCCAAGAGGCACTCTGTGGGGAGTGTGTTGGCGTTCCCATTTCAGCACCTGGTGTCGCAGACTAATAAACAGACAATGAACAGAGATTCCCCAGTGTTTCCACAGCAGTGTGAACTACCACATGGACTGACTTCACCTACGATCCAGGAAAGGGTGGAGGCAGTTTGAACCCTGACTTCAGAAAAGCTTGTAATGAAATAGAATTCCTTTTATTATGTGGGAAGAGGACAAACATGATCACAAAGACTGCCACTCCTGATGCCATTCTGGGAGGGAAGGGTGGGTCCTAGATATGGTCATCCCTTCGGTACAGATTTCTCCTCCTAGCACATTCTTGGTGTCTCGTGACAAAAGATCCCCCCACTCCAGTGGCTTACCAGTGGCTTACCAGTGGCTCACCAGTGGCCAGGACTGCTGGGTACTAAATGATCTCACATCCAGTGGTGGCTGTGTGGCTCAATTGGTTGGGCTGAGCATCTGACTCTTGACTTTGGCTCAGGTCATGATCTTGCTGTTCATGGGATCAAGCCCTGTGTTGGGCTGTGTGCTGATAGCATGGAGCTTGCTTGGGATTCTCTCCCTCTCTCTCTCTCTCTCTCTCTCTCTCTCTCTGCCTTTCTCCTACTTATGCGCTCACTCTCTCTCTCTCTCTCAAAATAAATAAATAAACAAAAAAAGAAAATAAACAATCTCACATCCATTGTGACCCTCATCCATTCTGGCACAGGCAAGCTGAATCTCTCTCTCTCTCTCTCTCTCCCCTATCACAGCTCTGGCTTACTCTATACCAGGAAAAAGAAACCCAACAACACTACAAGAGTCATTTGTTTCTTTCAAATGTTTGTTTCTTTCAAATTTGTTTCTTTCAAAGTTTCAACCACTGTCAGTATAGTTGCCATGACAACCAAGACCCCGTCTCTGGAAGCATCTCTCCCTTTGGCTCCCTCTTGTTGCCATACTGCTCCCCTGGTTTTCACTATTTCTACCTGTAACAGTGGGATTTGGTTTATTCTCCTGCATTCAGCTGTCCCTCATCCTCTCCCCAGTGCCCTTCCCTTGAGTCCCCCACCCCCACCCCAGGCCCACCCTGTGTCAGCACCGATGTCCTTAGACATTAAAAACTCTGGGTTCTCCTGGCTGGTGCATGGTGAGCATGCAGCTCTCCATCTCAGGGTTGTAAGTTCAAGCCCCATGTGGGGTGTAGAGATTATTTAAAAGTAAAATCTTGAGGGCCACCTGGGTGTCTCAGTCAGGTAAGCGTCCGACTCTTGGTTTTGGCTCAGGTCATGATCTCATAGTACGTGAGTCTGAACCCCGCATTGGGCTCTGTGCTTGTAGCTCAGAGCCTGGTTGGGATTCTCTCTCTCTCTCTCTCCCTCTCTCTGCCCCTCCCCTGCTTGCTCTCCCTGTCTTTCAAAATAAATAAATACCCTTAAAAATTTTTTTAAATAAATGAATAATAAAATCCTGAAACAAACAAAAATTCTTAATGAAACCAGCAGATGCCTGCACACACGTCAATCGCCTCCTCCCGGGGACCCCTTCTAGCTCTGCCCCCAGGCTGTTTCTCCCTTCCTGGTGCAGCTCAGTTCCATTCCACACACACACACAAACACACACACCCGCTTCCCCTGGCCAGGGCTTGCTCAGAGCTTAGGTCTTCCCCCGCCCAAGAGTGACAGAGGAACTGTGTCTAAGAATATGTTCCCCCCTCCAGCTGATACCAGAAATTCAACCTCGGAAAACGCATTCTTAGGAGCTGGGAAGGCATGGTCTCCCGGTCAAGTACACCTGCTCTCGGGGGACATAGACTTAATGGGCAATCAGCATCTGGGCTGAGTACCTTTCTCAAGATTCTCTCTGAGCTTCGGGAGAGCCAGGCCCTGCAAACAGGCTCACATCCTGCAGGTGGCTTGGACCTCTGCCTCCAGCTGACCTGGTCGGTCCAGCTGTGAGACTTGACCTCTCTCCTTCCCTCCCCTGAGCCCTGAGGAGCCTGACTGCTTCTTTCCTCCCAAAGATGCTCCCATGCCATCCCATAGAGCTCCTCTCCTCCTGAAATTGGGTGTATAGGCTACGGGATTCCAGGCTCTCCCTTCTGCCATCATCCCTGGAAAAAAGAAGAGCACAGACCCTATTCATTTCAACAGCCGTACCATGTGAAGCAACCCATGAGATCATAAAATCCAAGAAGCTACCGTCTTACTCACTCTTCCCCTGGTCTCAAGCAGGCCACTCGCATCTCCAGAGCCATCTAGTAGAGGGAATGCCACTCAAAGAAGACCCTCCCAGCATAGGATTCCTACGGGCAAGGTGCCACCAGGTGTGTCCCTCGGACAAGACCAGAGATGAGATGCATTGGCACTGGGGACAGCTTTGCTCCATGACCAGCCATTGGCATCTGATTAGAGAGAGAGCCAGGCCACCCTGTGGCACCTACAAATGCCAACACAGCCTGAATTTCCCCAGGCAGAGGCCAGAGGGCAGATTTGGCTGTTTCCATATCTGAACCATGCCTGATTTACATGCGTAGCCTGTGCCTGGTAAACCATCTCAGTTTCCAGTTCCTCAGACCTGGACCCTTTGGCCCTAGGTCTGAACTCCTTGGAAAGTTCGGGCAGAGCTGATACAAAGAAGATCATTTCCTATTATCCCAGGACAGGCTCTGAACCCAGTTCTGAGAGTGGCAGGCACTCTGGACTTCTGCGGTGACTGAGGATTTCCTTACTGTAACAAAGGCGAGGTCCCATCTGTGCTTTATCACAAACTTAAAACCTCACGGTGAATGTAGTGTAACAACAAGGTGCATTGGGAACTTGGGCTGGAAAGGGGGCTGTGCAGTTCAGGGGCTGGGGTCTGCGGGGAGGCCCAGCCTGGAGGTGGCCAGCCGCCTCTTCCGGCTGGATTCTGGAATCTTCCATTTGCAAGACTGAAAGGGTCCGTGCACCACCCCTTCAGAATCACCAGGAAGCCTGTTAATATGCAGATTCCAGGGCCCCTGGCCCTGAATGGGAGTCTCTGGGACTGATGCCCAGAAAGTGGCATTTTTAACAAGCTTAACAGGTTTTTGAGGTGACCCTTTTTTGCCACAATGAAGTCTGACTGACATCCGTTACCCTTTGATAAGACTCAGCTTTTATCTTCTGACACAAGAACAGATGTAGCTAATGCCTTGGAGCCTGCAACTTAATAGCAAGAGCTTCCCGGCCCTGCAGGGCGAGTTAGCACACATTTGTGCTTTGCTGGATTTCCTGGTTGTTTTGTTTGGGGGCGTGGGGGTGTTTAGCTTTAAGGTTTCCTAGTTTATTTAAGCATTTACTCAAATAGAACCAGCTTCCAGAAACAATAATAAGAAAAGAATGAAGGGAAAACTAAACCAGGAGGAGAAAGCAATGGGTGCTGGGGGGAGGGAGAGGGCTGGGAAGAAAGGCAGCAGGGTGGGTCCCCTGGGGGCGGTGGGGGTGGGAAGAAGATGAGAGAGGAAAGGTTGTCACCTCACAACTGTCAACAGGACTTCAGAGAGAGAGTGGAGACATCTTTGACATGCTTTGCTGCAGGTCAATCTTGAGAGACTGGAGACACCCACATTTGTTATGAAGCTTTGCTTGGATGTTGTCCAGTATCACATTTGAATGTAAAACCACCCCGAGGTGGCTGGCGGGCACCCTCGTTGGATTTGGGCTGTAGACAGTTGCGAAGAACAAGGAATCCAGAATAGTGACAGGTCCAGGGTAGAAAGGCTTTACTACAATGGCTGCAGGGGAAGCAGGAAGTGAAGGCAGGAAGGGCCCTGAGCCGAGGACCAGAGGCCCCAAGGAGGCACTGAAGCATCTTGAAAGAAGCCCCACGGTCACCCACCATCTAGGGTCCAGGGGAGGTGAAGACAGGAAGTAGGGGAGGCGGGGGAGGGGTGCCCCTAGTACAACTACCCCCTTCCCTCTTAGTGATTCAATGACCAAATTCCCAGTGTCTAGGCTTTTCAGGGAGTGCGGGGGGCGGGAGAAGGACTGCTATTTTCAAGGCAGGACGGGCAGAGAGTATGTATGGGGGCCAGGGGGGTCCACTCTAGGCTCTAACTTCTGTCCTAAAATACCTAAAATCGAAACACACCTTACACTGAAGACTTGCTTTGCTTCTGACCCCTGCTCCTAATCCCCGGGAAAGATTCAGAGTCCCATTTAGCTGGCAGAGCCCATCAATGGTCCACGGAGCTGAGGTCCCATTGCTCTGCATGCCTCAGCCCGGACACAGCACAGATGACCAGCTTCCGTCAGGCTGACCAGAATCCACCATCCGACTAAGGCCAAGCGGGGGGATCCCCAAAGAAAATAGTGACCCCAGGGGTGCCTGGGTGGCTCAGTCGGTTGGGCGTCCGACTTCGGCTCAGGTCATGATCTCACAGTTCGTGGGTTCGAGCCCCGCGTCGGGCTCTGTGCTGACAGCTTGGAGCCTGCTTCGGATTCTGTGTCTCCCTCTCTCTCTGCCCCTCCTCCTCTCTCTCTCTCTCTCTCTCTCTCTCTCCCTCTCTTTCAAAAATAAATAAACATTAAAAAAAATTTTTTTAAAGAAAATAGTGACCCCAGCCCCAGCCCAGGGAGACTCTATGCCTAGGGAGACAAACCTGGGGACAGAGGGAAGCTGTGAGGACAGAATTCCTGAGACCTGGCTGCCCCTTGTTCTTCATTTCCCCAAGTAGTTTTTTTGTGGGAAACCTTCTTTAAAAGGCGGGGCAATGTTTTCTCAAAGATATTCATGGCAAGACACCATTCCCACCTCACTTCCCCACTCCACCCCTCCCCCAGCTCCCTGGGGTGGAAATTCCTGATCTAGCCCACGGTCCAGCCCCCGGTGACATTCCAGATGAGAGGCAGGAAGTCAGCAAACATCCACAGACCATGATTGGGCCCACGATTTTCGGGCTGTGTCATGAGGTGGCATAAATGCAGAATGGGCCACATGTCCTCACCTCCACTGGAAAACCATCATTGCCCAGGTTTTGCGTTAGCTTCCCTGGTGTCCCCACTTCCACCTTGCCAACCCCCATCCCAACCACACCAATTCCTCTCCCCTTTGCTGGGTCCTCTGCCCCTCACTCACCCCCCTCACTGTTCCTGGACACCAGGGGCTCCTGCTCAAAGCCTTTCCTGCAGCATTTCCCTGGGCCTGGAAGGTTCCTGCCCCTACAAGCACCTATGGTTCACTCTCTCATACTTAAGTCTTTTGCTCAAATCTCTCCTTCTTGGGGATGTTTACCCTGTCTTGCCCCTACCCCTGCAACCCTGCCCTCACCTGGCCCTCTCACTCCCTCTTACCTGCTTCCTTTGTTTCTCTGCTCTCAGGGAAATGCCTGTCTTACCCTACAGAAGTAAGAAAGGAAAACCAGGGGTCTTTTTATGGCTTCCTTCAATTGTAGAGAATTGTAGAGCACCCCTGAGCCCACGAAGCCATGGATTCCATGGCCATCTGTAACACTGAGCGTGTTTAGAAGGTGAGAAGGGGAATGGGGTTCCATATGCCTCAACTCCTAAAAATTCCCAGAGAAAAATATTTTTTGTAAATGCCAGAAATATGATTGGACTGCTCATGAAATCAGCTGACATGAATCATGATTCTGTTTGTTCTGAAACCATAAAAATCACAACTTTTCATCATGATAGAAATTAAAAAAAAAAACTAACGTGTGCAGCAAATAGCTCTAGAACAATCGGCTATCCATATGTAAAAAATTAAAAAGAAAACAAAAGAAAATCAACCTCATAATCTCATACCACATCCAACAATCAAATGGATCATAGGGGCACCTGGGTGGTTCAGTAGGTCAAGCGTCCGACTCTTGATTTCAGCTCAGGTCACCATCTCACAGTTCATGAGATTGAGCCCTGCATTGGGCTCTGCCCTGACATCGTGGAGCTTGCTTGGTATTGTCTTTCTTTCCGTCTCTCTCTGTCCTCCACTGCTGATGTTCTCACCCTCTCTCTCAAAATAAATAAATAAACTTAAAAAAAATGGATCATAGACCAAATTGTAACAGGTAACACAATAAGCTTCTAGAAGAAATATGAGAGAGAATATTTTGAGACTGTGGTCAGCAGGATGACTTCCCAAAGATGTCCATTCCCCAATCCCCTAGAACCTGAGGATATGTTAAGTTCTATGGCAGAGGGACTTTGCAGATGTAATTAAAGTTACAGACTTTAAAGTATGGAGAGTATCCAAGTGAGCCTAATCTAATCATGTGATCCCTTAAAAGCAGAGAACTTTCTCCAGCTACAGCAGAAGAGAAAATTAGAGATTCCAACTATAGAAGGATTCCCCGTACTCTTACTGGCTCTGAGAGTTAGGTCCCCAAGTGCGAGCATCAGAGAGAAGCCTTTGGGAGCTAAGGGCAGCCCCGGCTGACACTGACAAGGAAATGGAGATCCCAGTCCTGTGACCTCAAGGAAATGGGGCCTACCAACAACCTGAATGAACTTGGATTCTTCCAAGGAAGTGGATTCTTCTTGAGCCTCTCAGCAAGAGCTCAGCCAACCAACACCTAGATTTTGGCCTTTTGAAACCCAGAGCAGAGAAACTGGCCAAGGAAACCACACTTCTGACCTATAGAACTGTGAAATAACAAATTTGGTTTGTCTTAATCCCACTCAACTTGTAGTAATTTGCTACAGCAGTAATAGAAAACTAATAGAGACCTTGGGTTAGACAAAGATTTTAGATAGGACATTAAAAAAAAAAACATGACCTGTAAGAGAAAAAAAAAAATGTATGAATTGAACTTGATCAAAATGAAAACCTACTGTTCTTTAGAAGAGACTTTTAGGAAAATAACAACAACAAACAACCAAGCCAAGACCAAAAGAAAATTTTTACAAAACACGTATCTGCTGAAGGACTCGAATCCAGAATATACAAAAAAATCTTACAACTTGGTAATTAAAAAGACACAACGGCCAATTTTTCTTTCCAGTGGGGAGGGCAGAAGATTTGAGCAGATGCTTTGTCAAAGAAGAAACATAAATGGCAAATTAAGCACACAGAAAGATGCTCAACATCACTGGCCATCAGGGAAATGCAGATTAAAGCCCCAGTGAGATAGCATTATATACCCATCCACATGGCTAAAATTAAAAAGACTGACAATACCAAGAGGAGACAAGGATGCAGAACAACTAGGAATCACACGTATGGCTATTGGGAATGCAAAATGGTACAGCCACGTTGGAAAACAGTCTTGGTAGTTTTTGTAAAATTAAACCTATGATTATCATTTCCTCCAGTAATCCCCCCGTAGGTATTGAAATGAAAACATAGGTCCACATCGGGGCGCCTGGGTGGCTCAGTCGGTTAAGCATCCAACTTCTGCTCAGGTCACGGTCTCGCGGTCCGTGAGTTCGAGCCCCGCGTCAGGCTCTGGGCTGATGGCTCAGAACCTAGAGCCTGCTTCCGATTCTGTGTCTCCCTCTCTCTCTGCCCCTCCCCCATTCTCTCTCTCTCTCTCTCTCTCTTTCTCAAAAAATGAATAAATGTTAAAAAAATCGAAAACATAGGTCCACATAAAGACCTGTACATAGATGTTCGTAGCAACTTTATTTGTAAGGGCCAAAAACTAAATTGGGAAGTAACCCAAATGTCCATCAACAGGTGGACTGGTCAAGAAATTGTGGTTCATTCCTGCAATAAATGTACATAGTCTGCAATAAACACTACTCAGCAATAAATAACCAAGTATTCACGCAACAACACGGATGATCTCAAGAGCATTATATTTGCTGAAGAAAGCCTGACTCATAAGGCTGGTGCATTAGTCTTCCAGAGTTGCCGTGATAAAATCTCAGAGACCGGGTGACTGAGACCACGGAAATGCATTTATTTTCTCACAGTTCTAGAAGCCAGAAGTCCAAGATCAAAGAGTCAGCAAGGTTGGTTTCTGGGGAGAGCTCTCTTCCTGGCTTGCTCACAGCTACCTTCTGGCTGTGTCCCTACATGGCCTTTTCCTCGGTGTGTGTGTGTGTGTGTGTGTGTGTGTGGAGAGAGAGATTTCTACTGTTGCTTCTTATAAGGACAGCAAACACTGGATTCGGGTCCACTCAAATGACTTCATTTAACCTTAATTATCTTGTGAGAGGCCCTATCTCCAAATATAGTCATATTCTAAGGTCCGTGGGATTAGGATTTCAATATATGAATTTGGGGAAAAAACACAATTCAGTCCATAATAGCTGGTAATGGTATAATTTCATTTATCTGATGCCAATTGTATGACCTTCTAGAGAAGGAAAAAGGAGAGGAACAAAACACAAATTGGTAGTTGCTCTGGGCTGGGGGCCAGGGTTAGAGGAGGGAATTGACTGCCAGGGGGCCAAAAGGAACTTCCTGGGGTGAAGAAACTGTTCTCTGTCTTTTTTTTTTAAGTTTATTTATTTGGACAGAGACAGAGAGCAAGGGGGAAGGGGCAGAGACCGAGGGAGACAGGATCTGAAGTTGGCCCTGCGCTGAGAGCAGAGAGCCCGATGCAGGGCTCCGACTCACAAACTGCCAACTGTCAGATGCTAAACCAACTGAGCCACCCAGGCGCCCCCAGAAACTGTTCTCTGTCTTGAGGGTGTTGGTGTCACGTAGCTCTCTACTTCTGTCAAGACTCACGGAACGTACATCCAAAAGGGGTGAATTTTACTGTAAGTAAATTATGCCTCCATAAGCCTGACTTCAAAAAACTCACACAATCAAGCAGTCGGATCCCTCCCTCCCCCCAAAGTCAGACCCCACACTTTGGTCCCGCTTGGTCCACAGGGTCCCCAAGATTTGATCATTCTTGTTACTTGCGCTTTTGACAGTAACAGATGTGTTTTCTAGACTTTTTCCGCCAAGACGTCTGTAGTGGAGGACCCATTTACAGGTGCAGTTACCGGGAAGAAGGCTCTGTGACTTTATGATCCCTACGACTCCGGATAAGGATTTAGAATTAATCCAGACTATATTTCATGGCCCGCGTAGGCGAGTCTTAAACACAAACAACAACAACAAAAACAAACAAAAAACCCAAAAAACAAGAAACAAAAAAACAAAAAACAAAAAACACCACCTTTATTTCATCTTAGATCTTTAGTTTTCCTATATTTTACCAGAAACCAGTGGCTGAATTCTCTAAAGTAAGGACACGTCAGCTGCCATTCTCAGAAGTGCTGACAACAGAGACCACAAAACAAATAAACACTCATCCCAGACCTCTCTGGCAGCAGTTACTAACCTTCTTGGTGTGGAGACGAGCATTTCTCAGCAAGATTGGGAACAGCACGCGCCTAAGGCGCTCCTGCCGCGGCTTGCTGTTCCAGGTCTCCCACACGGCTGAGTGCAATTCAGAAAACGCCCTAGGATTGAAGACTCCTCAATCCTAATGCTCTACCTGGATACCCAAGCAACCGCAAGAAGTCACAGCCCGCTGGATTATGGTTAGCTGGCCAATTGCCAAGAGTGGAGTGAATAGATGGAAGAAAGAACTGATGAGTCAGACTGTTAATCATAATTAGCCTTTCAAAGACTTTTCCAGAGAATTCTTTCACTTTGGGTCATTTATGCTATCATATATCATTGAGTCTAGGACACCACAGATTGTAAGGAAGGGGAAAAAATTGCAAATTAAACTGTGTCACCCTGATTTCTTATTTCTTAGGGACTGCATTGTGTACTTATTCAAGAAGCTTTTAAACTTCAGACTTTTTTTTTTTTAGCCCATATCACCCATGAGCCAATAAAAATATGTATGCAAAGAAAATTGGTTAGTTAGGGTGTTTCTCAAACCTATTCAGTCCAATTTTCTTGAGTCGCATTTCAAATCAAAGTCGTCAAATTCTGTGTTTTGCCAGACTATCGTCTGCTAGGCCAAGGTTAGCAAACTCTGCAAAAGGCCAGAAGATAGCAAATAATTTGGGCCTTGGAGGCCATACACCAACTCAACACTGCTGTGACGCACAAACGGCCATCGGTGATACTTAAATGAATGAGCACGGATGTGGTCCAAAAAAATCTTTATGGACACAGGAATTTGAACTTCATATAATTTTCACATGTCATGAAATATTCTTCATCTTCGGGTTTTTTTTCAACTATTTAAAAATATAAAAACCATTCTTTTAAAAATTTTTTTAATGTTTTTATTTATTTTTGAGGGGCAGAGACAGAGCACAAGCAGGGGAGGGGCAGAGAGAGAGGGAGACACAGAATCCAAAGCAGGCTCCAGGCTCTGAGCTGTCCGCACAGAGCCCGACACAGGGCTCGAACCGGTGAACCACGAGATCATAACCTAAGCTGAAGTCAGATGCTTAACCGGCTGAGCTACCCAGGTGCCCCCAAAACCATTCTTATTTACTGGCTATCCAATAGTAGACAGTAGACTAGATTTGGTCTATGGGCCATAGTTTGCCAACCCCTGCTCCATAGTGAAGGGAGCATCGGGAGCGCTGGTAATGCAGTCTATCTTTTTTTTTTTTCATTAATGTTTATTTATTTATTTTTGAGAGAGAGAGAGAGAGCACAAGAGGGAGAGTGGTGGAAAGAGTAGATTATACAGAATCTGAAGGAGGCTCCACGCTCCAAGCTTCAGCACAGAGCCCGAACACAGGACTCAAACCCACAAAGTATGAGATCATGACCTGATCCAAAGTCAGACGCTCAACCGACTGATCCACCAGGTGCCCCCAGTCTATCTTTTTAAATCATGAACTCTAGTCTCCAGGATTGTCCTTAAACAACCCATTTTGCAAATTTGGATGCTGGGGAAGGAACACTGGTCAGGATAGATGGGGTTATGATGCAGTAACTCCAAAATCTCAGTGGTTCAAAACAACAAAGGTTTATTTCTCATTCATGCAAGGTCCTTCAAAATGTCAGGGCTCCTTTCTAGGGCAGCTGTCCCCCATGCAATGACTCAGCTTTATTCCTCCATATCAACACATGTCCCCTCGATATTGGCAAGGGACAAGAATGTGGAAAATCACACACCAGCTCTTAAAGGTTTCCCTCCAGAAGTGACATATTTCACTTTTCATTGGCAAAACCAGTCACGTCGCATGATGGCTTTTAAATACATCTACAAATTCATGGACACTGCCACCTCCAAAAGGTAGAGTCTAATTTCCCTTCCCTTGCAGGTGACTAGAGTAGGCGTCTTGATGCTGACCTGGGGAACGTTGTAGAGGCTGTGCTGTGTGACTTTCGAGGCTAGGTATCTTATCCCATTTGGGCTGCGAGAACAAGTTAGCCCAGGCTGGGAGCCTTCAAAACAACATAAATCGATTGCCCACAGATCTGGAGGCTGGACATCTGAGATCTAAGTGCCAACATGGTTGGATGAGGGCCCTCTCCCAGGTCACAGTCTTCTCACTGTGTCCTCACATGGCAGAAGTGGGAAGGGAGCTCCCTGGGGTCTCTTTCATAAGGGCACTAATCCCATTCATGAGGGTTCCCCCATCATGTCCTAAGCACCTGCCAAGGTTCTACCTCCAAAGACAACATTGAGGGTTAGGTTTCAACATAGGAATTTTAAGGAGACATAACATTCGGTCTAGAGCAAATGATTGAGCGATATTTCTGAACTTAAAAAAAAATGTTAATGCAACATAAACTATAGGTATAATGATATCACTGGGGTCAATCTGACCTTAAGTCATTGAAGTATACCAGATCCAACTGCCCAAGAATGGTCCTGTCACTTTACATGTACATGGAAAGAAATATAAATTTCTCTACTTCTTTCACTCTTTTTTTTAAGGTGGTTAAAAGACGCATAACATTAAATTTACCATCTGAACCATTTTTAAGTATACAGTTTGGTAATGTGAAGTATAGTCACCTTATGGTGAAACAGATCTCCAGAACTTTTTCATCTGAAAAAAAAAAAAAAAGGTCATTTCAAACTCTTTACCCCTTAAACAAAAACTCCCATTTGCCTCCTTTTCCCGGCCCCAGCTTCCCACCACGAACCACCACTTCATTCTCCGTTTCTATGAATTTGACTACTGTAGATACTTCTTATAAGTAGAACCAAACAGCATTTGTCTTTTTGTGACTGGCTTATTTCACGTAGCACAATGACCTCAAGGTTCATTCATGTTGTAGCATGTGATGGCACTTCCTTTGTTTTGAAGGCTGAATGATATTCCGGTGTATGTATAGACAACATTTTGTTTACCTATTCATCCACCAACGGACATTTGGATTGCTCCCACCTTTTGGCTGTTGTGAATAGTGCCGTGAACATGGCTACGCAAATACCTCTTCTGGACCCTGCTTTCAAAAGTATGGGATCCAGTGGAATGACTAGACCATATGGTGGCTCTAGTTTTTATTTTTTGAGGAAACTTCAAACTGTTTTCTGTTGTGGTTGTGCCATTTCGCAATCTCGCCAACAGCGCCCAAGAGTTCTGGTGTCTCTACACTCTTACTAACACGTTATTTTCTGTGTTTTCAATAGTAGCCATCCCAACGGGTGGGAGGTTTTATTTCATTGTGCTTTGAATTTACATTTTGTTTACCCACTCTTAAACAATAAAAAGTCCTTTGGTCTGTTTCAGCTCCAAAGGACAATCTCATTTTAGCAAATATGGTAGGCAGAATAGCACCCCTAACACAAAAGATACCTTAATCCCCGGAACCTATGGATATGTTTTGTTACAAGGGAGAATTAAGGTTTCTGGTCACCTTCTCTGACGTCCCCAGACAGAGGCTGGGAGGACATGAAAGGGGCAGGAGAGACCATCCTTACCAAAGGCAGATATGGAACGATGTTTGCATCTTCTGGGTGAGGCAGTTTCCCAGTGATGATTCCTTCTCTTCAACAGCACTTTGCGGACTCCTCCCCAAAGTCACTCCCTGGGGACCCTGGGGCCATTCTGGTCTCTGGCCAAGTGCTTCTCATCCGATCTTCATCCTCTGTTGCCAGTGATACCTTCCAGCCTCTTTTTGCTGATGGCCTTTGTCCTTTGGCAAGAAGCCTTCAAAGATAAGTGTTTTACAACAACCCCAAGGCCAGATCCTTCCACAAGTCCTCTTGGCTCATAAGAACACTCTGGCATCCCACAGGGGCATCTGGGCGGCTCAACTGGTTAAGTGTCCAATTCCTGGTTTCGGCTCAGGTCGTGATTTCACAGTTCATGGGTTCAAGCCCCACATCAGGCTCTGTGTGATTGGTGAGAAGCCTGCTTTGGCTTCCCTCTCACTCCCTCTCTCTCTGCCCTTCTCCCACTTGCTCTCTCTCAAACAAACAAACAAAAAAAACCACTCTGGCATCCTTTCCCCTCCCCCGTCAGGGGTAAATGTGCAGTTTTCTCTCCATCGCACATGCATCTTTGCTTGGCCATCAACAGGGCAGTTCTAGCCATAGCCATTGACCTTCTCAGAGAAAAAAAATGCTTAAAAATTCATTAATATAGCTGCTTATACCGTCTTGAACTTCTTCTAAACAATGGCCAGGATCCATTCAACATTTTCTTATGGTGAGTATTATGAACCATTTTTCTGTTCTTGCCTTTAGAGACTTTGCCCAAGTTCATTCTTAGTTAGCCAATATATGTATGAACCAGCAATAATTTCATGCATTAATAATACACTTGTAGTCATGATAAATACAATGTTCATGAGAAATTAGGAATCAATCTTGAGATGATTCGCCTCTTATCCTTAAGTAGGTTATTTTCATAGAGCTATTTGCAAAGTGTGTGTTCTCTGAACATTTCCCCCAAACTGGTACCCTTTCTGACTTTAAATTCAATATCATTGCACCATTTCCATAGAGGCAAGGGACACATTACCAGAACTCCCCATTAATTACAAGTGGCTTTAACTACCTCTTCCTCTCTCCCCTTCCCTTCCACATCTTACCCAAGTTTAAGTTTCTCTAATGGGTGCAAAGGATTTTTGCACCATGAAAAAGATTACTGCTGATGTCATCTGACCTCAACTATCATTCTAAAAACCAGTTTAGACAACTTTACAATCCAAGACCAGGATATTGAGACCAAAATGACCTTACAAATTCTTAGTAATTAGTTCTTTGTAGATCACCTCTTAAGGAAAGCACAAGAAGCTAATAACAGTTGTTGACTCTTAGAAGAGAACAGGGGATCTGGAAAAAAAAAGGGGAGGAGAAGAACTTACATTTCTCTAAGTGTCATTTTTAACCTTTTGAGTTTTGTACTATATAGTCCCAACTCAATTTTTTTTTTTAATTTCGAAAATACTAATTTGCATTTGAAAGTATAAAACTACTTTTCTAACAATGTTGTAAGTAAAAGTCACCTTTTTATATAATAAAATAGTTTTTGGGGCACCTGGGTGACTCGGTTGGGTGTCTGACTTTGGCTCAGGGCATGATCTCATGGTTCCTGAGTTTGAGCCCCACGTTGGGCTCTGTGCGGACAGCTTGGAGCCCGGAGCCTGCTTCGGACTCTGTGTCTCCCTTTCTCTCCCCACCCCTGCTCGTGCTCTATGTCTCTCTCTCTCTCTCAAAAATAAACAGTAAACAAAATTAAAAAAAAAATAGTTTTAGAAGTTTTAAGACTAATAAGATTTCATTCATATTAAGATTAATAGATTTCATTATGGGGAATCTAAAAAACAAAATAAACAAACAAACAAAACAAACAGACTCTTAAATACAGAGAACAAACGTGGTTGCCAGAGGGAGGTGGGTCAGGGAATGGGTGAAACGGGTGAAGGGGATTAAAAGGTACACACTTCCAGTTATAAAATAAGTAAGACACAGAAATGAAAAGGACAGCATAGAGAATATAGTCAATAATATTGTAATATTGCTTTATGATGACAGATGGTGACAACACTTAGCATGGTGAGCACTGGATAAGGCGTAGGATTGTCAAACGAGTATACTGGACACCTAAAAACAATATAACATTGCATGTTTACTATAGTTCAATAAAAAAAAATACCCCCAAAAAGAGGGAAAAAAAGAAAAGTCTGAAGAATAAATTTGTGTATATTAGATCTAGGACTTATAATTGAGCTAACTTTGGTAACTTAATTTTGAGTTTTTATTGCACCCTCAGCTCCCAAATTGTTTAATATTTCAGCAAAAACAAAGAGACAGCTTGGGTTTCGTGGGGAGGGAGTTTATAAAAAGGGCATGTTTTACTGACCACATGAGTCCATTACATCACTTGTGAAAAGCCTGCCATCTACCAGGCACCGTGTTGGGTGCCAGGACACGAAGGTACTCAGCCATGGCAATCTCTGCTGCCCCGAAGACACTTGCATATTGCAGAAGAGAAGCTCAGGCTTTGAAATCCCAGAGTTGAGGATGGAAGAAGAGAGAAGGCAGACTGAACATCCAGAGGAGGAGTTGGAGCCAAAATGGAGTCTAGACATGATACAGAAACCACTAGAAGCTGAAAACAGGGTGGGGGATCTCAGGATGGGAGAGGGTAGTCAAAGCAATGGATGAAAAAGAGGCTCTTTTCCAGAAGGCAGGTGTCCACACCCAAAGCAAAGTGGAGAACTAAGGTGCAGATTTCCCAAGCAATTGGTCCACCTCTCAACGGCAATAAAATCGTCACCTTTGGCCAAGTCATATAAATGGCAAATCTGAAAGGGAAGTTCCTGACCTAAGCTCCTGCAAGACTTTTCTAAGCTTCAGCTTTTCTCATTTGTAAATCAGGAATAATAATACCTACATATACCTGTTATGAAAATTTGACATTTAATTGACATTTAATATATATATTATTTAATATATATATTATTTAATATATATATTATTTGACATTTAATATATATATATATATATATAATTAGGTGCCCCTAAATATATATATATATATATATATATATATATAATGTCAAATTATATATATATATATATAATGGTTTGGATTGTGCCAGGAGCATAATAGTTGCTCAATAGTGATATGCTCAATAGTGAGCAACTATTTTGCTTCTGTCGTTATCACCTGTAAATAAAACTAAATGTCATAACGGTGGATCCCGTGGAAGCACTCTTTCAGTTCTCGGTTCACCCCCATTTGAGGACAACTTCCTGTACTGTAACTTCCTGTTCCTGTGAAACTAGGAACTACATTTCCCAGACTTCTTTACTCTTAGGGTCTGGAGGCCAGATGGGTTCCACCAGTTAGAGACAATCACTTGAGATTTGAAAGACGGAAGGAGGTGGAGGCCATCTGCCAGCTGCTCTTTCTTTTGGAAATTCACTATATTAAGGGGAGGTCTCGGGTGGGGGCCGGGGGCAGTGGTGGAAGCAGCTGCTTGATCTCCAGATCGCGGCTGGAATGGTTTTCTCTTGACGCCAAGTGGTGGCTCCTGATTTCCCCTCCCCCAGTCCTGCCAGAGACTTTGTAAGCATCTAATTCCTGTATTAAATCCCATCCTACAGTGATGATTCCTGTTTCCACAACTGAATCCTGACTTGCTTAGAAGTGGATGTTTCATCTAAAGAAATCTCATATGTAAACTCCTGTGAAAGAGTTTGTTTTGTGCTGCTGCCTCAAAATGGCTTAGGTTCAAGTCATGAGTTAATTGCCATGTTTAAAGCAGCTCAATGTTCTTCTCGATGCCGATGCCGTTCCCTTTGAGAACTGTTAACATTATACAATTAAAGTGTTCTGGGATCTTGAACGGTTAACTCCAAATATCACATCGAAAGGCGGAGTATAGTTTTGTAACGATTATAACCCATCCGTTATCTTTCTTTATACTTTATTTGGTTGAAAGGAAAATGGTCCCTGAAATAATTTTGCCTCCTAATAGCCATTCTTCCTTCCTGTCTTAGTATCAAGAACCCCAATGTTTAGCCAGGGACTCTACTACCCGGCTAAAATTCATTCCCATTCTCTCTTAAAGCCAGGCATAGGCATATGAGTAAATTTTGGCCAGTTAGATAGAAGAAAAAGTATTTTGTGTAACTTCTAAAAAGTGTCTGTAGAAGGAGGGTATAGGGGCGCCTGGGTGGCTCAGTCGGTTGTACTTCCAATTTTGGCACGGGTCATGATCTCACGGTTCATGGGTTCGAGCCCTGCGTCAGGCTCTGTGCTGACAGCTCAAACCTGGAGGCTGCTTCAGATTCTGTGTCTCCATCTCTCTCTGCCCCTCCCCTGCTCGCTCTCTCTCTCTCTCTCTCTCTCAAAAACAAATAAACATTGAAAAAAAATTTTTTTAAAAAAAGGAGAGTATAGACCTTCCTTTGCCCCTTACTCCTTCCTGTTGGCTGGAGCATGAACATGATGACAGGAACGTTAACAGCCATTTTGGGCCATGAGGTAGCATAAGCATGTCAGAGTAGAACAGAACGAACCTGTTGCTTGCAGAGCTGTGATATAAGACTGCATTGTCTACCTCCAGATTTCTTTTACATCAGAAAAAAAAATCTCAAACTTTACAAAATCACTGTTATTTGGTTTCTGCTTTGTTACTACATGCAGCGAAGCCTATCCCTAATTAATAGAAGAGGAACAGCCAAATTTCTCTTCCTATCAACCATGCACTATTTCTCCATTTCTAAAAACAAGTGCGTTCTCAAAAGCTGCCTGACTACTGAAACGCAGTAGGGCATGCCGCCAAAAATGTTGATCTGGGTTTAGAATTAAAGATATAAAACGATTTCCGTGAGGCCAGTTCAGCGCACACAGCAACGAAGTTTGCAAGCCAGATGAACAGCTCTGACTTACTCCCATCGCTTCCAGAATCAAACCAAGGCACCAATTTTAGGTTGCGTAAAAGGCAAGTCCTCAAGCCTGGCCGATGGTCCGCTAGGGCTAGAGTCATTGGTTCCGAGTGGCTGAGTTCCAGATTAAACTGGCTCTCTGTCGTTCATAATGTGACCACACCACAGCTGACAGCACATCCAGTGGTATAATCCGCTTTGCAGCTCTCTGTTCCAGAGCCCATAGATCAGGGGGTTAAGACACTGTGCAAATGCAAAGACTCCAAAAAGTACCAGGTTTAAAGCAAAGAAAAACACCCCACACATCTTTCCCAAACCTATGAATATCAGGATTGGTATTACATGCAAACTCATCTGCACTAAATGAATAAGGACTGTTTTTTTTGCTCTGATATTTGATCTATTAAAATGGCCAGCCCGTTTGCCTTCTCGGTAGATCAGAAAGTAACTTGTAAGAATGATGGACAGAAGAAAGAAAAGGAAAACCATGCCAACGGCTCTGGCAGGAGGGCCATTCAAGATCACAGGGCACAGGGGTTCAGATTTAAAAACAGCAACTCGAGGGGGGTTAGCGCTTTCTATGAGGAATAAGCAAACATTCTTGAATATAATGATTATCCAAGATGCAGCCAGGATCCTGTACTTAACTGAATCTACAAAGGACAGAGATTTCAAAGGCCAGCAAACAGCCAGGTAAGTGTTGACCGCCATCAAGGCCAGCGTAAAGAGGATCCCTTCTCCAACACTTAGCTGGACCCCAAATACCACCCAGCACACCAGCACGGGGCTGTTGGCCAGCAGAGCCCGCATCCCTTGGAAAACCACCCCGAGGCCACAGTAGGAGGAGATGCATAGCAGATGGTGGCACAGGAGGATGTGTCGGACCTCTCTCCTCAGCGTCGAATTCTGTAACACTATTGTGATGATGACGACGGTGACGAATGTGGCAAAGAAGAAGGCCACCACATACACAGAGGCCTTCACCGTTGCTTCCAGCCTCAGCCAATCCGATATGTTGCAGTGGTCAGAAGACAAGTTCATGATCTTCAGGGCAACTTGGCTCCTGAGGGATTAAAGCACCAGAAAGAGTGAATCACGAAGCATCTTGGGTGGTTTTCCAACTCTGTGACCTTGTAAATCTCAAGGAACACATTGCACGTTTTTTGGTATAGAGGATGAAAATTTTAGATGTATGGACATGAACCAAAGAAACTAGAGAAATCAGAGGCGGCTGGGTGGCTCAGTTGGTTGAGCATCCTACTTTGACTCAGGTCATGACCTTGCGGTCCGTGAGTTCAAGCCCCGCATCTGTGCTGACAGCTCGGAGCCTGGAGCCTGCTTCAGATTCTGTGTCTTTACCTCGCTCTCTGCCCCTCCCTCACTCATCCTCTGTCTCTCTCTGTCTCAGAAATAAATAAACATTTTAAAAAATTTAAAAAAAAAGAAACTAGAGAAATCATTTGGGGGTCTTCTCTTTATCTCAGGAGAGGGGCACATACTCAAACCATCCAAAAGGAAGGTCTGAAAGGTGGACTCTCAGTACTCAGCAAATTGCTCAAAATCAGGTCAAGGTTCCACGTTCTGTGCATCCTTTTCCATCTTTGATTGTGAGAACTTTTTCAACTTGGAGCCACAAAGCACAACGGTGTAAAACTCAGTTGATTAATCACCAAGCACTTGTTAACAGCACATGCAAAGGTCTGGGGAATGCATTAGGGCAAGAGCTGTAAAGAATGTGAGGAAGCTATTGATGCAGAGGCTGGAATTCATTTGGGTCCATAAAACATGACAAAGATATTAACAAAAATGATAGCAATCATCGGTGACATTTACCCAGTACTTTCTAGGGATCAAAACTGTTTTTAGAGCATATTGTTCTAACCCTGGGGTATGGTTTATGTTCCACTGAGTGGTTTTATTATGCGCTTTTTTGCAAATGGGGAAACAGACTTAAGGAGGCTAAGTAACCTACTCAGTTATTAGTTATATAGTTATATATATATAGTTATTGGGGAGAGGGGCCACGATTTGAATTTCAGAGTACAACGCCAGCACCCATTCTCTCAACCACTACAAGGAAGTCATGTCAAATGCAAGGTCACTTTAAAAAAAGGGGGGGGGGCTGGGGGAGAAGGGTGCCTGGGTGGCTCAGTGGGTTAAATGTCAGACTCTTGATTTTAGCTCAGGTCCTGATCTCGTGGTGAGATCAAGCCCCACATCAGGCTCTGCATTGACAGCACAGAGCCTGCTTGGGATTCTCTCTCTCCCTCTCTCTCCACCCCTCCCCCAGTTGCCTGAGCCCTCTCTCTCTCTCTCTCTCAAAATAAATAAATAAACTTCAAAAGAAATCCAACGTCAAATGCATGTTCCGAGTTCTTCTTGGGTCAATGTCATGTGACCAACCCAACTGGACCCCATTTGTAGAAATACCATTTCTGTGGTTCAGCTGGAAGACCATCCGTCCAGGAAGGTGCTGGGACCTTAGGATTATTGAGGAACTGTGGCCACTGACATGATAAGATGTGTGCAATAGCCTCATGGAATCTTCTCAAGCCTGCACAGCAGTGAACAGCCCACTGTGCCACAGCCTGGGGAACCCCCGAATTTCTGGATCTCTGTCTCTGAAAGTCTATGGCAGAGATGCCAACTGTTGCCTCCCCGCTACTAGCTTTCCTTACTTCCCCACCACCTCAGTGTTTTGTGGAACTAGGGATAGCTATCTGACGCAGGGAGAATTATTCTGGAGACGGTGCTGAATCCACTGGTGTCTGCCTCTTAAACATCCAACTGCAAAGTCCTCACAGAGAATGTGGCCCAAGTATGATGTCATGTCATTGGCCTGCCAGTAATGGTGGAGTGTGGGTGAGTGAAGAAAGTGACAGCGAGGGGCAACAGGAGAGCAGAGGGAACGACAAGGTCCCTGAGAGTCTACAAAGGCCCTCGCAAGACAAAGAGAACAGCATGGGCTCCCGAATTTCTTTTCTTTAAATGTTTATTTATTTATTGTTGAGAGAGAAAGTGGGGGAGGGGAAGAGAGAGAGGAAGACTGAGGATCCAAAGAAGACTCCAAGCTCTGAGCTGACAGCAGAGAGCCCGACGTGGGGCTTGAACTCCAAGCAACGAGACCATGACCTGAGCCACAGTTGGACGTTTAACTGACTAAGCCACCCAGGTGCCCCTGGGTTCCTGAATTTCTGATTCCATTGAGGTTGCTCTGCATTTTCTGTCCTTGGGTCCTAAAAATATGACACACCCCTCTATTATTTGAGCTAGCTTAACTGGGTTTCCATTCCCTTATATAAGCCCCTCGCGTGGTAAGTATATAAAGTGGACTTTAAAGAGACATAGTATATTACATTGATTTCCTAAAGGGCACGTCGCCGTGGAGACAGCTACCGCAAGCTGCTGAGAATCTAAGATGCCACGGCTCCTTATGCAACCCCTGCCAAAGTCACCGTTTTCCCTCGCATATTGCGTTGTCACCCTTTGTGGAGAATTTCCCCTGCTGGGATGGATTTTTGTGCCATTGCCGTGCGGTCAAACTCCAGGCATTTATTTCTCTACTCCCCGGCTCTCCAGAGGGGAGTAGAAATTGTAATGGTCAGGGGAGCCTGAGTGGCTCAGTCGGTTGAGCACTGGACTTCGGCTCAGGTCCTGCTCTCGCAGTTTGTGAGTTCAAGCCCCACATCGGGCTCTGTGTTGACAGCTCAGAGCCCGGGGCCTGCTTCAGATTCTGTGTGTGTGTCTCTCTCTGGTTTCGCCCGTTCACGCTCAAAAATAAATAAACATTAAAAAAATGTCTTAATACAAAGAAATTGAAATGGTCATTGTCATTGTCAAACTCATCATCAAGCTTTCTTTCAGCTACAGCTTTTTCGGTCAAAATCTTACACCAGAGCCCTTCAACGATCGATAGAAAAATGCATATCTGCCCGCATTAAATGCCTCCTCATCGCTCTCTCCCAGAGCACATTCCTGTAACTGTCCTCAGGGCACCACCACGGACACCGAGGGCTCCAGTGGAGATGGGGCAAAGTTAGAACACTCTACCCCACCAGGCGGAATCACAAGAACTGGGCTTTAAACCTAGGTCTGCTGCCAATGAGGAGTGGGATTTTGGACACCAAAGTCACTTCCCTTCTCTGGTCCTTCGTCCCTGACATCACAGCCGCATAGGATTGCAAACTCCACATCCTTTCTCTCTGTCCACAAGGTCATCTTCACTCACATCCACAGCAGCCAGCTCTTATCTGGGACTTTTCCTTATTTTTGAGACAAGATTGGCCCTGTCCTCGATGCAGAATGTCCTCATCTGATTCCCCATGGCTGAGCCTTGAATAGAATCACCAGCTCTCTAGGACAGGGCCTGCCTTGTCCAGCTAGGCTCCCTCCCAGGATCTAAAACCCAGCCTCTGAGTCCCAGTATTAGGGGGGTCAGTCCTGCCAGGCTCTTCTATGGTCCGTCTGGGCCTCCCAACAATGTCCACTCCTGGGCTCATTGTTGCCGGGTTTGACCTAGCTAATGGGCTATGCACCCACCCCCCTTTATTCAATCTTGCTCTCACCCCTCATTCTGCCCAGAATCCTCATCTTCTCTGTAGCTTCCCTGTTGGATTCCTCATTTCTGCTCACCAGGACTACCTTGCACCTGCATTGCCCCCCATCGGCCCCTACACACCTGTCTAGTTCGCCTGATAGCACCTCCCCAATAGCAACGGGCGGGGCTTGGCCCGGCTGTGTTCTAAGACTTGAAACCCTACACAGAGCCTGAGTGACTCTCACTGTACTTCCTTTGGAAAAAAAATTGTACAACCTCCTTTTTTCCACCTGAATGACTGTAGCTGCAGCTATAATAAACCCCTCTCCCTCCAGGTCTGATACGGTTTCAGGGAACTATTTACTATTGAGAGCAAGCAAGAACTAGTCTCTGTAGTTTTCTAGTATGTTTAACACTCTGATCAACACGGCACGATGTCACATGACTGTACTCCACAATCTTCCTTGTTCGTCGAAACATACAATGAATATCCAATACAATGGAAAACACCAGAAACATCATGTGTCATTTCACTCATTTGCCACATGAGTAAGAAGGTTGGGTGTCTCTTGCGGGGGTGGGAGGTGGGGGGGAGCAGGGGGACGTTGTTCAGAATAGAAGGGGTCACAGGGGCAGTGAGAGAAAGCTCGTTGGAAGAGGTGAGACTTGAATCCAGCCTTTCCAGGTTGAAAACTAGAGCAAAGCAGGGGCAAAGGTGGATAGAGACGAGGAGAAGTGCAGATTGTAGCCAACAGAAAGCAGCAAAAGCCAAGGTGGGAACCATGAGCGGATTGAATTTGGTGGAGTGGAGGCTTATTCAGAGGACAAAGTCCAGGACCAGTTTTCGAGGGCCTCGATACCCTTCCGAAGGTTAAACTTCGCTTCGTAGGCAATGAGGAGACTTGCATGATCAGAATTAGAAGTAGCACATGCCACAGGCTAAGAGGCAACATGCGATGCCCACCCTTGCTTGCATAGTGGTGTCTGATAGGAGCTCTGACGAGCAGGAGCCCGGCAAAGGACAAATGTGCACAGCGAAGACGCTGCTATGACAGCAGGTGGCTTGAAACTCTTTTTATAGACAGGAACGTTGCAAATCTGCAAAATCAGCGAGGGCAAGTTTTAGTGCCTTTCATTTATTTATGAGAGCTCAGAAAGATGAGTAATTTATTCAGGATCATGCAGCCAGACAGACGCTCCCGGTCTCCAAGTTCATATTCCCTCGCAGAGGTATATTTGCATATCAGAAGCTCATGGCAACAAATAAATCCTCATCTATACGCACGACCCCCACTTATGGATAATTCCTAGAGCGTTTTTCTTCCGAGATCGTAAAATGGGAATACCTGTTTTCTTCTGGCCCCAAATGTTCCTTTGGCTTCAGCTCTGAAAGACAACCCTGGAGGCTAACAAATTTCAGCAGAGAGTTACATTCTGGCCACAACTGCCCCGCAAAAAACAGGCACCACCACTCCCTGCGAAAATCCTGTGGGAAGCAGACGTGTGGGAAGGGCTGCGTGGGCACCTAAGAACGTCAGGGAAGCAGCTGGTCTCATCCTAAGAACGTTGCTTGGGGCAACCCCCTGAGGACGACGTGCTGCCCTCGGTGAGAGACGGAATATACCAACGGATAAGGCCGACCCATATTTAAAAATTAAACTCTGATCCACAACCCGCAGCCACCTGCCAGGAAACCAAGCTGTCCTCCACAGTCACCAGCCCAGGGGGGGCAACCTGCTGTCTCTTGTGACCGTCCAGCCAGCCAATCAACAGCCTCTGTAACAACTGGCCCCAAATGGCCAGGACTCGATGAATCACTGACAGCGCCCCTGATTTTTGTCCCTGCTTCCAACTTAGGACCAACCAGAGAGAGCCACGTACGTCCTCCCGAACAGTCACATAGACACCCACTTCTAGTTAGCCCGCCTCCAGCTTCTCCAGGCCCCAGGCTCCCATCTGGGCAGGCCCATAAGCCTCCCCGTGTTCCCCGTAGGCTCCCCTCTACTCCTCTGCCTGCCTTTGAGGCTCTGCTGCGAGGCAGCGACTGTGGCTGTCTCCCTCGCTCTAGCAAATTCTGAGTGGATGGCCTCGGTCTTTCTCATTTGGTTGGTCTTTGTTCATCTTCGTATCGGCAGGAAAAGATGGTGGCAGTGCCTCCACAACAGCACGTGTACGTGGAGCCATTTCTCCAGGGAGCTAATGAACTTGGGGCAGCACATTTGTCCTCTCTGTTTTGTGCCCCCATCCTCGTCAGCAGCAGGGTCAAGGGAGACAGATTCCTCCCACGGAGGGCCACTGCCTGCCTTGTCCTCATCACGAGCGCTGGGGCACTCCCAGCTCTGGGATCTCCCCCTTCCCCTCACCTCTGCAGGAGCCAAGGTGGGACAATACTTGGTAGGTTCAGAGGACCCAAGACGAGCATTCCTCAACAGACACCCCGCTTCCGAAGGAAACCAAGGGAGCATCGGATGTGTGCTAACGTGGGGGAAGGGCCTGGAAGGGAGATAAGGAACGGGTAACGACACAAACTGGAACAGTGGCTAATTCGCGATGATTACTCACTACGAGACCGCTCTGGTGAGAGACGCCTCCTTCGGTCAGCACACCAGCCCAGGAAGGTGGCGCAATTATTATTTGCATTTTTCCGAAGAGAAAGCTGAGAGATAGAGGCAGGAGGGAACTCAGCCAATGGTTAATTAGCTGGTGACAGGGACACTGGAGCTTGGAGCAGGCAGTCCCCCCTGCAGGTGTGATCTCTAAGCCACTGGGCCAGGCGTCCACCCCCCACCCCGACCCCGCTCCCCACGTCAGGGAAAGACTCCACATACATAAAAGTTGTGAGGAGCTCCACACACCTCTCAGGGAGTTGCCGGTTAATGGTGAAATCTGGCTTCAAACCCAATTCTCCTGCTTTCTGAGACGACATTTTGTTACTGTCGTTTGTTAAGGTTTTTCCTAACGGTACTGGTGCGGGTGGGTTGAATTCTTTTGTAAAAAGAAAAAAGAGGAAAACTCAGCAGGTGTTGTGATCCGAATTGTGTCCCGCTCAAGTTCGTATGTCGAAGCCCTAACCTCCAGAACCTCCAGTATCTGCATCTGGAGACTGGGTCTTTAAAGAGGGAATTACGTCAGAATGAGGGCGGGAGGGTGGGCTGTGATTCCATCTGATTGGTGCCCCTGTGTCCCTGTAAGAAAAGGAGATTAAGGGACTGGGTGGCTCAGTAGGTCGAGCATCCATCTGACTTCGGTTCAGGTCATGATCTCGAGGTCCGTGGGTTCGAGTCCCGCATCGGGCTCACCGCTGTCAGCACAGAGCCTGCTTCGGATCCTCTGTCCCCCTCTCTGTGCCCCTCCCCTACTTGCGCTCTCCCCCAAAATAAATAAAGTTAGAAAAAAAAAGAAAAGAAAAGGAGATTAGGAAACCCAGAGAGCGTCCAGATGCGTGCACACAGAGAAAAGGCCTTGTAAAGAGGCGTCAAGAAGACAGTCATCTGTAATCCAAGGAGAGAGACCTCAGAGAAAATCAACCCTGCCAGCACCTGGATCTTGGACTCCCAGCCTCCAAAACTGTGAGAAATTAAGTTTCTGTTGTTTAAGTCACCCCGTCTGCGGTATTTTGTCTTGGCAGCCCGAATAGACTGATTCCACGGGGCAGAGCAGCTCCCGGCTCCCACCTTATTTCCAGGTAGCTGAGAAGGTCTTCCCACGGGTCTCTCCAGACTCTCCCCACCCCCAGAACCTATGCCCTCGAAGAGGGAGGAGGGCCGTTCCTTCCTGGGCCTCGCGGTCAGTCAGGCAGTGGATGCCAAGGTTAGGGCCAGTATCTGACTTACCACCAGCAGAAAGGACTCATCAGCTGAGAACAGACTTCAGGAATGATTTCATGTGCTCTGTAGCTGCTGGCAGAAGGCCAATAAGATGAAGTGGATACTTCCAGAATAGCTCTTAGAACCCTCCCCAGATGATCAGAACGTCTCCTCTCCCACGATAGACACGCCCTCCCCACGTTAAACGTTTAGTCTTCCCCTTTGCTCTAATTGTGGCCTTACTTCTCTGGTATTTTAAAATTACCACTCCAGTCTGGGAAGCTTTGGTGGTCTCCACTGTTATTCTCCTCAAAGCTGGCAGGAAGGAAGGGAGGAGACCGGTGTCTACTCAGCACCAGTCACTCGACGTCAAGGACAAGCACTTAGTAAATATTAGCTATGACTGTTAATCATCTGAGAACAGCTCTGGAGGTGACGTGGGAACTGGATGAAATCACAAAGCCTCTGAAGGTGTATCCTGTGACCTCTGAAGGCAGAGAAATCACACGTTTTTCTGAGTGCTTTTCTAGGCAGTTAACTTTTTAACTTTGAACTTGCCTTTTCATATATAAAGGGAAATTCTCTAGTTTCCCTCCCCAGTTTTGTTCTGGCCACAATTTTGATGCACAGATATTCTTTGAAGTACTCACAGGATTCATTAATCCAGAGACCTGCCACCCGGCTTTAATAGAAACTTGGCCTTTTCTAAACTATTTAATGCGTAAAAACACATCTTGCAAAACAACATGCACACACATGTTTACTTGAGACTTTTGAAACACCAGGCTGCCCACAAACAAGGGTAGGGTGAAAAAATTTCCCCCAAACCTGGAATATAAATAAATATTAAATAATGAAGTATTGAAAAGAAGGTAGCTCGTAAGAACGGTGACAAAGCACTTTTCATTTTATAACCTAAATAATAGTAAGTGTGTGATCTAACATTACAGTCACCGCGATAACAAAAAGGACACAATTTAAGGACACATTTCGCCGTCCCATATATATCTGCAGATAGAAATAGACATAGGAGCCATTCTAGGATTTCAGAAAAGGATTGTGCATTACTAACTCTAAGAAGATCACATGTAACGACATTTGCCGTGAATCTTAATATAAACTGAAGTAATGAGTTTATACAAAATTACGGTCCACTGGCTAAAAGCAGAGCCATTCAATTCTGCTTGGAAGGAGCCCTCTGCATTGGCAGGGGACTAACCAAGAACAAAAGTGGCAGTCCTGGCCGACAGACATCTATTCTATCAGTTGGTGAATTGCAGCTATAGGTATCATCCACCTTTCGAAAGGTCGTGTTTCACCGCTTTGCTTTTGAGAAGGATCTACGTCAGTTCCTGTTTTTACTAACTGCAAGAAATAAAGAGGATTTTTGTTTTTACAAAAAAAAAAAAAAAAAGGCAAAAAGCCACCATAGCATCCCGCATGTGTTTTGCAGGGAGCCACGACAGAGGCAGCACGCGTCCCGAGCAGCGAGAGCGGCCCCACCACCTGCTTCCCCGGAACCGTGCTCAGCATCTCGTCTTCAGGCTGCCAGAGTTTTGAGCTGTGTCTGTGAGTTTTACCTCGATTTATTTTGTGTATCCATTAGCAAGATGTGTCCTGTGGTATCAGAAAAGTCTACGAGAGGTAATTTGGGGGGTTGGGGAACGCTTACAAGTTTCTCCATATAAATTAATGGTAATTGCTTCTTCGCTTGATGTCGTTCTGGTTTACGAAAGGTTTCATAGGAACACTGGGCTTTCAGGTAGCAGGGTAAACCCGTCCATGTGGGCCCACCAACACGGATCTAATCGGTGGAGACAGCACAGTAACTAAAACACGCCAGGTGTCCGACACCATGGAGCTTCCGTGGTCCTGAGCCCCTGACGGTAACCGGGCAGGCAGTAAGCAGACAGTTTTCTCCCTTCCTCCCTATCTCTCCAGATGCCAAAGGTCAGTATGATGTCTATAAACCACAAAAAGCAAACAGTAATCTGTATGTTGCTAAGCATGTGATTCACTGCTGATACCATTTCCCAGACTCTGAGAGGATTTTGTCTTCGGTCTGTTGGTTTGTCTCTATCGAGTTGCATCTAGTTTTGAAACCCACTGAAGCTATTTTACTGTTGGATTATTGAAATTACTAAGCTATTCAAGAATTAATTACCTGCGTATCACTTCAACATTATTAAAGCTTACAGATCAACAATAGCTGCCGAGATAGTGAATTCTGTGTCCTGCTGGTAGGCAATCCTCCACACCACAGCCAATGGGTTTGTTTCATGGCACAAAGAGTTGGCCCATCCCAAGCATCAGGACATACCCTTTCTGCCTCAACAGACCACACCTGGCTTTAGCCATAAAGCAGATGTTTTCTTGGTACGATCTCGGCAAAGCTGGAATCAGCAGATTCCGTGAAGCTCTTTGTCCTTCTCTCTCTGACTCAGCATTGGGGATTGCTGTAAACTTTCTGTCAGGTTTAATCCTATTTCCCCCAACTAAGCTCCAGTTGTATTATAGCTATTCTTACTACCCTTTTCTACATGCTATGATTTGTTTCACTGATGAAAAGAACTCCCTTAGTTTTGAAATCCACATATAATATACATTACTTGTCAAATTCTCTTACCTGTATTAGGTATCTTTGAGTAAACTATATATTATGCTTGATTATATATGTCATACAAAGTCGACTCTCTAGACCTGAAAACTATGATTTAAATAATTGAAAGTAAAACCCGTGGAATGCCTTAACCATGGCCTTCTCTGAAAACTTTTACTTAGCACATAGCTAGTAACTTTATCTTTTACTTAATTAGTATATAATTGATTTCTCTCAGTTTTCAGAAGCGTATATATTTACAGAGTTTCTTTGGCAGGGATATAAGCCCACGGGTCACAGTGAAATCTATTACCATATGAATGGACTCTCATTTTTCCGTATTAAAGTCCACTTATACCAAGTTATTAATGTTCTTGCTTATTTTCACTAGCATTTATATTTGCCTTTTAGGAGTGGCATAGAATTTTGAATCATATTTATAGAGCAAATGGCTATTTCAATATTTATCCTTGTGATAATCTTAAAATATGACCACTATATTGATCTGTTTATTTAATAGATTTATTCCCAAATAAAGAAACATCATTGTTATCAGTGTTATCTTGCAAACATGATCTGTAATTATATTTTGTATTTTTCTTTTTTTTTAAATTTTTTTTTTCAACGTTTATTTATTTTTGGGACAGAGAGAGACAGAGCATGAACAGGGGAGGGGCAGAGAGAGAGGGAGACACAGAATCGGAAACAGGCTCCAGGCTCCGAGCCATCAGCCCAGAGCCTGACGCGGGGCTCGAACTCACGGACTGCGAGATCGTGACCTGGCTGAAGTCGGACGCTTAACCGACTGCGCCACCCAGGCGCCCCTATTTTGTATTTTTCAACAGGAATTACATTCTAAGTATTGGTGACAAAGAAAACTATTAATGTCAAAAACCCCAGCTATGTTATCATTCAACCACTTTTGAATGATCAAAAAAATTTATAATCTGAATTTTAAAATTCACACCCATGTCCCATTTTCTCCACTTATATGTTCACTCACTCATTCATTCATTCAATAAACATGTATTGTGTACCCACCTTGTAACAGGCACTGTGCTAAATGCTGAGCTTGCAGAGAAGAATGAGATATGGTCTTTGCCCTCAAGAGATTTACTTCATGAGTTTGGAAGTAAGAGCAGGTATGCACACTGGTGTAGTGTTTGAGAGAGATGACAAAAACATAGATCAATTTCACACATTTTGAATTGGAGAAAACTTATGAAAAACCACAAACCTTTGGTGAGACAGATGTGTGTTTTTCTTCTCCTTTTCCCAAGAAGAGGATCTGGGGAAGGTATTCTTTTTCTTGCATGAAAAACCAGGGCAGGAAATGATGAGATGAATCCCGGACAGTAGAGACATGGGGCTAGCAGGAGGAACTCACTGGAAAGAGCAAGAACACCAGAAAGTTTAGTAAGGCTGATGGAAGAAGACAGAATAAAGAAGCCCTCTAGAAAACCACAACTGGCAAAAAAGACTGGCACTGTGGATAGGAAACGGGGACCAACGATAAAGGCTAACTTGTAAATGATGCACACGGAAGGCAAACAGCCATGAAATAATCGAATTTTTTTTTTTTCAACGTTAATTTATTTTTGGGACAGAGAGAGACAGAGCATGAACGGGGGAGGGGCAGAGAGAGAGGGAGACACAGAATCGGAAACTGGCTCCAGGCTCTGAGCCATCAGCCCAGAGCCTGACGCGGGGCTCGAACTCCCGGACCGCGAGATCGTGACCTGGCTGAAGTCGGACGCTTAACCGACTGCGCCACCCAGGCGCCCCGAAATAATCGAATTTAAGGAAAGGTGTGTTTGAGAGGTAGAGATAGCTAGGCCTACATACTGGCCAACTTCTGGTTTTGACCCAAATGACTTTCAAAGCCAGCAGAATGCAGACATATAATGAAGCTGCCCCCTCAAAGAATAATGACCAGTCACCACAGGGATTCTCAGTGTGCAAGACAACTGGATGGATCCAGGCGACAACACAAGCGCAGGATGCAAGGCCTCCTGGGAGATGAGGGTGGGCTTTAGATAGGAGAGCAACGGCTGATGTACATCTCCCAGCGGTGTGTACCCCACAAATGTACATCTGTGTCATTCTGGCCTTGAGATTTGCTCCCATACTCCGAGAACCTTCCCAAAGAACTATAAATTTCCTGCCTTCTTTTTCACCACCTCCTTGGCCGCTTAAACCATCCACATCCATGAGCTCAGCCTCCCGCAAACTAACAGCAAATATGGAACCCTTGGCTGTAGCAAAGTCCATGAATCAGGCTTATATCATGAGTCTCTGGTTAGCGCCAATTTCACCTAACCTGAGCACCTACCCCGTTTCAGACTTTCAGCCTACCCTGATCTTAAATGTGTGGTTGCCATTTAGTCTATGTTTTGACTCCCTAAATGTCTGGTCTCAAAACATTGAATATTATTTCTGGACGACCCAGGGCTGGAGCCGCATGAGGACATTTGCTCTTAGAGATGTCAGAGTAGCACCATGCAAATCCCCACCTGGCCCCAAAGGAAATGTGACCTGGTCAGAAGGCAAGTGCACTAACGAGAGGACCGTAGGTGATAAAAGGGATGAGCCAAAAGTGAGTGGGGACCAGTTTGGGGACTTTAGTCTGTGTGAGCAGAGAAGTAAGAATCCATACAACCAAAGAGGGATGCGCTGTCTCTAGATGGTATTAATGCATGCTACTTTAAGACTTAGAGATGGTTTGCTTGTGAGGTTAAGGTGCCTCTTTGTACCACATCAGGAGGTGACTAGTTTGATCCTGGAAATGTAATCTATGGAAACCATTCAGTGTATTTGTAGGTTCGACAGAAAGGTATTGAAATAGCAGCTGAAAATGGAAGGATGTTTGTTCCCTTGGAAGCAATGAAAAGCAAAGAGTAAGAAGTTAATAATGCATCACCATTGAAAAAGCAAAGGGGTCCCGAGTAATGCAATATCCTGATCTACTTAATAAGCATATCCCATAAGCTGAGAGATACTCATGAGCTCGCCACAGTGTTATTATTTTATTCTGCTATGTGCTAGACTACTCTGAAGTATCTATAGTTAGTTAAATGGAAAAATAAGGCAGGATCCCTGCATTTGTGGAGCCCGCAACCTTTTAGGGAAGATAGATGAGCAAGCAAATAGTTTCGATTCTGTAATTTAAGTGCTTAATTCCAAGTGCCATGGAAACCAGACGAGGGAGTCTAATCTTCCTAAAAGAGTCAAGGAAAACTTCTCATGGGACAGTGACTCTAAAAAATCAGAAACATTCATCCATACAGCTAGCCAGCCTCTTAGTACTCAACAGCCAGTTGAGTACCTTCAACTGTTCTAGATGAGGTGGATGCAAATTTGAAGAAGACAGACAAGGTCCTTCCCTGAGTGAAATTTACATTCTGGTGGAGGTTAGATGACATCACTAGAAGAAACACAGAATGGCGCCTTAAGACCCTCCAATATCCACTTTCGGGCCTCATTTCTTCACCCACAGGTATTCTCCTACTGAGACCAGGGTGCCTCGACCACTCAGACTGGAGCATTTCCGTCCTATGGGCTTAGTTCTCATCATGAAACCAAAATGCCAGTGTATTGCTTATCATCACCATGGGATAATTCCAGAAGGGCATGTGCAGATAAAATCAAGTTTCCGAAAATGCAGAGCTGAGGGTCAATGCCAAGCAGAAATAAAAGTGAGAAACGAGATGCCCAGACATAAGAACTCCTCACCTTACATTACGAGTGGAAGTCTTTTCTGCCAGTGGGAAACTGAGTTCTCTTCTCCAGGAAAAAAGTATGTGGAAGAGTAGCAGGAGTTTCTCCATAAATCCTGGGAAGAACCCCCAATACCCAGCATCTAACAGAAGTGAGTCAAGAGAAGTGCCTCACTTCACATTCTCCCAGGCTCCTGAGCCTCAGACCCAGAGCCCCTTCCCTGGGACCACAGCCAGTTTTCACACTGTGATTCCCGAGAGCTGCGGGCTCTCAGAGGAAGCGGGGACTTTTTGTGCTAGCCACTTCTTGAAAGAACACGCTGCTCCTTCTGTCCAAGGAAGAAATAGAGGAACCTGAGGCCAGTGCTTCCCCTTCTGCACCCCTTCTGGAGTTGGGACCCACTTCATGGTGTTTCAAGCTGACAAGTGAAAATGTCTCTAGAGAGAGCTAAAAAGTTTCGTCACCCCACCACGAGGGAAAGACGCAAGCCACTGGAACCAATGGTTTTAAGCCAGGCTAGCCTTCAAAACTCTCATGGTACAGCTATAGAAATGACCACAGTTTCATACAGAGGCAAGAGAAAGGCAGTCAGAAGCTTCTCCAAGGCACAGTTGGTGCCGTTCTGAAAATTCAGATTTCCTGTTTGCCAACATGTCTGCTTTAAGTCTCTCAATCTGTTAATTACATCGCAAGTGTTATACACCAACTTTTTCTCATATTTATAGCCTTCGTTTCCTTTTAAACTTTTTCAAGTAATATGTTTGTTGTCAAAAATGTAAAATTAGCAAAAAAAAAAAAAAAGAAAAATGTAAAATAACAGGCATAAATAAGAAAAATGAAAATCCCCCATAATTCCACTTGAAGATAACTGCCGTTGGTATACATCCTTCCGGGCTGTTTCCTGCGGTGAGGGTGAGCTTTTCAACATCCATTCCACTTCACACGATTGTAGAATATCCATGCAGATTTGTTGGGATTTACCCCATGTCTACCTCCATTATAGAGACTGATCTGGCTAAACTAAATTACAATAATCTTATGCTCTTGCCAACAGTGTTTGTTTTAGGAACCAGTACCCCATCCAGACCTAAGCCAATCAATGCAAAGCATGCCTCTGGAAATGCCACGCAATCAAGGTGGTCCAGTCAGAAGGAAGCGTAGGGCTCCCGCCAGAGACCTGGGGAGAAACACTCCCTTCTCTGCGGTTGGACAACCGGAAGCTGTTGGAGGCCAGCTTGCCTCCGTGACACAAACCAACTTTCAGCCGAAGCAGGCGCTACAGAAGGCAAAAAAGAGATATAAAAAGAAACTGGGTTTTTAAGGAGCTTTCTGAGCTGCTAAATTCAGCTGACATTAAAATCTATCTTACTTCTGGAGTTTCTACTTATATGAACAAATAAATTTGCTTGTTGAAGTGAGTTTAAAGTGAATTTTCTATTGCTTATGAGTTGCATACTAAATGACTCATGTAGATACTTTTATTAAAATGGGGCCATCTTGTACACATTGTTTATGCTTTCCTGCCTACAAATACATAATAACCATCTCTCCTTTTTTAAGATAAATATACTTTTACAAAATTGTTAATTTCGTCAGCGTAGTCCATTATATGGACAGACATTAAATTACTTCTCCAATTCCTTTTTGAGGGGGCATTTTACATTGTTTCTGGATTTTTCTATATTTTGTAAACAATTCTGTGTTGAGTTTTCTAAATACTAGAGAACATACGTTTTCCTTAGGACGCATTTCTACTGTAGAATGTCTGAGTCAAAGTATGTACTTTTTCAAGGGTTTTGATTCCTATTGCCAAAAGGCCCTCCCAAAGATTTATTTCAATTATATTCCAAGCAACAGACCACAAGAATGCTCAAAAAGCCTCTCTTCCTCCTCCCAGCCAGGAACTCGTATATAAAGTTTCAACACATATAAAGTTTCAACACATATAAAGGAACTCATATATAAAGTTTCCACACATATAAAGTTTCAACACAAGTAGTCCCTATCGATGTGTTAAATGGTGCATACCCTTTGTTGCTTAATTTGCACTTAAAAAATCATATAGCATGCTTATAATGTTTATTTTTCATATATCTATTTGCTTGTTGTATTTCTCTTTTTCTAAATTGCCACTGGCATCCTTTGCCCATTTTTTTTTTATATAAAATTTTTTTTCAACATTTTTTATGTATTTTTGGGACAGAGAGAGACAGAGCATGAACGGGGGAGGGGCAGAGAGAGAGGGAGACACAGAATCGGAAACAGGCTCCAGGCTCTGAGCCATCAGCCCAGAGCCCGACGCGGGGCTCGAACCCACGGACCGCAAGATCGTGACCTGGCTGAAGTCGGACACTTAACCGACTGCGCCACCCAGGCGCCCCCCTTTGCCCATTTTTAATTGAAGCACTGACTTCTTACAGATTTGCAACACTTGTTAATATGTAAGATTATTACGCACCTGCGTATTATACATGTTGCTTGCCGCCACGTGCCCTTTAATTTGCACACAGTATTTTTCACCGTTCTGAAGTTTTGAATTTTAATTAAGTCGATCAATCTTTTCATTTTACTTTTTTCCTGCCCTTTCTGTGTCATTCTCTAACCAGAGAAGTCACAGCAGCAACAAACCAAGACTGAGCCCGAGACTGAGCCGTAGGGAGGCAGCCTGGAGTTGTCTGGACCCTTCCACCCCTGACTACTTCTCCCCGGCCTCCCCTGCAGTGAGATGTGGTTTGTGATTAAACGATAGCCAGTGGGATGAGAGCGGTTATGTGCAACTTCCTGGTTGTGCTCTTTAAAGGGAAATGCCTTCCCCTGGATTTTCACTCCCTCCTTGGGTGGGAGTGAAGAAATGGTGGTAATCTTGTAGATGCGCAAGATACCTGGGGATGACAGCACAAGCCAGAAGGACCCTGTGTCACTGACACTGTGACAAGTCCATACCTCCTAGACTGCTTATAACTGGACTCTTTCATGAGCAAGAAATAAACTTCTCTCCTGTGAGAGCCACTGTTATTTTGGGGCTTTATTATGGACTCAAACCTGTATCCTAACTTAAAGAGTAACATACGACTCCATTCTACCCACACACACACATCGCAGCACGCACACACACACCAGCATAAAAGAGGATAAAGAAAATTATTAATGGTAATTAATTCAGGGAATGGGATTGCAGGAGTTTGGGAGGAAATAATGAACATTTCTTTTAATATTGACTTTAGTTTTTTAGTCCAGGTAGCTCTGACTCATGCAGTCATGTTATCCAACATGGTGAAACACTTTTTTTTTTTTTTTTACTAGCCCCTTCGCTTAAAGTCACAGCCCTAGACTTTACGGGTGGAAGAAAAGTATACTGGAGGCAACAGAACAACCATCACAACAGGTGGAAGAGTGTAATTTTAACAACACTGGCTGTGTCGTCCACGCTGAGTGTGTACTTTATAACTACCATCGACCGGCATTCAATGGCATCAGTGTATTTCTTTTCAGATAAACATTTTTATCTTTTTTTAAAGGTTGCCAGAAAATTATTGCAGGACTCTCTACTGGATTGTGAGCTATGATATATAACGCGTATCTCAATATGTTTTTCCCATAAAAGGAAAAACATTTAGAATAATTTCAATACACCTAAGGCAAAAGTTCTTCTGTTTTTTAAAAAGCCCTTGCAAATTTAAATATTCATTCACCTGTGCCTCTAAATATCCAAATAAGTTATGTTTTTAACATATACTGATATATGTCCCTTTCACTCATAGAAAAAGTTCCAGAAGGATGCACAACACATTGACAATAATGGTTATTTTCCAGAAAGGGTATTGGGTTAGCTTGGGGGAAAGGGAAGGCTGGAGGAAAACTTTGACTTTTTACATTAATCAGGTGTGTATAGTTTGTATCTTTACAATGAGACTAAATTCATATATTGAATTCGTAAATTTAAAAAAAAAGCAACGTGCAGGGACCCCTGGGTGGCTCAGTCAGTTAAGCATCTGACTTTGGCTCAGGTCATGATCTCACGGCTCGGGAGTTCGAGCCCCACATCGGGCTCTGTGTTGACAGCTGGGAGCCTGGAGCCTGCTTTGGATTGGGTCTCTCTCTCTCTCTCTCTCTCCCCCTCCCCCACTCGCACTCTGTCTCTGTCTTTCAAAAATAAGTAAACATTAAAAAAAATGTTAATACATAAAAATAAAAATAAATAAAAAACAATGTGCACATTTTAAATAAACAGTGGGAACATAAACTAAAAATATTTTTAAGTGGAAAATCTATAGCCTGTGATTTTTCAGGAATGTGTTGCAGCTGATAAGACTAGACATGTTAGATAAGATGATTCCTGCTACACATAACAGAAACCCCCAACTCTTATGGACTTGAGCTGTCGTGCAAATCTTTTTCTCCTATACCAAGGAAGGTCGTGTAGGCTCCAAGGTTGATTATTTCCCTGGCTTCGCGCGATCATCAAGGTCTAGGGCCTCTCTGTCTTTTCGATTTGTCATCTTCTGCAGGCTGACTGTTTGCCCTCGTTCTGATTCCCCTCACAGATGACCACAACAGTTCCTGCTGTCATATCTAGACATTACAACATGCAGAGAAAGAAAAGGGCCTCTCTTCCGGAGTCTTCTTAGGACAGAAATATCTTTCCCAGAACTCTTCCTCCGGCCTATTGGCCAGAACTGAGTCACAAGCCCATTCCTGAACCAACCTTGGCAAGAAGAGGGGAACGGTCACTTTGGACTTAGACTAATTGTCAATCATGAGCAATAAACATATAGGAACTGAGCAAAACAATGAGACTTTCTAAACACTATCTCTTCAAAGAGATACGCACAAATCAGAAAACTCAATATTGTTAAATTGTCAGTTCTCTCCAAAGTGATCTTGACATTCAATGCAAAACCCTAGGAGGCTTTTTAAAAAAAAAAAAGAAAAGAAAAGAAATTAACAAGCTGATTCTAAAATTTGTACATAAAAACAAAGGACCTAGAATACATAAAACAACTTGGAAAAAGAAGAACAAAGTTGGAGGAATAACACAACCGAATTTTAAGATTTACCATAAGAGCTACAATAACTAAGACACTGTGATATTGGTATATGGAGAGACCTATACCAATGATAGTGTCTGGAAAAAGATGTCATGGTAAATCAACAGTCAATGGAGAATATTTGCAACAAATAGTGCTAAAACAATTATATTTTTTTCATTTATATTTATATATTTTTAAAGATGAACCTTGATGTGTGCTTTGAATCATATACAAAATTCAACTTGAATGGATCATAGACCCGAATGTAAACCCAACAACTATACAGCTTTTAGGGAAAGAAAACAAAATAGGAGAAAAATCTTTACAACCTCAGGTCAGGCAAATATTGATTCTATAGGACACAAAAAGCTCAAACCGTCAAATAAAAAGTGTATAATTTTTTCCATATTCAAAACTCCCACCTTTGGACTCATGACTTAATAATGAAAAGACAGATAACACAGTTTTTTAAAGAGCCCAGTATTTGAATAGACATGTCTCCAAAGAAGACATACAAACTGCCAAGAAGACATGAAAAGATGCTTATCATCACTAGGCATTAGGGAAAGATAGATTAAAGCCACAATGAAATACCACTTCATACCCACTAGGAGAGCTAAAATCAAAAGGAAAGACAAAAACCAGTGCTGGAGATGATGTGGAGAAACTGGAACCCTCGTACACTGTCGGTGGGAATGTGAATGAAGCAGCTACTTTGGAAAACAATTGGCAATGTCTCAAAAGGCAAACATAGAATTACCATATGTCCCACCAATTTCATACCAGCTAGATACCCCCAAAATGAAAACGTACGTCCACACAAAAACATGTACACAAATGTTCAGAACAACGTTGTGCATAATAGCCAAAAAGTGAAAACAACCCAAGTGTCCATCAACTGATAAGTAGATAAACAAAGTGGGGTTTACCCACAGCGTGGAATATTATTCAACCATGAAAAAGGAGTGATACGTGCTCCAACAGGCATGAATCTCGAATACATTATGTTGAGTAAAAGAAACAAGAAACAAACAAACCAAAAAACCCCGCATATTATATGATTCCATTTACATGAAGTGTCCAGAACAGGCAAATCTATAGAGACATAAATTAGATGAGTGGCTACCAGGGTCCAGGGGGAGGAGAGAATGGGATGTAACTGCTAATGGTTATGGAGTTTCTTTGCAGGGAGAAGAAAATGATCTGGAATTGGACAGTGTTAGTGGTTGCACAACTTTGCAAAACAGTTTGGCAGTTTCTTCAAAAGTTTCTACGGTTACCATGTGACCCAGCCCTTCTACTCCTACGTATTTACCCAAGAGAAATGAACTACATACGTTCATACAAAAACCTGTGCACAAATGTTCATAGCATAATTATGCATAATAGCCAAAAAGTGGAAACGATCCAAATGCCCATTAACTGGTGAACAAACAAATCTTGGTATGTTGATACCGAGAATACTTATCAGCAATAGAAAGGAATGGTTAAGCTATACTCACACACACTGACACACACAATATGGGCAAACCCCAGAAGAAACCAAACCCAAAAAGATACCAAATGCATAATTCCATTTACACCATATTCTGGAAAAGCCAAAACTGTAGAGACAGAAATCAGATCAATGGTTGCCAAGAGTTAGGGATGGAGAGAGAGATGACTACAGAGAGGCAGAAGGGAAGTTTTTTGTTTTTGGGTTTTTTTTTTTAATTTTTTTTTCTTTAACATTTATTTTTGAGACAGAGAGAGACAGAGCATGAACAGGGGGAGGGGCAGAGAGAGAGGGAGTCACAGAATCCGAAACAGGCTCCAGGCTCTGAGCGGTCAGCACAGAGCCCAACGCGGGGCTCGAATACCGCGAGATCGTGACCTGAGCCGAAGTTGGACGCTTAACCGACTGAGCCACCCAGGTGCCCCGGGAAGTTTTTTGTTTTGATGGAATTGTTCTAAGTCTTGAATGATACAACGGCAAACATTTGTTAAAATTTAAAACTCAAAGAACTGTAGGATTCAAAAGGTGATTTTTTTTTTTGCTGTATGTAAATTATACCCCAATAAATCCAATTAAAAAAAGTAAACTACATTACCTTAATCCACCTCCTCTCTCCAAAACAAAAACAAAAACAAAAAACTATATTGCAACTTGAATAGACAAGTTTAAATTTAAATTTAAATTTATTTAAATTTCGGAGATTCTTGTAAAGAGGAAGAAAAGCCAAGTGCATTTACTTCCTCAAAAGCATGCATCCTCCATTTTCCAAAACACAGTTAAACACCTGTGAATACCCACATGTCACCAGCTTCGTAAAAACTTTTAGCAATCGACTACTTACTTTTCTGAGAAAGAAATCAGCTTGGCCAAGACTGTCTGTCCCTGTTCCTCCAACCCGGTCACACTTGTTTTCAGCTGGCAGCCGGCTGCTGGTTAGGAGGATGTTTCGTTTCGAGCGTTTTCACTTCCTCCAGAAGGAGGTTACTGTGGGCAACAATGGATAAAATCAAGAGTGATAAAATTGGATCCAATCTGCTCACACGAGAGGTGTGGCAGGTAGAACCCATGCTCTGCCCACGTCCCCTCGGATCTCTTTTCCGTTTCCCCTAGTTGTATGCTTTCCCTCCCAGAACCCAGCATCCTCTTCTCTCTGTTGGAGGACCACCCTCAGGCCGCCCAGATCCACCCCCCTGCTGCATTTGGTAAACCAGTAATCCTGGGAAGAATTCACCCTCATGGCAGCAGTCCCTGACTAGTGACTTTGGCGGAGAGTCTATCTAAGTTCCTTTGTACCCGATGAAGACAAGTCCAAGGTATATTTTACACCTTCTCATACTTTTATGCTGGTATGAAGTGGCTGGGAATTGAGTTCAAATGTAGGTTCTGAGAGGCGCCTGGGTGGCTCAGTTGGTTGAGCGTCGGATTCTTGATTTCAGCTCGGGTCATGATCTCACGGTTTTGAGATGGAGCCCTGTGTCCAGCTCGTGCTGGGCGTGGAGCCTGCTTAAGATTCTCTGTCTCAGGGCACCTGGGTGGCTCAGTCGGTTAAGCATCTGACTTCAACTCAGATCATGATCTCATGGTTCATGAGTTCGAGCCCTGCATCAGGCTCTGTGCTGACAGCTCGGAGCCTGGAGCCTGCTTCGGATTCTGTGTCTCCCTCTCTCTCTGCCCCTCTCCCGCTCACACTCTGTCTCGCTCTCTCTCCCTCAAAAATAAATATTAAAATTTTTTTTAAAAAAAGATTCTCTCTCTCTCTCTCTCCCTCTACCACTCATACGCACCCTCTCTCTCTCAAAACAAAACAAAAACAAACAAACAAAATAAATGCAGGTTCTGATGCAGGAGGTCTTTGAGGCTCCAGTTCCAACAAGCTCCCGGGTGATGAACAGCTTCCACCCACAGATCACTTTAAGCAGCAAGGGTCTCCTGTCAGAGCTCCCTATAGAATCTAGCCAAAACCGATAGGCATCTACACTTTCTGGTGTAGGACAGCAAGAGGAAATACCCCAGGGACAAAATGTGGATAAGATGGGTAAGACGTGGGTCCAGAGGCAGGTTATTGAAGGGCTCCTCTCCCGAATTTCCAGAAGCGCACCAGGATGTAGGGCTTCAGCTGACATGCCTGTAATAGACGTGTGTTTGTGGGCTGAAAGGCGCAAGAAATTTCTGCCCACCTGACCACTCAGAGGCAGCGAGCCGTGTCCTGTCTTTGACATGGAGAAGGGGCCATGCGCAAGGGAAATCGGGAGCCATGAGCACACACAGTGAGGTTGTGAAGGATACAGCTGCGCCTGACAGCAGGGGAGCCGAGGTGGGTGTTAGACCATTTCAAGAATGTTTTAAAAAGGGAAAAAAATGATTGTTGGCATTAAGACTAGTGCGCTTTTAGCTCTGTCGAAAGATTGCTCTGTTAGACCATGTCACAGAGCATATAAGGGCTGTTCATCAATCTAGTCCATATGACAGCTCAGGAAGCAATTACCTGATAAAGTATCAAGGTTATGAGGCTGGAAAATGTCCTCTCCTCTGGGCTCCCACAACACTCTTTAAAACTACTGCTGGAAAACTCACGTCTCCCTTTCATTGTCACTCGATAAATAGTCACTGGGTGCCAATATGTGCCCCGCAGCATTTTAGGCACTGGGGATCCAAGGATAATCAACACAGAAAAGTTCACAGAATTTATATGGCAAGTGGGAAATATAAATAATGAACGCGGCAACAAATACATATGAAATGTACCAAATAACTACCACGGAGATAATTAAAAAGAGGTGGAGTCATACATAGCAAGGGACTTGGAAGCTACTTTAGAATGAATGGTGAGGGAGGATGTCTTCCTCCTTTCAGGCCGATATAAAGAAATGCCACAGCTCCCTCTATCCCTGCCCCTCCCCTGCTTATGCTCTGTCTCTGTCTCTGTCTCTCTCTCTCTCAAAAATAAATAAATATTTTAAAAAAGAGGGGACACCTGGGTGGCTCAGTTGGTTAAGTGCACGACTTCAGCTCAGGTCATGATCTCGCAGCTGGTGAGTTTTAGCTGAAACTCAGAGCCCGGAGCCTGCATCAGATTCTGGGTCTCCCTCTCTCTCTCTCTGCCCCTCGTGCTCATGCTCTGTCTCTCTCTGTCCCCCAAAAACAAATAAATGTAAAAGAATTTTTTTTAATTACTTATTTTTATTTATTCATTCATGTCTTTGTTCATCACAAATAGGAACTGACTTTCTCACGGTTCTGGAGGCCAGAAGTAGGCCGTCAGTAGCGTTGGGCCAAGACTCAGCTGTGTCTTCCAGCTTCTGATGGCGGCTGGCATTCCTCGGCTCATGGCTGCGTCACTGGTGACCTCTCTGCCTCTGTCTTCATATCGCCTTCTCGTCTCCGTGTGCCAAAGCTCCCTCTGCCGCTGTCTTATTATAAGGACACCTGGCATTGCATTTAGGGCCCACCCTGATGATCGAGGATAACCTCTCCTCTCAGGTCTCTTCACCTAATCATATCTGCAAAGACCCTTTTCCAAATAAGGTAATGCTTACAGATTTCCAAGAATAGGACCTGATGTCTTTGGGATATCTTATTCAGCTCGCCCCATGGGCCCAGAGGACCATCGACAGCCTGTGCCCACGTCCAGGCAAGACGTCTATGTCCTGGACCAGGGTGGTGGTAGGGAAGAAAGGGCAGTAGACAGATTCAAGGTCATTGCTAATAGATTTAATGGTGGGGTTGGAGGGCAATGGGAGGTATAGGAGGAGGGCAAGTAATCAAAGAACCCCCTGGAGACTGTCTAGTACCCCACTAATCTCCACTAATCGGGTTGTCAACCCCTTGAGAGCCCAAAGCCTTTCATTATATCATCACCCCTGGGACCCAGCCTAGGGCTCTTATAGTGCATCTACACAATTTTTTAACAGAACTGAAAAGACACCTGGGGGTCAGAGCATCACTTAGCCTCTTTGCCAGAGTGTAGCGATGTGCAGAAATGCCAGAAAAGCTCTGTTTGGGGTTGTTCTTTGAATGCTCACTACCGAGTCTGAACTTCTCAACAGAACCTTGTTCTTAACTCAGGGGTCCTGCTTCCCCTCTGTCTGACCTGGGTGACTACAGTAAGGAGTCCGGAGAAATCTCTGAAAAAGATATTTTACAAACAAAGCAAAAGCATTTTTTTAAGTTTATATGTTTATTTTGAGAGGGGGAGAGAGAGCGGGCACGCACGTGGAAGAGAGAGGGGGCGAGAGAGGGAGAGAGAGGGAGAGAGAGAATCCCAAGCAGGCTCCATGCTGTTAGCACAGAGCCCGATGCGGGGTTTGAACTCACGAACTGTGAGATCATGACCTGAGCGGAAATCAAGAGTCGTGTGCTTAACCCACTGAGCCACCCAGGCTCCCCATGCAAAAGCAATTTATGTTTGTTTGTTTATTTTCTCTTTTAAAGGGTCTTCAGTCCTGTTATGTTTAAATTCATCTGGTTTTACTGATTGCTTTAAGACCAACAGCTGACAGGCTGTGAAAAGCACTGATAAGCATATGATTTCCTGATAACTTTATCTTTAGTATAAATATAACTAGGGGCCCTCATCCATTTTTATACCTTAAACAAAGAATCTAAAACCAAAAAAAAAAAAAAAATCTTTGAAGCCAGTAAAAACAATGCTCAGCCACAGCCACATTCTGTGAAGTACAGATGTCAGATACATTCTACCAATGAAATCAACTTTCAAAAGACTGCCAATTATTAGACTTTATCTTATCAACTAGTATTGTTTGCTTTCCTTGGCTCTTCTTAAAATAACCCTGAAGAAAGAAATGAGTATCTATTTCCACTTATTTACTCATTGCAAAGACGGATACCAAAGAGATTTGCTGCATTCAAAACAAGTCTCCCTCCCCGGTTCTCTCTAGCTGGGACATCAGATCTTCCTTGCCAGCCGCACACAGCTCCGTCTTCCGGTGGCTCTGCAAAGCCTGGAGGGACACAGAGCCTCAGAGGGATGTTCCTGCCTTTCCCAGCCTCAGGCAAAATTTGGCATGCCTACCGAGTGCCAGTCCCCTAAAATAGCCCCACCCAACCACAGAAGAGCGTGAAGGGAATGAGATCACCCCTGCTGGAGATACACCCGCTGCAGATTTCATACACATCAACAATCCTGTTCCTTCTATCTGTTCCTACCCCTCCCTGATTCTTCCTGGTCCTGCCTCTTATCTCACCACTGCTACTCGCCCTGGCTCCTACTGGCTCTCAAGATCCGTTGTGGACACGAGCTTGACCCCAGGAGTACTCCTGAGACCCAATTCAGGGTTTCCCTCTCCAACACTGGGATCTGAGGCTTCAGGTTAGAGATATCCGGGTTTTCCTTTGGATCTCGGGGTGGCTTCCTCCCTGGAACAGGGGATGGGAACCGTAGGGAACAGGAATTAGGCGCGAATCATTCAGCAAACACTGAAGTCTACCACTTGCCTGATCACGTCTGATGCACTGGGGATTCAGTGGTGAACCAGCCATGATCTCTGCCCTGGAAGAGTTTACCGTTCAGTAGGGGAATGAGTGGAGACGGATGCATGACTCACTCTGAGAACAGAGTGATAGGCACCCAATTCAGAATCGGGAGGGGAGGAAATACGGGACTCGGGGATGCGATTGCTAGATGCAGTAAATAGTAATACAGGATGCTCTGTTAAATTTGAATTTTGGTTCAAAAACAAAATAATTGTTTGGGGTAAGCATATCCCATGAAATATTGGGGGCATACTTCCATAAAAAAGTATTCATTGTTTATCTGAAATTCAAATGTAACTGGGCATCCTGTGTTTTTATTTCCGCCTCCAAAAGCTGATTTGACTCAGCCTACAAGACCGAATCCCCAGATTTTCAAGAGTAGACCTTGCAAGTGGGCAGAAAAGAGGTGAATACCTATGTCATGAGGTTTGAAAGAAAGCTTTTTTTTTTTTAAGTTTATTTATATTTATTTTGAGAGAGAGAGAGAGAGAGAGCAGGAAAGGGGCAGGGAGAAAGGGAGAGAGAATCCCAAGAGAATCCCACTTGGGGCTTGAACTCACCAACCGTGAGATCATGACCTGAGCTGAAATCAAGATTCAGACGCTTGGGGTGCCTGGGTGGCTCAGTCGGTTGAGCATCTGACTTTGGCTCAGGTCATGATCTCACAGTTCCGGAGTCCGAGCCCCACATTGGGCTCGCTGTCGTTAGCGTGGAGCCCTGCTTCTGATCCTCTGTCCCCTTCTCTTTGCTCCTCCTCCACTTATGCTGTCTCTCCCTCTCTGTCAAAAATAAATAAATATTTTGAAAAAGAGTCAGATGCTTGACCTACTGAGCCCCTGGTGCCCCTGAAAGACAGTTGCTTCTAAAGCCCTCTTTTTTTTTTTTCTTTCCTCATTTCCACCTATTTGTAAAGGTGTTTGTAATTCTACCAACAGAAAGTAGCTCTTTGGGGTTATCGGAGTTTTTAGCTTTCCAGTAAAGTAGTAGAAAGAAGACAACCAAGAAAGTTAATGCAGCTGAACATAAGAAGGAACCAGAAGAACTGGTGAGTATTAGGAAGTGAGCTGTTAAGGTGCTCAAGTACTGGTGAAACAAAAGGAAGGTATGCAGGGTTAGGTTGGATCAGATGTTGCTTGGTTTGTAAAGGAGTAAATAGTAAATACGTTTGGCTTTGTGGACCATGTGGTCTCTGTCACAACTGCTCAACAATGCCAGTGTTGCCATTTTGTAGCACAAAATAATGTAGAAATACATGAGCATTGTATTCCAATAAAACTTAGTTTTCCAAAAATGGTCATCAGGGTAGTTTGGGTCCAATTGGCTGACCCCTAGCTTAGATAATCTCCACCATCTTGTCCAAGCCTCAGAGTCTCTGATAAGTTAAAACTTTCAAAATGCCAACACCCCCCAATGGTGGTCCCTTAACAATTTGAAATTGAGTCCGGAATGAGTTTTCAGTTGAGGCTCATGAGAATGGACATGGGCGGGCCTCAGGATGGTCAGGAAGAGGTCAGTGTGCAGAGGAGGCGAAGGGGTGGAGAAAAAGTGGTCCTGTTGACCTTCAGAGTGTAGATGACCCCAAATCAGAGAGGGTCCCTACATGGCCAGCTTCTGTTGGAGCCCATCTTCCTACCGCCCCCACCCCCACCAGCAGATGGAGATCAGGAACGAGGGGGAGTGTTACCTGCTTCAACCATCCACGTGTTCAAATGAATGACATGAATACGTGTTCATAGCAAGAGTGGAGGAAAGGCCATTTTATCATGTTAGTGGTGAGCAGGTTAAAAGCCAATGCCTGCCCGTGCACAGCAGAGGCCTCTGTTCAACAAGGAGATCCTGCTCTCAAAAAGGCATGGAGGAGTCAGACGAGCCCTCAAGGGGTCAATAACAAGGAAAACAATTAAGAGAACTTTAGCATTTTTTCCTTTGCCTTTTTATTTTTTTTTTTTAATTTTTTTTTCAACGTTTTTATTTATTTTTGGGACAGAGAGAGACAGCATGAACGGGGGAGGGACAGAGAGAGAGGGAGACACAGAATCGGAAACAGGCTCCAGGCTCCGAGCCATCAGCCCAGAGCCCGACGCGGGGCTTGAACTCACGGACCGCGAGATCGTGACCTGGCTGAAGTCGGACGCTTAACCGACTGCGCCACCCAGGCGCCCCTCCTTTGCCTTTTTAAAATGCATTCCATCAACTACCTTCATTTTAGGTCATTCTAAAATCATCCAAGCCTTGAGAGAGAATTTTGTTCCCAAATGCCCCAAATACTAGGAAGCTCTCCTTGAGTCATGTTGGCCCGTTTTCCTGCTTCCAGTTCAAGCGCCACCACCCTGTAAACTCTGCCACCCATCACCAAGGCTCTGTCACACTGCCACCACCCCCGAAAAAGCTTCAGTCCTCACTCAGACCCTGAGAATTCGGTTCCAGTGCCCTCTCCCATGGGTTAACTCCTTGGGTGGCTTTATTCTTCCCCTCACTCGGGCACTCTGGGACCTCCGGATCTCCAGATGGGAGAACCACATGGCACCTGCTCCTTCAGCTGCTCTGTGGCTCTGCAGGACGAGGGCTCTGCTTGGTCCTCCAGAAAAGAGAGGGCACAGAGGAGATCTGTCTGGGCTTAGTTATTACAGCGTTCCTTTTTGTCTTTCCTCTACTGTTTCCCTTCACTTACGGAAATGGGAGACTGAAGCAGGCAAGCGTCTGGGCTTTTGTGGGGTGAAGCGGGTCAGCATGGGGGTCGTGGGTGTCTCCTACATGCTATCTAGCCCAGCATGCAGACTTCATCAGATCATTTACACATAACAGACACTCAGAAATTTTGGATTTGTAGCAAATGGTTTAACTCGATACCTTTAAATGTCTAAATGCATACATAATAAAGAATAATAGCTAAGCTGTACAGCATTCTTAGGTATCAAAACATTTCATATCTGTAAAGCAAGTGTATCCACCAATCAGAATGGATGAGGAAGTGATTATTTTCCTATTTACCAACCATGATAGAAATGTGTCAACATTTTTTTTTGTTTTTTTTTTTAACGTTTGTTTATTATCAAGAGACAGAAAGAGAGCATGAGCATGGGAGGGGCAGAGAGAGGGAGACACAGAATCTGAAGCAGGCTCCAGGCTCTGAACTGTCAGCACAGAGCCCGACGCGGGGCTCAAACTCACAAACCGCGAGATCATGGTCTGAGCCAAAGTCGGACTCTTAACAGACTGAGCCACCCAGGCGCCCCATCGGTTTTTTTTAATTACAATATAGTTAATATGCAGTGTTATATTAGTTTCAGGTGTGCAAAATAGTGGTTCAACAATTTTCTGCATTACTCAGTGTTCATCAAGATAAACGTACTCTTAATCCCCTTCACCTATTTCACCCCTGCCCCTGCCCACCTCCCCTCTGGTAACCATCTATTTGTTCTCTATAGTTAAGAATCTGTTTCCAGGGGGCGCCTGGATGGCTCAGTCGGTTAAGTGTCCAATGTCAGCTCAGGTCATGATTTCGCAGTTTGCGAGTTGGGGTCCCACCAGGTTCCACACTGACAGCAGAGAGCCCGACATGGGGCTCAAATTCATGAACCGTGAGATCATGAGCTGAGCCAAAGCCAGACACTTAACCAACTGAGTCACCCAGGCTCTTATAGGCAGCATATAGATGAGTCTTGTTTTGTTATCCCCATGTCTTCTGATTGAAGTGTTTAGTCCATTCACATTCAAAGTAATTATTGGTAAGTATGAACTTATTGCCATTTTGTTACTCATTTTATGGTTATTTTTGTAGTTCTTCTTTGTTCTTCTCTTGCTCTCTTCTCTCAGTTTGCTGGCTTTCTCTAGTGATATACTTGGATTCCTTTCTCTTCTTTTCATATCTGTTACTGGTTTTTGATTTGTGGTTACCGTTAGGTTTGCATACAACATCTCATGCATATAGCAGTCTATATTAAGTTGATAGTCTCTTAAGTTTGAATCAATTCTTTATTCCTGTCCCCCTACCCCCATGTTTTAGGTATATGGTATCATACTTTGCCTCCTTTGTGAATGTATTTTGTGAATCCATTGATTGGTTTTTATAGATATACTTCATTTTACTGCTTTTTTGCTTCCTATTTTTCTTACTCCTGTTTATGGTCTCTCCTTTTCACTCAAAGAGTCTACTTTAACATTTCTTGCAGAGCTGTTCTAGTGGCCATGGATTCCTTTCACTTTTGTTTGTCTAGGAAACTCTTTATCTCTCCTTCTATTCTGAATGATAGCCTTGCTGGGTAGAGTATTCTTGGCTGTGGATTTTTTTCTCTCAGCACTTTGAATCATACTGCTCCCTTCTGGCTTGTATAGTTTCTCCCGAAAAATCAGCTGATAGCCTTGTGGGGTTTCCCCTTTATGTAACCATTTCTTTTTCTTTCGAGGCTTTTAAAATTGTCTCTTTATCACTACTATTTTACCATTGTAGTTATTATGTATCTTAGTGCTGACCTCCTTGGGTTCCTTTTGTTTAGTGGCACACCATGCCTCCTAAATCTGGATTTCTGTTTCTTTCCCTAGATTCAAGAAGTGTTCGACTACCATTTCTTTAAATACATTTTCTGCCACCTTTTCTAGCTCTTCTCCTTCTAGAATCCCCGTGATGTGAATGTTATCATGTTTGATGGTGTCTCTGAGTTCTGTAAAATCTATTTTCAGTTTGTATTATTTTTTTTCTCATGCCTGTTCAGCTTGATTGCTTCCTATTACCCTGTTCTTAGGCCACTGGTCCATTCTTCTGCTTCCTCTAGTCTATTCTTTATTCCATCTTATACATTGTTAATATAAGTTATTGAGTTCTTCATCTCTGATCGGTCTTTTTTAATGTTTCCTGTCTCTTTGTTAAGGGTCTCACTGAGGCCTTCCACTCTCTTCTCAAGTCCAGGGAGTATCTTTAAGACCATTACTTTAAATTCTCTATCAGGCATATTACATATCTCCTTTTTGTTTAACTCTCTTGCTGTGCTTTTTGTCCTGGCCTTTCATTTGGGACATATTCCTCCATCTCTTCATTTTGTCTAACTCTCTGTGTCTATTTCTATATGTTTGGAAAGTCGCCTATATTTCCTGCTCTTGAAAGTAGTGACCTTAAAAAAAAAAAAAAGAAAGAAAAGAAAAGAAAAGAAAAGAAAAGAAAAGAAAAGAAAGTAGTGACCTTATGAGGAAGAGGTCCTGTGGTACCCTTTGATCGTTTCTGTTCACCAGGACTTGCACTTCAGGAGTGTCTCCTATGTGTGTTTCATGCACCCTGCCGCTGTGGCTGAACTACTTTTGCCTTCAGCCCATTCATCTGCACTGGCTCTCATTGCCTGTTGTAGGCAAACTTTGGTCCCTGTGTTGTTAGTGGCCAGTCTGGGGCCACCTGGGGCTTCAGTTGAGTCAGACCAGGTGTTTACCAGAGATACGGTATCACTGAACTGCAGTGCATTTTCCTGGTGTTGTACCTTGAAAACCTTTCACTGACCTGCAGTCACACCAGATGTCTGCCCCCAGTCCACTGCTGCAGTCAGACTGGTGTGTGTGTGTGTGTGTGTGTGTGTGTGGTTATCTTCCCCTTTCCCCAGGGTAGGAGTCACTTTGGGGTGATGCTGGCCCCTGTTGGGGCTGCTTGCACACTGCCAGGCTTATGGCACTGCTTTGGATGAGCTCCAGCCAATGGCCTATTAGAAGGGAACAGGGACTCTGGAGCCAGACCACCTTGATCCAGATCCCAGATGTGTGAATGTAGCAAGTTCCTTAACCTGTCTGAGCCTCTGTCTACTCACCTATAAAGAAGAAAATAATAGCATTTTCCTTTTGGAGGTAGAGTAAAATAGTACATAAAGATCTGGGAACAGTGCCAGGCTCACTGCAGGCACTGTGATTATTCTTATTAAACAGCACACACCAATGGCAGGCCAGTTGAGTGGTACCACCTACGAACTACCACCACTGTGTGACCTACTAAATTCAGGATCGAACCATCCCCTCCAATTCCAACTCCAAAACCCACTTCTTAAAACTCAATTAACTGAACAGGTGTAGATTTGGACTTCCTTCCTCTACTCCTTTGTTAGAAAGCTGATTAGAAGCGCCGTGTTCATGGGCAGAGACAAGTGTGACAAAGGAGATGTGTTTCACTGGTTATTATTGGGTTCAAAGCCAACTTCTTCATCGGGTACCACCAAAACATCATTATTTGCAAATCATTTTTCCTGAGATCATTCAGTTTCTCCAGGGAAGGATCTCCCAGGCTCCTCTTTGGGGAATATAAGCCAGACTGCTTGTGTCTGGAAGAGCCAGTCAGGTGAGAGGTGCTGAGGGTCTCAGCATTCACCAAGCAGACTTCACTCAATCCTCCGGCTCTCTGTCTGGATCCACGGCCCCACCTTCTGCCCTGCCTGATATCTGAGTCTGCACCCTGTCTAGTTCAGTATCTCCAGAAAAGAAACCCCCTATGGGTTTGGAGGATGGGTAATCGCTTGACTAATTGCTCTGATGCCCCTGGTCTGGAGTGTGGCTTGACTGGAAGGACTCCCCGGGTGATTCTAATGCTCAGCCAAAGTTAGGAACCACTGCCTTAAAGGATTTGCCTACCATCTTGCTGAACAATTATTTACTTACAATTTTCTTTAAATAAAATCAGATTTTAACTTAAGTTTTATTTTAAAAGGAGATGTCATTTCATTAGTGGAAACGGAAAGCAAGTCTACCCCTTGCCAAGGCAAGCCTTGACCTTATAAAAGAACAAAACAACCCTCTCCTCACTCCCTTCAGCCTCCTTAGTTTTCCTTTGTAACACTTGTCACCACCTGAAATATTGCATGTTTTATTCTGTCTTGGAATGCATCCTCCATGGGTGCATGGGCTCCATCGGCTTTGTCCGGTGTGGTAGTCTCACCTGTCACGTGGTAAATTCTCAATAACTACCGTCAAATACATGAGCAAGTAAAGGAATCCACAAATAAATAGAGGAACATAAAACAATGTTATTAAATTCTAACCAGATAGGGCTACTTGCTGGATGCCTCTAAGCTTGAAGCCCGATTTCTCCTTTAATAAATTAGAGAGGTGCTAAAGACTTTTCCACTCCTAACAGACTTTCTCACTGACTATTCAAAAGACTAAAAAAGAATTAGACATACGTGTGTTTATTGCTGATCTCACTCTCTGGGAGATAGTGCCTCAAATCGTGCTGGCACGGCCCTAATACCCAAGAAGTACACCCTCCTACTTTTGCAAGCAACACAATATCTAGGAATGACACCTCTCTCACTCCTCTCAAGTGTATACAGATTGAGGGGAGCCAAACCATTTTCCATCCTTCCCAGTGGCAAACCTCTCTCCATTAAGGTTTAAAACCCCATTCACTCAGTCCACTCACCCCAACGCAGAAGTCACCAAGTGTTGGTTCAAGGTTTCACCATCCATGCATGGCACGGTTTTGAAAGGTAGCTCTCTTGCCCTTATCTGGCCACATTGGTCCCTTCAGAGTTATCCACATGAGGAATTGGGGACCAACATATGGCTTGGGTAGGTAGGCATTTTTATTTAACACCCCTCCTTCATATACCACCTGAGTAGCTCATCCTATGGGGGAAGAGAGGACCATGGTAAAGCACTTAAAGATCTCTGGGGAATATTCTTCTCTACAAATGTCCCACTCCACTTGGACAAGCTGCCCTCCCAGTGCCCGGTAGCAGGGATCCTCTACTGAGGCAGATGAGTCGATCCACTCCATTTTGTTCCAGGCACCCCAGGTAGGTTCACCTTCCATAGTCCAAATGCACTGAACTGAACTAAAAGAGGCATGGAGAGAGATAGAGAGGGCAGGAGGAACCAAGAAGAATGGAGAAATGTTAAGTCCGCAAAGAAAACTCATTGTAGCTTTTCTATATTTTCTGAGACTGCATAAGATCCAAAATCAAAGGCTGAGAAACAGGAAAAGTAAAAGCAGCAAGATTAGCCAGTTTCCTACAACATTGTTAGTGAAGGCCACAATGGCACTGTTGGACCCTAAGTGGATTTTGGCACCGGAAAAAATTCAGTTAGCAAATAACTAAAAGTTCAGTTAGCAAAGAACAGGGGACACTCCTGTCCTGCTAAGTGCCAGGCATTGTTCCAAGGACTTCCCATATTTTTAAAATTCTTCTTCACTCCCAGATACTTCAGGGAGCGTTTCCTAAAAACGAGGGCATTCTCTCACATAACCAAAGGACAACTTCCAAAATCAAAAATTTAACGACATCATAATACTATAACCTAATCTCCAGATGTAAGTCTGATCTAGCTCGACAATTGTGTAGAGCAATCCAGGATCCCACATTGTGTTTCGTTGTCATGTCTCTCTCGGCTCCTTTCATCTGGACCGTTCCGGAATCTTTCTCTTTCCTGACACTCCCCTTCTTGAAGAGTACAGGGAAGTTATGCTTTGGAAAAGCCCTAATTCGGGCTTGTCTGATGTTTCCTCATGATGAGACTTAGCTTATGTATTTTCTGTCAAGAGTCTCACGGAAGGGGGCCGCCTGGGTGGCTCAGTCGGTTAAGCGTCCGACTCCGGCTCAGGTCATGATCTCACACTCTGGGTGTTCGAGCCCCGCGTCGGGCTCTGGGCTGACAGCTCGGAGCCCGGAGCCTGCTTCGGATTCTGTGTCTCCCGCCCTCTCTGCCTCTCCCCTGCTCACGCTGTCACTCTTTCTTTCAAAAATAAATAGACATTAAAAAATTTAAAAAAAAAAAAAAGAGTCTCACAGAAGGAATGCTCCCTCTTTCTCAGTGCCTCACATTGGGAGGCAGATGTCACTTGACTTTCTATGCTCTAAATCATTTACACCTCACAACAACCCAAGAAAGAGACCGCCTTCTTCTCCTCCTCCTCCAACTCTTTCTTCTTCCTCCTTCTTCCCCTTCCTGTTCTTTCCTTCCCCTTCTTCTTCTTCTTCTTCTTCTTCTTCTTTTTCGTCTTCCCTTTCTGTTCCTTCTCCTTCTTCTTTCCATTTTACAGAAGATGACACTGAGCTATATATAAACAAGTTAAGTAACCTCATTAAGAGGTTAAAAAAATAAAAGTGAATGTGGGGATTTGGATCCAGGCGATAAGGTTCCAGAGGTTATGGATTTTTTTTTGTTTTGGATGTTTATTGATTTATTTTGAGAGAGCACAAGAGAGCCAGAATCCCAAGCAGGCTCCACCATCAGCCCAGAACCCAGTGTGGGGCTCGATCCCGCAAACCGCCAGCTCATGACCTGAGCTGAGGTCAGGAGTCAGACACTTAACCAACTGAGCCACCCAGGCGGCCCTGTAGGGTTTATGCTCTTAACCACTATTTTATGTTGCCTCTCAAAAGTGCCGCTATAAGGCCATTTGCTCTCTGAAATGGAATGGATCTAGACGACACCATTTTCACTGCGTTAAAATGAAGTCCCCTACTTACATGCGAAGTACGTGCTTTGCACGCGTTATCCTACTTAACCCTCACAATAACCCTTCGATGAGGCCCTGTCATCACGTCTACTTTAGGGCCAGTGACCAGGCCACATAAACACCGAAGGGAAGAACAGGGTCCAGCTCAGGTCTGGCTGACCTCACAACCTAGATACCTAAGCACTGTGTGCTCTTGGCTTCTAGCACACATTTCTACTGCCTTGCATCCAGGAAGAGGATAGCCCTTTGCTTTTCATAATCACTCGTTACACAGTCCTAGGAGTTTCCTAATGCTGGCCTCTGGCCTTCACAATATATTGAAATCAACTGATCTTCTCTCACAGAGGAGCCTATGTAGGCCCAGCTGGGGGACTGGCCTGCTGAGCCAGGTTACAGAAACCATCTGGGGCTGGAAGATCCACTGGTGTCCCAGAGAGAGAGCACTGGAGGTCCAGTTTGCCATCAAGGTGACGAGGAAAACCGGAAACCTCAGACAGAAGGTCAAGTCAACATGAGCAAGAGTCAGGCAGAAAAGAGAGTAGAGAAAAGCCCAACGGCAGGACAGAACGAAGAGGTCCACAACGGGCTGAAGAGGTGCAGCCTAACCTGACCTCTCGCCAATTGGTTTCCTAGGTTTGTCTGTCCAGCTGGAAGGTACAGGGGTGGAAGCAAAAGAAATCCACCGAAAGTGATCATAAAAAACAGAGTCAAAGGGGGTGCCCGTGGCTCAGTCGGTTAAGCGTCTGACCTCGACGCAAGTCATGATCTCACAGTTTGTGGGTTCGAGCCCCGTGCCGGGCTCTGTGCTGACAGCTCAGAGCCTGGAGCCCGCTTCAGATTCTGTGTCTCCCTCACCCCCTGCCCCTTTCCCGCTCACACTCTATCTCTCAAAAATAAAGGGATGTTAAAAACAACAACAACAGAAAACAGAATTGTAGAACAAAGAACCATCTTCCTCCTATGCAAAGTAAAAGAACCTGCTTCTGATTCTCCCTTAAAAGACACATTGTCCTCCAGCGGTTCGTATCACTTCCTGGAGAACACACTTGTCCCACAAGTAGGGAATGTCAAGTCCTCCCATCCAAACTCTTTTCCTCTTAGGACCACAGCATCCATCTCATCACTTCACCCGGTTTCATCGGAAACATTTGCTCCTGCAAATAAAGACTGAGGTCATGACTGACAAGAGAAAATGCTAGGTCTTTCTCATCTGGGTTCCTGGAGTCCCAGATTCAGTCCTATTCATTAGTGACCTTCTCAAAGGAATGTGATGCGGAGTTGACTTTTGAGCACAGAGCATGAATATTTAATGACAATGATCCGTTTTTAAACACTGAGAATATTTTAAAAATAGTAGAAGTTACAAGTATACTCTGCTTTAAGGGAAATAATAAAGTTTAAATCTGAACCTATAAAACAATGAAGTCGGTACGTAAATACATCAGCATATGAGTGTTCTTCTAACCTCAGAAGGATTCATTGGGCATTTCCATTAGTGAACGCCCTGAGAGCATTTAAAATAAGATTTGATCTACAAGCAACTATTCAGGACAATGGATATTGAATAAAAGAAGAAAAACTATAGCTGCAAGAAAAATGTTTAATGATGTGCTTACTAACATCACTGATTTCACAGAAGTCTTTAAAACTCGGGTAATGATATTAACCAACAAAACTATCATACAATGCCCACGAACTGAGCATTACTTCTTTTAAGACACATGCGTGAAAAAGCGTTTCGTTTCCAAGTTAGCGGCAGCACTGGCATTTTTAGAGCTTCTACTCTTACGAAATCCCATGCTATTTCATAAGGGTATTATTTTTATCAGAAAGGAAAATGCAAGAAAATTGGAAGACTAATGTAAAGACAGAAACATGTTGCTGATTTTGCTACATTTCACTCTGATCTGTTCTTGAACTTGAATTCATGGTAAAGGTAAGCTTGAAACCACCTGGGGCACAGGCCGTGGTGGTGCTTTGGGATCAAGTGTCCGAGGAGGTCCTACATCAGGAAGAAAATTCCGCCCTGAGTGCTTGGGATTGCTCTCACGCCCTTGCTTATAACACCCTCTTGGAAAAGCAAATGGCCTTCTGGCTCGTGAACCAGACCTTCTTCAGGCAAACACTGGGCTCTGCCTGTCATAGCAGACAGGTATGTGCGGACAGTGAGAGCAAAGGGGGGTGTTGCAGGAACCACAGAGCAAGACACAGGCTGACGAGCTTTAAAATAATTAGGCTTTTAGGGGCGCCTGGGTCACTCAGTCGGTTAAGCGTCCAACTCTTGGTTTCGGCTCAGGACACGGTCTCACGGTTTTGTGAGTTCAAGCCCCGAGCTGGGCTCTGTGTCGACAGAACGAAGCTTGCTTGGGATTCTCTGTCTCTCTCCCTCTCTCTGCCCCTCCCCCATTCATACGCTCTCTGTCTCTTCTCGGGATAAAGCTTAAAAAATTTTTGTTTTAATTTAAATCAGTAGGCTTTTCTACTGATATGCATTAGGCAAGTATATTACTAGGACGTCACGACCATGATTCCATGGATATTGCTGCTGAAGATGAGGTTAAAGAAGGTACTTAAAGAACAGAGTTATTTAATTAATTGTATCTTGGACTTTAGGTACATAGCCCGCCAAATCGTAGACGTTTATATGGAGGCTTTAACTGGGTTCAGTCACGTATACTGTGCAGGCGTTGTTAACACCACCTACTGTCGGAAGGCTGTGTCCTCAGAGCAGCCTCTGAGAGTGGGAAAAGCCAGCAGAACCCACATTTCAAGGACAGGGGAGGGGATGAGGGGTCTCCGAGTGCCCAGGTCCAGCTCACGGATCGACAGGTCGTCTCATCTCCTCGATGACCTCCCCAACTCTCCACCCCTTGTCGTGAGCAGCTCTTACAATTCATACGCGCCCCTCTTCTGCAGTGGCACTGAGCGGTCAGCCAGGTGGCTGACCTTGGCTCATTTGTTGTCCGCCTGGCTGCAGGAGGCAGATCCCACAGCAACGATACAGGCGCGTGTGAGGGAAAACCCAGGTCAAGGCAAGGATTCCCAAAATCGATGACAACTTTTTCAACTAAGAGCCCCAGGGTCCGAACCACTGATTTATCAAGTCTCCTAAGCTTGGCGCTCACTTGAGTCCCCGTGTGATTTAATAAAGACGATACAGTAGCCGACTCATCAGGTACGAACACACAACTTTCTGTCTGGATAATGACACCAGTGCCTCCTTGTAGTAATGGCTAAGGCCATTCTACTTTGGAGGACAGCTTTCTCATCAGGGACATTTCAGTGTTCAGTAAGGACAGGCTTTGTTGAGTCTTGCCAGGTAAACTTAATAAGGACTTTGATATAAGCTGTGACATTTTCCAAGCCAGTGGAGGGAACAGAGACACTGTCAAACGATCATACCAGTGAAAGACAGAATATGCCCATCTGCCCTTGAGGAGAGGGAGGTTGGCCGATTTGGAAAGGTGCCCTGGCTGCACATACTAGACGTGTTGGCCAGGGGAGACAGCGCACGAGGCGATGCCCTGGGGACAGGACGCCCCCTTCCTCCCCTCTCTTGATGGCGGGTGCTCCGTTTTGCGCATGGTGCATTTTCACAGGTCCGGCTCCCTTCAGGACAACGGGACCCCAATGGAGATCGAGTACTCCACCCCACCACCACCCAGGGGTGCAAACGCATTCACCATCCCTAACTCACCGTCCCAGTAGCACATCCCAATGCAAATTTCAGTAGATGACTCCTTTCCAGGTGCGCTGGGCTTGGTGTTCTCAGCGTCAGAGCGGCTCGATCTCGGGGAGAGTCAGGCAATGGCTGTCTGACTTCCCCGCCTCCACCGTGTCGGACGCCTTTCTTGTGTCAGATGCCTCGGCAGAGGTCCCTAGCCTGGCATGTGGGACAATAGGCCCTATTGGTTGGTCATGTGAATGTATTTCAGCCCGGGACAATACTTTAGTCCACTCGGCCAAGGTGGTTTTACCTGATAACAGTTTCATCTGCTACTCTAATATTCCATTTGTTCTTTCTACCTCCTCTGCTGTTTGTGGGTTAGGGGGAGAGTTAGAATCTCCATTCAGCGTCACGTTTTATTGCCCAGTCTGCCCACCATAACCCTTAACAGGTACTCCCTGACCACCATCTATTCAACGAGGGTACTTGTACAGAGTACTCAGTTTCTCTGGTCCCCTGACAGTGGCAGCTTGGTTTGCACGGCAACAGGGAAAGTTGGAGGCAGGCCAGATGTAGTTGTCCCTACAAACCAAGGCATGTTTAGAACCCTCATTCAGAGGGAAGGGACCACCATAATCAATTCGCCAATCCCTCCCTGGCTGGGAACTCCGGCGCGTGGCCCCAGATTCTTTTGGTATTTGCCCTGGGCGTTATTCAGAACATACGGAACATGCTGTTCCTGCATTAACCAAGTCACTATCCTTCAAAAGCAATCCGGCATCCTTGGCCAAACGCCACTTTACTTGGGCACTGTGGTGGCCATTCTTTTCTCTGCACCCAATCTGCTGCACCGACTAGGGCTCCGACGCTTGCCAGGTCATCAGCTTCCTAATTGCCCTGAGTGTCAGTGCCTCATGAGCTGGGACATGAAAAACAGCGAGGGCTGCCTTAGGCTCTTACAGATGTACCAAACGTCTTTCCAGGGCTCATGAGTAATCACCAGGCTGACATGCTCTGAGCTCAGCCTACTGGCTGCTGTGAGAGAGGCTTCACCCGGAGGAACACCGCATCCACTGCTCTGCGGGAGGACATTGGGCTTCTGCCTCCTTCCAGAGCTGGAACCAAAATCCTAGGGCCCCCCCCCCACCACTTTGTTGTCTCCGCCACAGTGTCTGACCATCCCTCCTGGGGTCACTAACACATCTAACTCTAACTTGAGGAATGCCCAGAGCGTCAATGTGTTTCATCAGGCTTTTTTGCTGTTTCTGTTTGTTTTTGCCTTCTCAAAGGTGGCTTATAGGTCTGATCCCCAGTCCCATATATGTCCTTTCTTTGCCAGGTGGCAGGAGGGACGGAGGCACTGTGCCAGGTGGGGAATGAGAGTTCTCTGACACCCCAAATTCCTACAAAAGCATGTACCTCTTTCACATTCTCAGGGGCTGGATAAGCTTGCACCTGATCAATCACAGCTTTGGGGACAAGGGGGGTCTTCCCCGACCAGAGGACTCTCAGCACCTTACGGTGGTACCCAGGTCTGGATTTGTCTGTGGGTTCCCTGCTCATTCTCTGCCTCACAGGCGCTCCAGTAAAGCCTCTGTCCTGCAACACAGGCAAGTCTTTATATGTTAACATTGTGTCAGCAATGTAATGAGCCCATTTCACTGACGTGGGGAAAGAGAACAGGGACAGGTGTCCAGCTACCATCCCATGACATATCTGGGGGCCAGGCAGGTAGCCTTCAGGAAGCACTTGAAAGGCTCACTGTTGTCGCTCCCACGTGAAGGCACATTATCTTAGTTATCAGAAACTGTCAAAGCCTTTTCCATGAATTTCCTTGAAGACGAAGCACTTTTGCAAGAACGCTTTTTGCCAAAGCATCAGAGTAAAACAATCGTCTGCAATGCAAAAGACTTCAAAATGGCCATGGTGAAAGGTCTGATGAGAGTCGGTTCAGTCGGCTAAGCGTCTGACTTCAGCTCAGGTCATGATCTGTGGGTTCGACTCCACGTCGGGCTCTGTGCTGACAGCTCGGAGCCTGGAGCCTGCTTTGGATTCTGTGTCTCTCTCTCTTTCTGTCTGCCCTTGCCCCACTCACGCTCTGTTTCTCTCCCTCTCTCAGAAATAAACAAACATTAAAAAAAATTTTTTTTTAATTTTCCTTTGTTTTAGGGGTCAGAAGGCACAGGGGATTTCCTCTGTTTTCCTGTCACTCACCATGACATCCTCTTCCTCATTTCCATCACTTTCTCAGAGATTCCAACCCTCAGTGTCCTCACCCGGCTCTGTCATAAGCGCCCGGACCTGAACCCGTGACACCTTGCGCCCTCCTAGCTTTGAAGAAAGGCACACCGGGGTGTCTAATTTAGGATCCTGCTTTCCCACCCCAAAACCAACAGAGTTGCAGACACTTGCACATCCTTCTCTAACCGGAGCCCTTCTTCTAACTTCCTGACTCCAGCTTCAGCCGCTAGCCAGGGGCCGGTTGAACTGCCCGCAGTAGAGACCAGCCCACCGCACAGCCACGCGTTTCTCTTCCTCGTCCCAGTGTGCTCTGCGCAGTGCCTCCGACAAGTGCATTAGACCAGCTGGGGTTTTCGGGGCGCCCCTGTACTCATTTGGCAGTCCACAAGCACCTGACACACAGGCCACTCCTCCCCACACAGAGGTCCCTGGCCAACTCCGGATTCCCCCCTAAGAGCCTTTTCCCAAGGCCCGTTTCTCTGGTCTCCTTGGCTGGCTCTCCAATTGGTTCATGGCCCTTCTGGGAGTTTCCCTGGTAAAACCTGAAACCAGCCCCCCACCCCCACCCCCTGCCCTCAGAGAGCAGGGAGAGACCAAAGAAAGAGGCAGGCCACTCCAGGTTGTAGATGGCGGCTTTAAGGAGCAAGGGAACTTACATATGAGGCTTGTCCTGGGCACCAGAAAGGCAAGTGGATCCCTGTACCACCCACCACATCTTAGAAGTTTAGATAGAGACCTTAACTAGGTTGGGTCACATTTCCCAGGCAGGTGTTCTCAACACCACATCGCCATCTCAAGGTTTTGTCCTTGGAGCACCTCTGGGAATGGGAAAGGCAAGTGGACCCCACATTCCAAGGACAGGTGCAGGGGTGAGGAGCCTCTGAGCGTCCAGGTCCCAGTCACGGGTCAAGTCACAGTCACGTCTTTTCCATGACCTTCCCCAACACTGGTTTATATACGGGCCCACTCTAGTCAGTTTGGGGGAGGGGGATTTTTTTTTTTTATTGGTTTTGGGTTTTGTTTTTACGATTCAACAGTTTTTAGTTTTATACACAGTCTTGCACAACCATCACCAAAATCACTTTTAGAATGGTTTCATCCCTCCCTGCCCCCACAAGGAGCACTGTCCCCATCAGCAGACGCTCTCTATTTCCTCCTCCCCAACATCTCCAGCCCGAGGCAACCACTAACCCACTTTCTCTCTCTGCAGTGGTGCCCATTGTGGACATTCCCTATAAATGGAACCAGACAACATGTAATCTTTTGTGACTTGCCTCTTCCGCTTAACATTTTCAAGATGCGTCCGTGTGGTGACAGGTGTTAGTACTTCTTTTTATTACTGAATGACGTTCCATTTGACAGATTTAACCCATTTCGTGTAGCCATTCATCAGCTGATAGTCATTTGGGTTGTTTCCACCTCTGTTATGAATAATGCTGCTGTGAACATCCAAGCCCAAGTTTGCATGTGGACATATGTTCTCCTTACTCTGGGGTTTATACGGAGGCGTGGACCGCGGAGCCATTTGGTGATTCCTTGCTTAAACGTTGGAGGGACGGCCACACTCTTCCACGGCAGCTACGCTATGTTACATTCCCACCAACAGATGCGAGGGTTCTGACGTCTCCACGCCCTCACCAGCACTTGTTGGTCAGGCTGACACAAAATGAACCATCAGAGTCTCCTCGCGGTAAACCTGGAGGGGTGTGGGTAGGGCTGCCTTCCACCCCGAGGGATAGACAGAACAATGTCCCGGGGCCAACCATGTAGTTTCTGCGTCGTCTTCACATCTGGGCTGCCTTCACAGCGGTTTTGCTCAAATGAGGCAGTCGAGGCAACACGTTTAGGGCGTTCCTCAAAAACCTTCAATATTTTGTGCTAGCGACTTCCCCAAAAGCTGATTTTTTTTCCCAATCTATGAGTAATTCACACCATTAAGCCACCAAAATTAAGGCACAGAATGTCCAAGTGCTTATTTCCACCCCAACTCCAATGTGGAGTTATGAAATCAGTTGAATGTATGATTAAAACCAAGAGAGGGGAGCCTGGGTGGCTCAGTCGGTTAAGCGTCCGACTCTTGGTTTTGGCTCAGGTCCTGACCTCTGGCTTTGTGAGTTCGAGCCCCGCCTTGGGCCTGCTGCTTGGGATTCTCTCTCTCCCCCTCTCTCTCTTCCCCTCACCACAGAGGAAAAGGTAACTATGTGAAGGAAAGGATGCGTTCATTAACTTGATTGAGGCAACCATTTCACAATGTACATGGTGTATAAGTCATCACATTGTACACTTACAACACACACACTTTTATTCGTCAATTATACGTCAGTAAGGCTGGAAACAGAAAGAAAAGCAAAACCTTCTTTGGGCATTCCAGATGTGAACGACACACGGTCCAGAGTAGAAGCTCCTCGGAAAACAGATGACAGGTTGCCTGGGCTGTGGGGACAGGGTGAGGCCTGGATTACCAAGGGCACAAGGAAAATCCTGGAGTTATTAGAATGAGATGATATGGTTCCCCAGACTTAGGCTAAAACTCATCAAATTGCACATTTAAATACGTATGGCTCATACTGCATCACTTAGACCTCAATAAACGTATACGGTCTCAGAGGGGAAAAAAACCAGACTTAAAAATCTCACAGATCTCTTTTCAAACAAGATGGGTCACCTGCCCTTGAGGTACTTCCCCAATCTTGACACGCTGGCGACAGCCTGCTTGAAGTGAGTGCTATCTGAGGACAGCCCAAAGTACCACACTAACCATCCGGTTGGCTCATGTTCTGATCAGCAATTTAAAACATTTGGAACGCATAAGCCTAGTGCCTCATCAAAATGTCCTCGGCTAGCCATAATTTCTCACAGTGTTCTCAATTATTTTCTAGTCAAGATTCGATATAAGAAATGGCGATGTGAAATACATGTGAATATTCTTTTTTGCAACCATAAGAAAATGAAACAAGAGACAAAGGAAAGAAGGAAACCTGTGGTAGACAGAATAATGGTCCCGCAAAGAAGTCTCCGCGTCCTAAACCCTAGAACCAGTGAATACGGCACCTGACATAGCAGAAGAGGAAATTAAGATTGCAAGTGGCATTAAGATTGTTAATCAGCTGACCTTAAAACAGGGAGACGATTTGGATTATCCAGTAATCCAATTACCACCGGGGAAACCCAATGTAATCCCAAGAGCCCTTAAAAGCCGAGGAGGGGGGACAGAGGGTGATGTGACAGCATGATGCATTGCTCTTGCCTTTGAAGACAGAACGTGGCCTCGAGCCAAGGAATGTGGCACCCTCTGAACCTCCGGCTCTTCCCTAGGGCTGCCAGAAGGAACAGAACTGGGTCGACACCTTGATTTTGCCCGGGGTAAGACCCACTCAGACTTCTGACCTCCAGAACTGGAAGATCACAGGCTTGTGTTTTCAGCCACTAAAGTTGTGGTAATTTATTACAACAGCAATAGAAAACGCCTACAAAGTCCTCCGGGGGAGGGTAAAATAGCACTGGCTTCATTGATTCACATTCTCTTAACAAATACTGCAAACTTCCGACGGGCGAAGAATTGTGTTGGCAACAGGGTGCACACACACGTGAAATGAAATGTGTGCCTGGTGCCCTTGAACGTGTAGCAGACAAAAAGGGCAGATCCTGGAGAGAGAGCGGTGAGGGAGGGACCCGCAATGGGACAAAGAATTAGGGATTTTCAGTCCTCTTTGGCCAAGAACCCTGCAAGACCTGCTCGACTCTTCCATCCACAAACTGCCATATTTTGCGGCCCAGACTTGGGCGAGGGCTTTGTTCCTCGCTTCTCCGCTCTCTCGGTGAAAGGGAAGGTACTTCTCTCGCGGGCGTGTTGGGTCAGGCTTCCAACCCTTTCCTCCGGTTATAAATGTGCAGAGCATTCGCGAGCCTCAGCCAAAGCTATAAACTTCAACCGGCCACAAGAGTGTGCACGTGAGGTGAACTGCAATTTCTTCCTGCCAAACCAGAATTAGCCGGTATAGGAATGAACGAGCGTGGAGATTTGAAATTGCACCGATTGGAAGAAAGCCCGGGTTAGGTTCGGGCACCTCCAAACGTACCCTTTTTAAAGCCACACGGACTGAGGCCTGGAGCTCGGAGCTCCGCGACACGCGCACCTGGCCTGGCAGCGAGCGGCGGAGGAGCCCGGGCGCCGGGCGCCGAGCGCACGGAGCCGGCCGGAGAGCCGAGCCGCAGCCCCCGGCATCTCCATCCAGGATGCTGGGCGACATTGCAACAAATCTCTACGCCCAGCCGCTCAGGGGGCTCCGAGGAAAACTGCAAGTTCGGGGATCCGGGCCGGGAGCCGAGTGAGGCCGCAGCCCCGCGGGCTGCGGGCGGTGAGTGTCCCGAGGCCGCGCCGCACCGGGGGCACCCTGGACTGCGGGGGACCGCTGCACCCCGGGGACCTCGGCGAGGCGCGGCGCAGGCCCGGGGCCGGGCCGGGAAGGCTGCCGGGGGGGGGGGGGGTCGCGGGCAGGGCTGCTCCGAGGCGCGGGGTCGCGAGCTGCGGGCGAGGCCACCGCGGGGCGGGCGGGGGGCCGCGGACCCCGGCGGAGCGCGGGGACGCGCGCCCCGCTCCCCACGGCGGCCAGGGCCCCGCGCGCGTCCGGCAGGGCGCACGGGGCCCCCTGCACTCCGGCCCGGCCCCGCTCCCGCCTCCTCGAGGCCACCGTGGGACTCGAACCGGGCAGTGGCGGAGCGGAGAGGGGGACCGGGGGCTGCGGCCGGGGGACGTTCGGGGTTGCCTCCCCGCGCGGGCGGCCGGGACTGCGCTCGGCCCGCTTCCCCGCGGAGCTGGCGGGTTCCGAGCCCGCCGCTGGACGCGGCTGCGCGGGATGGGGGTCTCGGGGCGCGGGGGGCGCGGGGCGAACGAGGAGCCCCCGAGCGGGGCGCGCAGGTGCTAGTCCCCCTCCGTGGAGAGGAAAGGGGGCTGGGGGAGACGGGGCGAGGGGCCCGGCGGGTCATCACCGGGCCAAACGCCACCGAGGCCATTGGCGATGTTGAAGGAGCTGAACCCTGCTTACCAATTAACCCTTTTTCTTTCCGCGGAAAAGTTGATTCGGGTTAATTAGCAAGGGTGAGCGAGGATTATTGTCAAGGATTAGAGAGATTCCTTTTCGCCTTGTCTGACGTGTGTGTGTGTGTGTGTGTGTGTGTGTGTGTGTGTGGCAGAGAGAGACAGAGACAGATGGTGGGGTGGATAAAACAGGTTTTGGAAACCCGCAGTCCTGGCTCCACTACCTGCTAGTTTGATCTCTAAGCTTCATCCTCCCCGCCCCCCCCCCCCCCCCCGCCATCGACAAATAGGCTCAGTTTCCTCATCTGTGAAATGGGGACATTGATGCCAACCGGACAGGATCGGTGTGGAGAAGCCACCCAGCACATCCCCTGGCCCATAAAAGGCATTTATATGTTTGGTTCTCCCCAGGACAGCGCGAACCCACGCTGAAAGTTTCCATTTCTTCTGCGCCGCCCTCTCTGCACTCGCCCAGCTCCCCAACCGTCTCAGCCCCAAACCTCTTCAGCCTGTTGGGCTCAAGTGCGCCCCCTAAAGGCCCAAGAGTTACTGTGCACACCAGGTCTAGAGGGCGAAGAATCCCTAGAGCCCAATTGGAGGGGCACGCACCATCAAGCTCTGTCCACCTTTCTGGAAGGTTGTAATTTCCGTTTTAACGGGGCGCTGTCCCCTTTGCTTGTCGCTTATACAGAACTCACTGCATGCTAACATCATCAAAGAAGCCAAATTAAAAGCGAAAGACTTGCTTATAAAACTTACTCCCATAACAGAGCTGTAGAAAATTGAATTGTTTTAATCTCTGATACAGTCCAGCTGGCTGTAAATTGTTTTCACCTCAACTTGTGAACACACGTATATGTAGCTGGCCTCCATTTTCATAGCCTTCCCTACGTTTATGATTAATTCTTCACCATTTGTGAACTCACATTGGGGGCAAATGGAAGGTTGACTATTGGTCCCATAATCTTCCCACTGCCTTCCTTCACCTTCTTGGGTTCAAGGCCCTCATGTTGTATGCTGACCTTCCAACAGGCCAGCCTAGAATGGGTTCCATCTTTCATGTTGATCCTTAGAGGAAGCCCCACACTCTATGCCTCCGTTTACCCCAGTGTGCCCCATGCATGTTGTTTTATGCATGTGTCAGGATGTGGACAAGGTGGGAGAGCTTGAAGGCCATGTGGTGTAGAAAGACGGGGAGCCTGGGAGACAGGGTGGTCCAGAACCTTCCCCAGTTCATTCTCTCTCTCCCTCTCTCTCTCTCTCTCTCTCTCTCTCTCTCACTGGCTGTAGACTAGGATTATAATACTCAAATGGTTATTTTGTATCTTATAATGATATAAACGCTTAAAGCAAACTTGGGGGTGGAGGGAAATAGAAATATGTTTTTCTGTTGTCTTTTGTTTTAGTTAACGTGGTCCGACAGTAGGTTAACTGTGATTAGTCAAAACAGGAATTACTAACCGAGAGATTAGGATATGAAACTCAGATGACTCTGTTGCCTGGTAATATCTTTAGGGCCCTCCTGAGGACTGAATAGGACTTCGTTTTAGCCCCTCACCCCCCACCAGTGCTCTCCGTTTGACACTAACACCACATGCACCCTTACGCCTCTTGAATAAAACTTGGCAATTAAATGCTACTCAGTGTCATTTATTTATGAACAAATAAACTGGAAATGTTGAGAGCAGCTCAATGGCAAATGCATCTCTTAACCCATAAAATTAATAATTCAGTAAGACTCTAAAGTTCTTACCGTTGCTTAGGAAAATGCTTGCTGTTTCAAGTCATGGGGTGAAAAACTACAACTCTTGTTGTATCATTATTTCAAGCTTTTTCGTAGATGTAAACGGACTTTCGGGAAATGCCAGCTTGTTTTGTCTTCCTGGACAGGGCTGAGCACTATCCCCCAGATTGAAAACGAGGGTGTCAGTCTTCATCTAGGCCAGTCGCACCCCTTGTCAGGCCACCTGATTCTTCTCTTTCTGGCCCCCTGAGATCCTGCATACAGGTAGCGGGGACAGAGGGAAGACAGCCACCCAACACCCCTTCTGATACCTTTGTAGGTTTGTCCGCTGGGCCTTCTGCCAGGGCGGCTCTCTTCTGGTCCCTGAGCTTTGGGAAGCAAGGACTGCCTCATCACTTACCATCCTCTCGCTGCAGGGAGAGGAGGGTAGTGGCAGACTAGGCTCCCCAGGGGAAGTGGCTCCTGAATCATCTGCTTCTCTTTTACAGTCAGCCACTAATCTACAGCTGATCCCAGATAATGTCTATCATGGTTAGAAGATAGAGAGAGGGACTTTTATTTTGTTACCATAAAGTTAATATGTGTTTATTGTGATTTTTTTTTTAACCAACGAGATAAACTAAAAGAAGGAAAATTACTTTAAGACCATCAGCCAAAGAGCAACCTCCCTCCACATTTTTCTCTCACCATATCAAGGTTTGGCTCTTATAATTTAGTTGAATCTTGGAGGAACAGTGGAGGAACAGGAGGTTCGAAGGAGAGAAGTGGGTCCTTAAAAGTCAGATGAAGAGAAGGTCATGTCCTGAAGGTGGAGAGACTGTGCCAAGGTCAGGGCGGTGCTTTCTCAGGGCTGGAGCGCACAGGTCAAAGGTGAGGAGAGGGGAGCAGGGACCAGGGGACCGGGTGGCAGAAATCACATAGCAAGATAGCATTTTATCCCTCCCAGCTGTCTGCAAAACAGGGAGAAGGAAAAGGACCCGGGCAGAGAGGAATAATGTGGGCAGGAAGTGTTGTGGTTGAGAATTGGATGGGTGTTTAAGACCTGGGATCACTTAAAAGATAAAAATAATAATGAGAACGGGATGTGAGGGAAAAGGAAAGTCCAGATGAGCCCCAGGACAGATCCATTGGAAGCTGTTCTTCCACTGGCGTCCTTGGTTTCCCAACACCCACTTCTTGGCAAAAAATTCTTAGCCAGAACCAAAGCCCCAGTCTGGCGAGCAGCCAGCTTTTCCTATAAAGGTCCGGAGAGTAAGTATTTTAAGTTTCATGGACCATAGAGCCTTTAAAAAAGGTAAAAACAGCTCTTAGCTCTGGGGTGTAGAGAAGGAGACTGTGGGCACTGTGTGGTCCACCACAACCTACTTCGCCGTCCCCGCCACCCTGTCCACACCAGGACACTGCTGAGAGAGCCCCACAATTGAAGGGATTCCTTGTGTATTTAGGATTATCGTTCGTTCCTCCTTCGTCCGGTACAGCAGAACAGTTAGTAATATCCATGTGGTGTGGTTCATAATGATCATTATTTCCTTATTTTTTCTTCTGTTTTAAAACAATTCATTGAGGGGCACGCGGCTGGCTCAGTAGGTAGAGCAAAGAGCGACTCTTTTTATCTTGGGTCGTGAGTTTGAACCCCACGTTGGGTGTAGAGATTACCTAAATAAATAAATCCTTAAAAAAATAATAAAATAGGGGCGCCTGGGCGGCTCAGTCGGTGAAGCGCCCGACTTCGGCTCAGGTCGTGGTCTTGCGGTTTGTGAGTTCAAGCCCCGTGTCGGGCTCTGTGCTCACAGCTCGGAGCCTGGAGCCTGCTTCCGGTTCTGTGTCTCCCTCTCTCTCTGCCCCTCCCCTGTTCACATTCTGTCTCTTAATAATAAATAAACATTAAAAAAATTTTTTTTTAAAAATAGTAAATAAAATAATAAAATAATCAGTTGAAAATGAATCGATGTCTGTTTTTTTATTTTTTTAATTAATTATTTATTTATTTAATTTACATCCAAGTTAGTTAGCACATAGTGCAACAATGATTTCAGGAGTAGATTCCTTAGTGCCCCTGGCCCATTTGGCCCATCCCCCCTCCCACAACCCCTCCAGCAACCCTGTTTGTTCTCTTACGTTTTGTCCCCCTCCGTTTTTCTATTTTTACTTCTCTTCCCTTATGTTCATCTGTTTTGTATCTTAAAGTCCTCATATGAGTGAAGTCATAGGATATTTGTCTTTCTCTGACTGACTAATTTCACTTAGCATAATACCCTCCAGTTCCATCCACGTAGTTGCAAATGGCAAGATTTCATTCTTTTTGATTGCCGAGTAATACTCCACTGTATCTATATACCACATCTTCTTTATCCATTCATCCATCGATGGACACTTGGGCTCTTTCCATGCTGTTTGGCTGTTGTCGATAGTGCTGCTATAAACATTGGGATGCATGTGTCCCTTCAAAACAGCACACTTGTATCCCTTGGATAAATGCCTAGTAGTGCAATTGCTGGGTCGTAGGGTAGTTCTAGTTTTATTTTTTTGAGGAACCCCCATCCTGCTTTCCAGAGTGGCTGCACCAGCTTGCATTCCCACCAGCACTGCAAAAGAGATCTTCTTTCTCCGCATCCTTGCCAACATCCGTCGTTGCCTGAACTGTTCATGTTAGCCATTCTGACAGGTGTGAGGTGGTATCTCATTGTGGTTTTGATTTGTGTTTCCCTGATGTTGAGCATTTTTTCATGTGTTGGTTGGCCATCTGGATGTCTTCTTTGGAGAAGTGTCTATTCATGTCTTTTGCCCCTTTCTTCACTGGATTATTTGTTTTTTGGGTGTTGAGTTTGATAAATTCTTTGTAGATCTTGGATACTAACCCTTTATCTGATATGTCATTTGCAAATATCTTCTCCCATTCCTTTGGTTGCCTTTTAGTTTTGCTGATTGTTTCCTTCACTGTGCAGAAGATTTTTATTTTGATGAGGTCTCAGTAGTTCATTTTTGCTTTTGTTTCCCTTGCCTCCGGAGACGTGTTGAGTAAGAAGTTCCTGTGGCCAAGATCGAAGAGGTTTTTGCCTGCTTTCTTCTCGAGCATTTTGACAGCTTCCTGTCTTACATTGAGGTCTTTCATCCATTTTGAGTTTATTTTTGTGTATGGTGTAAGAAAGTGGTCCAGGTTCATTTTTCTTCGTGCTGCCGTCCAGTTTTCCCAGCACCACTTGCTGAAGAGACTGTCTTTATTCCACTGGATATTCTTCCCTGCTTTGTCAAAGGTTAGTTGTGGACCCATACATTTGTGGGTCCGTTTCTGGGTCCTCTGTTCTGTTCTATTGATCTGAGTGTCTGCTTTTGTGCCAGTACCATACTGTCTTGATGATTACAGCTTTGTAATATATCTTGAAGTCCGGAATTGTGATGCCTCCAGCTTTGGTTTTCTTTTTCAAGATTGCTTTGGCTATTCGGGGTCTTTTCTGGTTCCATACAAATTTTAGGATTGTTTGTTCTAGCTCTGTGAAGAATGCTGGTGTTGTTTTGATAGGGATTGCATTGAATATATAGATTGCTTTGGGTAGTATCGACATTTTAACAATATTTGTTCTTCCGATCCAGGAGCATGGTCTTCTTCAATTTCTTTCATAAGCTGTCTATAGGTTTCAGTGTGTAGATTCTTCAACTCTTTGGTTAGGTTTATTCCTAGGTATTTTATGGGTTTTGGTGCAATTGTAAATGGGATAGATTCCTTGAATCTCTTTCTGTCGCTTTATTATTGGTGTATAGGAATGCAACCGATTTCTGTGCATTGATTTTATATCCTGCGACTTTGCTGAATTCCTGGATCAGTTCTAGCAGTTTTTTGGTGGAATCTTTTGGGTTTTCCATATAGAGTATCATGTCATCTGTGAAGAGCGGAAGTTTTACTTCCTCCTGGCCCATGTCGATGCCTTTTATTCCTTTGTGTGGTCTGATCGCTGAGGCTAAGACTTACAATACCATGTTGAATAACAGTGACGAGAGTGGACATCCCTGTTGTGTTCCCGACCTTAGAGGGAAAGCTCTCCATTTTTCCCCATTGAGGATGATATTAGCGTTGGGTCGTTCATATATGGCTTTTATGATCTCGAGGTATGCTCCTTCTATCCCTGCTTTCTTGAGGGTTTTTATCAAGAAAGGATGCTGGTTTTGGTCAAATGTTTTCTCTGCATTTGAGAGGATCATGTGGTTCTTGTCCTTTCTCTGCATTGATTGAGAGGATCATGTGGTTCTTGTCCTTTCTTTTATTGATGTGATGAATCACATTGATTGTTATGCAGATATTGAACCAGCCCTGCATCCCAGGTATAAATCCCACTTGGTTGTGGTGAATAATATTTTTAATGTATTGTTGGATTCGGTTGGCTAGTATCTAGTTGAGGATTTTTGCATCCATGTTCATCGGGGAAATTGGTCTGTAGTTCTCCTTTTTAGTGGGGTCTTTGTCTGGTTTTGGAATCAAGGTAATACTGGCTTCATAGAATGAGTTTGGAAGTTTTCCTTCTATTTCTGTTTTTTTGGAACAGCATCAAAAAAATAGGTGTTAACTCTTCTTTAAATGTTCCAGGGGTAGAATTCCCCTGGAAGGCTCTCCAGCCCTAGACTCCTGTTTTGGAGGAGATTTTTGATTACTAATTCTATTTCTTTGCTGGGAATCAATGTCTATTTTAAAGACATCATTTAAATTGAGTAAGACATTTCATGTATTGCCTGCAAATTTCACTTTCCAAAACGAAGGTTGTCATCTTGCACTCATGCATTTGCTATTTTACATTTGAAACAACATAAAATCTCCCAAGTAGGCATATAGAGTGACAGGAGTGAAGAACTCAAGTTCCGGTTCCTCATCTCTACGATAACCGTGCTGTCAGTTCATCTCGACCGTCCTGCTGAAGGTGGTGACATGTGGCATCACAGCAGCTTCAGACCTTCTCTGGGCCACAGAGAGATCCAACAGTTCTGAACTCATAGGCACTTACTCTCAAAGCAGATGTGCGTAACTGGGGCCACCTGCGTGTCAGGGCCAACCGTATAACCAGGGATCCTCTGAAATAGCTCCCTTGGATGATACAGTGCCTACGAAAGGATAAGTAACAGCACCATGCTGATTTGAAGCTTACAGACAGAAAATTCAAATGTAATTGTTTGAAACTTTGACCAGCAAAAGATCTTTGAGGAGAGGAGTATTTTATCAGTGATGTCGTCTGGATTTGCAGGCACATAGCGATCATAAAAAGCAGACCAACTTTTAGTGGTTTGTTGTTTTAAAGTTCTCCCCTCAGGACGCTCAGCGATGCTCTAATTGCCAGCTTCCGGGGCGGTGCTTCCAGCGCTCTGTCCCTGGTGCTGCACTCCTGTGACTCTGCAGCGATGCCCTGCAGGGCTCAGCTCCCCCTTCCGGACTCCCTGACAGTCATTGCCACTTGTGGCAGGCAACCGTGTCTCTTCCATTTTCCTAAACATTGATGTGCCTTCATAACCACCATCCTCTTCATTGTCAGCCGGTGACCTAACTTCCTACTTCACCCAAGAATTAGACCATCAGGTGTTACTTCTCATACCACTACTGGGCATGTCATCTGCATATACCCTCTGCTTCTTCTGGTCTCAGGGGATGGACTGCTCCTCCTGGTCAAGACCAATTCTCCCGTTCCACCAGCTCCACGATTACTGTCTCTGTGTGTCCTTCTACTCTTTATCCTCAGTTCTCATACATGCCCTCAATGATCATCCTAAAAAATAAAGATGAAACCAGAGTCCTCACCAGACCCGGCATCACAGCCCCCCTCCAGTTCCATCCAACCCCCAGGTCTCTCCTCCAAACATCTTGAGATGTATCTATGCAGAGCATGAGTCATCATGCCCGTTTCCTGTACAAACTCAGCGCTCAGCTTTCTAGTTCCCCAGGGAATGCTGGAATAGGGGTAGGCGGAATGGGTAAAAACATGTGTCTTGTGTATAAGACCTGGGAATCACTGTTATTAGAAAGCTATATCTCCCATTGTAGAAATAATAAATTGGCCTTCTAGTTTACCAGTCTCTCCTGAGTTGGGTTCACATGAGTTGGTCTTCTGAGGCTAATCTACTCTGGCTGTACCGAACACATGGAACACTTAGACACACAAAATGAGAACCAGATGCTTTGCCAAGGGCCCTACCCAGGCAAAACTACCCCGAAAGCCTGTTTAAGGCCAGATGTCTGCCTTCTGTGACATCTTTGTTGTCACTTGTCAGTCCCCATCTCAATAGTGGACACAAGGCATGGGCTTTAAGGTCAGGAATAGCTGAGTTTGATTCCTAGGTTCCTGTGTAGCCAGACTTACTGGCCATGAGAACTTGGGAAAGGCATTTCACTTCTCTGAGTCTATTTCCATTTCTTTAAAAAGTGGGTAATAACACTGATATAAAGATGCAACAGGTTTCACAAAAGTGCTCGGCAGTAGAGAAGTAAGGAGTGCTCCCAAATCTGCACAATGACAAATCGAATCTGAAGGTCTGATAGGATGAGGCCACTTTGGTTACAAAAGGGGAGGTAGAGCTGTCCAAGGAAGATAAAGATACTTTTGGGTTGATGTACAAGGAAATTATTTGTCATGTGTATTTCAGAAAATCTTGGAAAATGTATACAAGTCATGAAGATATTGGGTATGATTTTGAAGACGACCCCAAAGATAAGAAGACGCTTAAGCCCCACCCAAACATTGACAGTGGGTGGGCTTGGATGGTGGTTCTTTCCTCTTTCTTCGTGCACATCCTCATCATGGGCTCCCAGATGGCCCTGGGAGTCCTCAACGTGGAGTGGCTTGAAGAATTCCACCAGAGCCGTGGCCTGACTGCGTGGGTCAGCTCCCTCAGCATGGGCATCACCTTGATTGTGGGTACGTTCGTGTGCGAACTCTTATAAAACTGAATAATTATAAATTGACAGTTTTCCACTGTAAATATGTTTTTATACTGTTGAAACATTAGATACTAGATGTTAATGATGGCACTATTTTTTTTTTTATGGTGGCAAAATATATATAACATCAAATTCACCGTTTTTAACCACCTTTAGGTAGGGGCACCTGGGTGGCTCAGTTGGTTAAGTGTCCAACTGTTGATCTCAGCTCAGGTCATGACCTCTCGGTTCGTGAGATTGAGCCCCACATCAGGCTCTGCATGGTTAGAGAGGCGCCTGCTTGGGATTCTCTAGCTCCCTCTCTCTCTGCCTCCCACCCCTCCTTTCAAAATAAATAAATAAACTTTAAAAAATGTCGTTTAGCCACTTTTGGGTATACGGTTCATTGCCATTGAGTACATTCATCAACACCATCCATCTCCAGAATCTTTTCATCATCCGAAACTGAAACTCTGTACCCGTGAACCAGTAACTCCCCAGTCCCACCACCACTCTGTTTTCTGTCTCTATGACATGTAAGTTGAATCATACAGTATTTGTCATTTTGTCTGATATTACTATTTGAATATTATAAAAAGTTGGAGTGTCTTAAAAACTGATCATTTAAAAAATTTTGCTTCATTCAGGGCGCCTAGATGGCTCAGTCAGTTAAGCATCCAATTTAGGCTCAGGTCATGATCTCACAACTGGTGAGTTCGAGCCCCGCATCGGGCTCTGGGCCGACAACTCAGAGCCTGGATCCTGCTTCAGATTCTGTCTCTGTCTTTCTCTGCCCCTCCCCCACTCATGCACTGTCTCGCTCTCTAATACAAATAAACATTAAAAAATTTTGCCCTGAACTCTGTTTTCTTGACTGCTGTAATTCATTATACATCATTACAGATGTAATGATACTTAACTACTTTAATTCTTTAATACTTAACGAATATTTGTAAAAGAAAAAAAATGTAGAGAAAACACCATAAAAGTCAAGCAACAATCTTATTTCAGAGTTCCACTTATTTAATTTGAGATATCAATCCTATGCTGTTGAAAAATCTACTAAGCTCCTTTTAGAAAGGTTTCTGATCTAGCTAACAGGAAGGAATAATAATATATTTTCTAGTTAAACCTGAACGCACACCAATCTGTGAAAGCAATCCGTAGGCAGTTGGAGATACCAAGCTAGACAATTATCATAAATGTAACATGTTATTATGGCCCATGGGTTTCCTTTTGGGAACTAAACAATTTTTACTGTCAACTAATAATAAGCATCTCTTATCAACCAGGTGCTTCCCCTTGCCTTATCTCTTGAAAGTAAAAGCCACAATTTTACATCAGATTTCTCTTTAGTTTCAAGTATTCACAATATATTTTATACTAGAAACATAAGTGGCCTCAAATCTTTTTCTGGTTCTGTGAGAGTTTGGGTAGGACAGGCATCTGTGTGTTTGATGGAAGCCTCCCTTTTCAGTGATCTCCACGTTGGTAATTAATCGCTTGAATCCGACTCAAAGATTTGTTGATCTTGGCTGGCATTCAGACAGTGTTATTGGATAATACAAACAACATTAATAATCATGGTAGTGCTAAGAATGGAAAGCAAGGACAAAGTGTTATTCCTCAAGATGTGTGTGGAGCAGGCATGTTTATCAAAGGGAATTAATACTAATCTTGCTTTAAAATTACATCAGGGCACCATTATGTGTGTGAGGGAATTACGGACACATCGTCTAGCCTGCAACATTAAGGAACTGACTCCTTCAACCCTGCACTGGCCTTATTAAAACAAGGACTGCCATCCGAAAAATGGAGGATGGTTTGCTTCAGTGTAGGGAATACGCTACGTTTGTGTTGGATGTGATTCAGCCTTTTCAGTAGGTCACAGAAGGAAAACTGTGCTTCTAGCACACTTAACATCCGTTTTTCTTACTTTTTTTTTTTTTAAGTTTTAAAAAAAATTTTTTTTTCAACGTTTATTTATTTTTTGGGGACAGAGAGAGACAGAGCATGAACGGGGGAGGGGCAGAGAGAGAGGGAGACACAGAATCGGAAACAGGCTCCAGACTCCGAGCCATCAGCCCAGAGCCTGATGCGGGGCTCGAACTCACAGACCGCGAGATCGTGACCTGGCTGAAGTCGGACGCTTAACCGACTGCGCCACCCAGGCGCCCCCGTTTTTCTTACTTTTTAAAAACTAAATCTCTAAGGGCTGCCTGGCCAGCTCAGTCCGTGGAACATGCAACTTTTGAGCTTGGGGTTGTGAGTTCGAGCCCCATGCTGGGTGTAATGACTACTTAAAAATAAATAAAATCTTTACAATAAACAAATCTTTGAGGGGTAGAACAAAACACTTACAGATTCAATCTAGGAAGCGCATATCTACCGCAAAAAAGAAGAGTCCGCAAAAAGCCAGCATACGAAATGTCCCATTTCCAATCATCCAATAAGGTTGTCTTAGATACGATTTTGTGTTTCACAAGTTCTACAAAAGTAAGCAATGGAAGCCAGTCTTGAAATTATTGGAAATGATTTTGAATAGGACCCTCACAATAAGAACACCTAACTCAGAGCCATGGTGAGATGTGATTGTCCTCTTTTATTGGGAGGTAGTTCAGAATTCTGTTGGAACGTCCGTGAATTCCAGACAGCGTAATTTCAGTGCGTAGACTAACCTTTCTACAGGAAGGGTGGGTGCCTGCCAGATAAATATCTTTTGCCTTGGAAATCATAACCCAGAAACATTCATAGTTATACAAATAAAAGGTCTGTTATCTTATCATCGTCTTAAACTGCCATTCATCATCTCAAGCTGCCTGATACAGGGTGGCTACAGATATATAGGGATTTTTCCAAGCCAGAAACCCAAAAGAACATCTCTCCTTTATGTAGCATTTATTACATGCCAAATGCACCTTATGTATATGATCTTGTTTGATCCCACAACAACGCTAGAGCCAGACCGTTGTCTCTCTCTGACGTAGGAAGAACACGCAATGCTCACAGACTTTAAGCAACTAACTGAAGGTCGAACAGCCGACAAGTGTGAGGCAGGCTTCAAAGCTGGTCCACTGGACTCCAAAATCGTGTCTTCCACACCACACTGTCTGCCATTATTTGAAAGGAGAACTGAAAATGGTTTTGAAGTGAATAAATATAAATTGTTTTCACTTTCTAACCATTAGAAGCATATTGGGTTTTCTCTTTTAAATTAGAAAAAACAAATCCATGGGACGCCTGGGTGGCTCAGTCGGTTGAGCTTCGAACTCTTGACTTCAGTCTCATGGTTCATGGGTTCGAGCCCTGCGTCAGGCTCTGCACTGTTAGTGCTTGGGATTCTCTCTTTCTGTCTCTCTCTCTCTCTCTCTCTCACTTTGTCCCTCCCCTGCTCACTCGCTCTAAATAAATAGATAGATAGATAGATACCCAGGAATTACGTTACAGAGTTGAAAGCCATCTCTCTCTTGGGCAGTAGCTTGCACATGGGAAATTCAATAATTTCATTTTTGTTTCCTTCTTTGCCAGCACAGACTTTGCCAGTTTCCTGCCGAAGGTCCCAATTTTTAACAAAATGTAATCACCTCAGTCGTATCTAGAGCAGCCTTAGTGATAGTCCTTGGAATAATTCTTGGTGGAAGCCATGTTGTTAGGGGAATCTACTGGCTGCAAAAGTTTACTTACTTGCTAAGTAGATTTGGAGCAGCAGTTGTCAATCCTGACTGCACATCGGATCCCCCTGGAGAGCTTTAAAATCCCTGCCACTCACACTGCACCTAGACCATTAAATCATAACCTCTTGGGAGGGGACCCAAACATCAGGTCTTTTTTAAAGCCCTTAAGTGACGCCAATGCTCAGCCAAGGTGGGGTGTCATTGATTTAGAGGCTCTGGACGCTCTATTGCAGGGAGGGGTTACCCCAAGAGGCCAGGAGTTCAACGAACTACCTACTTTCATCCATGATTATATGCCAAGGTCACCTCAGATTGTTTCTCTCCTCACCTGAGCTTTTTCCAACCTATGAGATGCAGAGATGGGCAAGTAATTGTGACTTCCTCATCGTGTTCCCCGCAGCTTTATTACGTGGGAAATGGGCCAAAATCAGATTCCTTCTGAAGAGGAGAGTCTGATAAAGTGTAGAATCTCATTCCCAGAACACTGAGTTTCTCCACAACAATGGGAATCATAGCCAGACGACCCACCAGCTCCTTTGCCCCTTGTCCTTAGACCACGTAGGGAGTTCTTTTCATTGGGGTGAAACGGTAATTTGAGCTTGGAGATTCCAACTGGCCATCAGCAATCATTAGACAATGGAAAGGAATCATGGGGCACCCGGGTGGCTCAGTGGGTAAAGTGGTCCGACTTTAGCTCAGGTCAAGATCTCCCAGTCTGTGAGTTCGAGCTTTATGTCAGGCTCTGTGCTGACAGCTCAGAGCCTGGATTCTGCTTTGGATTCTGTGTCTCCCTCTCTCTCTCTCCCCCTCCCCTGCTCCCACTCTGTCTCTCTCTCAAAAATAAAGATTTAAAAAATTTTTGTTTTAAATGGAACGGAATCAGAAAGCTTGGGTCTGACTTCCTTTTTTTTTTTTTTTTTTTTTTTTTTTTTTTGACTTATCTGTGTTTTGTAACCATGGAGGAATCACAACATTGCTTGGGCTGACTTTGCTGAACTCCGGCACAAGAGAGACGAACTGAAGAGGCAGACACGGTTACCAACTTACTGTCCTTATCAGTAAAGCAATTAATCCTATCTTTTTGATATAGAACATTCCTTCAGACAGGACTGCCTGCTCTTACTTGGGAATTCCCCTGCCCTCTTTTTCCCCAAATGCTTTCTCAATGCCGTGTTCCATAAACATGCAGTATCACAGAAAAACTTGTTTCTGGGACCTTCTGTTACATGCAAAATATGATCATGCTCCGGAACTCCTGAACATGCTTTAAAATTATTTTCTTTTAAATGTTTATTTATTTAAGAGAGAGAGAGAGAGAGAGAGAGAGCACGAGGCGGGGGAGGGGCAGAGAGAGAGGGAGACAGAATCTGAAGCAGGCTCCAGGATCCAAGCTGTCAGCACAGAGCCCAACATGGGGCTTGAACTCATGAACCATGAGATCATGACCTGAGCCGAAGTCACTTAACCAGCTGAGCCACCCAGGTGCCCTCTGAACATACTTTTAAGCTTAAAAGGCCTATTAACAGCAGACCGATGAATCGTGCATTTTTTCTCTTTTTTATCCACTTATCTGAGATTTGAGTGCTGAAGTGACTGTGAGTTTAGAAAAATAAAAATATTTGTGAAGAAATCAAAGACACAGCTTCAACTTATGGCTTCTGAATTTCAGAATTATTGCCCCCAATAATTGCCTCAGATGTTTATGTCAGTGTGTTTAGTTTATATATTATATATATCATGTGGTTATTTTATATAAAATATATATACTACATTAAGTTTATTCTAAGAGGCTTATCTACTGGATTATTTCCTGTATTGTGCCAGAGTTAATTAAATTAATAAATCATTACCTTCATAATTTTTAGGATTAGGCCCTCTCACAATCATTAGGCAAAAAAAATTCATTAGCAAACTATGCATCCAAATATGTACATGAATATAGTTAGAGGTTTAAAGGAAAATTTTATTTTGGTTTGGACTAAAAGGGGAAGCTCCTTAGAGTTCAACAAATTTTTTTTTAATTTTTTCAATGTTTATTTATTTTTGAGAGACAGAGCCTAAACAGGGGAGGGGCAGAGAGAGAGGAAGACACAGAATCCGAAGCAGGCTCCAGGCTCCGAGCTGTCAGCACAGAGCCCGACACAGAACTTGAACCCACCAGCTGTGAGCTCATGACCTGAGCTGAAGTCGGACGCTTAATCGACTGAGCCACCCAGGAGCCCCAAGTTTAACAACTTTTTAACCTGAAATATTTCCACTGGAATATAGGTTTCCATAACTGTAAAAAGTAATAATGATCAAAAGTAAGATGATGTTTAAAATGTGCCATCTTGGGGCGCCTGGGTGGCGCAGTCGGTTAAGCGTCCGACTTCAGCCAGGTCACGATCTCGCGGTCTGTGAGTTCGAGCCCCGCGTCAGGCTCTGGGCTGATGGCTCGGAGCCTGGGGCCTGTTTCTGATTCTGTGTCTCCCTCTCTCTGCCCCTCCCCTGTTCATGCTCTGTCTCTCTCTGTCCCAAAATAAATAAAAAACGTTGAAAAAAAATTAAAAAAAAAAAATGTGCCATCTTACCAAATATTGAATGTAACCTCACACCGTAGAGCTAAAATACAGATTGCTTTTTGGATAAGGAATCAGTGATCACAAGGCAAGCGTTAAGCTTCTGTGACATCAGCAGTTACCACGACATCAGCAGTTACCACAAAATCAGGAAGAAAACACAGGGGGTCGACAAAAACTAGAGCGTCATAAGAAAGTAAGCAGTAAGGATGTGTCGCTCGATACAGTATTGCTGTGAGCGTGGCGTCGGCTGTGCACGGAAGCGTCTTCCTGAATCTTCTGCACGGTGTCATAAATGAATAGCCTGCTGGGGCCAGTCTGGGACTGAGAGTCGGCGGGGGCTGAAGTACACTATGAAGCGATGAGTTCTTTTCAATGTGGTTTGCATCTGGGTGTCCTCACGAACACAAGCTCTCAGCTGTTGGCTGGAAGCGTGGGAGAACTGGGAACTCCTTCCTGTACCCCCCTTAGGTCTGGAGTCAAAAACTCAGATAACAGCTAATATAAATGAGGGCAGGAGGCCAAGCACAGGACTAACGGGAAGGGTGGTGACAGTGGCAAAGTCAAGCGTTGACACAGCTATGGAGCAGCTCCAGCTGTCTTGGCTGTGTGGGAAGCTACTGGACTCTGTGTTGCCGTTGGATTTGTTGTGAATGCTCTTAATTTTTAAATGTTGACAACTGATCCAAAACATCTTTTAAACTATGTTCTGGATTTTTTTAAATTTTTTTTTAACGTTTATTTTTGAGACAGAGAGAGACAGAGCATGAATGGGGGAGGGTCAGAGAGGGGGAGACACAGAATCTGAAACAGGCTCCAGGCTCTGAGCTGTCAGCACAGAGCCCGACGCGGGGCTCGAACTCACGGACCGCGAGATCGTGACCTGAGCCGAAGTCGTTCGCTCAACTGACTGAGCCACCCAGGCGCCCCTGGATTTTTTTTTAAGTTTATTTTATTTTTTTATTTTGAGAGAGAGAGAGAGCAAGCAGGGGAGGGGCAGAGAGAGAGAGGGAGACGGGATCTCAAGCAGACTGTCGGCACAGAGTCCGATGACTTGGGCCTGAACTCCTGACCTGAGCCAAAAGCAAGAGTCAGACGCTTAACAGACTGAGCCACCCAGGCATCCCTAAACTATGTTCTGGATTTTAAAAATGCATCCACGGGCTGAATAAGCCCAAAGACCACTAGTTTAGGACCTTACCTCTGTTGTGGGCCAGAGAATGAACTTATTTATTTATTTCAGGTCTGTCTTCCTTCAAAACCTAGAACCTTGGTTTCACGCACCACTGCGGTTACTGACACCCACTTTGCATATGCAAATCCTTTTGCATATAAAGCAATGGGGGAGTTGGTTCTTTGTATTTAACAGCCCTAGTAATGTTGTAGTCTTTGTCTTCAAGTGAGGATTGATTAAGAGAGCACGAATATAAAACGCCGTCGGTCAATTCCGTTTTCAATGACCTTTCCGTTTTCAGGACCTTTCATCGGCTTGTTTATTAACACCTGTGGGTGTCGCCGGACCGCAATAATTGGAGGGCTGGTGAACTCCCTCGGCTGGGTATTGAGTGCCTATGCAGCAAACGTGCATTATCTCTTTATCACCTTTGGAGTGACAGCTGGTAAGCACGGTGATCTTTTTTAAACTCGATTTTAAATTTATCTGTTGGGCATTTTGGCAATGAATAGTTACGGAGAAAAGAGACCCATTGAAATATTGTGTCCTTCTGTCTCCTCCCCGCCCCCCCACCCCACCGTATACGCCAGGAAACACTTTTTAATATAAGATATTAAATATGCCTTGAGTGTGGAAAAACAACCTAATGAGCGCACTTGGCCTTCCTATTAGAATCTCATTAAATTTCCCATGATTGGTTCTAAGTTGCCAGTCTTCTTTCTTATGAGGAATAGGAAAGGGAAGGTGATAATACAATTCAAAATAATTCACATAGGTGAACAGACCAAATATGGAGAGAATTGATAACATACTCTCACTTAACTGCAGAATGGAGCATGAATCATCGGATAATTATTTTCTCCTTCCGCCCCTTTCAAATGAGTGAAATTAGCAACAAAATCCACAGATATGTAGAGACTGAGAAGCAAGTCCAGAGCAGAGAGTGTCACTGCCCAGTGAATAGGTAAGAATTGGCCACTAGGCAACGTGGTTTGCATATCCGTTCTGCAAAACACATTCCCGGCCGTAATTTCCTTTATCAACAGGTAGCAGAACTCGCAACAGATGAGTAGTTTCTTGTACAATTCTATTGCAATGAACCAGAGCTAGCCTGACTTTCCTTTTTGAGTACAGAGCTTCAATCCCGATAAATGACACCTTGATGACAGTGTTGGAAGAAGAGTTACACATCAGAGTTTGGAAGTTTTGCGCTTTTTTTTCCCCCCACTTATTATCTGTGTGACTTTGGGCAAATCACTTAACCTGCTTACGCCTCAGTTTACTTATCCGCTAAATGGGATAAGGAAGAGTGATGGGTTTACAGGATTATTGAAATGATTGAGATAATCTGTAGAAAGCACTTGGCACAGCATTTGCCACAAAATAGAGTCCTCAGTAGGTGTTAGCTAATGTGTAATTGTTGTATAGAATGCAACATCTTTATTATAGTATAAGCGGAAGTGCCTGCTTTATGATAGCAGGAGACCTGAACACAAAAACCTACCCTCCAAATAAGTCGGCAGGCTGGTTCTCTGTCAGTTACATCAATCCGCATAAAGCATTTCTGTGTCCTTCCAAGCATAGTTTGAAAACCACTGATCTGAAGGACTTGGTAACAGCTCTGAAAGAACAACTTAAGATGTTTTCCCTGAGAAGTTTAGCAACTTTCCCCCAAACGGTCCAATGAATAGAGCCAGCACTGGGATTCTGATACTAGAGGTGAGGAAATAAACACTCCTGCTGAGATCAAGGAGCCACACTGGGGTCTCCGGGCAGACATATGGGGCCCCTGTAACTTGATGTGCTGGTATTTGGTTATACAGACTAGGACTTGATCCTAAAAACTGAGACTTGAGTTCTCATCATTCAGAGATTTCTAGGATTAGGTTCTTTGTTTAAATGAACTTTATTTCTTGCAGTTAATTGCTTTTTGACCTTTGAATAATATTGTTTCCACATTCATTCATTTCCTTCTTCATTCACTTACATATTCAACAAATATTTCTGGGTCTAAAGAAGTAGAAGGAAAATCAGGAGGCTAATGAAAGGAAAGTGTATCTTGAGCACTCTATGGCTCCCACTTTTTATACAGGAAACACCCAAAGAAAGTCCCTGAAAATAAATGTATCCACCTCATCCACAAATACATATCTAACTATACTTAACTAGAAAATCCTGCTAAATCAGTTAGCTTATATATATATATATATATACACACGCGCAAAACCCTGGGCTGTCATTACAATTTATGTTTGCTATCCTTCTTCATTCCAAAAAGTATTTGAGACAGATTTATTTGTATCTCTCTCTTTTTCTGAACACCTAAACAATTAAAACCATGTGGAATATCCTATTAGGCAGAAATGTCTGTCCGAGCAACCTTATTCAGCAGGGGGAGTCTGGACACATGTCTTCAGTTTACCAGTGCTCCATTTTCTTAGGTCTGTCTCCTGAAGACACGTTTTCCCCCATGCACACTGACCCAGGACCACAGGATTTTCTTTCCCCTTCTGGGCCTCTTTCCTCTACCCCGTTGGTAGGGCTGTAGCCCCTCCTCTGAACTCGAGTGTGGTAGAGAATTGTTCCAGGGCCCTGCCCAGGTCTGAACATTAGCAGGGCCTTGCTTGACCCTTGGGCTCGAGCCACATATCCCTGTCCTGGGTAAGGCCTGTCCTATAAGCTTATGGAATACCCCTGCCCATTACCGATGGCAAAGCCACCTTAGGAAAGGGGAGGATGCTGTTAACGGCATGGATAACATAACAGGGAAATAGATATTTGCAACGTTGGGCCTGGAGGTTTTTTTCCCTCACACATGAGATTGTCTAGTAGGTACACCGAGTTAGAATTAGGGCTTATGCTTAGGTACTTCAGTTCTCTTCCTATTAATCATTTGATTCTGCTGGTGTTTAGAAATCCATAACCACATTAAATTTAGGATGCTAGCTATTGTCAGAAACAAATCCATTTAAAAAAAAAATTAAACTTGCTTTGTGCTCTCAGCAAACTCCAGACTATGACAAATTTCACAGGACAAATGACCCAGTTCTCTCAACAAATAAATTTCAAGGAAAAACCAGAGAAATTTCAAGAGGCTTAAAATTCATGCCAACAAATAGCACTGTGTGGGCCTTATTTGGACCCTGGTTAGATAAACAAGTTTTTAAAGAAAATGTAGTCATTTCTGAGACAATTAGAAATTCAAACCCTTTCTGGATATGTCATGACAGCAAGAAATTCTTCATTTTGGGGCTGCCTGGGTGGCTCAGTCTGTTGAGCGTCTGACTTTGGCTCAGGTCATGGTCTCACGGCTCATGAGTTTGAGCCCCTCTGTGCTGACAGCTCGGAGCCTGGAGCCTGCTTCCGATTCTGTGTCTCCCTCTCTCTCTGCCCCTCCCCCACTTGCATTGTCTCTTTCTCAAAAATGAACATGAAAAAAAGAAAAAAAGAAAGAAAGAAATTCTTCATTTTTTTTCAGATTAAGCTGGTTAAAGAATTCTTCTATTTAGAGATTTATTCTAAAATATTTGCACACAAAATGATATATGCAGGATTTGCTTTACAGTCAGGGGGAGGAGGAATTGTGTTTATGGACTATTGGATATTTTTCTCTGCCTCTTTGAATGTTAGGATATGACAGATTCTGGGTGTTTTGTTTGTGGACTTAAACATCATAAAGATTAATCTAGAGTTTAGTTCAAAATTAAGGATAGCCATTTTCTTCCTGCTCATTTCTCACATAATGCAAATTATTATTATTACCCTCATGGAGGCTTGCAAGGGGGCTTGGGGACATGTTCCTGCTTCTGCTGGGAATCAGTTGGAAGCTAGCTTAATTCTTTTTTTTTTTTTAAGTTTATTTATTTATTTTTGAGAGAGAGAGAGAGAGAGAGAGAGAGAGCATGAGCAGGGGAAGGGCAGAGAGAGAGTCCCAAGCTCTCCCCCATGAACTGTGAGATCAGGACCTGAGCCAAGATCAAGACGCTCGACCGACTGAGCCACCCACGCGCCCCAGCTTGATTGTTTTTAAAACAAGGGTGTCCACCTGAAGACCGTTGAAGATCATTGCCTTCTGACAGTTGCTATAAATATCACTGCTCTCAGGTAAATAAAGGGGGCAGGTGGCTTCTTGAGGCTGGTTTTAGAAACTCAGGCTGAAGCAGGGGTGCCTGGGTGGCTCAGTCAGTTGAGCATCTGACCCTTGATTTGGGCTCAGGTCGTGATCCCGGGGTCGTGGGATTGAGCCCCACGTCAAGCCCTGCTCCGAGCGGGGAGGCCGCTTGAGAATCTCCCTCTCTCTCTGCCCCTCCCCGTCTCTCTCTCTTTCTCCCTCAAAAAAAAAGGGGGGGGGAGGCAACACCACAGCTAATTTCCAGGTTATTGTGAAACCCAAATCAAATAAAGCCTATAAAGCAACTGGCCCACTGTTGGCTCTCAGTTAATGGTAGTTCGTATTGTATTTGCGTACATGACTGCTCTGGTCTTCTTTTAAGTTCAGGTAATTCTGAAACTATTAGACGATGCTGAACTAAGGAGGCTTCAGCTCTGGGGAGCGACATCGGCCAAAGTCTCTTTCGTACTATCATGCCGCCATTCTCCTGTCAGGACGTCTTAAGCATTATGGCGCATTAGCCCCATCTATGGCGCCCCATGGTCATTGAAGTGGCTTTTAGGGTTTCCACTGTACCTATAAGTTAAGAATGCAAACCACGACCTCCTGGCCAGCATTTTGTTTCATTTCATTTCATTTTTTAAAATCAAATTCGGGGCGCCTGGGTGGCGCAGTCGGTTAGGCGTCCGACTTCAGCCAGGTCACGATCTCGCGGTCCGGGAGTTCGAGCCCCGCGTCGGGCTCTGGGCGGATGGCTCGGAGCCTGGAGCCTGTTTCCGATTCTGTGTCTCCCTCTCTCTCTGCCCCTCCCCCGTTCATGCTCTGCCTCTCTCTGTCCCAAAAATAAATAAAACGTTGAAAAAAAAATTAAAAATAAAATAAAATTAAAAAAAATCAAATCAAATCAAATTCACTTTTTAGAGCCGTTTTAGGTTTGTAGCAAGAGCAAGTAGAAAGCCCAGCTCTCTTGTCCCCCCGCCCCCAACACACACAGTCTCCCCCACCAGCATTTTAATTTGGTCAATGGAAACACAAACTGTTGCCGTTTTCTGAGAAAGATAGCAGTAAAAATCAGAGATACAAGTAAGCATCCTGTGGTTCTCACGTCCAGTAGCTGGGTGTATTTATGGGTACATTCCTTTTATTCTTCCTATACATTTGTGAACACATGGACCCATTTCTGAGACTTCTCCAAATTGCCTGGAATTGCTCTGTGGCCACTGGTACGTAAATACTTTCCCGGGTACTTAGTACAATTAGCGCTGACAGCAGGGCCCTTGGCATCCGTTTATTTGTCCAGTCACCCATCTTTTCATGCCTGCATCCGTTCGGATCTTCTGATGTGAGCATGCTGGCTTACTTCATTATTGGAGTAAGCTATGCTGCAAAGCCTCGTAGGGAAATGAGGGACTAGAAACTTCCACGGATGACCCGCTCCGGGCTTACCCACTGAGCTTCTTTGTTAGGAACATTATTCTTTCTTGGTGTAAAAAAAATAGCATAGAGGGGCGCCCGGGTGCCTCAGTCGGTTAAGCGCCCGACTTCGGCTCAGGTCATGATCTCACAGTTTGTGAGTTCGAGCCCCGTGTCGGGCTCTGTGCTGACAGCTCGGAGCCTGGAGCCTGCTTCGGATTCTGTGTCTCCCTCTCTCTCTGCCCCTCCCTGCTCACACTCTGTCTCTGTCTCTCTCAAAAATAAATACACATTAAAAAAAAAGAAAAAAGTTAAAACCGAATAGTATAGAGACTATGATAATGAAATGCTGCAAGGTCTGGAGACGGTCACTTACGTGGCGCTGTGTGCTTTTTCTCCCCGTCCAACCCGCGCAGGCTTTGGAAGTGGGATGGCCTACCTGCCGGCTGTGGTCATGGTGGGAAGGTACTTTCAGAAGAGACGCGCCCTTGCCCAGGGCCTCAGCACCACCGGGACGGGGTTTGGCACCTTCCTCATGACGGTTTTGCTCAAGTACCTGTGCGCGGAGTACGGTTGGCGGAACGCGATGTTCATCCAAGGCGCTGTGTCCTTGAACTTGTGTGTTTGCGGGGCGCTTATGAGGCCCCTCTCTCCTGGGAAGGAGCTCAACGACGACCGTGGAGGGAAGGATCCACAGGTGGTCCCGGCTCAGTCCCCTGGATCCAAGTCAAGCGGACAGTTGGACGGAGCAGAAGAGAAGGGTGGCGGGCCCAGGAATGAGGAGACCCTCGGGGACCTCCCCACCCAGGCGGGCCAAGAGAAGGCAGGGCACGGCCAGAACATGGGCGCCTTTCGGGTCCTGAAGACGGCGAGCCAGCTGACCAGGAGAGTCAAGAAGGGCTTCCGAGCCTGGTACTCGGGCTATTTTGGAGCAGCCTCGCTCTTCACTAATCGGATGTTTGTCGCCTTCATTTTCTGGGCTCTGTTTGCCTACAGCAGCTTTGTCGTCCCCTTCATCCACCTCCCAGAAATAGTCAATTTGTATAATTTATCCGAGCAAAACGATGTTTTCCCTCTGACCTCAATTATAGCAATAGTGCATATCTTTGCAAAAGTGATCCTGGGCGTTGTGGCCGACTTACCTTGCATCAGCGTTTGGAACGTCTTCCTGATGGCCAACTTCACCCTCGTCCTCAGTATTTTCATCTTGCCGCTGGTGCACACGTACGCCGGCCTGGCGGTCATCTGCGCCCTGATAGGGTTTTCCAGTGGTTATTTCTCCCTGATGCCCGTAGTGACTGAAGACTTGGTTGGGATCGAGCACCTGGCCAACGCCTACGGCATCATCATCTGTGCCAATGGCATTTCCGCGCTGCTCGGGCCACCGTTTGCAGGTAAACCATGAGAGGTTTTCAGAGCTTCGAGCACATGTAGAGAGCTGGGTGTGTTCTCATTTGCGCTTTGAAGTCCAAGAAAGAAGTTCCCGTTTGTGCACGTGCGTCTTTTTCTTCCCGTTCTGGGCCCCCCAGCTTCTCATTTGTAAATGTTAGCAAGGTAACGGTCCTTCTTTCAGGTAGAATGAGATGAATTTCTGATCTGTATCCGCAAGATAAGCAGCCGGGCTAGTAAAGTAAGTGGGCAGTGGAATCGCACAGAAGCCCTACCCCATCTGGAGGAGGCAGCCTCCGCCCACCTCCAGCAGATCTCGGTCACCAAGAAATTTGGAAAATTGTTGCCAGATCCTCTATCGTTAGTATTGCTGCTGCTGCTGCTGTTTCCAAAGGAAAACTAGGACTTGAGCTCTTAGGTGACGTTTCCAGATTTGTCTTAATTAAATTTAATAATTTTTTTTTTTTTGAGAGAGAGAGAGAGAGCATGAGCAGGGGAGAGGTGGGGAGAGAGAGAGAGAGAGAGACAGACAGAGAGAGAGAGAGAGAGAATCCCAAGCAGGCTCCGTGCCCAGTGTGGAGCCCGACGCCAGGTTCCATCTCACAACCGTGAGACCATGACCTGAGTCGAAATCGAGAGTTGGACGCTTAACCAATGGAGCCACCCAGACACCCCTATGTTATTTTAATTGAAGTATCGTTGACACACAACATTATATTAGTTTTGGGTGTATAACATAGTGGTTCCACAATTATGTACATTATGGACTGCTCATCATGGTAAGCGTCATTATCATGACATTTCCAGATGTTTAAGACACTGCGCGTAGGTCCCATGGGACACACCAAGGAGCTGGGTCTAGCCCGGTAGCAGTTTCTTGTCGCTGCTCTGATAACTGCCACGGACTTACGGGCTTAAAACATTACAGACTTATTACCTTATAGCTGTAGGGGTCAGAAGGCTAAATTGGATCCCAGCGGGCTACAGGCAAGGTGGCCGCAGAACCGCCTTCTTTCTGGAAGCTGCGTGGAGGCACCCATTTTTTTCCCCGTGGCAGCTTCTGGAGACTGCCTGCAGTTGTGGTTCTTAGCCCCTTCCTGCACCTTCTAAGCAGCTTCTCATCTTCCTCTGATTCTGACTCTCCTGCTCCCTTCCTTCACTTGGGTTACATCGGCTCTGCTGCACAGTCCAGGATAATCCCCGTCGCGAGATCCTTAACTCAATCCCATCTGCCAAGTCTCTTTTGCCACGTAAGGTAACATTCACAGGTTCCAGGGACTAGGACGGGAGCAGCTGGGGAGACTTGGGGCATTCTGCCCGCCAGAGGCCCAGAGGCCACCAGTTGACAACATCCGGGGCCAGCTCTCTCCCACGCGTTCACCTGCGTTCAGTGAGGAACTTGCTTCCCGCAGTAGGCGTACCAGAAATCACGGGTACTCAGGAGTCCTAGGGCAGCCGGGATCTCTCTGAACCTGTTGTTTGTGGAAAACATATCAGCAGGTAGACTCAGCCCCCAAGAGGCCAGGTACTGGGCGAAGGTGACGAAGTCAACTCTGTCCAAAGATTGGAGGCAGGAGCCCACATAGTGTGGCAGGGGCTGGGGCCAGACATCAACACATAGGTGCCACCTAGAGGTGGCTGACAGGGCTGCGAGGTCACGGCCGGTAGCTGTCATCAAAGCTGCCAGAGCTTTTGTGCAGTGATTTCAAGTGACTTGGTAGAGCCTCACCCGTTCGGGTGCCCCCACCCCCTGCTTGCCTGGCCCCTCCTGGCCCTTTATTCTCATATCCTCTGCAGGAATACCTCTACCAAAGAACCCCATGGCTGCAGGACAAAGCCCTCCCGGCCCTTTCCTTCCTAGTCTCTCTAGGGATCATACAGTCATATCCTATCCTCCGACCCCACTGGCAGAAGGCTTGTGTCAACACATTCATTTTTAAGTCCCCCACAGAATGTGAGATTCAAGAAATCATGGATTTTTGCCTATACAGCTGATAGCACTGGCTGGTAAAGGTTTAAGACCCAAGACTCAGTTTAGGAAACCTACCGGCTACACGGGGGGCTGCTCCGGTTCTCTGTCCATACACAGACATGCGGGCGCAGCATTTCTAGGTGACAGTGATTAACAGGCAGTGTAGCAAACCAAACTGGTAGCTGGAAAGCTAGAACTTGCTCAGGGATCTCATGCAGAATTTCCTCTCAGGGATGCAGTTGGCTGTAAGAGAGCACCCCACCAATGGTAGCTTAAACAGAGATTTAGTTGTGTCCCATAATCAGAAATCAGAGATACTGGATGGTATAGGGGGACAGCGTCTCCAAGATCCTTCTGGCCTTTTCCTTATGCTAATTGCCTCATGGCCGCACAATGACAGCTGCAGCTCCAGCCCCTACATCTTCATTTATAATAAGGAGGAGGATGGGAAGAAAGGCTCAGTTTCAGCCGACTTCCATTTCCATCTGACCGGCCAGAACTGTGTCACACAGCCAGTCCAAGCTTCGAGGGAACTGCATTTTGCTTTCTAGCCTCTGTAGTAGAGGAAGGAAAGGAGAAAAGAATTGAGATTGGGGGTTGGATCAGGCAACCAATGATACTTCCTAGAGATGTTAAACCGAAATATCCATTAAAGGGATGGGGATATTATCAGTGGCTCACCCACTCTCTTGTTGAAAGTTCTTCAGATGTATTGTATTTGGAAACAGAATCTGTCGTTGACGGTTCTTTTCATGATCCAGGTGTACTTTCTGCTTCTTTTTTTTTTTTATTATTTAAACAAATTTTTTTTTTTACATTTATTTATTTTTGAGAGACAGAGCGCAAGCGGGGTAGGGGCAGAGAGAGAGGGAGACACAGAATCCGAAACAGGCTCCAGGCTCCGAGCTGTCAGCCCAGAGCCCGACATGGGGCTCGAACCCACGAACCGTGAGATCATGACCTGAGCCAAAGCCGGACGCTTAGCCGACTGAGCCACCCCGGTGCCCCACATATTTTCTGCTTCTAATGGTCAGTCAGGGGTTATTTTTATACTGATCCGCCAGATTTCAATAGCAGCACCACAACACAGCTGTGACGTGTGGCACGTGCAATTCATGATCAACGTTAACTAAAGCACCAAAGTTGGCCAGCATACTTTCTTTATCCCATTCTCATGGTCACGTCCTTCTCACTGATTTGCATTCTAGGGCACTTTTTGGAGTGGAAGAGAAAGAAATTAGAACCAGAGCAGGGAGTTATACCTAACCCTCAAATCATCATGTGTTATCTCTGCCTGCTTCAAGGTTCCCACCATGGGTGGTAGAAACCACTGCATTAATGGTTAAGAATCATCTATGAATGGATGTCAAAGGCTGCCCTGGGGACTGTAAAATCAATGTTCTGCTGTGCGTCTCTAGGCCACCAACTGAAGGGGATTTTCTTTCTTTGTCTTGCACCAGACTCATGCACTAAGGAATACTGACAACATCATTGGCTAATTGCACCGTGTTTATTTAATTCATTGACTTTCCAGGCCAAGGAGCCAACATCGCAATGAGATGGAAGCCTAGTCTTTTGTGTATCATAGTTCAGAAGCGACTGGCAATATGAGTAACCAAATTACCACATGAAATTCTTGCTAGAAATTCAAGGTGGGCTAGAAATTATTACTTAGCTGGGTTTGCTACAGGAAAGATGATTGTTCACATTACTTTTTTCTCTTTTAGTGGGTTCAGAAATGAATATGTTTCCCATTTGTCAAAGTGATTTCTACTGTCATTAAAAAATCTGGTACCATTTAGTAGCAGGTTAGACGATCACACAGTTCCATTTAGGAGAAGAATATATAATAAGATACTGAACAGACATTTCAGCCCTGGCATTTGGCAACATGAACTTTTTGATCTAATTCATTTCTAGCGTTGTTGAGCATTCAGTTCATCTCTTTGAAAGATGTAATAATAGTAGATGCTTTTCTAGAAGTTTCCAATGTAAAGTATAGCAAAACGTGGCCACCAGATTCGACTAAGAATCTGCACACACATACATCCTCTGTTTGCCTAAAATATAGCAATTAACAGTGTTTTTCATCAAAAGCTGGGAACACCTATTTAATAAATAAGAAAAACATCTATCATTCCTCATTTGACAGACTCCAGTGAACTGTGAATGCAATTTAATAGGGAACCAGATTTTACCTGGAAGCTGTTGATTTGAATTGGTGGTTGAATCAAGGTTGCCGAAGATGCCAGTCTCCAAACCGAGGAACCGAGATCAGACCTGTAGGGAGAGGTGGTGAAGGATGAATGAGGTGGGCAGCTTGTCAGAAACATCGTTTCTCTGCGGGGCGCCTGGGTGGCGCAGTCGGTTAAGCGTCCGACTTCAGCCAGGTCACAATCTCGCAGTCCAGGAGTTCGAGCCCCACCTCGGGCTCTGGGCTGATGGCTCAGAGCCTGGAGCCTGTTTCCGATTCTGTGTCTCCCTCTCTCTCTGCCCCTTCCCCGTTCATGCTCTGTCTCTCTCTGTCCCAAAAATAAATAAACGTTGAAAAAAAAATTTTTTTTTAAAAAAAGAAACATCGTTTCTCTGAAGGGTTACGTCCCTGCGTGTTGAGGATCAAGGCACGTGGCAAAGCCCTGTCTCTCCTGACCTGCTTTGCATCTGATGCAGGGATGGCTTAAATTCAAAGTGGCAGAAAGGTTAAAACCAGCGCCAAAGAGAAACCACAGGAACCAGGGTCATTTAAAAATAAATCCTAAAGGTTGGGGCTCCCAGGTCGCTCAGTGGGTTAAGTGTCCAACTCTTGATTTCAGCTCAGGCCGTGATCTTACAGTTCGTGGGTTCGAGCCCCTGCATCGGGCTTTGCGCTGACAGTGTGGAGCCTGCTTGGGATTCTCTCTCTCTCCCTCTTTCTCTCTGCCCCTCCGCTGCTTGCATGCATGTGCATGCGCTGGCTCTCTCTCTCTCTCTCAAAAGATAATTAAATAAATAAATAAGAAGCTATAAAAACTTGAGTGTGGCTTGTGCTCATGGTTAAGCTTGGGGCTACAGGGGAGGGAGGGGCCACATCACAGAGCCCTGGGAACTTATTTCAACCCCTTCAAACAAAAAAGTAAAGGAAATAAATAGTCTGATCTGCATACAAATTGATTTTCCAATCAGTTAAGATCTTGTCCTGTTTCTGAGACCCATGTTCAGCAGCAGGGGTGGGTCACCTCGTTCCAGCTGTCAGGCATTGGTCATTCTTTCTACCCTGTCACTCGGTCATATGAAAGGCACAGATTTACCCATTGAAATGACATGGTCACCATTCGTAGGGGATGAGTGGAGTATGGGAACCTCATTTATGTTTTACCGATTGTTTTTAACTGTAGCTTGTAGATGGTCCTGTCACATAATCCGTTTGTAGGGACAGGGCACCGCGTTATCTGCAAGCAGGCCCTTCATAGGTCACAGTGGCGCACAGGTGTCAGGCGGTAACACAGAGCCAAGTTGGGTGCGGTCTCTTTCGCCTGTCCGTGTCAGAGTCCCTTCTGATTCCGTCGGAAGTCACGTCTGTCTCTGGGGTATATGTTCAATCTTCCCTTGTTCCTCTTGTCTCGGATCAGAAATTAAGAAAACCTGAGAGCATTTGACTAAGCGACATCTCAAGAGCCCGGTATTTTCTTCTTTCGTGTGTTTCTATCAAAGAACAAACTCAAAAAAGTTGGTTAACTTGTAAAGTATATCGGGAGCCCACCGCTTTTGAGCGGTTACAATACGTCAATGTTTCATGCTGTCAAGTGTTTGCTTTTCCTTATGACTACCTTGACTCACCCGGTCGCATTAATTATGCAGGAGATACAATGAATGAAGAGATAAAGACAAGAGCCAGGAAGTCAGAAGCACTGCTTGACATATTGAACAGTTGCTTTTGTGTAGCTATTTGTGGGTGGGAGGTTTAGTTGCGTTTATGTGTTCATTTGCCAGACAGTTTTGAAAAGATAGCTTTGAAAGGTGGTCACGAAGTACTCCCTTTCATCATTAAATCATTTCTATCTTCCTTATGTCTTTGCTAATGTACGTGTGCATCTGAAAAAGAAGTGCATGTTCAAAATTTACATTTTTACCATAAATGAAATTCTTGTGGATAGTTTAATCCTCTTAGCTTGCATGGTTTGCATGTCATGGGACCATGAAATGTGACTAATTCTTAGATTTAATCACTGGGGTGTAACTGTGTTTCATAGTTTCTGAGACCTTTTTTTTTTTTCTTCCACATTTTAACATTTCTGAAATTGGAATACATTTTACAAAGCCCTGGGACACTGGGTCATATTTCAACTGACAAGGATATTTCTTTCTTACTGCTACATAAGATAATGATGCATCATGCAATTCATGGTGTCTTAGAATCCATGAACTATAATAGCATTTTACAGCCTAGTATGATGAGTGTATGAAAGCTTTAGATTATAATATTAAAGTATGATTTCTTGAAAACTGAAAATCTAGTCAGCATTGAAGGCTATCTCCTGGGCAATTTCAAGTTATATATATATATATATATATATAAAGTTATATATTTATAACTTATATATATATATTTATAACATATATATATGTATAAATATGTATATATATAATATAACATATAGTTATATAATATATATTAAAGTTTTATAGCTGTAAGTATGAATTTATAAAACATGGAAACTTGTATTCTTTATAGAATAGATGTTTACTCTCAAACACTCCACAGTGAATGAAGGTTCAAATGTCTCAGCCTTTTTTGGTATACACCAGAAACTCCTTCAGAAGGGTTTTGAAAGTTTGAGAGGGGCGCCTGGGTGGCGCAGTCGGTTAAGCATCCGACTTCAGCCAGGTCACGATCTCGCGGTCTGGGAGTTTGAGCCCCGCGTCAGGCTCTGGGCTGATGGCTCAGAGCCTGGAGCCTGTTTCCGATTCTGTGTCTCCCTCTCTCTCTGCCCCTCCCCCGTTCATGCTCTGTCTCTCTCTGTCCCAAAAATAAACAAACGTTGAAAGTTTGAGAAAAGATTGGTGGTTATATTTGTGAAAAAAAGAAAATCATTGGGTTCACTTTTCAACTGCTGGCTTTGTGCCAGCCTGAGAGACCCTGAGAGCTGCACATCACATCCTCCCAGTGGCTCCCAGTCAGCCAGCCACTGTTTCCAGGCCTTGAGTACTTTGTAAGGTGCCCTAGCAGCTTAGAGAAAAATGCCTGCCGTTCCCAGGCACCGAGAACTCCGGCTTGTGTAGCCTGGGCTTAAAAATAGCTAAATGAAGGGCGCCTGGGTGACTCAGTCGGTTAAGTGTCCGATTTCTGCTTGGGTCATGATTTCACGGCTTGTGGGTTCGAGCCCCACATCGGGCTCTGTGCTGACAGCTCAGAGCCTGGAACCTGCTTCAGATTCTGTGTCTCCCTCTTTCTCTGCCCCTCCCCTGTTCATGCTCTGTCTCTCTCTCTCAAAAATAAACATTCAAAAAAAAACACCTTTAAAAATGGCTAAATGAAATGTTTGGGGTATTACATGACCTATAACTAAATCCTTATAGAAATATTTACAGGAGCAGTAATTGTGTTCTTGACTTTCATCAGCTATGTTACACTGAATATATTCTTTTTTTGGTTTTGCAGGTTGGATCTATGACATCACAGAAAAATACGATTTTTCCTTCTATATATGTGGCTTACTCTACATGGTAGGAATACTCTTTTTACTCATTCAACCGTGTATTCAAATTATCGAACAATCCAGAAAGAAATACATGGATGGCTCACATGTTTAGTGTCATGTTATGTTTCCCGTAAGATTTCTTTGTGGTACCCACGCCTACCTCACATGATTGCTGTGAGGAGCCTGTGACATTGTGGGGAAGGGCTTTGGATGGTAACGGGCACTGTCATTTGTAAATGCCATGGTCGTGACTTCGTTCGAAAGCAGCACTGCCTTTCCGTTTGGGGAGAAGCAATACTGGGAGGTATTAAAGCCTGCATATGTCTTAGAGAAGACAATGTCCTTCGAAGACACCCTACTAAATAGTCGGTAGAAATGCCCTTACAAAAACTATTCTCTCTCATCATCCCCTGGGACTAAGGTTTTAGCTACAGCTTTTGAAACAAACACGGGGAATAAAATCTTTTCAACTCAACTACTCTTTGTAAGGTGGAAATTAACCGAATGCTTTTGGAAAGCTTACAGAGGACTGGGTTTCAAGCACAAGAGTATAACTAGGTTTCAGAACTTGTTACAGGGAGCTGTTGATCTACTAGTGAAAAGCAGGCTCTAATTTCAAAAGTAATACCTTTAGTACAATCAGAGAAACACAGTTTATATTTTTATGAAAGAATCCTGCAGCTGGGGAGTACGGTTTCTAAATCTTCCTCTAAGAAAATCATCTGCCGTCAATCCTGACTCAATATCTAGCTATAAACTGAACCTTAAGACAAAACGTAGATAAATAATAATGATTTCCTTAGTGAGAGGTCGTATTTGTCACACGAACATTGAATCAAGGGCTATGATTCAAGCACTTTTATTCATATCATTGGCCTCTTCGTTTTGGGAGCATGATCTGGGGTTTATAAAAAATTTTTTTTTCTGGATTTCTCCCACCCAATAAATCAAGCAGAGATTAATTGCTGGCCGGTATCTAAAGCTGGCAGTTAATCATTTTTAAAGTGTGTTACTAATCCAGAATGTGAGACTATCAAATTGTGAGGTTCATAAACAGAATTCCCTTAGTCTAGATGTCTGTGCACCTGACAATGGAGTAGTGCTAACCAGTAGCCCTGCTCCAGAGTCTCTTGTTAGGGAGACAGTTCATTTGCCTGAGCTCGTCGAGGTTCCAAAAATAGTTCTCTTGACTGATTTCGTGCACAAAAGATAACTGTGGTCCATGACATCAAATAATGCTCTTCCTTTATCTGAGATGTTTATTTTTCTAAGCCAGAACAGTTTTCGGACTACAGAATGTTCTTCCCAGATTTTGAAATTTCTGGCCGCCTCACTTGTTTACACATATTTTAGAACCGTGTAAATTTCTACTTACAATTTGCTCCTCACACACGTAAAAATCCTTTAATATCATTGCCCAATGTCTTGGGTCAAATTTATCTAAAGTGAGCACAGACCATTCTGTTATCCTTGGTAATTAGAAGCAGGGACAGTACTAACATTTGGAATCACAGAATGTTACCCCAAGCTTCGTTTTAGCCAATAGTTTCAGGTTTTTCCTCCACCAAACGCTTCAGAGCTGTTGACAAGGGATTACGGGGACAAATTTCCTTTTTGTTTTGTCTCCATTATTTCCTGTTCCGATGTCTCGTGGGAGGAGTTGTGTGATTAAAGGGACCACCAAAATCACAATAATAATAAAAGGCAGCTAGTGGAAAGGAGAAACAAAAGCATAGTTAGTATGCACACTCAATATTACCTCTAATGACTCAAGAATCGCCTGTAAATTGTTATAGATAATAAATTGCATGCATACTTCATTTGGTTCAACGCAACGACCCATTTGTTATCATTACAGCTTTGGCTGCTGCTTAAGAATCCAGCTGTCTATTTTGATAAAGGTATTCTTAAATCCTGAGGCAATGCTCTCTCTATATGTATTTACTGTAATATCAGATAACTAGATTGAGGAAAAAAACAAAACATGTGTTTTAAAACTGACTACAAGCCTTCCATTACTTTCATGTTCAGACAACACCAAATGAACAAGAGGCGGTGTTCAGTATTTTGAATGGTGCTATAGACCATGCATTTTGATGTTCACACTGCTGGCTGTGCATCACAAACATGAACTTTTTATCCAGTTCCCCGGCTTTCGTTACACCCAAGTTAGACCCGCTGAGGTGCAGTTCATACAGCTGTTCGTTGACTTTCTGCATTTGTGGAAGGGTGATTTCTACCAAATCAGAAGCTCCCATTTTACAAAAACAGTAAAACCTGCTTGCAGCGTTCATGTGGACAACAGAATAAAAGAGAATGCTATGAAGAATTACAGCAAGCATATTAACACTTCCTGTTTAAACGATGTTATTATTCACAGTTGGCAATATTATAAATGGTTCATTGTGTATTTATACCACGTGCTTTATAGTGTTCCCCTCCACACACACATATCCAAGCGACTTTTATTTACATAAGATGAAATAAATTTTGTCCTCTTTAAAGACGGTCATTGTGTTTTTATGTAAAATCTCTATTGTCTTGGCTTTAGCGGGGTAAAGTCCTAAAATGTAACTGATGATCATCTGTTTGGTTCCTTCCCCTGGAACAGTTTTTTCTCTAGATGTGGTCATAGAACCACCTGGAGAGAATCACGTAAGGTGGTCGTTAGAAATGCCAAGCCCATGGGGTGCCTGGGTGGCTCGGTTGGTTGAGCGTCTGACTTCGGCTCAGGTCATGATCTCGCGGTCTGTGGGTTCGAGCCCCGCGTCGGGCTCTGTGCTGACAGCTCAGAGCCTGGAGCCTGCTTCTGAATCTGTGTCTCCCTCTCTCTCTCTGCCCCTCCCTTGCTTATGCTCCCTCTCTCTGCAAAGAATAAATAAAACATTAAAAAAAAGAAAGAAATGCCAAGCACAGCTATTAAATCTGAAATGTATATGCCTTTTAATCTAGCAATTGCATTTCTAAAAACTTTTCCTACAAATGAACAAAGACTTTTGAGTTGTTGTTTGTTATAGAAAAGACTGGAAACAATTTGAATGTCCATCAATAGGGAACTGTAAAATAAAGTGTGGTATTTATGCAACTATTTTTTTTAAAAAGCCCCATCTGTAAAATTAGAAAACCTTATGCAAGATATATTGCTAACGGAAAAAGATGAGATAAAATATGTTTAATGTGCTCCCAATTATGTTTTTGTTAATACCAAATAAACATTATTCATATGGCTTGTATATGTATATATTTCTGGAAGGAAATGTAAGAAAACACCAACAGAGGTCAGCTCTGAGGAGGGAGGTTTGGGAACCGGTATGGGTATGACTTTGTTCCTCATGCACATAATGCTGTCTCAATTTAAAACTTGTATCCAAAATTATTTTTATTTATTTTATTTTAGAGAGCAAGCAAGAGAGAGAGAGCGTGGGGAGATGTGCAGAGGGAGAGAGAGACAGAGAATCTTAAGCTTCACACTCAGTCCCATGAATCTGGGATCATGACCTGAGGCCAGATAAAGAGTTGGATGCTTAATTGACTGAGCACCCGGCGGGGGGGGGGGGGGGGGGGGGGGGGGGGGGGGGCGCTCAAAATTATTTCAAATGCAGATTCCTGGATTTTCTTTGAATCTAATGAATTAGAATCTTGTGGGATGAGGCCAATAAACCTACCTTTTATTTATTTTTTATAATGTATTTATTTGTTTTCATGTTTATTTCTTTTGAGAGAGAAAGAGAGCAGCAGCAGAGGGGCAAAAAGAAAGAGAAAAAGAATCCCAAGTAGGGCTCCATGCTGTCAGCGAAGAGCCCGATGTGGGACTCAAACTCTCCAATCATGGGATCATGACCTGAGCCGAAGTCGGACAGTTAACCAACAGCCACGCAAGCCCCCAAAACCTGCCTCTTAGATAAGCTTACCAGCTGATTATGCACGCTGAAATTGGAGACCCACTCTCACAGTATTTAAGATCAAAACCTTCTAGGGGCACCTGGGTGGCTCGGTCGGTTAAGCATCCGACTTCGGCTCAGGCCATGATCTCATGGTCTGTGAGTTCAAGCCCCGCATCGGGCTCTGTGCTGACCACTCAGAGCCTAGAGCCTGTTTCAGATTCTGTGACTCCCTCTCCCTCTGCCCCTCCCCCTGTTCATGCTCTGTTTCTCTGTCTCAAAAATAAACGTTTAAAAAAAATTTTTTTTAATTAAAAAAAGATCAAAACCTTCTAATCAATTTCATCCACTTGTCCTGACTCTCGCATTGATTATTTCCTTTTATACAACATTCTGGTCAATCACTATCTTTGGAGCACTCATACTGTGTAATATTTTAATTCTACTAAGTCTTTCTGTTTCCATGGTTCTCTTCCAATCAAGAAATGTAAACTAGGCTTTTATAAGAACAAGACAGGCCGATATAAACCTCCTGCCCTTGAGTGGCTTGTGTGTAGATGGAAGTTGCTGTTGCAAAGCACTGAATGTCCCAGTGTTATCACAAAGCTGGGGGAAATTGGATTCATGACCTGTTTAAATGAAACTGTAACTGATAATAAAGATACAGAGGTTCAATAAAGCTAAGTGTATCTACTTGGTCAAGTGAAAGATACAGACTACAAGTGCCGGACTTAATCCTCAAACTCTTGGGTCTCAGGGCCCCCTGGCACTCCTAAAAACAAATCAACACCCAAAGATCCTTTGGGGGGGGGGGTTGGTATGTCTTGCTGATATTTACCATGTTAGAAATGAAAAGTGAGACATTTTTGAAAATATGCCTATATTACTTCATTTTGGAATAACAATAAGAAGCCTACTATGTTAATGTAAATAACACATTTTTATGGAAAGTGACCATATTTTCCCCTCTAAATTTTTTTAGTAGGAATAGTGGCATTGTAATGGCGTCTGGGTGGCTTGGTTGAGCATCTGACTTCAGCTCAAGTCGTGATCTCACGGTTCGTGGGTTGGAGCCCTGCATCAGGCTTGCTGATGTCAGTGTGGAGCCCGCTTCGGATTCTCTGTCCCCCTCTCCCCCTGTCCCTCCCCCACTCACACTCTCTCTAAAAATAAAAAAGAATAGTGGCATTCTTTTACATTTTTGTGAATCTCTTTAATATCTGGCTTCATAGAAGACAGCTGGATTCTCATATTTGCTTCTGCATTTGATCTGTCGTGATATGTGGTTTTCATTGACATACATACATGAAGAAAATTCAGCCTTCTCCCAATATGTAGTTGGGAAGGGGAGGAGTATTTAATAGTCTCTTCAGATAATTGTAGATTCTTTTTGAATACCGTGCCAAAACTCAACAAGTGGTATTTCTTTTTTTTTTTTCAACGTTTTTATTTATTTTTGGGACAGAGAGAGACAGAGCATGAACGGGGGAGGGGCAGAGAGAGAGGGAGACACAGAATCGGAAACAGGCTCCAGGCTCTGAGCCATCAGCCCAGAGTCTGACGCGGGGCTCGAACTCACGGACCGCGAGATCGTGACCTGGCTGAAGTCGGACGCTTAACCGACTGCGCCACCCAGGCGCCCCAATGTGGTATTTCTTGGTTAGTTGCAACGTGGAATCTGACCTGGTGTCACCAACTTTTTGCACCATCTTTACATTAGAAGCCGTTGACCTGCCTTGCATGTTGGATGGATCTTTTGCCCACTTACAATTTTGTAACATAATGCTTTCGTCATTCGGAAAATATTGGTCCGCCAGGAGAGTTATGGCTCTCCCGAATGTTTTTATATCTCACACAATATGTTTAAAACTCACATGATCATTGTGTCATCCCATTTATATGAAATATCCAGAATAGGCAAAAATCTATAAAGACAGAAAGCATATTAATGGTTGCCTGAGGCTGGAAGGAAAGGGGTGTGTGGAGGGAGTGCCAGTGGGCACGGCTAATAGGGTATCTTTTCAGTGTGATGAAAACGTTCTGGAATTAGCTGATTGTTGCATAATTTTGCAAATATATAAAAACCACTGAATTATACACTTTAACAGGGTAAGTTTTATGGTAGGTAAATTCTATCTCAATTGGCAAGTGGACAAGCTCATGGAGGTTGATATAAATTATCCGAAATTCTAATTTCCTTTCGAAAGCTTCAATATCATCATTGGCAACAAATACTGCACTTATTTTCCTTGAAGGGACAGCCTCACTTTTCAATAATGTGTCTGCCAAATGTAAACACTGTATTTCATGGAAAAGGCAGTAAGTTCAGCTTGCAGCTTAGGTACAGACGTGCTTTTCCCCAAGACAACCACTGGACTTTGATTTCCAGCAGCTGTTCTTTGTGTATACCTTCCCATTTTGTCACACAGAATATTAAAAAGATGAGGGGCGCCTGGGTGGCGCAGTCAGTTAAGGGTCCGACTTCGGCCAGGTCACGATCTCGCGATCCGTGAGTTCGAGCCCCGCGTCAGGCTCTGGGCTGATGGCTCAGAGCCTGGAGCCTGTTTCCGATTCTGTGTCTCCCTCTCTCTCTGCCCCTCCCCCGTTCATGCTCTGTCTCTCTCTGTCCCAAAAAAATAAATAAATAAATAAACGTTGAAAAAAAATTTTTTAAAGATGTGGACTCAAGGTAAGGACTTAATAAATAACAGATAATAATTTTTACTACTTCATCAAAGATATCCGTAAGTGAATCTGCCCATTATTCGACTGCAAGCACCTGGCAGTGGGAAATACAGTGGCTTCCAGCACATTCTGTCATCACTCCTTTGACTTGTGCTAAGGCACTGGCCGCTGACCCACCATCGCTTTTGCACAGTCAGTGCAAGCATCAACACAGTTGCTCCGGGATCAGCCACGAGAGTGAATAAAGCTGTTCAATATTTTGAATGTTGTAGCACCATCTGAGTTTGTTTACAAGAATTCACATCAAAGAACATCTCGGGGGCCCCTGGGTGGCTCAGTTGGTTGAATGTCCAATTCTTGATTTTGGGCTCAGGTCGTGACCCCAGGGTCATGGGATCGAGCCCTGTGTCGGGTTCCATGCTGAGTGTGGAGCCTGCTTGGGATTCTTTCTATATACCTCTGCCCCTCTCCCTTGCTTTCAGGCTCTCTCTAAAATAAAATAAAATAAAATAAAATAAAGGAAAAGAAGAGAAAAGAAAAGAAAAGAAAAGAAAAGAAAAGAAAAGAAAGAAAAAAAGACGACCTTGAACTAGTTGGTGTTGATACTGGATGAATACAAGCAAAATGGTGAGTCCGGCCACTTCTATTCATTTGTCCACGTGTAAGACAAAAGTCCAATTCTGCACAGAAGATACTAACTCAGCCTTCATGTGTGCAACGAAATCTCTAATTTGACAAGCTACCGTATCATTAGAAAGTGGCATTGCTGTGGTTCCTTTTGCTGACTCTCCATCCAGAAGGCATCCAGCAGCGTCAGCTGCATGGGGCGTCTGTGCTGTCTCCAGACGGCTCAGCACAGTCACTTCCCCGCGCGGGGCTTCAATGGCTTTTGCGTTTCGCGTCTGAAAGGCTGTAATGATCAATTTTTGGCTTTTAATGAACTCATCACATCTACATTTAAAATATTCAGTTCGCTTTTCTTTAAACTCTACGTTATTATTCTCAAAATGGTGCTGCAACTTTAAGAGGCCCCGAAAAGGTAAAATTTTAACATCATAAAGCCAAGGAAAAAGATAAATCTTGAGAAATATTTTGTTTCGTATTTACACTCTTTTTAAGCAGATTTCAGTATTTCATCTTTTTCAGCATCTTTAGGTTTGGATGGTGCAGCTGTGGGCTAAGAAAGCAAGCTTTCTAATCTTCCTTTTTTAAAGCTAATGATCCAGCCTTGAATATAATAAAAGTATAAGTAAATTTAAAAATCTTAGAATAAAATGCTATTAAATTCTAAAATCATGAGTTTTGCAAAAGTTTAAAACTTATAAACCGTTTGGAAAGATATTTTTATTTTTTTTTTAATTTTTTTTTTCAACGTTTATTTATTTTTGGGACAGAGAGAGACAGAGCATGAACGGGGGAGGGGCAGAGAGAGAGGGAGACACAGAATCGGAAACAGGCTCCAGGCTCTGAGCCATCAGCCCAGAGCCCCATGCGGGGCTCGAACTCCCGGACCGCGAGATCGTGACCTGGCTGAAGTCAGACGCTTAACCGACTGCACCACCCAGGCGCCCCTGGAAGGATATTTTTAAATTACATTGTAAAATAAAACAACAAAGCATACCTACCTCTTGCTGTGTTTCCACATAGGAGAACTTCAGGATATCAAAATGATTTATTCGGTAATAATGAGATTACCTAAATTACAAGAGGTACCACAAAATTTGCTAGCAAGAGCACAGGAGAAGTCCTGAGAACAAACTGAGGCAGCCTCTGACAACTGAACCTGTTTATATCCTAAATCTACTGCCTGAGAAGATTCTAGAAAACACAAAAATCTACATGCATACATTCCACTAGCCCTCAGAGCACTAACATCATGACAGGTTAAGTAGCCTCTGAAAAATTCCACTGTTCACTTGTGAAGGAATGAGTGGAAAAGTCAAATAATGTCTTAAGATCATCGTGAAAATATATTTGATCTCACAGACTGCCAAAAGGGTAGGAGGGACCCCCCCGAGGGTCCCAGCACCGCACTTTGAGAACTGCCTGTTAGAGGAATCTGAAGGACAGGGTCATTGGAAGTTGAAGTGGCCTCGGAGGCCAGGTATGATTAAGTTAGGGGCTGGCAGTGTGACAGGGGCAAGGAGAGACCCAAGTGAGCAAAACCACAGACTCGGGAAAGCCCAGGAGAAGTTCAGGTTCAACAGGCACCTGAAGTAATCAGGATTAGGGCTGTGACCAGGCTGAGAAAGTAGGCGAGCATTGTACAAGACCTTGACAGACACGCTAAGAAAAGAAGCTGTCAAGTTCACACCGCTAAGCCCAACCTCTGCAAAGTGGGAGACAAGGTTGACGGTCAGACAGTGCGTCTCAAGTGTCCTCATGGAGGCACGTGTCCAGTAAGAACAGGATGGAGCAGAGAATACCGCCCCGCCCCCCGGCACACACACACCCAGGGGTGCATATCAGAATCTCCGAGGAAAGGGTTTCAAACTATTACCCTCCGACCCTCTGTACCCCCCCTCCACTGCCATCACCGAGCAAGCACCATGAGGACAGGGGCCCTTCTTCAAGCCATTCCCAAGCCCTTGGCACAGTGTCTCCAACTGGGCACAAAGCAGAAGTCTGCGAAGCACCTGGTGAAAGCCCTCTTGATGAGCTGTGTTTGGTGTTGGTGAGCTGGAGCACCAGCAGTCTCTCTCTCGTGCAGCATCACACCACACAGGCTTGGAACAGCCTGGAGAAGTAACCTGGAGGTAAGTAGAGGCACGTGTGCAGGACGATTAGGGGTGGGAATAGAAGAATCCTTCCAAGGTGGAAGGAAAGGAGCAGTGGGTTAGGAAGTGAAGCTGGCTAGTGAAGAACCTTGGATGTTAAAGGAGAAAAAAGCCAAGTGTTTACTGACCGTGAACTTGCTGGTGGGTAGGGCTGTGTTCTATTTAGACAAGCGTCCCCGGGGGGCTGAGTCCAGTGCCTGGCGCAGAGTAACTAACAAATGGTGTTTGGAAATGAATTAATAAGGAGAGTCAGGGCAGCAGCTAAGGGGGTGGCTTCCAAAGACTGCTGAGGGAGGGCAAGGCCAATGCAGGAAGAGCAGAGGACAGAGTGGGAGCAGGTGGAGGGGGGGCGGCTGGTAAACGAACAGTCGAAGAAGTTTGGTGGCCGCCGAGGAGAGAAACAGGATGGCATGAAGAAGGACAGTAGGGTGAAGTGAAGCTTCTTCCAAGGAATGATGGGTACATGTAAGGGAAGGAAAGAGACGGGAATCTGTGAAGAGGACAGCCTGAAGGTACAGGAGAACACGGAGGGGGAAGGACCGGGGTCCCTGCCAACAGGAAGGGGTGAGCACTGGAAATAAGGTGACGCCTGCCTCTGAAGGTGGGAAGAAGAAAAGGCGGGACCAAGGACGGGGAAATTTAGAGCAGGAGAGAAAAGAAGCTGTGCGGTTTACACTGGTAACTTCATTGCTGCCAAGTGGGAGGCACGGCTTGAGGACTCACCGGGAGGAGTCCAGGAAGTGGATGAGACAGTAAGCGGGCTGTCGCAGCAACGGCGGGAGGCCAGATGAGCCAGGTCGGTCTCTGTAGTGCACCAAAGAGGCGCATCTTAGGATGCTCTCCGGCAATGCTCTGCAGTCAGCCGCAGGGAAGAGGAAGTAGTCTGCCAGCCCAGGCTGAAAGGGGAAGAGCGGTCAGGTGTCACTGAGGGTGTCACTGATCACGGAGTCCAGAGAGGGCAGGCAGCCAAGTACAGCCAGTGAGGGGCTACTAGATGAACAGGAAGAGATGGGTCTGAGGAGGCCCAGGTTAGAGCAGAGCAAAGAGTCACAAGTGCTCGGAGCCAGTGGAGGAAAGGAGACTTCCCTCGAAGGGGAGGTGGCCTCACCCCAGAAATCTCAGATGTGAATGCTTCAGAATAACCGGCCATGTTGGCCGTGTTGGAGTGTGGCTTCTGTGGACCCGAGGCCTCCAAAGTCAAAATGTCCACAAACAGCGAGGGGTGAGAATGCTGGTGTCGAATGACAAAGGCTGAGCAGCAGCTGCGTTTGTCACCTAGGAAGGGAGAACTGGGTCATACGGAGGGCAGACATCACTGGAAAAGCATTCAAGGTGCCACAGATGAACGGTATTGACTTCCGATAATGACAAGCAGGGAGGGTTGGGTTGAGGGTCTCAAACTGGCCCTGGGGAGCCCCTCCTGTTGTCAGGTGAAGTTGAAAAATATAAGAGTCCTTGGGACGGACTGGTTCCCAACTGCAGGGAGTGGCAGGAAGAGGAGGAGACTGAGGAGCCATATCGAACACTCCACTCAATCCCTTAATTTTCCTGAAGATTGTGTGAGGATTTTGAAAAAGAATTTACTCCTTATTATTAAATGAACTTAAGATATTTATTTATAGAAAAAAATGGGCAATAATTTAATTCATCAAGAAAATAGATGGAGGGGCATTTGGGTGGTTCAGTCAGTTAAGCGTCCGGCTCTTGATTTTGGCTCAGATCATAATCTCATGGTTTGTGGGATTGAGCCCCACATCAGGCTCTTCATGGAGACTGCTTGGGATTCTTTCTCTCCCTCTCTCTCTCTCTCCCCACCCCCTGCTCTCTCTCGCTCTCAAAACCAAATAAAACTTAAAAAAAGAACATAGATGGAAAAATCTTCAACAAAATATTGGCAAACCAAATCCAACAATATGTTTTAAAAAATCATTCACCACAATCAGGTGGGATTTATTCCCAGGATGCAGGAGTGGTTTGCCATTCACAGATCAATCAATGTGATACATCACATCAACAAGGATAAACCATATGATCATTTCAATAGATGCAGAAAAAAAGCATTTAACAAACTACAACAGCAATTCATGATAAAAACCCTCAACATGGGGATGCAAGCTGGTGCAGCCACTCTGGAATATGGAGGTTCCTCAAAAAACTGAAAATAGAACTACCCTACGACCCAGCGATTGCACTACGAGGCACTTATCCAAGGGATACAGGTGTGCTGTTTTGAAGGGACACATGCACCCCCATGTTTATGGCAGCACTATCAACAATAGCCAAAGGATGGAAAGAGCCCAAATGTCCATCAATGAATGAATGGATAAAGAAGATGTGGTATACAATGGAGTATTACTCGGCAATCAAAAAGAATGAAATCTTGCCATTTGCAACTATGTGGATGGAACTGGAGGGTATTATGCCATGTGAAATTAGTCAGTCAGAGAAAGACAAAAATCATATGACTTCGCTCCTATGAGGACTTTAAGAGACAAAACAGATGAATGTAAGGGAAGGGAAACAAAAATAATATAAAAACAGGGAGGGGGACAAAACAGAAGAGACTCATAAATATGGAGAACAAACTGAGGATTACAGGAGGCGTTGTGGGAGGGGGGATGGGTTAATGGGGGAAGGGCACTAAGGAATCCACTCCTAAAGTCATTGTTGCACTATATGCTAACTAATTTGGATGTAAATGTAAAAAAAATTTTTTTTAATTAACAAAAAAACCCTCAACAAAGTGTGTTTAAAGGGAACATACCTCAACATAATAAAGACCTTACACAAAAAAACCACAGCTAACATCACATTCAATGGGGGAAAACTAAGAGCTTTTCCCCTAAAGTCAGCAAGAAGATACGTATGCCCACTCTCACCACTTTTATTCAGCACAGTACTGGAAGTCCTAGCCACGGCAATCAGACAACAAAAAGAAATAAAAGGCATCCCAATTGGTAAGGAAGAAGTAAAACTTTCATTGTTTGCAAATGACATGATACTATAGATAGAAAACCCTCAAGGCTCCACCAAAAAAACTACTAGAACTAATAAATGAATTCAATAAAGTTGCAGGATACAAATCAATGTACAGAAATCCGCTGCATTTCTATACACTGATAATGATGCCACAGAAAGAGAAATTAAGAAAACAATCCTATTTACAACTGCACTAAATATAATAAAATACCTAGGAAAAAACTTAACCAAAGTGGTGAGAGATCTGTACTCTGAAAACTATAAATCACTGATGAAATTGAAGACGACACAAACAAATGGAAAGATATTCCATGCTCATGGATTGGAAGGAAGAACAAATATTGTTAAAATGTCTATACTACCCAAAGCAATCTACAGATTTGATGCAATCCCTATCAAATACCAACAGCATTTTTCACAGAACGAGAACAAATAATCCCTAAAATGTGTATAGAACCACAGAAGACCCCAAATAGCCAAAGTAATCTTGACAAAGGAAAAAACAAAACTGGAGATACCACAATTCCAGGCTTCAAGTTATATTACAAAGCAGTAGTAATCAAAGCAGTATGGTACTGGCACAAAAATAGACACATAGATCAATAGAACAGAATAGAGAGCTCAGAAATAAACCCACAATTATATGGTCAATTAATCTTTGATGAAGGAGGCAAGAACATGCAGTGGGAAAAAGGCAGTCCCTTCCACAAACGATGTTGGGAAAACTGGACAGCTACGCGTGCAACAATGAAACTGGACCCTTTTACATCACACACAACTATAAACTCAAAATGGATTCAAGACCTAAATGTGAAACATGAAGCCATAAAAATCCTAGAAGAGAGCACAGGCAGAAATTTAAAGACATCAGATGTAGCAACATTTTTCTAAATATATTCTCTGAGGCAAGGGAAATAGAAGCAAAAATAAATTATTGGGACTGCATTAAAGTAAAAAGCTCCTGCACAGCAAAGGAAACAACCAATAAAACTAAACAACAACCTACTGAGTGCGAGAAGATATTTACCAATGACATATCCAATAAAGGGTTACTATTCAAAATATATAAAGAACTTTTACAACTCAACACCAAAACCCCCCAAATAATCCAATGGGAAAATGGGCAGAATACATGAACAGATATTTCTCCAAAGAAAAAATACAGATGGCCAACAGACACATGAAAAGATGCTCAACACCACTCATCACCAAGGAAATGCAAATCAAGACCATAATGAGAGATCACCTGACACCCGTCAGAATGGGTAAAATCAAACACACAAGAAACAAGTGTTGGCAGAGATGTGGAGAAAAAGAACGCTCATGTGCTGTGGGTGGGAACGCACACTGGTGCAGCCCCTGTGGAAAACAGTATGGAGTTGCCTCAAAAAGTTAAAAATAGAACTACCCTATGATCCAGTAATTTCACGGAGTATCCAAAGAATACAAAAACACTACTTTGAAGGGATACGTGCACCCCATGGCTATTGCAGCATTACTTAAAATAGCCAAATTACAGGGGTGCCTGTGTGGCTCAGTCTGTCGAGCATCTGACTTCAGCTCAGATCATGAGCTTGCGGTCTGTGAGTTCGAGCCCCGCATCGGGCTCTGTGCTGACAGCTCAGAGCCTGGAGGCTGCTTCGGATTCTGTGTCTCCCTCTCTCTCTGCCTCTCCCTGGCTCATGCTCTGTCTCTCTCTCTCTGTCAAAAATAAACAAACATTTTCTAAAAAAATAAATAAATAAATAATAAATAAAATAGCCAAATTATGAAAGCAGCCCAAGTGTCCATTGATAGATAAGTGGATAAAGAATATGTAGTGTGTGTGTGTATACACACACACACACACACACACACACACACAATGGAATATTATTCAGCTATAAAAAAGAATGAAACCTTGCCATTTGTAACAACATGGATTGATCTAGAGAGTATTATGCTAAGTGAAATAAACCAGTTGAACAAAGACAAACACCATATGATTTCACTTGTATGTGGAATTTAAGAAAAAAAACCCAGCAAACAAAGGAGAGAGAGACAAACCAAAAACAGACTCTTTTTTTTTTTTTAAGTTTATTTATTTATTTTGAGAAAAAGAGAAAGAGCGTGAGCGGGAAAGGGGCAGAGAGAAGAGGGAGGGACAGGATCCCAAGCAGGCTCCATTTGGCCAGTGCAGAGCCCGATGCGGGGCTCAATCCCATTAACTGTGAGATCATGACCTATGCCAAAATCAAGAGTCAGACGTTCAACTGACTGAGCCACCGGGCACCCCCAGACTCTCAACTATATAGAGAACAATCAGATGGTTAACAGAGTGGAGGTGGGTGGGGAGGATGGGTGTAATGGGTCTTGAAGGGGATTCAGAGCACACTTATCTTGATAATAATATGTGGAATTGTTGAATCATTATATTGTCCACCTGAAACGAATATAACACTCTTAACTACACTGGAATTAAAATCAAAATTAAAAAAAAAACAACTTAGTTCATCAAAAGCTTGGAATATTCCCTGGACAACTAAATTAGAATGGTCTCTTATATTATGCTCAAGGCCCTCTAATTATTTCAAATGACCTTGGGCAAATCCTATCACCTTTTCAAATTCCATTGGTCAAATGAGGTGTTGGCTCCGCAAAGAGAAGTGGTATGTGGTTTTTGTGGTTAAGCACACAGACTTTCAGTACAGATTTAAATATCAGTTTTACCACTTATTAGTTACGACACCTTGGGAAAATTAATTTGTCCTCTTTGAGAATAAGTTGAGCCTTGCAGGCCATACAGTCTGTATTGTGACTCCCAATTACTGCCACCGTAATGTGAAAGTGGCCATAGATGATGCTTAAACTATGTCCCAATAAAACTTTATTCTACAGAAAGAGGCGCTAATCAAATTAGACCTACACCATAGTTGGTAGATCTCTGATCTCTAAGACAGAAATAATAATCACTTACCTTCAAGGGTTGCTGCAAGAATTAAGTTGGTTACTACCTGTTTCTTGGCACACGGTAGGCATTCAACGAATGAAAGCTGCCACTACCATTACCGTTACTATTTCTAAGCTTATTCTAACTCATTCTGTGACCATGGATCTATGGCTATAAGACTTCCTGGATGGGTGGAACAAATTTCACAACTGCAAATTACTTTTCTGAATGGAGACCTATGTGGAAGGAACATGGATCTGGGAACAGGATAAGCAGGGAACACGGAGTCTTTGGTAGCTCCCGGCCCTGAGGGTTCCATGTCGCAAGGAAGGGCAAATGACTGCCATCCCGCGGTATGGATGATCTCGTTTCAAAACAATAAATACGTAAAGCTAAGATATCAGTTTTACTTTCTAAGATGATCTCATGCATAATGTTATGTTTTAACTGCAGGGGCATGTTTTCTCGTTCATGTGGTGGTAGCCTGTCTACGTACCGTTTTTAATAACGAAGACATTCACTCTTATTTCACCAATGGCTCCGAACTGAAAAGCTTGGACATTCTCCCACAGTATATTATCTTAACACAAACTGCGGATAAATGGCATCATCTTAGAGCTCAGAGCAAAAAACTGTCGCACAAAGGTTTTCTGTTTTTAGTTAAGGTTGTTCTATGTTAGTCTTGGGCGTCGTGGGAGTCAGTTTGGGGTAATTAATGAGGGCTGGTGACCATCTTGGACAGAAGCAGCTGGGAAAACAATGATGAGTGGTGACTGGTTAAGTTGTCCCACCCCTGCTTCCCACCCTTCACTCAATTCATAGTCTCTGTCTACATCTTGAGCCTACTCAGAATCACTATTTTGATCAATAATCCAAAATTGATCATTTGGATTCCACATAAGTGAGGTTGAATGCAAGTACCGAGCTAACTCGTTCAGGAAAAAAGCAGTAAGTAAAATATATTTTTTGTTGTTTATAAGTTTTCACATTTGCTGTTGTTAAGTGGTCATTTTTTTTAAATGTTTATTTATTTTTGATAGACAGAGACGGAGCATGAGCAGGGGAGGGCAGAGAGAGAGAGGGAGACACAGAATCCGAAGCAGGCTCTGGGCTGTGAGCTATCAGCACAGAGCCCAATGCGGGGCTCGAACTCACAAACTGTGAGATCATGACCTGAGCCGAAGTTGGATGCTTAACCGACTGAGCCACCCAGGCGCCCCAAGTAGTCGTCCTTATAACACGAAACATATAAATCATCCAGAAAATATCAGCATTTTGCTTTTACTGTGACAACGGTAAATGATAACAGAGTAGGAACACTTTTGACTGAAAATATGAGAAAGGGCAAGATTATACGATGCTGCAGCATTTCACTGTGAAATGGTGTGTCATAAGCAAAGCAGATTAATTTGTCTACGTGAAAGCTGTCAAGTGAGGCAGAGACCAACACCAGACCTGCCTGTTCCCATCCAGTGGGATCATCACGTGGGATCGAACATGGAGAATGAGGCTGGCGAAGAGGGGCAAGATGTATCAGCTGCTGAGGATACTGGTCCCCTGCAGGATAGTAGGTTGGTGATACTGTCTATAGGTTGACAAAAAAAAAAAAATTATAATCAGGTAATAAGGCACCCAAATCATTAGGGCAAATAATCCCCAGAATAATCTAGTAACCTATGTTATTTAAAGTCCTATCTAACAACAGTCAATGTATGAATAACTCCCTTTTCATTGCTATTTACTTTCAGCGCCCATTTTTACATTATATTTTACGTAGGTAATAAGAGTTTTCAAATAGCCACATTTGTGTTCTTCCAAACACAAATCCATATTGAATCTAGAATGTTGTGCCCGCCCATAAACTCTCAGAGTCTGTCAGTTGATTAAACACTAGATATGCAATGCTTAAGCTGTTGACATATTTGCATCGGCGACGAATGAGTTGTAATTTTATATTTATGTAGTTATGTTGCACACCAAGTTGTGCACACACACAGTCGTTGCACACACGTGGTATTAATCTGTGTTCTGGCACTAAACAGCTGGCCCTGAGCGACCTCAGGGACCTCGGGGAGAAACAAGGGTGCAGGGCCCGTGACGAAGTGCGTGCCCTCCGCCTGCCGGCCAGTCACCTGCGTCACCCTGACAGATCTCTCCCGGGTGGGGAATGAGGCCTGGGTCTCTCACCCATTAAATCTTTGCTCTTTGCCTGGACTCCATCCAGGCACAACTTTGACAGGAAGCAGACTGCGCTTGATCTCACAGATGTTGCTGGAAAATCTCCGAGTTTCATGGGTGTGAGTTTTAAGGGATGGGAGTTAAAATCTGGTTTGATATTAGCACAGGTTTTGGTAAAAAAAAAAGAGACAGAAAGAAGGTGTCACCAAGCCACAGCCATGAGCCGTTCAGAAGGACTCAGGCGTGGAGAACAGCCCGTGTGGGAGGTCTCGGGGCATCACAGGAAATTCCCCTGCACGGGGAACAGGTGCAGCATAGATGATCTCTTCTAGGCACTAAGGTGGAGGTCGTAAGGAAGAAGAAATGGTAACGGTGAAGAAGGTGATGGGAGGTTGACAGCTACTTTTTTCTGTCACCTAAAAGGAGTCATTAGATTATTTGCGCTAAGAGTGTCATTATCTGGGGGTACTTCATCCTCAGGACAGCTCAGGGAGAAAGCACTTTCTAAATTACCCATCACATTCCTTTGGGGAAACAGCATCCCTCTGAGAAAAGCTGGCAGCTCTATCTGGCCACGTGAAGTCCTGGGAAGGTGGGCTCTGGAGAGGGGTCCGCAGGCAGAATGCTGGGCTCGCCGCAGGGCCAGATCTGGGGTTGTCCCCACGCAGGAATGGAGCGTGGCATCCCGGGGCCCACAGGATGGGGCCCTGAATTCAAATGTAGGGGAAGAGAGCTGGGAAGGCAGCTACGCTCACCAGACTGCCAACTGCCTCCCGTGGCCCCTGCCCCTCCCCGTTCCCTGGGGGGGGGGGGGGGGGGGGGGAGGGGGAGGGGGGGAGGACACAAAGCCACCTCCATTGGGGAAAGATTCAAAAGCTCGGGACGCCTTTCAAATGCCAGAAAAAAAACCTACGGATATGTAGTAAAAAAAAAAAAAAACCTGCTAATAATCATTTATTGTTTGTTTCCTGTACAGCAGAAGCCTCTTATGGGTATCAAGGGCTTCCTGTCATGCAGCCCTTTGCAGGGGCCACGAACTTGACCCTCACTGCAGGAGACTGCGGTTTAGGTAAGGCACTGCCGAGTCGGGTCTTGGTGCACCTGTGCGCCAACACCGGCTGCGTATGCTTCTCGGGTGGGTCCTTGAACCAGCCAGTTCAAATCGAAGGAAATCTTAGTGCTCAGTCGAAGGAAACAGAAGAGATTGGGACGCAGAAGAAAAAGACAGCCGTCTCTCTCGGCCCTCCTGCAGGTGGGAAGATGTGTCCCTAAAGGTGACCGGTTCTGTGGCTCCCTTGTTTCTGTTTCCTCTTGCGGATCTGCCGCTGGAGCTGCAGCTTGTTGGTGAAGAACATCTGCCTCCAGCCCATATCCTTGGCCAGGGCCCTCATGTCAGGTGTGATGGTGTCACAGCAAGAGTGAACTATCTTCTCCCACAGCTCGTCCGACATGCACAGCTGTGGGTGGAAAAAGGCAGAGGTGGGTTACGTCGGTCCCCGGGTAGGGAAGAGTCATTCCCTCACAAAATCACTACCCGATTCTCACGGCCGGTGAAGACACTGCAGGAAACATTAGCTGAGCATGAAGATGTACAAGACACAGTTCTTGCCTCCTTTCTTTCCTCTTGGAGGAAAGGCAAGTGCCCAAATGCTTAAAAGGACAAGGCGGCGTTTGATTCGGGGAGCAAACCAAGCCCTGCTCTCATTTAAGACGAAAAATACACGACAGCGGGAAATAGTGCATACACCACGTTATATAGTTAATTTATAAACACCACGTTATAGCGTCAGTTTCCAATTAACCATGCAATACAGGCTGATAATGGTATGGCCCACCAACCTTCCACCAAGCGCTACAGCAGCTTCGAGAGTGGGAGCGTTGCTAACTCCTGCTAAGCTTGCCTCCATTTAAAAAATGTTTTTTAGTGTTTATTTTTTTGAGAGAGAGAGAGAGCATGAGCAGGGGAGAGGCAGAGAGAGAGGGAGACACAGAATCAGAAGCAGACTCCAGGCTCTGGGCTGTCAGCACAGAAGGCGGGGCTGAAACTCAGGAGCAGTGAGATGGTGACCTGAGCTGAAGTCGGACGCTTAACTGACAGCCACCCAAGCGCCCCAACTTGCCTCCATCTTAAACCTTCACTTAAGCCATCTCTTCACTGGGCTCATACAGCTGACGGCTTAGTTTACTGCAGGCTGCTTGGTAGCAGATGGCCTCATAATGAACAAGCAGCCCTCAGACAGCCAACCTGCCCCCATTCCTGGTGCCAGGGTCCCATCCACAAGTTTTGCTCTGAGTCCTTTGCACACTGTGACATCACACCGTGTACCAGAATCACACAATTCTGTGTACTCACTGGGCCCATCCAGCACATGGCAAAGTGAGCCAATGTCTGGGGAGAAACTTCTCTGAGATGTTCCTCTGCAGCCTGGGGCTTTAACTGGAAGCCAGGAGGCTAAAGGACAGATAAGACCCCTCTGGCCCAAGATCTGCATGAGGCCATTTTGTCCTCCCTCCAAGTTCAGTGCGGCCACAATTTAGCTTCCATTTAGCCAGGACTTTCTAGTATGACATTTTTTTTTTCTTAACATTTATTTATTTTTGAGAGACAGAGAGAGACAGAGGGAAAATGGGGGAGGGGCAGAGAGAAAGAGAGAGACAGACAGACAGACAGAATTACAAACAGGCTCCAGGCTCTGCGCTGTGAGCACAGAGCCCTACAAGGGGCTCAAACCCACAAACCTGAGCCGAAGTCTGACGCTCAACCGACTGAGCCACCCGGGCGCCCCGAGTAGTCGTTCTTATAACATGAAACATATAAATCATCCAGAAAATATCAGCATTTTGTTTTTACTGTGACAAAGGTAAATGATGACATTTACCTAGTGTGACATTTTCGGTTGGCACCATTATTTATGGCACTTTTGCCCTCAACAGTGTCCTCCTATTAAACACTGTTAACGTGCAGATATCCTGACCCCTTCCATAACATGCCCCAAATCCTTCCCGAAGGTAAAGCTTCTATTATATTTATTTAGTATCACCCACCTTGGCATTCGCCATGGCTTTTTGGTCTACGCAATAGGAACATTTAAAGGTGCTCGGATATCTGGTGTTACACACAGCAGGCACTCTGGCTGTACAAATCGTGCCCTAAGGGGGGTTCCACGTGGGCCTCGGTGACAGACACTGCCTGACTCCATCCTTCCTGTGCCGGTTCTGTGCTCCGGGGAGCTAATCAGCAACCCGATTTCCCTTTTCATCAGTTCCATTCAGTGGTCGTCATCTGTGAAAATCCCGAAGTGGAAAGGGCTAGACGTGGTGGACAGTCAGTAAGGTGCCTGGAGTTCCTTTAAGCCAGTGGTGCCAGGGCACGCTGGCCTGGGCTCCTGTGTCCCGCTCAAGACCCTCTCAGACGTACCCCATCTGTAGGCACACCCACGAAGACTCCTCTCCGAAGGAGACAGAAAGGCGAGAAGCCTGTGGACCCCTGAAGGATCTGTCGTTGACGGAGCATATGCCCAGAGCAAGGAACTTTGTGTTCATTGGCTTACTTATATATGGATTTATGTCGATTTCTTTAATAAGTTATTTATTACAGCAAAATAGTCTGAAGCAATCTCGCGAGGGATACGATGGAAAGCAAGGCATTCAGTCAGTTTACGCACGATGCTGCTGAAGAACCACAGCACGCAAGGAAAGCAGATGCCTATCTAGAATAGAACCAGGATCCAGGGAGGATAAATGGCTGCCTCCTCCATGATGAAGAATCCGGTGTTACTCACCCGCCACTGACTTCCCGGCTGGATGCCCTAGAGTCCAGCACTGTTGAGGGCTCAGTGTTCGTCTCTCCTGTGACAGTAGCCAGATTCCTCTTGATAAGAGGAGGCTCCTTCTGAGTCCACACACAGGCCCCATCCTTGCCACTGGGCATTTTGGTTATGAACCCAGCAAACATTAGGGTGGCCAGGGAAACAAGCTGACGGACAGCCACAGGGCAGAGCATCTTCCCCATCTAATAACTGAAAACTTCCTCTGCATCAAGTGCCTTTTGATGAGAAGTCACGTGGGACACAGATATCTGTATCTTTTGGCTGGTTCTGAGAAATCCGTCCAAATACCTCTTCCCTAGGAATCATCACAAATCTCCAAATCTTGTTCTTTTCAAGACTTTGACCATCTGGCCAAAACAGTAGCCTCAACCCCATAGGAACCCAAGAGCTGTTTTTTGAAAGCAGAACAGTTTTCTCCAAACGAATGCTTGTCTGTACTCTAAAACCCTGGGATACAAGCTATAATTTTCCTATGGAGGCACAACACAGGTCTCAGCAAGGATCTGGACAGGCCACCGCCAGGTAGGCTGAAGACCCTCTGAGCATCACTGAATCTTCTGGACCATGAGAAGCCAGAAGCACTGCTGCTTACACCACAGTCAGGACCAGGAGCTGGGCTCCCCTCGCCACTGGCAGCTTTAGGTCTTCACGGAGAAGCAAACTCAAACTGTGCATGTACCTTGAAACCGAAAAACGATCCACAAAGAGCTGTGGTAGAGCTTATGGTCCACAAAGAGCTTACAGCAGGAAGTAGATCCAAGGCACGGGATCTCAGGTCATGTCTAGAGATGGCAGGCCCCTCAGTTTTTGCACAGTTCATCTCCAAGTCCTTGACGTACACGCACCTTGCGAAGGCACCTGAGGTATCTGCTGCTTCCTGCTCATCAGCACGATGTCTACAATGTTGACCAGCACATAGGAAAGTGATACGATCAACAGCTCTGTGATGGGGGCACCCGGGTGGCTCAGCCAGTTGAGCGTCCAACTTCGGCTCAGGTCATGATCTCACAGTTCGTGGGTTCAGGCCCCGCATCGGGCTCTGTGTGGACAGCCCAGAGCCTGGAGCCTGCTTCGGATCCTGTGTCTCCCTCTCTCTCTCTCTCTCTGCCCCTCTCCCGCTAATACTCTGTCTCTCGTTCTCTCAAAAATTAAATAAGTAAATACATAAATACTATTAAATATTTTTAAAAAATAGCTCTGTGATATAAGTAAATTCCACAGCTAGAGAACTAACATAATCCTGATACAAAATGAAGAAGGTATCCTGTCCTCCCCACCAGGGGAAAGCAAATAAATCTATTGTGTTCTTATTGGAAAATCTAGGAAGACATGAGAATGGCATGTAATGGGGTGATGACAAAGGAGGAGGTGAGAAATGGCCGGATTGTAGGTATATTTTGAAGGTAGAGCTCATGAGACTTGCGAACGAATTCAATGAGTAGAGGAAAGAGAAGAACTAATGATGAGCTCTTTGGCTTAAGCAGCTGGGTGAGTGGTGTTGCCAATGACCGAGAAAATAACACTGTGGGAGAGGTAGAGTTGGTAAACAGGTGTGTGTGGAGGGACATCAGTAAGTCTGGTTTTGACGTGTCAGATCTGAGATGTCTATGCTACATCTAGGTGTAAGTGTGGAGCATGCAATTAGACATAAAAGTAAGGAGTTCAAGGGGGCAACCTAGACTGGAAACATATATTTGAAAATTATCAATAAGTAGGGGCGCCTGGGTGGCTCCGTTGGTTAAGCATCTCATTCTTATTTCAGCTCAGGTCATGATCTCAGGGTTTGTGGGTTCAAGTTCTGTGATGGGCTCTGCACTCAGAGCACAGAGCCTGCGTGGGATTCTCTCTCTCCCTCTCTCTCTGCCCCTCTCCTGCCCATGCTTGTGTGCATGTCCTCTCTCTCTCTCTCTGTCTCCCTCAAAATAAATAAAAACATTTAAAAATAAAGAAAATTATCAATAGGTAAATACTATTTAAAGCCCTGGGATCAGATGCTATCATGTAGGTGTGACCATAGATAGAGAAAATGCCCAATGTCTAGGACATTCCAACATTAAGCAGTCAAAAAATAGAAAATTTTTCAGCAAGGGAGACTGAGAATAAGGAAGAAAACCCAGATAGCAATCCAGGGGGTCAGATGCTGTTGAAAAGGTCGGAACTTGAGACTGGCTGGTGTTTTTGCAAGATCAGGGACAACGGCGACCTCGACACGAGCCGTTTCAATGGCACAGTGGGGATGAACGCCTGGCTAGCGAGTTCAAGAAAGGAGAGGAGAGGAAGCGGCTATGGCAAGTACAGACACTCTTTTGAGGGAATTTTGCTTGGAGGGCAGAACAGGGAATCAGGTCAAGGCATTTTCTCTTTCTAATTTCTGTGCTGATGGGAATGATCCAGTAGAGAGGATAAGACTAGTGACAGAGGGTAAAAAAGGACAGCCGCGCGAGCAAAGTAGTTGAACAGAGGAGTTGAGATGCACGAGTGGAAGTTGTGAGTGTAGGTAATAAGAGGGAGAACTTCTCACCTGTAACAGGAAGCTCACGGAGCAGAGGGTAGAGCTGGGGAGGGAACAACGGATCCCTGGTGACGGCTTCTAACTCCTCCGTGAAATAAGAAGCCAGAAAATCAGCCAAGAGCGAGGATGAAGGAGACTTGGGGAGAGAGAAGAGGCTGTAAAATAGACATCTTGGAGGGTAAAAGAGACTAAGACACTCAGTTTCTTAGACAAAGGGTATTTTATATAAGTAGGATGTAGTCTTTGGTTCTGAGTCGGTTCTTGATGCCAGACCCATGCTCACGGAATAGGGTCCCGAGAAACACAGAAAAGATAATAAGCGAAAGTACGAAGGCCTCTTGCGTCTCGTATTGACGACGTTAAAGCAGGGAACTGTGTTCAAGACACCACACTCTCACGATCCTGCCTTGGGATAGACGAATCTGGAGGTGCACCCTCGTCTACCCTGGATAGCTGGTTTGCCGCACAGCTAGGGGGGCTATGCGAGTATTGCACCTGTTCTCCCACACTTCCCTGTTCCCGGCAGTCAGGGGGCTGCAAAATTTCAGAACATCGCACGTGAGGGGCGCCTGCCTGGCTCAGTCGGTGGAGCGTGCAATTCTTGATCTCAGGATTGTGAGTTTGAGCCCCAGGTGGGGCATAGAGATTACTTAGAAATAAAATCTTTCCAAAAAAGCGTTAACAACATAGTGCATGAACCTCTTCTCTTCCATATTGTCTGAGGAGACCTCGCATTTCAGATGGCGCAGTAGGAGACGGTGGCGTTCTCTCTAAGCCTGAGTGCCTGAGGGACTTTGTGCAGAGCATAAAGACCATAGACCCACAGTGGGTAAGAATTGTGGATGAAAAAAAAAAAACAACCCAGCTATTATTGTGTTAAGCCACTGGGGTTTGGGGGTTGTGTGTTATCCCAAGTCACAATCTAGAACTTAGTCTTATGCTAACATCACTATTGCACAAAGCTCTTGAGATTCTTAGTGTATTTGGCCTATGCTATCTAATTGCAGTTTAAGGATGGCTATGAGCTTTGAGTCCTTCACAAGATAATGATGGGTCCCTTCTTACAGAGAAACTCACCCAAAACAGAATCACTTCACGTAATCCCATCAGTTAAATAATAAACTGGTACGGGGCTCAAGCTACCTTCTGACATCTTCCCTTCCGTTAGTTTAAATTCCATGATGGTGAACGTGGTCATTGGGAATGACTCGTAGACAAATATATAAAGCTACATGGAAAAGAAAGCCAAGTGTTCACAGTCGTATAGGTAACACAGCATAAAGGATAACGAAGACTTTGAAATAGACCGGACCAAAAACTCGGACATGTATCTTAAGATGGGGAGGAACCCCATTTACACATTGCTGCCAATGGATGCTTCCATGTGGCCGGAGGAAGAAAACCCTTTCGAAACGATGGTCTGTCATTGTGGTACCTACCCGCTGTAGTTCCTATCTACGGAGGGAAGAAACACATTCCCATACTTATCTCCAATTTTATAAAAGGCAGACTCTTTTTCTTTATGTTTTTCAGGTACTGAAGCGGACTAGTGAACGTAATTGATTTGAATTCTGGCCCTGCCACTTAATAATTAACTAAACCTGGACGTAATACTTAATTGCTCTGAGCCTGTCTCCACATCCAGCCTTGTGCTTGGTCATCTAAGAAGCAGAATGAAGTGATTTTAGCACAACAGCTTTGGGGTAAGATTTCCCAGGTACAGTACCTGGCTCCACTGCTCCCCAGCTGTGGACTTTATCTGAACCTCTGTTTCCTTCTGTATAAAGTCAGGACAAGATATTCTCTGCCATCCACCTCACAGGGCTGCTTAAGGATTACATCGAATTACGCATTCGGTGCTTAGCACATAGCAGGCACTCAGTAAATGACAGTTATGATTCTATGGAAATGATACTAAACTTTTAGTGCAGATTAGGACTAACATTTATGGGGCGCCTGGGTGGCTCAGTCAGTTAAGCATCTGACTTCGGCTCAGGTCATGATCTCATAGCTCATGAGTTCGAGCCTCTCATTGGTCTCTGTGCTGAAAGCTCAGAGCCTGGAACCTGCTTCAGATTCTGTGTCTCCCTCTCTCTTTGTCCGTCCCCTACTCTCATTCTGTCTCTCTCTCTCTCTCTCAAAAATAAATAAACATTAAAAAAATGTTTTTTTTAAAAAAGGAATAACATATGTAAAGCACATGAGATATATATAATTAACGAGCAGGAAAGGGAGACAGAACGGCCTGCTACCTCACCCATTTCTCAGAAGACACTAAAAGGGATGTCTGGGTGGCTTGGTTGGTTAAGCATCTGACTCTTGGTTTTGGCTCAGGCCATGATCTCACAGTTCATGAGTTAGAGCCCTGCATTGGGCTCTGCACTCATGTTGCAGAGACTGCTTGGGATTCTCTCTCTCTCTCTCTCTCCCCCTCCCCCACTGGAGCTTACTCTCTCTCTCTCAAAAAATAAATAAACATTAAAAATTTTTTTAGGGGCGCCTGGGTGGCGCAGTCGGTTAAGTGTCCGACTTCAGCCAGGTCACGATCTCGCGGTCCGTGAGTTCGAGCCCCACGTCAGGCTCTGGGCTGATGGCTCGGAGCCTGGAGCCTGTTTCCAATTCTGTGTCTCCCTCTCTCTGCCCCTCCCCCGTTCATGCTCTGTCTCTCTCTGTCCCAAAAATAAATAAACGTTGAAAAAAAATTAAAAAAAAAAAATTTTTTTAAAAAAAGACACTAGAAAGAGGCCCCATAAGCATGTAGCTACCACTGGGTAGACAGTTCAGCTGCCATGGTTGGGAGTCTGGGGAAAACCAAGAAAGGCCATCAGTTCACAGAATGGAAGAATGAGAAGTCAAATACGAATCCAGAGACATCAAGGAACCACCTATTTATGGACAATGAATAATGTGATTAATTAATTCCTGTTCATAGAAATTAACACCAGAGAAGGAACTACCTATTTATGGACAATGAATAATGTGATTAATTAATTCCTGTTCACAGAAATTAAGACCAGAGAAAAATGTTCTTTTTCTTCTAATTAGTCACTTAGATAAACTTAAGGATCTGAAGAACCAAAACATCTATCTATCCTCTCTCCGTCTACGCAGACGTTTCTTCAGAACCTCTATTTGCCAGGCATGAGGAATACTAAGAGAATACTACAGAAGACAGATTCACAATTAAGTCCTTACAATATGCTCTGTGCTAATGCTGGAATGAAACTAACAAGGCCAAACTGATCATCCTTTCGGAACAAGTTCTAGAATGTTCTCTCCCTCCAGATCATTGAAACCAAACTGAAGAGAACTGGACCCACCCATTCTTTCATTGGGCACAGTGCTGTCATCCCAGATGGTCCCCTGAGCAGCCAGCTCTGGCTAGCAGGAGGTCAGGAGAGCAATAGCCTTCACTCCCTAACCCGTGGGCTTAGACATGGTGTGATTAGCACGACATCGAAGGGCTGAAGCCCCAAACCTTGTGGAGAACATGGTGGGTGGGTAAGCCCAGCTGTCTCCCTTGTCTCTGGGAGGAAGGCCTGAGCGATTGCCAGGCATCCCCAGACACAAGGTACGTTCTGTGTCTGCCCCTGCCCTGGACACACTCCTGCTCTGCCTGTCGCCACCACCATCTATACCTGCCCCTCACAAGCTACAACCCACGCTGAGCACCCTGGGACCCACCCCAGCAGCATTCCACAGCCACCCAGAGGGAAACTATGAGTGCCCCTGATTTCTGTCTGCCTACCGGCGGCCACCATTTCAGTCCACCTGGCGCATACCCAGCCACGTACTGCCCACTCTGCCCCCAGCCCCAGGCAGCCAAGCATCCCACTGGCACCACTCCGGGCCTGGCCTTGGCTCTGTCCTGTTTGCGTTCGTGCGTCCTACCTTCCTTCTGGGAAGGGGAAAACAGGTCAGCATTACCTCTACGTCAGGACACCATCACACTTGGTTATGAGCAGAAAGCAGCCAGGATTGTTTACTTTTATACTTCCCTATACTCTCATCCTACTCTAAAAGTACTCCAATAAGGCAAAAGAGTGAATTACAAATAGAAATGAATAGTATAATGAGCCATAATCACTTAAGATTCTTCTTGCATAAACATCGAAGCAAAAACGATTACACATTCACACATGATAGTGACAGCCCCCCAAACATTTTGATATTCGTCATCTGTCATCCTATCTTCAACAGTCCCTCAAGGTCTGATTTCCCAACTGAGATCACAACATATTCTAAACACAAACGATAAAGGGAAACTCTCAGGAAATGTCTTAATAATAACAAAACAAAATGGGTCCTCTGATCCTCCTTTAAAAGATTTGAACTCTCACACGGGGATGACTACCCCATGACCAACACGACACATTTCAGGATATCTGAGTGTGTCTCCTATAATGAGGATTATGGGAGAAAACTACGAGGTTTGGAGGAAGAGAAAAGAATTCTCAAAAGAGAGCTGAAATCTCCACCAGTGTAACTCCATTCGTGACTCATATTTTATACTGGAAATATTTACGATTTGTCTTATACTACAAATTAGTCTACAAAATACCCTCATCTAAGCCTCCCAAACCCTGGGGCTCTTAGCTTGGGAGATGCCAGGCTGAAAAACACAAGGTCTACATCTTGACTATGGTTCCAGGGGCTTTGATCCAAGGCACAGCTAATCGTGGAGTTAGCTCCCCCTGGCGGTGGTGCGTGAACTTAACACACGATGCTATCTGAAAGTCGAAAGGGATCCCAGGGCTTAACTGGTTAAGACCTCTCCTTTTACAAAGGGGGAAATTAAGGCTCTGAAAGGATAAGGGCGCTGCCCAAGGCTCATAGTGGGAAGTGGCCGATCGAAGAACAGAACCCAGCTGTCTGTCAGGACACCACCACACTCGGTTTTGAGCAGAAAGCAGCCAGGATTGTTTACTTTTATACTTCCCTATACTCTCATCCTACTCTAAAAGTACTCCAATAAGGCAAAAGAGTGAATTACAAATAGAAATGAATAGTATAATGAGCCATAATCACTTAAGATTCTTCTTGCATAATAATCGAAGCAAAACACCCCACAATACCTGTACAGAGTAAAGATAGGAAAATACCCCCCCCACACTCCCCCACCCTAACTTCCAGCCTTTTAGAGACCTTTTATCTGTAGCTTTTTTAATGTTTTATTTATCTTTTGGGCGTGGGGGGGGGGAGCTCGAGTTGGGGAGGGGTAGAGAGAGAAAGGGACAGAGGATCTGAAGCAGGCTCTGGGCTAACAGCAGCGATGTGGGCTCGAACTCATGAACTGTGAGATCATGACCTGAGCTGAAGTCGGAGGCTCAACCAACTGAGCCACCCAGGTGCTCCTATATGTACCGTTTTAATATCAACCAGTCAAATTCCTGGACTGAACTCAGAATTGGGTTGCTGTAAATATAAGCAAACACATCAAGAGCACGGATGCTGGGTCCACCTCAGACCCGCCTACCCCCCTCAGGGTGTGGGCCTAGCCCCTCTATTTTCACCTGCTCCCTGGGTACCTCGCCTACTTGGCAGACTTGGGAATCACGGTCATGGGGAGCCTGTAACAGTTCCCGAGGCACAACCAAGATGAATATACCGGTCACCATTGTCCCTGTGCTGTCTGGGCTTCAGTGTCTCATCTAGCTGAGGGGGACGTTCTTTGGGTCTAATCTGCTGCAGTTTGCAGAAAAAGGATACCGCCAAGGTCTGGTGCCACCTGGGCAAGCCAGCAGGCCCCCAGGCAGGTCCCCTGTGGCAGCATGACCTTAAATGAGCTCCTAGCAATCCCAGGGCTGGCCCTCAGGCTGACCTTCCCATACCCCCTGGCCTCGGATTTACCCCTCAGGGGTGTGCTCGTGTTAGCCAAGCTCCCAGAGGATGCCTCCTGTTTTACCCTGAGAAATAGAATCATCCGGCAGCCAGACTTTCAGGTGCGTACCCACGGAAGCCCTGTGGTTGGGTCAACATGGAATCAGAGCAAGAGCAGATGGCGGCTGTTAAGAGTGGTGGGTCAGAAGGAGGACTTTCCTGGAAGAGGGAACAGCACACAAGAGAGCTGCAAATAATTTACCTGGTTGGGGCCATAGGCAGGAGGCAAGGCCAGGGAACCATTGCCTGATGTGGCAGCTAAAAGTCTGGACCTCGTTCAGGAAATGACGGGAAGTCACTAAGGGTCACTAAGCAGGATAGTGACATGACTGGAGTGCATTTTACGGCCACACATGGAAGACAGGCCAGTGAAGGGATGGCCACAAGAAAACCCAGCAGAGAATCCTAGAAGCAGAGATGGGTCAGGAAGAGGAAGGCCCGAAACAGGTCCTTTAGATGTGACAAGGACAGGGTTACACTGTGAACGAGGCCAGGGATATTTAGGAGGCACGGAGAGAGGAGGGAACAGACGATGACGTAGAGTGACCGTGGACTAGTGGCATTTGGAATACTTGGGCTGCTGGAAGACCAGTGAAATTTCTAGAAACAAAATTAAGAACCAAAATAAGGTAGCTAATTTTTTTATTTTTCCAATAAGGATAATTTGTTAAAATGATCACGTTTTCAGGTCACTATTTAATACAAAAAGGGGGGGGGGCATTTTAACTCTCCCCAGGATAGGAAGGCCTAACCTCCAATAAAGGATGATCATTTAAATGGAATAAATTTCGCCTGATAACCAACTCTTCATGTCGCATTTACTTACTGTTCTCATTTCATCATGGATTATACAATCTCACTTCTATTGATGACGCTAGTTCGCTGAGGGTGAATTGTTCTGTAAAACTGTTTTGTTTTGTTTTCCCAAAGAGAAGAGGAAAGAGATTGGCTACAAATCGAGTCAAGAGTTTTTGGTTTCTGCAGGATGAAGACTGATTTGAGAAAATGAATGCACCGAGAGGAAAAAAACAATTGAAAGAAAGATTTAAAGATAGGAACTAAATGCAACATAGTATCCCAGACTGGATCCTGGCACGGCAAAAGAACATTAGTGGAAAAAACGATGAAATACGAATAAAGTCTATGGCTATCCCATAACAGTATTATATCAATATTAATTGCTTAGTTTTGATAAATGTCCCGGTTACGTAAGATGTTAGCATGTGCGAACCCTCTGTATTGCCTTTGCAACACTTACAGATCTAAAATGATTTATAAACAGAAAAGGCTTTTAAAAACAGCAGCAACAACACAGAAGAGAAAGGAGACGAGCGACAGACTGAAGTTCCCCCGGTTGGACTTTGGAGCCAGGTGGCAGGTGGCCCGGGCCTCGCACAAGAGAGGAACACCTCCCTCCCCGAGATCAGAGGAAAGGGTTGGACGCAGTCACAAATAACTTGCTAATAAATTTGTCCGCAGGAATTGGAAAAGGAAGCTTTCTTCTTTTCACTAATAAGATAATGTAGTAAATAAATGATAGGACAAACAGGTAAATAAAAATCGTTTCTAAATGCAGGTGAAAAGTAAGTAAAATGTAGACCGAAGATAGAAATGAGTGGTTAATATTGCTTGGAGAGAAAAACAGCAGCAGCCTTGGACCAGGCTCCGTCTCCTAATAATTCTGCTCTGCAAGGATACTGAGAGCTGAAATCAGCAACCTAGAAAAGCCTTACTTTAGAGCAGCAGGTAAATTACGGAGGGTATTTCCAAGACCGCACTGAAATAATGGCAGGACCCTGAGAGGGAGAGTAATCGAGAGTGGAAGTGAGCAAAACCTAGAAGGAAGACAGGTGCTCAGCACAAGGAATAAATTCCAGAAGACACTGCAGTTGCTGCCATTTTCTGTCAAATTCTTCCATTTCATTTCAGGAACAAGCGCAGGCCCTAGCAAAAGCTTTCCATAGATCCCCACTAGTACATTTTACGTATTTTAAATTCTTCTGCACCGAAAGTATGAATAATCAGCTTCTTATCAGCAGCCGACCTTCACGTTAATACATTTTTTAACGGCAAAAAAATATACAGTGACTGCTCTAATACTTGCTTCTGGCTCTCCATTTTTAGGGGGGAAACCCAGTAAAAAATATACGCTTTTATTCTCAAAGGGGATGCATCAAATAATATCAAACATATTATTTTAAATTAATATATGAAAATCAAGAAATATTATGGCATGATTGCGACAAAAGCATTGACTCTCTAGATAATAAGATTATTATGATTTAGGGGCGCCTGGCTGGCTCAGTCGGTAGAGCATGCAGCTCTTGATCTCAGGGTCCTGAGTTCAAGCCCCACATTGGGTATGGAGCCTACTTAATAAAATAAAATAAAATAAGATAAAATAAAATAAAATAAAATAGAAATGAAATGAAACAAAACAAAGTAAAATAAAATAAAATAAAAATAGATGAATACTTCTTAAAAAAAAAGATTATGATTTAAGTCATCTGGGAAACGTTGCATGCTCTTTTATAAATGGTCATTGTGCCCCAGTATATTGTAACTAAATACTAACCTAGGTTTCTTCCATTTCAAACAAACTCCAACTCTGATTAATTTAAGCCAAAAAAGGATTTAATGGAAGGACAGTATGTATGTCTAAGAAGAGCTAAAGGGGCAGGAACCAAGGCACCTTCCAGGATCCAGGGAGAGGAACCAATAATGGTTGCATCAAGGCCCTGACATTGCACCAAGCGTGTCTTCTGATCTCGTGTCATTCTGCTGAGGATTCAGAGTAGTGAGAGAGTCCATTTGGTCAGCCTGGGGCATGGAGAACAGGCTGAAGAACCTGTTCATGAGAATGTCATGAAGAACAATTCTCCAAAACCATCCACACCGTGCATAGATAATTCTGCAAAGGACGGTTAGTGGAAGAAATGGAGGTACATAAGGGGCAGCCACTACTTACCTTATTCTTTCATGTGGCCGTGCCTCTGCCTGAACTTGGAATGCCCCTTGACCTGAAATGCCCCTAGTCTTCCAGACCACCTGGTGAACTCTTATTTTCCTCCTGAAAACCCAGATAAAATAGCCCTTTCTGTGAAGCCTGGCAGAGGAAATGACTTTGCACTGTCTTTGTACCTCATACACGCATCCCTTGTTGAACTGTTCACACTAAATTGTAATAATTTGTATTTGTTTGGATCTCTCCTATTAGACTGTAAATTTCTGGAGGGCAGAAATAATGTTTTTTCACCTCTGCTGCCTCTGTGCTTAAAACAGTGCTCATGATTAAGTATTCAACAAATGCTTGCTAAAATAAATGCAAACAATAAACCACTGCTATGTTTAAAAAGAGAAGAAGAAGAAAGAGAGGAAGGAAGGAAGGAAGGAAGGAAGGAAGGAAGGAAGGAAGGAAAGGAAGGGAGGGGAGGGGAGGGGAGGGGAGGGGAAGGGAAGGGAAGGGAAGGGAAGGGAAGGGAAGGGAAGGAAAGGAAAGGAAAGGAAGAATAAAGCAAAAAGAAAGAAAAAATTAAAACTTTGAGGAAGCACAAGGAAAAACCTTTATAGACACAAAATAATTATCTGTTACCTTTGCAAATCTGCGTGATGTTTGAGAAAGCCTGGCAATATCTTCAAGATCCAGATAAGAAATGATACTCAGGAGCAAATTGTCTGAGAGCCGTTCAAGGAAGTCAAATTTACCTTCACATAAATTGAAGACATAGTCTAATACTCTTGCACCAAATATTAAGGCAATTTGAACTGCAATTCAAAGAAACCAACAAACCAACAAGGTTATCATGTGCAGTCAGGTAAAAACCACGACCTGTATCAGTAAGACGGGCTTTAGGGCATTCTTCCCCCCAGGGGGTAATGTTGGATTAGACCAAGTCATTCCTACTGTCACCAAGCTGCCCCTGGGACTCGTGATATGCCTTTGTGAGACATTTGTTTCCAACTGCTGTCTCCGCGGTGAGATCAGAACCTTTGAGGGACACTCACTGTTGAACGCAGTGATGAACTGCATCCCTTGATTTCATCAGCACCAACTTCAGACAACTGATTTAACTAGTCTCAGTGCCTCCCTTAGCCTCATCCCTGACTGGGCAAAGATGCTGGTCCACGTGGGTTTTCTGCCACCCTCCCTCTCCCCTGATTGGCCTGAAACATGTCAATATCTCTTCATTTGAGTTGAGTTTTCTTCTCTCATTGCTAAACGTGTTTCTCCACCAAACTTTCTTCTTTCCTCTTTACCTTCTTTCATCCCCATCTTTACATAATAGGGGGAAAAAAAATAGAAAGAGGAAAATAAGTGGATATTTCATGAAAATTGTGTTAACTTTTGCCTAATGTTTTGTATGCTTTTTCAGTCATTTCCAAGTTAGGGAATAGTTCACAAAGAATCAGCCCATATAATGGTCCTACCTAAGCATGTTCAGTGCAAGAAAGTACTAGCTTGGTTCTTTTTTTAACCCGGAAAAACCTTCAATGTTTGGAAGGATATATATTCAAATTTTAACGTGGTTAAATCTGGATGGTGACTTTCACTTCGCTCCCTTTTGTTTATTTGTGTTTTCTAATATTTCTACAATAAACGTGTATTGCCAGTGTAATTTGTTTACATCTAGGTAGGAAGGAAGGGAAGAAGGAAGGAAAGCACGCTACCTCCTTATACAAGAGAGGAAAACATTGTGATGATGGAATAAGCAGGTGGATTCCAGGGATCCCAAAGCAGGGACGTTTTTGGTTTCTTGGGGCTCATGTTTTCCATTCGGACTCTGAAAGCACCACTATAACTAGCCTTTCTAGAGACCTGTTCTTCAAAGACAGAGCACTCTCTACTCTACATAAGACTAAATACCCAAGATTTGGGGGACCACCTTCCTTCCTCAGCCTGGAACATTCCTCCTGGAGCAGGCGGGATGGAGCTGTCAGGAACACTGGGCCCCCTGGAGGAGTCGGCAGAACTGATTCAACTGGTTGATGGGTCTCCGATTTCAGAATGGATGTAAGGTGTGGACCATATTTATGCAAAAACTCTAACTGTGCAACTTGGAAGAGCCAGGCATATGTGATTTCTCTCCCGAACTGGTCAGTCAAGCACTCTAGGGCATTAAGGGTTTTAGTTGCTTCTGAATCCCAAGTGGTTCCAATTCAAGGCACTTCGAAAGTCCAAGGGCTTTCCTCAGGGAAAAACAGCCCCGTCAACTCTAAAGGATAGTTATTGTGGACAACTCCTAGCCCAACAGCAGAATAAGAAGAAAAAGTGGTGCTTACTTATTGGAGGGAGAAGAGAAGCCCTGAGTGCAATAAAACATCCCTTAATATAACTGGAGATGTTTGTCCATTTTACAATGCCAGGAAAACATGTTCAATGAAGACTCAGATTTACTTTAGGAATTCTCTACCAGTAAAGTCCTCAAAATGTAAAAACTAGAAAAGGATATATACCAGTATTTTAGGATACATAAAAGTATTTATACTATAAAATATATAATTAAAAAGGATATACAAAATGATATATAAAAGTATTTGTGTTCAGTTGTATGTAACCAACATTTATTTCTTTTGAAATAACAACAACAAAAAAAAGGTAAAACAAAATCCATTTTGAAAAGCAAAATCACTGTCTTCATGTTGGACTATGTGGTGACCAGCTTCCAAGGTGGCACCACAGATTCTCTTCTCCTGGGCTCATTTTTCTGTGTCTCCCTCCCACACTGAATTAGAGGTGACCTATGTGACCAATAGGATAGTGTATGAACGACATTCCAAGTCTTGGTCGTAAAAGACAGAGGGCATTCTGTCTTGCTGCTGCCTCTGGGATCACTCACACTGGGAGAAGCCAACTGCCATATGCTAACAATGCTCAGCAGTGTTCTGGAGAGGCCCATGGGGAAAGAAATTGAAACTTCCCAGCTACAACCACCACTTATTTGTCAGCCATCTATGGGAGTCCTCAAGGGATTCGAGCCTCAAGCCCCAGTCGAGCCTTCAGATGACCGAGGCTCCACACGACACCATACAAGACCCTGAATCGCACGATGGAGCTAAGCTGCTCTTAAATTCCTGACCCACAGACACCGTTTGAGTTAATAAACATTTATTATTGTTTTAACCAATTAAGTTTCAGGGTAATTTGTTACACAACAATAGACAATAAAAATTTGGGTGCCTCCAAGTGTTGTGGTGCCATAATGGAAACCCAAGATGTGGGAGTAGCTTTGAAATTGGCAATTGTACAGAAAATCTGAATGAGTTTGAGGAGGGTGTTAAGTGCAAGGATGAAGAGCTTTCAATAAATACTATAATTAATTAATTAATAGCTGTTAGTAGATGCTTGATGGACTCTGAGGAGGCTTTATAGGCAAGAGTTTAAAGGAAAGTGAAGAAAATATTATTAAAAACTGGAGGACAGATCCTTGTCATGTAGTGGCAGAAAGTTCAGTTACATTATTGCCTACTGAGATATGCAAAGCAGGAAACAGACTTGAGATGTGATTCAGCTATGTAGATTTCCAAGCAAGGTGTTGAACATGCTGTCTGATTTCTTCTTGCTGCTTAAAGTAAAATGTGAGAGCAAAGAGAGAAGCTAAAGAAGGTTTCTTACAAAGCTGCCAGGATTTGCTGGTCTAGAATATTCTGTGCCTCGTCAGATGGCAAACAATGCTAAAATTAAGGAATGCCTTGGGAATGCAAGCTGGTGCAGCCACTCTGGAAAACAGTATCGAGGTTCGTTCCTCAAAAAACTAAAAATAGAACTACCCTACGACCCAGCAATTGTACCACTAGGCATTTATCCAAGGGATACAGGTGTGCTGTTTCAAAGGGACACATGCACCCCCATGTTTATAGCAGCACTATCAACAATAGCCAAAGCATGGAAAGAGCCCAAATGTCCATCGATGGATGAATGGATAGAGGAGGTGTGGTATAAATAAATGATGGAGTATTACTCGGCAATCAAAAAGAATGAAATCTTGGCATTTGCAACTACATAGATGGAACTGGAGGGTATTATGCTAAGTGAAATTAGTCAGAGAAAGACAAAAATCATATGACTTCACTCACTCATATGAGGACTTTAAGACACAAAACAGATGAACATCAGGGAAGGGAAGCAAAAATAATATAAAAACAGGGAGGGGGACAAAACAGAAGAGACTCATAAATATGGAGAACAAACTGAGGGTTACTGGAGGGGTTGTGGGAGGGGAGATGGGCTAAATGGGTAAGGGGCACTAAGGAATCTACTCCTGAAAGCATTGTTGCACTATATGCTAACTAATTTGGATGTAAATTTAAAAAAAAATTAAATTTAAATTTAAAAAAAAGAAACAAACGAAAATAATAAAAATTAAAAAAAAAATTAAGGAATGCCTCTCAGGCAAAAGTCAAATTTGGAAAAATCTCAGGAAAATATGGTCTGAAGATGAAGCTGAGGGCGTGGCTGGAAAATGCTTTGTTAAGAACCATTCAGTCAAATTTTAGAGCTTTCAAAAAGCTGAAGGGGGGGGCGCCTGGGTGGCGCAGTCGGTTAAGCATCCGACTTCAGCCAGGTCACGATTTCGCGGTCCGTGAGTTCGAGCCCCGCGTCAGGCTCTGGGCTGATGGCTCAGAGCCTGGAGCCTGTTACCGATTCTGTGTCTCCCTCTCTCTCTGCCCCTCCCTCGTTCATGCTCTGTCTCTCTCTGTCCCAAAAATAAATAAACGTTGAAAAAAAAAATTTAAAAAAAAAAAAAAAAGCTGAAGGGTATTGCCACTCAGGAGGCAAGCACAGAAACCAAGTTAAAGAAGGGCTTATCTAAAAACAAAAACGGGGCGCCTGGGTGGCTTGGTCGGTTAAGCGTCTGACTTCGGCTCAGGTCATGATCTCACGGTCCGTGAGTTCGAGCCCTGCGTCGGGCTCTGTGCTGACAGCTCAGAGCCTGGAGCCTGTTTCAGATTCTGTGTCTCCCTCTCTCTCTGCCCCTCCCCCGTTCATGCTTTGTCTCTCTCTGTCTCAAAAATAAATAAACGTTAAAGAAAATTTTTTAAATAAATAAAAATAAAAACAAAAACAAACAAACAAAAATAAAAAAAACAAAACAAAAACAAAGGTGTGTAGGTGTGGTTTTATTTAATGGAGTGAACCCCAGTAACAGCAATAGACAACACATGAAGTTTTAAGAGAATTCTACTGGTGGAAACACCACCTGCCAGCTTGAACTGGAAGGGTCAGAGGCAGTGGAAAAGGAAAAAGACTTTGGACTCTCAAATTCCTACCAACAGGAAGTAGGCTGAGAAAACAAAACCTGCAAAGATGGGTTATCTTTTGTGGACAAGGAAGATGGCTCAGACGATGGAACCAAGAGCCCAGGAGGTGAAGCCCAAGACTCATGAAGAATTGGCTACAACAGGGCTTAGAAATATTGTTACACTAACTAACATAAAATCAGACCTACTGGACAACCCCTCAGAAATATATAATTTATCAATTCTGACTCAAGAAGAAAAAGAAAACCTGAGAGACTATAACCAGTAAAAACTTTGAAACCACGGATTGGATTAAAGAGGAAAACCGTCAAGCAAAGCTTCAGATCTACACTGCTTGTGAGCCTTTAATAAACTCCCAGAGAACAGACAATCCATATCTTAGGTAATTTGTCCCAAAGAATAGAAGTAGAAGGAAACCCCCAACTCACATTATGAGGTTGCTTAAACTAGAAATGATGGTAGGCAAGAAGAAAATTTGCATCTGGAAAATCACTTAGGAGCATACATGGCAAAAATTCTAAATAAATAAAAATTCTAGTTCTAAATAAAAAAATTCTAATTAGGAAATTCAATCTATCAATATATAAAATAAATAGATAAATTGTGACCAGGATAGTTAATCCCAGGATAATCCAAGGATGCAATAACTTTGGAAGACTATTTAATATAATTCACCATATAAACAAATAGGTTTATAGGAGGAAAAATGATCATCTCAAAAATACAGAAAAATTATTTCGTGAGTTCTAACCCCTATTTATGAATAAAAACTCTTAGGAAATTGGGGCACCTGGGTGGCTCTGTCAGTTAAGCATCCAACTCTTGATTTCAGCTCAGGTCATGATCCCACAGTTCATGAGAACAAGCCTCACGTTGGGCTCTGTGCTGACAGCAAGGAGCCTGCTTGGGATTCTCTTTCTCCCTCTCTCTCTGCCCCTCTCCTTTACCATCTCTTGCTCTCGCTCTCTCTCTCAAATTAAATAAACATTTAAAAAAAAAGAAATTCTAGGGGCACCTGGGTGGTTCAGTCGGTTAAGCGTCCGACTTTGGCTCAGGTCATGATCTCGCAGTTTGTGAGTTCGAGCCCCACGTCGGGCTCTGTGCTGGAAGCTCAGAGCCTGGAGCCTGCTTCAGATTCTGTGTCTCCCTCTCTCTCTGCCCCTCCCCCCCCCCCACTCTCAAAAATAAACAAACATTTAAAAAAAAAAAGTAAAACAAAAAAAGAAATTCTACTGAAAATGGTCAGCATCGCTTCTCTGTATACCAGCAACAATTAATTCAAAGTGATGACTTAATACGCATTTGTCTTTTGACCCAGTAATCTCACAAACATATTGCCTAAATATGAAACAACCCATGCACAAGGTTATGCATTTTGACACTCTTCGTATTATCACAAGATTGGAAAGAACCCAAGATTTCATCACTAGGATTCTGGTGCATTCACACAAAGAAATACTATGCAGCTGTGAAAGAAAAGAAGAAGGAAGAGGAGGGGGAGGAAGATCTCTAGAGGCATGAAGTGATCTCCAGGATATCCTGGCGGAAACGGTAGGGGTAGAACGCTACCATTGGTATAACAAGTTAAGGGGATACAAACACATATGTATATGAATTTGTTTATATCGGCACAAAGAATCACTGAAAATGTCCATCACAAACACAAGCGGTTAGCCTAGGGAAAGGGAAGGAAAAGGCGGAACAGATAGGGATGAAACCAAACCTCTGTAGGTACATTGTTTTACAGTTTTGACTTGGGAAACACATCCAAGTTTTACATAATCTTACAACAGAATTTTAATCGTTTCGAATTTTAATCTTTAAAACTTAAAACAGAATTAAAGTGGATTTTTTACCTGATTTTATTCTTTTTTTAAAAGTGTGTTTATTTTGAGAGAGACAGAGACAGCATGGGTGGGGGAGGGGCAGAGAGAGAGAGAGAGAGAGAGAGAGAGAGAATCCCAAGCAGGTTCCCTGCCACCGCCAGCAGCTCAGAGCCTGATGTGGGGCCCGAACCCACAAAACTGCAAGATCATGACCTGCGCCAAAACCAAGAGTCAGAAGCTTAACCGGCTGAGGTACCCAAGTGCCCCTACATGATCCTACTCGTAGCTACAAAAAAAAAAAAAAAAAATCACCAACTACCCGGGAAGAATTTGAGCAAAACATGTTTAAAGGTCAAATAAGACCGATGTGAAGAAAACGTTAAAACTCTACGTAAAAGAAGATCTAAATCAATGGAGACCTATACCATGCTCATTTTGAGAAGACCAAAGGATGACAATTCTGTCCTCAAAAATCTAGAAATTCCACCCAATTCCAATTAAAATCTCAACAGGGATCTTTGCATAGCTTTACCAGCTGGCCTTAAAACTCATATGCAGAGTAAAAAGTCAAGAACAGGTAAACAGTTCTTTTTTTGTAAAGAAACGGAGGAGGAGGAAGATGAATTCATTTTAGCAGGTAAGAAAACTTACTATAAAGATGGTAATTAAAGCAGTGTAGTGTTGGTGGGAGACAAACTAAAGATCCTGTCCTATAAATACAGAAAAAACGTAAAACTTCTCATCTCATCATAGCCAAAAATACACTTGAGATAAGTTAAAGACTAAAATATGAGGAACAAGTTGTAAGATAGTTCAATTAAAAATAGGAGTATATCCTCACGAAATCAGAGAAGGGAAAGATGTCTTAAAACACAAAAGTATAAGCCATATATTAAAAGACTGACAAGGGGTGCCTGGGTGGCTCGGTCAGTTAGCATCTGACTCTGGATTTCAGCTCAGGTCACGATCTCATGATCGGTCAGATCAAGCCCCGAGGAGGGCTCTGCACTGACAGTGTGGAACCTGCTTGGGATTCTCTCTTTCCGTCTCTCTCTGCCCCTCTCCTGCCCCTCCCGTGCCCCTCCCTTGCTCTCTTGCTCTCTTGCAAAATAAATAAATAAACTTTTTTTAAATAAATAAATCATTTTCAAAAACATTTATAAAAAGAGGTTGACAAATTTGAACTACATTAAAATCGCAAACCTCTATATGGGTAAAAACACATAAACAAGGTGACAAGATGAACCAAAAACATGGTGAAACCTCTGCAGCACATTTAACCAAACTTAGTATTCAAAATATGCATGTAAAAAAATTCCTACAATCAATAGAAAAAAGGATAAACAACCAAAAAGTGGAAACAGGCAAAGAAGTGAACTAGCATTTCTCAGAAGGGAAGACCCACATCGTTAATAAGTGTAAGAAAAGACATTCAACCTCATTAATAATCAGGGAATTTACACACCCAGTTTGGCAAAAATTAACATGTATCTCTGATTACAGCAAATGTTGGTAGGAATATAAAGAAATAACATCTCTCATGAAATGCCAACGAGAGTATAAACTGATTTAACCCCCTTGGAGAGGAGATTGTCATTCCCTGGTAAAGTTGAAGAGGCACATATCCTACAACTTGACGAATACACTTCTACACACCCAACTTAAAGAAACATTCACACATTACACAAGGGTAAATGAAGATGTGTTGTTGCAACAAAGTGGAAACCACCTAACAACCCTCAGTAAGGGAGATGTTTGAGTAACCTATGGTTTATAATAGAATACCATTAACTACTGAGATGAATGAACTAGACCTACATACATCAACATGAATAAATCTCAAAACCAGTGTTGAATAATAAAGCAAAGTTGGAATATGATATATTAGGATGCCATTTATGTAAAATGTTAAACATCGGGGCGCCTGGGTGGTGCAGTCGGTTAAGCGTCTGACTTCAGCCAGGTCACGATCTCGCGGTCCGGGAGTTCGAGCCCCGCGTCAGGCTCTGGGCTGATGGCTCAGAGCCTGGAGCCTGTTTCCGATTCTGTGTCTCCCTCTCTCTCTGCCCCTCCCCGGTTCATACTCTGTCTCTCTCTGTCCCAAAAATAAATAAATGTTGAAAAAAAAATTAAAAAAAAAATAATAAAATGTTAAACATCTAAAAATACTATGTATCATTTATGTATAATAGAATATCCTTGGAAATGAAAATCGCAGTAGAAGGGAATGGAGGGAAAATAGGGAAGAGGTAGAAATTTGACTGTATATGTAATGATTTTATGTTTTTAAAAGATATTAAGTAAATATGGGGCTCACTTCGGCAGCATGTATAATGAAACTAGGATGATAAAGGAAGATTAATATGGCCCTGAGAAGAGATGACGACAAAGTTAAAACCATTTAGAGTAGATTCTCTGATCCTTTGTTACCAGCTAGAAATTAAAAAAAAAGTAACCAAAAAAATTCCAACTACCTGGAAATTGAACAAAATGTTTCTAAATAACCTATGGGTCAAAGAAAAAATCAAAATGGAACTTAGGAGATATTTTAAACTGAATGAGAATAAAGATAGAACTTATCAAGACTAATATAGCTACACTTAAAGAAAGTTTAGGGCGGGGGCGCCTGGGTGGCGCAGTCGGTTAGGCGTCCGACTTCAGCCAGGTCACGATCTCGCAGTCCGTGAGTTCGAGCCCCGCGTCGGGCTCTGGGCTGATGGCTCAGAGCCTGGAGCCTGTTTCCGATTCTGTGTCTCCCTCTCTCTCTGCCCCTCCCCCGTTCATGCTCTGTCTCTCTCTGTCCCAAAAATAAATAAACGTTGAAAAAAAAAATTTTAAAAAAAAAAAAAAAAAAGAAAGTTTAGGGCGAAAATGGCTGAGAACAATGATTTAAGCTTCTGTCTCAAGAAGCTAAGAGAAGAACAAATCAGACCTAGTGGAAGTAGTAGGAAGGAAATAATAAAGGTAAGAACAGGAATCAAAAATAATAAATAAATAAATAAATAAAGTAAGTAAGTAAGTAAGTAAATAGAAAATTAACAGAGCTAAAAGTTCTTTGAAAAAAAATAATAAAACAAATAAACCCCTAACAAGGGGCCACAAAGAAAAAAAAAAGGAGAAAGCACAAATTATCATTATCAAGGGATGAAAACTAGAACAGCACTACAGACACTACAGCCATTGAAAGAAGAGGAGATTATGAGCAAAATACACCAACATATTTGATAATTTGGATAAATGAAGTAAATGTGACAAATGCTAACATCTTTTGTTATTGGTGTTGGGTTTTCTTCTGTTTTGTAGGTTTAAGATATTTCTGAATTTTAAAGCTTTCAAAGGGCAAGGTATAGAACACAATGTATAAGATTCTTCTTTTTGGGTTAATAGATTTTGTATATATGCATAGACCATTTCTGGAAGGATATTCAAGAAACTGTTACTGATGGTTGTCACAGGAACTGAACATGAGATCAGAGGGAGACTTACTTTTATTCTAAAATTGTTTGTTTTTTAAGTTTATTTATGTTATTGAGAGAGAGAGAGAGAGAGAGAGAGAGAGAGAGAATCCCAAGCAGGTTTTACACTGTCAGCATGGAGCCTGACATGGGGCTCAAACTCATGAAGAGTGAGACCCATGACCTAAACTGAAATCAAGAGTGGGACATTCGACCGGGCCACCCAGGCGCCCCTATTTTAAAAATCTTTTTAAACTGATTTAATTTTTGCTTTACTATGTGTATTATCTCAAAAAATTAGTCAATAAAAAAATAATAAAATACAACAAGTCTTACTCAGATCTGCTTTCCCTGCTCTGTAGCCCAGAGCTAGGCTCCCACACTTCGTCGAAGTGCTTTTGCCTCTAACACTCTCCTACCCCACCTCTACCCACAGACCCCTACCCCAGGCAGGCAGAAACTAGAAATCCAGGCTGAAGACAAGGACCAGCTGATTGAAGAGGCCAGAGAGAAGGAGGGGAGTTGACTAAGAGGTGGTGGGTAGGCCTGAGAAAATAAAGTCCCAAGTCAAAGTCTGAGATACAGGCTAAGTGAAGAAGGAACCCAGAGAAAATGGATCACGGATCCATGGTGTGGGCCTGGCACAGGTTTGGGAATAAGGTAAGAACATCTGTTTCCCACTCTCTTATTTCCGGTGTACCAATATTCTTAGAATCTGACCACAGGCCAATATTTCAGGATTATTAGTATTTATTCGAGTTATCAACTTTCCATTATAGTCCCCATTTCGAACATGCAGTCCCATTTTCCTCATAAATCATCTAAATGTCCAAGAGAATTTCCATTCTTTGACGTCTATACTACATCACCATATCACCCACGTTTCCTTTCACAAGCAACGGCAGAAACAAGAAACTTTGTCGTTTGGTTCAGAAGATAACGGTTGTTGAAGCCATTTGGTTTTATCACAGGGATTTTTGTGGATTGGCCTAAATACTTAACCACTACTTATACCTCATTCGAAGATCAAAGCAACCAACTATAAAAGGGACATAAGTTGGAAAACAACTTATTTTTAGGTTGGATTCAACTTCAACCCATGAATCAGCACTTTGAGTGGAGTTTATATAGGCAGATTTTTGCCTTAGACTCAGTTTTTTAAAATATTTCCAATAGCTAATTTTCTGATTATTCCTATTTATTTAACTGAGAGGAAAAAATCCATAGATGTTTCTTCAGATTTTTTAAGGTCTCAGGAAAAAAAAAAATTCAAACTTCATAGACAAGTGGACAAAGAATACAGACAGGCAAATTACTGAAAGGATATAAATGGTAATTCAACATGACAGGATGCTCAACTTACTAGTTATCAGGAAAATGTTAATTAAATATGACACTATTTTCACCATCTGGCCGCAAAAGATGAAAAAGAATAGTAATATCTAATTAGTGATGGCAAAGGTGCAAGAAAACCATATCCTGGTGGATGGAGTATAATTAATACAGCAGTTTTTCAGAGAACAGTTTTGTGTGTGCGAGAGAACAGTGAAGTAATTGGCATTTTGAATTACTCAAGCTTTGAATTACTCAAAATTAAAATATGGTGACATCAAAATATTAATGAAGTCTCATTTTATGAATAAAACTTGAAATAATGCAAATCACCCAATTTGAAATGCTTTCCAAACTAGCGTAATTATAAAGGTCAGATAAATTATAGATGGCATTTGTGCTGTATCCCATGACAGGGCTACTCAAGCCAGCTAACAGAAGTACCATCCTCGGTCAAGTTAGCCCTGAACTCTAGATTCAATAAAAAAAAAAAAAAAAACTCTGGGGTGCCTGGGTGGCTCAGTTGGTTAAGCGTCCAACTTCAGCTCAGGTGTTGATCTCACGGGTCATGGGTTCAAGCTCCACATCGAGCTCTGTGCTGACAACTCGGAGCCTGGGGTCTGCTTCAGACTCTGTGTCTCCCTCTCCCTCTACCCCTCCCCTGCTCATGGTCTGTCTCTCTCTGTCTCTCTCTCTCTCTCTCTCTTTCTCTTTCAAAAATAAATAAATAAACATTAAAATAAAATTTAAAAAAATACTCAAAATACTCTATCAAGATAAATTATAATGTACATTTCTTTAGTTCCAGCAATTCCAGGAGTTCTCACGTAAGTGTTCAAAGATAAATACGTCCCAGAATGTGCCCAAAGGCTTTTGAAAATGCCCATCAATTGAGGATTGTATGTTTCTACAATAAAATACCATACAGTCTTGGAAAAGGACAAGGTACTTCTTTACGTATGCTCACGGAAAAATGTTCACAATATAATCAGTGCAAAAACAAATTAAGGAATGAAAGATTCTATTTCTGCAAACAAACACACACACAATCCCAAGCAGAAAGAATTCAAATGCAAAGAATGAAGTTATTTATAGTAGTTACCTCAGGGGAACAGAGCTTGGAGGAAGAGAGAAGGAATTTTCACTTGTCAAATTTTAAAAACTGTGATAGCCAGTTGGTACGTGTTCGGCAAATTCTAAGCACTTCATTCAATTACTCCTCATAAGGACCCTATGTGTGAAATGCTTTTATTATTTCCATTATCAACAGTTGAGGAAACTGATATCCAAAGAGACTAAACCCCCTGAATGGGGGGGTAGGGGAGGGTAGACCGAAAGAGGAAATCTTAAGCAAGCTCCAAGCTCAGCACAGAGCTGGACTGGGGGCTCGATCCCACAACCCTGGGATCATGACCTGAGCCAAAATCAGGTTGGATGCTGAACCAACTGAATCACCCAGGTTCCCCCATGAATGACTTTTTAAATAATAAACTTGTGAATTTTGTCCTTTAAAGATGGAAATCTAGGAGCGGCTGGCTGGCTCAGTTGGTAGGACACCAGACTCTCAATCTTGGGGTCATGAGTTCCAGCCCCCTGTTGGGTGTAGAGACTACTTAAAAAAATAAAAAATAAATGCAAATCTGGGGGGGGGGGTTCGGCAATGTTTTTTATTTTGCAATTTAGATTGTGACACATATCACTGTGGTAGGCAGCATAATGGCCCTGCCAAAGATGCCCTGTATCCTAATCTCCAGAAGCTGTGAATATGTGACCTTATATGGCAAAAGGGCCTCTGCAGGTGTGATTAAAGATCTTGAGAGGGATGCCTGGGTGGCTCAGTCAGTTGGGTGTCCGACTTTGGCTCAGGTCATGATCTCTTGGCTTTTGGGTTCCAGCCCCAAGTTGGGCTTGGTGCTGATAGCTCAAAGCCTGGAGCCTGCTTCGGATTCTGTATCTCCCTCTCTCTCTCTGCCTCTCTCTCTCTCTCTCTCTCTCTCTCTCTCTCTCTCTCTCTTAAAATAAATAAACATAATAATAGTAATAATGAAAAAATTAAAAAAAGGTCTTGAGATGGGGAGATCACCTATCTCACAGATCAACTGGGTGGACCCAATTCAATCACGAAGGTCCTTAGGAAGGAAGGAGGGAGGCAGGAGGGGTAGAGTCAGCAGAGGAGGACATGTGACGGCTGAAGGAGTGTCAGAGCAAGAAAGATTGGACAGGCCATCACTGGCTTTAAAGATGGAAGAAGAGGCCAGAAACCATGGAATGTAGGTGCCTCTAGAAGCTGGAAGGGGTAAGGAAACATTTTCAGAGCACCTACTGGCTCAGTCAGTTAAGCGTCCAACTTCACCTCAAGTCATGATCTCATGGTTTGTGGGTTCGAGCCCTGCATTGGGCTCTATGTTGATAGCTCAGAGCCTCGAGCCTGCTTCAGATTCTGTCTCCCTCTCTTTCTGCCCCTCCCCTGCTCATGCTCTGTCTCTCTCTCTCTCTCTCAAAAATAAACTTTTTTTTAATGTAAAAAAGAAAAGGTAATGATTAATAAGACATGGTCCCTGAGCTTGAAAAACCATCTTAAAATTACCAGTCTGGGGGGGCGCCTGGGTGGCTCAGTTGGTTAAGCAGCTGACTTCGGCTCAGGTCATGATCTCACAGTTAGCGAGTTCCAGACCCGCGTCAGGCTCTGTGCTGACAGCTCAGAGTCTGGAGCCTACTTCGGATTCTGTGTTTCCCTCTCTCTTGCTTCTCCTCCCTTGCTCGTGCTCTGTCTCTCTCTCTCTCTCTCTCTCTCTCTCTGTCAAAAATAAATTAACATTAAAAAAAGAAAGAAATTTTTTAAAAAAGTGGACAGTCTTTCCCCAACATGATTCTTTTTAAACCACTAATGCATATTATAAATACCTGCTGTAAAGAGGTTAACAAAGAAAGATGTATGCAATATCAGAAATTGAAGGCAATCAATTCAGACTTTCAAAGATTTAATGAAACAAAACAAGACAAAACCTACTTTCTGTCAAAACAACAACTCTTACACGTTATAATTTAAATATAGAATATCTTTAAGAGGGTTGATTATCAAAGATCCACCCAGAAGGTGTCTTTAAAAATAAGATTGATATACTTGATTTTTTGGCTCTCAGTGCTTAGTCCTGGCAATGTCTGAGGTTAGCTGTGGAGCCCTGGAAAACCATCACATTCTGAGTCTCGTCTGTGAAATGGGGATAATACTCGTGATTTCACAAGGATATTGTAACAATAAAATGAGAATGCATATGTAAAAGGTCCTTGATATTAACTCCTAATGAAATAAAAATCTCTATAATGCCTTCTAGCTTTAAATTTTTATAATTAAAGTAAATTATTATTAGGGAGTTTAGTTAAAAGGAATCCTTTTTAAAGACACCTACTCAAGTAGTTTGGGATAAAATGATGTAACAATTGAGATTTGCCGCAAACGAATTCAGTGGGAACAGTGGCTTTGTGTAGAGGTTTGGCTATATTTTGAGTATTATTGAAGCCAGGTTATGGGTACATGAGAGTTTGTTCAAAACCATTGTTTGATTTGTATTTGAAATTTTCATACTGTGAAAAGCAAAACAGCAAAGGGGAAACTCAGGGCAATTTCTATTTAGTCCACATGCTACCTAATTAAGGCTATTTCTTTTTCTTTTCTTTTTTTTTTCTTTTTTTAATGTTTATTTATTTGGGGGGTGGGCAGAGAGAGAGGGAGACAGAGGATCCGAAGAAGGCTCTGCACTGACAGCAGTGAGCCCAACGCAGGGCTCAAATTCAAGGGCTGTGAGATCATCACCTGAGCCGAAGTTGGACACTCAACTGACTGAGCCATCCAGGCACCCCAAGGTTATTTCTTGAAGCAAACTTTGATATTTAAAAAAATGGTAGCAAGAGATACAGGTGTGCTGTTTCGAAGGGGCACATACACCTCAATGTTTATAGCAGCACTATCAACGATAGATGAGGTATGGAAAGAGCCCAAATATCCATCAATGGATGAATGGATAAAGAAGGTGTGGTATATATATATATATATATATATATATATATGTATATATATATATATATGTATATATATATATATATATATATATGATGGAGCATTACTTGGCAATCAAAAAGATTGAAATCTTGCCATTTGCAACCACGTGGATGGAACTAGAGGGTATTATGCTAAGCGAAATTAGAGAAAGACAACTATCATATGACTTCACTCATATGAGGACTTTAAGAGACAAAACAGATGAACATAACGGAAAGGAAGCAAAAATAACATAAAAACAGGGAGGGGGACAAAACAGAAGAGACTCTTAAACATAGAGAACAAACAGAGGGTTGCTAGAGGGGTTGTAGGAGGGGGGATGGGCTAAATAGGTAAGAGGCATTAAGGAATCTACTCCTAAAACCATTGTTGCACCATATGCTAACTAACCTGGATGCAAATTAAAAAATAAATCATTGGGGCGCCTGGGTGGTGCAGTCGATTAAGTATCCGACTTCAGCTCAGGTCACGATCTTGCGGTCCGTGAGTTCGAGCCCCGCATCAGGCTCTGGGCTGATGGCTCAGAGCCTGGAGCCTGCTTCTGATTCTGTGTCTCCTTCTGTCTCTGCCCCTCCCCCCTTCATGCTCTGTCTCTCTCTGTCTCAAAAATAAATAAACGTTAAAAAAAATTTTTTTTAAATAAAAAATAAATCATTAATAAAAATGTAAAAAAATAAAACTGAAAAATGAAAAAAAATGGTAGCAATTTTAAATGCAAAATGCATAAGCCTTCAAGGATTTGATAATTTGATTACATTTTCACATAAGCTTTTAATTCATTTTTAACTAAAGGAAACCTATTATAATTAAATGCTACAGCAAAAAATTACATTTACGCAATTTGAGATTATTAGTGGAATGAACACGTTAACCTATAGAACCTTAAACACTTGGGAGATTTTTCCCAAGAGAAATTTCAGGGTATGTTAACAATTTTCTGTCTTTAAGTACATAATTACATATCAATAGTTCAAATGATGATATGTTGGATATTTCTGCAAGAAAATCTATCACTATTGTAAAGAGAATTTAGCAGTAAGTATATATAATGTGCTCCCTTTCTGACCTTGGAGGTGGGAGTTCTCTAGGAACTCTTCGTGAGTGTCTTTTGCTTCTCCAGGCTTTGCTGATCGATGCTCACTCCTCAGAGAGATCTTCCACCATCTAAAGATTACCTGTGATTGGATAGAAGGGGAGAGAAATTAAAGCTGATCTCAATACCAACAGCTACACTTCAGTCTGGGATTTTGAAAACTCGTGGCAGTAGGCACATAAGGCTGTGTGTCCAACATCAGCTATGACTTTGCAATCCAGCATCACATCAAATTAGAAAGGAGGTCTGTGCGTCTCACATTTCCCTTAGAGATCAGAGTCACAAAATCAAAGTGCTGGAAGGCATCTTAAAAATCTATCAAGTCGGGGCGCTGGGGGGGGCTCAGTCGGTTAAGCCTCCAACTTCGGCTTAGGTCATGACCTCACAGTTCGTGAGTTCGAGCCTCACTTCCGGCTCTGTGCTGGCAGCTTAGAGCCTGGAGCCTGCTTCAGATTCTGTGTCTTCTTCTCTCTCTGCCCCTACCCTGCTCACACTCTCTCTCTCAAAAATAAGCATTAAAAAAATTAAAAAAGAAAAATCTGTGAAGTCAGTGGATGTTAAACCACACAGACCCAGATGGCTATCTGTCTCTTGAGGATCTCTGAGTAGAGATTCTCTAACTTGGGGAGCCGGTTCCAAAGTAATTGCTCCGCTCCACTCTCTGCCTCCCTTCCTGTCTACGGGGCAGACGGGATGAGTGGATATTTTACTCATAGGGAAAGGACAGTTACACGGCCAGGGCTGGGGAAAGCACCACTGTGCTTTGTTTGATGCGTGTAAGTGTCATTACGTAACCAGGACACTTCTTGGTAATGGATCTGCCCATAGTCCATTTGTCTTCTACAAGCATGGTGGTTTGTTTGAAGCAAACCGAAGCAAACCTCATTTCCCTGGTTACGAACCGCACCTAAGTTCTATGTTGATTTCATGGCAGTGTCAGCCCTTGGCCCTAATGAGGAGCCCCGTGAAGCTTATTCAATTTATCTCACGTTTTTCAACCTGTCATGGAACTCGGTAGTTAATTGAGATCGTAAAACTTCCACCAAACAAACCAGCTTCTTTCCACACTTAGATGAGGGCTTCGGGGAAGAGATGGGTTAGGAGACAGTGCGGAGAAACTGGTTGGCTTCCTCTCTCCCTAGCATTGCCACGTGAGGTTAAAATTGCCAGGTTAAAATTGCCGTCAGGAAGACTCTGCCCAAGGCAAAATTGCTAAAGCAGGTAAAGCTTGCTACGGGGCCTCCCTTTATTTATTTCCTCTCCCCTATCCCCACCCACCCATTGCTCCCTGGGGTCCTCACAAGTCTTGGTGTACCTTTTTTGGGCCACTGAGCAAAAGACACTCACGAAGAGTTCCTAGAGAACTCACATCCCTACTAGTTCTTTGGCCCTTCTTGGTTGTTCTGGAACCACCCCCCCACCCCCGCCCCCACCCCCACCCCCAGCCTTTGAAGTGCCAGACCTTCTCCTTGCTTCTTACTCCTTGCCCCCTTGCTTACAGGCCTGGGCTTCAGCCAGCTTTCCTCTCCTTCTAGAGCTGCCTCCCTGCGTCCTATCATCTCCTGAGGCTCATCTCCCACCTGTCTCCCCTTCCCTGATATCTGAAGGATAGCTGCCATCTCTCAGGACCATGGAGATGTGCTATGCCACCCTACCTAGCACCCTGCCCAACAGCAGGTAGGTCCTTTAAAGGGTTACTGTTCATTTGGATGTTGTGCTGATTGCTATAGATAAGCGGGAAAGAATGTGTACGTTACAAAACTCTAAAGTCTTGGGGCGCCTGGGTGGCTCAGTGGGTTAAGCGTCTGACTTCAGCTCAGGTCATGAACTCGCAGCTGGTGAGTTTTGAGCCCCGCGGCGGCTCCGGGCTGACGGCTCAGAGCCTGGAGCCTGTTTCAGATTCTGTGACTCTGTCTCTCTCTGCCCCTCCCCTGCTTGTTCTCCGTCTCTCTCTCTCTCTCTCTCAAAAATAAATAAACCTTAAGAAAAAAAAAAAAAGAAGTGGTGGGTTGTCTCTCCCTGTGGCCATACCACCAGGAGGTATGTTACAAGGAAAGCGAGTCTCAGATTGAATTCTGCCATGTCACCAAGCAGGCACAAAAGTCCAAACTACGTTTCTGGAAGGTGAGTGGAGTCCCGTCCTCGCCAACCACTGGGGCACTGTGCGGGAACCTTCACGGGAAAGTTTCTCTCTGCTACAAGCACACCTATGTTACAATGACATAATCAACCACAGTTCTAGCCAGATCACTTAGTTAGGTGCACGATTCGGGAACAGATGGAGTTCTAGACCAATCACTACTCCAGCAATGTTATACGACCAAGCTTACTTCTGAACATTGTTCAAAAAAAGGCGGAGAGATGCATAGAGTTGTTGAATCGCTATATTGTACTCCTGCTATGAATATAACAGTGTGTGTTAACTACTCCGGAATTAAAGTAAAATAAATAAATAACAAAACATTTACTTTTTTTTTTTATGTGTTATTTATTTTTGAGAGCAAGAGAGACAGAGCACGAGTGGGGGAGGGGCAGGGAGAGAGGTAAAGACACAGAATCCGAAGCAGGCTCCAGGATCCGAGCTGTCAGCACAGAGACCCCACGCAGGACTCGAGCTCACCGAACCGAAAGATCATGACCTGAGCCGAAGTCAGACGCTTAATCAACGGAGCCACCCAGGCGCCCCGATAACAAAACATTAAGAAAGGCAGAGAGACACTTGTTCAATCTTATTTATCAGCCTCATATCTTGCTTGTTACTCATTTGTTTCATCAGGGAAAAATTATTTCCAACATTTAGTATACTAATTCATCAACCCTCCGGTACTGATTTAGAAGGCCACATTTGAAGCGCTTGCCAATAATGGCCTCTAGAGGGAGAAGCCTCAGGGCACAAACTCAAGTCAACTTGCGCACAGATCAGCATCCTACGGCTCCCCTGACGTATCTGAAGTGAATTACTGAGAATGTAACACTAGCCTAAAGAAAGATGACTGGCTAGACCCGGAGTCCAAGCCTCCTCCCTTCAAACTCATAAACATAGGGTTTGTTCTGAGGCCCGAAGCTTTCTTCAAGTATGACCTTTATCCTACAGTCATTGGGTCATCTCTACAGGGCAGTACATAAAAAGCTAATATTCAGAATCACTACTTAGCTTTGTCAAGACTCACTTATGTTCCGAATGTTGTACTTATTAAAACAGAAAATTATGGTAGATATTTTCTACCACTTATTGTCTTTCAGATTGGTAAATGTTCCCTTCCCTTCCCTTCCCTTCCCTTCCCTTCCCTTCCCTTCCCTTCCCTTCCCTTCCCTTCCCTTCCCTTCCCTTTTTCTTTTTTTAAGTGACAAAGGAAGAATAAAGCCCTTAATAATCATTGAGAGAGGCGTGAATTGGTTTGGCAAATACCTATCAAAAGGCCATTCATGCCTTTTGACCCAAACATTCTACTTGTTAAGAATGTATCCTTTGTTGGGGCACCTGGGTGGCTCGGTTGATTAAGTGTCCAAGTCTTGATTTTGGCTCAGGTCATGATCTCATGGTTCTTGAGCCTGAGTCCCACATTGGGCTCTGCATTGACAGTGTGGAGCCTGCTTGAGATTCTCTCTCTTTCCCCCTCTCTCTGCCCTCCCTGCCTCTCTCTCTCTCTCTCTCTCTCGCTCGCTCTCAAAATAAATAAATAACTTTTTTTTAAAAAAAGAAGTTATCCTGAGGAATTTGCCAGAAAATGTGCATAGCATTTTCCATGTGTTTGCCATAGGTTAATTATGACAATGAAAAATCAGAACTGACCTAAGGGTTTGCCAGCTGGGACTAATTAAATAATGATGGCACATTTAGATGATGGAATATTTCACAGCCAATAAAATATTATGTGAAAAAATAACACAGAACAATGCTAATGATGATTTGTTAAAAGGCTCACAAGTGTATACACCACTAATCCAAATATTGAAAGGAAAGTATTTATACATGCAGAGGGAAGGAACATCAGAGTGGGAGCAAATATAACATGCCAGATGGAGTTTGAAGGGAGCGGAGCTATGAGGTATCCCCAAATATTTGTGAACTGATTGCTACTTATTAGCTAGATATTAGCTCATCAGCTCATTTTAGCTCATATATTCATACATAGCTATTGTCACGTATTTAACTCTATTTTGAAAATGTTCAAGCCTATAAATATTGTTTTAAGCATCTTGTTCTTATTAACCGTGCATGTTTTGTTAACGAACACGCAAGACAAGCTGCTGAGGGGCTTACGCTGGTTTTTGCAAGTTGAGATATGGCTGTCACATGGGCTTCACTGTCCTCTCCCCGGGTCCCCCGAATCTCCCGACTGCCTGTGAGCAGTACACGACTGTCTTTTTATGAATGGAGAAACCCACCGTGGACAGCTGAGATAACTCGCATCCGTTTCAGAGGCTCGGGGAATCTTCTGGTGTCGCCCCGTCTACTTCTCGTATAGGGCCTCATACGCGCTCCAGGAAGGATGGGCAGGCAGCCTCCTCAGAGGATACGCACCAGGATTTGATATCTTAGTAGAAAACACGTGATCGCTGGCAGAATTCTTTAACATTTTAATTTATATATAGCATGTTTTTAGACTTCTATATATTTCCAGTATATCTTTGTAATAAACTTGGACATTGAGCTTACTTTGTTGTCGTTGTTGTTTTAATGCTTATTTATTTTGCGAGAGAGGGAAAGCAGGGGGGACAGGGCAGAGAGAGGGAGGGAGAGAACCCCAAGCAGGCTCTGCACTGTGAGCCTGTCATGATCTCATGAACCGCGAGATCATGACCTGAGCTGAAATCAAGAGTCGGACGCTCCACCGACGGAGCCACCCACGTGCCCCTGAGCTTACTTTGAAAAGAGAGGTCAAAGATTTCTCATTAACCCCCTGGCATCTCTCCTTCACCGGTTACGAAGGCAAGATGAGGAGGCATTTGTCGTTCATCCGGTGAAGGCCCCTAAACGTTAGGTCCTTTCCACCACTGGGACAGCAACTCACTAGGCAGCCCTTGAGGGGACACGGGAAAAAAAGTGGGCCCAGCTGGGCATCTCAGCATCTGAGTATATTTGGACAATGCACACCCCCGCCTTCCCCCAGGGTTGAGACTGTGCTCCCACCACTACACTGGCTGAGAAATCCTACTAATGGGAGAAAAGCAGAGACTCTGTGATTAGATGGGTCTGGGTTTAAACCTTGTTTTCTATCAGATACCTTGGGCAAATGTCTTCATCTTTTTGGGCCTCGGTTTCCTCATCTCCAAAATGGAAATAATGATGATGACTCTTGGAGGGATGACACGGGAGAAATCCAAAGCCCCCAGCCCGATGCCAGATATGGAGTGTGCCCCATAGAGGTGGGTCCTTGCCTCTTTCTCCCTTCTCCTCTTGTTCACCTGCTGGTCAGTCCTTCATATCCATAGAAACCAACTCAGCCCCAAATCCCAAACATCTTCTTTCTCATCAACTAGCTAACAATATTCGCTCTTATGCAGCGAGGTTTGCTTTCCTGATCGTATTCTTCAAAAAGACATAATTTATTTCAGTTTTTCACTCTGACCTGATGTTCGATTTTTTTTTAATCTTCAGTAATCATTAAGAATTGCATGCTCTTTGCTGTAGTTCTTCAACAGCATAATCAAGAAGAATCATCTATCTGTCATCTATCTAGTTAAAAACAAAGTTACTTAGGAAGGGTTAGAGTAACTTGCCAGATACCACACAGCCAGTGGGAGATTCCAAATCTTTCTCAGCGTCTGTCTAGGAAATAGTTTTGTAAGTGAGCACACGGCTGTCTCTGCTTTGTCTTGCAGACTATTGTTATTCTAACAGATCAAGTTTCTCCCTGCTTTGGACATCATGTATAATTAGGGGATTTCACAGAGTGGGGTTTGAGATTCTGTGTCATGGAGAGCTTGGGAATCAGATCTGTTATTAGGTGAAGAAGAATTTTGTTATCTGAACAGCCTACTGAGAAATGGAGAAGTTAGGACTGCTAGGTAAACTCCGCATGTAACTTTACCTTTCCATACCACTCAAAAACTCACAAAGCGCTGGTTTTCCAGAAGGTAGAAAGGTGTTATTTTTTTAGATGTACTATGAAGATAGTTTATTTTATTTCACCTTATTTAAAATAGCCCATAATTCTGATATGTTTTTGGGGCAAATTTACAACATCAAATATGTGTTCCTCTATGTTTGGTTCAATTTGTATAAACACAGCGAAACTTAGATTTTCAGCCATCCAAATTTTCACTCTGGGATGGTAGTAATCACTAGGAATTAAAACCTTAGGAATAAAAGCAACATTATTTAAAATGGAGAGGAGTCTGAGGTTGAAATAAGAATGGAATAAACT